>NW_025767535.1:1297805-2595611 GCF_003918875.1 Haliotis rubra
TCGTGTTTTAGAATTGAAAACCAAGTCATAGAATATGATCGAGCTGCAACCTTTCCTATGCAGTCTCATGGCACACCAATTTCCATAATTGGCCCTCAATGGTCCCTGTGGGATCATGTCCAATTATGAGTGACATAAAAGCTTCGGGTTAGTAATGTTGTCTGAGGTTGAATTATGAGGAGATGTTCCAGTTGCTTGGTTCTTAGGTATCTTAGACGGACAGATTAAGCTGCACAATTGGAAACGGTTTTCGATTTTGATCTCACTGATAAATGAAGATTTAAAACGTTTTGAGGCGAATACAATTGTCAGTATTATTAAGTTGGTGACACATACAATTGAGATATCTCTATGGATACACAAGCTTGATAACGGTGTTATCATCTACAGAGGGCGGGAGTAGCCCAATGGTTAACGCGTCCGCTCGTCACGCTGAATGACCGGGTTCGATCCCCCACATGTTCCCATTTGTGGTGTCCCCCGCCATGACATTGCTGGAATATTGTTAAAAGCGGTGTTAAAGCATACTCACTCACTAGCATCTATAGCGAATATATTGCAAAAAAGAAGTTTATCCATAGAACGATCTCTATTGTTAATTATACTTCTAAGTGTCACTCAAAGAAGAAAGGAAGAGTGAGTGAGTGAGTTAACATTTATCGTCACATCGGCAATATTTCAGCCATATCGTGACGAGAGAACCTTATACCTCAATAAAAATGTATGAAATATATTTAATCCTGTCACCAAAGGACAGTATAACAACTAGTACATCACATTTTATTTAAAACTAGTTAGGAAGCATATAAAATAGTAAACTGTTAATTGACAGCACAACAACAACTGAAGGTAGATCACCATACTTGATAACCATCACCATCACCATCACCATCACCATCACCATATCACCAAGAGAGGAAGAAAACAGAAATGGGTCAGTGTTCAATAATAGGAAATATGACGAACCTTGTAAATGCCAATCAAGTGTTCACCCGATAAATACAGAAACGCATCGTACAAGTCAAAATATGGATTCCGACATCATCATTGTCACTAATGTGAAAATATCCTGTATATACGTATCAACCAGCTTTTCTGAGACTCTGAATATAACCCGGACCAAGTGGTATTTGATACTTTCGTGGAAAAGGCATGCCCAGTTGTACCTCAAAGGTTGTGAAATGTAGAACCCGTTGAGCTGCATTGATATTTCACTTTTGAAATCAATCTATTCCAGCTAGATTTGAACTGACATGGATCCTTGAACAATTGATAATTATACCTCCAGCGTGATGTAACGATATTAATGATATTTTAAACGTTGTTTCAAACGCTCTTCATGAATAAAATAATGAAACGATGTCCCGTTTATTTCAGTCTCTTTCGATCTCCCTCAAAACCATGTAGTACGAATTGCAACGTTATATGATTATGTACGTGTTTGCATTTGCAAACAACTTTTTGTATTGTGAATTTTCACAACCAAACTTTCCCAATTTACTTCAGACAATTATCAGCTGGCAGAGCAGTATTGAGAAATATGCCTTGACATGTAAATTAAATTAGAAAACGTCTTTAAAACATGGCCAATGACGACTTTCTGAGGGTACGATTTCAAACATTAAAGAATATGTTTCAGCCTATTCATAGTTTCTAATATGGAGACTACTGAAAAATGAAACAGGTGGGGTGTAAACGTACCAAAAACTACAATATATTTTAAATCTATAATATCCACCGAAAAGGTACTGTATAATGACTAATGGTGGTACTGAAAGGCATACCGTGGAAACAGCACAATAAATCAAACTTCAGACATACCAACCATCCCACAAGTGACACGTCTCCACATGGTACCAATCATCCATTGCAGGCAATGCTAAGGATATCATAGTGCGTATTGCTACACTGAACGAATCAATTCAGTAAAACCTTCGTTCAGTCCGGGATGTAAAGCAGATGTAAAGAATGCATGGGTTGTTCAAATTGAACAAGAGTAGATCAATTCTTTCAAGGTAACTTAACAGCCTAGAAAACTTGCTTTCAATGATGTCATTTGGCAGCGTTTGCATGTAAAGTGGGCAGGATTACACATATTTACGTGTTGCTGATGTTACACTGGTATGATCTAATGCTACATAGTATTGCATTACAAAACAATACATACGGTATTCATTGATATGTATGAGCAGTTTTAATTACATGACACTGCTCATTTGTTTCGTTCATGGAAATACTGTGAGGTTAACGGCGTCATCAATCTAGCCCTTTCTGCCAGGCATATTCAGTATGTGCACAGATGAATGTAAATGTTACAAACACATGATGAATGGATGTGGTAAAGTCATTTCGAATACTGGGAAGATAGTCCAGAATTGTTGGCTTCCTGGAGGGACTCTTAACTGAGCTAGAAAAAGAAAGTACACATATGGTGCTTGGATTATTTTCCATAACACAATATAAATATTCAGAAAAGTCATAGACGCTGCGACATGCCACCAAACATTACAGATGTCGTACCCAATAGCAACATTGCCAGCATAACACGTCCCTCATCCTACGTTGTATCATCTC
Organism: Haliotis rubra; assembly: GCF_003918875.1. Lineage (NCBI taxonomy): Eukaryota > Metazoa > Mollusca > Gastropoda > Lepetellida > Haliotidae > Haliotis > Haliotis rubra. The sequence continues at coordinate 1,300,380 of NW_025767535.1, forward strand.
TGTGTACCAGCTGATGCGGTTACACAGCACCTTTAATGCTGATAACATCAATGTGAGCATCCGGTTTCGAGGTGGTGGTCATCATGCCGGATGTTAACACTCGGTCTTCAAGTTCTGAGACTGTCGAATGTCTGCCCAGTCTGGTCGATGCATCTCTTCGACCTTGCAATACGGTCCCCTTCTGGGACACTCCAACTGGTAGCCGCTGTAGATAATATGCACAGTAATATATTTTATATTGTTGGTGGAAAACATAGACGTGCTATTTAACGAAATCATGATTTTTACTTTCATTTTCGTTTGACTTTTCAAAATATGGTCAATTCACGAATGGAAACAATGGTGGAGGTTCTGATGGTTTCAATAACATGTGTAATGGCCATGTTTCAAACTGAGCAAAATGATTTGTCTGTAATGGTGAACTGTAATGTAATGAGTCTGCTCTAGACAAATAACGAGACGTAGCTATTGCACAATCAGCCTAGACAGACAATGCAATCCCCGAGTTCTCATTTAACAGGCTCTAAATAAGAATCTTTGATTACGCACCAAAGCTTTGGAAAATACACAAGCATATCTAGTCTTCTCTTGAACGTGTGGAACCTGTCCCAGAGGAGCTGAATTAGTAGGTTTCCATTGGACCTTTAATAGAAACAGGCAGACACTGCATTATGTTTCTCAAGAGACAGTTCGGAAATCTCTATCTCTCTCTTTTGGTCATGATTGAGAAGGAGAAGATACGGGAATCTTTGAGCAGATAATAAAAATATGCAAGATAGCGGAACAAATATATAAAGTATTTCTTCCAATAAACATCCAGATGTTCAAATTGAAAAATAATCACATTGCCCTTTGAAGTATTTTTTTTTAAACAAACCCGCTCTTCCTTCAAATATGATTCCTCTTCATACATACACTCCTATGAGCATATTTGAACACAGCCATACCAGTACAACTTTTCAACAGCCTTATACAGAGCTTTTTTTAGTCGTGTAATACTTTTCCATTGATACTACAATTAATACCTTCTTTGTGGATACGGGTTGCACAGCACAAAGTTTGCGTACCCGCTTAACAAGATTATCAACAAAATTTAGATGTGCCACTAGCAATCCAATTTTGTCAATATTACATTTGGTAATTTGTGTCCTCTCCTTCAGGATCCATTGGAACTGGACACAGTCAAAACGAGACCATACTCTTGTGTGTTTGAAATTAACACTTATCACTTTTAGTTTTACGCCGCACTACAGCTAATATAGGATATTTATATAACGTACATATCCACGTAACTAGCACATGCTGAAGGCGCTGGAGAGTCTTTTTTCTGGCATTCTTTTAACCATCTCAACTCCCTGGGGAGTATTCAACTCTTGCAGTCTGTTATCACACGGCGTTATCCTCACAAGGTACCCATTTGCAAATGGGTGGACTGGGACACATAGTCACAGTATTTTGTCCAACGATATTGCACGTTACTATACCCGCAACTAGGTGTCTGCACGTGTTCGTGTGTCCATCATGTGGTCACCCACAATCAGTAGCGTATCTGCCATGAGGCACTTTAGGCACGTGCCTACACCTAATAATGTTGTCATTTTTTATCCCCCGCAACGCGTTTTGCGGGGGGTATTAAAATGGACTCCGTCCGTCCGTGCACATTTGTCTTTTCCGGAGCAGAACTCTAAAACCGTTCAATATTTCTTTACCAAACTTGGCACATACATGGATCTGGTGGTGTACTGGTGCCTTTTGGTAGTTTTGGAATTCTGAATAAAATATGTTTGGCGTTTCCATGGCAACAAGTTCGACTATGACTGAAATTGGTGGTTGTGTTCTTTTCGGAGCAGAACTCTAAAACCGTTCAATGTTTCTTCACCAAACTTGGCACATAGATAGATCCGATGGTGTACTGTTGCCTTTTGGTAGTTTTGCAATTCTGAATAAAATATTTTTGGCGTTTCCATGGCAACAAGTTTGACTTAGACTGAAATTGGTGGTTGTGCTCTTTTCCGGAGCAGAACTCTAAAACCGTTCAATGTTTCTTCACCAAACTTGGCACATAGATAGATCTGGTAGTGTACTGGTGCCTTTTGGTAGTTTTGGAATTCTGAATAAAATATTTTTGGCGTTTCCATGGCAACAAGTTTGACTTAGCCTGAAATTGTGGTAGTGCTCTTTTCCGGAGCTGAATTCTAAAACTGTTCACTTTTTCTTCACCCAAACTTGGCACATAGATAGATCTGGTGGTGTACTGGTGCCTTTTGGTAGTTTTGCAATTCTGAATTAAATATTTTTGGCGTTTCCATGGCAACAAGTTTGACTTAGACTGAAATTGGTGGTTGTGCTCTTTTCCGGAGCAGAACTCTAAAACCGTTCAATGTTTCTTCACCAAACTTGGCACATAGATAGATCTGGTAGTGTACTGGTGCCTTTTGGTAGTTTTGGAATTCTGAATAAAATATTTTTGGCGTTTCCATGGCAACAAGTTTGACTTAGCCTGAGATTTGTGGTAGTGCTCTTTTCCGGAGCAGAACTCTAAAACCGTTCAATGTTTCTTCACCAAACTTGGCACATAGATAGATCTGGTGGTGTACTGTTGCCTTTTGGTAGTTTTGCAATTCTGAATAAAATATTTTTGGCGTTTCCATGGCAACAAGTTTGACTTAGACTGAAATTGGTGGTTGTGCTCTTTTCCGGAGCAGAACTCTTAAACCGTTCAATGTTTCTTCACCAAACTTGGCACATAGATAGATCTGGTAGTGTACTGGTGCCTTTTGGTAGTTTTGGAATTCTGAATAAAATATATTTGGCATTTCCATGGCAACAAGTTTGACTTAGCCTGAATTTGGTGATAGTGCTGCTTTCTGGAGCAGAACTTAAAAAACCTTTCTATACTCTCCTTCCACCTTTCTATATACACACCTAAATATTTGACATAATCATAACTCGTAGACATAATCATGAAGAGTATTTTGGCATTGCGGGGGATATTGATGACTTTGTCTTCTTGTTTACATGTGGTATGTTATGGATATGTTATTTTCCGAGAGCAGTCTCCGTTCTATGAAAGGTGGACAACTCTTATACTACTTTGATGCCAACATGGTGTCTAGCACATCAAAAACAACTGACAAGTATTTTAAGATTTCATCCGTGAAAGGTGATACTAATGAACTTGCTCCTCAGCCAGAGGAAAAGAAAGTATCCGTTCCAGAGTCCCATGCACCACCATATATAGATCCGGTCAATATGGAAAAGGTTTGGCGGATCAGGAATAGAACAATTTCCTTACATTGAAGTGGCAAGATTGTCACTTGTTCAAATTATATTATATCTAAAGTAATCAGGAGCTAGCATTCTAGCGTTCAATATGTATTCACAGCATTACATGCAACAGTTGGATTCAGTCGTTATAACTAGCACTAGTCTACAGATCTACAGACTCATATGTCCAGTTGTGCCCACACTTCATTTCTTTCCTGGGTACGCCCCTGAATCACCTACCATCGGATGATTGGGTTGTTTTAAGTGCACAGGGTTGTGTACTGCACACTGGCGGTCGTGTCAACACTGAAAGAGCCTGCAAGCCCTGAGGTTTTTACATCTGGTCACAAATGGGGATCGATCCAGGCTGGGCCAGACAATCCAGTGATCAACAGCATGAGCATCCATCTACGCAACTGGGACACGGTGACATGTGTCAAGCAAGTCAGCGACCCTGACCACCCGATCCCGTTAGTCGCCTCTTACAAGATCAATTCTAACCCGGATCTTCACGCGTGATGAATGAATCGACAAATAGTAAGAGCCGACAGTATAGACTAGAGAGCATTATTTTGTATGTTGCTTCAAAACGTTTGGCCGAATTCCACGAAATAAAGAATCTATTTCATTAGTTGTTGCAGAATTTGCAGTTTGCAAATAGAGGAACTGATGCTTTGATCTTTTCTTCATTACATGCTGACCAGGATTTATCGATACTTTGAATGTTTCACGGTGTCAGTACACTGCGTTTGTTTATATCCTTGATTTCGGTGAACACTTTGCTATCACTAATTGTTCAAAGGGCATAGGTTGATGTCACAGTCAGTTATTGTCTCCAATGGGGGTGTATGCGATCATACCATCCAGGGTTCGAAAAAGAATTCACCTGGACTTTGATTACATGTTAATCCACATAATGTGACAAACACAAGAGGCATTTTATCAGTTTCGCTCTTCTCCCCAAGTGTAATGTTAGATAAACCAGTTTGTCATCACCTTCCCCCCTCACTACTTGGGTCACCACCACACAGACAATGGACGCGATTCGTTAGAGTATATGTGTATATACTGATGCAAAATAAAACGAAACGTAAACTTGTGTAGTAACCAAATCCACTTTTTCTATTAGATATTACTCTTAGTAACGTATGATCCACACTGCCTTGTTTGTTTGTATATGTATTGTTTAACTCCGCACTCAGCAAATAACGAAGCTACATGACGGCAGTCTGTAAATAAGGGAATCTGGACTGGGACAATCCGGTCGCTAGGATCATGAGCATCAATTATCTAATTATCAATGCTAATTTTACGGGTTGACAACTGATCCATACAGTAAGGAATATGAAACACACACACACACACACACACACACACTTTTGTATAGTATAATGAACAAACGTATCTAAAGCAGCTAAAATCAATGATACTGTATTGCCGCGGCGATGGATAAAAATACACTATAATGTACAATGGAGAATCAAGCCACCGGGAGACGCAAGGTGACCTTTAGAGACGATGCCTTGTCGTAAATAGGTTCACTTTCACGCTAAATCTAAATTAATGTCATCAGTTCCCTGCTGGTTTGAATGATCAGGAAGTAGAGAGATGTGTTGTGATAATGGAGGACCAGCAGATACATGTTGTAATGAAAAACATACTTCCATGAACTGATCTGTATTTCTAATTTTGCCCGCACATTAAACTGTTCCAACATTGTTCGCGTTCTATCTAGACAGCAAGAACTGGCAAACATACTCATTCTGATCGGATAGATTATTTCTAAACACCATGGATATTATTTTTCTAAATGCTTACTGTACTTCATCACACACAGAGAGAGGGAGAGAGAGAGAGAGAGAGAGAGAGAGAGAGAGAGAGAGAGAGAGAGAGAGAGAGAGAGAGAGAGAGAGAGAGAGAGAGAGAGAGAGAGAGAGAGAGAGAGAGAGAGAGAGGATACGTATACTCTCAAAGTGTTATGGAGAACAAGCTCAATCTGTATGGAATTAAAGGTTCAACTGGCTGAGTTTTACACACGCGAATAGATTCTTGCGTAAATTGTACTTTTTGTAGTGTACTCGCCATCTCATCCCGTATATTAGACGCCGGTGGAATGACTGCTTCCCTCCAAATGTTTTTTGCTTTAGCGAAAACGACCAGTCACATCAGTCAGTGTGGGCTTGATGTTAGACCATTTTGATGTGATACATCTAACATCCTGTCAGCTCCAGACTGTACATGTACCTCATCACTCCTCAGAGAAGTATTTGTTGGATGAAATATGGCCTCTTTGTTGTTGCAGCTTGGGATAGAATATTTCTTGTGCACAAGTCATCAACTGGTTGTTACGATGGTTTGAATGTAAAGAATGTGTCTGGAATGCTTCTCGTTTGACCTCTGTTACTTACTGCAGAACACATCTAGATAACAAATGTCCACACTTCTCACATCCAACTAGGACCATACAAGGTATAGTCATCACACACAATGCTGCACTTCTGGTGACTTGAGACGTAAGATGTTCTCTGCAAAAAGGTAGGGTTCTAGAACATTCTAACACTCTGAAGAAAGTACAAATCTAAATACGTCATAGCACCCCTCACACATTGTTGCACAATAGTTGAACATGTAATAATACATCTAATATCCTGTCATATCCAAGTTTGTGATATAATAAGGATATATTAACATATATATCTCATCCAAAACCAAGTGGGTTTATCATCTTACATTCGGTTAACAATGATGACCAGTTGGTACGGTCTCGTTGTCAAAAAAGGGTTTATGCATCCTTTCAGTCTTATTGACTGTCGTGTTCGAAAACACCTCAGATCCTTCATCACCTGTAATAGTGTTTCAGTCAATGTAAACCCTTAAATCTGCATAGGACAAATTAGAATTCATTACAGATGTATATTTTATCAGGTCTGCTCAAGGGAAGAATTTGTCATAAAGAATAGCGTGTCATATTGGGGGATTTTGCCTGGCTTAATGTACCACGTTATGGTCTCTGAAAGCTTACAAAGCCGTTACTATTTGTAACTGAAGTCCCCAAACATACCCATATCCCGGTCTTATGTAGGCTATCGCCATCCCAGTAATATCATGCAAAGGTTTAGTTCGAGTGAAATAGGCCATCTGGTTACACGATTTTAAGAATTTCCTACAGGGGATTTACGCCGTAACTGAAACATGTCACATACCAACAACTCAAGGGCACATTATATTGCCATTAGGAGGCCTGAGGCATATTCTGTCCTTCTAATCTTTGAGCATCATTTGCATTTAATTAATCACAGGCTGACGCCGTGATGTCAAACGGTAGTAATGGTAGTTAAGGGCCGGTTGGCCAGATGTGGTTTAGATACGGAATACAGGAATTTCGGGATCTTCCTGGTGAGTGTGTAAGCTTGTACACCACTTTTCTTAACCACTAGTGACATCATCACGTTGTTTAGACTGACATCCCATGTCACAAAACGAACTTGGACGAGTCTACGTCCATCAAGCTGAAAGCCGGAGGCAGCTTTGAATAAACGCAGGATGAAATGGGCTTTAAGAGGCACTAATGAAGTCAGAGCAGATGGAACTGATTGAATTTGGGGCTTACTGGAGAGATCTTTGTGATACCAGGATTTTCACTTTAATACTTGGGCAATCCCAAGTACTGCACTACCTCAGTTCCGAATTGTGCACACTCATTTTACCACTTTTGTAATAGACTGACTGAGTTTGGTTTTACGCCGCTTTTAGCAATATTCCAGCAACATCACGGCGGGGGACACCAGAAATGGGCTTCACACATTGTACCCATGTGGGGATTCGAACCCGGGTCTTCGGCGTGACGAGCCAACGCTTTAACCACTAGGCTACCCCACCGCCCCCACTTTTGTAATAGAACAGTACACGAACTGAGAATAATGTTAATGAGACGTGGGGACTGAAACACCCCTGTCTGTAATTAAGCTGATTTAGAGTTACATACTAGTTGTATATTCATATCTGTGATATTATAGTTGGTTTTACTGTCCTTCACTGACAGGTTTTTAAAAATGTACCAGAACTGTACACGAACTCCGAACAATGTTAATGAGAAATGAGGACTGAAAGACCCCCCTGTCTGTCACCAATGAAATAGGTCGTCGGCTGTTGCATGATAACGCACCTCAGATATTGTACTTATGATGCAATAAAAGTCTATCTGAGACATTAAATCGTCTTGATGGATTCCTTACAAGTCTGTGTATATACATGTATCACAGTGTGTCCTTTCAGTATACCCCTTACTCACTAAAACTCGGCAACTGATGCCCTTCAAGTTTAAAGTAAAATGTTTGCTGAAGATTTTGTCAAAACACGATGACGAGTTCTGAAAAAATAAGAATCACGCAAGTGTATTCCTCTCTGCAGGAAAGGATTGGACTGTATTAGAATTAAACTGATATTACAACACGTATATGCAAGTTCTCAAAACTTGTCTATAATACTTTTAACTTAAGAAGAACAGGGCAAGAACTGGTCCTCGGCAACAACCCTTTTTGTCGTAGTATTAAGGGATCGAGTGTTAAGGCAACATTTTGACAAAGTTTAACGAGTGATAGGAACCATACTGCCATATATACTCCAATGAGGAAACAAACTGTCAAGTGTATTAATTGAAGGATAGTGTTAAATAAGAACCGTAAAAGCGGATTTTCTTTTCCAGCGACGTAAAAACAGGCAGCAATTCTACTTTTCTTCGTACATTACAAACCATTAGTTGGTTTTGGAAACCAAGCTAAGCTGTCAAATCCTATGACCTATGTTTTATTGCCCGTCGTAATGAATCTGCGCCCCTTGTACCTTTCCGTTTGGTCCTAACAGTCAAGGACAAATCATGTGTCGTAAGCTAATGCGTTTTTATAGGTTTCCTTACGTGTGTGGAATAATGTAACTTACTATCCTAATTGGGAAGATAATACCGTAGCTGTCAATATGTAGTGAATGTCCCAGTTCCTTCACTTTTATTGGTGGTTGTAGAAATAATCATCTTGAAGATATCGTGACAACACGCTCTTACTACATGCTTTTGTGGTTGGGACATTTTCAGCTTTCATTTTCTGTTGAAATAACACTACTTACACAAAACCTTGTTTGGAAAACTGACATTTTGGCGTCACATTGGAAAGTCTACAAAATTGTGTTTCTAATCTTACTCTTTTAGGACACCAAATAGGTAAACCGAATATCAGCAAATGCCTAAGCAATTAACCTTCACATGTAGTCTCTCTGTACACCAATTTCCATAATTGGACCTCAAATGGTTCCAGTGGGGTTATTCCAGTTATAAGTATTAGATGAGCTTCGGGTCAGTATTGTTGTCTAAGGTTCTAATGTTCTCCACGTGGGACTTGAAGAAAGAGGAGTCTTTCTTTGGTGAGTGACAAGTAATCATCAGAAAGAGATGGTGTAGTTATTGGTTTTATGACAATGTATGTCAGAGGGGACAGTTCAGCAAACCCAAATTACAAATAAATGGTTTGTAGTTTTGCTTCTCCAGTATCATCAGGCCTATGCCATTTAAAAGTAGGAAGAAGCGAGAAATGGGTCAGTGTTCAACTGCTGTACATGTTCTTTTAAGTTCTTGCTATCACATGTATATATGTTTAACACCTCATTCATGGTTGGTTACACGTACACAACATGTGTAATGACCTTCCACCCATTCCATTTCTCTAATTTGAAACTGAAAGAACTGTACACATTTTACCACATTTTCCTTCATTTTTAATGGGGTTAATTTTAAAATATTGTAAAACGCATGTGGATCCTTTTCTTTACCACTTTCTGATAGTCAGTGTTCAATTGCGGTGCATGTTCTTTTAAGTTCTCAACAATACATCTTGCAATCACATTCACACATCAGTTATATTTGGTTACATGTGCAAAATAGTTTGTAATTAGGTATCGACATTTACCGAAATAGTCAAACTGATACAACCCATCCATCCTTTCCATGTCCCTAATTGGGAACAAAAAAACTAAAACATTTCCCCACAATTTTGCCTTTATTCTGAATTGGTGTTATATTTTAAAACATTGTAGAAAGCCTACGGATCCTTATCTAACACCACTTTCTAACTGAAATAAATTGACATAAACATTTCCATTAATACATCTGCTGAAAAGTCAATTAGTCGAGATTAGTGTTCGCGGCGAGATGAGCATAGTGTCCTACCAGTGATACTAATCACAAACACATAGGAAGGGAAGTCACTTGTATGGAAGTCCCCATGGAAGTTAAGCTGTCTGATGGCTCCGTAAGTTCAAATATAGACATCGATGCTATTCCAGTCGAAGTGCTGAAAAACTCTAATTGTTTGTTATTTCTACATAGCCTTTTAATGAATGCTTTATCGAGGGTGTTGTCCCTTCTATGTGGGGTAAAGGCGTTATCACACCAATCCCAAAGACCTCCACGGATGACCCCAGGGACCCGCTCGCATACAGGGGTATAACGTTAGCCAGTGCCAGTTATAAGCTTTACTGTGGGGTACTGAACAACAGTAAATATGTACATTTACTTGTGGAAATCTAAATCTTGAAGTTGTTGATTCTTATTGTTATTTGGGCCTGTTACTTAATGAACATCTAGATTATTCTAGAATGGCAAAGGCCGCGGCAAGTTCAGCCAGCAGAGCCCTAGGTTTGTTAATCTCCAAGTTTAAGCTCATTGGTGGTATGGAGTACCGATTTTTACCAAACTTTATGATTCCATGGTGTGGTCTGTTTTAGATTATGGCGCATGTATATGGGGAACACAAAACATGTCATGTGTGAACGCTGTGCAAAACCGTGAAATGCGGTTCTATTTGGGTGTGAAAAGTTTGCACCCAACGCAGCTGTGAGCGGTGACATGGGTTGGACTCCCCTATCGTGCGCCAGTGGGGCAGTGTTGTCAGATTTTATAAACGTCTTTGTAACCTGGATCAATATCGACTAACGAGCAAAATCTTTCTTTGGGGTAACCACTAGGCTTTTAGAAGAAAAAGAAACCTTAATTTTAAAATTCATAAAAAGTTAGCCAATGTTTATCTTGAGCACTTTATTTCCCCACTAATAGTTTTAACTCCAGGTTTATTGTACAAAGTGTTATACAGAAATTATTTGATACTTATAGACATGAGTGGAAGGAATCGGTAGGGAATACCTGTGGTCCATCTAAACAGGGGGCAAATAAGCTACGCTTTATGGTACTTTTAAGGATGTTTATACGCCGGAATTTTACGTAACTTCATCCCATGCCCCGCCCATACAGAAGTGCATATGCTAAGTTCAGATGCGGCACTGCACTAATTAATATTGAGCTGGGTAGATATAACAATATTCCACTTAACGACAGAAAATGTTTTTATTGTAAACACTGTGTTGAAGACGAAGTTCATGTTTTAATTAATTGTCCGGTTTATAGTGATGAACGTTTTAGTCTTTTAAATATTTGTGATAGCCTATGTCAGAATTTTAGTAATCTTACTGATATACAACAAAACTGCTTTTATCCTGTCCAATAGCAATATTTGTTTTATAGCTGCCAAAACCCGCCATGTTATTTTAAAAGGAGAAAATCCGTATTATATAACTTTTAATTATTGTTATTCATAATACATGTACATGCAATTTTTAAAGAATTTTAGTCTCTCATAATTCCGTATGGAATGGCCCTATGTAAATATATGTTTAATTATAACAGGGTGAGACTTTAATAAATAATCTGTCTGTCTGTCTGTCTGTATGGCTCAATAGACACGGCAATCAGGTCAGAACTGATGGTAATCATTAGTTCCTTAGTTCGCAGTTGGGAGAGCATACTCCAGCAATGTTCATAAATACCTTCAGTTCTTTCACAATGGAATACTACTGTATAATATAAGTACTAATAATTAGAACCTTTTCTGTACTGTTGTTTATCATATAAATGTAATCTGTCAAAATAGGGAATTACGTGGATAATAATTATGTCACTGATAGGAAAATGTTATCGACATTTCTACCACGACGCTGAAACCTTGATGTTGTAAAGCTCTTTTCTTTTGCTGATAGAAATGCTATCAGGTAAATGGCGTCAACAACCCAGCCTGTGCTGCGAGGCATATCCGGTATGTTCACAATGAATGTAAATGTTACAAACAAATGATAAATAAAATGTGTGAGATTGTGGCGGGTTTGTTGTTCGTTTTATGACTAGAGTAGGGGTTATGCTTTAAATAAGGAATCAGAAGTGCATTTGCAAGCTGACGATGGCAAACACCGTTCAAAATAAATACTCCTCTGACAGCCGTTAACGCTCCCCCGCCCACTCCAAAACATGCATGATAATTCAAATGCACTTACCAATGGATGATGTTAAGAAGCTAGAAGTACAGCACTTCTGGCCCCGTGGTGTGATGTGTCGACCATGGCTTAGCAGGAATGTGTTTATGTCGCTGCATACTAAGACCCAAACTACAGAAGCTCAATGAATCTGACATCCTTAAACATGATGACCTGGAATGCAACAGGAATAGTCCCAAGTATACCATACCTCAGAAACCTTTTGCATGACAGAAATATTCATATATGTGTGGATTAAGTGAGCATTGGCTCTTTGAAAAGGATCTCAGTTTCCTACATGATGTAAGCAAACACTACACTGCTCATGGTGTCCGCGATAAAGATCTGAAACTTCCACCGTTCAGGAAGGTGGGCAAAGGTGGAGTAGCCTTCTGTGGCACAACGCTCTGGACGAATTTGTCAGTGTTATTGATGTCCAAGATGACAGAATTGTTGGTATACATATATCTGTGCGTGGAAATCATATGTACGTGTTCCAGGTCTACCTTCCTTGCAGAAACTCCGTTAGACATTCACTCCCCTCACCCCTACAACATGGCTTCCAGAAAGGTGTAGACTCAACCATGACGGCTGTCCTTCTCAAAGAGTGTATCTGTTACAGCAAGGAAGAGAACAGTAAACCGTTTGCTTGCTTCCTTGATGCAGAGAAAGCCTTTGATTGTGTCTGGCATTCAGGTCTATTCTACAAATTACAGAAACTCGGCATCAATGACTCTTTATCTACAGACGATCTCATCAATGTATAGTGGAATGGAGAGCTGTGTTTCATATCAAGGCTACCTCAGCAATTGGTTCTTCATCAGACAAGGCACGCGACAAGGAGGCGTACTATCTCCATGGCTCTACACAGTCTACATCAACGATCTGCTCACCCAGCTCAAAGATTCGATATGGCCTATCACTACATGGTATACCCTGTTGTGTTCCAACACAGGCTGACGACATTACACTACTATCAGTAACCAGGAATGGTTTACAGGCTCTCATGGATATCTGCTACGCATACAGCTGCAAGTGGAGATTCAAGTTTAGCGTCAAGAAGAGTACTGTCGTCGTTTTCAACGAGAACATGACGTCATACGAACGCTCAGAGCGCACATGGTCTCTTGGTGCTCAGGATGTCAAGGAAGACAGCAGCTACACGCATTTGGGAATCAAGGCCAACAAGACATCCGACACCTCACAGCAAATCAACGGTATCTGCAGAAAACTTAAAGCAACGTATTTTAGCACAACAAACATTGGAGCCTTTGATGGTGAAATGCATCCTTTAACCTCTGCTATTGTGTATAAATCTGTTGTTCTCCAGCGGGCCCTCTACGGATCTGAGACTCTCTACAATCTCTCACGGCAACACACCTCCAGCTGGAACGAGCACACAGATTTTGTCTGAAGCTGATTCAAGGCTTGCCAGTGCGTTCAAGGACTGATGTTGTTTTGTCCATGATTGGAATCCTACCCATCTCCTCCCTTGATCGCCATCAGAAAGATGAGTTTGCTAGGAAGAATAATAAACTGTACAGTAAACTGCACAGCAAGATCCGTCCTCCTCTTCAGACTACACAGATTCTTCCTCTATAGCCATAAACCTTTCCTTGGTTACATTCCTGAAGTCTTCAAGCTTCTGGTGTTTTATGATTGCAGTGAATATATCAATAACGTCAGCTTAACTTTTTCTTTTGCTGATAGAAATGCTATCAGGTAAATGGCGTCAACAACCCAGCCTGTGCTGCGAGGCATATCCGGTATGTTCACAATGAATGTAAATGTTACAAACAAATGATAAATAAAATGTGTGAGATTGTGGCGGGTTTGTTGTTCGTTTTATGACTAGAGTAGGGGTTATGCTTTAAATAAGGAATCAGAAGTGCATTTGCAAGCTGACGATGGCAAACACCGTTCAAAATAAATACTCCTCTGACAGCCGTTAACGCTCCCCGCCCACTCCAAAAACATGCATGGTAATTCAAATGCACTTACTAATATAACTGTTCGAGTAATTATAATAAGTGATTTCTGAAGGATATAATTCAATTCCATTTGTAATTGTACCGTTGCTGATGTGGATTTGTGGAAACGTATAGTTTAGTAATGTGTTAACTGTCTAGTGCAAACTGATAGATAGTGAGAAATATCCATGTTCATTTCTGCTGAATGAATGTGCCTCAGCTAGCAATAAAACAGTTTTGTGAAGGTGAAGTGTAGTGTAATGAGTCTGCACCAGACAGATAACCAGACGTGGTTATTGCACAATCAGTCAAGTCAGACAACGCAATCCCCAAGTTCTCAGTTAATGGTCTCTGAGTAAATGTATGAGGTCTTTGATTATTATTAATAAATCTTTGGAATATACACAGGCAAATCTAGTGGGTTTGAACGTGTGAGACCTGTCCCAGTGGAGCTGAATGAGAAGGACTTTATTTAACCTTTAACAGAAATATGACAGATCCTCCTCATGTTTCTCAAACTAGTTACTATTAGCTTAGACCAAACTCTCTCTCTCACACTTGTATATGTTTGTCTCCCGCTCTCTACCACAGAGATATATCTCTCAGCTGTGTCAGTGGTTTCTTATCATCATGGCTTCTTATCCACTATTTGCCCTGCTTATTATTCTTGGCTATGGTTTACACTGAATTCGGCAAAGCTGTAAACATCTCTGGTCGTCAGCACTTTCGAGTATCTTCATTTATCCATCACAAGGGATAAGTATTTCAATGTAAAACTATTAAGGATCTTTTCAGTACTGTTACTTTTCATTTAATTATTGAATTTTTAAAAGAAATAGAATTATTAGATGAATTTTAATGAATAGTCTGTATATATATGGAGAATATGAAGGCTCCCCAACACTGCAGCCTTCTGCATTACCCAGAGTGTCAGAAGGGCTGTACTCCCGGTGGAGAACCCGGGCACTCTCCTGATCTGCGCCAAGAGATCAGGAGGTACCAAACCAAGGGCACCGAGAACAATGGGGAGCCTGGGCGACAGTGTACTTGGGATGCAAGCGAGACATTTCAAAGGCGAGGTCCGCATATTTATCATGCTTTTCCTTAATCTTGCCAATCACATTGGTGTCAAAAGGGACAGAAAATTCAATGATATAAATAAATTCATTGGCTTTATCAAAAAGGACAAGATCAGGTTTGTTGGCTGGAATTCTTCTGAGGCTGTATATGGGCCTATTCCAGAGAAGTTTGAAAGCATCATTTTCCATGACGCCCTGGACATGTTCATGGATGGACCTCGGAGTCAAAGCCACAGGCATGGCGGAGACGGTAGTAAAAGCAACGAGCCATGCCATCATGTCGTTTAAAATATGATGTTTGTGCCAAGGAAGGGCATCCACTGACAATGTGTTGGACAGTCTCCGTGAATTCATTGCAAAGTCGACATTTCATATTGATATTTTCTTCTTATTATTATTATTATTATTGGTAGTTTGGATTGGTAACTGAGATTATTAGTAGATTATCGAAAATTGCCAATAGCTGAAAGGATGGTGTAAATCCAGCTAGGGCCAATGCAGGAAGCAAATGTACTGTAAGTCCCCATGATCCCTAGTATGGTGGTCTACCTTCAGTTGTTGGCGATCTAGAGCCTGGTTTTACATTGTCTTGTCATTTATAGTTAAAGTATTTTAGATTTAATTACTAGTTTTAAATGTTTTTCTTTGATGATCTAGTTGTTTTTCTGCCCTTTGCAGACAGGTAAGTATATTTGCTAACATTCTTTGTATTCATTTATATATGTGCAACTTTCTTAGTCACGCGCACGATATGGCTGAAATATTGCCGATGTGACTTTAAATTTTAACTCACTCACTCACAATTCGAGTATCTTCACAGAGCAAGCTGTCAGGTTGCCATCAAACTAAAATACTTGAATACTGATGTAAATCCCTACTGTTTAGACCAACAGAGCAAGCTGTCAGGTTGCCATCAAACTAAAATACTGAAACGTAAATAAAACTCACTTATCTGTTCATTAATCCTATATTTGATACTAAGAGTAATTTTCCACCTTAAATAAGCATGACATTTTGTTTTTTATGTGTCTGAGAAATGTGCAATTAATCAGAGAAGGTGAAGGGGAACGAGTCGTAAAAACACGTTCTTTCACAACTCGTTTATCTTAGTTTTCAAAACGTATCATGTGGAGATAAACACTATATTTGGTGCTTTTCAGATACGTGGTCAATCCCAGCGAAAATCAATCAAACTGAAAAAAATATCACACAGACCTTTGGGAGATTGCTGTCAAATATTGGTTTAAAGCGCCACTTCCTTCCCATCTGATTTCTCTTCATTAATACATTCCTTTGAACGTATTTGAGATGTTTCTTGTTCTATCTGTCAACCTTTAACTCCTGTCTCTCCATGACAGTTGCGATAGGAATAAATATACCATCTATCTGGATAGCGATCTGATAGTCTGATACCATAAAGATGTAAAGTTGATAAATATAAAATTAGTCTTTGTACCAAAAGAACTGTTTCCGGCAGAAACTTCGTCCCTTGTTGCCTCTCTTTCAGGAACCACGGGGACTGCACAAAGTAGTACCCAAACTATATTCATGAGGAAACAACTTCGTCTACTTTGACTCATGCATATGTCTACACACAGTTAGGGTCTGCAATATAGACTAGAGACTCATGACAATGCTTCAAACAATTGACCAGTGCGGACTCCACTAAATTAGAAGAGAGTGGTTGTTCAAAATTTACAAATAAGTGAATTGACATTCGATTCACGCTAAACCATCTATCTTCTAAATAATATCATTTTTAAACCCAGTGTTTAATCAATACATGCCAAAAATGGTTTATACATGCAATTGATTATAAATGAAGTAATCAACCTGGCGATATAATATATCGTACAACTGTTGGGACAGTCGGCTAATAGGTTCCATATAAAATGATCTTGAATTCGAATATCAGTTTCATTTGGAAAGGTATTTGTTTATGAGCATTTTATAATTCCCATGGTTGCTTGTTTCATTACAACCACAAACGTCTGAGACCTTTTATCACTGAATATCCCCGAGGTTATTGTTAATTAAACCAGTATACAAACACCCCGTGGCAATGCATTTGTGATAGGCTGATAGCCTGAGAAGCTCTTATTTATATTTGCATACTACCTTTATTCAGCGAAAGTAATGTGTGATGCATTGATCTAAGTAGGGAATAGTATGCTGTTGATGTAACAGAAACCAATCACGATCATTTACATTGAGAGGAGGGATATTTGAAGACCGGTAAGTGGTGCCCATAACAGGAGAAAGAGAACTAAAGCAGTGTGATAGTCAAGGTGATGTTTGGAGACAATAACCCGATGTAAAGATGTTTACGTTCGTGCTGAAATAAAATCAGTGTTATCATTTCCTGGTTAGTTTGAAGGACACGGAAATATAGAGAGAAGTGCTGTATTTGAAACAGGAGGATCTGTAGATGCATGTTGTGATGACCGAAATACTTGGATGAAGTGATCTTGATATGATTTCTACTTTTGCCGACACATTACAGTTACATGCATTATTCACGTTCTATTGAGACAGTTGAAATATTTCCAGTGTGACGATAAATATTAACTCACTCACTCACTCTATTGTGTAAGTGAGTGAGTAAGTTAAAATATTTCGTCACATCGGAAATATTTCAGCCATGTCGTGACGAGAACAATTCATTGTTTTACATAGTAATTAATGGTAAAATATGAAAACCTGTCAACGAAGGACAGTAAAATAATTAAATTATCATAGATATGAATTTAACTAGTAATTAAATCTAAACCAGTTTAACTATAGATGACAATACAATATAAAAACAGGCTGTAGATTGCCAACAACTGAAGGTAGATCACCATACTAGGGACCATGCAGACTTACAGTACATTTGCTTCCTGCATGAACCCAAGCTGGATTTACACCATACCTTCAGCTATTAGCAACTTTAGATAGTCTAGCCACAAATTTAAAGAGCATATATACTACGATTAAAATAGTAGTATGTTTAAATTTACTTTAAAAGTTTTGGGACTTACGTACCCTCCCAGCAGGACAATAATTTTACGATGCTTCAACCTCCTTTGAAGGTACAGCCACTAATAATCTCAGTTACTAATCTAAACTACCAATCATTAAAATACATCTACAGAACATATTAATCAAAATTCATCAATTAAATCAATTTCTTTATAAAAAACAAGAATTAAATGAAAATGACCAGTGGTAAAAAGATCCTTAAATGTTTTCACATTGAAATATTTATCCCTTATGGTGGCACTCTATGGAGACAGCAATAGCCTACGAACATGGTTATCTCTTATTAGATACATTATCATCGTGTATATTATTCTTTTACCCGTGAGTTCAAGTTATATAATGCCTGTAAGCCAGTGGTATCGTTCACAACATATACAGTTAAGTGTACATCACTTCTGGTTTTTCTCCTACATCAAACGTACCGTGATATAACTGGAATATTGTTCAAATCATTCAAGGACACATCATCCGAACCCATTACCCCAAATAACACACTGCCTCACTACATCAAGCACACACGCACACGCACACGCACACGCACACACACAAAATAAACGAAAACAAGATTGTGTTGTATCCAATAGCACGCTTTTCTGTTATTACAAATTAGGATTAGACACTGCTTGAAATCGAACATGCGATAATACATCTAAAACAAAGAAGGGTCTTGCTCTCTGCGAAGACAAGTTTCCTTTATCATCTAACATCCTGTTAACAATAGTGGTTAATACAATGTTAACACTGGTTAGTGGCTGTCAGGAAACGTCATGCCGTGGTTAACTCTGGTGACCGATGCGCCCTTTACTTCTGCGAAGGACTAATATGTATTCATTTCAGATATTGATTATACAGGTTTGCTCTAAGTTAGGAAGAACAGTCTTGTCATCTTTGGAGGAAATCGCCTCGCCAAAGTATTACGTTACCGTCTGTTATTTATCCTAACGGAAGTCCGAAACTATACCCTTTCAAATACATGTCAGTCTATTGCAGGTTGTTATGAAATCAAGCGAAGAAAAAAGTATAGAAAGGCAAGAAGGCCGAGTCAAAGGGGTCACGCCAACCTTCTAAAGATGGTACTTTATGTATTGCCCACTGCACATTTACGCTAAGCAAGTAGTCCTTTGAAAACGCAGTAGTTTTAAAAGCAGATCAGATCATGATAAAAAAACATCATATTTTCACCCCACGTCGTTATTTACTATAAGAAAAGCCCGAATGCCCCTTGAAATTCCGGGTTAGAATTGATCTTCAGCAACCATGTTTGTCTAAGAGCCGACAAACGGTCAGACTCGCTGACTTGGTTGACCCATGTCATTGTATCTCCATTGCATAGATCAATGTTGATCACTGGGTTGCCTGATCCGGACTCGATTATTTACAGTCCATATTGCTTGAATATTGCTGAGTGTTGCCTTAAGCAACGAGTATACAAACATTGTTGTTACAACGTGGCACAACATACACAGGTACTATGTTGACAACAAACAGCTATGAGACAAAAGCTGTCTGTAATTACAAAGCAAATAGAAACATTTCCCTCTACCAAACAAATGTTGTTTCGTCAATACCCGTGAAGGTCCGGGTTAGAATATTGATCTTCAGTAACCCTTGCTTGTCGTAAGAGGCGACTAACGGGATCGGGTGGTCAGGCTCGCTGACTTGGTTGGCACATGTCCCCGGTTCCCAATTGCGCAGATCGTTGCTCATGCTGTTGATCACTGGATTGTCTGGTCCAGACTCGATTTTTAACAGACCGCCGCCATATAACTGGAATACTGCTGGGTGCGGCGTAAAACTAAAGTCACTCACTGACTGTTTCATCAATGTAAGATGTATTGTACTGTATCTATGGACCGGGGGAGGAGGCGGGGGGTGGTGTTAGCATACATGGGGCACTGTGTTTTCATAACCCTTTTGACACACTCTGCCATAATTAGATTTAAATCATAGGTCTAAAACGTCTTTTTATAAGCACCGGAGAGGTAAAATCTGTACAATATTTCGTACTAGAATATTAGAGAGTACCAAAGTACTCAAGCAACCTCGAGTGAGAGGCATCATATGTCCAAATCATATGTAATATCTAAGATGTTCCTTTCTAACTTCTTCTCTACACTTATGACAGTGATAAAATCACATCTTTTCCTAAAGATAGATTCTATTTCCCTATGATATCTCCTGGAATACTCCATGCACATGTTTAGCATTCACAAATTGGAGGCAGCGTAAATACTTTACTGTTCATTATAGTTTCCAGATATGTTCTTAAGTTGAAAGAAAAGGATCCGGATGAAACAATAACATTGTCCGACATTTATAAACACATCATTTTATGCAACCAAGCAAAATCAGTATCAAGCTTCGACAGACTATGATATACACTACCCAGCGGGCACACAACGTTGAATCAACGTTGAATCAACGTTGAATTTTGGTTGTTTGGTTGATCAACCTTTCATAAACGTTGATTCAACGTTTATCATGCGACTAAAGAAAGTTAGTCGAGATTCGTTTAGTTGTCAACGTTGTTTCAACGTAAGGAACCAACAAAATATCAACTAATTGTTTCCTTGGCAAATTTGATACATAATTCATATTGGTAATAGGTATCCAACTTAGCAACTATCATTTCGGAACATTATTTTCATAAAAGATCAAGATCGAGCTAGTGACAGATATAATCTTATATATTATTTGATTGTGCATCGATCAACGGACGGAAATATTACGTAAATCGCAGTTTTAGGTATAAAGTCATCAGTTATCCAAATTGCATTACATTTGATATTTTCCCACAAAACTGTGAAAATTGTATAATTCCCGACAATTTGCTTTCAAACACAAGCCAGATGTTGACCTTCCGATCGCCTCGTTTGGCCATATCCGGACATGCGCACAATTATCGCGCGCGCAAAGGCAGCTGATCGTTGTCAGTTCACTTTGGCGAAGTTCAACGCAATATCGTTCTATTTTCACCATCTTCACGGCATGCTGGTGTTTATTTGGTAAGTATGTCCTTCATGTATAATGAAAACGTAGGAATGCCGTTTAAATCTAGCAGTAGCAAGAAACTCCGAATTAGGGCTCATGTTTTATCTCACAAGGTTACCGGTATGTACATGTTTCTCAAAATTTAGTGGAAGCCTGTGTTTTCCATGAACTTGTTTTGTTATTTTTCAATATATTTGCATGCATATATTTGGCATTTTATTATAGAATCGAATAAGATTTCTTTCGTACCCATCACCTGATCTGAATTTTGCAAATATACATTTTCAAATAATCAATGAAGTACATCAATATAAGGAACCGTTCATAATTAAATATATGGCTGCGGGTGGGGGTGTTGATTGTAAGGGTTGGAGGGTGGGTGGGTGTCACCCATTTTGTTCAGGGAGCTAAGGGGTCAGCATTTTTGTACACACGCACTATGTTTAGAAATTATGGAAGGGGAGGGCGTCATAGATAATGTACATGACATGCAGGGTGGGCCGTCTCTTATTCTGTACATACTCATACACTTTAGGGGGGTGTAATTCACATTGTACATAAAAATCAACATCACCCCAAAGCCATACATTATGAACGGTCCCTAAGGGCAGCTATACACTATACAAAATCGGATAGGATTAATCAACATTTTATATTGCATCCCATTATTATGAACATTTGTTCGTTTGAATAGATCTATCAGTAAATGATGCATTGAGCACGCCCTGAACCCCTGTCAACATATGTATATTATTGGGGTGAGGGGTGGTGGAGAATGGCGTAAGGAAATGCAACGAAAATTTTCACTTTAAAATGTCTTGTGAAAGTCTTTGTTAAGGATGAAATTGTATATAATTTATTTGAACTTTTATTTATTTACAAAAGTGTAACTTCACTAATGATTCTTTGATGGGACAATTAACAAAACTGCACCCACAGACTTTCATTCTTACACTTGTTTGAAGGGATATGATAATTCATGTCTCTTAAAGGTTAAAATCTTACATACAAAAGAAGTAATTTTAATGTAAGGAACATTTAATTATGAAATAAGATTATTTTAATGGAATTTGCAGAAATCTCATCTTCGAAGACTGGGTGGCAGCAATTTTGTGGATCACATAAAAGGAGCAAGGCTAAGGTAACACGTTTTAACATTTCACTTGTTTCCAGTATATCCACCACAAAGTTTAAGAGAAAGATGATAATGCTCTTTTCATTACCACCTGTTTTGAATATTTGTGATAATGTTTGGTCTTTTTGGTGATAATAGTTGGTCTTTATTTTCATTTATATATATAAGGTTTAAAATTTAAGAGAAAAAAAAAAATGACAATGATTTCTCCCGAGATGTTTAGTTTAATGAGCACTCCCTTGCTTGGCGCCATATTGTTTTTCGCCGTAAACAGCTGGATGCAAGATAGCACGCGAGAGGACAGAAGTCATACATTTATAGATACAAGAGATGTTTATTGCTGGGAAACACACTCTTCGGGTATTTGGTCAGCTGTAGAATTTGAATATGATGTTTTTTATTATTGTCAAAGGGTAGGTTTTTCATTATTTGCAATCTAATATGTGTGCAGTGAAACATACTGAGATTTGGAAGAGTCCATTAATTAAAGTACAGGTGTTGTTAGATATCAGCGTTTTATGTACATGTTCCCTTGTTAAGATCATCTATCGAGTATATTAGAGAGAAGGTGTATATTTGTAGTGTTTTAAATCAGAGTTATTTTCAGTGTATGACCTACATTTCAATATGTTTTGGCCACCTGTCACCCCTTTGGTCAAATAGAGTAGGATTTCCATTTCTTGGGAATTGAGAGTCAGAGATGCACTGTTTCCAAGAATTTGCGTGTGCCAGCGATGTTTGTTTACGAGTACATTTAAGTCTTTTTGAGTGTAGATTGGAGTTGTAAGAGATGTTATTCAATGTCTTATTATTCATGGTATGATAGATTATTTCTGGCAATGTAGAGTTTAATCTCATTATTTTATTGTTCATGATTCAGAGAAGCATAGTTATGACGTCGCAGATAATACGCACACATAATTCATTATATGAGAGATTTTCTAAGCGTTCCTATAAGAGATTAAGTGTAAACATTTATGAATTATAAAAAAGTTATTTATCTGAGTTTTATGAGTGTACAAATGACAAAGAGAGAGAGAGTAGATAATAGAGAATATATTGTATACTTATGAGAGCTCATTATTGTTTTCAGAACTCCATGATCCATACTTCCTTGTGTTTGGGAACAAATGGTGTTGGGAGACCTCCCACAATAGACTTGTTCTTTGACCTGTGAACCACCACCCATTTTGTTTTCTTATCATTTAATGTAAAATGGCTTTTGTTACAATTTATGACTCCTGGTAGCAAAATTGCTACATCAGTTCAACTCCTATTAATTTGAAATAATCATTTCCGAGAATCTCTAAAGAAAACTAAATCTGACAGAATGACAACAATCTTCCATTGTTTTGCAGGACAATGTCAAACAATTTGATGTCAAGAATGAATGTTGATGGGCAAAACGGCAAGTTTTCTTTTAAGAATACAAGGTTGTATTCAATCATCTCTGGTAAGTTAATTACCAAGTGCAGCATTTTCATCATGACCATAGCAAATAATATATGACAGTAAGGCATCGTCTAATTCATCCTACCGGTAATTCATAGTCTAATTAAATAATCAACTTGCAATTGAGGATTTTCTTTGAAAATGTTTAAGAAAACTTCCATTCCTTCGGTTGAAGATATAAATTGTTTACACTTTTCTTCATATTTTGTATTGATGCTGTTCATATGTTCACATGCCAAGTTACAGTAATGAAATGAACCTTTCAAGTGATTGATTAAACAAATACTTGAATCATTTAAGACAATATATCTTCCATATAACTTATTCATGTATTTCAATATAAAATTTCAGAATGTGTCCTATCTCAAGGGAATGAGATGGGAATGCATCCGAAGCAAATTTCAAGAAAGAGTTAGGAACGTTTCTGAAGTATCCACCTGACCGCCAGGCAGGGAGTGGCAGAAAGAAGTGGAGCTGATAATTGTGTTTTGGAGTTGTAATTGTGTTGAAAAATCTGAACTGTGGTATTGAAATTGGTGGCGTAAATGTCACTTTGATGCTATATGCAGATGATATTGTGTTATTAGCACAACAGAGATCACCTACAGACTATGTCATGTGTGATGTTTTACATTATGCATTAAACCACGTTTTCTGTGTGCGTGTGTGTTCATAAAGATTTCATGAAAAGTGACTTGTTTTATGTGCTGTCTTCAGGTATAGTTCCTGGTCATCTTGGATGCCTTTCATGGTGAAAGTAATTGCATTGTGTTTATTCAGGGTCTGTCTAAGAGCTGAAATTCAGACAAAATGTCTTCGACAATTTTCACCTTTCAAGGTAACAATACAACAGTAAATAGTTTTTCTTAATTTGGAATACTCTTTTCTTCTTTTTGGAATTATACGCCCAACTGACATAAAACTTAAGTGAACATTATATTGAATGTGGAATTTTAACCAAGTATTTTATCAGGTAAATATTTTTACTGCAATTTTCTGTTTGAACACTGTTTATTGCATGTAGCTTTTTGGGTATTTTAGCTGGATGCAGGAGTTTGGTGCTACTTTATTGTAGTTAAAAGATGAAGTGCGAGTCTATTTACAGGAAAGCGTAATACCTCCCAGACACAACCACGGAACAACCCATTTTCAACGTTAATAATATGTTAGACTTCAACATTGATTCCACGTCGGATATCTACGTCAAAAACTTTCATATACAACCTATTTTCAATCTACTTTCAACGTTGAGGATCAACCTATTCTCAACGTTGATAATCGGTCAAACTTCAACGTTGATTCCACGTCGGATATCTACGTCAAAAAAACTTTCATATACAACCTATTTTCAATCTACTTTCGTTGAGGATCAACCTACTTTCAACGTTGATAATCGGTCAAACTTCAACGTTGATTCCACGTCGGATATCTACGTCAAAAAAACTTTCATATACAACCTATTTTCAATCTATTTTCAACGTTGAGGATCAACCTATTCTCAACGTTGAAACAACGTTGATGTGCCTGCTGGGTAAACGCCAAAAAGAAACGTTACCCTCCTTCCTTACTGACTTAGGTACCTATCTTCAGCTAGCGTTGTGATGCGTGGACGTCCACTTCTTGGTCTGTCTACGGTGACCACGGTCTGTTTGAGCCCTGACTAAGTCTTATGCCCGTGATACGGGGGCATCCGAGGGTGTTGGCAACATCATTGTATGTCGACCCCATCTGCACCATCCCAATGGCTCTTTTTCTCTCTCGTGGCATATTTCTCTTACTTGTGTATCATATCATATATTCGAGACTCTCTTCATAACCTATAGAATCATTCGACATGTGAAATGGATGCAAATACTGCTTGAATATTACTGCGTTTTGGCGATTGATATTGCTATGTGTACACAGAAAATGGAAAAAAATGTTATAAAAGAATTTTAGATGTTCCTAAATATTTTTCGCAATATCAAAGACACGTTTTACTTGTTTTCACTAATGCAAATCAGCAGAAAATGTTTTAAAGGACTGAAATCATAGGAAGGATTATTTTACAATTTTACACAACAGTTGTTTCTTGTTTTGATAGTTGAAAAATGGTGATTTTAAATGTTTTATCTTTGTCTCAAAGCAGAATTATATTTCAACCATTCTTTTGGACGTCTAAATCGGACGAAAATAGGACAATTTACATCTTCTGCAAAAGATGCATTTCACCTAAATATGAATGCATTTGAAAAAGGTTTTTCTTGATTTTCATAAAGCTGTGTTGTTAAACTTTCTTGTAAACTAATGCCTTCTAACATATCTTTGATAGTTTTTAAGTAATTCATAAAGGTAGGAGGGTAACGTTTCTTTTGGCGTTTAGTGTATATGCAATGTGTAATATAACGATGGCTTCTCGGAATCAAAAATCTGTATTTAAGAAAGTATTTGTATGCTTAGACAAGAGTTGGAACGGATAATTAAGGGCGGGAGATTAAAGAACAGAAACTACTGGTGCAGGAACTGAAAGTAGTTAAGCAAAATATAGATCTTTCTTTCACGTGTAAAATAGATATTACCTCCGGGGTTTTCGTGACAGTATGTGTATTTCTCAGAAAAACAATTAGGACCACACAGACAGGTTCCCTTCATCCATCGCAAAGCAGATAAAATCATCATGATAACTGCAGCCAAACAAAAACTGGGTTATTGAATACATAATGAAGGTAGTTCTGACCAAAGATTCTGGAGTCTCACGTCCATTGTCCCTTACTATTTCAGTTAGTGTAGTGTTTTAACATTCATTCATATCTCATTCGCACTTTTGAAGAACATAACGGGAGAACATATTTTTCAAACACTATTTATAATGCCTTGAAATGATTTAAGTATATGATGATTTTTTCATGGCCATGGTGACCAGCGTGCATTTTTCTCATAACAGTTCCGGTTGTCGAAAGGTTACCTGTATGTCTGCATTTTACCAGCATGGTTGTCATACTCATCTTGAAACTGTTGATGAGATTCCTCGTGACCTTATTAAATACCTGTATGAGCACTCCAAAACAAGGCAGTCACATGATCATGCTTACTCACGAATTATAAGAAAGCAATCGGAACGTTTCACTTTTACCATAGCTACGTCGGAAATTCGATGATTGGCACTGGTTATTATTTTTGTTCAATATACAAGTCACAGCGTATGCTTGGCATGGTAATTACTAAAATGTTCTTCATATTGTTTCAATTATATCTCGCTTTATGTCAACAAATTGCACCAACGGAACTAACTTTGCAGTAAATTTGGCACTCTGACTTTTCAATTTCCGGAAGTAATGACACAATTGCAACTGCGTATATTCCGCAATCCCGATGCCTAGATGCACACCGGGATACCAGATGGAATGTTCTGTAACGCTATACTACACAGTAATCGATCATTGTCGGCTTCACATCCACGACTCGAAATAGGAAAGATCATAAAACAAATTTATGCAGTATACAGAATTTAGTTAAACTAATTTAACATAAATGATCTGACAAAACATTTATTATATGTTTTTAGATTCATAATGTCGGAAACTGTCTATCTGATGTATGTATGCCCTTACTAATCTGCCTAGTAATCAGTATAACAAGATTCTATTGACGTACAGTGTGGACGCAAATGATGTCTGAAAGCAAACGCAAACAGTTACAGTATGAACCAGTATGAAACAGGTGGAATTAGCTATACGTAGGGAATGATGAAAGAAGAACCACATGTTTGCTTTGCGAAATTACTCCAAGGTATCAGCTGATTGCAAAGTGAACCAGCAAAGATGACCAGGATGATAGCAGCATCCATCTTGTTAGTGGTAAACGTTGGATACGCCATTAGAGAAGTGATTGCCGAAAGCAAGTAAATAATGCAATAATGGACAAGAAAGAACCAAGTTAGGGTGAGAGTCCATGGGGAAATGTCAGGTGATCTGTTGGTAGAGACGATGACCTGTCGTAAAGACGTTAAGTATCACACTGAGTTAATGTCAGCATTTCCTTGTTGGTTTAAAAGACAAGGACATAGAGGTAGATGTGTTTTGTTAAGAACTAAATAGGGATATATCAATGTGGATTTCTACTTTAGATCGCAAATTACACTTGTCATTAGTTATAACGAGAGGCCAAGGCTACTGTAGACATTTCCTATCAATTTTAGCATGACCAGAAAATATTGAGAATTTTAGGAATATGTTTAATTGGATTTCTAGTATAAACAACCTTATCCAGCTATCAAGTGCTTGGTTTCATTCACGAGATACAACTCCTTTTTCATTAGTTTGTGAAGAGTTATCCCCCTTTGTTTACTTGCTAGCAGACGACATTTTCAGTGATCCTCAGTATGGATGATTTAGAGAAGTGGAAGTTGATTTTAGAGTATTATAACAAGGACATCAGATCAGCTAAAGTGATTTCAAGTAGAACATGCATACCTTTGTCCACTGTTTATCGTGTTTGGAAAAATATTGCAAATGGATATGGCATTGGGCACCAGGGAGGCGCAGGTAGGCCCAGAAAATTGACTGTCGGTGACAGGAGGCGGCTTGGTATTCTTGTTTCTAAAAACAAACGAAGTATTTAGTAAACTTAAGGCTGGATATGATTGATAGAGGAACTGTGGCTGTCTGTAAGGAGACAATTAGAACTGAGCTGCATGCAATGGGTTGGCAGAAAAGTCGAGGAATTCCATCACCGATCATGAAAGCTGAACAAAAGGAGCGAAGGTTGAACTGGTGCTTACAGCATAGACATTTTAACTGGGACAATGTGACTTTCTCAGATGAAAGTTCTGTGTGGCTGTTCCCTAATACACTGAAATTCTGGACCAAACAAACTGAAAAACCTTTGTATCAGCGCCCAAAGTACAGTCCGAAATTTAACGTGTGGGGTGGCATATCTGTGTTAGGGGCAACGCCCCGCTGTGTATTTGAAGGGAAAATGAACAGTGAGCGGTACACAGATATTCTCGAGGGACATTTCCTTCCATCTGGTTACGTGTTCTATGGAAATTTTTGGATTTTCCAGCAGGACAACGACCCAAAACATCGTTCAAAGCATTCACAGGCCTGGTTTCGGACCCAAAATGTGACATTATTAGATTGGCCAAGCTATAGCCCTGACCTAAATCCAACAGAAATATTTGGGGACTTATGAAGGAAAGTGTCAATAAGAAAAATCTGACAAATATTTCTGAAAGGAAAGAAGAGTTGGTCCAATATTTGGACAGCATGGACCACGACTTTCTAACTTCTTTGATCAGTAGTATGCCCCGCCGCATTGAAGCCTGCATTGCTGCCCATGGGGACTTCACAAAATACTAACTGTTCACATGTCTTTGAATCTGGAGTTATGTTCTGCTAATATTCACATTTAATACGAGAGTAATGAGTGAAAAAACAATTACAATCTTTAAATTCTCAATACTTTCTGGTTGTACTGTAAAGTTATTCTAAAGCTTGGAACTGTGCGTAGGTTATGCACGTAATTCAGCTAGAATTGTAACCATCGTTACGTCCTTCTTGCATTTTTTATTCATACATCGACACACATTGGCTTATACCTTCCTTACCTTTACATCCAAATAAAAAATTAACATAAGTTTGAGCAATGTCTTCTTCTATAAGTTCCCAAAGGTATTTCTAGCCCTTTTGAAATACGGTTTTGTTTATAATCCCTTAACATAGGTTCAAGGTCAGAGGTTGCATGTACATCGTAGACATATATGTTGGCAGACGCAATGTAAATTTTAGGTAAGTAGTCCTAGGAATACAACCAAATGTAGTCTTAACATATATTTGTTTTAAATCTGTAACTATATATGTTGCCATTCTGCCAGCAATAGATACACACTGTGTGTCCTTTTTTCACTGTTCAGTATCAACTGCAGTTTTTCATAATTGTGATCATTAGCTTAAATCTTCGTGATTTAACTTGTAGACCCCCAAAGTATTTTTCTGTCTCCAAGTTAAGCAGGTAATACATGGTGATTTCAACTAATGGAAAGAGTCCCTTTGAGAGTTATTTGCATATTCTTCCGTGCAAAGAAGTTGGATGTGTGACTTTGTAGTTTGAAGTATGATGGCATTTAGTTGTTAACGCTTGGCACAGCAATACTTGAACATCAATCATGCATAATGATATGAGCTGACTTGGCTGCATGGTATGAACCAGAAACGATTATTCCTCGTCTACCAGGAGTTACTAGCTCTCAATTACAAAATTGTTCATGCCCCGTGTCTGATATTGTCACACGTGTTTAACTGGTTGCTGTGTATTAAATGAAGAAATAGTTATTTTAGATTGCCTCCAGTCATTATTTAGTTTTAATGAGTGATACCCATTATGATCATATAATTACTATGGAACGTGTTACGGTCGACAACTGAAACTAATTATGTTCTTTCGTTGACGTTTTATCTGCAATAAAGACAAACAATCAGATTATGATCTGACTCGGTTTATCATCCTGTTCACAATGTATACACCAGTAGTGATTCGCTTCAATAAAACATGCACTTAACAACAGTCAACTTGACGTTTATGGCGAGCCATATTTCTGAAGCAAGATCTTTTGGTGAATAAATCTAACTTTTTTACACGGACATCAAATGATTATTTTACTTCAAAGTCAGCCACATGACTACTGGATCCCAAGTCATTCTATCAAACCATTCTATTTTATATATGTGGAGATCATTTCCTACTTTAACGCATCAGTGTATAAAGCGACGTGGGATGCAGTGCCATGTGCAGATTTGCATCATATGTTTCAGTAGGTTTTTCACAACTGACTTGTCCTTGCATGTGTTTGTAAGGGGTGCCACCGTCTGGGAAGGATACACTGAACCTTTTGGCAAACACCAAGTATCTTCACTATTTGACAGGGATTGATAAAGACATGCTTGTGATATAGTCTGAGTTTACAATTTCGTGGGATTTTGAAAATGGTTTTGTCGATTTCATTTAGATGGCAGAATGGCATGAATAATGTTGATGATCGACGGATCCATGTAACTGTTATTGATTTTTGTTTCATAAAAAGAACAACTTTCGAGCCTTCACAGCCTACAACAGTAAAACTTAGCCTTGCTTGGAATACATTACATTGAAGTCTCACTGATAGTTCATTTCATCTTGTCAGGATCCGGCGATTCATATTGCAGGATACATTCAGGTTCTCGGCCATTGATACCTTAACCCTTACTCTTTACAGGAGTAATACTCTACATTGGGGAAGGATGGTCTTATTGGTCCGCAGTGAAACCACGTTCCTGGGGTAATTAAAAACACTTTATACATTAAAACTCTAAAGGGAACTTTTCTGAAGAGAAGCTCCAAATATGTTGATGTGTTATTCCAAAGGTAAAATTAATTTGATATCAGAGTAAAAGACTGTATTTCTCCCAAAACATCTTTCAGTCACTGCATTGACATTTTCTCCCATTAAAGACAAAAGAGCATTCAGTACACAGATATATGTTATAGGTTTGTTCAAAGGAAAAGAGTGTCATCTTGGAGGGGAATTGCCTCGCCGAAGTCCCACTTTATCCTCTTATTTTTCAGAAGTCCCAAATTATACACTTTTAATTGCTTAAATAACGTGTGCAATGCTACTTCTCTTGAGTGAATGAAAGAGACCAACGGCAAGACGATTACTTTAGCAGGAGTGAAGCAGCACATGTTTACAACTTTACTTAATACTACTGGTCGAAAAGCAGATTGTATTGACTATCTGGATATTGGTATGCAAAGTCCAAAACTTTGACTGAGTTAAAAATCTCAGACGACCTGTTCCAGGTGGGCATTTTCGTATCCACGTGATTGATAACGAACACACATGGAGTTCAGACTTCTGTATTCTTCTTATTTAATAATGTGCAACAATTAAACTGAGCGGAATTGTTTGAAATAATAAAAACGAAAATATTATGTATTTTCAAATACATCTAAATTGGCATTAAAAATGATTTATCATTTCAACAAAACAGTAGTGTATTGTTTTTAATACCATGTGTACACAATCAACTGTACAGGTGACGTAAGAGTCAGCACGTAATAGTTTCCTGGAATATCTTCGATTATCTTCTCAGAACCAGAACATCAGAGGGATTATGCTAGAAATTACACATCTGCCAAAAT
Source organism: Haliotis rubra (assembly GCF_003918875.1). NCBI lineage: Eukaryota > Metazoa > Mollusca > Gastropoda > Lepetellida > Haliotidae > Haliotis > Haliotis rubra. The sequence continues at coordinate 1,331,801 of NW_025767535.1, forward strand.
AGAAGCATATGTTTGAATACAAACAGTCTTTGAAACACCTGTTTTCCGCATTTAAGCATTAAATACATCATCACGACAAGTACTATTCAGTTCTAAGATAAAACTCATTGAAAATACTTAAGTTGTTCATTTAATATACAATATGTTTTCAAACATCGATATGGAAAGACTTGTACTTACAAAACGTGTAACTATTGAAATACTACTATGCAGTAATTTGAAAATTCAACAGCTGGTCAAGGTTATTTCAGACATTTCGCAGGCTGTTGTATTTGATGGGTTGCGATATTTGTTTTGTACAGAATGCACCATCTCGGTGATACCAACTGTCAGGTCGATCAATGACAGCGAGAACCATCTACCATGAGAGATTAATCTCCTCTTAGGCGAGGCGGCGAATTTGATATTCAGTGATCCATGTGTATAATTTTTACCTTTTGGAATCTGTTTCATCGGGTAGTTGAGCCTGGTTATTGTCTGACGTTGACGTTTCATTTGAAGACATCATTTCCATGCAATAACAGAAAATGTATATATTCAGATTTTTCATACAGTTGCCCTCAATGTCTGTCTATAGAACTGAGACACATAGTTAAGAATGGTACCTGATGGGCATTTAATGACTGCAAATACTAAATCTACCATTTTTTTTCTATAATTGTAAACTAACGATCAGTAGTCCTGATAGACTAATTAGGCATACCAATCCTCAAGATCATTGCTGTCATCATATCTTCCAACTAGTACGACTTCCCCGTAAAATGGATGTGCAATTGCTCTAGGTTCACGTGTTGTCATTAATTGCCTTAATGAAGCTGTATTGAAAACCTGGACAGGAACACAATAACAGGTCACAAACTTCGATCTCCCAAGGAGAGACGTGAGTTTGGTTCCTTGCAGTCGTCAGTCACCACAGTTTATTACTGACCGCTACAGCACTTAGAGGAGAGTTGAGAGTATTGGAAACAGATGGCTGGCTTAACTGAATCATGATTTGATTTCCAGACGAGTTCACTTGGACGTTTATTACGTAATAAGACTGTATGCATAATGTCATCTTTCTCACGACCTCATCACAAGGCTCGAGATGACAGTAACTAGGTTAACTGAAAAAAATTCTTCTTTCTCTTGCTCTTAAAGTGAAAATAGTCAGTAGTTATTTAATATTATAACGTGTCATTATGAAAACTACGTTTATTACTGAGTACGAAGTTTCCTCTGATCGGTTTCCAATAGGATAGCTTTCATCTGTTGCTGTTGTATCACCGAAACATAACCAGATCCAGTGTATGTTGTCATCTGGGCTCGTCACGCCGAAGACCAGGGTTCGAATCCCCAAATGGGTACAATGTGTGAAGTCCATTTCTGGTGTTCCCCGCCGTGATGTTGCTGGAATATTGCTAAAAGCGGCGTAAAACCAAACTCAGTCAGTCAGTATGTTGTCATCCTTCCTGACCAACGTCAGCTAGAGGAATGTCTTGTAAAACATGTGCGCGAATGTATCTGCTGTCCCTGGGCAACCAACTGGTTAGTTTTGGAATTATTACCTAAATCCGTTGCAACGTATTTTGAGAATGCTCGGTGAGTGTGCGCGTGGATGTGTGTGCATTTACGTGTGAGAGAGAGAACGTGTGAAGTGTTGCATACGAGAGCAAACGTCGAAATGTTCACAGGCAAAAGTGAAAGAATGTTTGATGTATACGTTACATCAGGTATTCAACGGTAAATGGATGCGGGGCCGTGGGGTAGCCTAAAGCCCGGATTCCATTCCATACATGGGTACAATGTGTGAAGCTCAATTCCGGCATCCCAGGCTCTGATATTGCAGGAATATTACTACAAGCGGCGTAAAACTCGACTCATGCACTCAATGGATGCAGATTTCCCACATCGGTGGCACCTAAAAGCATCCTCATCGTTGGGGTGAGTAAGTGAGTTAATATTTAACGTCACGTCGGCAATATCTCAGCCATATCGTGACAAGAACATATTTGACATTGAAATAGAATATATGTATATGATAAAAACCTGTCTACGAAGGACAGTAAAACAACTAGAATATCACAATTACAACTAAAACTAGTGTGGAAAGTTAAAACTAATAGCACAATATAAAAACTGGCTATAGATCGCCAACAACTGAAGGTAGATCACCAAATTAGGGACCATGGGGACTACCTGCTACCTGCATGGACCTCCTCATCGTTGGTACCGTTCGGTGCGGTTAAGACAAATCTGGTATATTCGAACCCACATGATCCGGTAAAGCTTTTCGGAAATGTATTCTGCGAAGCCACGCTACGCCACTGCTGATCGTAACGGATTATAAGTGCTGTCAGACGTTTTCTGTTTTTAAGTTTAGTGATGTGTCTTGTCTTTGCCCACATTCCGTCAGAAAACCATCATGTTATGCCATCTTCAGATCTCCAGTTTTGTGTTGGCCATGTAAATATAAGTTCATAACTCTTTATGATTGTAAGATTGAGTTTTTGTGCTTGCTACCACACAAGATGCTTCTTGATTAATAATGTATCATATTTGCATCATCATCGCCTCTCATTTGCATTAATGATGAACATGCCTTCATAACATTTCACATTTTGTCAAGTAAAAACAATAGGATGAATTTAGATTAATTATGTACTGCTGGACGCTTGACAGATTTAACAATGTCTCTTTCGTTTTGCTCTTTATAATGTCTCCTTCATGACAAAAATGCCAAATTTCAGGTAAAACTTTCACATAACTGGATGATGCTTTACATCAAGTTTGTTATGAATTCCATATGTTAAAGGTTATTAAAACAGATGAACGAAGACACCAATCTACACAGTCACACACATAACAAGAAAACAGCGTTATCACTATCTGTTGCTATGAGGCACATAAGAATGTTGTTTATTGATACAGTAATGAACAATGTCAACAATCAAAACAAAGAGTTACTTAAACCCCAAAGATGATATAGACTTGTCTTTATGTGATTTTTATCTAATTACACATTTCCAGCTTGATGACGTCAGGACCACATAACCCAATGATTGACATCATGAGCAATTAAGAAACAATTCCGCGCATAAACCAGGTCTGACCACACGATGCCTTTTGGCACCCTTTATGACAAGCATGGATTCTTGAAAGAAAATTCTACCTCAGATCTTCTCGAGTCGAATAGATAGGCCCTAGGGCGGCTTTATATGAACATTATAACACTGAAAATATATACAAATTATACACACAAAATCTCATGTGGAAATATTAATTTCTGGCACCACTCTTTTAACATAAACTTGCCAAGTTTCATTCATGTAACTTCAACAGCCTTTGAGACAACTTGATTCCATTGCAGAAAGTAATTACTAAGTATAATAACATGGATTAAAGGTCAGAACTAAAAAGAATCGGCTCCAATTGTGTTACTTGGTCTTGAAGAAATGCTCTTAGAATATGAGTTTCATTCATGTTATTTAAATAGTTTCTCAGAAAAAGATGTGCCCATTTCACGCAGTATGCATTAGGATGAAAAGAATGCAGCATAGACCAATACTCTATAAAAAAATTAAATTAAGACTCCAATTTCCGAAATCATGCGATCGTGAGATTGAGATCAGTGTGTAAAATGTCATTTCTGTAAGTTGAGAAATGGTGTATCAGGATAAAATGAAACATACTATCTAAGTGGTCTAGCATCATAGGACCATGAGATTAATACACGCACACGTGCATGAATATAACGATGTTTAACCTCGTTGCGCCTCAGCTTAAAAGGCCAAAGGGGAACAGTACTCGTCAAGAGTAACTGAACATCCAATCCATTACGCAACCTGACTTCTGTAACATAACTTATGTGTTGGTTCAGATAAATCAGTGGTAATCAACAATATCAGCATATGATTTATATATAATTCCTCGTTTGCAAATACACCCATCAATATAATAATGGCGGCACATCTTTCAATATCGTTTTGTTCTACTCTATTACCAGTTCCATTTAGCCTTTAAATAATATACCGTCTGGGCAAATGCAGCAAAATGTCAGTTACATTATACATATATGAGACAGCACCACGATCTATAAGTTCAGGTGCTAAAACCGATTATTGTACTTTTATTATACTTTAGACAGGAAGCACGCTCACGACTACTTTGCCTCCGAGATGTGATTAACTCCACGGGAATTCTGACCCCACTGAAACTGGAAAGAAATAGAAACTGGTCATCAAAATAGCAATTTACTTTTTAATGGTGCCAAATGTAAATAAATCACAGATTCAAAGAACTTCACAGTACCGATATTGGCATGATTGGTGCACGATCCAGATTAAATGTAATCTTACCATCTCTTCAGGTCCAAGTCACAAGCAAAGTCCAGCACTTTACCACTAAGGTCAAAGATGAGCACTACTAACAGATTTATCTGTAGAATTATTTACTGGCAAATAACGATTAATTACCCCTCCTCTCGCGATGACAGTGTTCTAATCCGGCCGAGGAACCACTAAGAGGTATAAAGGTCTTGCAGTGGACATAAACCCAGCTCGACACAAATGAGCTCTTGACCAAACCAGGATAATGCAAAGTACCAGAGTGGAGTCTTGCTTCTGTGGTTGAGGTACATTCATTCGGGATATTTATGATCATTAAGTGAAGGTCTTCACGAACTCAAACATCCCCAATTATGCCCATACACGCGACAAGAGTAATAAGGGAAGGCATATCTCGTTTATTGTCAAATGCTTTTAATGGGTCCCCTGATCATCACTAATAACTCGTGACCAATACATGTGCAAAGAGCCCAGCCTAACCTTGAATCCATTCAATATTCGGCAGGGACGTTTCATTTTCAGTGGATGCTTGCCCGTGCCATGAACCCAGATTTATTCCCGTCACTATAACAATCAAATATAGAGGACAAGGATAATTGATAAATTTGAAAAGGGTCCCCTCAACTTGTGTATTTCAGATAATTTGAGCAGAGTGTGCTACAGTTCTACTGTTTGTAGCCTTTAGTTCCCAAAATGAAACCCGACGGTAATACTGGAATTTACGGGGTTAAGTTTACCATCGTTGTAAACAGCGCATCTCGGTATCGAGCGTTTGCACGGTGTTTGTGCGGTCAGGTTGTTGATACTTCAAATCACATGATTAATGTTATAATAATGCCACATCACACAATGATCTGGGTGTCTACATATTGTTAGTAGTTTTAGTAGTTAAAGACGAACAAATTTGTACAGATAGAATCCAATTGAATGAGGCTGAACTGCTGACACGTCCTCACAACTCAGAATAATATTTAGTCCAAGATATAAAGAAATCTTATTCAAAAATGAATATGTACAATAAATAAGCAATCTTAATAGAAACTGTAGTACAATGATTACCTTACACGTCACAAATAATACGCACGCACGCACGCACGCACGCACGCACGCACGCACACATACATACAACTATTGTTACGAACTCAAAATGACCACTTTTAGTTTGTTCTAAACGAAGTTCGTCATGCGAACCATCGATTTGTTTTAAATGTGTTCGCAGTTTACTGAATACGACATCGAACAACTAAGTTTGCTTTGCTTCCTCTCGAATACAAGAAAGCCTTTTATAGTAGGTATTCTTTACTGAAATTACGGAAATACATAATTACACAAATGTTCCAAGTGAACTAAAACACATTCATACAAGAAACACAATTAACAGTACCTTTCAGCTGTCTACCAAACGTACATTCTCAAACACCTTCTGTCATCACTGCTTGCTGCGATGCCCCTTCACTGGACTATGTTTTTGACAGATATCTCTTGTAATTGTGGGAAAGGTATTGTTGCTATTATTATTCATTTCTAGCGTTAATGTACAAATTGAGGCTAAAATGTGAGACAGAACCCTTTAAGATATATTCATATATTTTAGTTAGATTTCGTCAAGATAAAGCCAATCGATAAATCCTTTAAGGTCATATACGGATAAATATGCAACTATGATATGTCAGGTGGTATTTCCAAACAACATTGTCAGTCGGCGATCGAGACAAAATTAAGCAACCCGAATCTGTAGAAACTACTGCCATTATCAAGGCACTAGTCTACGATATATAGTGGCACTTGTGCACCTTGGGAGATAGAAATTGCGAAATAAAAGCGAGGACAACTGCAATGTCGAGCAGGATTTGTTTCCATGTGTGTACTTGTACGCCTCCGAGTCCTCTTCCCTGCTTAAACGGTTGGCTTCGGCCGACATATCTACCAAATGTTACATTGATTCATGTAGTCACTGTGTGCACATCTGACTGCATTTCGTAGTGTTGTAACGAGTTCGTGACAGGCCACGTTAAAGCCAAACAAGCATGACGTCTCATAGACAAGGGCTTGAGTAGTTTTATAAAGGGCATTTATTGAGCGCTAAGGGCAAATTGAAACGATATATGTAGGCAAATGTAATTTCGCCCGTTTGTAGTTAAGCCACTGTCTGAGAAACAGGTTTCAGGTGGAACAGTATTGAGTATTGTCACTGTCTGACTGAAACATCGCGTAAGTTCAGACATAATATTTGAACTGTAAACTTGCAATGTTTATTTGCACTTTCTATGTTTGGTTTGAGATGTGAATTTTCCTGTACTGGGATTAACACTGTATTTAGAGAGACATGACAACACATAACAAAACACGTGAGAACCTCTTTATACGAATGTACTACATGGTTCAAACCCTCTGCGAATGTATTGTGTTCAGTTCATAAAATGATATATAGAGACATTGGCTTATGGAATTGTTGCCGCTTTTTTGCCTCTTTAAAGACCATCTGCCAGAAGAAAAAAGAGATAATGGAATATGTCACTCATCTTTTCCCCTTTCCATTTGCCTGTCACTTGTTAAAGTCAGTTCATCCTATCGGTGTCTTTTTGTTATCATCTAATGGTGACATCGAGTACACCAGACCCGGTTGCTGACATGGGGGTAACTCGATTGATCAATGTAGACTATTTGTCAGTTCCAAATGTTTGGTCTGAAGTCGTATACACTGAGACTATCTGGAAGATGAGTCCATTCGTCTCTCTGAAAAGGCGTTGTTGAAAGTTTTCTCATCACACTATATCACAGCAAATATAAGCAATAATCCATCTGATGAAATGAGCATAAAAGGTCACGATTCTCTTCATCTTTTGGATCCAACTAGGGTCCATGCAGGTAGCAAAAGTACTGTAAGTCCCCATGGTCCCTAGTTTGGTGATCTACCTTCAGTTGTTGGCGATCTATAGCCAGTTTTTATATTGTGTTGTCCAAATAGTGCTATTATGTTTAATTTCCCACACTAGTTTTAGTTGTAATTGTGATATTCTAGTTGTTTTACTGTCCTTCGTCGACAGGTTTTTATAATATCCATCTATTCCATTTCAATGTCACATGTGTTCTCGTCGCGATATGGCTGAAATATTGCCGGTGTGACGTTAAATAATAACTCACTCACTCACTCACTTCATCTTTTGGTCACATAAACTGATTAAACAGTTCCGTTGCATGCCTCAGATATATTAGATGCACGAAACGTTTTAAGCATAAAACAGAAACAGCTTATTTTCTTTTAGACATGCTGTTTTATACTAAAAAGAGGGCAACTGTTCAACGTCAACAGTCATTATTTGATCTGAGACGAGTTTAAATTCAATAAAAGCTGTCTAAATATATTTTGTCGGAGACCCTTTGACTCTTTGAAAGATGCATCTTTCAAGTTATATTAAATACATGGCGAATGAGTTCACACCTATGTTAAGATAACATTTAAAAAAAGATATTTATATTCTAAAAATGAATACTCCAACGTCAGAAAGGAAACATCAAATGGGCTAACAAAAATGGCATGTGGAAATTAAAGTTTAAATTAACTTTAAGTAAAGTTATATGTATTTCAGACATTTCATGGTGTCTGTTGGAACTATTGCAAAAATGATGCAGATCATACAATTTAGCTAAAACCAAAGGGCAGGGGTGCAGACAAAGCTAGATACATAGTCAGGACAAATCTGGTTTGTGCCACGAACGCAACTGTGCAAAGCAAATTTACAACAGATGAGACACCATGGTCACTCGCTTGCGAGTGAACCTGGTGAGTTTGCTGCGAATAAAAGTATGCACAGGATGTTGAGCCGATTACTACGTTTTGAAGCAGGGCATATTCTGGATACAATATACAAGGTATTCAAATTTAAGTTGGACTTCTATATGCAGAGATTGCAATATGCAATTTGTATCTACTAAATATATCAGAAAATAGGAAATGAAATGAAAGTCTATTTGGACTGTGTCTCAGTTATGTTACGATGAACATTTACAAGAAGCGTGTATTTTAAGTCCGTCCGATGAACTTTCAAGAGACCCATGATCATGTGAGTCGTGACGACATATGAAGTGAAAGCATCAACGTAAGTTAAACATCAATAGCGGGTCCTGACACGGTAATGAAATTTAACTCAGCGGATTGAATGGGAGACATTGGCACGCTCAAACAACTACAAGGACACAGAACCGGCACTCCTTCTTTCGCTTGCTTTTCTAATCACAAGTACCCCAATTACAAATCTATCTTCACGGATGGATCCAAGGATTGTGTTGGAGTTGCTAGTGCCACTGTCTTTGGATCCATTGCAACTTCTTAAAGATTAACACACAACCATTAGATTTTTACAACAAAAGCTAAGGTCATTTTATCTGCCCTTAATTATATCAAAAAAACATATTCTAAATATAAACAAGACATCATATTTTGTACAATTTCTTTCTTTCCTGCAGGCCATAAATATGTGTCAAATACATCCATTTCTGTTTCCCTTGAATAAATGAATCACGGTCAAGTCTTGCTGGTATATATATTAATTTTTTCATCACAAGGGATATTTATTTCATGGTTTCATCCCTAAAGGATCTGTTTAATGTAAGTCCTCATTTAAGTAATTAGTTGCATTTTCTGACAGAAATTGAATTAAAATTGATTCATTTTCAAATGTATTGTAATTAGTTATTGTATTTTTTAGGTACAATTATTAAATAACTGTGATTGTGGCAGTACCTTCAAAGGGGGTTGAAGTACTGTAACATAAGTGTACTCCTGAGAGGGTACGTATGTCCCATTTCATTCAAAGTGTTCCTCATTTTTCGTGGTTTTAATTGTGATATATGTGTTAAATTTAATTGATGGGCAAAAATCACCAGTAGCCAGGGGGATGACGTAAATCCATCTGGATGACCATGCAGCTAGCAGAAGTACCGAAGTCCCCATCGTCCCCAGTACGGTGGTCTACCTTTGGTTGCTGGCGATCTATAACTAATTATTATGATGTACTGTTATGAGTAGTTGTATTTTAAGGTTAGCTATCAGTTTTAAATAATATACCTATGATACTCCGGTTATTTTACTGTCCTCTAATGGCAGATTACATATACACTCATTGATGTTTCCTTAATGTACACTATTGTTGCATTCAAAATATGGCTGAACTATTACCCACGTGACTGTACATTGTAATTCTCTCACTCACTCATACATTGTCAGCCATGTGTTCTCAGTAAAACAACGCCCTGTACATTTCATTCAACGAGCCATCTAGTTCGACAACTGATCGTATCTAGATCAAACCTTTACCTTTAATGGCAGCCTTTATGTCAAGTGGCATATGGCATGTATGTAGATTCAGACAATTGCTTGGTCTGTGAGGATCCATGGTTACTGTTGGGAAGAAGTGACTAAATTAGATTGGATGGTCAGATTCGGTACCAAGTATTCTTGCTAGTTATTGCTTTTAGCGCCAATAAAGCTGACACATAAAGAGATAATAGGGATTTGAATGAATCCATAGATATCCACTTCAGTAATTGTATCGTAATGTGGCTGCTGAGAAGTTATGAGAAATGTTCGAATAGGTTAGAGTCTAGCACGGCGTTGACGGATCAACCCAATTTTGGGGGGGCTGACAGAAATCAAAGAGTTGACACAGTCATTCTGAACCTGTTCCAATGTTAACATATGCAGATATAACCAGAGAGACCTATTTTAGGCTGTAATTTCGTGAAGGTAATCCTGTCCTTTTTTGATTAACTAAATAAATATTTACAGCACGGTTAACATATTATTTCTGTTGGAGGTTATAACAAATACTTCAGTGGTATTTAAAAGTATTATATGAATCAGAGGGTGGTTTCTAGATATGTTCTAGTAACTTATATTTAGTGTTTATCAAGATTGTGGGAGTACAACGTTGCCATTGATCGTAAGATGTTACGGCACATCGGCAGTATTTCTGCCATGTCGTGACTAAAACAACTTACAGATTCATAATACATAATTATGTTTAATTATAAAAACCTGTCAACGAATAACAGCAAAACAACTAGGATATCACAGGTATATTGTAAAATTAGTATGTGAAACTAAATCATTTTAAATACAGACGATAATTCAAATAAAAACAGGCTAGAGATTGCTAAAATCTGTTTGTAGATGACCATACTAGACCATGGCAAAACTTACAGTACATTGCTTCCTGCATGAGCCCTAGCAGCATTTACACCATCCCATAGACAAGTCTTGTCATAAATTATAATAACATATATATACTTAATATAACATATATACTACGATTAAAAACTGCTAGATATAAAAACACTTTGGGAGACCTGGGCTGACATACCCTCTCGGGGGGACAATAATTTTATGGTACTTCAATCCAAGTCGAGGGCACTGCCACGAATAATCCCGGTTCATAATCACATCCCACTGATTTTATAAAGTATTTAGCTGTATATACATAAAGACGTATCAATTGAATAAATTTTTAGCATAAAAAGGAAGCATGCTTTAACAGTTTATGTCGAGCACGAGTATAACACAATAAAACAGACAATATTTGGCATGCTGTAGTCGAATTGCGAATTCTGGCACGGCTGTTTAACTCTATTATGTACAGCCATAGACAACGTGTACATGTACTGAAATATACTAACCAATCCGTAAACTCAATAATGTAAAGCTTAACGAATGTTTTACCTTATTCACGCCTTCAAGTTTAGTTTTGGATGTTCTGAGAAAGGTCAGCTGATTGTGCGTTGAGATTGTTTTGAAAAACATATGGAAGCCTTATTTTTGTTCACTGTGATGATGCAGCAGTTGTTTTCATCACCTCTACCTCAGAAAAAAAACAGTATTCATTTCTTTCTCTGGACCATTGCACTTATTTTTCTTTTCATATCCTGGACCTTATTATGTGACATTCCATTCGCAATGCATCTCGTAGAGCGTATTTGTGGCTGCGGCGTTGGTCAACACATGAATACAGCAATTATGTAGCTGTGGATATCCTGGACCCAATAATATGACGTGTCGCGAAACTATTATTCACATATACCCATTCAATGCATCAACGCTGTCACATGTATGGTCAATACGCTGATGCAGAACATTTTTATGCTTACCTTTTCCACGAATATCTTATGTAAGCACTAGTTTCACTGACCCATCCATAATCTCCAGCAGTAATTTGCCTACAACTCCCAGTGCCATCGGTTTCGGTAGATAATCGAAATTAATTATACACCGTTGTTGACGTTTTACGTTATAGTGACTCTACTGCGACATTCCTAATCCCAACTGTTTATTGGATTATGTGTAATCTCACTGCCTCACTAACTGAAAGACTTCACAGAGATGTTCTCATGCACTTCCATAAACGTTGGAATCCACTCTTAGCTGGAATGATCCATCTGACACTAATAGGTTAGTGTAATCTCGGAAGGCGACGTTCTTTACAGTTATACCGATACCTCATGCTGTTTTAACGACATGTTACTCAAAGAGTACGTAGTATACTTTCTGGCTTCTTCTAATCAAAGCTCGTTTTGATCATTAGACTAAGGAGTGTGTCGTCCTCTTTAGTCATTGACCTCTCTTGGTACTCCTTCACTGCTGTGTCCTATAAAGATAAATAGTAAATTGCTTTATATTCGGAACGAGATTAGAGACTTTCATGGTGTGAAGTTGGATGAACTCGCTTCTTAGGCTTGACACTAGGTATTATATACGGCAATAAAGGATTTAGACGCGAGATGTGTTTACGACCGCTGGCAGCCATGTCCTTAAAGTAACATTAATTAACTCCTGGCTCAGTTTTCATCTCATATTAGAAACAGCCAGACAAATGGATGAGGCAATATAGAGAACGGCAAAATTGTGCCATCAACTCGCCCGTTTGAAATGAAATGCAATTTGTCAAATGTGTATGTAGTTTGTTCCTTTAACAAGTAGCATTGAGATGCAGCATTTACATCATCTGCTTATAAAAAGTCGAGTGAGTGAGTGAGTTAAAATTTAACGTCACATCGGCAATATCTCAGCCATATCGTGACGAGAACACTTTAATTTATATCAATATAAGAAACAATAAATTGAGAACATAAAAACCTGTCAGCGAAGGACAGTAAAACTACTAGAATATCACAGCTTTTATTTTTTAACTAGCACGCTATCATAAATAGATATCACTATACACAACACAATATAAAAACAGGCTATTGATCGCCAACAACTGAAGGTAGATCACCATACTAGGGACCATGGGGACTTACAGTGCCTCTGCTACCTGCATGGACCCTAGCTGGATTTACGCCATCCCTTCAGCCATTGGCGTTTATGCTGACATTTAGCCATACATTAAAATGACAAAAATACTACGATTAAAAACCTGGTAGACTTAAATTTACTTGAAATGGTTTGGGACTTACGTACCCTCTCAGGAGGACAATAATTTTACAGTACTTTAACCCCCTGTGAGGGTACAGCCACTAACAATCTCAGTTCTAATCTAAACTACCAATCATTAAAATACATCTATCTACAGAACATATTATTCCAAATTCATCTATTAAATCAATTTCTTTTACAAAGCCAATAACTAAATGATGGTGAATTCAACACAGTCAAGCAGGAGATGCTTGACTGTGACTCTCTCATCACAAGGGATACAAAACGGAGGATCTTCATCATTTAACAAGTATTTATGAGTATAACGTGTATGGCCAATGCGACATCGTCGCATAATGACCTCTTCGATTCTGGACTGACAACCCAAGTAGGTGTAACCAATATAAGGTTTTATTTCATGTAATTTATTGATACCTACTTGGGTGTCCCACTTCTTTTGCATCAGATCACGGATGTATGTGCTAATGCTATCTTTGTAATCAGAGTATGGGATAACAGGTGGTGTCACAGATTTGTTGAGTGCTGCCTTGGCAGCAAGATCGGCCATTGTGTTCCCAGAAATGCCAACGTGGCTGGGTAACAAACAAAAGACGATGTCGTATTGGCCAGTTGCAAGATCATTATACAATTTTTTTTTAAATATTTTAATTAAAAGTGGATGTTTACAAGAGAGATTTTTAATAGCCTGAAGGCAAGAAAGAGAATCTGAAAATATTATGTATTGTTTATATTTGGGGTGTCTGCTGTGAAAATTGAGTTGTTATTTTTTGAAAGATGTTAATGTTAGATCGACTTGTTGCCTAACCAACTGCCAAGGAGGAGAAGAAAGAAGACGGGAAGGAGCTATATTAAACAGCTCAATGCCGGCAGCAGACATTAATGGCTTAATTCTGAGCCCAAGAGGCGGAACAAGAAGATTTCTTGGTGTATAAATCCTCATGGAGGGGAGTAAAGACACAGTTATATGCAGGGATAGATTTGTTAGAGTACAGTTCAGTAATATACTGTAAAGATAGTTTTATACGGCGTTGTGCAAGGGATGGTTCATCTGCCTCAACGTAGAGGCTGTCAACAGGAGAAGTTCTGAAGGACCCAAGACAAAGTCTTAGGCCTTGGTGGCCTTGGAGTTTTAGGTTGCTTTTGCAGGCTCCACCATATACCATGGAGCCATAATCAAGCTTCGAACAGACAAGTGATCTATATAGATGCAGGAGGGTAGATTGATCCCCTCCCCATTTAGAATTGGAAACGACTTTTAATAAATCGAGTGCCTTCAGGCATTTATTTTTAAGGGATTTAATATGCGGTAGAAAAGTTAAATGGGAGTCGAAAATTAGACCCAAGAACTTGGCCTCTTTGACAACTTTGATTGGAGTGCCATTTAAATTTAGTTCTGGGTCCTTATGTGGCATATAATTTCTACAGAAGTGTATACAATTAGTTTTTACTCAGAAAATGTAAAGCCGTTTTCAAGACACCATTTATTTATTTTGTTTAAACAAAATTGCAGCTGCCGTTCAATAGTATGCATATTTTTACCACGACAAGAAATGTTAAAATCATCCACAAACAGCGACCCATCGATTGGATCATTTAAAACCTTGGCCAAACTATTTATCTTTATACTAAAAAGTGTGACGGACAAAATGCTGCCTTGTGGGACACCCTGGTTCTGATTGTAATGATCAGACAGGGTTGAACCCACGCGGACTTGAAATTGCCTGTCAGTTAAAAACTCGGATATGAATTGAGGCAAACGGCCTCGCAATCCAAAATCATGTAAATCTCATAAAATACCATGTTTCCAAGTAGTGTAATATGTTTTTTGATAATCGAAAAAAATCGACACTGCATGTTGTTTTTGAATAATGGCATTTTAAACAACGGGTTCTAAACGCACTAAATGATCGATAGTACTTCTGTTTTACGGAAACCACATTAAATATCCGTTATAAGGTCATTTGTTTTCCAAGTACCAAACAAGTCGATTATTTATCATGCGTTCCATGGTCTTGCAAACACAGCTAGTTTGTTATATCGGTCGATAATTCGAAGGATCAGTATGGTCACGTCCAGGTTAAGGGATGGGAACAATAATAGCATCACGCCATGAATTAGGAAAATGTCCAGATGTTCAAATATCATCAAAAATGTTTAAGAGGGTCTCTAAACATGATTCCGGCAAGTGCTTCAGAAGCTGATAATGTATGTTATCAGCCCCTGTAGCAGTATCGTGAGCCTGGTCAAGAGCAGTATGAAGCTCATGAATTGAAAATAGTTCATTGTAATCTTCCCAATTATCTGAATCGAAATTAATAGTTTTCATTTCCTGTTGTTTTTTTATAAGTTTGGAATTGAGGTAGATAATTCGATGAGGAAGAGTGTTTTGGCCAAAGTTTCTCCAAGTTTATTTGCAAAATCAGATTTACTAGTTAATAATTCGTCTCCATCTTTAAGATGCTTAATGCTAGATTGAGCGCCCTTACCTTTTATTTTCAGGATCATATTCCATACCTTTGATATCGGCGTTCGTGAATTTATTTTTGATACATAATTTCGCCACGATTGACGTTTACTTTCCTTGAAGGTACGCCGTGCCTTAGCATCTAAAATTTAAATTTATTCAAATTATGGACCATAGGATGGCAACGGAAATAATTCTCAACTTTCTTCCGTGCCTTCCTAGCCTGTTTGCACTCATTGTTGAACCATGGTTTTCGTATGTTTGGAATTGCAGAGGATTTGGGGATACACTCATCAGCAATGTTAATTAGTTCATCAGAGAAATCCTTTATAGGATCAGGACTTTCTATAAAAAGGTCAGGTTTAAGTCTGCTACAACACAGAGCTTGATGAAAAGGCCAGTTAGCCTTTTTAAAGTTCCATCTTGAAGATGGAGTAATAGTAGATGGGATCACAGATGTTAGAATTGTAGGAAAATGGTCACTTCCACAGAGGTCATCGTGAACTGACCATTCAAATTCATTCAGTAGGTTTGAATCCGTGATTGATAAATCAAGCGCCGAATAAGTTCCAGTGCCAGGATGTAAATAGGTGTTGCAACCGTCATTGTATATGCATAAATCATTATCTGAACAGAACTCTTCTAACAGTTTACATTAAGCATTAGTAGTTGTACCACCCCAAAGTGGGTTGTGGCCATTTAAGTCCCCCATAATAATACAGGGTTTTGGTAGTTGGTCATATAGAGTTTGAAGATCAGTCTTCTGAATGACTGAAGACGGTGAGATATACAAAGAGCATAATGTAAATGCAACATGTAAAGTGAGTCGCACTGCAACTGCTTGAAGATTAGAAGTAAGTGTAATAGGGCTATGGATAACATTCTGTTTGACTAGGATTGAAGATCCTCCAGTGGCCCTGTCACCTCCGATGCTTGAAGATTAGAAGTAAGTGTAATAGGGCTATGGGTTTCATTCTGTTTGACTAGGATTGCAAATCCTCCAGTGGCCCTGTCACCTGAAGGTGAGAAATAATCATAAGCATTGAAATGACGTAGGTCAAAAGGATCGTTCTGCTTTAAATAAAGTCTCCTGCAGACAAAATGCAGACGGCATACAATCCTGGACTAATAACTGTAACTCATTGTAATTATGCCATAGTCCTCTGCAATTCCACTGTACGATGTTATTGGAACAAACTATCTTTTAGGGGTTTTTATTTGGGATCTACCCCACATTTTTTTGGAGGGCGAGAAGCTTTGTGCCCTAGAATGGACATTTTCGGACACGTCCATGTCCTTAAGTGATCCATATTTGCTGTAAAGGTTAATTTTATTTTCAGACCCTTTTGGGGCTCTGCCACTTTGTTTTCACCCAATCTCTCACAATACCTTTGCTGGTGTTAAGCGTTCGGTGACCCGAGACTGATACGGGAATGCCAACAAAAGATTTAGTTGACAGGAGGTTGGTTGCCTGCTGTCTCTTACTGCATTCAACAAGTAGAGAACTTGTCCGCAAACGTTTAACGTTTTTTACATCTCCTGCAATGCCTTGTATGCCTTTTGAAACGGCAAAAGGGTTCAGCTTTAAAGGAGTCTTGTCAACGGTCTCAAGCACTATAAAACGTGGCCAGTATTCAATAGATGTGGACGGTCGTTTGTCATTAACATCAGGATCTGTGTAAAGAGGACTTTTTTCGTAATAGGGGTTTGGTAAGCAATGGTAAGTGTTTAAAGGTTCATCATCCGTGCTCCCCACCCACCATGGAGTATTATGAAGACAATGCTAAAAACAAGTGAGTCTCCAACTTGCAGCGCCAAGGATACTCAGATGATATACTCCATCAGAAGAAATTAAAAGATTAATTCTTCCACCAGATTGGCCCATGAGCCACCGCCTTCTGGACATACGACTCTAAGCAAAACATACATGAAATAGTGTATTTGAAATTCTGAGATCAAAACTTCGCCAAGACTTAAAAATATCATTTTATAAATCCCACAATTTTGTGTAACAGTACATAATTGTAGCACACACAGGGCTTGGCGTGACCAGCCGATTGGTTGAACCGGGCCAATTCAACCACCCGTCTAGGTAAAGTCAGGGCCGAAGTGGTGTGTTGGGCAAAAAGGAACACTGTTCCTGGAACCAGTGCCCTCAACCACCAGACTCCCGTCCTCCACCGACACAGGGGCGCAACCCACGGCAAACGAGTTGGTGGACCAAATATACGCTTAGCATTACCCAACACCCACACCGAGGAGGTGGCTCTTCACGGGTGCTTATAAAAAGTCGGACTCTTACAGGGACCTTCCTTTCAGTCGAGAGATATACGAAGAAAACGGCTTCGTCGCTTTTTACTCATCTGACGGCGTTTCCACGTCAGTTTACTTGTGTTGATGAACGACAACATGTGTTTTTACTATCAAAGCTGTACAAAAACAGTTGTGTATCGATGTATTTTAAATACTGCTGCACAATACATAATAGTGCCGCACAAAATCATGCTGAGCGAAAAGGGCATTTCAAAAAATGAAATACACTTGCCCTTCTCATACTAGCAGCATATATGGGATACAACTGGGGATGTCTGAGGCATTCACGTCACACAACATCACAAAACCATGATTCTACCCTAGTACTTCACATTATTCTGATTTGGTTAAGAGCTCATTTGCTGTCATGCTGGTTTTATGTCCAGAACAAGACCTTTACACCTCCTTGCAACACTTTCGCTCGATTAGGAACATAGCAATCGTAAGAGAAGAATTAACTGGTTCTTATACTCCAGTAATATGAGTACCATTGAAATGCTTCCACGATATGATATATTATTGCTATTTGCACCAAGCGAATGAAGTTCAGCCCCAAATTTTCAGCAAGGGGATATTGTTGAAGGATTAATAAGTGTATTCAAATACTTTTAACATGATTGGCCCATGCAGGACGCAAATGTACTGTAAGTCCCCATGGTCCTTAGTATGGTGATCTACCTTCAGTTGTTGGCAATCTATAGCCTGTTTTATATTGTATTGTCCACATAGTGCTGTTATTTTTATACACATTTTCCATTTCAATGTCAAACATGTTCTGGTCACGATATGGCCGATGTGACGTTAAATATTAACTCACTCACTCACTCACTTAAACATGATTGTGTCCTTTTATTTATGTTTTGCTTTATATGTACATGTACATGTAGGAGCACCATTCACGTTCGTGCCTACAAACTAGGCAAAAAATAATTACAATAAAATTAAGGGCTGGAAAATTGAAGGCTGTAAACTAAACTGAACCACAAAAGAAACTTTGCACATTGGAAAATAATATTACGAAAAATGAGCAAGATAGGTTGAAACCCAAATAGTCATAAACACATAGCCCAAACGCAACCTATGTTCACGTGAAACGTTGAACCGGCAATATGCACGTGTCTTGTTGAAATTGCGAAATATTGGAAATCACGTGACCCCACTACAGGCAGAACTGCACGTGCCACATGGGTATAAAAACTGCACAGCACCGATGTTAGACATTCACATTGGGAAAAGAACTACTTGGAAATGGCAAGACTGACAGCAGAACAACGCGAGCGAGCAATCGGAATGATTCATATGGGGGCAACGCATCCCCACGTTGCAAGAACCTTTGGTTGTTCCCGTGTTGCCAATGGTAACTTGTTGCAACGATACAGGCAGACTGGACGGTCATTGGACAGTCCCAGAACAGGGAGACCACGGGTCACGACGCCACAGTTGGACCGGTACCTGCGTACATTGCACCTCCGCAACCGCTTCCTCACGGTGACGTCATCGGCGGCGCACGCTTTAGGTCGGCGGATCAGCACAACCACGGTGACAAGAAGACTTCCGGCAGCGGGTATCAGGGCTTATCGACCATTCACTGGACAGATGTTGATCGCTGAACATCGCCGCAGGATGTTTGGTACCAGCACGACAACGCCAGGCCTCACACAGCTCGTATTGTTGTGAACTTCCTTGCCGCAAACAACGTCGACGTCTTACCGTGGCCGGCATGCTCTCCGGACCTAAATCCCATAGAGTACCCCTGGGACATCTTGGACAGGCGTGTTAGGCTCCGACAACACCCTCCCACCAACAGACAAGAGTTGGTACAAGCTCTACAGGTCGAATGGAACCGCTTGCCACGTAACCTCATTAGACGTTTGACGTCTTCGGTCCGACTTCGAGTTCCTGCATGTGTGGCTGCACGGGGTGGCCATACACGGTGTAAAAGTGACACATTTTGTGACTGGAACCACTATCTGGGTTTGAATGAATTGTACTGGACATCTGGATAACCGAAATTTTACCCCATACTGGCTTTGGATGTCTGTAGTGCAATATGTGATCGCAGAACGCAATTTTTTGTTCTTCAATGTTTCTGGCATTGTTGATATATTAAATATACTTTACCTCAAGCTTCTATTGTTTTCCGTTTGGGAATTAGAATGATTTCAGTCTGGTGCAAAGTTTCTTTTGCCGGTCAGTTTAGTATGCAGGGCTAAAGGTTATTATGCCGTTTACTAGATTTTGTATCTTTACTTTTTGTTCACAGCCCACTCCTACTATTGGTTTATTTGAAAAAAATGTTTACCATAATACATGTCATCAAATCTCAACTGATACTGTTGTCTTAATGTATTTCAACACGCGTTAGCTGAGAGACTGCATCCAAAGACAAAAACATTCCCTCGTCACATTGAAGACTCCTGAAGCGCATATTTGTGTGGCCTTCAAGGTATGGTTATTAAAAATACTTACCAACTCGCTGTTGATATGGTTATTCTGTATGCTAACTCATTCTCAATGCCTGACTGGTCATTTACCATTTATAGTCTCTGTTTTATGTTTTTATCCATACATGTAGTTATCCCCTTACTGTTTGATATGTTGTTAACCATACTGAGTATGTTTGATGTGTCCACCAGTAATACCCACGCCCAACTTTATTAATCATACTCATCCACAGTTTGATATTGTCTACTTTACCAACCATCATCACGCACTGGTTCATAACGTCATCTGTACTCATTCATTTATTGTTTGATTTTCAATTAAAAGTACTAGCACACTGTCCGCTATGTTTTTACAATACTAACGCACTGTTTGATGTTACTAACCATACTTGCTACCTGTTTGATGTGTTATTACATACAAACTGTATTTTATTTGTTTCAACCCGTGAAGATCAAGGTTAGAATTGGTCCTCAGCAGCCCATGCTTGTCGTAAGAAGCAACTAACGGATCGGGCTGTCAGGCGCGCTGACTTG
The DNA here is from genome assembly GCF_003918875.1 of Haliotis rubra. Taxonomy (NCBI): domain Eukaryota; kingdom Metazoa; phylum Mollusca; class Gastropoda; order Lepetellida; family Haliotidae; genus Haliotis; species Haliotis rubra. The sequence continues at coordinate 1,352,309 of NW_025767535.1, forward strand.
GTTGACACATGTCATCGTATCCTAATTACGTAGATCGATGCTCATGATGTTGATTACTGAGTGCGGCGTTAAACAACCAATCCACCAACAAACCAACCAATGTGTGTATCCTTACCTTCAGCTTCATACTGAGCATACTCTTCCAAAAAAAGGGAAGCGTTCATGTGCCAAACCAATAACCACGGCACGAGTTACAATTCTCTTTGCATGTGTTTGCTCTCGATACAGTCGGAAACCCGGCTTTCAGCAAATGAATATGGAAAGGGTTTTGTCGCTCTTATTCATTCTTGTCTATTAGAAATGATTTGTTGAAGCTTGAGTCCCTTTTTATGAAAGATAATAACACAACACTATGAGGAAATATCCACTTACCATACGAGCATTTTAAACAGTTTAACGAATATATATTGTTCAATTTTGTCCTTGTTTTGTCGTATGTGATTTACAAATATATTGATATTCATTTGGGTGAAATGTGATTACATTTCTTATTTTGAAAGCAGAACTTATCTTTTGTGAATGTATTTTCATAAGTACTGCAAAAGAGAATACAGTCAAAAAATTTCAGCAAATATGTTCATGAATATGGAAAGGGTTTTGTCGCTCGTATTTATTCTTGCCTATTTGAGATGATTTGTCGAAGTCTTTGTCTCTCTTTATGAAAGGTCATAGGATGGTGATCTGCCTTCAGTTGCTGGCGATCTATAGCCCGTTTTTTATATTGCATTGTTTGTACTATGTGTTTGATTTTAAAGGTTTTTTGCTAGTTTTAATTCTAGTTTTAAATGCGTTTATTGTTAATTTATAACTTTTTAACTCACAGTATGGCTGAAACATTGCCGATGTGACTATAAGTTTTAACTCACTCACTCACTGAAAGATCATAAGACAACACTATGATAAATCGTTTACCTATCACAAGGGCATTTTAAACTATAAAACGAATAGACTTGATAGAACTTGTCACTGTTTAGTTGTATGTGATTTACACATTTATTGATATTTATTTGGATGAAATAAGATTATATTCCTTATTTTGAAAGCAGAATTCTTCTTTCGTGAATGCATTGTCATCTTTCCTGCAAAAGAGAAGCGATGCTTATGACAAAAAAGCAAATTATTGAACGAAAAAAATATCTGGTTTGTCTGCATAAATGAATGCTGAAAACTCGTTCTCCAGATCATAGATCATTTTAAAGTTTGCATTGAATTTACATTACCATGAATACGAATATACGAAAGACACTGGCTTTAGAATTTCAATGAATGTTCGCGAACTTGACAGTTATCATTTAATTCTGCCGGTTGACAGGATTATAGTATGAAATTTATGACTTGTTGGTCAGTGGTGTCCCGGGCATCTCAAATGAAGCAATTCACGGGTTTGGGCTCAGTAGATGTTTTAGACCCTTTGACCCCAATATTCGTGTGGATTCTGATATTGATGTGCCAACATCTTTCCCAGCGTGTCAAACTCGCACCGCCTTGTGCTTTGCTCCGACCTTTGGCTCAATCTTTATGATGTGATATTATTCAAAAGTGTTTAACTTTCTTAAGAACAAACACAATAACCATAACATTATTAAATGGCGGCGATTACGAGCCTATAATGAATATGGCTTATGATTAAAACACCGCGTCAAGCAGTAATCGAACATTTCACCAAAATGCATTTGCTATAATAAAATGTGTATTGTAACAAAAACGATAACTTTCATTTCGTTATATTTGAATACCAACCCTAAGGAAACCATACTCATGTGTAATAACATTGCATTTGGACATTTGGCTCATAAAACGGATGTGTTTTTAGAATCCATAATACGTCAAGGTGCTTTATCTTTTCAAAATACACATGACGTCACACACTGTACATGACGTCCCAAATTGATTTCATGACGTCATGTAAATAATATCCTGTGACATATATTTGAAGAGTTCAGTCCCATACGCTCTTCTTCATTTGTTTGCTTATAAATGCCAGAGCGTAATATAAAGGATAACATACTCGAAACTCTTGAATGTATGCTGTACGTCACTTGGCAAATTAACTGAATTATTACCAGTCATTCACTCTGGATAGATAATCCTTAATTCCTCATAGCTCACAGGTTATCCTATAATTGTTAAGGTGCCTACTTTAGAGTCACGTATTACAGGATGCTGACGTACTGAAGTACTGTTCAAATGTGCTTAACCAAACTAGCTTAATATTCTGTAATCTCTTTCAAAGGAATACTTGTTCCGCCACCAGTGAGTGAGTGAGTTAATATTTAACGTCACATCGGCAGTATTTCAGCCATATCGTGACGAGAGCAATTTATCATCCTTCTAGGGACTCCGCCACCAGTGATACATATATCTCCATTTACATTAAAAACAATACATTAAGAACATAAATAGGAGGTCATCGAAGGGCAGTAAAACTACTTGAGTATCACAGCTCTTAATTTACAACTAGAACACTATCATAAATAAGATATCACTATAGACAACAATACAATATAAAAACAGGCTATAGATCACCAGCAACTGAAGGCTGATCACCATACGAGGGACTCCGCCACCAGTAATGCACATATCTCATTTTACACCATTATACTTTGCAATTGAAAATAGGAAATTATTTAAGTATTTTATATTACAGTATTCATAAATGAATACTTGCAATGCAGATCGTTAAGCCAGAGGGGCTTGATGACAAGGCCAGATGTCTCAGGAACATCATTCGTAAATGTCAGATGTCCTGAAGCATTTATTCAAACAGCATGTTGTCTCAAATGTAACACTTTCCCAGTTTCTCAATTGTTTTACTTATCGATCGTACGGAGATGGAAGCAGCCCAGTGGGTGGTAGAATGAAAGGTAGCACATCGGGATACGGGACATGTGTGAACCAAGTCAGCGAGTCTGACCACCCAATCCCGTTAGTCTCCACGGCAAACATTGGTTACCGAAGACCAATTCTAACCCAAAACTTCACGGAACTACATGTAATTATATGTACGTAGAACATATCTGAACATATGACAAAAACACAGAGGAAAGAAAGTGTTTTGTCATTCGTGTCGGTATAAATGCTTTTTTTCCCCTTTAAGCAAAGAGTGATTTATAGTGCAAGATGTCCCATTTTTCAGATGAAATAAGAATTTTGATAAAGGTCTTATCGATGAAAGGATAACGATCATATGGACAGGCAGAAATATTACTCATAGTGGCACTGTAATCTGCAGTACTGTTAATTCTTAATCAGCATTACAACAATTGTTTCCTATTGCTAAGCTTGTTCTCAGCGATATTTCCATTGTTTCTATTGTTTACAAAGTTCCATAGCAGCGTAAAGTTATTTAAATGCTCAGTAGCACGATAGTCGAAGGTTACGTCATTCACGATGTCACAAACGATTTCATGTGATGTCATTGGAACTATGACTCTCCTTGGAAGTCAGTATCTATATTTTTCTATTGTTTACAGTGGAAGGTCAGTAGTTCGAGCCCTTGGCAGCGTCCTAGCAGAAAAAGGTGAAAGATGACACTTATTACCATCTTTGAGCCAGTTATTAACAGTGGAAATACAGGCCCGATTAACTCGGATTGCAGTAATGTGCCAATGTTAAAAGTATCTCTGTGGTCTAGCATTTTAACCGTCAAAACTACTGACAAGTACATGGAGCCAAACCTACAAGTGCATGCAGTTCGATACATAAAAGCAATTATCTTGAACACGACTTTGAACCTAATTTTACTTCAGATCACCGATGCAGTTTACTTTTTGTGACATTCAAGGTCTCTCATTTTCTATTGCAATTACGTAGGTAGTAAAGGTTGCTCCAGGTAATGCCCCACTCTAACTGAAAAAGATCTGCTTGGTTTCAGCACTTAACCAAAGCTTTGTTACATTGCATACATTATCTTGATGAACACAACTGCGTGCTTAAAACCGGTTTCTAATTGAAAAGGTACATTTTGGGACTTCGATTAGGAATAATAACAGCCTTGTGAGACGGTAACGGAGCACTTTAGCAAGGCAATTTCCCTCCAATATGACGAAGGCTGTTCTTTATGACACTTCCTTCCTTTGAGCAAACCTATATAATTTTTATCTGCAATGAATACTAATTTTTCTTCCTTAGAAATACAGGCCCATACTATGACTGAAACATGTTGCCGGAGCAATACAATCTCCCTTCCTAATGCGAGAGCAATTCTGTCTCGAGATAACAGGTCAACGAATTAGGACCACCTCTTTTGGTAAGTTCCATTTAGCACGCAGTTGTATAAAGTGGCTTCAGTCACTCTGCGACCATGGTGTACTTGTACATGCAAGGGATCTCAAAACCAACCCTGTCTAATGTACAGCATTAATTTGTGTAAAGATTAAGGGTCACGGTTGTAAGAGGAAAAGTTCTAAATCTGTCCTGCACCAACTTTTAGAACCATTTAAGAATGTTTCTACAAGTTTCTGAAGTAAAAACTATAAATGAGAAAACAGTCTGATATAGTTACTAACGAATTCGATTTCAGCTGTTTTGAAAGGGTAGTTGAGTGTCTTTACGTGACACAAATCGATACCAATTTAAGGGTTTCCTCAATCACCAAGGTAGACGCTATTCCATGGCGTTCTGTAGTGTAAACCAGCCAGTCGCCTGCCAATGTCAGTATCAAGTGCGGAATCCATCCTGACACATAGACACAGGTTGTGCTTCAATGTGTGTCTTCGCAGGTTCAATATATATTCCTGTATCATTCACACCGAGCATTTAGCATGACCAAACAACCTGTAGTGTCATTGCTATGTACAAGGATGCTCACTTGTGGCACGGGTACATGTAAGTCTACCAATCTGAACACACTACTGCAGCACCACGCGTTTCTTTTTAAAGCACTATTTTGTCCATTCGTGAATGTGTAATCAACATGCACATTCACAGAATTTCCCTTTTCGGCTGTACGTACATTAATTTGGGCCTTGTCACAAGTTTTACTGTAAAAAGATTGGATGAGTTAGTTGTTGACCGTGAATAAGGGTTTCTATGCAGATCATTTACAACCAAGAACATCTAAATGACTGTTAAACAGAGCCATGCTTTTAACCAGTTTAGCATTATTGCGTTGTGTCTGTCCAAACCTGCATGTGTTCAAGCACTTTCACCAAATGTCTCTTTCAGGCACATATATTTGGAAATGGTCACAACATGGAATCAAGTCATACTGAAAACAGAATGAATCATTTTTTTAATTCACTGTGAAACATGTGTTTTATACAGATCATCTTCAGAAGCATTATTTCATGCAAGCAAAAAGATGCTATGAGATAGGCGTTCATGCAGGCTTGGCAGCGAATACTGACTTTCTGTGTAAGATCTGAAAATGATGTAATCCTTTTTCTATGCATGCACTTATCAGTGCTCTTTGCAATAGCGGTGTTTACACAAACAGTGGTTAGAGTGGTTACTGTAACCACCGACAACTTTTACATCAACTCATTTGATGGGAGACCAGAGTTGGTCGCGAGTAGTCCATAAACCTCATATATGTGTAACGATTCGTTCTTGGTACAGCCTCACATCTGACACCACAAAAGTATTGTTTTTTTATGAACGGCCAGCTGTGTGAGGCAAATGTTAGCAAAAGTAAATCCAATAACTGACTAATGTGGAAATTGATGTGAATATCCAAATGACATAGCTGCCGGAGGTAGACTGGAACATGCATGTTTAGCACCTGAAATGGCTTCACAAACTCTCATTTGGCATTGCATGTACACACGAGTCTACTATGTGACTAGTGTTTGTGTGTTATAAGACTGGAAACATCTGTATCCATGAACGAAATTTTGCAAGCTGAGACCAGAGTTGTATGTCATGCTAACTATTTGTCTCCTTGACTGAGTATTGATAGTACCTTGAAACCTCTTTCTCCGAATCTTACTCAAACTGTTGCTACCCCAACATGATACAAGATATTTCACTTTTTCAAAGACATGCATGGTCTATTCTGAGCTTGTTCTTATGTGCAGTAGTTGAGATCCTAATAAAAGTACGAGCTAGTAAAAGTACGACATAACTGACATGAAGACCACAGTTCATATGCAAGGGGGAAACTCTCATGAGGTCAACTGACGTCATCTTCAATGAGGTTCAAATGAGATTCTGATATCACGTGCGACATTAATGTGTTTCCTTCAAGGGGTAAAATTTGGCTCCGAGCTAAAGTTTGTTTGTTTCATACACAATGTACCTAGATACGATATGATTCATATTTAATACAACATCGAGAAATAGACATTAACAAATAGATCTAGAGGAGGGGAAAAGATCGATGACCTCAAGGGAGAGTTAATTCCCTTTATTACCGTGAGCAGATTCTCCAGAATCACATCGTATCTGTCCTCAATTACCACCAAGATGTCCATACTTTTCAACAGGAAAACGCACGGGCACACACTGGCCCAGCAGTATCTGGCCCAGCAACACATGCAGGTTATTCATTGGCCAGCACAGTCGCCAGATGTATCCCCCATGGAGCACTTGTGGGACGAAATTGGTCAAAGTCTTTCGCGGCGACAACAGATACGAAACATCCGGGAACTTGAGGCTGCACTACTGCAGAAGTGGAAAGCCATCCTCAAGAACTCTATTCGGACGCGTATTGACTTAATGAGGAGACGTTGAACTGCATGTGTAAATGCAAATGGCGGTCACACGCGATATTGACTTTTCGATTTGACCAAACGTGTGTTTGATCCTTTCTGACTGTGAAACATTTCAATCAATGAGCGTCTTTTCTGTGTTGTTGTTTTTGTCAGTCGTCCATCTGTTATTATCCACTCAAAAAATATCAATTCCTTACACGTGCTTTTACTTATCTGAACTTTTATAAGTGGTGCGTTTGCAATGATGTTCTGCCTCGTTCAGATCATTTGAAGCGAATTTTGTCTGACAATAACATTTTGGTTGAGGTACTTAATAATAATAACAACAATTAAACTTCTGTGGAACATTCTCATATATAGCTTTAGAAGAATTCCTGCCAACAAACCTGATCTTGTCCTCTTTGATAAAGCCAATGAATTTATTTATATCATTGAATTTTCTGTCCCTTTTGACACCAACATGATTATCAAGATTCAGGAAGAGCATTCTAAATATGCGGACCTCGCCTTTGAAATGTCTCGCTTGCATCCCAAGTACACTGTCGTCAGACTCCCAATTGTTCTCGGTGCCCTTGGTTTGGTACCTCCTGATCTCTTGATGCAGATCAGGAGAGTGCACGAGTTTTCCACTGAGAACACAGCCCTTCTGACACTTTGGGTAATGCAGAAGGCTGCAGTTTTGGGAATCCTTTATATTATCCGGAAAGTTCTTGGTGGGTTCGACTAGGCAGCGTTTCCTGGCAGAACTCCTATTCGCTGTCTGGGCTGCCTGTAGAGGGGTCAAGGGCCCTGAGCTGATGATGAGCCTTACCAGCCTGACTGTGTCAGGATCACCCGAGCCCTCTCTGCTGCACTTTCATCTTAATCTGTAAAACATAATAATAACAGTATTTATATAGCGCTGACTTCCACCACACAAGGGCACTGCTCAAAGCGCTGGCAAGTCACAGTTCATATGTACAAGAAAATACATGGATTTATGAAACATATCGTTGAAAGAAGTGTGTTTTGAGTCTGTGTTTGAAGAGCGACAGAGTTGGTACTAGTTTTAGATCAGACAGGGACAGACAGTTCCGTAGGGTGGCAGCTGCATGCTGGAAGGACCTGGCACCAAACAATTTGAGTTTATAAGTAGACATGGACAAGAGACACTGATCATGGGAGCGGAGAGTTCTGGAGGGGGAGTGTACAGTGTGATAAGGTCTTGAAGATAGACAGTTCCCATTTTGTGAATAGGCTGATAAGTGAGTATCAATGGTTTGAATTTAATACGTTCAGGAATATGAAGCCAGTGGAGAGATTGGAGAATGAATTTGGTTTGATTGTTGTTATAATACTGGCAGCAATGTTCTGAATCTTTTGTAACGTATTGATCGTGTTGATCGTTAGAAACTGTCACAATAATCGAGCCGAGAGAGGACTAAAGTTCCCATGACACGCGGTAGCATCTTGTGTCAACAGATGGCGAATGGATCCAATGTTTCTCAAATGGAAATAGCAGCATTTACACAACTGTGAAACTTGAGTTTCCACAGAAATTTTGCAGCAATATAAACACCCAAGTTCTTGAGTGAAGTTGAAACATCCACTGCAGATTGACCAATGTGAAGCTGCTTGGTATCACACTTCTCAAGTCTTGAAGGTGGTCCTATAAAGTGTGCTTCTGCCTTGTCGTCGTTGAACATCAACAATACATCATAAGAGTACCACTTTAGGTGAGTGAATGAGTTAATATTTAACGTCACATCGGCAATATATCAGCCATATCGTGACGAAAACAATTTATATAATACAAAAATGAAAACATTGTAAAGAGCTCATATCAATATAAAAAACAATAAATTGAGAAAATATAAACCAGTCATCGAAGGACAGTAAAACAGTACCACCATATATATATATATATATATATATATATATATATATATATATATATATATATAGACAGATAGATCAATAGAGATAGATAAACTACGTTTTTTAACAGTTCACAGGTATGTATATTTAAATCGATTGAAGAAAAGATCCAATTTCACTTCTACATGCTTCATTAATTTCTTCAGGGATTAAATGTCAGTTGTAATATATGTGTTTATCCATTTCTCCATGGACTAACATGTAGGTGAGTTTGAAAAGATCATGTTTTGATAATAAAAAGAAATGGCCTGTCCTTTTAGTCTTCCTGTCAGATCACAGGTATCCCACAGAAGCTTACAAAATTGATTTCAGCTGCTCTAGATACGTTTGCTCATTATACTATACAAAAGTGTGGAGGGTTTCATATTACTTACTGTATGGATCAGTTGTCAACCTGTCAGATTAGTATTGCGTAGATAGTTGATGCTCATGATCTCAGTCACTGGATTGTATGGTCCGGACTCCCTTATTTACAGACCGCCATCATATAACTGAATTATTGCTGAGTGTGGAGTTAAACAATACGCAATGAAAGCAGTGTGGATCACACCTATCTAAGAATAATATTTTGCAGAAAAGTCTGGATTTGGTTACAACACGAGTTTACGTTTCATCCTCTCTTTTACATATTCAGTTTATACACATATACTGTAATGAATGCACTTGGTGCACAACGAACAATGTCTGTGTGATGACCCATCGGGGAAGTACTGAGAGGAAAGTGATGACAAACTGGTTGATATAACATTACACCTGGGGAGAAGCGCTGCAATGATAAAATGTCTCGGGTGTTTGTATCACGTGGAATGTATTCATTATCTTGTAATCAAAATCCAGGCGAATTATTGTTTGAACCCCGGATCTTATGAACGCATACAGCGCTATGAGTGAAAAACTGTTAAATGTGTCCTCAAACCTATGCCTTTTGTACAATTAGTAATTACACCGAAAGTTTCACCCAAATTCAATGGTATAAACAGGCACAGTGTATCTGACACTGTGTCAAGCATTCAAAGTATCGATAAAACCTGGAAGAGCATGAATTAAGAAGAAAACGACCAAAGCATCAGTTCCCCTATTGCAAATTGCAAATTCTACAACATCTAATCTAATCCTTTCCTTATTTCGTGGAATCAGCTTCACAGCTTCGGACAAACGTCTTGAAGCAACATAAAAAATATTGCCCTCCTGTGGACGCTTACTGTTTTTCTACTCATTCATTAAAAGTTATTTTCAAACAGGAAATGGTCTTGTTTTGACTATGTGTAGTCCAAATTGATCCTGAAGCAGAGGATACAAATTACCAAATCAGTGGTATCATGTTATTTTCATCTTTTTTTAGAGACCATTGACGTCTTTGGTGTCCCTGAAAGAAAGTCAATACATCGGCGTTAGATTCGTTAGGACACAAGTCCTTTATTTTGTCATTACATCCAAATGAAACGTTATTATATACCCATGTAAACTTAGGATAGTTAGACAGGTGTGCAATACGGATGTTGGTCAATTCCGTTTGGAACCCCAGATTCCGTATTGAACCCATGCTGGTTCTACTTTCCCCAAAGCTCGGAACTTTCCGGGATTCGATTTAAAAGTCGAAGTGAAGGTATTGATTATATATAGTATCAGTGGACAAGTAGCACACGCCACAAAAGAACATCTGTATAAGGCTGTTAAAGAGTTTCATTGGTATGGCTGTCTTCAAATATGCTCATAGGTGTGTATTAATGAAGACAAATCATATTTGAAGGAAGTACGGGGTTTTAGAAATCCTTCAAATTACGATGTGATATTTTTTTTAAATTGAACATCGGGATGTTTATGGGATGGAGTACTTTCTATATTTGTTCCGCCCGCTATTATTCATGTTCTGATTGTGTGCTCAAAGTTTCCCGTATCTGCTCCTTTCCAAACAAAGGAGAGAGATGAGTGAGTGAGTGAGTGAATTTAGTTTTACGCCGCGCAATACAGTACTGGTCCTGCCTAATCATAACACCACATTTCGCTCAGCGGAATATATGTCGTTATAGTGTGAGTGGATTTAGTCTTACTCCGCACTCAGCAATATTCCAGCTATATGGCGGCGGTCTGTAAATAATCGAGTCTGGACCAGACAATCCAGTGATCAACAGCATGAACATCGATCTGAGCAATTGGGAAACGATGACATGTGTCAACCAAGTCAGCGAGCCTGACCACTCGATCCTGTTCGTCGCCTCTTACGACAAGCATGGGTTGCTGAAGATCAATATTCTAACCCGGACCTTCACGGGTACCCGAACTCGTGACAAACATCAGAAAGAGACTGCCTAATTCTTTTAAATGCCCAATGGAATTATATCAGCACCACAGGGACAGGTTCCACGCGTCCAAAAGAAGACTATAGATGACTAAATATGCTTCAATGTGTATTTTCCAAAGCTTTGGGGCGTAATCAAAGACTTTTATTTAGAGTCAATTAAATGGGAACTCGGGGATTGCACTGTCTGACAAGGCTGATTGACTAGCCACAACCCGTTATCTGTCTGGAGCATACTCATTGCATTAGAGTTCATCTTTGCAAAACCATTCTACTGCTAACTTCTAAAGGCACATTCAGCAGAATACACATGGATAGTTTTCAAAATATACCTGTTTGTATTACACACATAACATATTACGAAGTATAACGTTATGATTACACAATGCCATTTAGAAAGTGGTTAAATGTAACATATGCTATATTTGCAGTGTAATCCCAAATATAACATATGCTATAAGTATAACGTTTCCACAAATCTACATCACCAATGGCAAAAATCAATAATAATACTTATATTATATGATGCTGTAAACAATAGTTTTTGGCTTGATATTTATGCAATTTTAACTATCGTTTTCTCCAAAAAAGTATCATTGTTTCAAGTTTGCCATTCAATTTTTATCTTTCACTGCTCATGATTATGCCAACACTATCATGGTTGCCACAGTCACCTTGGAAATACATTACTGATCCCTTTTTATCTCAGTCTGAAACATGGCCATTACACATGTCGTTGAAACCAACAACACCATCGTTTCCATTCGTGATATGATTATATCTTCAAAAGCAAAATTAAAATTAAAATCATGATTTCGTTAAATAGCACGTCTATGTTTCCCAACAACAGTATATAACACATCACAGTGCTTATTATCTGCAGTCGCTAGCAAATGGAGTGTCCTAGAAGGGCACCATATTGCACGGCAAACCTTTAAAAACCAATTAGATGCATCGGCCAGACATCTGACAGTCTCAAACAGGACATTCGAGGCATGACGACCATCACTTGCGCATTCTCAATCTGCGGAACAGAACGCTCACATTGATGTCATCGGCATTAAAGTGAGTGAGGTGAGCTGAGGTGAAATTGGGTTTAACGGCGTGCTTGAGAATATTTCGCTCATATGACGACGTGCATGCGTGTGTATGTGGATGCATGGCTGATTGTACTAGCCCAGACTTAAGCTGGTTTTATAGCGCTAGCCCACTGAGATACCATGCCGCAGTGAAGCATGAATACCCCACTCAGACACATTATACTGACTCCGAGCCGACCAGTCCTTGTTGTACCCATTAATGCCGAGCGCCAGGCCGGGACCAACAAGTACCATATTTTAACGTCTTTTGGTATGACGCGGCAGGGGATCGAACCCGCGACCTTGCTCTCTCCGGGCGGACGCTCTAACCACTACACCACGGAGGCGGTCTAAAGTGAGTGAGTTAGGTATGATTTTAAGTCACATCGGCAATATTTCAACCATATCGTGACTATTAACAAGTTTTGAATTCACCATAAATACATGTAAATCATATAACCAACCAAGGACAGTAACCAACTAGAATATCACAGACACAGGAAATAGAACTAGTATCTATCTCTTAAACTGGTTTTAAATTAGGACAATATAATATAAAAAACGGGCTATAGATCACCAGCAACCGAAGGTAGATCATTATACCAGGGACGATGGGGACTTACAGTACCTTTGATACCTGCATGGACCCTAGCTGGATTTAAACCATCCCTTCAGCCATGGCCACTGGCGATTGTAAGAAAGTTAAGCCCTAAATTAAAATCACACAAACGCTACTTTAAAATTTTTTTGTAAGTTTTAATGTACTTTGCAGGTTTTAGGACTTACGTACCCTCTCAGGAGGACATTAATTTTACAGTACTTTAACCCCCTTTGAGGATACAGCCACTCAGTTGATAATCTCAAATACTAATGATAAAACATTAATCTATTAACAAAACATATTTCAAAAATTTGTGCAACAATTCTATTTCTTTTAAAAGCTCAATGATTAAATGATCATTTTCGTTATTAGAAAGATCTTTGACCGTTTTAACACTGAAGTATTTATCCCTTGTAATGGAAAAATCGATGCAATCAAGCAAGACATGCTTGACTGCTCAGCATTAAAAGCGTTGTGTGACCGCATCAGGAGGTACATAGAGAGGAGACAACTGCGTGCTATTGGCATCGGGGATAGCAACCATTTCGCGGTTTGTCATTGAGCTGTCAACCTCGTCTGACGTAGGGTGAGGGACGTGACACGCTGGCAATGTCGCATTTGAGTATGATATCTGTAATGTTTTAGCAGCATGTCGCAGCGTTTATAAGCTTGTTAGACTCAAAAAGCCATTGTAAATATTTATGTTGTGTTTTGGATAATAATCCAAGCACCATCTGTGTACTTTCTTTTCTACCTCAGCTTAGAGTCCCTCCAGGAAGCCAACAACCCTGGACCATCCTCCCAGTATTCGTAATGACTTTACCACATCCGTTCATCATGTGTTTGTAACATTTACATTCATTTGTGCGCATACTGAATATGCCTGGCAGCACAGTCTAGATTGATGACGCCGTTAACCTCACAGTATTTCCATCAACGAAACAACACGAACAGTGTCCTCTACCAAAACTGCTCATACATATCAATGAATACCGTATGTATTGTTTTGTAATGCAATACTATGAAGCATTAGATTATTACCAGTGTCACATCAGCAACATGCAAATGTGTGTAATCCTTCCCACTGTACATGCAAACGCTGTCAAATGATATTATTGTAACCATGAACATCTATGTCTCTTGGTTGTTACGTTGACAGAATTGATCTACTCTTGTTATAAAGCTGTATTATTTTTATTTTTCACAAGATAGTGTTTGCGAATATTTTAGGGACTGCAATTTGAACAACCCATGCATTTTTTACATCTGGTTCCTCTGTTATAAATCCCGAAGTGAACGAAGGTTTTACTGAATTGATTCGTTCAGTGTAGCAATGTTGACTATGATATCCTTAGTATTGCCTGCCTATTGCCTGTTTGCAATGGATGATTGGTACAATCTTACTTTTTAAATCTTCATTTATCAGTTAAATCAAAATCGAAAACCATTTGCCATTGTGTAGCTTAATCTGTCCGTCTGAGATACCTTCTAAAAAACCAAGCAACTGGAACATTAAATGATTACCTGTCTCTCATCAAATGGAGATTATGAGTTTATAAGTCCACTGTGGGACTGCATTAGAACCAGAGACAACAATACTAACGCGACTTTATATGTCACTTATAATTGGACACGCTCCCATTGGGACCATTGAAGGACCAATTATGGAAATAGGTGTGCCGTGAGACTGCATAGGAAAGCTTTCAGCTCGGGTATTTGCTATGGCTTGGTTTCCCTATTTTCAGTTCAAAACACGAAGATTAGATTGCAATGTGATGATGATTAAACATCCACGCGCATTGTTTGAACACGACAGCCGTGTTACTATCGTTAATGCGAGTTATGCAAGGTCAACAAACGGGCATACACACTTAAGATTTTTTTTAATGTGAATTACCTGCCATAAAAAGGTTTGGGGTATTTTTGAATAAAGATATCCGTTTTCATTTTTTATTATTTTTTTGCATAACCAAGTATGCATGTTTCTATCTGTTCAACTTCCACCTCTTAAGAATCGTTTCTCCTTTGATACATATTTAGATTTAATAACATTATGTCGTTGATAGCAAATTTCATTTTATTGTACTGAACAGTTTCCTACCGCAAACGTGGATACTAACGTGTGGTTACATTGTGTGGCAGCTCATCCTATTCCGATAACGTGGATCACTGCTATCATGATAATTATCCCTGGTATGTTGAGCGCAGATTCGAGTGTTTATAAGCTGCCATGCTATCATTTGGAATCACATAAATATTGCGTTAGAAAGCACTAACACTCATTCTGGGAGTAGAATGTAATTTTAACTGGTTTACATTCTAACTGTTTTTTTTGCGTTTGTTTTTCTTTTCTTTTTATTTTATAAGTTCATGTTTTCACACAAACCTTGTGCGATTATAAAATAAAGGTGTACAATGAACATAGTGAAAACAGGATATATTCTCGAAAGAGTAAGACGAAAATTCATAGTCGACAAAGTACAAATACACGATGCATATACAACTTATAGAAGAGATCCAGAAAACGATTGGGTCTTCTTCGAAATGATATGTGATACAAAGGTGCACAGTATAAACATATCACTGACAAGAACGATCACTGCCACACACTATGTTCGTTGTTTTGAGTGTCACTGTGCAAATGATCTCAGTTCCATGAGGATGATGGAAAGAAATGAGTAGCTCTGAAATGATATCGAAGCCACATTCACTATGTAAAGATGACATTGGTAACATGGTTACGATAAATTACATTTCTGAATGTATCACTTCATCAATATCTGCTAGACAGTTAATTCTAAACCGTCTTTTTCCTTTTTTGCTTGCACAAACACTACCATCAATAGTCCAAGATAAGAACGCTGACGTGGCTTTCTTAAGACTAGGGAGCCATTCAATCAGTGAATGGCGATGTTTGGTCTGATTTTCAGAAATTTTCAAATATCTTGTCAGAATGTTACCTACGTTTGCGGTTGTCAATGTCGTTAGTATTATTGGACACAACTTCGACAAGTAGGAAGGCGTTTCCTATTCTCGCGGTACTTACGGATATCGGCTGAAAAAATAACATAAACAATTCTTATCGTATGAATGCTTGTTGTTTTTAAATGAAGGGCCTTCTCCTCTATCATCTACATCTATCAGCTGCCAGATCCATCAGGTGAATTACCACTCGTGAGCCCGGCGATAAACAATGCCATCCGCCATTGACGAAATGAGGCTTCTCCTATTCTCGCGGTATTACGAGGAATTAACGTTATTGAGTGTATGTAAGAGTCATCCTGCCGGAAAGGGCGGGAAAAAGTAATGATATGTCCAAGTTGGTATAAACTCCCCAATATTCGTGACACTGCAAGATTTTGATTATTCACTGACTTGGTCCACTTCCTAGTTACCAGTCGGTGATGTAAACAACCGCTAAGTGTCACACATCGGCGATTTCGGCAGAAAACGTATTTACCGCGAGAATAGGAAACCCGCGAGAATAGGAGACGGACCTATACTTTTCAACAATAGCTATTCCAACTCGAGCAAACTTGTATATCCACAATATTGGTCGTATCCTCTCCATCAAGACGTGTTGGGACATCATCCCCCTCACTAAACGGTTATTAACTACAGCGCAATATGGAAAGTGATTCTTTAAGAACCAAGAACAAGAAAACTGTCAAAACTTATGTTCAGCACGAAATACGTGACAGCATAGTTGACTAATGTTTTGCAATGAACTAAGAAATAGATAATTACAGGTTGTTGTTGTTTTTTCATGTTATGGGAAAAGAAATTACAAACGTCAATGATGTATGTTAATGTGCCCCGTTTGAAGGATTTCCAGTTAATACACCGTTTTCCTTTTGACCAGTGACTCGGTGTTGGAATATATATGACCTTGTAACGCATAGCAATCAATAAACCTTGTTTAAAATGTTCCAGTGACGACTGACTGCAGCGGTTGCTGGTTTATGAATGTGTCTGAAGATTGGAAAACAGTAACATCTTGAATGTAAAGTCATTGCACGTAGAATTGTCCGCGTAATGAATAAATTAGTACGCGTGTTTCCTAATTTATGGACGATAATATCATTATTGATGTGGAGGTCATTGTATTTTATTTTTTAGCCTTCGTTTAAGACGGTTCGACTGTTCTGGAGACGGTAGAAGGGGTGAGAGCCGTTGACAGAAACCTGCCAAAGTATTCCTATTGACGTTTCCAAATGGTTGTGTTCAAAACTGGCATTTGTCTGAACTCTACGCTTCCGATGATTGCGTACACGGTTATGATATGAGATTGAATATGTAACCTTTGACAAAACATTTTATTCAAACTGCAACTCGAAACACCAAACATTATCTGGTTAGTGTTTCTTTGAGCATTCAAATAAACATATTCCCAAATCACACACTGTTGTTAAGAGCTGTAAGTGAAAACAATCCACGGTACAAAAACTTGAGCTTTTGAATTCTCTACAGCAATAAGTTTTGTTAAAATTCGAAGTAAGAGACAAAAAATAGTTTCGAAGTGTCGACAGCTACTAGACGCTTTGGAGCCAGGACTGGTGATCATTCCACAAAAAGAAAATTATAATTAATTTCACATTAAAGGACTTTTCACAAAGATTATTGAAACTGTGTCAATTTCCAAATGCATATAAGTGGATGAGTAAAGTTAGGTTGATGCTTCGTTGTGCAGCTGCATGGTAGTATAGCTGAATCTCAATTGATGTCAATCTTATAATCTTTTCTCAACATTTGTAAGTCTTCAAAGCATTAAATGTCATCAGTGTGAGGTACCACAATACTTTCAACTACCAAAGTGTCCGATTTTGGTTTTGTTTTGTTGTTTGTTTTGTTTTGTTTTGTTTTGTTTCTTTTGTGTTTTGTTGGGGGGAGGGGGTATGGTTTGGGTTGTTTGAGGCATGTTTGTATTTGATGTAGTCTAAATGGAACTTAAACGGATTTTTCAAGTAGTTGGTGTGTCAGTCTCTTTCACGTTTAAAATCATAACAGTGAGTGACTTTAGTTTTACGCCGCACTCAGCAATATTCCAGCTATATGGCGACGGTCTGTAAATAATCGAGTCTGGACCAGACAATCCAGTGATCAACAGCAACAAAAATAATCAGTACCAAAAATAGAATTTTCCCGACATTAACTATGGTAAAAGTGAAACGTTCCGATTGCTTTCTTATAATTCACGTGAGTAAGCATGATCATGTGACTGCCTTTTATTGGAGTGCTCACACAGGTAGGTAATACGGTCACTCACTCACTCATCAACAGTTTCAAGATGAGTATGACAACCATACTGGTAAAATGCAGACATACAGGTAACCTTTCAACAACCGGAACTGTTATGGAACTGGAACCGGAACTGTTATGGCCATGAAAAAGCACAAAATACTTTAGTCATTTTCATGGCATTATAAATAAATAGAGAAATATATTTTCTCCCGTTATGTTCTTCAAAAGTGCGAATGAGATATGATTGAATGTTAAAGCATTTCACTAACTGAAATAGTAGTGAGTGAGTTTTGTTTTACGCCGCACTCAGCAATATTCCAGCTATCTGCAAATAATCGAATCTGGACCAGACATTCCAGTGATCAGCAGCATGAGCATCGGTCTGCGCAATTGGGAACCGATGACATGTGTCAACCAAGTCAGCGACCCTGACCACCCGATCCCGTTAGTGGCCTTTTACGACAAGCATGGGTTACTGAATATCAATATTCTAACCCAGACCTTCACGGGTGCCTAGTTAAGACTGTAAGACATATAGATGTACACACTAACGTGGTGTAGTAAGGTTTACTTGTAAACGAGTAAATCCAAGTGTTACTGAAACCTTTCCACTAAGCCCCCAAGTTGACGCAGTGACACCTCGTTCGCTCCGTTCATCACTCTTTGCTGTGTGTTTATTCAAAGTTACTTTTAAGTTTAATGGACATACACTGGTCCAAGGAAATATAAAATGGTGATGAGGAATCCCAGCAATGGACCCCAATGTGAAAACGTCACTGGAAGTTAATAAATTGCGATGGAACAACTCTCACACACCTCATGAAGATATAGCTGTATTTCACGTCTCAGCTATATATGTGTGTGGCCAACCGACATTTTACTAGTACCAAATATACCCATTTGCAATCCTGGCAGGGATCAACTCAATATAAATTATCACAAGATGTTAGACAGACACTTGAAGCCTACCAGAATGCGATATCATGCCCTTGGCGTTTGGCCAAACGATCCGGTTACGGGTTATGAATAGATAAATATCAGATTTACAGCTTGGGTAAACTAATAAAAACCACACATTTTGACATAGAATATCAATGTTTACTTCATGTGAAAGACAATGAGTAAATTCGCCCATTCAGTATGATTTTCTGTCCTTTCAATTCGCATGAATTGCAACATTACACCACAAAAACAAACCAATGTCATCATATAATAATATATATTTTGAGTCTTTCGAAAGCTTTTTCTTAAATGCATGTACATCAGATCAGAGCAACGATGAAATGTGTTTAATGAATTGTGTGAAGCCTCGAGTCACTGACTAGAGAATTGATTTTCTTCTTCGAAGAAGTAACTAACTCTGTAGTAGCCAATTCACAACGTCATTAACACTCTTGTATTCTTACAAGAGTTGAATTATTTTCACAAGCTGAAAACGTCAATGAATAGTTTAAAAATTGGGAGATTCATTCTCCCCGTTTCAGGAGCGCATTCCGTGTAAATAAGTTTTAATAATATTTAACTTCAAGATATTCTTTATGGATTAAACTTCTTTTTTTAATTCATTTAATCCATAAAAAATATATTGGACATCAATGTACAACTTCTAAATGCCACTGAAAGACATCAATATTTAACTTGATCTTATCGCAATGTGGCTGCGATATTGTGATCACCATCAGTACTGTTAAAGCTGTAAAACCTCACCAAAGAACAATTTTTCTTACAGGTTCTACATCCTCCATGCAAAGTGTTTTAGAGACAACAAACAATTGTAGTTGGGTATCTGTTACTGAGGAACTATTATGTAATAAAGGAAACAGAAAATGAGGAGTTATTCGGGTCATGCACTCGATTTTGTGACAATGTGTGAAATTGACGAAAAGAAATATGCCTCCTTACGTTATTTATTTGTCGTTGGTCTTCAAACAAAGCTGCGTCTTAACATCATTGCAAGTGTGCGTCTGTGCTTGCATAACATTCCAACATTGCAGCAATCGAGACTATTACAATACAGAACAACCTTTATGAATAACAACTTCTTTATTTTGTGAGTGTGACGTTTCGATACAGATTCTTGTACCGTTGTCACGCAGGAATGCCACTCAAACAAGTTTAAAAGAGAATATTAATATCGATTTTAAGTCAATAATGGATGATTAGCAGAACATTTTCGCAAGCAGTTTTAAAACAGATTCCGAACATTTTACCACTGATCTTGACATCCCACATGACATCCAATAACTCTTTTTTGTTTAAACAGTTTTTATGGTTATTTCTGGGGACATTCCTTCCCCCAACACACACACATAAATATAATATATGGTCGGTTCCTGAGCTTTCCTTTCCTGTTGGAGCCTATAGAGCGCAGACATAAAACGAGTCCGACAGCACACACGCCTTTGACCACTCTAAACGGTGATGCTGCAGAAGGGGATGTTCCAGCTGACTGAATCACATGATACTCTCAAAGAACAACCTCTTCAAATCGATATTACCATGGGATTGGGGAAATATAATTCATTGGAAAAGGAACACAAACTTTAAAAATGATATTGCTTTTAATACGTTATCCGCTGAAGCCATAACTTTCCCACATAAAATCTTGACTCCGAGAGCGTTGTATACAGTTAGAAAGCATCACTAACATCACAACCACTTTGTACATGTTGGACAAATTATTAAAATGTAATCAGGTAGAAGTTGGAATATTGATTTTTTTCTTAAATCTCAATTTCCCATGTATTAGTTAAAGGTCTATACCATGTTATACCCCTTCACATAAAACGTCAAATATGATATCTGTTATTGCATGGAATCGATATGTTGATCAACTAGCACGTTTTTGTATCTTCTCAAAGTTATGAGCCCGTGCTCCCAAGTGTTCAAAGGAACCAACCACCCAGGGTCAGAGGCTTTGTCCATTGTCTGATATTTCACTCGGACCATTACGGTAAAACAAGTCATAAATGCCTACTCATCCATGAGAAAATGGAACTGTTTCCATAGTGGTAGCGTGTATACATGGTAAATAGTGACTTTAGTCACAAAGTGTATTCTTGGGTACATTTAAATATACTGAACATCATTGAAAACGCACCACATATAAATTTTGAAATATGGTAATAGAATTGTTTTGAGAGTGAAAATGAATGTTGGAAATGTTGTAAATAACACTAAAGACAATAAATAATGCTGTACAGTAAAGAACGGATTGCCCGAACACATCATGGAACACATCACAAGACAACAATAAAATTCATGTACAACACACACGAAAAGCACAAATTGCATGCGTAAAACATGCTGATTAGGGGTATAAATGATCGTTCGGCAAAAAACCGTTCTCATTTTAGCTGTACCTCCGCAAGTTTATTTTGCAATGCCAAGATTGTCACCAGAGGAACGAGAACGAGCGTTGGGCATGTTGCAGGTTGGCACATCAAGCAGGATTAGTGCCAGACGATTTGGTTGCCATCATTCCACCATCATAAGACTTGCCAACAGGTATCAACAAACAGGAACCACCAGGGACCGCCAACGTCCTGGCCAGGAACGCATTACCACCCCTCGCCAAGATCGAGACATTGTTCGGCGCTATATTCGGGATCGTACGTTGCCGGCTGCCAGAACCGCCAACGCTGTCCAGGCCAACGTGGTTGGATCAGTGCTTCCACCGTCCGACGCCGTCTCCGTGCGGCAGGATTACGGTGTCGGTGCCCTTATGTTGGACCCATCCTGACTGATAGACATCGCCGTGAACGCTGAGGATGGGCTGAACAGCATCGTTTGTGGTTGTTACGACGTTGGCATGGTGTTGTGTTCTCCGACGAGTCACGGTTTCACTTGCGAAATGCTGACGGGCGTCTACGGGTATGGCGTCGACGGGGAGAACGTTATCATCAGAACTGTGTCGGTGGAGTGGAGGAAGCATTATGGTGTGTGTGTGTGGGGGGGGGATCTGGTAGTTTGTCGTGGCAGAGTGAATGCCCTTTACTACCGTGACACCATTCTTCAGAACAACGTCGTTCCCTTTTTTAAACAACATCAAGATCTGCACACATTCCAGCAGGACAATGCTCGAGCGCACACTGCACGTGTTGCAACAGTTTCTGGCAAACAACAACATTCTTCTACTTCCATGGCCTGCATTGTCACCAGATTTGTCTCCCATTGAACACTTGTGGGTTTACATCGGCCAACGCCTCTCACGTCGCCCACAGATCGACTGTTTTGCTGTATTGGTTCTTGTTTCTTTTCTTTTCTTTACCAATCAAAAGGATGTAAAATTTACACCGATTGCTCATTTATGCTCTTGGAAATCCAAACTAATACAGGTGGTGCGTTTTCAATGATGTTCAGTATATATCTCATTGTTTCAAACTTAATACACATGCATGAGCACACTGAATGACTGACATTGTGAAGTATACAGACGCAGGTTATCTACATTCAAAAACAAAATATAGGTGTCATGATCCTTTTGTTCAAGCCAGATTCGACCATTGTGTTTTCGATGGACCTGATTGACTCAACTAATAGATGGTTTCTTTTTATTGCCCATATAATGTCACTGAACTGCCTAACACGCTAGACTGTACTTCCTTGGTGGGTAAACAAAGTCATGATTTCTCAATATACCACAAAGAACATGAAACATATCCTAAAAGAGAAAGAATTTATTCAGCACAATACGGTCAGCTGGCTGTGCGAGTTTGTTGGTTGGTTATTCTAGTTTCAAAACGTCGTTCTGTAAATAATCAGGTTTGGCTCAGATAATCTTGGGAATGACATCATGAGGATTGACAAACGCAGTTTGGATATGACAATATGTCCTTTCCACTCAACGATCATTGATTGCTGAAGACCACTTCACAGTGAGTTAACAATACATGTTGTAAACCAAAAGAGTATTCACAGGAAGATTCCAATACACCAAACATGTGTGAAAGAAAATACAGAACAACAGTTGAGATAAGCAAATACTAACACTGAAATAATGCATCTAAATCCTTTTGGAGTCCAACCAAATGCGCGTCTAAAGGCTCTAAAAGACCACTCTTGTCAAACAAGGCATGTGTACCATACTTCATAAAGTGGCACCCAATTTCAGTAGCCTCAGTTCGACATGTGTGAATGGAAGAAATCAAAGACTGTATTCACTAAACATTGCGGGAATAAAAAAAACCTTGAGTTAGTTTACAGTTGAGGACGAAAACAAGTCAAGTCTCATAATCTCAGAAACATTTCAAGGCCACTTCAGACGAAGCAGATAATAACCATTTTCCTAGCGTTTTGTGTCAATTTGCAGGTGACATTCCCGGAAACCCTCTTATCCAGTGGCAGTCTTTTATCGGCAATAACTAAGGAAGTACCAAGAAGATGAGGTAACGGGTGAGTGTTTTGTACTTATATATGCGCACAGCAGTAATTACAGAGGTAAGGGCGCCACAGGTTATTATCCACAGATATCTTTTAGCTGCACATTACCAACACAGTGACATAAAGGGTGTGGCGAGTCTACAATGACATTAAAAACAGCATGAAGTTATCACATTTATTTGGCTTGAGGTGATGTGGTCACCATGTTTTCTAACAATTCAAATGTCGATAGTAAACAGAGCAACATTTAAACACATTTCTTGAATTAATATTTGCCAAATTATCCGTGTTCGCACGGTTATGGGTCTTAGGGGATTAAGGTCGCTGAACTTACATAGCTTCATGATCAGTATTGTATGCTCCAAAATGCCTCCCCTGACGTTTATTTTAAAGTAAATACGCCCGCATGCGTTAACAGTATTTCAGCCAGATCGTAGCGTGGCTGCTCAAACTTCACCACATTCGCGGCACTACATTCGTTCTTATGTTTGCGAACACCTGGTTTTATCAAATATTGTTATGGATCTGCTTAAAATTGTCACTGCTACTTTATATTTAAGGCACAGTGGAATCTGTTTTGGCAGAAAACCGAGACTGATTATTCTGACGTTATATATTTAAAGTGACCCTTCGAATCACTGGTTTTGGAGCAACATCCAACTAATAGGAGAAGCTTTCACGTAAACAGGAACCTAAATTGCCTGAACAGTCGACGTTAATGCACGTAACGTCAGCACGTAATGCGAGGCAATCAGGGAATATGAATGCCTCTTCAGTTTTACACTTTTTGAAAGACGATGCGACATTCTTAAGATTGGTTTGAAAGGAAATCGAAGCTTGAACATGTCCGTGAATTACAGAGGAAAATTAACTGTCCGTGGAGAATGTGTGGACAGCTTTGTAAAGCAGTCGTCTTTTAACATTCAGCATTAATAGTTTATATAGACATTTATAGTTGTTTAATCTTAAAGCCCCATGCTAGTTTTACATTTGCTAGCTGTGATAATCTAGCTATTTTACTATCCTTCGTCAACAGGTTTTTATAATTAACTGTAAATGTCATGAATTTAGAAACTTGAACAGACTCGAGTGAGTGAGATATGAAAACATGTCACCGAGTCTGTCCATCGCATGATTGCTTAAGACCATTTCACAGGGATTATTCACAGGAAGTTTCCAATAGACCAAACATGAGTGATTGAATGAGTGAGTGAGTTTAATTTTACGCCGCTTTTAGCAATATACCAGCAAAATCACAGCGGTGGACACCAGAAATTGGCTTCACACATTGTACCCATGTGAGGAATGGAACCCGGGCATTCAGCGTGACGAGCGAATGCTTTAACCCCTAGGCGACCCCACCGCCCCAAACAGACTCGACATAGTTAAAGTAAAGTTGCACTTGTCACCTCCCTTTTTGCTGATGAGAAGGAACAACGATTCTAAACAAATATTTATTTGTCAACGAACGGAATTGTCTGAAGACGGTTGATGGAGAACATTTTGTTCTTTCTTACCCATCTTTACAGAAGACACAAACATTGAATGTACCCTTAGATGATTTATTTATACCATAGAAACATTGTAAAGGTAAACGTTCGCATTCTCCCATTACAAATACTATGAAGACATTATATCTTTCAGATCTCACCTGACCGCCTCCGTGGTATAGTGGTTAGAGCGTCCGCCCGGAGAGCGGAAGGTCGCGGGTTCGATCCCCGACCGCGTTATACCAAAAGACGTTAAAATATGGTACTTGCTGGTCCCTGCCTGGCGCTCGGCATTAATGGATACAACAAGGACTGGTCGGCTCGGAGTCAGTATAATGTGTCTGAGTGGGGTATTCATGCTTCACTGCGGCATGGTATCTCAGTGGGCTAGCACTATAAAACGAGCTTCAGTCGGGGCTAGTACAAGCAGCCGCGCATACACATACACACGCATGCACGTCGTCATATGAGCGAAATATTCTCAAGCACGACGTTAAACCCAATTTCACCTTTTGAAATGTTGAGGGATTTGTAGCACCTTCACAATAACCAACAATGGAATTATCCTGGCGTTAAAGTTTGATCGAATAGGTCACAGCTGCACAATGCCTTGTAAGACAGTCGAATGTTGAATTTCAATGTGTGCTCTGAATCATCATATATAGTTATGTGTCAATGTACCCAACTGTGATTATCACTGATCGTGTTGACAACTGTATGGTTCAATCTTTATTATTGGAGGACGATAATGACGTACATGTAGGGTTTTGCTATATACAGCGTTAATTAAAATCTGCCACTAAAAGGGTAAGTAAATACCCGATTCTTGCATTCTACAAAGTCTAACTAAGATTATATATATATGTAAGAATCGGTGGCTCTTCATTTATCTTGTAATGTATGCCGTATTGTAGGAAAGGTTGCATGAATGTTTGCACCTCTTTATTTTTTCTTTTTGTGACAATGTCCATGATATCATACTTTTCATTTTCAATAGGCTGTATGATATTAATTATTAACGACCACAGTAGTTTACAAAGTCAAAGCTTTATTGCTGCCGATGATCACTGCTCACTGCTCAGATCACTGACTGAGTGTGTAAATTTAATCTACTTAACCATATCACGATTTAAAGAACAAACAAAAGAAATGTGACTTTATTTCATTCCGATCGATGCCATCAAAATATCTAAGAACAGCACTATCCTCAAAAATACCAACATATTCTGTGCAAAAGTCATGGTGCTTTATAGATGTTAAGTTTTAATAGACCCACCAAGTGGAGAATTTAAATGGTTTGGGTTTCATGTCCACGTTAATCAGTAATTACACCAGTCGTAAATATCCTCAGATGCCGATTAATTCAACATAACAGCTTAGAAGAATCATCTCCACGCCGTCTCCATGATCCCTTTTATGTGGCGAATAAAAGCAGATCAAGGTTCAATTTGAAAGGAACTGAAATGTTTCGTCACAAACTCAATGACAAGTAATGATCACATCCCCTTTTACAAAGTTTGAAAAATCAGGCTAGCTTTAACATCATGTCAATAAAATGTTATTTTAGCATCAACACTCATAATGTATTCCACAAACAGTCTTTGAAGTGTCGTGTCATGTTGGCGGACGTAAATCGATCATAATGACAATGAAAACACCACGAAATATGACTTTGGTTAAAGGTGATCTCTACATCCTCTCTGAGACCAGGAAGAGCTCTATTGAAACTATTGACAGTTAGAATGATGGCATGCAATCGTTGTTTTAGAGAAAGCCGTTTGCTTTAACTATCTGTTTGCCCAGTGTATGAATGAGAGTGGTTACGGGTTGGAAGAAGCCTAACACTTCAATTCATCCACACTGCTCCCCTGATATTTAAGCCTGTAACACGCCTGAAATGTGTGTAATATTTAATGCAGCTTCAACAGTATTCTAGTCATACCACGGCAAGGAAAATTGATATTAAACTGCAGTAGGACAAGGAAACCAACCTGTAGTTGCCTGCAGACGATGTCACTAAAAGTCGTGTTCGAACAGAGACTTTCAAACAATTGAGAAAATGCAATGTTATCATTGGTACCAAGAGCGTATACAAATATTCTCATTCTTAATTTCGTGTCTCCTTACCTTTGGTGCATCACCGACAGATAAATCAACACGAATTTATCAAAAGGTAGTGTCAAAACTCATTTAGGGCAGGACATTCTTAGAACGTTTTGCGAACGCCTTTCTGAATTACTGATTGTCAGGGGCACCCGTGAAGAGCCACCTCCTCGTGGTGGGTGCTGGGTAACGCCAAGGGCTCTTCAACCCCCGTTGTGGACCCGGGGGTATATTTGGTCAACCAACCCGTTTGCCGTGGGTTGCGCCCCTGTGTCGGTGGAGGACGGGAGTCTGGTGGTTGAGGGCACTGGTTCAAGGAATAGTGTTCCTTTGCCCAACACACCACTTCGCCCCTTACTTCACCTAGACGGGTGGTTGAATGGGCCCGGTTCAATCAATCGGCTGGTCATGCCAGGCTCTGTGCATGGATTTTTTGTAACTGCACAAAATTTTCTTTGGAATTGTATAAATTTTGGTCTTGGCACCCTTTGTTTATAGAACAGCATTTGACTTGTTTATTGTGACCTTTGCCTAGAGTCTTATGCCCAGAAGGCGGTGGCTCATGGGCCAATCTGGTGGAAAAAGCAATCTTTTAGTTTTTCAGCTGGAGTATATCATCCGGGTATCCTTGGTGCTACAAGTAGGACATCCACTTGTTATTAGCATTGTCTTTATGATACTCCATGGTGGGTGGGGAGCTCGGATGATGAACCATATTACCAACAAACATGGACTACCAAACCCCCAACAAAAAAACCAAACGTCCACTGGATAATGAAGATGAGCAACGACCTTTAACGCCTGTAGAACATTGGCCACGGTTTCTAGTGGTTGAGACAGTTGACAAAACACCTCTCAAATTGAACCCTTTTGCAATATCTAAGGGTGTTCAAGGCATAGCTGGCGTGGTTAAAAACGTCAGACGATTGCGATCAGGTTCTTTGCTAATAAAATGCAACAGGAAGCAACAATCCAACAACCTCATGTCAATAGTTTCGTTTGTCGGTGTTCCAGTTTCAGTTACAGTTCATAGAACACTCAATACCAGTAAAGGCATTGTTCGAGACAGGGATCAGTTGTTAACTGATATGACTGAAGCTGAAATAGTGTTCGAGGTCGAGATCAAGGTGTTATGTATGTTAAACGGTTCTCCACACGAAAGAACTCACAAACACAACCTACTAATACATACCTTTTTTTCAATTTCAACACCGACTGCCCTAACAACAATTAAAGCAGGTTACTTCAATATCAAAGTTGACACTTATATTCCCAACCCGCTGAGGTGTTTCAAATGCCAAAAATATGGCCATGGCGTCAATACGTGTAAATGATCTGTCACATGTGCTCACTGCAGTGAGCAAACTCATACAACGGAAGACTGTGACAATGATGTTAAAAAATGTACCAACTGTTTAGGGAGTCACCCGTCATACTCCAAAGACTGTCCTATCTGGAAACAACAGATGGAAATAAATTAAATTAAATTTACCAGAAACATCAGTTTCTCTGATGCAAAGAAACTTGTTCAATCTCGGGAAGGCACAGGAACATATGCGTGTATCGTTCAGATAGCCCCTGAAATAACCCCAAAGTCAAGACATCATCTATAGACTGCCAGACAGACTTGACTTGGTTGAACTCTGAAGCACCTCAAATATACTCAAATGAACAATCAACTCAAACATCGGATTCACTTTCTGACACACAGACTCTATCACAAGGCCAATCATCGTCTTTCACCCAGAATCAATCACCAGCACAAAAACCCAAACGTCTCACAGAAATATGAAGCAAACCAAAGCAAGAACTGAATCTTCGAAAGGACATCTAAGTGATAGAATTTCAAAGGGGTCAGATAATCAGATCCAACTGTTTAATAAGTTTGGATCTCTGGAAAGAATGGATGTGGCTGAAAACATCGAGCCACGGGCGCATAGCATATCGCCCTCTAAAAAGGTACGAGGTAGATCCCCAATCATTCCACCCAAAAGATAGCTTACCTAAACAATATTATACAGTGGAATTGTCGAGGACTGAAGACCAACTTTATAAACTTACAACTATTGGTCCAGGACTTTAGTCCATCAGCATTCTGTCTGCAAGAAACATATCTAAAGCAGACAGATAATTTCAGTTTACGTCAGTTCAATGCATATCATTCTTTTTCTCCCCCCGGGTGATAGGGCTACGAGAGGATCTTCCATCCTTGTAAGGCAAAATGTACTCCAAAGCCCTGTTTTGCTTAAAACTGATCTTCAAGCTGTTGCAGTACGCCTTACTCTGCACGTTGCTTTTACTCTCTGCTCGCTGTATATTCCGCCATCTTCAGCTCTTCAACAGGCTGATATTCAAACACTGTACAATCAACTTCCGAAACCCTTTATTATTATGGGTGACTTTAATGGCCACAACCCACTCTGGGGTGGTACAACTCTAAACGCTAAAGGTAAAATACTGGAGGAGTTTATTTCAAACAATGATTTATGCATATATAATGATTGTTCAAACACATATTTACACCCTGGCACAGGAACGTATTCAGCTCTTGATTTGTCAATTACTGATTCTAACCTATTGAATGAGTTTGAATGGTCAGTCCACGACGACCTCTGTGGTAGTGACCATTTTCCCACAATACTAAAACCTGTAAACCCATCTGATGTTCCTCCATCATCAAGATGGAATTTTAAAACGGCTAACTGGCCTTTATATGAAACTCTCTGCTCTGCCAAACTTAAACCTGAACTTTTAATGATGTTCCTGATCCTATAAAATACTTTTCTTATGAACTGAATATCATAGCTGACGAGTGTATACCAAAGTCCTCTGTGGTTCCACATATTCGGAAACTATGGTTCAACGACGAATGCAAGCAAGCTAGGAAGGCAAGGAAAAAAGCTGAACATTATTTCCGTCTCCATCCTATGGTGCACAATTTAGATAAATTTAACATTTTACATGCTAAAGCGCGGCGTACCTTTAAGCAGAATAAACGCCAATCTTGGCAAAATTATGTATCCAAAATAAATTCTCCAACGCCCATGTCCAAGGTATGGAACATGGTCCAGAAAAGGTACTAAATCTAGTGTCCATCATCTTAAACATGGAGATCAATTACTTACCGATAAATCAGATATTGCAAATAAACTGGGTGAAACTCTCGCTAAACACTCTTCCTCTTCTAATTATGTGCCTAAATTCCAACAATATCAGAAACAAGAAGAAAAGAAAACTATTAAGTTCCATTCAGATAATGGGGAAGATTATAATGAAACATTTTCTATTCATGAACTCCATACTGCTCTTGATCAAGCTCACGATACTGCTACAGGAGCTGATAACTTACATTATCAACTCCTGAAGCAGCTACCAGAATCATGTTTAGAGACGCTCTTACATATTTTTGATGATATTTGGACGTCAGGGGAATTTCCTTCCTCATGGCGGGACGCTATAGTTGTACCAATACCTAAACCTGGACGTGATCATACAGACCTATTACCGACCTATTTCACTAACTAGCTGTGTTTGCAAAACCATGGAACGCATGATAAATAATCTTGGTACTTGGAAACTAATAACCTTATAACAGATATACAATGTGGTTTCCGCAAAAACAGAAGTACTGTCGATCACCTAGTGCGTTTGGAATCATTTGTTAAAAACGCACTAATAAATAAACAACACGCTGTGTCTATCTTTTTTTATCTTGAAAAGGCCTATGACACTACGTGGAAATATGGCATTTTAAAAGATTTACATGGCTTCGGATTGCGAGGCCGTTTGCCTCAATTTATAGCGAACTTTTTAAAGGACAGACAATTTCAAGTCCGAGTAGGTTCTACCCTGTCTGATCATTACAATCAGGATCAGGGTGTCCCACAAGGCAGTATTTTGTCTGTCACTTTATTTAGTATCAGGATCAACAGTTTATCCAAGGTTTTAAATGATTCAATCGATGGATCACTTTTTGTGGATGATTTTAATATTTCTTGTGGTAAAAATATGCATACTATTGAACGACAACTGCAGTTGTGTTTAAACAAAATAAATAAATGGTGTCTGGAAAACGGCTTTAAATTTTCTAAATCCAAAACTAATTGTATACATTTCTGCCGTAAAATACAAACCGCATAAAGACCCTGAACTATCTCTAAATGGCACACCCATCAAAGTTGTTAAGGAGGCCAAGTTCTTGGGTTTATTTTTTTACTCGCACTTAACGTTTCTGCCACATATTAAATCCCTTAAAACTAAATGCGTGAAGGCCCTTGACTTGTTGAAAGTTGTTTCCAACTCCAAGTGGGGAAGGGTATCAGGCTACCCTCCTCCACCTATATCGATCATTGGTCCGCTCGAAACTTGATTATGGCTCCATCGTATATGGTGGAGCCTGCAAAAGCAATCTAAAACTACTTGATTCTGTCCACCACCAAGGTTTAAGACTTTGTCTTGGATCTTTTAGAACTTCTCCTGTTGACAGTCTCTACGTCGAAGCTGACGAGCCTTCTCTTGCCCAACGCCGTATAAAATTATCTTTACAATATCTTACAAAACTATATTCTAACAAATCGAATCCTGCATTTCACTGTATCTTTTATCCTCTTTATGAGGATTTGTACAACTAGAAATCTTCTCTTGTTCCGCCACTGGGGCTCAGAATGAAGCCATTCATTACTGCTGCCGGCATTGAGCTGGAGAATATAGCTCCTTCTCGTCTTCTTTCTTCTCCTCCTTGGCAATTGGTTAGGCCACAAGTTGACCTAACTCTGACAAAGTTTAAAAAATCAGAAACAAATGAAATACAATATAAACAAGAGTATAATCAATTAAAAAGTAAATATAATACATATAAATCCGTATTTACAGATGGGTCCAAGGACGGTGGCGCAGTGGCATGTGCCACTGTCATTGGATTCAGAACAATATCTTCTAGAATACCGGATAACAGTTCTATATTTACAGCAGAAGCAAACGCCATCTTAACAGCTCTTAAATATATTCAAAGACATCCTAAACATAAACAATATATAATCTTTTCTGACTCTCTTTCTTGCCTTCAGGCTATTAAAAATCTATCTTGCAAACTTCCACTTTTAATTGAAATGATCTTGCTACTGGCCAATGCGACATTGTCTTCTGTTGGTGACCCAGCCACGTTGGCATTTCTGGGAACACAATGGCCGATCTTGCTGCCAAGGCAGCACTACACAAATCTGACACACCACTTCTGATCCCATACTCTGATTACAAAGCTAGCATAAGAACCTACATCCGTGATCTGATGCAAAAGAAGTGGGACACCCAAATAGGTATAAATAAATTACATGACATAAAACCTTATATGGTTACACCTACTTGGGTTGTCAATCCAGATTTGAAGAGGTCACTATGCGACGATGTCGCATTGGCCACACTAGATATACTCACGAATATTTACTGAAAGGCGAAGATCCTCCGTTTTGCATCCCTTGTGATCACAGTCAGGCATGTCCTGCTTGACTGTGTTGAATATTCCATCACAAAAATCAATTTCAGTGTCAAAACATTGAAGGATCTTTTTAATAATGTCAGTTCTCATTTAATTATTGCATTTTTAAAGGAATTAGATTTGTTAAGTGATTTGTAAATAGATGTATATTTTATTATTGGTAGTTTGAATTAATAACTGAGATTGTTAGTGGCTTTACCCTCAAAGGGGGTTGACGTAGCGTAAAATTATTGTCCTCCTGCGAGGGTATGTAAGTCCCAAAACATTTGAAGTCAATTTAAGTGTACCAGGTTTTTAATCGTAGTATTGTTGTGTTTTTAATGTATGGCTTAATGTCAGCATCAACGCCAATGGCTGAAGGGATGGTGTAAATCCAGCTAGGGTCCATGCAGGTAGCAAAAGTAATGTAAGTCCCCATGGTCCCTAGTATGGTGATCTCCCTTCAGTTGTTGGCGATCTCTAGCCACTTTTTATATTGTTTTGTCTAAATAGTGCTATTTGTTTTAACTTTCTACGCTAGTTTTACTTCAAATTGTGATATTCTAGTTGTTTTACTGTCCTTCGTCGGCAGGTTTTTATAATATCTATATATATTCTATTTCCATATCAAATGTTCTCGTCACGATATGGCTGCAATATTGCCGATGTGACGTTAAATAATAACTCACTCACTCACTCACTGATTGTCAGGAATCCATTAACATAATTTTCACCGATATTTTGTCTTTTACGCCGAGTTGAAACCTTTTCAGCAGATAATTCAGACTGATAATTCTGTATCGCTGATGTACTTCGTTACTGTTACAGAAAAGGGCGTAGAGCCAAGGAACTCTAAGGTCCTTTGCAAGAAAAGTTCATTGATAACAGGAAAAATTGGATTTGTTTTCTACCAAAGCACAAAACAACAACACCAGACACCACAACACATTTACTCACCAATCACACTTACAAGTTTCAAATATTTACAGTAAGTTTAAGTAAGTTCAAGTTCATTCAGCCTATATGTTTTACATTAGGAAACACAACGAAAAATTCTGGAAATCGTTTAAAATTGGCAAAATCATGATATAACATCCACTTTTTAAAAAACTTATCTTGTTCACTTTTACTGAAGGATATATTCTTTTCAATAAAATACCTATCTTGTAAATAATGTCTAAAATGTTTAAAACTAAGAGTAGATTTTAATACCTTACGTTTATATATGAAGAATTTAGCTAACAACAGTAATAAATCCAGGTCCAATTTCATGTTGTGAACATGTTGACATTTATCATTCAATAATTCTAGAAAACATTTCCAAAAAGCTTGCACATGTCCGCAATACCAAAACAAGTGGGGGATTGTTTCAACCTCACATTGACAAAAGGTACATAAGTTGCTTTCAGCTAATTTGATCATAAATAAAAATGAATTAGTTGATAGAATATCATGTATAATCTTGAACTGAAACCATTGAAGTTTAGTATCCCTTCCAGTCTTTAAAGGTTTTAAAATATTTTTTTCCCATTCAAGTTCAGCAAGCATACAATCCTCCCACTAATTCATGAGTTTTAAGTTTACATCAGATGCAGTCAAAACATAGTAATAACACTTGGCTCCCCTCTTGACAGACATCAGTTTTCGATTACCTGTAATTCCATCTTACTGCTCAAAAGAAGAAGGTTCCATTATCTTTAACTTAGTTTGATAACTTTTAATATCCATGATAAGACCATTATAATGGAGAAAATTTATGTCAAGTTCAAACGTGTTCTGACATTCCTCGAGAGTACGATATGTTCCGTCTAAATTGATAAAATCACGAATCTGACTAGCACCTCTCTCAAACCAAGCAGAACAGAAAATAACTTCTTTACCAATTTTTAAGTGCTTGTTATCATAGATTTTAGCCATTACTTTAGAAATAAAGCTCATGCACGCGCACACAAACACTAACACACACGGTGATGAAAGCTAACAACATGATTGCATATTTATAGCGCTACATAAAACATTAAATCAAAGCAAGAGAGTAAGATCATATTTGAAAAAATATGTGTTTTGGGGACTGATTTGAAAAGGCCAGCGGCTGACACTGCTTGTTGTTAACAGGGAAAGATCCAAAGTGTACCTGCTGCACAGGTGGATGTTCTTAAAGCTACATGACTTGAGTGTTTTTAAGACTCTGTTGCATCAGTGACATAAATGATTATGCAATTCATTATTTTCACTTTTTCAAGTGACTAGCCTTTGTTCAAGATGGATGCCAGCGGTGGGGCACGACATGCTCCCCTGTTCCCGAACACCTAGTATCATCATTATTTCGTAGTGATTTCTAAACACATGCTCTGTCATCGTATTTGATTATGTCAATCACAGGATTTTCTGATCCAGACCCATCGTTTACAGACATTTGTCATATAACTGCTGAGTGCCATAACCTAACAATCAAATAACAAACAAATACTCATAATATACTCGAAATCGTACAATCGAGATTTCTCATGGATGTGGAAAGTGGGTTGTTACATATTTATTCCTGGTGTTGGTTTTATAGAAAGTATGTATTGATAAGATCTACGATCAGCAATTAAAGTATGGCATTAACAGGTCACACAGATAATATCTATCCAAGCGTTTACAGTTAACCTATGTTGGTCAAACAGATGATACTGTATTCCTTCCCTGTCTATTTAACAGGTAGCCTTATACAAGGCACACTGTGTATATTGTATTCCATCCATGTCGTTACAGATAACGGATCTGAGTCACGCATATGACATAATATTCTATAGAACCCTTAACAGTAAAGTTATATAAGTCACACAGACTATATTGTACTAAATTATGGTCTGAAGAGCCTCTGTAAGTTACACAGAGAATAGTGTGCATGTTCCAAGCCTTAACAAGTTCTCTATGGTAGTAACGTGACATCATTTTATTAGCACAGATTGCATTTATGAAGAGCAAACGCTATGGATGTTTTAGCATTTGTATATTAAAGTAGGCCAAACCGTATCAATAACTAATCAATATAACAAAATGGATCCTTCGTAACACTAACACTGAGGGTAACACGGACCTGAGCCGGGAAGCTTTCCACTAAACAAGAAACCATATTTTCTATGTTACCTATCAAAATGACGTTCTATGTATGTCAGAACGTCAGGCGAGACAATCAGGGATTGTGAATGTTGGAAGTAAGCGATATTCTCCAGATTAGCTTGAATGAATATCCCATGTTCACTTGTACCAAACACTGTATGTTAAAATTTCAGTTCCATTTTAGAAGACGTTTTTGTGTGTGGCCTTCCTTTCAACCCACATATCCATTTTAATTGAATCAAGCTTCTCCGGTATACCTCATTGAGCAGTTTGTTGTTAACGGAATAACAACATTTATCAATATTTAAAGTCATATATTTCCCATCATCATACGTTATACAGCAGTTAACAGTTATCCAAAAATGATCACAGTTACGTTTGCCTTTGAGATTAGCTTTACTATGTTTGTAAAGCACATTTGGGTTCTTTTAACCAGTCAGTGTGTCCTGCCCACAAATAAATCTCCTGAAATCGTTTGTTAAATGGACCCTGAGGTATTAGTGTTGACTGTAAAAGACCTTTATACACGTCTATTCAAACGACCTACTATTTGCCTCCATAACCTATAGACATGTTCAAGATTTGATTAACCTTCAATCCAAACTAAAGAAGTCTGCTCCTTGCTTTGAGTGAGTGAGTGAGTGAGTTAATATTTAACGTCACATTGGCAATATTTCAGCCATATCGTGACGAGAACATTTTACATTGTAATGGAATATGTATATATTATAAAATGTGTCATCGAAGGACAGTAAAGCAACTAGAGTATCACAGATATATATATATATATATATATATATATATATATATATATAAAACTAGTAATTGAATCTAAAACATTTTAACCATAGGGGACAACACAATCTAAAAATGGGCTATAGATCGCTAACAACTGAAGGTAGATCACCAAACTAGGGTCCTTGCTTTGAAGAGAAGCGGTGTTAAAGTAAATCTAAAGAGGCGTCTACATGATCCAAATGTCTCTCATTTTGTACTGAAATACATGAAGCTTCTGCACAAAGGCAATGTATGCTATACAATGAAACTCATTTACGTTATTCGCTTTAGCATTTTTGAATGCCAACATAAAGGAAAATGTGTTGGTCAAATGTTCCATCTCTACAGTGTTTATATTTTAATTTAGAGTGCATACATCATGCTTTTTCAGTCTTGGCTGCAAGAAATGATATATATAGGTTGCATATGAATGAGATACTATGGCAAGTATAACTTCTAGGCAGAGAAGTCTTCACAACGGGCATCAGTCAAGTTAATCATTAATCTAGGAAATGATAAATAATATTTAACATTGATCGAGACAAGGATAACGTGTGTTGGACAGCATGTACAACGATAAATGAACGGGCACGGAGAGACGAGAACAACCACCAAGTTCACACACCGTTACTTCTTAATGGGCACTTACGACTTCTATGGAAAACTATATATCTCCACATGCTATCTGCCAGCGAACGGACCACTTGACCAAACTGTACAATGTGTATGAAATATTACTGATACTGTAATTGCAGGCAGTACAATATGCACATTTCAACACATTTAAGGACTTGGTAAGGAAATGAATAAAAGTGTCAAGTGGGAATATTAATAACCCTTTGTGTGATTTGGGTCAGCGATAACATTACAATCCTTTTCTAACTTGTTCTAAATATTCTTTTAAGGAATTTCAATTCTGTGGCAATATCAGCCAAAACACATGTTGTTGGTTTTGATTCTTTTTGTCCTGCTGCACATTGTTTATTTCTTCATCAATACGATTGCATGCCCCTGACACTGAAATAGTGTTGGAAGGTGCTTTGAAACATACACATCATGGGGAGAAATGTTAGAGGCATAAATCTCATGGAATAGTACCAAACCAATTTAGTGATGATAATCCCGATTCGAATGCCTCACCCATACTTATTCATGTGCTGTGCAAACAGATCGTGGAAACAAACGGCTGTCACTAAAAACACCATTGCAAGTCGTTCTGCTGATTGCCGATAGATTCAAAGAAGAGCTTGTTGGTTTCAGAAAGGATATAAAGATCACTTTAAACCATGCTCATATATTGGGCTGTGATCAATCGCATGTAGATCGATTTCCTTCAGCTTACATTACACTATACTACATGAAATGTTTTGGGAAAATTTTATGTTTTGATGCCAACATAACAATTTATATTGCTTTAGAAGAATGATTGCGACGTGAATATGAATCTAGCTTCACTCGTCAGAATATACATATAAAGGCTACGTGATTACTTGCCATTCATTTTGTGATCAAACATTTCAGATCCTTTCCGACTGAACCATGAGTAAACTACGTCTGCTTGGCTCGCTCAAGCCAAAGATGATGGATCATGAAGACGATGCTTTGATCATTCTTCCTAAGATGAATTTAACATGGAATTAATAGCTATAAGTGGATATATACCAGCGGA
The DNA here is from genome assembly GCF_003918875.1 of Haliotis rubra. Classification (NCBI taxonomy): domain Eukaryota; kingdom Metazoa; phylum Mollusca; class Gastropoda; order Lepetellida; family Haliotidae; genus Haliotis; species Haliotis rubra. The sequence goes on from NW_025767535.1 coordinate 1,390,101, forward strand.
GCAATTACCGATGTCTTCATTTATGGATTCTAAACACGGACAAGTTATGCTCTCTACTTGCTTGTCGGTATCTGTTACCTCTAAAGATCTATAAAGCACTAAACGCGTTTTCGGATATTTTCTTCTTGTTGGTAGTACTGATCTTAGGATCACATAACTAAAGATTGTTGAATCGACTACATTGCTTGGGCAACATGTAAATGCATGTTTCTTGAAATATGAAACATATTTGTTCTGCATGAACTATACTGTAAATCAACATGGTTCAAGTTGTCCACTTGGTGCAAAACACATAACACTTGGCTTTATGAAATAAGCACTTTTTTGTTACATTTTTTTGTTTTCTTAACACAGCTCATTGGATGATATCAGGACACTATATGGAAAGTAATGTGAATAATTCCATTGACCATTGATATTACAAAGTTATGTGAAGTTATAATAGAGTTCCAGCTTGGACAGTCCGATGACAGAAACTGCAATATAGCAGTGTCAACTGATTAGCACTGATTAGCACCCTACAGCCCGTTAAAAATAGTGATTTGGGTTCAATGTGACTTTGAAATAGTATTCCAATTATATGAGAGTGTCAGCTAATTTTGGGAGGAAAACTCGGAGTGATGCTGGTTCCAGACGTTTACCACTTGGGTGAAACTCACGTACACGGAAATAATACTACTGACAAACCTAGGAACATATTTGGAGCGATCCGAGTTTTCTCAAAGATCAGGGGTTTCCTGCGTGCCCAAAGGAAATCATCTGTGCACTGTGTACAGCCTATTGAAAGTTATGAAAAACATGAAATCATTAATTACACAATGACTTTGCATCATTACACGCTTGGATAACGCTGCAGACAATGTAAGTCTAGGTCATGGTGATCTCTAAATAATCGAGATTGAGCGATGCAGTAATACAGCTGGGGGCACGTGAAAGAATAATCAGGGATGGGCTCATTGCTAGTTATAATATTGATGAGCCAGATAAAGGAACAACATGACGTATCATGCTGATGCATGGTGCAGTGGGGACCCAATCTATATACCAATCCTCGGGATGAATCACAGGGTGAATCCATTGTAGGTTCCTATGAGCTTACTGCAAATGGAATTATATCATAATAGTTCGAGGATTATTACCATAGATGAATAAATGAAACGTTCGTTTATTATGACAAGAAAACATCATGCTTCAAATGTGTTTGTGTGCTACAATTTGAAAAAGAACTTATGAAAACATCTATACTAAACAATCGTTATAACGAACGCAAAGGGGCCCAGTTATAACCGTAGTCCGTTATTCACAATTGGACTAAATATAAAGCAAGTCAAAGTGACCAAAAACAGTTCGTCCATCAGTTTGTTATAAGCTCGTTCTTTGAAACACAAGTATATGCATATTGTCTTCGTTCTATTCGTTCAACGATATGGCGTCATATGAGGATGCAATCAAATGACGCTTAAAGCAACAAAGTCTGCTGTATAATAGGCATTAATTGTCCCCTTTCATATATCTTTGACAGTGTGTCTATGTCTAAGCTTTGTTGCTGAATCACTTCCAGATATGACAGTGCGAGTGCCACAGCTGTTCCTCAAGAAAACACGTTTCCATCAGCTTCAAGCAGACCCCAGCAAGTAGCAGCCACTCAATGGCATCTGTTTAAATATTGGGCTCGATGCCCATCCAATCTTAAAACTTCATAAGCAAACCACATCACATGATGAAGTTTTACTCACAATAATAAAATTCGGAATCTATAATACTGGCAGATTTGGTATTAACACAAAACCACGGCATTCTATATTCTCCTTGAATTGTTAGCAAAGTGAATGTTGGATATGTGGATATATCATATAATTTGTCTTGAAGTAAAGTGAGTTAAGATTATAAAATCCCAATTGTCTCACAGCCTTTTGAATAGTTTTTGTCAATTATTGTGCATGAGGGCATCTCATACAGAAAATACAGATTGTCATAGAATTATTTCCGACTGAAAAAACATTTAAGTATGTTAAATACATACTGATCAGATGGCTTTGCGCAAAGACACAACGTGTAACGACATCATGTCAGGCAAGTCGTAGTCAATGCTGATAATGTGAACAAAGGTGAAGGTGAGGAGGTGTGTTTGTTTCAAGGAATAACAAGATTAGAAGGTGAGTTAAACTTGTGCGTCCCGCCGGCATTATTTCAGCCATTATTTCGTGACGACACGAAGTCATACATTAAGAATAAAAGTATGTGTATGTGTACTTAATAAAATGCTGTCATCGAAGGTCATAACTAGATCATCACATATCTATAACACTATTCCTAAAGCATTAAAATAACAAACTTTTAGTTGACAAACACAGTATAACGAGGAATCTTGTGATGCTATCCAAAGTTTTCATTATATTTTGTCAACGATGAATCAAATTTGGAAATATCCTCCACATATCTCATTTAAGAACTGTTTGAAATCTGTAAATAAACTATATTCACACTTTTTACCCAAGTCTAAGGATACAGAATCATTTTCTAACAATAATTTTTCATTAACTCGGAAAGGTTTCATCAGGCACAAGAGAGGAACCAGGAAGAAAAGTGTTTGCCTCTAAGTTGTTACCAAAAGTTATCACCAAAGCACTGGTACCACAGAGTTATATTTCAGTGGCTAATAGGTCCACATTTTCCTCTGAGGAAGAAAGGTCACGAGAGCTCTGAAGCAGTGCATCAAAGAACACTGGAAAGATGAAGGAGCAAGTTCGGCAGCATCGATTCCATGATCCTTCATCTGTAGCGAATAACAGTCTCGGGCGAGCCTAGCAGATATGTTCTAATCATGGTTCAGTCTGAAAGAGATAAACTGTTTGGTCACAAAATCAATGGCAAGTAATCGCATTCCGTTTTTATGACAACGTCTGTGAACATTCAGACGTTTGACAATCAAGACTGTGATATCGTGTCTCTACCATTTGTCTGTATGTCTAAATTGTGACTTTGGCGTCAAGCATAAAATGATCCAATAACATTCCTTGTAATATCGTGTCATACAAGCTGACCCAAATCTATCATTACTGAACCCTGCACCAAAATATCGGTTTAGCTATGGGTAATATTCATCTCTTTTCGGACAGAAGGCATTATTCAAACCGTCCACGGGCAGCTGAACAACATGGAAATGCATAATCAGAGACAACCGTTTGTCTAAGCAGACTGGACTCAAAGATAGTGAATGAGTTGCCTCAGCTATGTATCTACATTTGTCAGGAGCATACGCTTTCTCGTCGGTTTGGTTAACGTGAGTGAGTGAGTGAGTTAAAATTTATCCGTCATATCGGCAATATTTCAGCCATATGGTGACGAGAACAATTAATTGTTATACACCGTAATTAATGGTCAATTATAAAAATCTGTCAACGAAGGACAGTAAAATAACTAGATTATCACATATATGAATTTAAAACTAATAATAATCTTAAACAGTTTATCTAGTATAGATGACAATACAATATAAAAGAGGCTATAGATTGCCAACAACTGAATGTAGATAACCATACTAGGGACCATGGGGACTTACAGTACATTTGCTTCCTGCATGGACTGTTTGGTTAACGAAAGTGGTAAAAGTTTAAAACGTGCATCACCTCGGGCTTTAAGCGGCGTTAAAATCCAGCTCACTCACGGTACTACTGGTCATCTAATCCACATTTTAGCCCCTTTTCACAACAAACTTGAAATGTTGGGATCCGTAACGGTTCCACAAAAGGTCATAGGGCTAGGAGGATCAAAACATCATGGCCATACGTACGTACACTTTGCAGAGCAGGCCCTGGACATCTTTACTGAATAGAAATCGGAGCTGTGTGTCAAAAAACATTATGATTTGTGTGTGAGTGTGTCTCTATATGCAGCAATAGTTTCATATGTTTTCTGTTGTGAAAGGGCGAACTGAGGTTGTGTGTTTATGCGTGTCTGAAAAACACTTCATACTGGTAGAGTATACGGGTTCCTTTTTTAGTAGGACGGTAGCAAGCCTACGCCGTGACCAGCACACATGAGTGAATTGTGTGAAGACAATTTCTGGTGTCTCCAACCCTGCTATTGTTGGAATATTGATTTTAGCAGAGTAATACCACACTTTTTCACAAAGTCTCTTTGAGCGTATACATGCACCCGTTTGTACGATTCTATTGGTTAATACATTATTTTCATCCAGTTATCAATGTTATAATATTGAAAGAAAGACAGCAGTGGGTTTTAGTGAAGTTTCTATTATACAGCCTTCTCAGACTATGGGTACCATCTCAGCTGTACCTTGAGAATCAACTGTGAGAATCAATGCCTAGAAGGTCTCATATATGCTTTGGTGAGGAAACCGACCAATTTATAATTTCGAGTAGAACTATTCGTTTTGTCACTGATTGAAAACATACAATATTTACTCCAAAACAACAAAATATATTTCTTTAATATATTCTGAAGGGTGAAATACTGTAAATAAGAGTAAAAATAAAAATGGTATTTTCACTGAGGAGAATAACATGTTATTTCACTGAGTAGAATATCACTTTTGCCTGGAACTACTTTCTGCTCAAGGGCTAGGCAGTAGTTGGGTTGCGTAATAAAATGCAGACTTACACGATGTCTCGATCATTTACAAATAATGATCAAAATATGATAAATAGAATAATTTATTAATTGCGCGCCACTCGTGAACATATTAACTTTGTCAGACCACTCGATGAAATATACATGTTATTTGACAATATTAACAAAATGACCTGTATGTAATCCATAGGCCTATCAAAGAATATCAAACGGTCATGTCAGCCTCTAAGTGCACAGTTTGTAAGTATCTCTTTGACAGAAAGTCTGATAGTTATACAACTTCGAGGGGTTACTGTACGTTCAACTAAGATGTACCCGTGGTTCTTCTTCTTTAAAATTATGTCTGTTGCTTCAGAACATGAATAATGGTGTGTAATTAAGAAGCAAGCGTTACGAGGTAATCGTACGTACCGAGTTTTCACGTAAAACGCTACTAAATGACAACTGAGCAAAGAACGTCAGAGCACACATACCACTAGTTAATGTCTGACAGTGTTTACGTGTCGTGTCGTGGGCGTTTTTCATGGTAAAAGCTGTGACTGTATTGTGGAATATGAAACCTGATTCGTTTAGGACCAAGAGGAAGAAACTAAATAAGCTGTCCCAAACTGATGTTCACCAAAAAAGACTTGACAGCTTAGTTTACTAATGATTTGCAATGTACTAAGAAATATATAATTACAAGTTGTTTCTTTTTCGAGGTTATAGGAAAAGAAATTCCAAACGTCAAACATGTATTTTTATGTGCCTCATTTGTGCGATTTTCAAGTAATCCACTATTTTTTATTTTTTCACGTGTGACTCATAGCAACTACGGTTTTAGTATATGACATGGTAGTCCTGTTGACGATGGTGATCAAAATGACAGTTTTCTGAAGTCTGAGCTTCCAAGGGTTGTGAAGACGGGTAATGATATTGGATTGAATGTATAACGTTTTACAGAGAAATCACCTGAATATTCTATCTTGCTTCTTACAAGATGCAACGCTAATGACCAAACGTTTTCTGGTTTGGGTTTCTTTGAGCATTCAAATAAACACATTCCCTGTTTCAATTTCAAACACTGATCTACAGATTGTTAGGTACAAAAATCAGCGGTAAAATAATTGTAGCTTTTGGATAATACACTTTCGACAAAAGGGACAAAAAACCCTGTTTTGAGACACTTTGGCGCCTTTACCTTTTTTCATAACCAACCAAACATTCTAAAATTGTGTCAGTTCAAATGGGTTTTTTCAAATGCATTTTATTGCAAGCATATACGCGGAAGGGGGTGAGTAAAGATAGGTTGATTCACTGTTTGTACAGTTGCACAATAATTTAGCTGAATGTCAGTCTTATATCTTACCATCCTTTCGTCAGTATTCAATCTTCAAAATTGATGTAATCAGCATTAAGTGTCAATTGTGTGTGATATCATAAAACTAGTTCGGACCTTCAGCTACCAATATGAATCATGCCTACACCAGTCTAGTATAGTCTGATTTAATGCACGACGCCCAATGACACCAATGATAAGGAACTGTATATCAATTTTAACTGGTAATTTCAACGCCATGATGGCAAGTGTGAAACTTACACCATGCAAATTGTATTGTAATGTCAACACGGATGGAATTACATGTGGTCAATCGAGTAATTTACAACCAGTTCCAAGACCATAAACTCCTCAGCATCCTCATACCTCGATAAGGGATGCCGACCAAAAAATGAGATGTATGTTAAATCGTAATAAAGGGGACATAGATTGTTTACACACGGAGCAAGACGGCAACAGAAAATTTATTTGGTTAGTTTTGTGTTCATACCACTGTCTTTTGGGAATTTGGACTGGGGTTGTGTCGGATTTTATTTGCGTTTATTTCATTTATATTATTGGGGGTGGGGTGGGGGTTTTGTTTTGTTTTTGCTTTTTTTATTTAGTTTTTGTTTGCTTTCTGTTGTTGGTTTTTGAGGGGGTTTATAATGTCGTTGTCTAAATTTAACTTGAACATAGTTTTCAAGTACTTGGTGAGTCAATCTCGTTCACGTTTATAATCTTAGAAGCTAGTTGTGTTTGAACTGAGGTGGACTACACAGGTTAGCTTGTACTTTGGCTGTTCAAGTCCTAATGGGTAGATCAGGGCATGACTGAAACCTCTCCACTAAGCCCCCACTTGACATAGCGCCACCTGGTGAGCTTTATAAGCCTTACCTCTTTAGCCCTACTCTACCCTCTGTTTATACAAAGCTGCTGTCGGCTTTCAGATTGATGGGCGGAGACTCGTTCAAGTAATTGTGGATATAGGGAATCCCAACAATGGGGAACAATTTGAAATTAAAAGTGGTGTAAAAACTGTCACACATCTCATAAAATGCATGACTACGATCGAGATATAGCTGTATTTAATGTGTGTGGCAAATCGACCGTGTACTACCATTAATTTACCCTTTTGCATCCTGGCAGGGAACGTATTAACACACATGATGATAAGATGTTAGACAGAGAGAACATTTCAAAGCCTATCACAATGCGACATTATGCCCTTGGTATTTGACCAAACAATTCCTGACGGGGAAATAACAAAAACTACACTGGAGCATCTCTTCCCACAACATACACATCCACGAACCCGCACGCAGATAAATACAATATATTGTCGGTTCCCGAGCTTGACTTGACTGAGTGCAGACATAAACGAGTCTGACGGCATACACGCCTTTGACCACTCTAAACGGTGATGCTGCAGAAGGGGATGTTCCAGCTGACTGAATCACATGATACTCTCAAAGAACAACCTCTTCAAATCGATATTACCATGGGGTTGGGGAAATATTATTCATTGGAAAAGGAACACAAACATTAAATATGATATTGCTTTTAATACATGATCCGCTGAAGCCATAACTTTCTACATTAAATTTTTACTTCGAGAGCAGGTTATACTGTTAAAAAGCAACACTAACAGCACAACCACTTTGTATATGTCGGACGAATTATTAAAATGTAATCAGGTAGAAGTTGGAATATTGATTTTTTCCTCTTTAATCTCAATTTTGCATGTGTCAGTTAAAGGCCTATACAGTTTCTTGCCCAGTTCACATACAACGTCAAATATGAAATCGATTATTGCATAAAATCGACATATTAATCGACCGGCACGTTTCGTATCTTCTCAATATTAATAGCCTGTGATCCCGATTGTTCAAAGGAACCAACCACCCAGTCCATTGTCTGACATTTCCATCGGTATACTTGGACCATTACGATAAATGTCCACTCATCCATGAGGAAATAGATGTTTCCAGTGCGGTAGTGTGTTTACATTGTAAATAGCGACTTTAATCGCAAATTGCATTTATGGGCATTTTTAAATATATCTCTTGGTTTCAAACTTGATACACATGTATGAAAACATTGAATGACCGAAATGTCGAAGTGTACAGACGTTGCTTATCTACATTCAAAGACATAATATAACTACTGTTATCTTTTTGTTTGTGTTTCGTTTACCCAGCTTCGCTCTAGATATGATTCTCTGTTTGTTAAAGCCTGCAACAAACGTTTCAGACGTTCATCATTTTGGGATGTCCAGATACGGCAAGACATAATTATGATAATGAATTCTCCCTTTTCCGCCAGTAGGTTTCCTTGTAGAAGTTGAACAATGACCATTGGCCACATGTCAGCAGATAAAACTTTCACGAAGGCTTTTTGATAACCTAGATAACTGCAAACATATTCCATTGCCCATTTGATGTTAGCTTACTGTCGAGGACGCTACATATTTCCTTGATGGGTCATAAATGATCATAATTCTTTTATTTCATATAAAGAACATAACGAAATTTCTAAAAGGGATCACACAGTCAGTTGGCTGTGCGTGTTTGGTAGTTGGTTATTCTAGCTTTATGGCGACTTTCTGTAAATAATGGTAATGAGATAATCATGTGATTGATATCATGAACATTGACCAACGCAGTTTGGATATGAAAATATGCATTGACATGGCCACAATCTCCAAACTGTGTTATACGGAATACCTCCGGCAAACAAAGATGTCAATAAGAACATAATAGAGTCCCTGCATTAATACATCTTTAAATCTAAACGATTTGATAAATTATTCTAGACAATTATATGCAATAAATTAATGAAGTGTAGCTGCAAGCTCAAGGTTTATAAGCACCTACAACGCACATATATGATCTAATTTGTCGTTTTTAGTATCCAGTTCTTGTTTAAATATATATGTACTGGTGAGGTATTGATATAAGCAGAGGTCTGCTTGTTTACCAAACCAGATTACCAAATATGTTTAAACCAAACATGCATTGGTCAAGTCAACGAGTCAGATTTTGCAACAGGCTAAAGACCAGTTCACACCGAGTATAACAGAACAAAAAAAGGGTAATCACACTGAGACAACAATAAACGAAAATATAGTGAAAATCATAACAACATTTAAGATAATCATCTACTAACTTTGGAGTCTCGGCTACTTTATCGGCGTGTTGTGTCAATTAGCAGGTCACATTCCCGGAAACCGTATTATCCAATGTCAGTATTTTATTGGCAATAACTACAGAAATGGTGGATGAAAGAAATACGGAAAAAAGACAAAGATATGTGTTTCTACCAGTAAAATATGTTACTGATTTCTGTAGTAACATGTGTTAAGTACCCATTAGATTAAGTAACGGGTCAGTGTCACCAGCAGTTATTACAATGGTATTGGCATCACTGGTAATTACCTACAGATAACTGTATAAGTAACACATTACCAATGCAGGAAGAAAGGTCACCGGAACACACACACACATACACACACACACACACATACTGAAATTTATATAGCGCCAATATCCAACTCAGCTGCTCAAAGGCGCTTTGGTCAGTGGATGTCAACGGGACATCGTATTTTCAATCTCAAATCCCTGGGGATCATACAACTCTTGCAGGATCCAATCACACTAGGGGTTGTGACAACACTGAAAAAGTATGCACACAAAGTTGACTGCAAGGCTTTTTACACCCGGTCATAGGTGGGCTCGATCCAGGCACCTTAAACTCGCTGGGTTACTAGCCTGACAGCTCGCCCACCACGCCCAGCGAACAAGGAAGGTGTGCTTAAAGATGAACTCTGGCAAGTTCAAGGAGCAAGCACAGCAACATCAGATCCATGATCCTTCATCTGTGAAGAACAACAATCTGGAGCGAGCCCAGCAGGCATGTTCTGATTATGGTTCAGTCTGAAGGAGCTGTAATGTTTGGTCACAAAATCAATGGCAAGTAATCACTACCCCTTTTTAGGACAACCTTTGTCAACATTTCAGTGTTTAACATGTCAAACTGGCTGTTGGAGTTGGAGTTATAATTGTTATTTGGACATCAACATGGATAAACGAACAAATACCATTCCTTGTTACATCGTGACATAAAGTGTGTGCCGAGTCTACAATGATATTAAAACAGCATGAAGTTATCACAATTTCTTCTCTTGAGGTGATGTGGTCACCATGTTTTCTAACAATTCAAATGTCAACAGTCAACAGAGCAACATTTAAACACATTTCTTAAATAGATATTTGCCAAATTATCTGTGTTCGTACGGTTATGGGTCTTAGGGGATTAAGGTCGCTGAACTAACATAGCTTCGTGATCAGTATTGTATGCTCCAAATGGAGTAAGCCCAGCATTTAATGCTTTAATCATGGTTCAGTCTGAAGGAGATGTTATGTTCGGTGGTATAATTAGTGGCAAGTAACCACATTAACTTTTTAGGACAAACTTTGTCAGCATTTCAGTGTTTAACATCTCAAACTGGCAGTTGGAGTTATGAGTTAGAATTGTTATTTTGACATCAACAAGGATAAAAGAAAGATTACTCGATCAGACATATGTAGCCTTTGTGTAACTGAAGAATTTGCAATGCGGTGAGGCTGGGTTTTTAAGTTGTTCAACAACGGACATGGATATATTCCTGTGAGTGATTTAATATTTAAAGTCACTTTGGCAATATTTCAGCCATATGGTGATTAAAACAGGTAATATATTAGCAAAGATAATATTTGAAAAAAAATGTCAACAAAGGACAGTAAAACAACTAAAATATCACAATTTGAGATACCAACTTTTGTTGAAAAATATTGAATGGTTTTTGAGTTATGCTCCGTAAACAAAATTATTACGGACGAACAGACGGACGGACAGAAGGACGAGGCGTTGACAATATCCCCCTGCATTACGTGCCGAGGGAAAAAAATAAAAATGACAAAAAACTGTAAATAGCAAAAGGCACCAATTTAGGTTCTGTTTCAAATATTTACCAAGTTTTGTTGAAAGGTATTGAACGGTTTTCGAGTTGTGCTCCGGAAATGAAATCCATCCATCCTTTTTGAGACAAAGTCCGAATCGTTTACATGGAAACCGACAAAAACAAATACAACAAAAATCTGTAAATAGAAAAAGGCACCACTTAGGGATATGCCTCATATATCTGCAAAGTTTTGCTGAAAGATATTGAACGGTTTTTGCGTTATGCTCCGGAAACAAAATGTTTACGGAGAGAATGACAGACGGACGGATAAGGCGATGACTATATCCCCCCGCATTACATGCCGGGTGATAAAAATCAACAATTAACTTTGATTTAATCCTAAACGAACAATATTTCGTCCGTTCATTTTCATATTTTAGATACCTTCACGGACGCAATACATATGAAGCAAAGGTAACAATGGTAACGTGAATTAAATGTGATTTGGACATGTTGAATGCTTGAGGTAGTGAGTGAGTTAAAATTTAACGTCACCTCGGCAATATTTCAGCCATATGGTGACGGGAAATGTTGTACATACACTATACATACAAATAGTTAATAACCAGTCATCGACGGACTGTAAAATAACTAAAGTATCACAAAAAGAGTTAAAACTAGCTAACATGTATTTAAAAGTAGAAAACTATTTTAGAAAATACAATGTGAAAATGGGCTATTGATCGCCAACAACTGAAGGTAGTTCACCATACTAGGGACCAAGGGGACTTACAGTGCCTTTGCTACCTGCGTGGACCCTAGCAGGATTTTCACCATAGTTGAATGCTTGAGTACTAAAGCTACAACAGTATTAACGTGTGTTTGGCCATTAAATGATATGCCACGGCGTCTCAATAACAAGTCAATGGTGAAAAAGTGACCCCGTCGTAACACTGGTCTTGGAGAAACATTAACCTAATAGGAGAAGCTTTCGCGCAAACGAGGAACCAAACTGTCTAGATTGCCTGAACACTAGACGTTCAATGTACTTCAGCAAGTAATGCGAGGCAATGAGGGAATGTGTATGCCTCTTCAGGTTTACACTTTGGGTGCTCCTTTTGAAAGAGGATGCGACATTCTTAAGATTAGTTTGAAAGGAAATCGAAGCTTGTACATGTCCGTGAATTACAGAGGGGAATGAACTGTCCGTGGAGAATGTGTGAAAGGCTTTGTAAAGCATCCTTTTTGAACAGTCAGCACTAATACCTTAGATAAACATTTAGACGACGAGACATAACACTAAATTGGTAGCATTTGAACACAGTTAAAATAAAGTAAAGTTATGCTGTCCCCTCCCCTATGCTGACGGGCAGGATTTCTGCAACATGTGGTTTGAAGGAACGATTCTTAACAAATATTTACTTGTCAACGGAAGAAATTGTCTGAAGACGGCCATGGAGAACATGTTTTCTTTCGGACCCATCTTGACATAAGACACAAAAATCCAAAGCTTGGGTAGGTTTGAAAACTTATCCAAAAGCAGATCAAGGTTCATTCTGAAAGGAACTGAAATGTGTCGTCACAAAATCAATGGCAAGTAATAATCACATTTCCTTTATTAAGTTTGAAGATTCAGGATAACATTAACGTCAAGTCATTATCGTTCTTCTCTATCAGTGTACAATATTATTTTAGCATGAGCCCTCATTAACTATTCCAATAACATTCCTTGAAGTATTGTGTCGTGTACTCGGACCCGAATCGATCATAATAACATTGAAAACAGCACGAAATATGAGTTTGGTGATCCTTACATCCTCTCTGAGAGCAGGAAGAGTTCTATTGAAACTATTGACAGTTAGAAGGATGGCATGCAATCGTAGTTTTATAGAAAACCGTGTGTTTAAACGGTGTTTAAATGAACGTGGTTATGGGTTGAAGTGGTGTAAAATGTCACTAAACCCACACAGTTCTGGGGCAAATATTCCGTGCGATTTATGCCTCACGTCTTCCCTGAAATGTGTATTTGAGAAATATTTAACGCAGATTTCAACATTTTGTATCACGTACATTACATCAGGTAAACTACAATTTCCTGTTAACATGTGACTGTCAAACAAGTTTAATCAGATCTGGTCGATCTCGTCCATGAAAAAGAAGACCACAACAGCCAAATTACCAGATGCCCAATTTGACATACGAAGAGATCAGGCTAGCTATTCTCGAAACGTTCTTAACAAAATGGCTTCGATAAAAGTTAAGAGTTCTTAGGGCTACGAACGTTTCGAGAAGTAAGGTCCCAGAGCATTAGGTGTGTAATTAGTACGCATTGAAACATTTGGATACACATTAATTATTTATCACAAGCAAGGCAGATAATTGCCAATTTTAAAGGGCCATTCCTAGATATAGGCGAAGGCTGCTTCATGTCAACCCCCTTGCCAATGACTCACTGTTGCGTGTCGTGTTCCTGGTCCTTCCTATACACTGCTACAGTTGTTTTCAGAAATAATAACAGAAATTGTGGATAAGGTGGACATGTAATCAGAAAGATACATGTTTGCACCGGGACAACTCCGATTATATCAATGCATACCTTTTAATAAAAGGCATATAACGGAAACATTAATGAACCGTATTTCATCTCTACCCATGTCACCAGCAGTAACAACAATGGCACTAAAAGCAATGGTAAGTCTCTTTATTATAGCTATTAGTTCCAGACACAACTAACTCCGCGTGAGCTGTGAAGCTGGTATTTAAGGTCCACAGAAAAGAAACTACTTTAAGTACCGAGATCAACGAGCAAGTTCAGCAACATCTATCTTCCAGAGATTAGTCTCGAGCGAGCACAGCAGACATGCTCTGATCATGACTCATTACGAGTGAGAGAGTGAGTTAATATTTAGCGTCACATCGGCAATATGTCAGCCATATCGTGAGGAGAATAATTTAATTTTCATCATTATTAAATCAATAAATTTAGAACGTAAAAACATGTCACCGAACGACAGTAAAACTACTAGAGAATCACAGATGCAGGATTTATAACTAGTACGCTATCGTAAAACTAAATCACTATAGACAATACAAACTAAAAACGGGCTATAGATCTGCAACAACTGAAGGTAGAATACCACACTGGGGTCCATGGGAACTTACAGTACTTTTGCTACCTGCATGGACCCCAGCTGGATTTACACCATCCCTTCAGCCGCTGGCGTGACTCATTAGGAAGGAGCAGAATGTTTGGTCAATGGCAGGTAACCATGTATTTTATGTTTTGTTAACGTTCAACAAGTCAGAATGGCTTTAATAAAATGTCACTCTCATTTGTCTCTACTACTGTTAATTGTTACTTTGGCATCAAGAAGGACTAATGCCACTCCACGCCCAGCTTACAATTACATTACAATTAGCATGTAGTTAGGGTGAAGGTGATCATAATCGACTTTCTCCTAATCTGAATGTCAACACTCCAAAGGAAAATCATTGATCACGATTACATTGTTAACAGTATGACGTAAGGCATGCAGGTGCTCCCTAATGATCTGAATGTCGACCGGCAATCGAACAGCATCAGTACACATTTTCTGTGCTAATATGAAACTATCTGTATTCATAGGGTCACTGGTCTTTCAGGGATTCAAGGCTGCTGAAGACACAATGTTTTTTATGATGTATATCTTATGTTTCCAAATTTTTCTCCACTTTTATTTATGTCAGCTTAATTTAGGTGCATCGCTGAAAGACATATCAGCCCGATTTTATCTAAACTTGGTGCCTAAAATCGTTTTGGGCAGGTCATGCCAAGACGTTTTTGCGAATATCTTCTGGAATTACTTACCATCACGGATTACCAAGACAATGAGCATCGTGAATACCTCCATATATATGTTCACATTTACCCATCTGCGGAGAAGAAGGATGCGATATTCATGAGATTAGCTTGAAAGGAAATCGAAGCTTGAAAGTGCCCATGAATTACAACCCACTATGTGTACACTTTCTTGAAGTCTTATTTGAAGTGTCAATATATTACTTTAGAAGGGTATTCTGACCCCGATACTTGACACTAACTGGTAGCATTTCATCGAATGATTGCACAATATTATTCCAGCATTATTCCAACAACACCAGTATTTGGTTTCTATATTTCTTAACTTTTGAAGAACAACTTGCTTTTTCTTCAGAGATTTCACGGGAGTGAGTGAGGTACAATTTCTAGTCACGTTGGCAATAAATTAATATTTCAGCCATATCGTGACTAAAAACGTCATACTTAAATAATTTATGTTATATCTTAAAATCTGTCTGCCAAGGAGTGAGTGAGTGAGTAAGTTTAGTTTTACGCCGCACTCAGCAATATTCCAGCTATATGACGGTCTGTAAATAATCGGGTCTGAACCAGACAATCCAGTGATCAACAACATAACCAACGATCTGAGCAATTGTGAACCGATGACATGTGTCAACCAAGTCAGCGAGCCTGACCACCCGATCCCGTTAGTCGCCGCTTACGACAAGCATGGGTTACTGAAGATCAATATTCTAACCCGGACCTTCACGGGTCGACAGTCAAAGAGTGAGTGAGTTAAAATGTATAGTCACATTGGCAATATTTCTTCCATATTGTGACTTAAAAAGTTATAAATTAACAATAAACACAATTACATTATAAAACACCTGTCGACGAAGGACAGTAAAACAACTAGATTATCACAGGAATAAATTTAAGACTAGTAAATTGATCTAAAATATTTTACCTATAAATGACAATACAATATAAAAACCGGCTATAGATTGCCATCAACTGAAGGTAGATCACCATACTAGCGACAGTCAAAGAACTAGAATTTCACAGTTAGAGATTTAAAACTAGCATGTGACGTAAAAGTATATACTATGTATGACAATACAATGCAGGCTATTGATCACCAGCAACTAACGGTAGATCACCATACTTGGGACTGTGGAGATTTACAGTGCTTTTGCTACCTGCATGGATCCCGCCTGGATTTACACCATCCCTTCAGCCACTGGTGATTGTAGTGAGATTTAGCTTATATGTTAAAACAATATATATCCTACAATTAACCTTTTGTAGGTGGAAAGTGACTTTGAACGTTTTAAGTCTTACGTACACCCTCACAATAATTTTACAATACTGTAACTTCCTTCCAGGATACAGCCTCTAACCATTTAGTTGCAATTCTACCAATATATAAAATAAACTATCTGCACAATGTCATGAGACCGCCTCCGTGGTGTAGTGGTTAGAGCGTCCGCCCGGAGAGTGGAAGGTCGCGGGTTCGATCCCCGGCCGCGTCATACAAAAAGACGTTAAAATATGGTACTTGTTGGTCCCTGCCTGGCGCTCGGCATTAATGGGTACAACAAGAACTGGTCGGCTCGGAGTCAGTATAATGTGTCTGAGTGGGGTATTCATGCTTCACTGCGGCATGGTATCTCAGTGGGCTAGCAATATAAAACCAGCTTCAGTCTGGGCTAGTACAAGCAGCCGCACATACACATACACACGCATGCACGTCGTCATATGAGCGAAATATTCTGAAGCACGACGTTAAACCCGATTTCACCTCACCTCACCTCACAATGTCATTACTGGAACCAATATTTTTTTAAAACAAAGATTTCAAAGTCCGACATCATATGACGTTTTGGCCTGTGGAACATATTTTCATTAGTTGCAAAAAAGATGTCCAGTGCAAGTTCCTATGTTCACTTGTACTATGCACTGTATGTTAATTTCAGTTCCACTTTAGATATTGTTTTGTGTGTGGCCTTCCTTTTTATCCACATACCAAATTCAATATAATCAAGCTTCTCCGGTATGCCTCATTGATCAGTTTGTTGTAAACGGAGGAAGAACATTTATCAATCTTTAAAGTCATATATTTCCTATCATTATGTGTTATACAGTAACTTCCAGTTATCCAAAAATGATCGCAGTTACCTTTGCCTTTGAGATTAGTTTTATCATGTTTGTAAAGCATATCTGGATTCTTTTAACTAGACTATATGTCCTGCCCACAAACAAAACTTACCGAATTGATTTTGTTAAATTAGTGTAGACCCTTACAGAACTTTATATACGTCTAGTCAAACGGCCTGTTGTATGCCTACGTATCTCACAGACATGTTCAAGACTGAATTTCCAATCAAACCAAAGTGAAGAAGATTGCTCCCTGTTTTGAAGAGAAGGGATGTTACAGTAAATCTGCAGACTCATTCACATTATCTAATGGTCTCATTTTGTACTGAAATACATGAAGCTATGGTAATGTGGAAAGCATGACTTCTGAACAAGGGCATCTTATGCTATACAGTGAAAATCATTTAGGTTATTTGTTTTAGCAGGATCTATTGAATGCCTACTTAAAAGAAAATGCGTCGACTTATGGTCCATCTGTCCAGTGTTTACAATTTGATTTATTATGCATTCACCGTGCCTTATCAGTCAAAAATCAAGCAATGATGCATGTAGGTTGAAGCTGAACTTTCAGAGGTCCAATATTCTGTCTGTTCACATTCGACATTGTTCAAGTGAATTATTCATCTAGGTGGTGGTAATTAATATGAAACCTCCAGAATACCGACCCCAATAATAAGTCCTATTTATTACTGAAGTTACGGGCGGTGGGGGAGCCCAGTGGGTAAAGCGCTCGCTCGTCAAGTAGAAGACCCGGGTCTGATTCCACGTGGGTACAATGTGTGAAGCCCATTTCTGGTGTCCCCTCCGCGATATTGCTGGACTGTTGCTTGAGCTGCTAAAACACACTTGACTTCGTTTGACTTCATAAGTGAGATAATGCTGTTTCATGCAGAAGCAATCATCATTATTCCAGTTATGTCAAAACAGCCAGATAAAGATCGGGATCTGGATAGCTATTGTTCGACAGCATAAACAACGATACATGCAGTGGGATACGGAAACATGATTACGTTTGCCAGAAGAACTTGAAATCTTTGGAAGCTCCACATACATCTGTCTGAGAACGGAAGACCACTTGACTAAACAATATGTATGCAATACCACTGATACTGTAATTGCAGGTAGATCAATATCTTTTTTCAACACATATAAGCGATCTATAGCCCGTGTTTTATACTGAATTGTCTTCTTTAATTGGAATGTTTTAGCTTTGCTCGCAGTTTTATATTATATCTGTGATTATATATAGTTTGGCATGAAATGCATGTGGACCCGGTTTTTTGTAAATATCTCTTCATCCAATGATCCAATCGATCTCAAACTGTGCAAGTGGATGTTTTGTCAGACAACCTAATCACATTGTAAATCACCGATTTTATGCATTTGTATTAAAGAATCTGTCTATGTAACTGTCAACAAAATAAACAGCAGAACGCAGACTGCTTGCAGAGAGAGGGAGCCAATGACCTGTAACAGCGGCAGTGTTGGGTCATAAAGGCAAATGCACGTGCAGTTCATGATAGTTACCTGTGCACTGCACAGTGATAGACCGTTTGGATCATTCACATTGACTACTTCTAGCTGTCATCATCAAAGCTTATTCAGATGATGCTAAACGTTTAATTAGAAATGTGTTGAATTGTTTTTAAAAAGAGAGCAAACGTAGCAAACTGATTTATAAGGTGTCGGATTACATGAAACGTACAACTTTTGCTCTTGGCATGAAAAAAGAACATCGTGCTAAAAATTGTGAAAATAAACCAACAACCAATAAACAAAACCTTGTACAAAAAGGTAGGCATCCAAAGGTTTATTCTTTTGACATCAGGGTCATCAGAGATGTCATTCGCAGGCTATTTGCTAGAAATGAACACCTGTCCACAAGAAAGTTAAAACACATCCTTGCAGAGGATCACGAAATTAATGTTTCTAGGTTTATGCTAAGCAAACTACTGCGCAAATTTGGATACAAGTACAAGAAGGTAGCAAAACAGAAACTTGTAATGTGTGAGAGATCTGATATTGTGAAAATAAGGTGTAACTATCTGAGAGGAATTAAGCAGGCAGGAGAGGATGGGTTCGAACCTATATATCTGGATGAGACCTGGGTCAATGCAAACCATACTGCTGCCAGACAGTGATCCCAGTGATGGTAGGAAAATACCAACAGGCAAAGGTGAACGTTTAAACGTTCTTCATGCTGGTTCCCACCGTGGATTCCTACCTGGGTGTGATCTGGTATTTCGGTCAAAGAGCACAGATGGTGGGGACTATCATACAGAAATGAACTCAACGGTTTTCACACAGTATGTTGAGGAACAATTGTTGCCAGCTCTGCCTTACAAAAGTCTTGTTGTCATGGACAATGCTCCCTATCTCAGTGTTTGAGATCCAAACAATAGGTGCCCAACTTCCAATACAAAGAAGTCAGATATGCAGCAATGGCTAACAAATAACAATATACAATGTTCAATGAAGGCCACTAAACCACAGTTGTACTCTTTGATTAAACCTAACAAACCTCCATCCACATATAACATTGACAACATGCTACACCAACACGGCCATAAGGTCTTGAGATTACCACCATATCACTTTGATCTCAACCCAATCGAACTTATCTGGGGAGACCTTAAAAGTACAGTGGCCCGGAAAAATCAATCATTCAAGTTGAATAATGTCAAGCACATTGTCAACACTGCTGTATGTGACATTGACATTGCACGCTGGCATGCATGTGTTGAACATGTCAAGAAGGTGGAGAAAGAGTACTGGCTCAAAGATGGCTTGAAGGAGCAAACAGTTAATCCAGTTGTCATTCGTCTGGACACTGATGACTCCTCTGCGGAAGAATGGAGTGAACTTGATGAAGTTTAATTCTATTATTATATTTACAGATAATAATAGTATCCAGCCAGATATGCTCAAAGAAATATAACTTCTTTTAACAATGACAGCACTGACTAATTCCAACGACTTATAGTGAAACATGAAACACTCATTTCACATAAAATTATCATGAAAATATAAATATTAACTATCTATATGCTTAAAGCTATTACAAATGCATTGCTTAATTTGGAATGTGAACGACATCAAAACATAACACTTTTGTCTTCATTCTATCTTTTCTTCTCTGAATGTGCATGATTGTGTGTGCTTGTGTCCGAGGGAACGGGGCTTTAACAGTTGTTGAGTTTTAACCATAGGTGGTCCGATTAATGATTTAGTGTAAATATACTTTCTGTGTTCTTTAAATGCATTTCCACTTAGGTACTGCATAAACAAAATATGACATTAACATAACAAATTTAAAGATTTGAACCTACAGAATTATTCTCACTAATGGGTTTTGTGGTTAATGTTGAACTCAGAGAAACAAACTCCGTATGATGGTTAACAATTGGCACCCACCTTACCCTATTCACGACCTGTGACACCTCTTCATACCTGTCACGTGCATAGCTGACCTACATTGACGAACGTTGACCTTTATGACCCAACATTGCCGCTGTTACAGGTCATTGGCTCCCTCCCTCTGCAAGCAGTCTGCGTTCTGCTGTTTATTTTGTTGACAGTTACATAGACAGATTCTTTAATACAAATGCATAAAATCGGTGATTTACAATGTGATTAGGTTGTCTGACAAAACATCCACTTGCACAGTTTGAGATCGATTGGATCATTGGATGAAGAGATATTTACAAAAAACCGGGTCCACATGCATTTCATGCCAAACTATAGTAGTTGTACTGTCCATCGTCCACAGGTTTTAATCTTCAAAATGTTTTCACTTTTTATTGTATAATTTGTTTTTGTCACGATATGGCTGATATATTAACTCACATATAAGAACTGTTAATTTTGCTAAGGGACATTAATAAAAGTGTTGGATGAGAATATTGATAATCCTTTGTGATCTGTGTAAATGGTAACATTACAATATTACCATCTCTTCATTAATAAGTTTGCATGCCCTGACATAATCGAAATTCTGTTGGAAGCTGCCTTATGACATACACATTAGGAGAGACATGTTAGAGGCAAATATTTCATGGAATATTGCCCATAAAAATTCAGTGATGCTCTATCCTGCTTCTCAGTCTCCTCATCCATACTCATTCACGCACTGTACACTCAGATCGTTCAAATAAACGGTTGTCTCTAAATACACCATTGCAAGTAGTTCTGCTGAGTGTCGATAGTTTCAACAAAGAGCTAGCTTTCAATATGATATAATTATCATTTTAAACCAAACTCATATTTTGTGATGTGTTCAGTGTCATTTTGATCGATCTAGTTCAACTTACATCACACTATGCTACATGAAATGTTTTTTGGAGATTTTATGTTTTGATACCAACAAAACAGTTCATATTGCTTAAGAAGAATGATTGCGACGTGAATGTGAATCTAGCCTGCCTCGTCATAATGTCCATATAAAGGGCATGTGGTTACTTGCCATTGACTTTGTGATCAAACACTTCAGATCCTTTCCGACTGAACCATGACTGGACTACGTCTGCTGGGCTCGCTCAAGCCACAGATGATGGATCATGAAGACAATGCTGTGATCATTCTTCCTACGATGAAGTAAACATGGAATTAATAGCTATCAGAAGATATATACCAGCGGTGCAATTACCGATGTCATCATCTAGGGATACTAAACACTGACAAGTTATGCTCTCTACTTGCTGGTCGGAATTTGTTACCTCTTAACATCTATTAGGGGTATTTTCTTCTTTGCATCACATCATTATATTAAACAGTGCTTGGACAACATGTATGTTACGTCAAAATATAAAACCCGTTTGAAGGTCAGTCTTTATGAGTGAGTGAGTGAGTGAGTTCATATTTAAAATCACATTGGCAATATTTCAGCCATATCGTGACTAAAAGAAGTTAAAAAAAAACAATTCATGATAATACTGAGTATCGTGACTAAAAGAAGTTAAACAATTCATGATAATACAGAGTTGAATTATAAAAAACGAAGGACAGTAAAAACAACTATTTATATATAAAACTATTAAGTAAATCTAAAACTTTTTTGCTATTAACACAAAACAATATAAAAAACAGACTGTAAACAACTGAAGGTAGATCACCATTCTAGGGAACATAGGGACTTGCAGTGTTGCTACCTGCATGGGCCCTAGCTGTATTTACACCATCCTTTCAATCATTGTATTCAGTTTAGACAAACATTAAAATAACACATATTCTACGATGAAAACACGCAGTATGAAATAAACTTTGAATGAAATGGGACTTACATATCCTCTCAGGGGAACAATCATTTTATGCTACTTCTACCCACTTTATAGGTATGGCCACTAACAGTGACAGTTATTAATTCATTCTAACAAATTAAAATTAATTTCCTAACTGCAAAACAAAATCAATTTTTATTTGTTGAATCAATTTCTTTTTAACAAATACAATAATTAAATGAACATGTACATTATGATAAAGATCCTTCATCGTTTTTACACTGAAATAGTTATCCTTTCAGATCACAAAATCAACACAATCAACACAAGAAATGCAAAACAGGATCCTCACCTTTCAATAAATATATATATATATATATATATATTTATTTTTTTATTGTTCCCAATGTGATGAGTACAAAAAACATGTTCAAGCATTTAGAGGAATTTGTGCACATACAAGCTAGTGGGCTCAATAGCGATATAGTACACTAAGTGCATTGAATATCAAGGTTAGTGATATGTTCTTTGTTTAATAGTCATTCAGGGTTAAATTCAACAGGGATTAGGAAACCATTTGACTAAAAAGCTTTCAACATTATTATTTCTTCTGGCAATGAATGATTCAGTGGTAAATATGTCTTTCAATATCCTTAAGTAATTATCAACTTTGGAATTCCCAATATTTTGTTTCAGAATCATGAGCAAGTGTAAATATATCTTTTTGGTATCTTAGCAGAAATAATATTATGTGGTTCAATAATGGGTTCTTACCTAAAAGGCCAAACCAAATCAAAGATTTTGTCAAATTAAGTGTTTGGATACGTTTCGTAATCCACTGTTCAAGTTTCTTCCAGAAAGTTTTGGTTTCATCAGATTCCAAATATACATGGCATAAAGTTTCAACAGAATCATTACACAACCATAAAGGTGGGGCTAAAATTTCGTTAATGTTCTCTGCATCTATGGTATTTTTGATACAATATAATTTCCATGCTTTTAATACGTCTTTACAAAAAGGATTATCAACTGCAACTATATTCTGAAAATTTGCTCCATATTTTAGCATAACCTTAAAAGGAAAATTGCATGGGTTATCCGGATTTGTTTTTTTAAGTATAGTTTGAGTGTAGATAATTTCATGGCGTTAACAAAGGTTTTAATATCAATCATGTATAACCCCACCATTTTGTAATCCTTTTTTAAAGTGCTCCGTTTGATTTTGTCATTTTTGTCATTCCAGATGAATTTAAAAAATACTCTCTCAAGCGCAGTGAGAAAATCATCTGGAGGGTTAGGTAAAGTGTTAAAAATATGAACTAATTTTGAAAGAGCCAATGTCTTAATAACAGTAATTTTCCCTATCAGCGTCAAATGTCTTTTTCTCCAAGTTGCTAGTAATCTTCTAGTCTTTTCTTTGTGTTAATAACCCATAAATCATTCAAATCCGGAGTAAATTTAATTCCTAATACTTCAAATTGTTTTCTTTGCCATTGTATATTCAAATCTTCACATAGTATATCCCTGCTACCAGCTTTTGAGCCAATCCAGATTGTTTTAGTCTTATCTATGTTTATCTTTAGTCCTGACATGTTGTAAAATGTATTAAGTGTGTCTATAGCAGAATACAAGTTTTCATCTGAGCCATCCAAAAATAATTCAGTGTCATCTGCATATTGACCTAATTTGTATTCTTGATCATCAATTACAATACCCTTTATAGTTTCATGTTGCCTTATCATACATCCTAGGATTTCAGCAACAAAAGAAATAGATATGGAGATATTGGATCCCCTTGCCTACAACCCTGTTGATTTTGGAAGAAATCAGAGAGATGCCCATTCTGAAGTAACACATGAAGTTGTGTCATATGTTAAGACGTTAATCCAACGTATAATCTTTGGACCAAAACCAAATTTTATTAGGACAGAATTGATAAAATCCTTAGAAACTGTGTCAAATGCTTTTTCGAAATCGATCAAAATTAATAAACCTGTGATGTCTCTTTTCTTAGTTTCAAACATAATGTCATATAATAGTCTTGTGTTTTCACTTAATGTTCTGCCAGGTATAAATCCAGTCTGGTTGTTATGTATCAGGGAATCAAGGGTAGTTTTTAACCGATTTGAGATACATGCGCTTATTAATTTATACAGAGCATTTAATAAAGTAATTGGTCTCCAGTTCTTCAATAAGTTCCTATTTTTATTAGCTTTAGGTATACAAGTGATAACTCCTCTCTTCATGGTAAGAGACATCTTATTTCGTTTTGATACATCTTTGATAAATCTGAAAATCCAGACCTTTAGTTCTTTCCAGAAGAATTTAAAGAAATCAATTGGAAATCCATCTATACCTGGGCTTTTGTTATTTTTCATACTTTTTATTGCCAATGATATTTCATTTATGTCTAATTCTTTTTCCAATTTGTCTCTCTGTTGGTGACTCAAGGTTGGAGTTATCACATTTTCTAAACATGCATCATTCCCATAGTTCTCAGCAGAAGAATACAGTTTTTTTATAGAACTCTTTAAGTTCATTTAAGATTGCATCGCTGTCAGTAATTTCGTCATTCTTATCTGTAATAATTTTATTAATTGATTTCCTGACATAATTTCTATTTTCTAAGTGACAGAAATATTTTGTTGGTTTTTCCCCTTCTTCATACCAATAGAATTCTGTTTCTGAGTTGAATCAGTCGTATGTCTTCTTCCTTAATTTGTTGTAGTTCTGATTTTAATTTAGAAAGTTCAGATAGTAAGGCTTCATCTACGTTTTGAAAATCGTTTCTAATAGTATCTTCACAGTCTCTTATTTTAGTTTCTAACTCATTTGTTTTGTCCTTTGTTTTCTTTTTAAGATAGGATGAAAAAGATATTGATTTACCTACTAAGAATAAGCTGTCATCTATCTTAAGTTTGATATCTGAATCATTCACATTCTCAACATCTGAGTCAATATCTGAGTATTCTTTGGTCGTCTCCTTTAAGATTGATCTGACTAAATCAGCATAATCGGGATTTAAGAGTAAAGAAGTATTGAATTTCCAGTAACCCCTCCCTCTTTTTTGATTAATAGTGTTTGAGAAAGTAAAACTAATAGCTGAATGGTCTGTTTTATAGCCAGGTATGATGTCAGCATCAAGTGAAAGATTAAACATGTCCTGCGAAATTAAAAAAAAGTCCAATCTTGCTTGCTGTCTAGGGTTTTTTCCACCATGTATATTTTCTTAAATCAGGATTTAGTTCCCGACAGATATCAATAAGATCTAAGGATTCAATTTTGTCTAAAACTATATCTCTGGCCTTGGGGTTGTTAATATTTTTGTAATTTTCCGAATCATTGGAAGGATCCAGAACCAGATTCCAGTCACCAACAATAGCTACGGATTCATTATCAAAACTACAGATGTTTTCAAATAATTTTACATAAAAATTGGGATCATCAATATTAGGTCCATATAAATTGGTAAGGGTAAATCGTTTATCATCTACGGTTACATCTGCAAAAACAAATTTCCGTTTTCATCCTCTAGTGTTCTATTTATAGTGAGATCGATGTCATTATTGAAGAGTATAGCTACTCCTCTAGAGTTCGATCTAAATGGTGCAATTATACTTTGCAATCCCCATTCATTTTTCACTCTGTTAATATCTTCTTTAGTGACATGGATGTCTTGTAAACAGATTATAGAATAAGCTTTTTTCTTAAATAAATTCATCACTTCCTTTCTTTTGCTTTTGTCAGCTAAGCCTCTACAGTTAGCTGAAATCATTTTGATTTTCTTTGTCTTATCCACAGTCAGATACTAAAACAATAGTACTTGAATACAGTGATCTCAAATAAAATGCTTCATAAGTGATATAAAAGGAAAGGGCTTTGAACAATATGTCATAGTGGTTGTTTTAAGATGATTTGGAAATTGGGGTATTGTTACAAGTGAAGGCGAGATTTGTACTGGAATGTTGGGAACAAAGGTTTTTTTAATAAGAAAGATAGCGAGGTGAGAGAA
Source organism: Haliotis rubra (assembly GCF_003918875.1). NCBI lineage: Eukaryota > Metazoa > Mollusca > Gastropoda > Lepetellida > Haliotidae > Haliotis > Haliotis rubra. The sequence goes on from NW_025767535.1 coordinate 1,416,117, forward strand.
AGATACAATGCAAAGAAAAAATTGGAATATTGTTACAGAAGAATGGAATAGGAAAAATATAAATTTTACAGAAGAATGCGAAATTTGTACCGTATTGGAAATCACTGACAAAATTCATGGATAGGAAATGATTTGATAAAAATTTCACCTCGTTCGTGCGGCATAAAAAATGAAAAAAGAAAAAGAAATTAGACAAAAAAACCTTAGTTAGAAAAAGGGTGGACTTCTCCAGTCCTATCTCTCTTCCAAACCCAGCTATTATTCATTATCATTGACATGCACATATATTGTTCATCATTCAATAAGGAAAAGAAGTCCTATAGCGTAATGATTTGATAAAAATGTACCGGCTATGATCACCTCGTTCGTGATTCAAATGTAAATAGTAACTAACATAAAAGCATAACAAATGGATTAATGTATAGATTAGATTGGACAAAATATTTAACCTTAGTTAGATTCAAATGTAAATAGTGACTAACGTGAAGAGTCCTATCGACTACAACACCCGGTATTGTGAGCGGATATGCGCACTGAACGTCAGCTAAAGATTGCAAAGCACGTGTACTTTGTGCATAGAGATAACAATAGCTTTCACAAATCAGGGAAACAGATTGGAAGTTTCATAGATATAACAATCATTAACTCATAACTGTAACTTTTATATTCAAAAACGTCAGATACGAATTGAAACAATCTAATGCTAAGGTTAACAAAAAAAAACAAATTTTTAATAAATCAAACTCTCATAAAAAGTAGTAACTCACTTGGAGAGCCCTTCAATAAATATTCATGTGAATATCTGCTGTGGTCAATACGACATCACTGCGTGACGACCTCTTCAAATATAGATTCAACTTACAACCTATTTAATATGGCGGTTGCTTCAGCTGTGAAAATAGAGCTGTTATATGGTAATCGAGAAAATATTGTTCTGGATCCAATGCCAGTGGCACAATCAACTGCGCCACCCTTGGACTCATCTGTAAATAAAGACTTGTGTGTATTATGTTTACTTTTTAACTGATTAAATCCTTCCTGTAATGGTTTATTCTTCTGTTTCTGATTTTTTCAGTGTTGTCAGTGTGAGGTCTACTTGTGGCCCCATTAATTGCCAGGGAGAGGGAAAAGCAGTCAGGAAGGAGAATAAAAAATTCAGCTCAATGCCAGAAGCAGAATCTTTATGAACTATAACTGAAATAAACATCGTTAAAGTTCTTCACATGGTGCAAAACACACATTAACACTTGTCTAACACTTGTGAAATATGCTTGTTTATGTTGCAGATATATTTTTGTCACATTGGATCATATCAGGACTGTCATATGGAAAGTAATGTAAATGGTTCAATTTACAATTGCTATTTCAACTTTGGAGTCATCATAAATCGTATCCTGCTTAGTCGTTCCAACGACAGAGACCACCATATATTTTTTACTGGTTTACTGTGTGAACAACTGATTGGCATCCAACAACCCATTAAGTTAATGAGATGGGTTCAACGTGACTTAAAATAGTCAAAGGGCATCGTGTAAGCTTATTAAGGGAAGACATGCTGGGTCGATCCGCGATTTCTTGGAGATCAGAGGTTTCTTGCGTGCCCAAAATAACGCAACTCTGCACAGTCTACAGTCTATTGAAAGTTTTTAAAAACTTGAAAAAGATGATAACATTACACACTGATCGGGCATCATTACACATTTGGTTAACGCTGAAGATAATAATAGTCTAGGTTATGGTGATCTCTAAATAATCGAAACTGAGCGAAGCAGAAAACCGTCGAGGGCACGAGAAATGATACTTAATGACATTAAACATAGTGCAGTGGGGCCTAATCTACACACAAATCATTGCAATGCATTGTTGTTTCCTACGGTATGAGGTGGCTCCAAATGGAATTATATTAAAAGCATTGTTTGTGTGCTACACTTTAAACGTCTACAGCAAACTATGGTTATTACGAACTCAAAGGGACCAAGTTGTAACCGTAGTTCATCTTACGCAATTGGAGCAAGTCCACGGAACCGAAAATATCCGTCAATTCGGTATAATTGTGTTCATTATAAAATGCGTTCTGACGTCTTTTGAGGATGCAACGCAATGACTTTTGAAGCAAAACAGTCTGGTGTATAATAGGCATTAAATCATCAGGTTGTTATATCTTTGGTAGTGTGTCTAGGACGCTCAAATGAAATGCTAGGTGTAAAATGATTTAAGTTAACAACCACTTCCAACCATTTCAGTGCGAGTTCTACAGTTATAAATACTACGAGATGACATCCTCAAAGAAACATGTTTTCGTCAGCTTGACGCAGACCCCAGCAAGTAGTAGCCAGTCCATGGCATCTGTTTACACATTGACATACATCCAAGCTTAAAACTTCAAAACACCACCAGTCAAACCACACCGTCTCATAAGGTATCAGATACGTTAACTAAGGTCCATGCAGCTAGCAAAAGTAATGTAAGCAAGCCCCTATGGTCCCTAGTCTGGTGATCTACCTTCAGTTGCTGGCGATCTAGGGCCAATTTTTACATTGTATTGTCCAAAAATAGTTTTTTACTTTTAAAGGGATATGTGCTAGCTAGTTTTAGCTCATTTTGTGATAATCTAGTAAATTTACTGTCTTTCGTTTACAGGGTTTTATATAGTATATGTATGTATTATGCCTTTAGAACTAGTTTTAGTCACGATATGACTGAAATATTGCCGATGTGACTTTAAATCTTATCTCACTCACTCACTCAGCTACGTTAATGATATTCCACCTCTATAGTACTGGCAGATTTGGTACTACACATCAACATGATACTCCATATTGTCCTTTAATCTTCAGCAAACTGAATTGTTTTGTCAAAGCCGTGCCTCGACCCATGAAATATGACAGTGGATATATCATATAGTTGGTCTTCTTTGGAGGTATAAAGAATGTTTTTGAAAATAATATATAAGATATTCCTTACAGTATTTAAGTTGATTAAATTACTTTTAAGCTTTGCACTTGTTTAGTTATTATTTCATTTTAAAAATATATCTCATTGTCTTTGAGATTTTAGTTTATGGTGTTATTGTTACTGTCATTCGTAAAACTGAACAAATGTTACTTTGAATTATGTTGTTCGAAAGTTGACTATTCCATGCCAAATGTTTGAACAATGTAAGGAATCCATATTCACCATTTTTAAACCAGCCTATAGGATACAGAACAAGTGTTTTGCATTGACATTCGTTACTGAAAGTAATGACCATGGCATTGGCATTGGTATATGTCAGTAGCTAATAGGACTACATTTCCAACTCAGGAGCAAAGGTCGCGCGAGTTGCGAATCAGTGCATCAAGCTACACAAGAGGAAGATGGACCGCCTCCGTGGTTTAGTGGTTAGAGCGTCCGCCCGGAGTGCGGAAGGTCGCGGGTTCGATCCCCGACCGCGCCTTACAAAAAGACGTTAAAATATGGTACTTGTTGGTCCCTGTCTGGCGCTCGGCATTAATGGGTACAACAAGGACTGGTCGGCTCGGAGTCAGTATAATGTGTCCGAGTGGGGTATTCTTGCTTCATTGCGGCATGGTATCTCAGTGGGCTAGCACTATAAAACCAGCTTCAGTCTGGCGTAGTACAAGCAGGCGCACATACACATACACACGCATGTACGTCGTCATATGAGCGAATTATTCTCAAGCACGACGTTAAACCCAATTCCACCACCACATTAGGAAGATGAAGAAGCAAGCATCGATTCCAAGGTCTCTCATTTGTGGTGAATAACTCAGCAGACATGCTCCAATCATGGTTCAGTCTGAAAGTGCTAAAATGCTTGGTCACAAAATCAATGGCAAGTAATCACATTCCCTTTTTATGACAACTTCTTTGAACATTCATACGTTTGACAATTATGGCTGTGATATCGTGTCTCTACCATTTGTCTGTATGTCTAAATTGTGACGTTGGTGTCAGGCAGAAAGTGATCCAATAACACTCCTTGTAATATCGTGTCATATAAGCTGATATAATATTGTTACAGCCCCTGTTCAAATGATATTGTGATGTTAGAATGTATTACCGAGAGGCAATGAAAAGGCAATCAGCAGTTTCTATCGTGTAATAGTCCCATAAGAAGAAAAAAGTTATTAGTTAATGAAAAACATACCTTAGCATGATAATGTAATATAATGCCATTGTGTGTAAAGATAGGTAGGGTTCTGTGCACAACGTCATGAGCAAAACGCCAGAACACATCTTTACGTGGCAGTCTGCCATGCACGTGCACGACATGCATTTTGATACTGCATGCAAACAGTCCATGATTGTCCCCTATAAACACACAGCGTGAGTTGACATTGAACCAATATGAACCATGCCACGGTTAACGCAAGATCAGAGACTTCCCAGACTGACGTCGCACAGCATTTTAACGTGCATCAATCAACTGTTAGTCGTCTCATAAGGAGCTACCAAGTCACTGGCAGGCTGGAGGACCGGCCACGCCCAGGTGTTCAACGTGTGACCAGGGCACATCAGGACCGCTACATCGTCGAGCAACACCTCCGAGATCGATTCCAGACAGCTGCACAGACTGCCAACAACACTATTGAAACCAGAGGGAGATCTATCAGCAGCCGAACCGTGCGTCGACGTCTGGCTGCAGCAGGATTACGGGCACATAGACCTTACCAAGGTCAGATCTTAACTCAGCATCATTCTGATGAGTCTCGCTTTAACGTCTCTTTCCCACATGGACGCCAACGTGTTCATCGGAGTCAAGGTGAACGTTTTGTGCGACCAAGTGTTATTGAGAGAGATCGTTTCGGTGGAGGAGGAGCAGGGGTTTGGGGTGCCACAAATGCTCATTTTCGTTACAGCTTGTTATTGTCCAAGACTTGAAGGCGTGGCGTTGCATCGAGACTGTTCTCCAGGCAGTTCTTCTTCCTCTCTTGAGACAGCGTGGTGGTAACTGACTAGTCTTTCAGCATGACAATACTCGGCCACACACAGCCATCCTGACACGGAATTTCCTTAGGAACAACAAAGTGGAAGTCAAGCAGTGGCCCTCCAGGTCACCAGACATGAATCCAATAGAGCACCTGTGGGAGGAACTTGGTAGGCATGTGAGACATCAGCAGATACCACCCCCGCAATGTTGCTGAGCTCAAACGGGCACTGCAGAATCACTGGAACGCTACTCCGAATTAGTTCATCAAGCCGTTTGCAAGCTTGTGTTCGTGCGCAAGGTAGACACATCAGGTAGTCTGCTCAGTCTGTCACGTGTAAATGTGTTGAAACTGATGATAATGAACACTGGTTTGGTCAGAAATTCTCTACTGTGATTGGACTTTGCTAACATACCAAGCATTTTCTTATCTTATTACAGATGAGCTTTGAAAATGGAATTGCGTTTTTCATTGCCTCTCAGTATACTATGACAACATGCTTTGAGAGTGACTTTGTGTAAGTATGGATTTGTGTGTATGTGTAAACTTGGTCTCGTCGCTAACATTAAACCACAAGCCCCTACATATGGCGCCAGCAAATGAAACCGTGTGGTGAGGAAATGTGTATTCTGTCATCTGTTTTTAACCAAATGTCTTTTTTTGTCTAAAGAGACACCATGTAATTATTGTTGCAGACAATTTTCTTTTCAACAGCATGAAGCGTAATTATATTGGCTGGGTCTTGTTGCAAAATTGGACGTTGTCACTGATTTATGTTAGTGATTACATGTGATTAAATACTCAGTCTGTGAAGTTGTTTTGTAGTCTTAGAATGAATTAAACTCGACTTCAATATACTTTTTATAAACGAAACGGCGTGCACATCTTGTTTAGATCCGCTACGCAGTTGCACCGTTTTTTATGGATCCTGGAAAAGGATAATCAAGTCTTTTTAAACAGAACAAAGACAACCCCCGTGAAGCAGCCAAAGCTCAGTTGAATTGATGTTCTTTGATTATTTTGTAAGATGTAACAAAAACAAATATTATCTGAACTTAATAATAGAATTAGGCACAGTTGATTTGATGCTCTTTTGATATAATCATAAAGTAAGCTATAATCCTTGGTCATATACTGTAAATCAACAAACAAATGCGTGTATTAAATAATGCGAGTGCAAACCTCAAAACGAAAATGCGTGCATTTATTAATGCGAGGAGGCAAATCAGGACATGATTGACCAGAATGACTACACTCACTAATGACTACACTCACAATTTGGGAAATATAATCAATCCGACTCTAGTGTAAGCATTTTAATCCCCCTGAACACATGGGCGTTTGCATCAAAGACGGCTTTCCTTTCAACTGTTAGTACTAGTAATTGACAGTAGAGAGGATGATCTCAGTTTGTGACATTTCAAACTCAAATAGTTAATCATAATAGTAATCATAAAATTGAAGAAAAAGTCCATGTGGCTAGTTTCCATTTCCTCAGTTCATGCATGACACAACCAATGAACGTTTTCAAGATTATAAAAAGATGCATGGCTGTATTCTAAACAAAGAAGACCGAAGTAAAACAAATCATCAGTCTCGGAAAAAACTAATTACCCCGATGACACACAAGGACCAATAGGTCCACAATCGTGGCAAGTTTTGGGAGTGTTTTTACGTGAGGTGAGGTGAAATTGGTTTTTACGACCCTTATGAGTAAGTGATTTAATATTTAACGTCACATCGGCAATATCTCAGCCATATCGTGACGAAAACAATTTATACAATAAATAGTGAAAATACTTTGAAGATTACAACCTGTCAACGATGGACAGTAAAAACACTAGAGAATCACAGCTATAAATATAAAACTAGCGAGCAAAGCTAAAACATTCCAATTATAGAAGTCAATACAGTATAAAACACGGGCTATAGATCGCCAACAACTGAAGGTAGATCATAATACTAGGAACCATGGGGACGACCCTTATGAAATAAAATGTCAGTTTCTTACTTGAGTGGCCGTATCTTTCGATAGATTGTACACACTGTTTGTAGCGTTTACTCCTTACTCGATGTATGGTGAGGTGTCAGATCATCTGGCGTGCAGGTTTTCCACAAGTCAATGCGCCTGACCTTGTTATATATGACATATCATTCTAATGCAGCTCTGCATCTTCTCGCAAATCGAGTTAAATGTCTAACCAGTAGGACAAATGACTGTGTTTATATTCTGAACATATTGACGAAAAATACTTTTATCTTCATAATTATGCCCTGAATATACTAGTTTAAGAAACAATAATTTGTCAAAGGGCCAGCTCATGAAATGTTTAATGTTCGACTCGACCCTGAAGTGACGATGTGATTAAGAAATGTATTATTGAAACATACGAAACATAGGTATCGCAAAGGATACAAGAATATTGAAATAGAACTATCATTATCATTTTGTACACGCGTTCAAACTGAAATCATATGTCACGGTTTTTCACTTACAAAATGATTACTATTACTGTATAAATGTTATACTGTCGGCCTTCGGCCACTCATACAAATATAATGTCAAAAAGGATTCCACGTTGCCAAACAATTTCTAATATGTGTTCATATGTTCCTATTTTTTTTATATAGAAATGGTTTCTACACAATGAGTGAGTGCGTTTTGTTTTACGCCGCACTCAGCAATATTCCAGCCATATATGCACAGTGGAATGCAGTATAATCATAGGTGGGAAACTCACTTGATACAGTCATATTATTTAATATTAATGATCAATCCTGTCAGTTTCACTTAAACTGACGCTTAAGTGCTCTTTTTACCACTGCTGCTGATAGCATAGCAATTAGACAAAGAAGACATATAGTATAGGCGCAGCTGTCTTGAGCTCCGTAAGACGCTGTGTTGAGTTCTATTTCCTGGGTACGCCAGAAACCCATGTCATTGGTTCGAATCCTGGTTTGCCCTGATCATGTTTCTAGATTCTTCAGCACCATGCTTGTGCTAAATGGATTCACCAAAGTAGTATAACTGCTTCATTTCCGGCATACCTCCGACACTAACCTGGCTCTGATATAACTGGTATACTGTGACTACACCGGCGTTAAAACCCACTCAGTGACCAACCGATACCTATTTTCGCCAGTTCTCATAAGCTTGAGAACATTCTTAACATTTTCTTGAGTGGCATATTAGGAGTTGAGAAGCAGAACAGAACAAACGTTATGGACAACAACTTCTTTTATTGCGACGTTTCGATACAGATTCCTGCTTGACAACGGTACAAGAATCTGTATCGAAACGTCGCACTCAGGAAATGAAATAACTTATTATCCATAAAGATTGTTCATTTTTGTCTTAACATTTGTCTAAAGATTCAGTGTTACAATTCAATGAGAACGAATTAAGTTTGGGTCGGGACCAGTAGGAATTTGAAGGCGGCTGATGATAGACAGGTCTAGTAAATGAGAAGCCAACATTCGACTGTGTATTCCCGACATAAGATTCTTCAGTTATCATTGCAATTATTTAATGAAAACGTTCAAGCGTTTTAAATCAAATATCTGAACAGCAGTACAATACAACCATTTCAAACGGTTTTAGTGAAGACTGTTATACAACCTTCCCAGCGCCGTCAGCTTCGAAGAACTGTCTTCATGCAAAGCATTGACTTTGTGGATAAAAGAACCGTCATGGATGACACGGTTCCCAAACCAAGCATAGCGAACCACGAAGGGAGCACGCTCTAATCTTGGTATGATTCTTTTCATGTAATTCTCAACATGGGTGAGAGAAGTAGTGTAGGGGCAAGCAAACTCCGTCAACCAGACCTGTTTCTTGTAACGATTGTGGACGGTCTCCAGGAACCGCAGGTCGTTGTCGGCGCCGCAGGTGTAGCTGTGAACGGCAACATAGTCGACTTTACAGCCAGAACACTCTTTGAAAAACTCGTCCAGCCATTCAAATGTCTCCATGAGACAATTGGAGTTGTTGCCATGGACCTTACAACGGGCTGGAGCAGGGCTGATGAGCGATTTGCCTTTGGCCACAGACTCCAACTGACGCCAGTGGATGGCAGCTGCTTGGGGCGTCATGTGGGACTGATGTCTCTCGTTGGGTTCGTTGAAGCCAAGGACATGTCGCGATGAACTGGGCAGGTTGACATTGTCGATATGACCTCCTCCCCAGAACATGGGTACAAACTCTCCTCTGGCTGGGCAGCCCATCTCATGGAGCTTGTTGTCCTGGGTACCCCAGCTGTACCTAGTGTGGAGGGGTGGGCATAGTGAGATCAGTTAGCACACGATAGCTATCAATTGTTTAAGCGTAATTCTTTTGGTCGCTTGCATTATAGTATCACTTTTAATATTGCCGATGTGACGATAAATATTAACTCACTCAATCACGAGGTAAGGCGGATATTTGCTACGTCTTAGATACGAAAAGTAAAACACAGTACATTCCAGCACACATACCACCAGCTAATGTCTGACAGAGTCTGCGTGTCGTTACAGGTGGGGTTCTTCATGGTGAAAGCTGTTCCTTTCTTCGGCGTTGCTACAGCTGAAGTCATCAGGCCGACAATGCAGGTAATGATGGCAATCTTCCACATCATGACGTCGATTTCTGAATTCATGAAATTTCAATATATACTGCTTGAAGATCATTCATGAGATAGTTAGATGGTGCAATCACTGGCACATGTGCAGTACGTACAGTGCGAGTCCAAGATCATAATCCTGGCCACATTTGGATAAACCGTCGATCAACTGATCCTGGCACTGGTAGGGGATGTAACTCTTCAAAGCAAATTGCGGTGCACTTAAACCCTTTATTGCTAAAATATTTCATAATTAGCACTGTAGGCGAATCAGTTACAACTGAATGTGTTAAACAAAGGGGTACAGCTTCCCTCGTCGAGTTCAGGCTGTCAGCTTTGCATATATTTTTGACATATTGCGATAACTGAAAAACTGAAAACAGTTATCAGCTCTAAATCACAAAGTGCACATCTAAGAATTTTTCATGATATGGATATACTGAGTTTATGCGATCACAACATTCCAGTCAATCAGGGCAAACACCGAGGTGACACAGGTCGTAAAAGTCCTTTAGTTTAGTCCAATCACAACCTCAGGTGTAGGTCCAACAGTCCAATGACCACACTCGATCAGAAGTTTGGATTCAAGTCTGCACAGCGAATTGCGGGACCATTTTGACACCACTTTTACACAATAATTCACCACTCTCATGTATTTTTAGAAAGTAGTGAAGTGAGTGAGTTTAGTATTACGCCGCTATTAAGAATATTCCAGCAATATCACGGCGGGGGAACACCAGAAATGGGCTTCAAACATTGTACTCATGTGGGGAATCGAACCCGGATCTTCGGCGTGACGAACGAACGCTTTAACCACTAGGCTACCCCACCACCCCATACTTTTTGAAGTGAGTTTATATGTATTTTGCGCATATCGGGATTACTGACATACTCTCATGAAAAGGTCAGGGAGTTCATGGGACAGCCGAGTTTGAATCACGAAGTACATATCTATGTGTAAGATAAAAGTCTATTTTAAGTAGAAAACATGACTGTATGTACCACGCATTTTCTCCTCAACACAAGCTGAAATTATTTGTGACATAGAAATACTTTTTCCGACATGATTTTCACATCTGACGTTACGTTTCTCAAGCAAACAAACCCTTTTCCACATCCAAAAGAAATATATCCTAAAAGAAAGATTGTGTAACTTGAAATACAACATGCTGATGACACTGATACATAGGAAAGTAGCCTTCAACCTTTCATAAAGACGATGAATGCAGGTAGCAAAAGTACTGTTTGTCCCCATGGTCCCTAGTATGGTGATCTACCTTCAGTTGTTGGCGATCTATAGCCCAATTTTACATTGTATTGTCCAGAAATAATTGTCTACTTTTTAAGATATATGCTAGCTAGCTTCAACTCAAACTGTGATAATATAGTGGTTTTACTGTCCTTCGTTGACAGGGTTTTTATATATTATATGTATGTATTATAAATTTGGAACTAGTTTTAGTCAAGATATGGCTGAAATATTGGCGATGTGACTTTAAATCTTAACTCACTCACTCATAAAGACGATGAAATAGGAAAACATCGACCGAAGCAAATTATCTATCAATAACAACAAGAAATATATAACTCCTAGAAATATATAACACCCCGTTTCAGCAGGGTACTAGGTGCGAAGCGCAGTGAATAGACAGTGTGAGTGAGTGAGTGAGGTTTGATTTCTAATCACATCGGCAGTATTTCAGCCATATCTTGACTGAAACAATTTCTGCATTGATAAGAAATAAAATGGAATAATAAAATATGTCTGCAAGGGACAACAAAACAACTAGACTATAGTAAAACAAGCTTGCATATATCTTTAAAGATAAAAACACTATTTTGGACAATACAATGTATAATTTGGCTATTGATCACCAACAACTGAAGAAAGATCACCATACTAGTGACCATGGGGACTTACAGTTCTGTGAAGAGGAAGAAAGACATGTTCTGCATAATCAAACACGATGAACAGTACAAATGAAAGTAAGTTCACATTAATTGTTGAGGAGGAAAAGAATATCCCGGACGGTTCAATAAAAAACTCAATGTTCAATCTCTCATTATCAGCATGGTTGGTGTTTTGTAAATTTGTTGAATCAATCCATGTTAACCCACGATATTGTGACTGGCATATTGCTGAAACCAGACTAAGAGAAACAAACGTGTTCTACTCACATGGAAATCTCTCTTCTGACAGTCAGTTTTACGCTATATCTTGGATTGGTCGGACACTAGAGATTACAAGACAAAACGTGTGCTAGACTGTGCGCAGTTCATGTACGACTATATTTTAAGGTAAGTCGTCATTGAACTTATGCTGTCAAACTCGATCCCTCTGTGGTAAAATGGCCACACCTGCATCCCGGTTGTTCAACGGTATACAAAACAAAAGTATGTATGCACACAACAGTGTGAAGATCCGGGTCAGAATTGATCTTCAGCAACCCGTGCTGGTTGTACGAAGCGAATGCCGGAATCGGTTGGTCAGGATCGCTGACTTGGTTCATGCTTGTCGCCTTTTCGAATTCCCTAATATGCAGGTCGACGCTCATGATGTTAATCACTGGGTTGTCTGGTACAGGCTCGATTATTTTCAAATACCTGGAATATTTCTGAGTGCTTCGTTAAAGAACAACTGCAACAATGTAAGCACACAACAAATATAGTGACAACTCTAGCATTTAAATAGTACGTTTCTGGGCAGAGGTGTTTCAAGGTCAGCTGATTGTACAATTGGCCATTGTACTGGAATGTACTTTATCTGCCAACATGCCAATCCTGTAACCAGAACAGAGACATTTGCCCTCCTATCAGTGTTGAACGTATTCAAAGTCGGTGCTTAAGGCCTGTATGTATATATTTGTATAGATGTGCTTGATTTTAGTTGTATTGGCATGCAACTTTACAAGCATCTTTGGCTTTACGAACAATAGCTTTTCTTAAAATACATTTATATATGTAAAGACTTTCAACAATTATTGCTTTCATCGTAATGAGCAGTAAAATTAGATCGAAGCAGTCCTCTGTGTATATCAACTATCAAGTCGGCCCCAGGGACGTCCACAGCTACAGCACTGACAACGGATATTCTGGAGGCCGTATGTCATTTGTACCACGGACTTTGCTTCTTATTTAACGTCACCTGTACAAGACGGCACATATCACTCCAGGATGCTCTGGTACTGGATCGTTTTTCGTATGTGATACCAACGGACAACAAACGCACGGTGATATCTTCATCTTCATGAAGTTGGCCATCCAAGCGAACAACCCTTGGGAGATTGTATCGTTCTCTTCAATGCCCTGATTTAATGCCCGTTGTTATAATGTCACCAAGGTCATAACGCCATGTTTTTGTCTGAAAGTGTTTGTTTGAAAGTAAGCGCATCATGAACGTACAAAAATAAACATTAAAACTTCGTGAGATTCGTTGAATATTTGACACAAGTTCAACCCTTGACCTTTTATCTACTCGCTGCCAATATATACGATGGTTATTACTAACGGCTCAGACATTGTAAATATACAACGCCAATACAAGAGAATAACCTGTCTTTATGATCCGACGAAGGGCATTCCGTTAGACGTAAAAACGCACATAGAGCCCTGCCTAATCAAAACACCACATTTCGTCCAGCGGAATATATATACATATGTATGTATGTATGTATGTATGTATGTATATGTATGTATGTATGTATGTATGTATGTATGTATGTATGTATGTATGTATGTATGTATGTATGTATGTATGTATGTATGTATGTATGTATGTATGTATGTATGTATGTATGTATGTATGTATGTATGTATGTGTATACATGTATCGACAAATTCTAATGGAAGTATTTCTGACTTAACTACATGTGCTATGTTTAGTGACAATATTGATCACAGCTTAGTGAGTGAGTAAGTTAAAATTTATCGTCACAACGGCAATATTTCAGCCATATCGTGACGAGAACAATTAATTTTATACATAGTAATTAATGGTAAATCGTAAACACCTGTCAACGAAGGACAGTAAAATAACTAGATTATCACAGATTCGAATTTAAAACTAGTAATTTAATCTAAAACAGTTTAACTATAGATGACAATACAAGGTAAAACAGGCTATATATTGCCAACAACTGAAGGTAGATCACCATACTAGGGTCCATGGGGACTTACAGTGCAGAGCTTAGTGCGATGACGCGATGTTGAAGGATATCATACTGGATACTCCTCTACAAGTTCAGATCGAGAACAACCCTAAACAGGGTTGTCTATTCGTTTCAATACAAGATACACCATACTGAATACCTGGCTTAAGGCAGGAGCAAGAATGCAGTGTCATTTAGAACAATAATTCAGAAAACTCCATCTCTGATATTACATATTATTGTGATGTGTAGCGTTGTTATATCCGTCAGGCGTTATCAGGTATAAAGATAGGTTTATGTGTTAAACACGTAGTCTATACAGCAACATTTCTGGATGTTGCAAGACAACTGAGGTTGCAATTCTCAGGTCCATATCCATCTTTATAGAGAGCTGTTCTCAAGCAAACCTGTCCGGTACTGAACACTTGACACTACTACTCAATAGTCATCAACTGATCTGATCTATTTAAAAATTGAGGTTATCCATGTCCCTACCTTCCGGTTCCAATGTCTGAAAAGCATCAGTTGTGATCATGGTTTTACATGTCACAGATGCAAAAACTATGTTTCAGACAGGGACAAACCTTCTTGAAATCAAATTGTGTATTTCAAACGGCTATGAACACCTCGGCCTTAGTTACCTGTTTCAAACATAAGTCATTCAACATTACACAAATAGATTCGTTTGCCAGCAATCTAACAGACCCGCGAAGATCCGGTTAGAATTGATCTTCAGTAACCCATGTTTGTCGTAAGAGGCGAGTAACGGGATCGGGTGTCAAGCGCGCTGACTTGGTTGACACATGTAATCGTATCCCAATTGCGTAGATCGATGTTCATGCTGTTCATCACTGGATTGTCAGCTCCGGACTCGTTTATTACAGACCGCTGGAATATTACTGATTGCGGCGTAAAACTGAATTCACTCACTCACCCAGTAATTTTGCAATGAATGTCCCGTTGTTTTGTTGAATGTCCCGTTGTTTTGTCGGCATCCTTTCCAAGATCGTTGGTTTCACCAAAGTGGTAAAAGATCTGCTTATGGCTGTAAAGTCTACTCGTTGTGCCACAGCTGAAATACGCTTCGAGGCCTCGATACACCAACCCGGTCACAAGTGTTGAGGTGAAATGGGGTTTAACGTCGTGCTCAAGATTATTTCGCTCATATGACGACGTGCATGTATGTGTATGTGCTTTTATAGTGCTAGCTCACGGAGATACCATGCCGCAGTGAAGCATGAATACCCCACTCAGACATATCATACTGACTCCGAGCCGACCAGTCCTTGCTGTACCCATTAATGCCGAGCGCCAGGCAGGGACCAACAAGTACCATATTTTAACGTCTTTTGGTATGACCCGGCCGTGATCGAACCCGCGAACTTACGCTCTCCGGGCGGACGCTCTAACCACTACACCACGGCGGTTCGACCCGGTCACTCACAGAAAACACAGAATCTATAAGTATGAACCGACACCAGGCCTTAGTCCATATCGGTGGACAGCAACCGGAGACTCCCCGTCAAGGCAGATGGGACAAGTGTCTTGTGTCATCAATAATGTACAAGATAGGGTAATGTACAACGTGATAGCAGCGTATATATGGAGGAGACACTGTGCAGATATGACATTTGGATCTCAGCTCAGTGTCGCGGGAGCACTTACAGGAGTAGCGTGTGGTGTAGAAGCAATAATTGCAACAACCTCCATAGGGACTTGCTCTTTCCTGTGACTCGACTATCAGCTAACCGTCAAAGTCTCCAGCCATGGTCCGTTAATGTACCAAAATGTCATAAGATCTGAAGAATACCCATTAGTTATACCTTTTCCATATTTTGTTCTGGGTTGGGTTTTTTATAATAAAACCTGGAATGAGTGATTGAGTTAAACAACAGCAAAATACAACCTTGATGATCCGCCATTAAAAAATCTCGAGGGAGTCAATATTTTTTTATACAGATAGGACAACGCAATTTCTTTTCACAGAACACAAACATTATTTTCCACGTGACAAAAAATGTTTCTTGTCTTTATGTTAAATGAAGCCCCAAGAACATATTTAAAGATTATCTTTGACAAGCAGCAGGGTTTAGATTATATGTATCGATAGACTAGGTTTCTGACTGGATTAACACCGTCTTGTAAAAAATACCATGTGCGTTTCAATTCAACATTGACCGTTTTTCCATTTTGAGTCATCATACTGGATAAGATTGATCTACTGGCACACAAAACATATCATATACAATCGCATTTGAAACCGCTCAGATCTGGAAAAAACGGACAAGCAACTATCTCACCTCGGACGAATTAAGGAAAATAAATAGGATTATCAAGCCCTCAGGTGGCGGAAGCATTTATCGTTAGTGTATCGATGCCCACAAATTCGTAACTCCTCTCCAAATAATTGCGTTGTGAGTTGAGTTGGGTTTTACGTCGCATCGGCATTATTTCAGCCATATAGCGACGAGATCAAGTATTCATTCATAAGCATTCCAAGTACAAAGTACATGATAAAAGACATATAATTTGATTACATTATTATTTAAAAACAGAAAAAGTCATACCAAATTTAGAAGCGAGCAATGCGCCATCCAAATCATTGCAATCAGCCAGGCTGATATCCCCATGAAAGGAAAGTGACCTTCTTCGAACGAAGGGTGAGGGTCGGATACAAGTTTTCTTATTTTTGTCAATTTAAAACTTTTTAAGAATATGTTGCCGCGGCCACACTCGGACGTGTATAAGAATAGCTAAGCAATTATATAACCAAAACTGCTCGCTGATCCCCAATGAAATGCAAAATTAAGGATGTTAATCAAAATTGAAGAAGTGTTGCGTCCATTCATGTATTGACCAGTGAAAATCCGGGTAGGAATTGGTCTTCAGCAACCCATGTTTGTGGTAAGACTTGGTTGACACATGTCATCGTATCCCAGTTACGTAGATCCATGCTCATAATGGTGATCAATGGATTGTCAGGTCCGGACTCTTTTATTTACAGGGCGGTGGGGTAGCCTAATGGTTAAAGCGTTGGCTCGTCACGCCGAATACCCGGGTTCGAATCCCCACATGGGTACAATGTGTGAAGCCCATTTCTGGTGTCCCCCGCCGTGATGTTGTTGGAATATTGCTAAAAGCGGCGTAAAACCAAACTCAGTCAGTCAGTCTATTATTTACAGACCGCTGCAATATAACTAGAATATTGCCGAGCGATGCATTAAACAACAAACCAACCAACCAACCAAACAACCATTCACGTATTTGCCAACGTGAGCAGAAAACCTGGGAACAATGAAAACTGACTCATTTGCTTGAAGACCATCGCTAAAATATTTAGAAGGCTTTTCTTGTCTGCTATGAATTTATTCCTCTCCACGTTGTATCGTAAGTAATGTAATCAGAATCGGATCAGCATCACCATGGAATACAGAGAGGACCCTACCTCCCTACCGCCAATAATGATGGTCTTTTAAGAAGAAATGGTATCTTAAGAAATTTGATTTTGGAGCTTCCCCTGTGTATGATGCTGTCTAGACAGATACAAATATTGTATAAGTGGAATTAATCTGCTGATATGGCACTTCATTCTGAGAGGATCGATGAACTGCAATATAGTGTACATATTCCATGTGGTGGAAACATGCTCTTCGAGACATGCTCATAAGCTGAAGTATTTACATTATACCAAAATCTATCTCTGCCTTATGATGGCTTATTTGTGTAATAGGGCGGTGGGGTAGGCTAGCGGTTATAGCGTTCGGTCGTCACGCCGAAGACCGAGGTTCAAATCCCCACATGGGTACAATGTGTGAAGCGTATTTGTGGTGTCCCCTGCCGTGACATTTCTGGAATATTGCTAAAAGCGGTAACCGTTTTAAACTAAGCGCACTCACTATTTGTTGTTTTACTCGGCTATTTTCAAGGTTTATAACTGCTTCAAGTTCAGGCAATCCGGTGATTAACATCATGAGCATACATACGTAATTTGGATACGATGACATATATCAACCAAGTCACCGTGCCTGGCCATCCGATCAGTTGATTGGCGTCATTTTTTTCATTATAGATCTGATGGGTGACACGTTGATATTTCCTTCCTGTTCAATGAAATGCCTCCTGCAGCTATGTATCTGAAACTGGGGGTTAACATCTGTACAAAATAGTAATCCGTACCATCCGGTTATGTGAGGCGAAATGGGTTTTAATATCATGTTTATCCGTGTGGGACTGATACCGTGTATTCCCCACCATGTTATATTCGCTCTAGGAGTGGTTAAGCCGGTAAAATACTTTCAAAATTCAATCGTCCATACGCTTGACACAAAGAAATCGTTCCTCACAATCCTCCTCCGTCGTGATACGGCTGAAATCATTGTAAAACGGAACATTCCCTCTCTCTCTCATTAATCACCTCTTTTGGCAACCAGGTGGTATTGGGTTGTTTTCTCTTCCAGAACCCTTTCAGGATAAATATTAATGATGGTGATGTAGGTAGGCGTTGACGACGGTGGGTGATTGTTCAGGATTTCTGTTTTCATTCTCAACAGTAAAACAACATGCCAACAAGCTTCCAGCCCTTTTGTGCTATGTCCCCTTAGCATTGTTCCTAGATAATTGCATCAGTTCCGTATCCGAGCATATAACAAATCACTATTGTAGAAGCATAGGTCACATGTGTGGTCGGGGTTGAAGCAGGTCTGTATGGGGATTGCGTGGAGCAGGACTTGATGTTCACGTCTAACACCTTGAAGGAATCGATCTGTTTAGACTGTCACATGTGATGGTCCAGGATGTCAGAAGCATGGAGGCTGTAGATCAATAGCTGATCAATTGTGTAAAAGGGCCTCTGTAATTGTGATGGAAAACGAACAAAATGGCCATCGATCTCTCTGAAAGCAAGGAGTGTGTTAATTTGGGGTCAGTAAGAAAAACACTTTCAATCTTGCCATAAGCTATCGCAATTTTCTTCAATCCGTCCCAGACACACGTAGTACCAATCAATTGATGGTCATGGCTTTGGCGATTTATGGTGTTTGATAAATACACACATCCTTCAGTTTCTTACATAATCTCTCACTAATAAGCTATGTTCTTTCACCGACTAGAGACACAACAGGTTGCAGTAAGAAACTCTCGGTGTGCATGCAGACTAAAGACTTTGTGATAAGAGAGAGTTGCGAACACGTAAGTTCACCCACGAGAGGATTAACACCGACTACACTTAGTGTAAACAATAACACTGCCTTTATCTGTCCACATGTGGATAAAAAAATTTTACTCAAGTTTGATAACAATTTGACAATCTGAAACAGTTGAATTTTAACTCAACAGCATTTTTGAAATAAAAATGCCCAAACACCTTAAGTAATCTCTCCACCAAAATCAAATTATCTACTAAGTTTGAGTTTTATATCGATTTCAGTTCATTCTGGGCAATGCATTTTCCTGCGTTTTCTCAAATTTGAGTAAAAACTCAGACGTAAGTTCGTTTCGAGAAATCGGGGCCTGATCATTGGTGTCACAAGAGTGTAAACGTCTAATAACTGCTGCACTTCAGGATTTCCAGTCAACACGATGTGCTATAGCTGACATACGATTCAAAGCACCAATAAAGCCAATTGCCAACCACTAGATTACATACAGTCGGTCATCCCACTGCCTTTAAAGGAATCAATGTGTGGCTGAATGTTTTGTGACGTTAACTCACTCACTCCATTTTGTTGTGAAACTTCAGGACACTCCCTGTCAAGGCAGATGGGACAAGTATTTGTCTTGTGACATCAATAATGCAGCATATATATGAAGAAGACACAGTGTAAACATGACATTTGAAGATCAGCCCAGTGTATCGGAAGCATTTACTTAGCCATGATAGCAACAACGATCCACAACGGACTTGCCCTTTATAATGAACGACTGTGGTGCCCGACTCCTGGCAAAGTCTCCAAGGTCATGGACTTTACAGTTGGTCTCTAACTGTAATCGTCTCTCGTGTGAAAATGCCACCACCTGGTGGTACATCAAATAAAACCTTGAGGATCCGCTATTAAATATTATCTCGAAAGATGTCAATATTTTTCTTGCAACCAATACAGAAAGAGCTTCGGGCACAACACAATACCACAGACCAACTGAGTTTCCTATATTTTCGGAAATGTAATTGAAACAAAACCCTAGAACATCTTTAAAGATGGACCCAGCTATATTTGGTACTGTCATCTTCAATTCGTTTTATCTTGAATACAGTCAAACCACATTAAAGCCATGTTATCAGGATCATTGAAGATGTGTGACGTTGTTTTTGTTCGTCTTTAATAGAGTTAGGCAATACCTTCGACTTAGTTTTAGTTTTAACCGGCGCCCTGAACTCAAAGGATGGACATCAAACATTTTTTTGTATAATTCAATCAAACGTCATTGCACTCTTGCTAAACATTGTTTCATCAGCGTTACATCTTTCAAGGCTTTAGTCAGGCGTTCAGATAGTTTTATGGTAGATGCGTGGAGGTCATTTCTAATTTGACGCACAAGTGACCAAATGATGACTGATGCAGTTCCTTGTTTTGACTTGTATGTTGAGGTCACAAGCAGCAGACATAAGATCATAGTCCGATAGCCATTTGCATGCATTCAGCTCTCTGACTGGCTTGTCATCGTCTTTAAAAAACTCATACAGCAGGGTGATCATAAACACATTGTATTTGATGTGACTTCGCGTGCTCTTCACGTCAGTATTAGCCTTTTTGAGTGAGTGAGTGAGTTAATAGTTAACGTCAAATCTGCAATATCTCAGCCATATCGTGACGAAAACAATTTATACAATACAAAATAAAAACATTTTGAAGATTAAAACCTGTCGACGATGTACAGTAAAAATACTAGATAATCACAGATATAATATAAAACTAGCGAGCAAATCTAAAACATTCCAATTAAAGAAGACAATACAATTTAAAACACGGGCTATAGATCGCCAATAACTCAAGGTAGATCACCATACTAGGTACCATGGGGACTTACATAACTTTTGCTACCTGCATGGAGCCTAGCTGGATTTACACCATCCCTTCAGCCGCTGGCGATTGTAGGAACAGTTAGCCGACAGTTAAAATAAAAAATATACTACGTTTTAAAAATCCGATAAGTCTAAATTTAACTTTGAAGGTTTCGGGACTTACGCACCCTCTCAGGAGGACAATAATTTTACAATACTTCAACCCCTTTTTATCCTTTTTGCTCCTTCTGAGATACCAAACTGTAGGGTAGATCCATTAACTCAAAATCATAGCAAGCGAAAGGACACCTACACCTCTGTGTTTTATTATCCACCTGCCGTGATATATCAACTGTGGTCATATGATTTTGATTTTGATTTTGAGTTGTATATTGGGGCGGTGGGGTAGCCTAGGGGTTGAAGCGTTCACTCGTCACGCTGAAGACCCAGGTTCGATTCCCCACATGGGTACAATGTGTGAAGCCCATTTCTGGTTTCCCCCGCCGTGATAATGCTGGAATATTGCTAAAAACCCACTCACTCACTGAGTTAGATTTTTCACGGAAAACAGTCCCTGTGACGAGTGAAAATATCATGCTATGTATGTTGCATGTTTAGAAATTTAGAAAGCTGGCTGTGGGGGAAATGAAAGTTCGTTCACAACTCTCTACCTTCGATCTTGTGGCCCTACGATTTCATCCAGTCCATAAAATCGTGTATACGCCACTATAAACTGCATCTTGGGGTACGCATCGGTGTTAAAAGAAATATATACGTTTCATGAATTTGTGCATCCCTTGGACTTCACGCTCCACTGATGTTGTATCATGACTCATTCGATGATCAACATGGTCCTTGTATGTACATCTCATTCCACTGTTTTGTCTCTCAGCAGATAAATACATGGTTAACCCAGCTCTCCAACTGAAGGTCACTTATCTACCACGGAGAATAATTTGGTTATCGTCACCACACAGATGTCTCTGTCAGATTGGTTAGATTAAGCTTTCTAATTGATCAGCTTTTTTGCCGAGGAAGCCAGTATGTAGAATCAAATTAACCAGAGCGTTAGGTTTGATGTCGTCTATCTACAGTTCATAACCAGATTATTTTTCCTTTCCACGTATGCTGAACGGCATTGAAATCTTTCATGTTTGAAAAAACGACAAGATCTACCTGACCTAGCACGATTTTATGGAAAGAGCACGATGTGATGGAAAGGTCGGAAAACGTCAAATCATTATTAATTACCACTTGAAGTTTAGCTTAGCTGACAGTCGAAATCATAGCAACAGACTTCCATTCTATTCATGACTACTTGAGGAATACTCGGATACCAAGCTTTATTTCTAAACAGTTGTAATTTCACACATAAAAGTGCAGCAACTCTGGTAGATATGTTGCATGGTTTCGACAAAGAAATCGGTGAAAAGGCCACACGGTATCAATAGGCAACATTAGGTATGTGTTACTATGCATTTGGTTTAAGATATTTTGTTGGTTTCTAACGTTAGGCAGTAGAACACAATACTGTTCTTCGTTTTTATAATGTAATTTAAACAAAACCCTAGAACATCTTTAAAGATGGACCCAGCTATATTTGGTACTGTCATCTTCAATTCGTTTTATTTCGAATACAGTAAAACCACATTAAAGCCATGTTATCAGGATCATTGAAGATGTGTGAAGTTGTTAGGCAATACCTTCGACTTAGTTTCAGTTTTAACCGGCGCCCTGAACTCAAAAGATGGACATCAAACATTTTTTTTAATAATTTAATCAAACGTCATTGCACTCTTGCTAAACATTGTTTCATCAGCGTTACATCTTTCAAGACTTTAGTCAGGCGTTAAGATAGTTTTATGGTAGATGCGTGGAGGTCATTTCTAATTTGACGCACAAGTGACCAAATGATGACTGATGCAGTTCCATGTTTTGACTTGTATGTTGAGGTCACAAGCAGCAGACATAAGATCTTAGTCATATAGCCATTTGCCTGCATTCAGCTCTCTGACTGGCTTGTCATCGTCTTTTAAAAACTCATACAGCAGGGTGATCATAAACACATTGTATTTGATGTGACTTCGTGCGCTCTTCACGTCAGTATTAGCCTTTTGAGTGAGTGATGAGTTAATATTTAACGTCACATCGGCAATATCTCAGTCATATCGTGACGAAAACAATTTATACAATACAAAATAAAAACATTTTTAAGATTAAAACCTGTCGACGATGGACAGTAAAAATACTAGATAATCACAGATATAACATAAAACTAGCGAGCAAAGCTAAAGAAGACAATACAATTTAAAACACGGGCTATAGATCGCCAACAACTGAAGGTAGATCACCATACTAGGAACCATGGGGACTTACATTACTTTTGCCACCTGCATGGAGCCTAGCTAAAGGATAGCAAGCTAAAGGACACCTACACCTCGGTGTTTTATTATCCACCTGCCGTGATATATCAACTGTGGTCATATGATTTTGATTTATATTTTGAGTTGTATATTGGGGCGGTGGGGTAGCCTAGTGGTTGAAGCGTTCGCTCGTCACGCTGAAGACCCGGGTTCGATTCCCCACATGGGTACAATGTGTGAAGCCCATTTCTGGTTTCCCCCGCCGTGATATTGCTGGAATATTGCTAAAAACCCACTCACTCACTGAGTTGTATTTTTCACGGAAAACAGTCCCTGTGACGAGTGAAAATATCATGCTATGTATGTTGCATGTTTAGAAATTTAGAAAGCTGGCTGTGGGGGGAAATGAAAGTTCGTTCACAACTCTCTACCTTCGATCTTGTGGCCCTACGATTTCATCCAGTCCATAAAATCTTGTATACGCCACTATAAACTGCATCTTGGGGTACGCATCGGTGTTAAAAGAAATATATACGTTTCATGAATTTGTGCATCCCTTGGACTTCACGCTCCACTGATGTTGTATCATGACTCATTCGATGATCAACATGGTCCTTGTATGTACATCTCATTCCACTGTTTTGTCTCTCAGCAGATAAATACATGGTTAACCCAGCTCTCCAACTGAAGGTCACTTATCTACCACGGAGAATAATTTGGTTATCGTCACCACACAGATGTCTCTGTCAGATTGGTTAGATTAAGCTTTCTAATTGATCAGCTTTTTTGCCGAGGAAGCCAGTATGTAGAATCAAATTAACCAGAGCGTTAGGTTTGATGTCGTCTATCTACAGTTCATAACCAGATTATTTTTCCTTTCCACGTATGCTGAACGGCATTGAAATCTTTCATGTTTGAAAAAACGACAAGATCTACCTGACCTAGCACGATTTTATGGAAAGAGCACGATGTGATGGAAAGGTCGGAAAACGTCAAATCATTATTAATTACCACTTGAAGTTTTAGCTTAGCTTACAGTCGAAATCATAGCAACAGACTTCCATTCTATTCCTGACTACTTGAGGAATACTCGGATACCAAGCTTTATTTCTAAACAGTTGTAATTTCACACATAAAAGTGCAGCAACTCTGGTAGATATGTTGCATGGTTTCGACAAAGAAATCGGTGAAAAGGCCACACGGTATCAATAGGCAACATTAGGTATGTGTTACTATGCATTTGGTTTAAGACATTTTGTTGGTTTCTAACGTTAGGCAGTAGAAACACATACTGTTCTTCGTTTTTATAATGTAATTTATTTATTATGACATTCTAACTTGTTTCTCGTCCTGATATTGCTGGAATATTGCCGATATGACTTAAAATCGTAACTCACTCACTCGGTAGAACACAAAATAATAGGAATGTCAAGATGGCGGAGGTACTTAACGTGGGGCAAGCAATCAAGTGTATCGATGCCCACATGTTATTCAGCCAATGCTTACAATTTCGTTCCTCCTCTCCAAAAAGTTGCAGTCAGCAAAGGAAAGTGAGCTTGTTCGAACGAAGAGTGAGGTTCTGATACAAGATTTCTTAATCTAATCAATTAAGAACATTTCAAGAATACGTTTCCGCGGCCACGCAGTGCAGGATGTGTATAAGAATAGCTATTCAATTCTAGTAACCAAAACTTGCCACTGCTCCCAAATAAAATACCAAAATAGCACGGTTGATCAGAACTGAAGTTGTGATGCGCCCATTCAAGTATTTGCCAACGTGTGCAGAAAACCAGGGAACAAAGAAAACTGACTCATTTGCTTTAAGACTATTGCTAAAATAGTTAGAAGGCTTTTCTTGTCTGCAATGAATTTATTCCCTTTCACGTTGTATCGAAGGTAATCAAATCAGACAAATCAATATCACCATGGATTACATTAGGCACCTTACATGTACGTCCAAACAAACAATATGTCAAGAATGATGGTCTTTTAGTAAATGAAATAATAGGACGGTCAAGCCCTCAAGGTGGCAGAGGTATTTAACGTTGGGAAAGTAACCAAGTGTTCGTAGCCCACACATTGTTTAGACAGTGCTTACAAAAGATCTAATGCTGAAGAAGTTTAACACCCAAATAGGTAGAAACAAATCACATGCAATAAAACAACAGTTACTATCGGTTACACCTACTTGGGTTGTCAGTCCAGATTTGAAGAGATCATTGTACATTGTACATGTTGCATAGTAGGCCATACAAGACATACTCATGAATATTTGCTATAAGATTAGGATCCTCCATTGTGTATCCCTTGTGATGAAAGAATCTCGATTAAGCATAAAGCGTAAAAAATATTAATCCGTGTCATGCCGTTATGTGAGGTGAAATTGTTTTTCATATCCTGTTTGCCCATGTGTGAAAGATATGTGTACTTCCCACCATGTTATTTTCGCTCTGGGAGCAGTTAAGCTTTCACTGGAAAACCCCATTAGTCCGGACGCTTGACACAAAGAAATGGACATCATGGATGTTCTCATTCTGTTTTGGATAAATATCGAGAAAACAATTGTATTTGATGGAGTGCTGACTGAAACACTACTTTGTTTGAAAAATAAATCGCAGCCTTATTGATAATATTTCCTTATTGTTTGATGGAGTATTTACGTGGGTTCGTTCAACTTCAAAACAACTGAATGTCATGTAACTGTACATGTAAGTGTTCTTGATGGTGCACACATGCTCATTGCCACGTCCTTAATTGTTTGAATTTGTCCGTGGGTATGCCCATCTTATCGCGAACATCTGGTATCATTAATGTGGTTTATATACACATGGGTATGGTATCGTCTGAATCGTAAAATAGACTCTGCTTTTGGTAGAGGTTTCTTGTGGTTATGGAAATGATTGATATTTCGTAGTGTCATCATCTCAGGCTACCAAGAGTCATCAGAAGATGACAAATCCCCAGTCCCCGCAAACCTAGTCTTTGACAACTTGCACTTTGTTTCACGGTTTCATGAAAAAATAACTATTAATTTTAGAGATATGGTTCGGACAAACACACCACTGTCATGGAAACAGGAAACAATTCCTTTTCTTAAAATTCCTAAATCACAAAAGGCATACTTCAGCCCTTGTTGGTACATGTACCCAGTTTGGATGAAAAGAGTCTCATGTTTTTTTAGCGATGTTCCGGAAACGAAAACTATTTGAGACGTCGTTTCCATGGAAATCTCCATTTCAGCTAAGTTTAAATAGTTTCCATGTAAACAGGGACAAATCAAATTTGGAAAACTTCCTAAATAGCAAAAGCCTCCATTTCAACCCTTGGTTAATACATGTACCAGGTTTGGATGAAAAATTGTTTATGGTTTTAAAGTTGTGCTGTGAAAATGAAATCTTACCCCTCCTTTTGAAACCAAAGGCCAAATTGTTGACATGGAAATAAAACAAGAAGACAAAGTCATCAATATCCCCCGCAATGGTAAAATACTCTTTATGATTATGTCTACGAGTTATGATTATGTCAAATAGTGGAAGGAGAGTATTGAAAGGTTTTTAAAGGTCTGCTCCAGAAAATAGCACTATCACCAATTTCAGTCAAAGTGAAACTTGTTGCCATGGAAACGCCAAAATATTTTATTCAGAATTCCAAAACTACCAAAAGGCACCAGTACACCACCAGATCTATCTATGTGCCAAGTTTGGTGAAGAAACATTGAACGGTTTTAGAGTTCTGCTCTGGAAAAGACCACTACCACCAATTTCAGTCTAAGTCAAACTTGTTGCCATGGAAACGCCAAAAATATTTTATTCAGAATTCCAAAACTACCAAAAGGCACCAGTACACCACCAGATCTATCTATGTGCCAAGTTTGGTGAAGAAATAGTGAACGGTTTTAGAGTTCTGCTCTGGAAAAGACCACTACCACCAATTTCAGTCTAAGTCAAACTTGTTGCCATGGAAACGCCAAAAATATTTTATTCAGAATTCCAAAACTACCAAAAGGCACCAGTACACCACCAGATCTATCTATGTGCCAAGTTTGGTGAAGAAATAGTGAACGGTTTTAGAGTTCTGCTCCGGAAAAGACAAAAGTGCACGGACGGACGGACGGACGCACGCACGGACGGAGTCCATTTTAATACCCCCCGCAAAACGCGTTGCGGGGGATAAAAAATTAAAAATGCC
The DNA here is from genome assembly GCF_003918875.1 of Haliotis rubra. NCBI lineage: Eukaryota > Metazoa > Mollusca > Gastropoda > Lepetellida > Haliotidae > Haliotis > Haliotis rubra. Next base: position 1,443,342 of record NW_025767535.1, read on the forward strand.
ACAAATCCGCAAGTACCAAAAGGCATCATTAAGGTTATGTTTGATATATTCGCGAAGTTTTGTTGATACATATTTAGCGGTTTTTGAGTTATCCTCCGAAAACGAAATGCACCCCTTCTTGAGAAAAGGAGAGGCGTTGTGTGCCATTATATTCCGGGGGATAAAAATTACCCTCATGGTCAATATTAGTTCTTCACGTCTGCTCTACTCACTAGCATATCTTTCCTGACCTTTTGTCGCCACTTATGTGACACAGGCTCCATGTTTCCAACTGGAAATCTCGGTTTTTTAGGGAACCTGTTCATGTGTGCATAATTACAGTTCTGCCTTCCACAAATATCCTCCAACTATCAAATTACAGAAAATAAGGATATAACTTGATTACCTTCCATACGTTAGTGCTTATTGGGCGAAATGAAGGTCATGCATTATAGCAGTGGAGGATCCAGAGGTGGGTGTGTGTGTGTTCTAAACCTGTTTGGAAATGACTAAAGATCTCATTGCAATGGCGGAGCCCCTCCCTTTGAACATTTCTGGATCCGCCTATGTATAGTGTGTGTGCGGTGAACCATATTTGATTTTTACTTACCTCGTAAACTACAAGGCACAGGACGTAATAACATGGCTCAGCTGGAGTTGAAATCTGTCAAGTTGTATACTATTCATCAGCAAAAAGTAACAATGATGATGAAGGCGACTTCTGCCCTTCCAATAATCATTTTATCAACAAGTTTTCTCTGAGTTCAAATCAAACGGCCATGTTAGAAATAAGTCAAAATTAACTGTTTTTGTCAGTCTTTCTGTACGTAATTAGGTATTATTTAAATAGGATGGTTACTAGTTGCTATGGGACAATGTGTGCAAGAATGCTGATAATTCAAAACGATTCACACGTCCAGTTTTTTATGAAATCATGCGTCATCAAATCAGGTATTTTTTCGAAATAGTCCTCTGTTCAACCAACATGAAGCCAGATATGTAAATTGAGTATATGCAAGGGAAAAACGAGGTATAATTAAGTACACATTTGGCTTCCTGTACATCTATCTATACTGACACACATTGAAAACGCAAAACCCATTTTGGCAATTTCTAACAAAGTTTTGTGAAGCAATTTCATTTACCACACGAAAATATAGTGATGTGAGGTTGCCGAAAAAAACATATGCACATCTGGGTTCGAACCCTTTTCGTGTTTCTGGCATGGGTACAGTTCATGAAAACACAACTCTGGCATATTCCTTGGACCTGTTGGGGTGCATGATTATCATGACATACACATGCAAAGCCAGGTTTTGGACGCATAAAAGGCACTATGGTTCAACCGTTACACTAGCAGTCACAAAATGCCACGGCTCAGTGAACAGCAGAGGGAACAAGCTATCGGGATGCTGTTGGTGGGAACATCACAAAATGAGGTCACCCACCACTTCCGGAGTGAGCCCATCCACCATCAACAGACTCCAGAATCGTCATCAGCAAACTGGAAGCGTCCGTGACCGTCCCTTACCAGGACAAACTCCGGTCACGACGGCACGTCCAGACCGGCACATCCGACGAGTTCACCAAAGAAACCGCTTTCAGACAGCAGCAAACTCACCTCGAAACACCGTAGGACGTAAAGGACGCCACATCAGCGCCATGACAGTCATTTGACGTCTGCAGGCTGTGGCACTAAGGGGCCATATCGGGAAACGTCATTACGCAACGTCATCGAGTCAACAGACTCCTGTTTGCACAGCAACATAGCCTCCAACCACCCCGAATCTCCAACCAGTGGGTGTTTTTCAATGGGTCCAGGTTCTGTGTATCATTTGCAGATGGCAGACAACGCGTCTACAGGCAGCAACATGAACATGAGCTTGGTCGCCGGATTCATCAATGTCAACGTCAACGTGAGCCAAACAACGTCGCTGAGTTGACCCTGGCTTCACAACAGGAGTGGCAGAACATCCCCCAAGCACCTGTTCGACGTTTGTGCGAATCCATGCCACGTCGACTCCGTGCATGTGTACAGGCTCAGGGAGATCACACTCGCTACTGACGGACGTAAGGGGGGTCTGTGTGTGACGCTTGACGTGTCAGTCATATTGGCGGAACTCTTGCAATCATTTTTTATGAAAATGAAGCACAATGAAATTCTCAACATAACTGTAGAACAATTTTCATCCAAGTATTGTTGTTTGTTAAGTTTTCCTCATTTGAATTTGGTTTTGCGTTTTCAATGTGTGTCAGTATATATACTGTACTGTTCACTATCACTATTATTCACCTGAAGAAGGGGCAAGAACTAGCCCAGAAACGTGAAAAATAAACCAAGAAGTTGTCTTGTAATACACTGCATGACCCGTCAAACATCTCCATACTCAAACTTTCATTAATCTCACTAATTGAGCATTTTGTTGATACAGACTATGGCTCATGTGGACTAAGTGTTGTCACAACACTAGCCCTAGTCAGCTAAATCCTACTCTGGCTATGTCAGAGACCTGTTTTGACAGAATCTGGCTAAGTGGGAGGACACCGACGAATCAGATAATGCCATTAATAAGTGAGAAGAAATGAAACCAAACCAAGCATCAGTACCATAAAAGTTTGACTTGTCTTAATCCTGAAGACATGGCCATTCCTATTTTGTCCTATGATGCCAACGTTCTGTGGATATCCGTACATACAATGCATGGTCCATCAAAAATTGCCATACTCCCTATTACAATCACAGACGGACTTTCTTCATATTCAAACAAAGTATGTGAGACAAGTGCAATTATTACCATTTGGATGTCCAAAATTCCAAAAATTTGCTCTGAAGAATTGCCTTCTCAGAACTGAATACTAATAAACAATGGTCAGTTAGTCACATCCCTTCGACACGTCTACACCCACCACAAACCCATAAAATCGAACACTTCATCTCTCAAACACTCATTTATCGCCTCTTTTAGGAAGCGAAGGGGTACTGGGCGTCTATTCTCTTCCCGAACCCTTTCAGAATATACATTGATGATGCATCAATACCGATTACAATCATCGCTCTCTGTAGGTGGGCTTGAGGAGAGAGGGCGGTCATTCAAGGTTGGATTTTTCAATCTCGGTAATAAAACAAAATACCAACCACACTACAGTCTATGTGAGCTATGTCCCCTTGGCATTGTTCCACAGATCTCTAAATCTTCCCAGATAATTGCATCAGTTCCGTATCCGAGCACATACCACCAAATCAGTATTGTAGAAGTAAAGAATAAAACACGACTCCGAGGTTTTGTCGGGATTGAAAAACCTGAGAGCAGCATGGCAGGGACGGAGCTTGTAAAACCGAGGGCGTAGTGTTTTATACGACTTATGAACCGTAAACACATATTAAATATTTATAGTTTGGAGATAAAAGCTATCTGAAATCGTAATATTGTGTTTACATGGGCGGATCCAGGAAATATGAAGGGGTTGAGGGTGGGGGTCAGGAACCCCCCTATTGGCTGCGTCAACGCAAAAAAAACCATCTTCAATGTGGTCTTAAGTCATTTTCGAAAGGGGGGGTTCAAACCCCCTGACACCCACCCCCCACCGGATCCGCCAATGGTTTATATCGAGGAGGGGGTTTTCCCGTCTCCAAGGGTTTACATTTGCTACCAAAACCGAGGAGTAGTGTTTTCTCTGGCTAACATATACCGTCTTGAATGTAAAACACAAATATGTATTATTTTCAATTTGTGCAAATGTTGTGTGTACATGTACTGATCGAACAGCCAGCAAATGATGGAACAGTCGGTGTCAACTGGGATGCGACTGGCAGCCAACACCTTGTCTTGCAGGCGCAATGCACGTGCTCTGCACGCGCTACCCGAACGCCACCCGATAATGTAATCAGTTTGCACGTGGAGCAGGTATGGTCACGTTGTATAAGAGCTCATGTGAGATCAGACACACTCTTGCTGGTGTGTACGCTCACATGTGTGACAAAGAAGACTACGAAATCTTCGTAACCCAAAATACATTTATCGAGCAGCAGAATGACAAGGTTTCTTCTGACGAGGATAGCAACTTGGATTTGGACGCCAAGAACCTGAACATTGCTTTCAAGTACTTCATGTTCGAAGCAAGAAAAAAAGATGGCGACTTCTACCCGTCAACGTCTAGGGTTTGTTCGCTTCATTAGCATTTTCTTTGAAATCGAATGGGTCATTACTCGATATCTTCAATGACAATTGGATGCTTCTATGAGGGAGCGATCGGCAGAAGGAATGGGACCTTCGACTAGGAAACATACAGAAGTAATAACGTTGCTGGAGTGAGTGAGTGAGTTAGAATTTAAGTCACATCGGCAATATTTCAGCTATATCGTGACTAAAACAAGTTTAGAATTCACCATAAATACATGTAAATGATAGAAACCTGTCATCGAAGGACAGTAAAACCGACTAGAATATCACAGTATCAAGAAATAAAACGAGCATCTCTCTCTAAAATTGGATTTTAAATTAGGACACTACAGTATACAAATGAGCTATAGATCGCCAACAACTGAAGGTAGATCACCATACCAGGGACCATGGGGATGCAATGGTCCAGGCTGTATTTAGTGGGTAAGTTAAAAAAAATAATTTCTGTTAGTCAAAAAAAATAATTTCTGTTAGTCAGATAAGTAAATCTTTTTAGGTAGGCGTTATTCATAACCCGTTAACGTTATCATACCATATGCATATATTTGTTTTTCGTGGTTCTTCACGATTTTGATAAAACGTGTCTTTTTTAACATTAAAATGTTAGAATATGCAAGTTTATGAAATAAATAGTTCATGGGTTTTTATTTTTATCCTTAGACTTACATTTCGCTCTTAGAGGAGGCACAGAACATCGGAGTTTGAGGGTCGGTAACAATCCACATATCACAGGACCACACGCAGGCTGTAACGGCCGGAGATGTATGGAGTACACAGAGGACGTATCGAAAACCAACCAAGGCGGATTAAAACAGAGAAAAGTAACTGCAAAGAAGGTCCGTGCCCATGAAAACCTGGAGAACCCATCCCGCTGCTATGTCAGAATTGTCCTGAAATACGTCTTACTGGTGAGTTGACTTTTGTCGATTTGAACCTAACCCAATTTATTAGCGAAATTGGAGATAAATGAAATAGGAAATACGTTGAATAGTTCTATTTTTCTATTTCGTTTTTATATCGCTGAAATTATTGCTAATAAATAGTACGTCATTGCTCCGAAAATCAATTTCAGCGAGTGTGTACTTTCGGTCTTGTTTTCTTTTTTCAGCTCTGCACAGACCGTCAAGAATAAAGATGTGTTCTATTCCACACCCTGGAAAGTCCCTAAAGGAGGCAATTGGTTTCTACCAACACCTGATGATCACAACACACTTCAAAACACTGTCAGTAGGATTTGCAGTCAAGCTGGAATAGTCGGACGTGAAACGAACCATTCCCTCAGAGCAATGGCTGCCACCCGGCTATACGAAGCCAACGTAGATGAACAGATCATTTGCGAGCAGACAGGTCATTTTTTGCTTGCTTGAATATACATTGACAAGAATATAATTTCACCTATTTTTCTACTTAATCAACTGTTTAATATAAATCATAGACAACTGGTTATGAAAGGAAATTATTTTCCCTCAAAATCATACATGCATCTTCAAATTTTGGGTATGTACAGGTATTGTGGTTATATACTATATCGTCATGTTTTAAAGTTATTGAATGAGATTAAAATTAACATTGTTTTATTTGCAGGTAATCGAAGCGAGGTGGTAAGAGTATACAAGCGCCCGGCAGATGCTCAGAAGGCAACTGCGTTGGACATGCTATGTGCAAAAAAAGTTAAAACTGGCGACAAACAAACAGCTTCCGAAAGCAAGAATCCTGAACGTCTCGGATCGACAACTCAACTCCTGGGAACAAATGTAAACGTGGAAGAGAAAAGGGGGAATATTTCTCTCACTATTTATTATAACTAAATCGATCATGTAGTTAATTAATTAAAGCTATGTTGAAAGTACCTGTAGTTTTGTTTTTGCCTTTGCGTGATCATTTTTACAGTGCATCTGTTTCAAACGCGATATCGGTATAAATAACGGTCATTTCAAACCCTAGGTTTCAAAACGTGTACTTCCAAACCTCGGTTTAGACAGATCAGTGCATAGTCACAGCAGAGGTCACCTGATTCTGGAAGGATCACACATGTCGTCGAGGTTGAAGCAGGTTTCTATAGGGATTGCATGGAACTGGACTTGATGTTCACGTCTAACACCCTGAAGGAATCGATTTATCGGTTCAGTGACTGCCACATGCAATGGTCCAGGAAGTCAGATGCATGGAGTCTGTAGATCAATAGCTAACGTTGTGTAAAAGGGCCTCTGTAATTGAAAATGAACTAAATGGCCAACGAACGTGTGACATTCCCTTGAAACAATCCAAGTGAAATAATAACTTCATTAACTTTGGGTCAGTAAGAAAATAAACACTTTCAATCTCGCCATAAGCTATCACAGTTTTCTTCAATCTGTCATAGACACACGAAATAATGAATAATCACGGCTGGGTCATTTTATGGTGAGTTTGATAAATACACATATCCTGCAGTTTATAACATAGGCTCTCTCTGATAACGTATTTCCTTTAAACGACCACAGACACAACACGTTGCAATAAGTAAACTCTCGGTGCACATGAAGACTGAAGATCAGTTGAAAATCACAGCCACAGCTCGTCATGACTTTGTGGTAAGAGAGGCAATAAACGACTGCTACAGGTCATCGTTGGAGGATTAACACTGACTGTCCCCTGTGTAGACAATAACACAGCCATAATCTGTCATGAAGACTGAAAAAAATACATCAAACATGGCAGAAGAATCCAAGGGATTTTTTCTGGTATATGCACAGGAGGCGAAACCTTTTTTGAAGTTATTCGTGTCTCTACCATACAGTCTTATTGCCTGTAAAACATAAGGTCATGTTTATCTTTGAGACAAGAACAAGCCTTCTGTACATCAAGCCAAGTATTTCAAAATGTCATGAACAAAATAGCCTTATATCACGTTAAAATGTCCATTCGAGAACCATGAACTATGTTTGCATGATTTGAGGAGGAAAATTGTTTTACGTTATCTAGACCAAACATCCTTATTCTGTTTGGCAGTAAGCTTGTAATGCATTTCCCCCGGTCTGTCATCTTCCAGATGATTGGTTTCATCAATGTGGTAACCGTCCATGAACTTCATCACTTCTGGCTTTCAAGTCTCCGCGTTGTGCTGTAGCTGAAATACGACTCAAAACATCAAAAAAGCCAAATCGCTCCCTACTCCCTAATTCGTTTCATATTAAATAAAGTCAAACCACGTTAATGTCATGTGCTCAGGATCATTGAGAATATGTAAGGTTATCGTTGTTCGTCTTCAGCAGAGTTAGGCAATTCGTTAGACTTAGTTCCAGTTTTAGCCGGCGCCCTGAACTCAAAACATGGACATCAAAACATATAATGAATCATGCTTTCTTCCATGTCCAAAGCTGGGTGTGCGGGAACTGAAGGTCGGCACGTACACCTCTCTACCTTCGGTCTTGTTTCGTACGATTTCATTCAGTTGATAAAATCTTGTAAACGCCACTATAAACTGCATTTTGGGGTACGCATCGTTTATGTTCGAAAATATATCTCTCATGAAATTTTGCATCCCTTGCAATTGGACTTCACGCACCATTGATGCTGCAGTATCATCACTCATTCGTTGATCCACATGGACACCTCATTCCACAGCTTGATCACACAGCAGATAAAAACTTGGTTAAACCATGCATTCCAACTGAATGTCACTTTGTCTACCACGGTGATGTGTCTGTCAGATTGGTTAGAATAAGGCTTCTACTTGATCAGTCTACCTGATGAAGCCAGTTTTTTTGTGTAGAATCTAATTAGCCAGAGCGTTGGGTTTCATGTCGTCTATCTGAGAAGCAGTACAAAAACAGAAAAGATTATTTCCTTTTCACGTATAATAAGCAGATTTGAAAAAAAGACAAGCATCTACCTAGCACGATTTTATGGAAAGAGCACGATGTGATGGAAAGGTAGGAAAAGGTCAGATCATTATAATTAGCCAGCTTTCAACCGAAATCTTCCATTCGAATCATGACTACTTGAGGGATACTCAGATACCAAACTTTATTTCTAAATAGCTGTAATTTGTAATAGCTGTTTTGTGTTAGACGTGGATATCAAGTCCAGTTCCATGCAATTTCTATAGAAACCCTTGTTTTAACAACTCTGGTAGATTTGTTGCACGGTTTTGACCAGGAAATCGAAAAAGGACACGCAAGATCAATAGGCAACATTAGGTACGTGTTGTTATGCATTGGGTTTTGGACATGTTGTTCGTTTGTTATTAGGCAGTAGAAAACAAAATAATAGACATGTCAAGCCCTCAAGGTGGCGGAGGTATTTCACTTGGGACAAGTAACCAAGTGTATCGATGCCCACATGTTATTTAGCCTTTAGCTTAAAAATTCGTTCCCCCTCTCCAAAACCTTACAATTAGCCATGAAAAGTGAGCTTGTTTTAACAAAGGGTGAGAGTCGGGTACAAGATTCCTTATTTTAATCAATTAATAACATTTCAAGAATACGTTTCCTAGGCCACACAGTGCAGGACGTGTATGAGAATAGCTGATCAATTCTATTAACCAAAAGCTGTCACTACTCCCGAATGAAATACCAAAATAGCATAGTTGATCAGAATTGAAGCAATGTTGCTCCATTCACGTATTTGCCAACGTGTGCATAAAACCTGGGAACAAAGAAAACTGACTCATTTGCTTTAAGACCATTGCGAAAATAGTTAGAAGGCTTTTCTTGTCTGCAATGAATTTATTCCCTTTCACGTTGTATCGAAGGTAATCAAATCAGACAAATCAATATCACCATGGATTACATTAGGCACCTTACATGTACGTCCCAACAAATAATACGCCAAGAATGATGGCCTTTTAGTAAACAAAATAATAGAACGGTCAAGCCCTCAAGGTGGCGGAGGTATTTAACGTTGGGAAAGTAACCAAGTGTTCGTAGCCAACACATTGTTTAGACAGTGCTTACAAAAGATCAAATGCAGAATTGGAACCCTCAAATACGTCTAAACAAATTACATGCAATGCACCTACTTGGGTTGTCAGTCCAGATTTGAAGATGTCATTGTACGACGATGTCGCATACGTTATACAAGATATGCTCATTAATATTTGGTTACAAGATTAGGATCCTTCATTGTGTATCCCTTGTGATGAAAGAATCACGATTAAGCATAAACCTTACAAAATGTTAATCCGTGTCATACCGTTATGTGAGGTGAAATTGGTTTTCATATCCCGTTTACCCATGTGTGAAGGATATGTGTTCTTCCCACCATGTTATATTCGCTCTGGGAGCAGTTAAGCTTTCCCGGTAAAAATACTGGAAAACCCCATTAGTCCGAACGCTTGACACAAAGAAATGGACATCATGGATGTTCTCATTCTGTTTTGGATAAATATGTCTCCATTTTTCAGAGAAAACAATTGTATTTGATGGAGTGCTGACTGAAACACTACTTTGTCTGAAAAATAAATCGCAGCCTTATTGATAATATTTCCTTCTTGTTTGATGGAGTATTTACGTGGGTTCGTTCAACTTCAAAACAACCGAATGTCTGTACATGTAAGTGTCCTTGATGGTGCACACATGCTCATTGTCACGTCCTTAATTGTTTGAAATTGTTTGTGGGTATGCCCATCTTATCGCGAACGTCTGGTATCATTAATGTGGTTTATATACACATGGGTATGGTATCGTCTGAATCGTAAAATAGACTCTGCTTTTGGTAGAGGTTTCTTGTGGTTATGGAAATGATTGATATTTCGTAGTGTCATCATCTCAGGCTACCAAGAGTCATCAGAAGATGACAAATCCCCAGTCCCCACAAACCTAGTCTTTGACAACTTGCACTTTGTTCCACGGTTTCATGAAAAAATAACTATTAATTTTAGAGATATGGTTCGGACAAACACACCACTGCCCATCTTTTCGCAAACATCTGGTATCATTACTGTTTGAGAGTGATATATATACACATGGGTATGGTATCGTCGGAATCGTAAAAGGAACTCTACTTTGCTTATGGAATTGCTGTTTGATATTCCAACTATTCATAATATCAAACGCCAGATGGAGTGGAGGTGAGTGTTCACTTCCCAAGGTTTCTTCCAAATGGGCTGTCGCTTCACAGCAAGATATAAACATAAGTACATACACTCATGTGCCATATTAAAGTTCACAAAATGGCCGCCATGTAATTTTCGCTAACTGTGATGAGATGTAAATATAGTTTGATTTCAAAATAATGCCTGAAGCCACTTACCTGATATTTTCAGTATTTAGTAATACAGCCATTTACTGCAAGTACAGCCCTCATTCGCTTAGGTAGAGTAGAATACAGTGATTTTATGTACTCTGGAGTAAGTGATGTCCAGATACCTTGAACGTGATCTATCAGATCCTGCTTGGTTTTTATTTCATGTAACTGTCTTTGTAGCCTGATTTTCAGAGTTCTCCATACATTTTCAATGATATTACAGTCTGGGGACTGAGGAGGCCAATTCATTGTCTGAATGTCATTGTCACGTTTCCACTGAATTGTCTGTCTAGAAACATGGACAGGACAATTGTCCTCTTGAAATATATAGCCCCGATATGCTGGAACTTTGGCTATTACCGGCCAAAGGTTGCTGTCCAGTATATCTATATACTTTGTAGAGTTGATATGACCATCTACATCGACAAGGGTTCCAACACCTTCAAAACAAATACACCCCCAGAACATCACACTGAGACGTGGGGCATTTTTATCCCTGTACACACCAAGGCACCGGGGTTTCCACTTTTCTTCATTTGTCCTCCAAACATAAACTTTCTGATCTTTTCCTACAACAACTTGAGTCTCATCTGAAAATATCACCCTAGACCAATCTCTGTTTACATTCTATCTCAAATGTGTTCTGGCAAAGGCTCTTCTCTTGAACCTGTTTTGAGAGGATATGGTGGTTTTCTTCTTCACAACTCTTCTATGAAAACCATTTTCATGAAGACGCCTTTGTATTGTCCTCCTGGATAGTCTTACTTGAGATGTCTGGTTCCAAAGTGAAGATAAATCCTGAAGAGACTTCCTCCTATTACATTTAACAATCTTCAATAAAGCCCTAGTATCTCTGTCAGTTGATTTTCTTCTCCTGCCACTTTTCTGACAATTTTCTATATTTCCTCCTTGAGAAAACCTCTTCAGAAATTTACAGACAGTAAACCTATTAATTCCAGTTATTTTGCCTATTTCACTTCCACTCTTGCCTTCTGAATTCAAACTTAATATGAGCTTTTTCTGATAGGCAGTAAGATCTTTGCCTCTAGGTGCCATGACACTTTGAGCAGACGTCATACTAAGCACTTGAGAGTTATTCCCCTTTTGTTTACAAAATGTAACAGGTGTTAAGTCAAATTTGTACCCCCTAAAATTTCATACCCTATAACTATTGCTAAGATGAAATAAACTTTCATTTAAAAGAACCAGCTACTGCTGGCAAGAATCACAGCGGCCATTTTGTGAACTTTAATATGGCACATGAGTGTACATGTAGGTGTAGGTATTGGTAGAGGTTTCCTGTGGTTATTGAAATGTTTCATATTGTCATCATCTGAGGCTAACAAGAGTAATCAGAAGATGACAAATCCCCAGTCCCAACAAGCCTGGTCTTTGACAACCTGCTCTTTGTGTGCCCACGGTTTCATGAAAAATAACTATCAACTTTAGAGATATGGTCCGAACAAACACACCACTTTCATGGAAACAGGAAACAATTCCTTTTCTTAAAATTCCTAAATTACAAATGGCACCACTTGCCCTTGTTAATACATGTACCCTGTACAGTGAAAAGTATCTCATTGTTTTTAGCAATGATCCGGAAACGAAGACTATTTGAGACTAAGTCGTTTCCATGGGTGAGTGAGTGAGTTAATATTTAACGTCACATCGGCAATATTTCAGCCATATCGTGACGAGAACATTTGATATTGGAATGAAATATATGTAAATTATAAGAATCTGCCGACGAAGGGCAGTAAAACAACTAGAATATCACAGATATACATGTAAAACTAGTAATAGAGTCTAAAACAGTTTAACTATAGTTGACAATACAATATAAAACCGGGCTATAGATTGCTAACAACTGAAGTTAGATCACCATACTAGGGACCATGGGGACTTACAGTACTTTTGCTTCCTGCATGGACCCTAGCCGGATTTACACCATCCCTCAGCTATTAGCAATTTTAGATATTCAAGCCACAAATTAAAAGAACATATATTCTACGATTAAAAATAACAGTAGATTCAAATTTACATTGAATGCTTTGGGACTTACGTACCCTCTCAGGAGGACAATAATTTTACCCTACTTCAACCCCCTTTGAGGGCACAGCCACTAACAATCTCAGTTATTAATTTAAACTACCAACAATAAAATATTTAACTATTTACAGATCAGTAAGCAAATCTAATTCTTTTACAAATTCAACTATTAAATGATAATTAACATTATAAAAAAGATCCTTCAAAGTTTTGACATTGAAATACTTATCCCTTGTGATGGAATACTCAACACAGTCAAGCAGGACATGCTTGACCGTGATTCTTTCATCACAAGGGATGCAAAACGGAGGATCTTCGCCTTTCAGTAAATACTGGTGAGTATATCTAGTGTGACCAATGCGACATCGTCGCATAATGACCTCTTCAAATCTGGACTGACAACCCAAGTAGGTGTAACCAATGTAGGGTTTTATTGCATGTAATTTATTAATACCTGCTTGGGTGTCCCACTTGTTTTGCATTAGATCGCGGATGTAAGATCCAATAGCAGCTTTGAAATCAGAGTACGGGATCAGAAGTGGTGTCACAGATTTGTTGAGTGCTGCCTTGGCAGCAAGATCGGCCATTGTATTCCCAGAAATGCCAACGTGGCTGGGTAACCAACAAAAGACGATGTCGCATTGGCCAGTTGCAAGCTTATTATACAATTCAATAATTTCTAATAAAAGTGGATGTGTACAAGAAATATTTTTAATAGCCTGAAGGCAAGAAAGTGGGTCAGAAAAGATGATATATTGTTGATATTTAGGGTGTATTTTAATATATTTTAAGGCTGTTAGTATTGCGTTTGCTTCTGCTGTAAAAATAGAGCTGTTCTCTGGTAAACGAGAAGATAATGTTCTGGATCCAATGACAGTGGCACAGGCCACCGCGCCACCATCCTTGGATCCATCTGTAAATAAGGATTTATATGTATTATATTTACTTTTTAATTGATTAAACTCTTGTTTATATTGTAATTCATTAGTTTCTGCTTTTTTAAATGATGTTAATGTTAGGTCAACTTGTGGCCTAACCAATTGCCAAGGAGGAGAAGAAAGAAGACGAGAAGGAGCTGTATTTTCCAGCTCAATGCCGGCAGCAGCAATAAATGGCTTAATTCTGAGCCCAAGAGGCGGAACAAGAGAAGTTTTTTTGTTATACAAATCCTCATAAAGAGGATTAAAGACACAGTGAAATGCAGGATTAGACTCGTTTGAATATAATTTTGTAATATATTGTAATGATAATTTTAAACGACGTTGGTTAAGAGAAGGTTCGTCTGCCTCGACATAAAGACTGTGAACAGGAGAGGTTCTAAAGGACCCAAGACAAAGTCTTAGGCCTTGGTGATGGACAGAATCAAGTAGTTTGAGGTTGCTTTTGCAGGCTCCACCATATACGATGGAGCCATAATCAAGCTTTGAGCGGACAAGTGATCTGTAAAGGTGTAGGAGCGTAGCTTGATCCCCTCCCCACCTTGAATTAGACACTACTTTCAATAAATCGAGTGCCTTCAGGCATTTAGTTTTGAGAGATTTGATATGCGGAAGAAAAGTTAAATGGGAGTCGAAAATGAGACCTAAGAACTTGGCCTCCTTTACAACCTTGATGGGGAGTGCCATTTAAAAACAGTTCCGGGTCTTTATGTGGTTTATATTTACGGCAGAAATGTATGCAATTAGTTTTTGATTTAGAAAATTTAAAGCCGTTTTCAAGACACCATTTATTTATTTTGTTTAAACACAACTGTAGTTGTCGTTCAATGGTATGCATATTCTTACCGCGACAAGAAATATTAAAATCATCCACAAAAAAGTGATCCATCAATGGAATCATTTAAAACCTTGGATAAACTGTTGATCTTAATGCTAAACAATGTGACAGACAAAATACTGCCTTGTGGGACACCCTGATCCTGATTATAATGGTCAGACAGGGTAGAACCCACTCGGACTTGAAATTGCCTGTCTTTTAAAAACTGTGATATAAAAAGAGGCAAACGGCCTCTCAAACCAAAATCATGTAAATCCTTTAAAATGCCATGCTTCCAGGTGGTATCGTATGCTTTCTCGAGATCAAAGAATATCGATACGGCATGTTGTTTATTTACGATTGCATTTTTAACAAAGGATTCTAATCGTACCAAATGATCAATGGTACTTCGATTTTTCCTGAAACCACATTGAATATTGGTTATAAGGTTGTTGGTTTCAAGATACCAAGTTAATCTATTATTCACCATACGTTCCATGGTTTTACAGACACAGCTAGTTAGAGATATCGGTCTGTAATTAGACGGATCTGTATGATCCTTGCCAGGTTTTGGTATTGGGACAACAATGGCATTACGCCAGGAAGTTGGGAAATTCCCTGTAGTCCATATCATATCAAATATATTTAGCAGTGTTTCCGAACACGATTCGGGCAAATGCTTCAGGAGCTGATAGTGGATATCATCAGCCCCTGTAGCTGTATCATGAGCTTGCTCAAGAGCAGTATGTAGCTCATGGAGTGAAAATACTTCATTATAATCTTCACCATTGTCTGAGTTAAAATTTATTCTTTTCTTCTCCTGTTGTTTCTGGTGTTTTTGAAATTCAAGGACATAATTTGATGATGAAGAATGTTTGGCAAGAGTTTCGCCAATTTTATTTGCTATGTCAGTTTTATTAGTTAAGAGATTATCACCATCCTTCAGATGGTGTACAGTAGATTTAGAACCTTTGCCCTTAATTCTTTGGACCATGTTCCACACCTTGGACATAGGTGTACGTGAGTTTATTTTGGAAACATAATTCCTCCAAGACTGACGCTTATTTTGTTTAAAGGCACGTCGAGCCTTGGCATTTGATATTTTAACTTTGTCTAAATTATGGACTGTAGGATGTTTGCGAAAATATTTTTCCGCTTTCTTCCTGCACTTTCTGGCCTGTTTACATTCATTATTAAACCATGGTTTACGTATGTGTGGAGTTGCAGAGGACTGTGGAATTGTTTTGTCAGCAATGTCATTTAAAATATCCGAAAAAGACTGTATAGGATCTTCACTGTTCCTAAAAAGATCATGCGTAATGTGTTCAACACACAGAGGCTGATAGAATGCCCAATCAGCCCTGGCAAAGTTCCTTCTGAATACAGGTGGATCATCACCAGGGTTGATGTTTTTGAGAATGGTTGGGAAGTGATCACTCCCACATAGGTCATCATGTACCATCCATTCAAATTCATCATATAAGGTTGAATCAGTAAGTGATAAATCCAGGGAAGAATATGTTCCCGTAGCTGGATGTAAATAGGTGGCTGAATCGTCATTAAAAATACATAAATTATTATCGGAAATGAATTCCTCGATGATTATACCTTTACTATTTGTGTTGACACTTCCCAAAGCGGATTGTGTCCATTCAGATCGCCCATGATAACACATGGCTTTGGAAGCTGATCATAGAGATTTTGAAGATCAGATTGTCGAATATTACAGGAAGGTGGTACATACAAGCTGCACAGTGTCAGTGCTATGTGCAGAGTTAAACGAACAGCAACAGTCTGAAGATTTGTATTAAGTGAGACAGGGCTATGTATAATACCCTGCCGCACCAAAATAGAAGCGCCTCCAATAGCTTTATCCCCTGGAGGGGAAAAAGAATGATAATCAATGTATTGTCTTAAGTTAAAGGTATCAGTACTTTTAAGATATGTTTCTTGGAGACAGAATGCTGACGGCTGAAGGTCTTGTATTAGTAATTGTAATTCATTGAAGTTATTCTTCAGTCCTCTGCAATTCCACTGAACTATATTGCATCCGGTCATGGAGCTTCAACTGGAGATCGAGAACGGGAGGAAGTCCTATTCCTGTTAAGTGGGAGTGAGGGACTCACCTCCATCTCCAGAGGGTCAAACACATTTTGAACCTCTACGGGGGATTTTGTGGGAGAAAGCTCCTCCAAGTGCTGGAGTGCCCTGGCTTTTTTCCTCATTTGCTTTTTTGATTTTCTTGATAAATGGGGGTCATCCTGATTGATATTTTGTACATTCACTGTATCTAAGGATTTAGTTTGAGTTGTGGATGGAAATTCTGTTTGTGTGGCGGATGTTAATACTGGTGTATTGCCATAGTTCATCTGATTGTCACTTACCCAGGAGATGTCAGTTTGCGTCGACGCCGTTGACATTTGTGGGGCTGGACGAGAGGAAGTCACAGCAGATGAATAGGTTTTAGCGGAAGGAGGAGACTGAGCTGAAAGTAACTTTTTTGCTTCAGTATAAGAGATGTTGTTGGTACATTTAAGTTTCAATATTTTCGTTTCGCGCTCAAATACTGGACAGGTTTTGGACGAGGACAAGTGCTGACCATCACAGTTGGCACATTTAATCTGATCCGTGCATTCAGAACCCTCATGAGTTCCACTACAACGGAAGCATCTTGTCATACCAGTGTAAAATTTCGCTCCATGGCCAAACCGTTGACACTTGTAACATCGGAGTGGGTTCGGGACGTATACCTCCACTCCAATGTTAAAGTAACCAGCTTTTATTGATGTGGGGATTTTTGATAAGGAAAAGGTGAAAAGATAAGTGTGAGTGTTCACAATATTTCCAGCTTCTGTTTTTCTGGTAAAGCGCTTGACAGAGGTTACACCTTGAGATGTCAGCTCAGCTGCAATGTCCTCCTCTGTCATGTCTGACAGACAGCGAGCACGATCTCTCACAATGCCTTTACAAGAATTAAGTGACTTGTGAGCAGAAACAACAACTGGTATGTTAACAAAATTCTGAAGACCCATCAGATTAACTGATTGTTGTTTCCGATCACATTCTACGAGGATTGATCCAGAACGAAGACGAGTGACGTTTTCACTTCCCCACAGATACTTTGGATTCCCTTAGATATTGCAAAGGGATTCAGTTTTAGAGGCATTGCCATCAGCAGATGAAATAACTAGAATCTTGGCCAAAAGTTGAAACTTGTGATGAGACATCATCATCAGAGGAAACAGAATCCACATGTCGGCGTTTGTTATTTTCGACGAACCAGAGTGCGCAGTTGAAGCCATGTTGTAAGAATAAGTTTCAGCATCCCTGCTCCCCACCCGCCATCGAGTGTCAACAAGGACAGTGCTGTAGTGGAAGCCAACCTACGACACCAGGGTTACAGGAATGCCATACTCCAGAAATAAGGACATGAAAAGCTGTTGTTAATAAAAAGAGGAATGTCAGGCTGGTTCGGCCCATGGCACTTTCCTGTACAAACACAGTAATCAGCGGTCCATATCACCAGATTGGCCCATGAGCCACCGCCTTCTAGCATAGGACTCTAGGCAAACATATGATATAGAATATAATTTGAAATTCAAACATTCAAAGACAAAAATGCACAATAATATACAATAAGTGCATAAGAATGTAGTCCATGCACAGGGCATGGCGTGACCAGCAGATTGATAGAACCGGGCCAGTTCTACCACCCGTCTAGGTGAAGTAAGGGCCGAAGTGGTGTGTTGGGCAATAGGAACACGGTTCCAGGCTCCTACTGCCCTCAACCACCAGGCTACCGTCCTCCACCGACACAGGGGCGCAACCCACGGCAAACGGGTTGGTGGACCTAATATCCCCCCGGGTCCACAACGGGGGGTTGAAGGGCGCTTAGCGTGACCCAGCACCCACCACGAGGAGGTGGCCCTTCATGGGTGCCCGTTTCCATGGAAATCGAGAAAAATGTCATTGCTAAAAATCCGCAAATAGCAAAGGGGATTTGTTTGATATATCTGACAAGTCAAGATAGGTGTCATTTTCAATAAATATTTTTAAACCAATCTCCATTTCAGCTAAGTTTAAATTGTTTCAACGGAAACAGTGAAAAATCAAATTTTGAAAACGTCTTAATAGCAAAAGCCTCCATTTCAACCCTTGGTTAACAAATGTGCTAGGTTTGGATCAAAATTCTTTCCTTGTTTTCAAGTTGTGCACCGGAAACGAAATCATATCCCTCCTTTTGAAACCAAGTCCAAATTGTTGCCATGGAAAACAAGAAAAATGAAAATGCCACAAATCCGCAAGTAGCAAAAGGCACCAGGATATGTATTATCCATCCGCCAAGTTTTGTTCATAGATATTCAGTGGTTTTTAGTTATCCTCCGAAAACGAAATGCACCCTTTCTTAAAAAAGGAAGGGGTTGTGTGCCATTATAAAATGACCGTCATGGTCGATATTAGTTCTCCAAGTCTGCTATACTCACTAGCACATCTTTCCCGACCTTTTGTCGCCACTTAAGTGACACAGGCTCCATGTTTCCAACTGGAAATCTCGGTTATTTAGGGAACCTGTTCATGTGTGCATAATTACAGTTCAGCCTTCCACAAATATCCTCCAACTATCAAATTACAGAAAATAAGGATATAACTTGATTACCTTCCATTTCAACGTGTTTACACTTTAGTCCTTAGAAGGCGAACTGAAGGTCATGCATTATAGAGTGTGAGCAGTCAACCGTATTTGATTTTAATTACCTCATGAACTACGAGGAACAGGACGTAATAACTTTGGTCAGCTAGAGGTGAAATCTGTCAGGTTGTAAACTACTGATCAGCAGTAACATTGATGATAAAGGTGATTTGTGCCCTTCCTCTAATCATTTTATCAACTGGTTTTCTCTGAGTTGAAATCAAACGGGCATGGTAGAAATTAGTCAGCTGTTTTTGAAAGTCTTTCTGTACATAAGTATTATTTAAATGGGATGGTTACTAGTTACTATGGGACTGCTATAGTACAATGTATGCAAGAATGCTTGTAACTCAAAACGTTTCAAAAGTTCAGTTTTGATGACATCGTGCGTCACAAATCGGGTATTTGTTCGAAATAGTCCTCTTATCAACCAACATGCGGCAATGCTCCTATAGCCTATTGCACAGGCATCTTGGTGATGAGAATGGAATACGTTTTCTTTGCGCTTTGAGTAATACAGCACCATAAAATAGAACATAAATTCTCACATCATTATGCCACTTTGTTTGAAACATTTGCAACTGATTGTTCTTTCATTTCTACACAGCATCGCATTACAGCAAAGGACGAGGAAGGATAAGGGTTTTCTAGAGCCAACACGATCTACGGTATTTAACAGTTAATGCGTTATTAGATGCGTGCATATTTCAACATGTTGGCATATTAGAATTTACCTTGACCCATTCTGTCCCAGACAATCATCCAAAGTCTGATGTCCTACATGACCAATACATGTAATAACATTCATTGATTAAACTTGGCAAGGGGGACAATTTTGGCCCAGATTCCAACGTTCTATGGCCGTGCATACATTGCAGGGCCCGTTAAAGTTACCATACTCAATATTAAAACCACAGACGGACTATTGTTCATATTCGCACAAAGTATGTGGGACAAATGCCATTATTACCATATGGATGTCCAAAACTCAAGAATTTGCTCTGAAAAACTGAATTCTGAGATTGAATACTAATAAAGAATGGTCAGTTAGCTGCATCCCTTCGACATTTCTACATCCACCCCACGCCCAAAAAATCGAACACTTCATCTCTCAAATACTCATTTATCGCCTCTTTTGGAACGCTGGGAGGTACTGGGAGTCTGTTCTCTTCCAAAACCCTTTCAGAAAAGACATTTATGATGCATCAATACCGATTACAATCATCGTTCTCTGTAGGTGGGATTGAGGAGAGAGGGCGGCCATTCAAGGTTTGATTTTTTTCAATCTCGGTAATAAAACAAAATGCCAACCACACTACAGTCTATGTGAGCTATGTCCCCTTGGCATTGTTGCACAGATCTGTAAATCTTCCCAGATAATTGCATCAGTTCCGTATCCGAGCACATACCACCAAATCATTATTGTAGAAGCATAGGTCACACATGTCGTCGAGGTTGAAGCAGGTGTCTATAGGGATTGCAAGGAGCAGGACTTGATGTTCACGTCTAACACCTTGAAGGAATGGTGCAGGAAGTCAGATGCATGGAGTCTGTAGATCAATAGCTAACGTTGTGTAAATGGGCCTCTGTAATTGTGTTGGAAAACGAACTAAATGGCCATCGATCTCTCTGAAAGCAAGGCGTGTGTAAGCTCTTGACATTCCCTTGCAACAATCCATGTGAAATAATAACTTCATTAACTTTGGGTCAGTAAGAAAATAAACACTTTCAATCTCGCCATAAGCTATCACAGTTTTCTTTAGTCTGTAATAGACACACGAAAATAATGGATAATCACGTCTGGGTCATTTTATGGTGAGTTTGATAAATACACACATCCTTCAATTTATTACATAGGCTCTCTCTATTAACTTATTTCCTTTAAACGACCACAGACACAACCTGTTTCAATAAGTAAACTCTCGGTGCACAGGAAGACTGAAGATCAGTTGATCACAGCTGGTCATGACTTTGTGGTAAGAGAGGAAATAAACGACTGCTACAGGTCATCGTCGGAGGATTAACACTGACTGTCCCCTGTGTAGACAATAACACAGCCATAATCTGTCATGAAGACTGAAAAAATACATCAAAACATGGTGCAATATTCAAGAAGAGTCCGGGATTTTTTCTGGTATATGCACAAGGGGCGAAACCTTTTTTGAAGTTTTTCATGTCTCTAACATACAGTCTTATTGTAAAACATAAGGTCATGTCTATCTTTGAGACAAGAACAAGCCTTCTGTACATCAAGCCAAGTATTTCAAAATGTCATGAACAAAATAGCCTTATATCACGTTTTTATGTCCATTATATAACCATGAAATATTTTTGCATGATTCGAGGAGGAAAATTGTTTTACGTTATCTAGACCAAACATCCATGTTGTGTTTGGCAGTAAGCTTGTAATGCATTTCCCCGGTCTGTCATCTTCCAGATGATTGGTTTCACCAATGTGGTAAACGTCCATGAACTTCATCACTTCTGGCTTTCAAGTCTCCGCGTTGTGCTATAGCTGAAATACGACTCAAAACATCAATAAAGCCAAATCGCTCCCTACTACGTTACATATACGCATCCAACTGCCTATAATGGCATCAATCTACGTCTGGTCTCAGTCCATTTTCTTAGACATCAAAAGACTCCCCGTCAGGGCAGATGGGACAACTGTCTTGTGTCATCAATAATGTACAAGATAGGGTAATGTACAACGTGACAGCAGCGTATATGAAGAATACACAGTTCAGATATGACATTTGGATCTCAGTTCAGTGTCTCGGGAGCACTTACTTATAAAGCGTGCCGTTTAGAAGTGATAATAGCAACAACGATTCACAGGGGACCTGTCCTTTATGGTGCCCGACTATCAGCTAACCGGCTCAATCTCCAGCCACAGGCTTCAAATCTGGTCTCTAACTGTAGACATCTCTCATGTCAAAATGTCACAGTCACCCAGAGGGTTCCTACACCATTTAATAACTTTCATGGGGAACCATGATGCGGTCTGCGGTACAGCCAGTTCTTTTACCTTTCTCATTTTCCATGATTTTGTTCTTTTTTCTGTGCTAAAATCTCGACTTTTGGTGGTACTAGAAATACAAGCTCAAGGATCCGCCATTAAATGTTCTCGAGAGACTTGTCAGTGTCTTGGTTAGACAGGATGACAGTGGATTTTTCTCTCACAACACAAACACCTTTTGAACCATGACAAAAATAAATATATTTAAAGAAGGACCCAACAATATCTTTAACATCATCTTTAACTTCGTTTCATTTATTCAGTCAAACCTTTTTAGCATCATGGTGATCTACCTTCAGTTGTTGGCGATCTATAGCCAGTTTTTATATTGTATTGTCCAAATAGTGCTATTAGTTTTATCTTTCCACACTAGTTTTAGTTGTAATTGTGATATTCTAGTTGTTTTACTGCCCTTTGAAGACAGTTTTTTCTAATATACACATATTACATTTCAATGTCACATATGTTCTCGTCACGATATGGCTGAAATATTGCCGATGTGACGTTAAATATTAACTCATTCACTCAGTCACTCTTAGCATCATGTAATGAGGATCACTGAGAATGTGTGAAGTTATTTTCGTTCGTCGTTACCAGAGTTTGGCAAATCATTCGAATCAAACAACTCGTATAATGAAGCATGACCTTTCTTCGAAGCTTTAATAAAACTCTTACTCAGAAGTTGTTTGACCAGGGTTACAACTTTTAAGGCTTTAGTAAGGTGTTCAAATAGTTTTATGGTAGATATACATTGAGGTCATTTTTTATTTGATGCACCAGTGACCAAAATGATGCTTGATGCAGTTCCCTGTTTTGACCTTTGTTGTGTCTGTACAGATCACTGGGGTTAACAAACAGGATAAGGTGAATTCATTGCCACTGAATTGAACTGAACTTTATTAAACTCCAGCCGCGCTTTGCAGCATGAGTGGTACATGTTTCTATCATTTCGTGCAACTTAAATACATGTATGAAACATAAATTGGTTGCAAGAATAAACTGTACATCTCATAGCAGGTTAACGAACAGCTACATCTCGGTGTTTTAATACCCACCTGTGGTGACATAGTAACTGTAGTATTATGAAAAACGTGGATGTTCTTTAACGTCTTTTGAGTTGTATATTACAGTCCCTGTAATTAAAGAACATGTCATGCTACATGTCATGTCATGTAAGTATGTCACATGTGTAGAAAGGTATACACGCAGGAACTGAAGGTTCGTGTACACCTCGACCAGTCAAGGTCCGGGTTAGAATATTGGCCTTCAGTAACCCATGCTTGTCGTAAGAGGCGACTAACGGGATCGGGTGATCAGGCTCGCTGACGTGGGTGACACATGTCATCGGTTCCCAACTGCGCAGATCGATGCTCATGCTGTTGATCACTGGATTGTCTGGTCCAGACTCTCTTATTTACAGACCGCCGAAGCTTTTACTTCTAGATAGCACTAATTTCCACACATTAGAGTTCGATAAAGCAGTGTTTAGCTTTGTTTCACATGCGTTTTCATGTGACAAGATGTGCATTGTCCACAACAGAATTAAGTGCAAACAACTCTGGTTGAAAGGTATCACACGTTATTTAGCCTGTGTTTACAAAAATTCGTTCCTCCTCTTCCGAAAATAACAATCAGCCAAGTTCATACCCACGCGGAAGGAATCTGAGCTTGTTCCAAAGAAGAGAGAGGTTCGGATACAGGATTTCTTAATTTTATCAGTGAAGAACTTTGTATACGAAAATATTTCCGTGGTCACACAGTGCGGGAACTGTATAACCAATTCTGTTAACCAAAAGCTGTCAATGTTCTCGAATGAAATACCAAAATAGCACAGCTCATCAAACTAGAAGAAGTGTTAGTCCATTCACATGTTTGCCAACGTGTGCAGGAAACCGCAGAACTATTAAAAATTCTCATTTGCTTGAAGACCATTGCTAAAATAGTTAGAAGGCTTTTTACTGTCTCCTACAAATTTCTTCTCTTGCACGTTGCATTGAAGGTAATCTAATCAGAACACATTAGTATCAGAATTGATTACATCGAGCACCCAACCAATATTGCGTCCAGGAGTATTGCCGTTTAAAAAGAAAATGATATCTTGACTCTGGAGTGTACGACACTGTCTAGACAGATAAAAATATTGTTTAAGTGGAATTAATCTGCTGATATGGCACTTTGGTCTTAAATGGAAGGATTTGATTGAATAATCTCAGTAATGTGTATATATTCCATGTGGAGGTTTAACTACGCAAAACATTAGTATTCTCTTTTCAAAACATGTTTGCAAGTCGAAATATTCTCTGCCTTATGTTTGCATATTTGTTGTTTGACGCCGCACTCAGCAGTGGTCCAGCTTTATGACATGTTTAGTCTCGATTTGTGAACAATCAATTCCAGACCAGACAATACAGTGGTTAACATCCACGCAACTGGGATACGTTGACATGCATCAATGAAGTCAGCGAGCCTGACCACCCGATCTCGTCAGTTGCCTCTTAAGAGCCCTAACTAATTGGCGTCACTTGTTTTCTGAATAAGTGGAGCGCAATAGTGCAGTGGTGAGGCGTCTGCCTATCACACTGAAGGCCCGGGTTCGTTCCCCGGTCGGGGCACCTAGGTTCGGGTCCCCAGGTGGGCACATTGGTAGTAATCTTTAAGTACTCACAGACCCCGTTTGGATTCACTGTGGAACATTAAAGTCAACAGTTCAGTCACTCTATACACAGGCTACTGCTTCTAAGAGCGATTGTTTAAACAGCAAGTCCATGTTTTGAAACACATTTCGCACTGTTGAATATTCAGTTCACCTTTCCTGTGCTGTTTTAAGGTTGAATGGTTATCTATAGTCTATGTTTTATTCACTGCCTTTAACGATTTCCATCCAGGGGGTCCCAGTTTCACAACTCCTCTCACGTAGAGGGAAATTCGGCGTTTCTCATCGTTCAAACGCCTCAGTTTTAGTATTAAGTTTGTATTACATATATGATTTACGCAATGCAAGCGCATCCTTTACATAATTTGCATAATTGGTAGCAAGCTGAAAATTAGTACAAAGGAGTGTATTAATGAAATAATGCCTATTGATGTACACTGGCATACCTTTAAAATATTTTTGTCGAAGATCATGATATATTGGGCACTCAAACATAAAGTGAAATTCATCTTCAATATTAACACTATTACAAAATGTATAAAGTCTTTCCTGCCTGGGTAATCCATCATGTCTACTAGTATTTTTTAAGTAAAGGAAGTGCACCTACTCTTAGTAAAGTACTTCTACGTCTTGCATCTTTAGATTTGATAAAAGTTAGATTTGGTTCAATTGCAGGTATTTGTTTGTGACGGATGCCAACGGTGGTGCAGAATAATCTCACTTTTTCACGAACACCTGGTATCATTGATCACCGATCATTGATATGTCTTGTCAACATTCAACCATCCCCATAGAGCTGGAATACCATTCAATCGTAAAGCAAAAGAACGAATACTCAAACAAATTCCAATTTTCTTCTTGGACTATAAATGTTCATTATGGCCGACATTAGTCTGCTCTACATACATACTCGCACATCTTTCCCGACCTTTCAGCGCCATCACAGATAACACAGGCTCCAATAATTCAACTAGAAACGTCACTTGTATTGATAATCTGTTCATGTGTGCATAAATACAGCCCAGACTTCCACAAATATCCTCCAAATATCAAATTACAGAAATTACACGCATAACCTGATTACCTTCCATTTAAACGAGTTTACACCTTACTGCTTAGAAGGCAAACTGAAGGCCATGCAGTATAATGTGTGAGCGTTGAACCGTATTTGATTTTTAATTATCGTATGAACTACAAGGCACAGAACGTAATAACACTGCTCTGTTGGAGTTGAAATGCTTCAATTTGTATACTGTCAATCAGCAAAAAGTACCATTTTTCCCTCACAACAAAAACACAAAACTCAAGTGTTTGTAACCACGTTGATGATTAAGCCAACTCGTGCCCCTCCGTAGTTTTCTATAAGCTGAAACTGGTTACCCAGTCATGTTGGAATTGCTGGTAACACAATGACTGATGCTGCTGCAAAAGGACCACTCAACGAATCTGTGCACTAATCATGCACTAATTAGAGTGAGTGAGTGAGTGAGTTCATATTTAACGTCACATCGGCAATATTTCAGCCATATCGTGACGAGAACAGTTTACATTGAAATGGAATATGTGTATATTATAAAACCTGTCATCGAAGGACTGTAAAACAACTAGAATATCACAATTAGATTTAAAACTAGTGTGGAAGGTTAAAACTAATAGCACTATTAGGACAATGCAAGATAAAAACAGGCTATAGATCGCCAACAACTGAAGGTAGATCACCATACAAGGGACCATGGGGACTTACAGTACCTTTGCTACCTGCATGGACCCTAGCTGGATTTACACCATTCCTTCAGCCATTGGCGTTTATATTGAGATTTAGCCATACATTAAAATGACAAAAACACTACGATTAAAAACCTGGTAGACTTAAATTTACTTGAAATGTTTTGGGACTTACGTACCCTCTCAGGGGACAATAATTTTACAGTACTTTAACCCCTTTGAGGGTACAGCCACTAACAATACAAGTTACTAATCTAAACTACCAATCATTAAAATACATCTATCTACAGAACATATTATTCAAAATTCATCTATTAAATCAATTTCTTTTAAAAAGCCAATAATTAAATGAAAATTAACAGTGTTAAAAAGATCCTTAACTGTTTTCACATTGAAATACTTATCCCTTATGATGGAGAATTCAACACAGTCAAGCAGGAGATGCTTGACTGTGACTCTCTCATCACAAGGGATACAAAACGGAGGATCTTCACCTTTTAACAAGTATTTGTGAGTATACCTTGTATGACCAATGCGACATCGTCGCATGATGACCTCTTCAAATCAGGAATGACAACCCAAGTAGGTGTAACCAATATAGGGTTTTATTTCATGTAATTTGTTAATACCTACTTGGGTGTCCCACTTCTTTTTGCATCAGATCACGGATGTAGGTTCTAATGCTAGCTTTGTAATCAAGGTATGGAATAAGAAGTGGTGTCACAGATTTGTTGAGTGCTGCCTTGGCAGCTAGATCGGCCATAGTGTTCCCAGAAATGCCAACGTGGCTGGGTAACCAACAAAAGACGATGTCGCATTATACAATTCAATTATTCCAATTAAAAGTGGATGTTTACAAGAGAGATTTTTTATAGCCTGAAGGCAAAAAGAGAATTTGAAAATATGATGTATTGTTTATATTTGGGGTGTCTATTAATATATTTAAGAGCTGTTAATATGGCGTTAGCTTCTGCTGTGAAAATAGAGCTGTTATTTGGTAATCGAGAAGAGATTGTTCTGGATCCAATGACAGTGGCACAAGCCACTGCGCCACTATCCTTGGACCCATCAGTAAATGAGGATTTGTATGTATTATATTTACTTTTTAATTAAAAATATATTCTTGTTTATATTGTAATTCATTAGTTTCAGTTTTTTTAAATGATGTTAATGATAGGTCAACTTGTGGCCTAACCAATTGCCAAGGAGAAGAAGAAAGAAGACGGGAAGGAGCTATATTTACCAACTGAATGCCGGCAGCAGAAATGTATGGTTTAATTCTTAAACCAAGAGGTGGAACAAGAGAAGGCTTTTTGTTGTACAAATCTTCATAAAGAGGATTAAAGACACAGTTAAATGCAGGGTTAGACTCATTAGTATAAAGTTTTGTTATATACTGCAAGGACAATTTTATACGGCGTTGTGTAAGAGATGGTTCATCTGCCTCGACGTAGAGACTGTCAACAGGAGAAGTTCTAAAGGATCCAAGACAAAGTCTTAGACCTTGGTGATGGACAGAATCTAATAGTTTTAAGTTGCTTTTGCAGGCTCCGCCATATACAATCGAACCATAATCAAGTTTAGATCGCACCAATGATCTATATTAGGAGGGTAGTGAAGGAGTGCCTTCAGGCAATTAGCTTAGTTTAATATGTGGCAGGAATGTTAAAGGGGAATCAAAAATTAGGCCCAAGAATTTACAACATTGGCGGAGTGCCATTTAAAGATAGTTCTGGGTCCTTATGAGGCTTATATTTTCTACAAAAATGTATACAATTAGTTTTTTATTTAGAAAATTTAAAGCCACCATTTATTTATTTTGTTTAAACATAACTGCAGTTGCCGTTCAATAGTATGCATATTTTTACCACGACAAGAAATATTAAAATCATCCACAAAAAGTGATCCATCAATTGAATCGTTTAAAACCTTGGATAAACTGTTGACCTTATGCTAAATAATGTGACAGACAAAATACTGCCTTGTGGGACACCCTGACCCTGATTGTAATGATCAGATAGGGTTGAACCCACTCGGACTTGAAATTGCCTGTCTTTTAAAAACTGTGATATAAAAAGAGGCAAACGGCCTCTCAAACCAAAGTCATGTAAATCCTTCAAAATGCCATGCTTCCATATCGGATCATACGCTTTCTCAAAATCAAAGAAAATTGATACAGCATGTTGTTTATTTACTATAGCATTTTTAACAAAGGATTCTAAACGTACCAAATGATCAATGGTACTACGATTTTTCCTGAAACCACATTGAATATTTGTTTTAAGGTTATTGGTTTCAAGATACCAAGTTAATCTATTATTCACCATACGTTCCATGGTTTTACAGACGCAGCTAGTTAGAGATATCGGTCTGTAATTCGACGGATCTATCTGTATGATCCCTGCCAGGTTTTGGTATTGGGACTACAATGGCATTACGCCACGAAGGAGGAAATTCTCCAGACGTCCATATTTGGTCAAATATATCTAAAAGTGTCATCAGACATGGTTCAGGCAAGTGTTTCAGTAGCTGATAATGTATATTATCATCACCCGCTGCAGTGTCATGAGCTTGCTCAAGAGCAGTATGTAGCTCATGTAATGAAAACACTTCATTATAATCTTCACCGTTATTTGATTCGAAATTAAGTTTTGTCTTTTCCTGTTGTTTCTGATATCTCTGAAACTCTGGGACATAATTTGCCGATGATGAAATTTTGAAAGAGTTTCGCCAATTTTATTTGCAATGCAAAGATTAGAAGCCTTTGATAAGATCATACATTTGTCATCTTAGGCAAAAGAAGTGGGGCACTCAAGTAGATATAAATTAGTTACATCAAATCAAACCAACAATCGGTTACACCTACTTGGGTTGTCAGTCCAGATTTGAGGAGGTCATATCAAGACGATGCCGTATTGGCCATTCGCGATACATGAATAAGTTAAAAGGTGAAGATCCACCATTCTGTACCCCTTGTGATGAAAGAATTATAGCCAAGCATGTCCTGCTTGATTGTGTGGATTTTTAAAGTTTAAACCATGAAGGATCGTTTTAGTGTAAATGCTCATTTAATTATATGGGATTGGTTTTAAATTGAATTGATTCAAATTTTGATTAATATGTTTTGTATATAAAATAAGACTTGTATGATTGGTCGAATACATTTAATAACTGAGATTGGTTGGGGTTGTATCCTCAAAGGCGGTTAAAGTATTGTAAAATTATTGTCCTCCTGAGAGGGTACGTAAGTCCCGAAACCTTCAAGTTAAATTTAGCTCTACCAAGCTTTTAATCGCAGTATATTTGTTGTTTCAAGCAATGGATAAATCCCAGAACAATCGCCAGCGGTTCTCGAGTATGATGATCAACCTTCAGTTGTTGGCGATCTATAGCCCATGTCTATTTTGTATAGTTGCGTATAGGATTATCGTTTCATGGTATCATGCTAGTTTTAGTCTAAATCTGTGACAGTCTAGTTATTTTACTGCCCTTTGTCGACAGGAATCTGTACTTTATTGAGAAAGTGTAATCCCAAATATCACATTTGACCACTTTCTAAAATGGCATTGTGTATTTCATAGCTTTCGGCCGTAGGAGCCGTGCCAATTAACACTTATCAGGGGGGTACACAAAGTCCGCAGTCTAGACTACCAGTTGTCCGACTTCCGCGGTGGCTGAGCGGTCCAGGCGTCTGACTTTGTGTGCTGGCGATTAGGTGCCTGACTCTGAGGGTGTGGGTTTGAATGCCGGATGGGACTAGAATCTGTACTTTACTGAGAAAGTGTGATCCCAAATATAACGTATGTTACAGGTATCTATATTGCCTGAATTTGTTTATATTCATAAACTATTTTCACAGTCACGATATGGCTGAAATAATGACTATAAATTTTCATTCATCCAATCCTTCTGAGTTTAAACGGGTACTTTGGAAATTAGTCAACATGTTCTTGATGCCCAATGACTCTCCATCTATCACGTGAGTATTGTTAAAATAGTATGGTTACTATTGACGGTTTGTATAAGTGCAGTGTGTGCAAGAACGCGTGTGATTCGCAAAGTTTAAAACGTTCCGTTTCTTATGACGTCGTGTGGCAACTTTGAGTCACAGATAGATAATAGATAGATAGGTGTTCGGGCAACTGGGCCCATTAACACCTTGCCCATCATAAAGGTTTGCTACGTTTATAGACTTTTACAAAGTAGTTAAGCTGCCACACGCTTTAATGTAAGCAAGAATGACATTCTGAACATCATTGCGAGTGATATTACTTGTACACAACAGTCCAGTCAATGAGATGTCAATATTCAGCGCTGTCAAAGATTCCACCATCGCCTTACGATGAGTTACATATTTTTGACAATGCAGTAAAAAATGTGCCACATCATCTAGCCGATTACACACTGTGCAATTTGCAGGAATAGAATTATTAATAATGTTTAGATATGCACCAAGACCACAATGCCCAAGACGAAGTCTGGTTAAAAGTACTTCTTCTCTACGATTGTTTCTGGATAATTTTGCTTTAGCTATAAAAGGCTCAATGCCAAAAGATGGCGTCCTTTTAAGGATGAGGTCCATCTCTGTTGCCATTTCGCTTGAGCATGGGTCTTACTGACGGTATAATTCTGCAGGAGAGGGCAATATTGTCTCATCCTGTTCTGAGACATCAAAATCTAATGCAGCTTTTGCCAAATGATCAGCTTTTTCATTTCCAAATATTCCAACATGAGCTGGTATCCATGAAAACTCAAAATCTAAAAGATCTTTACTTAATTCATTAAAAAGATCGAGGATGATATTGATCAAGTCTTGTCTTGCTGAAGAGGCACCTGTCTGAATTGCTTGTAAAGAACTGACAGAATCACTAAAAATGACCGCTGATACAGGTCTCAAAAAATGAATCCACCGCAAAGCTTCAATGATTGCTGCAAGTTCAGCAGAGAATACAGATAAGTGATCAGCTAATTGTAAGATATTTCTCTTTTATCAGTGGCTATGAAGATACCTGCACCAACACGACTGGACACTGAGCACTTAGATCCATCAGTGTAAATCTGCATTGCATTGATCCACTGTAAACTTCGGATATGTTCCTCGGCAAGAGCTTTAACACGAGGCGCTGGCTCGGATTTATTTGCTTGTTCCAGGACATCAAGGTAAACTGATGGAAGGTCAAGTAACCATGGTGGCTTCTTTGGCAGAACACTAACATCAGCTATGGCAACATCAAATACATTATGATGGAAAGCAGTTCTCTGAGAACGCATCCCAAAAGGCCCCATGCTGTCTTTCCAAGGATCTAGGAAATACTCAACACAATCTCCAAATACAGCTGAAGTAGGGTGTTTCATTCGAAAAGATTTCAATTTCAGCATGTACCGAACTTCTAACAGTTCACGCCTGAGATCTAAAGGCATTTCACCAGATTCAACATGTAGAGCCTCAACAGGGGTAGTTCTAAATGCTCCAAGGCATATTCGTAGGGCTTTTGACTGAACAACAGCTAGTCTTGCCTTTTGTGTAGCACATGCAGATCCATAGGCTTGACAGCCGAAATCAAGTCGTGATCTAATGAGGGCACGATACAACAGTAACAAACACTTCCTGTCTGCACCCCATTTGGTACTGGAAATACTTCTCAGAAGGTTCAGGACTTTAGTGCATTTCTGAATCAAATAGTCTATATGAGGTTTCCAAGTAAGCCTCTTATCAAACCAGAGTCCCAAAAACTTGACTTTATCCACAAACTCCAAATGAGAACCGCACAAAACCAATTTTGAATTATGTGGAATCTTCTTCCGAGTAAAAATGATTGCAGGTGATTTAGAAGCTGAAATCTTAAAACCCCAATGGACACACCAAGTCTGTACAAGATGAAGAGATTGTTGAATGTCATTAAAGACAGTGTCAAAATTACTGGACCCTTTCCACAACGCTCCATCATCTGCAAACTGTGATGTTTCGACCAGTACACTGATAGTCTCAAACAGGTCATTAATCATAACATTAAATAAGGTTGGGCTGATTACACTACCTTGAGGTGTTCCATTTTCTAACATGTATACATCCGACAGAGAAGTTCCAATGCGAACTTGTATAGTTCTATCCCTCAAGAAATCTTTTATCCAGTCAAGCATGCGGCCACTAACTCCAAGCTTATACAGTTTTATTACTAAACCGTCCTTCCATAACATGTCATAGGCTTTCTCAATGTCCATGAAAACAGCCAGTAGATATTCAGTGCTTCCTAGTGCCTTTTTAATTTCAGTTTCAAGTCGCACTAAATGATCAGCACAAGATCTGTTTTTTCGAAAGCCTGACTGGACACCTGAAAAGAGATTGTTCTTTTCCATGAAGTAAACCAGACGGCTATTTACCATTCTCTCCATTATTTTGCACATGTTGGAGGTAAGAGCAATAGGCCTGTAGGATGTGGCTTGAGTAGGATCTTTACCAGGCTTTGGAATAGGAACTACAATTGCCTTTTTCCAAGAAATGGGAAGTTTGCTTTCAAACCAAATGTGATTAAAAAGTAAAAGCATAGTTTCAAGGCTGATAATTGGCAGATGTTTGAACATATCATAACACAATAAATCGTCACCTGGAGAGGTATTTTTTCGTCCAGAGATGGCATTCCTTAATTCCTGTGAACTAAATAAAGAGTTGTAGTCTGCGATAGTTTCCCCAAAACTTTCTGGATTTGGACAGCTTCTTGATATTTAAGACAACCTCTGTATGCAGCAGAGTGAGCTTCATCACAGTTTTTACATTTAAGAGAACATTGCATTCCTCATATTTGTGCTTCCCGCAACATTTAGCGCAAACATGATGAGTGCTCCTACACTTAGCACAGACATGGCCAAAGACATTTAAAGCAGCGCAGTGCAGGGGGAACATATATCCGGATAGGAAATCTCTGGAAGAAAATGACAACATGATCTGGTAAAGACTGACCAACAAACGTGAGCAAAACAGATTTAGTTGGGATTTTATCAGGTCCACGAGTCAGACGCACCGCAGAGTATAGTAGAGGCAAAACAGGTTTTATTTCTTCCTCAATTTCAACATCAAGGTCGATACCATAGATAACTCCTCGAGATCTCATTAGTGACTCAGGCTCATACGGTGTAACAAAATTTTCAGCAAGTTCTGTAATTTGCATAAGCTTATGGGCTGCCTCAACGGATTTAGTTGTTACACAAACATCACCCCTGGCCATCCGCTTAACACTATCTATTTCAGTTGTAACCTTAGCCAAAGCTCAAAGCTGGGTCATCAGTTGACAAAGGGTTGTAGAACCATCATCAACATCTGCCTTAATGATGACAGTGGTTGACTTCATCTGAACTGGATCATCATAAACAAAGGTGAGATCTGACCACGCATGAGAGGTAGTAGGTGGTTGCTTGACAACACAAGCTTTCTTATGAGGACCATCCGGTATGCGACCGATTCGCTTCCTCCCTGAAGACACCACTTTAAAGCCATCCTCACAGTCCATTCTGTTGTCAGACATTGCCGAGGAAAATCCCAAACAACTGACTGATTAACCCACGAAAAATAATAAAAGTAAAAGTTTCAATACACTCCAACAGATGAGAAAAAGCAGAACACAACCAAAAAGGAACAACCATAAACAATCAAGTATGCGTTGATACTGATCAATTTGCTGACAAGCAAAAGACGTCCGCACTCGACGGCAGTCAAGACCGAACTCTCTTTAGTCACAGAGAGCCCTTGAAGTGGTCACCGTGTTCGGCCGCGTAGCTCCTAAGTCTCTGCATCTTCCGTCCTGTCCCCAAAACAGTTGCACTTACAGCGCACCTAGTGTCTCCTTGGTCAAGTGACTTTGTTCGAAATAGGCCAAAAGAATGTCAATAAATAATGATCGGCATGTGGTGATGTGACCGTTAACCTTCTATCTCCAAGCGCACAGACAGCTTGGTTTGAGTAGTCCCAAAGGGCGATGAGAATGGAAATTAGTTCTCTGTGCCCTTTGAGTAAAAAATGCAGCATGGCAAAGCACCTAAAATAGAACAGAAATTGTCACATCATTACAATGTATGCCACATTGTTTTAAATATTTGCGATTGATCGTTATTTTTTTTTCTCTGAAGCATTGCATTACGCTAATGGACAAGAAAGAATAAAGGCTTTCTGAAGCTAACACGATCTGCAATATTTATCAGTTAATGTGTTAAATCCTGACTGCGTTTTGTCGTGGATTCCAACGTTCAATAAATATGCCTATTAGAGAAATACATTTACCATGGTCCCTGTTACAATCACAGAATGACTTGTATTGGCAACATTAGAATTCATACATATGGATGTTTCAAAAGTCCAAAGATTTGCTCAAAAGAACTGTAGTTTCAGAAAAGAATGCCAAGAAATAATTTTCAAACAGCCACATCGCTCCCGCCGGTTTAGCCTCTCCCTACCCACGAAGGAGAAATACAAAAGGCCAAACCAATGCATAATGATTCAGACTGACAAGAAATTACCCTCAAAACTATAGGAAAACAGAAAGCGACAGGAAAACTTCCACCAGTCCAATGGAGGTCCCAAATGCTGTTCACTGAGTGTTTGACGTTCATTCCTTATAAGTCTGCGTGTGCCAGTTATAATTTGCAGTCGGAAATTGTTTACGTTATGTCACGGCCTATATTCAAGTCTGAGACGACTCAGCCAACGATGACAATCAGCAATGTCCCACATTGTTCCTTACAGTCCTCCCCAGTCGCGAGACTACTGGAATACTTATAAACCGAAAAATCCCTCTACCAAACACTCATTAATCGCCTCCTTGGGCATACAGGAGGTATTGAGCCTGTTCTGTTCCAGAGCCCTTTCAGGATAAACATTCATGATGCATCAATGGCGATTGCAAACGTCGTTCTGTGTAGGTGGG
Source organism: Haliotis rubra (assembly GCF_003918875.1). Taxonomy (NCBI): domain Eukaryota; kingdom Metazoa; phylum Mollusca; class Gastropoda; order Lepetellida; family Haliotidae; genus Haliotis; species Haliotis rubra. Next base: position 1,478,536 of record NW_025767535.1, read on the forward strand.
CGTTGAGGGCGTTATTCAGGGGTTACACAGGTTTCACAGCAATAAAACAAATGCTAACATCATTACAGCATTTGTGTGTTATGTTCCCTTGGCATTGTTCAACAGATCCGTAAATCTTCCTGGATCATTGCATCAGTTCCGTCTCCGAGCACATACCAATAAATCACAATTGTAGAAGCATGGCTCACACGTGTCCTCGAGGTTGAAGCTGGTCTGTATGGGGATTGCATGGAGCAGGACTTGATGTTCACGTCCAACACCTTGAAGGAATCGATCGGTTCAGAGACTGCCACATGGAATGGTCCAGGAAGTCAGAAGCATGGAGGCTGTTGATCAATAGCTAACGTAGGGTATAGAGCCTCTGTAATTCTGATGGAAAACAAACTAAATGGCCATTGATCTCTCTGAAAGCAAGGAGTCTGTTAGCTCTTGTCATTCCCTTGAAACAGTCCAAGTGAAATAATAATTTAGTTAATTTGGGGTTAATAATAAAATAAACACATTCAATCTATCACAATTTTCTTTAATCAGTCATAGACAAACTATGAACCAATATAATAATCTAAAATAATTGATGATCATGGCTTGGTTATTTTATGGTGACTTTGATAAATACTAATAAATACACACAGCCTTCAGTTTATTACATAGGCTCTCTCGAAAAAAAAGTATTTCCTTTAAACGACTACATACCCAATACGTTGGTAATAGGTAAACTCTCGGTGTAAATGCAGACTGAAGCTCAGTTGAAAATCACTAGCACAGCTGGTCATGACTTTATGGTAAGAGAGGAAATAATAGACTGTTATAGATCACCCGCTAGAGGATTAACACCGAGTATCCCTCGTGTAGACAAAAACACCGCCATAATCTATCAAATTTTGCGGAATATTGAAGGAGAGTTATGGGGATTTTTTTACGGCGTACGCAATAAGAGGCAATACCTTTATTTAAATGTAAGGCCGTGAACATATAGGAATTGTTTCTTGTGACTGACACAATTATCGGTTGTCTCTGGAGTTTTGCCCGCCTATATGAATTGTCCACATTAGACATCCTGAAGTTCTATTTAAATTTATTGCTTGGAGTGTACGGATGTGTCTTGACTCTTGTTCAAATCTTTAAATATATTGTCAGTTAGGTCTTGTTTTCACCTCTCTGTTTTTATTACCACCCTGCGTATAACGATATAGACCCGTGAAGATCCTTGTTAGAATTGATCTTCAGTAACCCATGCTTGTCGTAAGAGGCGACTAACGGGATCGAGTGGTCAGGCTCGCTCACTTGGTTCACACTTGTTATCGTATCCCATTTGCGTAGATCGATGCTCATGCTGTTGATCACTGGATTGTCTGATCGAGACTCGATTATTTACAGACCGCCGCTATATAAGTGCAATATTGATAAGTGAGGCATAAAACTAAACTCATTCACGCTATTACAATCCTTTCGTCGGATTAGAAAGACAGGTTATTCTTTTGTATTGGCGTTGTATATTTACAATGTCTGAGCCGTTAGTAATAACCATATATTGGCAGCCACAGAGAGTAGATAAAAGGTCAAGGGTTGAACGCATGTCAAATATTCAACGAATTTGAAATCCTAGTGTGTTATTTGGCAAAACTCTTACAAACCGTTAAGAAACACTATACCTCAGGTTCATCAATCATGAAAAAAATAACAAAACGTATGCCAATGAATATTCCCTTTGACTATAGTATGGAAGACTCTAAGAAATATGTTTGCATATACGACGCTAGGTGCTTAAACAAGTATATGTATGCATGTTTAACTTGTGTCAAACAATATACATCTGCATATTTATATCATTTTCTGGATATTGGTTTGAGAACAGTAGTAACGTGGAAGATATGTTATTCTCGAGTTATGATAGGCAGGATATTCTTGTAGAAAATGACATTCGTTTTCGATTACATGTAGGTCACACATTAAACTTATCTTTTCTTTAAGGAGTATGCATGTGCTGTATGTGGTGAAATATTGATTGGAGGCTTAGAGTGATGACACTAGTGGAAGGATACCATATTGGCAACTAAGCTACCGATGAAATCTTGAACGATCCATTTAGAAGGGATTGTCTATGCGGTGTCATGCAAGATACGCTGGCTTGAGACACTTGCAGGAATGCAATAGGATTCAGACCATTAAAAGGACATCGCAAATCCCCAAACTTAATCACAAATATTTCAGATACGTCTGTGGTGTGTGTACTTGTATATCCAGTATATGGAGGCTAACTGAGGGGTTTCTTATCAAACACGCAGAAAAGCCCCGACACATTTCTTGGTGTTACAAATATAACTTAGGTTTTGGATATTCCTCAGAAACCGCTGACCAGTTTTGCCCATAATGTGGATGTTTCACGCTTTATGAGTGAGTGAGTTTAGGTTTACGCCACACTCAGCAATATTCCAGCTATAAGGCGTCGGACAGTAAATACTCGAGTCTGGACCAGACATCCCAGTGATCAACAGCAAGAGCATCGATCTGCGCAATTGGGAACCGATGACATGTGTCAACCAAGTGAGCGAGCCTGACCACCCGATCCCGTTAGTCGCCTCTTACGAGACACATGGGTTACTGAAGATCAATCCTAACCCGGATCTTCACGGGTCTCACGCTTTTATGGGATCTTTATTATAATCAATGGAATCAAAACTGAATGATTATCACTTACGTGTTTGTAAAATGCGCAGAGAATATGTGTCTGTCCATGTTGACGAATTCTCAAGACAAAAACAAACTGTCAATCGTATCTGACATTTAAGTTGTCTACTTCTTTTATATGTGCCGCGATTAGGTGCAAAATTGCAGATGCGGCGTTCAGCAATACTCACTCACTCACTCTTTCATACGTCAAGGTATGGTAACATTCTTATGGACCTCAACTGAGTTATATTAATATAGCTTCCATGGTACTCTTTACAAAACATAAAAGGTTTTGTTTTATTCTTTTTATAGAAAATAGGATATGGGCAAGGTACCTGTTAACAACTATTTCCTAAACTGTATAACGTGAAACTTCCCTGTAGACCTAACATGTTTTCCAAAGACTCAAAAGTAGAATAATTTCATTTTGTTCATGCTAATGATTTCCTGTCTCACAGTGCATTATTTCATATTCTTGGCTAACTATAATTAAGCTAACGAGCCTTCAGCGTATTGGGCTCTTTACAAAAGGATGATTTCTGCTACAACGAACTCTGTATTTTCAAAGTTATCAACTACTTCTCAAGATACAAACCTGCGTTACAGATGACATCTTGAAATAACCAATTTGATTCAACATTTTCCTTACCAAAAAGCCAAAGAAGTGTTTAAGCCTGCGTGAAATTTATGCTTATAAATAAATAAATTTGTGGTTGTAGAAAATCTGTCCATCTGTTCCTGTAGGGCTTGACAACATACGAAGAGAAGGTAAAGATGCAAGAAACACAACTTCATAGATTTGAGATGAATTGATGCCTTTGTGTACTAATGGCCATATCTTTCCAAATGATTTTAGTAAACACTTTTCTGCTTTATCATCAGTCCGATGTGATTTTCTGTACACAAAAATATGGAATTTGTTTCCTCGGGATATATCTGTCAGAAACAATTAGTGAGTGAGTATGGTTTTACGCCGCTTTTAGCAACGTTCAACAGCGTGGGACACCAGAAATGGGCTTCACACATTGTACCCATGTGGGGAATCGAACCCGGGAATTCGGAGTGAGGAGCGAACGCTTTAACCACTAGGCTACCCTACCGCCCCATCAGAAACAAAATAGATTCACAAATCTCTTTTAATTTGAAATGTGAGGGTACGTAAGTCCACAAACATTTAAAGTAAACTAAAACGCCCCACTATTTTTAATCGTAGAGTATGTGTCTTTTTAAATGTATGGCTAGATTTGTCTAAGTTGCTAACGGCTGAAGTGATGGTGTAAACCCAGCTAGGGTCCATGCAGGAAGCAAATGTACTGTAAGTCCCCGTGGTCCCTAGTATGGTGATCTACCTTCAGTTGTTGGCAATATATAGCCTGTTTTTATATTGTATTGTCATGTATGGTTAAACTGTTTTATATTTAATTACTAATTTTAAATTCCTATCTGTCATGATCTAGTTGCTTTACTGTCCTTCGTTGACAGGTTTTTTATAATTTACTTTCAATTTTTATGAATCTGCAACTTGATTTAGTCACGATATGGCTAAAATATTGCCAAAATGACTTAAAAGTTTAACTCACTCACTCACTATTTGAAATGTACATGAGACATATCGTCTCCTCAAAAACGTCCGAGCTTAAAATGACCCCCTGTGCACAAGTGCAACAAGCATGGCAAGATGGTGGTTCACAATTGACTTGCCTTCGCTACAGGTGAAGCACGGTTTTCGCGAGCACCATGTATCGTCATTATTTGACATGAAATAGTATCATCTGTACAAGCGACTCTACTTTTACCTGAGATAAGTATCGAAGGGTTTTGTTGCATATATCAGAAATCTCAACCATGTAGGGTCCATGCAGGTAGCAAAAGTAATGTAAGTCATGGTTTAGTTTGACCTTCAGTTGTTGGCGAAATATTGTATCAGTTTTCTGTTCATGCTAGTTTTAGACTCCAGCGACTCTATTTTTTAGTCCTTCGATGACTGAGATAAGTAAAACATCGAAGGGTTTTGCCGAGGTGACGTTTGCTTTTACTCATGTATCAGAAATCTCAACTGCGAGGAGAATAGATCCCCGCTATTGGTAGACTGAGCTAATGCTTCGATCACTAAGTCACCCTTCTGCCCCAGAGTCATCATAAAGGGTTGCCGTAAACTAAATCTGTTCACGTTGTAAATACGACAATGTCCATCAATTTGATCTGCCCTATTTCTGTAAAGAGGTTATTCCTGCCCCTGTCTCAGATTGTAGTAATTATGTCTATAAAACAGTATGATGTCAGTTGTAATCATGTTTATGATATTTCACAGATACAAGACCATAGGCCATGCTCAGACAAGAACAAATGTTCTTATCATTAGAATCACATTTTCAAAAGACCATGTACATCTCAGCGTGCTATTTACATAGTGGCGATATATATGCCGTATAGATACGATATGCATGATATGTCAACGAACATTGTTTGGGGTTTTTATACCTAATCATTCTTATTCTATCATCCAAAACTGTCGTCCACTGCTGGGAAATATCGTTTTGACAGTAGATTTTGTACAATACCCGGACATCATCAATTACATGAGTCACAACTTGATGACGTCACAATGCTATGACATCGCTTCACTGCAAGTCTAATGGCAGTACCGTGTTCAGAGATGTACAGATTTCATTGAAAACTAATAAATAGTGATTATATATGATAAATAGAATCTCACCCTCGTATCTTCTGATATCAAATATATCAACATTCGATAATAAAAGTAAAAATAACTTTATCATTTCGTGTTGATATAATTGATATCAGTTGACACTTGGGTGAGATGTTCTATTTATTCTACAGATTCAATATATATTTGTCTGTGAGTAGTCTTACAATAAATGTTCCTTGTTCTGACAACATCCTACCTTAGATTGATGGTATCCCAAAAGTGACCAGCCTTTCGATACTACCTGGTATTATCACTATTTCATAGTGATCCATAAATACATGATCGTGATATATGTCTGAATCGTACAATCGACTCTGCTTTTATGCAGGGAATCGTTATAGGCTTTGTCGCTTTAATTCCAACACCCAAGAGCAATTATGCATGGTGTGAAAATGGAAACTTGTTTCAAGTTTTCTCGTCAAATATTCTTAATTAACCATTAAAAGGTACAATTCAACATTTGCCCCGTGGATTGGTTTGTTAGTAATCTGGTTTCTTGGTCTGTCATCATCCTACACAAGAACATTGTTTTCACCTATGTGGGAAACGTCAAGGATCTGTATCACTTCGGGCCTTCATGTCTACACGTCGTGCTGTAAATGAAATACCGTTTAAAGCGTCCCGTATGCTAACAGGAAACAGAGGCAGTCGTCCCCTGCCTTTACAAATATCACACCACGTCTGGTCTGAGTCAGTTTCGCTGTCTAGCACGCGATGACTTCTCTCCGATGCACATGGGATCAGTGATGTGTAAGATATGGTAACATTTACTGTTCAACGTGACAGCAGCGTATATTTGAAGAATACACAGTGTAGATATGCCATTTTTATCTCAGTTCAGTGTCCTGGGAACACTTTCAGCGTGCGGTTTAGAAGCAATAGTATCTACAACGATCCATAGGGACTTGCTCTTTACATTGCCAGACTATCAACTAACTGATAAAGTCTTCAGCCATGGAGTATATACTTTGTAAGTAATTATACACATCCCCGATGTCAGAGCTTTCATTTCTCGTGTAATACTAGATGACTTTCTAATTAAACCCAGAAGTATCTTAATTTCAATTGCAGCCACTAGGTGCAGCGGGCACGATCTGAAGCACATCCGTTAGTTTTGAGTTTAACTTTCAGTTTCCTTTTTTTAAGTTTAACAATGAATTAACTATCTAATAACCCTTTGAAGATCCATCATTTCATATTCACGAGGGAGGTGATTAGTAGTGTTTGTTGGGAGACAGGGTATTTCCCCCGGAAACTACTTCAAAGTTATTTTTATCAAAGAAGTAAAACAAAAGAAAACAGGAGCATATAAAAACAAATGTATTGATAACTCATTTGTCATCATCATCCTCAGTTCATATTATTGTTTACAGTTAAACCACGATATTTATCTGTTTTAACCTGAACTGTGTGAGTTTTAGTGGTGGACAAGCAGTAGCGAGTCGATATAAGACGATGAATCTGTAAGACATATACGTTCATCCAGATTGTCTGATTGGTTTGTCATCGTTGTGTAAAACCCAATACAACCCGAGAATCAAGAAGTCATCGAATTTGATGTGACGTAAATATTGACCCTTCCCCATTTGTATTTACCCTACAGAATAGTGAGATCAACTGACACAAATATACAACTCCAAGCAAAGTTAAAGAACACCCAATTGGAAGGTTCTTTGTTGCAATACCCACTGGCCATGACAGATTAACTGTCATTCCCTGGTCAACATGGGTACTGTATGGACATCTCACTCAACTGTCTCATCACAATGCAGACAAATAAGCCTGGTGCTGTCAAACATGTTTAACCTAGGCACCCTAACTGAAGGTCTCTAATCACGTTAAACTTAATTAACGTCGCATTGATGCATCTGCCGGCCTGGAAAGACTTATAGCTCTAATTGACAGATATTTATCACAATCAGATCCTTCACACATGCAGATACTGCCAAAGCATCAGGAAAGTTCAGGACATCAGCATGTAAACAAGGGATTGTGTTAAAGAAAGTAAGTATGGATCTTTGAGTATATACTCAAAAGATTTGTATTTTTCTCTGTGTATTTTGTGTATGTTTATTACATTGGGTAAATATATTTCGGACTTAAAAACCTTTTAGAATATTTTTTTTCCAAATATGTTCTTACAAATGCGGTTACATGTGGCAGTTTGTTTTCAACGAAATTAATTCTGGTAGATATGTCACCTCCATATGTAAGATTAAATGGCTACTTACTCATAGTGCTGTTTTGTATTTCAAGCATTACTCTTTTTCCAAAACCTTAAGGTTGCAGAGGTGTTTATCGAAGGGCAAAGAAATCAAGCATATCGATAGCCACTCGTTGTTTGGTGGATGCTTACATCGTTCGCGAAAACCACTCCAGAAAGACTGCAATCAGCCAAACTAGTATGCACAGGAAAGGAATGTGAGCTTGTTCTAACAACGGTTGAGGTTAGGATACAAGCTTCTTTAATTTTATTAATTAAGAACTGTTTAAGAATACGTTTCCTTTGACTGTACAATAATAGCTTATCAGTTTAACAAAAAAGTTGTCACTGCTCCCAAATGAAATACCTAAATAGCACGGTTGATCAGAATTGAAGTAGTGTTATGTCCATTCACATATTTGCCAATGTGTGCAGAAAACCAGGGAACAAAGAAACCTGCTCATTTGCTTGAATATAATCGATCAAATAGTTAGAAGGCTTTCTTTTGTCTGCAATAACTTTATTTTCTCATTCATTGTATCGCAGGTAATCAAATCAGACAAATCAATATCACCATGGATTACAGAAGACACCTTTCGTCCTAACCAACAATTTACCATCACAACTCAAAGGATGCTGGTCTTTTGAAAATAAATGGTATCTTGATAAATTTGATTCTGAAGCTTCCCCCGTGTGTCACACTGTCTAGACAGATACACATATTGTATGAGTAGAATTAATCTGTTGATAAGGTCATAATATAAATGACAAAAACTGCATTTTAGGTGGATTTGATTAACCATACTAATCCCTCTTATAGCAGGTGTTTTTGAGCTACGCAAAGCTGTAGTATTCCCTCCTTTAAAAAAGTTGCTAAGCGAAATTATGTATGTCATACTCAACCAAAGCTCTGTTGTATAAGCTATGATGGGTTTAATTCAATATTTTCATTATATTTAGACATTGGATATATCATTATGATACGTAATAATTTTCCCTGTCCTATGCAATCACTGTACAAACTGTCAATCCATGTGATGTTTTGAGACGAGGTGATAATGTTGCCATTATCCATGTGAGACCAGTAAGTATGGGACCAATGAATGTGGATCCCGCCACAGAACATTTGGTGAGGGAAGGTTTTCCTGCTAATAACATAGTGGAAAATTTAATTCGTTTAATATTTGACCAAGTGAAATCAATGGACATCCTGGATGTTTTTCTTGTGTTGATGGTCAAAACAAATGAGTTTCTGTCTCCAGCGAAAATCATAGTCTCCAACCCAACCCCAATGCCGGAATCTTCCTTAGTCCGTGCCACAGCCGGCTTTGTATATGGTTCAAGTTAGAGTAGCCTATGGTAATAACCACCTTTACATCGCAAAACTAATGGTGGCAAAGGATAAACGAGTTGCTACGTCCAGCACACCATTAACTTCCTGAACAAAGAGCGCTGCTTTTAACCAAGACACAGCAAGCTTGTTCCTTGTGTATTCCTTCAATCATTAACCTCTGATGTGTCAATTTGTCAATGGTTGTCGTGAGGTTATAGATTTAGGTGAGTGAGTTAAAAGTTAAGGTCACATCGGCAATATTGCTGCCATATCGTGACGAGAACAGTTGATATCAATATTCAAATCAATAAATGTATAACGTAAAAACCTGTCATCTAAGGACATTAAAACTACTAGAATATCACAGCTTTTAATTTAAAACTAGTACGCTATCATAAAAATATATCACGAGAGACAACAGTACAATATGAGAACGGGCTATAGATCACCCGCAAGTGAAGGTTGATCAGCATACTAAGGACCATGGAGACTTACACTACCTTTGCTACCTACATGGACCCTAGTTGGATTTACATCTTCCCTTCAGCAGCCGGCGATTGTAGTCAAATTTAGCCATAATTAAAATCACAAAAATTCTACGCTTAAAATCCTTGTCAGTTTGAAGTTTACTTGAGAGTTTGGGGACTTACGTACCCTCTGAGGAGGACAAAAATTTACAATACTTAACCCCCTTGAGGGTACAGCCACTAACAATCTGAGTTATTAATTTAAACTTCTAATCATAAATATTTATCTATTTACAAATCAGTTAACAAATCTAATTCCTTTAAAAATGCAATAATTCAAGGAGAACATATATTATTGGTTACAGATTTGGAGTGAGTGAATGAGTTAAAATTTAAAGTCACATCGGCAGTATTTCAGCCATATCGTGACAAAGAAAGTTTGTAAATTTATAAATGAATAAAAACAAATTTATATGATATACATACCTGTCTGCAAAGGACAGTAAAACAACTACATTATCCCTGAAACATATTCAAAACTAGTAATTCAATCTAAAACATGCTCACTATAAATGACAATACAATATAAAAACATGCTCTATATTGCCAACAACTGAAGGTAGATCACCATACTAGGGACCATACAGATTTGGAAAGTGATGTGTCCACCCCTAAAACAAGGTATGTCTCTTCACTCAAATTAAGCGCAAAGGTTCGGCACAAACAATTGATTTTAATCCAATCTGTCATTAACTGGCAGATCGCCAAGGTAGCGAATTTTACAATTGATTGTGAACAACATGCTTCACCGTCCCTAACCTTTGGTGACATTGTAGACTGATGAGTTCCCATACTCATGATCATGTGAAGGAAGGTAAATATATCACACATCTATGGGTATAATGCGAAATGAATAATTACATTCAACAAAGGCAGTTAAGTAACATAAACATTTTATTTTACTAATATATGTATATGCACATGTAGAACATACGGTATCTCGAAAGAAAATCATGAAAATATCAACTCTTAATTTGTCACATCACACATTGAGAAAAATTGGACCACGTTACTGGCGGATCGTGACAAGTTCGTTTTTCATGACCAAACCTCATAACGCCCAAAGACTGTTGAGTAAACTGAAATATTCCAAAGAAATTGTAGCGGTCATCTAAGGTTCATATTACTATTATGTCAACTTACTTTTGCAGGTCTGCTCGGACAATGCCCTTCCCGACCTTTCGTCGCCACCATAGGTGATTAAGGCTCCATTTTCCAACTGGATAGCTCAGCTATAGTGAGAACCTTTTCGTGTGTGCATAATTACGGTACAACATTGTAAAAGTATCCTCCGAATATCAAATTACAGAAATAACTTGATTGTCTTCGATGTAAACATGTTTATGCGATAGTGCTTAGGGTGCGGACAAATATGGTTCAGTGGTAACTACCTGTAATGCCTGACATTAAGTCAGGCATTACAGGTAGTTACCACTGAACCATAAATGGGTTTTTTATCACCTCAAGACCTGGTTGTACAAAACGTTTTAAGATCGTTGAGTTGGATGTGAAATATTTCTAACTGTGTACTATTGATCTGTAAGGAAATATCAATTCCATAAAACAAAAGTTGAAAACTGCCTGCATTCATTCAGGATCAATCTGACTCATTATAATTTCATCAAGCAGTCTTCTCTGAGCTCCAAGGGGCAGGGTGAAAATCATTCTTCTTGTTGATGCTCTAAGACTGTCCATATCGAGTGAGTATTGTTCAAATAGCACGGTTACTACTGACAGTTTGCACAAACGCAACATCAGAAAATGAAATGTATCAAAAAGGTCGATGGGCATGTTATATTTCGACATTTGGACAACATGTTCGAATACACCAGCATGAATTCTGTGCAAAAAAGCTGTCATACTTCATCATATGCCATTATATGACGTAACATACCTTTTTACATTTATTGATTACAGTGTATGTTATAAAAGCCATGTCTTATAATGCCGCACATAAGGCCAGTGTGGTAACTGAAGGTGAATGTGCCCAAACCACGCATCAGCACTGCAGACGGTTGTCTTGACGAAATCCTGAAGAGAAAACCATTCTCTTTCTGGTCTTGGTTCCGAAGCTCCATTAAAAACGTACATATACAGCTGGGACCGGCAACATTTACCATACTCTCTTGTATAGTTTTCCAAATTCACCGTAAGTATGTGAGGCAAGCAGGGTTAATAGAATTGTGGATTTCCAAAAAGTCAATGGATATGCTGGAAAGAATTGCTATCTCAGAAAAGAATATTAATCAATAATGGATAAATAGCCAGTCCTCCTCTACTGATCTACCCAAATGAAAGGCGAAATCTAAGGGCCAATGAAACCACTTCATATTTATACCATTACTTCAAGAATGAGACTGGACAGTAAAGTATTGTCAAGACTGTATGAAAAGAGGATAGACTCCAATAGTCAGATAAACACGCTGTTTGGTTGGGGGTCATCTCTTTAAGTGTGTGAGTAGATTGTGTGTCTGTCTGGAATATTCAAGTTTTATCACGGCCTGCATGTGCTCGAGTCTGCCAGATGGACAGATGTTAGAGAATCAAGGCAACGATGACATGCATGTACCATCCCTAATGTCCTCGCAATCAGTACCCGTCTTAATACTGCTGAAATAACGATGAAACCGAACAATACCTTTCTCGGACACTCATCAATCGACTCTTACGACAAGCAGGAGGTACTGGGCACATATTCTATTCTTGGATTCTTTCAGGATAAACATTTACGATGCATTAATACGGACTACAGACCTATTTTTGTGTTGTTGGTCGTTAACGAGGAAGTAAGATTATTCGGGTTGTGTGTGGGGATTTTTTATTCTTAACAGAAAACAAAATGCTAACAATGTTACAGCCTATGTGCCCCTTTGCCACTCACCCACAGATCAATCAGCAATCAATCGTGACCAGGGAACATATCTGCCCAGCGCTTGGGACTTATTAATTTAATTTACCATCACTGCTGGTCTCTTTGTCCTTGTATTTATTACTATTAGGCCTGGCTTCCATTTGTTTTCTTACCACCCTGTTATATGCCACTATTGTTACCTTATCAACTAAGCCTGGATTAACAATCCCTGGCTTCCTTTGTCCATCCACCCAGTTAGTGCTAGTTATAACCCTCCTGGCTTCTATTTGTCTTTCCTTATCAATCATGCCTGGATTAACAATCCCTGGCTTCCACTTGTCAATCCACCAATTAACTACTGGCTTCCTTTGTTATACTGTTGTTGTTTCAACATGTACATATATAGCTGTTTGTTCCTAATTGTTTCATTCACCTGATGAAGGAGTAAGAACATACTTCGAAACGTCGTGACCCTTCACAATAAAGTAGTTGACTTTCTTCAATTTACGCCTTCCGCTCTCATAATTCTTTGAATGAATCACAGACAGGCAAGTAATACACCCAGAAGAATTGCAGACCATGACTTGGTGAAATTGTTTTCCGTCACAAAATAAACACTTTCAGTCTCGCCACAAGCTTTCCGTTTTCGCTTTGCGTCAATCACAGACATATCGGGAAGCTATACATTAGTCGAAAATAAGGGATGGTCATGGCGTTGTAACTCTGGTCAGTCAGATAAATACATAACCTCTTCATATTACAAAATAAGCTCTCACTAATAAAGTATTTCCTTGAAACGACCACAGACACAATTGGGACGAAATCGAAAACTCTGCTGTATGTACAGAGTGAAGATCTGTCGATCGGTTTTATTTGATTGGAGATTCGTAATGTGATTTCCTTTAGACTGATTTGTTAACTACTAAGTTTGAAAGCATAAACATTTCCTGAACTGTATGACGTAAAAGTTAAAGAGTGTCATGTTATCTTATACGTGTTATATTAGTTCAACTAATACCCTCAAAACTAAAAAAAAAAGATTATTTCTCATGCTAATGAATGTTCCAGTACCTGTCGCCTAACATATTGTTTTATATATTCCTGACCAAGTTAAGCCAAACCAAGAACAGACGGATTAGGTTCTTTACAATTGACCGATTCCCGATATAAATGAACTCTCCACTTTCAAAAATATCATCTTCCTCTTCAAAATTAACAAGTGCTTAAAAGATCCGGGGCATGCTTTGTTGGCAATGTCTTGTCGTTGAAATAATCAAGGAGATTGAACATTTATATCTTTACTCAACAGCCCCTCAGGCTACATGTTTTCCAGCAATTAATTGTTGTTGTGAAAATATCCATGTGTCCATCTGTGTCTGCGTGTTTACAAGTCTGTTTTGTTTTGTTTGTTGTTTAACGACGAACTCCGTAATGTGCGAGCAATATGGCAGCGGTATGTAAATACTCGAATCTGGACCAGACAATCCAGCGATCAATATCATAAGCATCGACCTACGATGAGTACTGACTGACTGACTGAGTTTAGTTTTACGCCGCTTTTAGCAATATTCCAGCAACATCACGGCGGGGGGACATCAGAAATGAGCTTCACGATGAGTACGATGACATGTGTCAACCAAGCCAGCGAACATGACCACCCGATCCCGTTGACGCCTCTTACGACAAGATGGGTTGCTGAAGGCCAATTCTAACCCGGATCTTTACGGGTCCTTAAACAAGCAAGTCAAACTTAATAATATGGTGGTTTCATTGAATTTAAAATAATACAAACTGATGGTCTTACATTTTGATGTTTTATTGTAATAATTTTTAAAAATAATTACTTTTAGTGTTGAACAAGCAGCAGAGATTTAACTCGAGTCTGGTTAACACTTAACTTAAATCTGGTAGCTACGTATGATGTCATGGTATTGAATGTGACGTTGTATGCTTTTCGTGTAAATATTGACCCTTTTCCTATTTGTATTTATCCTACAGAATAGTTGGATTCTCTGACACAAAATACAACTCCAAGCGAAAAAAAAGTCCACAATTGGAAGGGTGTTTGTTGCAATGCCCACAATCCAAGACAGATTAACGTCCTGTAAATAAACATGTTGTTTTTGACCCTCATTTGTATTGCTTATTTCGTCTCTGTAATATTACCGACACACTGTTTGCATGTGTAACTGCGACAAACAAGGGACTCCAAGCGGATGACTCAGGCACAATCTTCTACCTACACGCTCCTTAATGACAAGAGTGTTTCTCCTCGCAAAATCGTCTGATAGTTATAGCAAGAAAACCGTGCTTGCTTTGAACTCCACGACCCACTGATTCTGCAGTATCATCACTCATTCGCTGATCAACATGGACATTGTTTGGACATCTCAATCCACTGTTTCATTACAAGGCAGATAATAAGTGTGCGCTGTCTAACATGTTTAACCTAAGTACTCTAACTGAAGGTCACTAATCAAGTTTAACATGATTAATGTCACATTGATGCATCGGCCAGATCGGTTAGACTGAGCCTTTCAAATTAACCAGTCCTCCGGAGGATGCCCATTGTTTGTACAGAAGTTAATTAGAGGTTAGTTTGATGTCGTCTATATAAAAAGTACACAAACAAAGAAGGTTGTTTCATTGTCATGTATAAACAAATTTCAGTCCCTCGGATTTGAAAAAAAATACCAAAGAAAGCAGCATGTGGAAATGTAATGCGATGAAATGTCAGAGAAATCTTTATTGTTAGCTTGTTTCCAGTTCAGCCACTCGAAATTCAGCTTAAAGTTTAAAACTTGGCGATAGGATTCCATTCCAATCATCTTGAAGGACAACACATATCATCAAGCAGGGTTCTACAAGGTAGAATGCAGCTGTAAATAGATTGTAGATACTGAAACAGTCCAGGACTAAGGGCCTTGTCTAAAGTTTTATTGTCTTGGATTTCCAACGAAACCTAATTGTCCTCAGTTTCAAAGTGGTAACTCAATCTATTTGACACTCTATTTGTTTCCCCTTATGCCTATTACGAAGGATCTTCTGGAGAAACACAGTGTTCATCTGGACACATTTCAGCAGGTACTTCTAGATATGTAACAAAACTACACCCATCACATATACATATTCTGCCAAAACAAAGATGAACTAAAGCTTAGGTATATAAGAAAATAATCAAGGGATAATGTTCTTTTCCAGTGAATGTTCTGGAGTTAAACTATTACTCCCATGATATCATTCACATAGGCAAATTGCAGTTTTCTTGGTGTATTAAGTACATAGTATTATCCTTGGTCGTGATTATTACGGTGTTACAAAGCTACTAGAATTCTTTCCAAATACGTTGCAGTTCCATGTCACGTTGTATTCACTGAAACAGAATCCTGAAAGATAGATCGATAGACAGATAGATAGATAGATAAACAATTGACCTTGTGCAGATAAAGGAGCTTTGGCAAGAAGAAATATCTGGACTCATATATATGATTAAATGGCGCCAAAAATGTCGCCAATGGCTACCTACAGTTATGTTAAGCAGTATTTTATTTTATGTCATATTTAAAGTGCCCTTATTCAAAGCAAACGTTTTGGCACCACCAGCACTCCATGTAACAGATATATTTAACAAAGGGCAAAGTAATCAAGCACATCGATAGCCACGCGTTCTTTGGTCCATGCTTACAATTTCGCTGCATTCAGCCAAACTGATATGCAAAAGAAAGGAATGTGAGCTTGTTCTAAACTAAGGTTGAGAGTAGGATACAAGATTCTTCAATTTTAGCAATCAAGACCTGTGGAAGAATACGTTTCCTTGAACACACTGCAGGAATTGAATAAGAATAGCTTATCCATTCCATTAACCAAAAGCTGTCACTACTCCCAAATGAAATACCAAAATAGCACAGCTGATCAAAATTGAAAAATTGAAGTAGTGTTGCGTCCATTCAAGAATTTGCCAATGAGTGCAGAAAACTATGGAACAAAGAAACCTGCTCATTTGGTTCAAGACTATTGCTAAAATAGTTAGAAGACTTTTCTTTTCTGCAATGACTTTATTCTCTTCTATATCGAATCGAAGGTAATCAAATCAGACAAATCAATATCACCATGGATTACAGTGAACACCTTTCGTCCCAACCAACAATATACCATCACTACTTAAAGGATGCTGGTCTTTTCAAGAGAAATGTTATCTTGATAAATTTGATTCTGAAGCTTCACCCGTGTGCCACACTGTCTCGACAGATACACATATTGTATGAGTAGAATTAATCTGTTGATGTAAATGACAGATATTGTATTATAGATGAATCTACCTACATTTGATGAACCTCAGCAATGCCCCTTATACCAGGTGGTTGTTTAACAGGCGCGTAGCAAGCCAGATTCTTCGTGTAAGCCCGATAGGTTGCAAAGCTTTATATTCAGATAGTATTGAGGGCTTGCCCAACCTTTTTAGCAACAATCATTTGTAAGCCCGGCTTTTTTTTATAATGGTCCCTACGCCCCTGTTTAACTACGCAAAGCTGAAGTATTCATGTCTCAAAAAAATGTTGCTTAGCACAAATATATATATCTGGCCCTTGCAAAGCCCCGTCTTGTAAGGGATAATGAATTTTCTCTGGAATTTTGTACTATAGTTACACTATGTTATGTGTGATGCCTTAATTTCTCCGTGTCGTCTACATAAAGCCTCGCAACTGAGGCTTCTAGGAAATCAATCAACGTCATGTCTTCAGGTGGACTGGGATTCAACATCACGTTTATCCATGTCTGGGTGAGTGAGTGAGCGAGTGAGTTAAAAATTATACGTCACATCGGCAAGTATTTCAGCCATATCGTGACGACAAAAAGTCATATACTGAGAACAAATATTTATACTTTTTGAAAAGCTGTCAGCAAAGATAGTAATAACAAATAGATTATCACAAATTTATTAAAACTAGTTTGATTTCAGTGTAAAATGCTTATCATTTCAAAACTACACAATATAAAATCGGGCTATTGATCGCCAGCTACTGAAGGTAGATCGCCATGCTTGGGACCATGGGGGACTTACATTACTTTTGCTACCTGTATCGGCTTTTGGGCAATTTTGAGCAATTTAGCCATAAATTAAAACTACAAACATTCTACGATTAAAACCCTGGCGGTGATCAACATACATTGAATGATGTTGTCTTAATATGTGGGATCAGTGGAGGCGATAAATTATATTCGGCGAGGTTAGGGATTAACATGTTCCTGTTAATTCCTGGATTATTTGACAAAACGAAATCAATGGGTGTTCTGATTGTGTTGATGGTCAAAGCAATCTTTGTATTGAAGCGCTGATAATATAGTTCTCTGACCCGAGAAAAAAAAAAGCCTCCAAGCCAACCCTACTGCTAGAACATTACACGTCCCGTTCCTTCAGATAAAGATGATATTCGAGTGTTTTCATCCCCTGGTAATAGAACTCTTTAAAAATGAGGGTGTCAAATGATGAATGAGTCCCTACATCCTCGCATTATGAACTTATTGAACAAGAGTGCTGCTTTTAACCACAAGCTTGTTCCTTGTGTACTCTTTAATCATCAGATTTTAATCTCTGCTGTTTTGAGTGAGTGAGTGAGTTTGGTTTTACGCCGCTTTAGCAATATTCCAGCAATATCACGGCGGGGGACACCAGAAATGAGCTTCACACAATGTACCCATGTGGGGATTCGAACCCGGGTCTTCGGCGTGACGAGCGAACGCTTTATCCACTAGGCTACCCCACCGCCCCTCTGTTGTTTTGAAGGTACGGTTGTCTCAAGGTCATTTTCCAGTAATGCTGTAACTGTTGACCTTCAAAACAAGGTATGACTCTTCACTTAAGACATAAACCTTATACAAACTAAAATTATATGGTTTCGCTCAGTGTATACATTTGGGTTAGAAGATCCGGGTTAGAATTGATCTACAGTAACCCATGCTTGTCGTAAGAGGCGACTAACGGGATCGGGTGGTCAGGCTCGCTGACTTGGTTGACACATGTCATCGTGTCCCAATTGCGTAGATCGATGCTCATGCTGTTGATCACTGGATTGCCTAGTTCAGACTCGATTATTTACAGACCGACGCCATATAGCTGGAATACCGCTGAGTGCGGCGTAAATCAAAACTCACTCTCTCACTCCTGGGCCTATGTTCAGTCAGCAGTGAATGAGCGCCCATTAGGACCACATGGAAATGAGACTTTAAGCCTTCTACCACCGCACAAACAGGTTGATTGGTATACTTCCTGAAAGCTGAGAAAGCAAATGAGGAAGTAATTCCCTATGCTCTCTCAGTACAAAAACAGCATATGAAAGCGCCATGAAAGAGCTATCATCATAGTATCATGTCACATATATCTTTTATCACAATTTTATTTCAATGCAGGCGAGGCATGAGATCATATATTCATTAAAGTAAAGGACAAGGCGGGAAAAGAGCTCTCTTGGGCTAACACGAGCTGCAATATTTATTAATAGTCTAGAAATTGTCATGAAAGTTATTACGAGCGTTCAAACACTTGGGCTTATAGTTGGAATAAACCTCCATTTATTCTCTCCCACAAAGCTGCCATCCAAATTCAAATTTCCCCACATGAAACGGTTAAATATAATTCTTATTATACGATGTAACATATTCATTTCATTCATGGATCAAAGGCCTCGGTGTACAAGTCATATCAAATAATGCCACACATAAGACCAGTACATGTACAATTACTGAGGAAGATTGTTAACAAAAGAACTATGGAAGGTTGGATTGATTAAATCCTGAAGTCATATCCAATCCTTTTTTCTTTCTTTTCTTGAGTTCCATCAAAATCCGTGTATGTAGGACATTGTCTGGAAAGATTTACCTTACGCCCTTAGGGACCGTTCATAATTTATAGCTAAGGGGGTTGATGATGATTTTTATGGAGAAGCATGTACAATGTGACTGACCCCCTCAAAAAAGATTTATGCACAAAGTAAGTGACCCCCCTCTGGATGTCATGTACAAAATCAATGACACCCCCCACCTCCACTTCCCATATTTTGTAAGCCTAATCTTTACATATTTTTATGTACAAAATTGATGACCCCCCAGTACACGTGTACAAAATTGATTTTCCCCCTACCTCCCCAGAACAAAATGGGTGACCTCCCTTAAAATCATCGTCACTCCCCCCTAGCCATAAATTATGAACGGTCCCTTATATAATCATAGGGTTCCTTTTCATATTCACAGAAAGTACAATGTATGTGAATCCCCAAACTCCAAGGTTTTGTTAAAAAGAATTGCTATCCCAGAAAAGAATAATAATCAATAATATTCAAATAGCCCATTCCCTTCCGCTGATTTACCCATTTACTCAATACAGTTTCTTCATCTGCTTCATATTCTGACCAGTGCAAAAAGATTCAGGGGCGGTGGGGTAGCATAGTGGTTAACGCGCTCGCTCGTCACACCGAAGACCCGGGTTCGATTCCCCACATGGGTATAATGTGTGAAGCTCAGTTTCCTCCGTGTCATTACTGCAATATTGCTGAAAGCGGCGCAAAACCATACTCACTCACATACTCGCATAAAGATTCAGACAATAAAAAAATCCACAAAACTGTATGACAAGATAGTTTAGACTTCAACATTCCAATTGTGATAACAAAAAAGATTGACCAAAACTAAGTTTTATGAGTTCGTGAGTGCATGTTTTAACTCGCAGTCCAGAATATTCAAGCTGTCACGGCCTATAAGTACTAGAGTCTCTGCCAAGATACAAGCTTTTAGACAATCTTTCCAACGATAGCACACCATCGCCAATGTAATAAAAACAATGTTCCCACCAAAACCTGATAATCCTCTCCTGCCATGATGCCGCTGATGTAATGATAAACCCGAACTCCCGTTCTCTCGCACACTAGTTAAACATCTCTGACCAAAAGCTGTTTTATAACCCTTTCAGCATAAACACTTTATAATGCATCGGTAAAGATTACAGAACTCGTTCTGTGTTAGTGGGCGTTGTTGACGAGGGAGGCGATTACTCGGGTTGTAAAAAAAAAATCTACAATGGCACAAAATGCTAATAACCTTCCAGCCTTTGTGAGCTATGTCCCTTCGGTATTGTTCCACAGATCTGCAAATCTTCCTAGATAATTGCATCAGTTCCGTCTACGAGCACATGCCAACAAACCACAATTGTAGAAGCATGGCTCACACATGTCGTCGAGGTTGAAGCAGGTCTGTATACAGAGCTGGTGGAGCAGCAGTTGACGTACACGTCTAACACCCTACAGGAATCGATTTACGAGGCTGTTCAGAGACTTCCTCATGTTATGGTCCCGGAAGCCAGCACCATCATTGTACATCAGCAGCTAACGTTGGGCAAAGGGGCGTTTGTAATTGTGATAGACAACGATCTAAACGCCAATCAATCTCTATGGAAACTAGAAGTGTGTAAGCTTTCGTCATTTCCTTGAAACAATCAAAGCCACTTAATAACGTAATAGACCAGTTTTAAGCATTACGTGCCAGTTTTATAAGTAAATATGCGATATTCTAGTTATAATAGCATCCTCTATTGACAGGTATATGTATCTTTTATGGCTGAAAACAGGCTGTAGTTACTACCGATGTGACTTCAAACTTTAAACTCACTCACTCACTAATAGGAGAGTCCAAAACATGCAAAGTAAATTATAACATACCATTATTTTTAACCATAGGATATACTTTATTTTAATTTATGGCTAGATTGTCTAAACTTGCTAAGAGCTGAAGGGATGGTGTAAATCCGGCTAGGGTCCGTGCAGGAACCAAATGTACTGTAAGTCCCCATGGTCTCTAGTATGGTTATCTACCTTCAGCTGTTGGCAATTTATAGCCTGTTTATATTGCATTGCCTTCTGTAGTCATATTTAGATATTTTAGACCTACGTACTAGTTTTATATTCATATCTGTGATGTTCCAGTTGTTTTTACTGTACTTCATTGACGGGCTTTTTATAATTTACATGTATTTATGGTGAATTTAAAACTTGATTTAGTCACGATACGACTGAAATATTGCCGATGTGACTGTAAATCTTAACTCACTCACTCACTCACGAAGGACCATAGAAGCAACAGTTCAGAATCTGTAAACTCCTAGTGTATCAGACTGAAGATGAAAATCACTGTGACAGCTGGTCATGACTTTATGGTAAGTTAGAAAATAGACTGTTTCTTCGAGACAACCGCTGGAGGCTTAATACCGACCATCTTCTGTGCAGACAATAATACCGCCTTAATATGTCATTTCGTCGCCATGTGGACTGGAAAAGATATATCAAATAAGACGGAATATTTTAGTGGAGATAAAGGTCTGTCTGGTCTTTGCATAAGAGGCGATATCTTTATTTTAATGTGAGGCCATGAAGAGGGACAATATGTTTCTGGTTAACACGAGAGTGATTTAGCACCACGTCTACATGTATTCACAGGTTGATACACAGTGGTTTTGTCAGGGAAACAATCTGGTTTTGATATTAGTGTTAATAATGACTTCAGTACTCTTCCTTGTCAGGGGCGGTGGGGTAGCCTAGTGGTTCAAGTGTTGGCTCGTCACGCCGAAGACCCGGGTTCGAATCCCCACATGGGAACAATGTGTGAAGCCCATTTCTGGTGTCCCCGGCCGTGATGTTGCTGGAATATTGCTAAAAGCAGCGTAAAAATAAACTCAGTCAGTCAGTCTTCCTTGTCAAAAGGGATTCAGAGATGGAAACAAGTTTTAGCTTTTTGTCTTCTGTCTGGTGATCTTCGAATGTATAAAGAACTTTTCCCAAACCAATACATCTTGGGTTAAATGTTGATTCACAAAATAAAACGCAATGAATACGCAGTGTCATTAAGAAAGTGGTCAAATGTAACATATGTATCATCATCGCCACCATCCCCTGGCCATAAATTATGAACGGTCCCTAAGTTGGCCTTACACCTTCTGACTGTGAAAAGTTCTTAAAAATATTTAAACTGTGACGTCACTGTATTGGTTAAAGTGCACTTGGGATACATTATTTTAAAGACATTCAGATGATGTAACTGACTTCAGTTTTGTATAAAACAAATGTCGTCAGCGGCGGGTCTCCAACTTGTACTCTCTGATGGAAGGTTCAATAATCCTTGACTTGGGCAAAACAGAGTGTGCAAATAAATATTAAGCAGTTACAGATGTGTGTAATGTCCAGAAAAAGTAAGAAATAATTTGTACTTTTTTGTTTAATTACGTGACTTACAACGAAGTTCATGCTAAAGATAATGGTTAGCTGGAAAACGTGAAAACAAAAAATCCTTTTTCAGGGCTCCTTATAACAGCGATGGATAAAATACTCGTTCAGGTCAACGCGGAACATTAAACAGGCCCTGCATCACGCATTGTGACGATCAACTCGTGACAGCTCGCTCCACGCACCAAATGGTTCTCGGCAATTCTTGTTTACGAAAACGAGAGTTATTCGCATGTTCAACTCAAACAGTTATCTCCACAACTACAGGCACTACTTATCCCCTTGGCTGGGTGAGTACTTCAATTCCAAAAAGCGTGTTATCTAAAAAGAAATAGATGAAAAATTCTGTTTGGTTTCAATTTCAGTTTAGATTATGTTAGTGAAAAAAGTAGAACCTTTCTGCAAACTTCAATAACATGTTAACAAAGATACCTCTTTGCCTTGTGACATCATGTTATTATCCCATGACGTCATTCTAAAAAATATTATTTGCGTATGAGATTTACCCAGAGAAAATAACATTATCATTTCATCAGTTAAATATTGTTGTTTGAAGATAACGGTACTTCTTTGAAAACGTTTTTTATTAATCAAACAAAGAATTCAACCGTTAAACAAGGGAACTTCAACATCCGGACTGGGGATCTCGCAATTACCTCACATCGTGATCATCAGCAACTTAGTCAGCATGAGTTGCAACTTCGCCGACGTTAACGATCTAAGGTCGCCCATTATCCACACCGATAACGCTATCACCCACAATGGCAGACAATAATATTTGATTCATTTGTTTAATGTTGAACGCCTCACTCAGCAATATTCCAACTACGAGCTGTAAATAACCGGCTATGGACCAGACAGACCAATTACTGGTATTATGAATATAAATACAGGCGACAAAGCAATTTCAATAATCAGATGCCGTGTCCGCTTGAATCAGGGTCCATTGTACTATTTGACAATATCGTAAGCATGTGTTTATGAGTCGTGATGAGGTGTGAGCCTGTGAGGATATTGCTAGTGGACACATTTGACTCTGGTTATGAGTGAGTGAGTGAGCTAAGGTTTACGCCACATTCAGCAATACTCCAGCTTTGACCTGGGCCCCGTATCACAAAGCTCTCGCAAGCCTAAGATCTCGTAACGTTTCTCGTAGCATTCGTACTTCCTATGTTACAGTATGACATTTGTCACGGTCTCGATACGATAAAGTAGTCTACGATTTTCCGTACGATTTTTGGGCATCGTGAGTGACTGCGGGCTACGACGTTTGCGTTGACATTGTCTACGTGCATCGTGCGATTTCCTTGGGGACAGGCCGAGGCAAACCTGCAAGTAGGCTGCACAGTAATCGTGCGGAGATCTTACGAAGGCCGCACGATCCTAAGATCCTTTACCGCACGATCACCGTGAGGTGTCCGTGCAGTGACCTGCGATTTTTTCGAATTTGTCAGACTTCGCTGTTTGACAAAATCGTAAGGGCTACGGCGCCCGTAGAATCGTGCGATAATCGCACGGTCACCGCCTGCCGCCGCACGGCGACCGCACGGAAATGGAGCTACGGGATGTTCACTGGCGCCGTAGACCAATCGCAGGCCTACTGTGAACCAGGCATACATGGCTGCGGTCTGTAAATAATCAGACATTCCAGTGATCAACAGGATGAGCATCAATCAATCTACGCAATTGGGATATTATGACATGTGTCGACCAAGTCAGAGAGCCTGACCAGCCGACTCCGTTAGTCGCCTCTTACGACAAACATGGGTTACTGAAGACCAGGATATTCACGGATTAGTACGAAATTACTCATTTACGTTTTCGTTGACATTTATTGAGTTTTTCTTCAAAAAAGCGAAATAGTAATAACTAATTTTGTATAGTGAATGTGTATTTAACGACGGGTTACATGTTGCCCCGGCAGCACTATCACACGGGTACAACGCGTGAAACCCATTTCTGTTGTCCCCACTTTGATATAGCTAGAATATTGCTAAAATACCGCTTGAACCCGACTCACACACTTAATTGCATAGACTGGCAAAAAGGTGAAATAGCAGATTTTACGTGCGCTTTAAACTATACAGTACATGTTGACTCGAAACGATTCAAATGCGTGCTGCGACCAGATTTGGCTAAAAAGTAAGATGGGAAACTACTAAGCCTATTGGACGTTCGAAATCGATCGAACTTTCGTAAGATACTCTTCAAATAAAAGTAAGAGATTCTCAGAAATAACAGCAATTTATTAAATTGTAAGAGATACCAGTTGTATTATTATCATAAACGAACTTCTTTAGGATTTGTCCACGGTCCCTGGTATGGTGATCTACCTTCAGTTATTGGCGATTTATAGCCCATTTTATACTGTATTGTTTTTCCCCTATAGTTAAAACGTTTTAGATTTAATTACTAGTTTTACATACGTATCTGTGATATTCTAGTTGTTTTACTGTCCTTCGTCGGCAGGTTTTTTATAATATACATATATTTCATTTCAATATCAAATGTTCTCGTCACGATATGGCTGTAATATTGCCGATGTGACGTTAAATATTTACTCACTCACTCTTTAGGATTTGTTAATATTATGTTGTTAATTAACTTGGTTTTGTTGGTACGTGTTCTGTACCTTAATCTGCTAACAAACATTGTGAAAAATTGGCCACTGCATGCTAACTTCTGCTATTTCCCAGCATGCAAATAGCCCTTGGACGCTCTGCTCGCTGGAGATCAGCCCTTCACATCAAAACACTTCGGCTCCCATTCCACACTCAAGGTCTGTGAACATAAAAATCCAAGCTATAAGGAGATTGACGCACAACACATGTAGTCCTGTGGTCTACTTCTATGTGTGAAACTAGATTCAATAACCAATCGAATCAACCAATATGCAGGAATGGAAACCACTTGGCTTAAACTGCGATAAGACAGGTTCCTTCATGACTAAGCCGATCAAATTCAATTTCCGCACATGTGCTATGAAGACATAGGACACGGTCGATAAAAACTGACGCTGTAGTGTTGCACATAAAAGGGTGTCAGAATAATCACCTGTCGTCACATCAATGAAAACCAACAAACCGAAGCTATTGATAATGAGATTAGTGTGAGGGTTCTGTTCCCCTGTGATAAATTGCCTAATTGGCACACGACCCATTTCAATCCAAAAGGTCATGTCGACGGTATTAGGCTGAATCAATACAGGACTGCATTTACTCGTTCTATTCGTTCACCTGACTATCCGGTTTCCAATCACAACCATACTGCAATTTGTTTCTAGTAGCTATAAGGAAGCTTGTCATAATCGGCCCTCAAGGTGTACGAGTGCGTGAGTTCAGCTTAACGCCGCTTTTAGCAATATTCCAGCAATATTACCGCAGGGAACACCAGAAATGGGCTTCACACATTGCACCCATTGGGAGAATCAAACCGGGTCTTCGGCGTGAGGAGCCAACGCTTTAACCACTATGCTACCCCAACGCCCCATGGTGTACGAGCTGAATACCCAGGAAGATAAATGGAATTGTTAACGTCACTGCCTGTCTCTATTCACCTGGTTGAGTGGATACCGCTCGTTATACACGACATGACAATTAGACGGTGTCACGTAAAAATAGATCCAAATCTATTGTCACAGCTTTTTATCATAAAAACGTTGGATTGACCACTGTGAAATATAATCAGTTGCATAAATCTATCCTCGGACAATATATATTGTTCCGTTGACATGCTGGCTTATGTTAGAGCCCCTTTGGACCTTATTCAGTTGTATGATTAAGTGTCAGTTCAATTTGGGAGGAACGTAATGCAGGTCTCAGACAATTCACGGGCATGATATCGTGCTGACATAGAAATATAATTAAGGGAACCCACATATACTGGACAAAAATAGTTAGGGATATATGTAAATTGTGAAATTATGAATAATGATCTGTTTATTCATTGACACACTGATAAAATATCAATCATAAAAATACCAATATCCCTAACTTATTTTGTCCAGTATATGTGGAAAGCTGCACTAATAACCGCGGCGCCACGGACGATCTTGTGAAACTAAATCAATTTTTCGGCTCCTATTTTCAAAGAAAACATAGCGAGGTATGGAGCAGTGACCGAAACAATATCCTGTCTCCTACAATATTCCAAGACGAAAATAACTACATTTGAAGGTCTTCTAAGCTTAATAATGTATAAACGACAGGTTGAGCTGTTACGACAGTTGTGTTCCTGAATATTAGCCTGAAGACGTCCAGAAACAAAACGGATTCCCGTGACTTTGCGAAAGGCTTTGTCATGGAGCCAGACTACACAACAATATCCTTCGATTATGTAAACGTTGCTGCATGGACATGTAAATTTCTCACTTATATATAACGGAAAACATATACAGTCAAACCCCTTTGAGTCGAACTCGTCGGCACCAAGGGGAAAGTTCGACTTATCCGAGTGTTTGACACATCCGTCAGCATAGAAATGACCAAGTACCAACACGACCAAATCGACAGGGACCGAGAGATGAGTTCGAGACCGAGTTCGAGACATTGGGGTTCAACTGTATAGTGCTCAGGAGAGTAAGGAATAACATATCTATATTATATAACGATAACCTTTTGAGTAATATGACGTTTGAAAATACTCGATCACAATAACCACTTGTGACAGAAACAGCTGATAACAGTGGTATAACCGCAGAAAAATGTTCTTAAAAAGAATGTGGACAGGCTTAGTCTCTATTCGCCCACATCCCTAATTGCCCACATCCCAATTGGCCCACAAAAACATCAGAGGTTAATTAGGGTCAGACAATGCACCCCTACTCTCATAATGGGGTGTCCTGACAAGGGGGGGATTAGTCTAAAATCACATACATCTCTGAGTTACTTGACAAAGTGCTCTTGTTTCAGTGTTGTGGTAGTTATACAGGATGGAGAAGGAAACTTAGAGAAGATTTAAAGTATATTTCAATTTTGTCTAAATAAAGTAGAGAGTATTATTAATTAATGTATCTACTAATCGGAAATAACTTCTCTCTCCTTTCAATTTAGTAACTCACTGCAACCCTATAAGTATGGTAGTTTGCAAAGTATGGGCAGTCGCAATGGCTAACCTACAGAAAGCAGAGTTCACGTTGTCGCAGAGAGAGGAGGAAAACAGGTTCTACACGGAGGTCCACACGTATCGACTGCACGTTGACAGACAGGTAGCCACTCACTGGAAGTGTATCATCGACAAGTGCAAGGGTAGATGCAGCACCATTGGGGATCACATCACTTCAGTATCAGAACACAACCATCCTCCACTAGTGAATGAAGAAGAGAGTCGACTTCTCACCAGACTTAGACAACGCGTTCAAGAAGAGATCAAGCCTGTCCAGCAAATCTACAATGAAGAGACCCAGAACCTAGACGAAGAAGCTGCTGCTACTGTTGCTTCCTTCTACAGTATCAAGTCTGGACTCTACCGTCAGCGTGCCAAGGTTCTTCCACCAGTCCCACGTACCCGTGCTGATGTAGACCTCACAGGTACCTTTTAAGAAGTATTAACTTATCTACTGATATTTGCATAATGCTCAATTGATTTCTTGACAGTGTACTTCATTCATTCATTCATTCATCAAAACAACGTCTAACACACTTGCTTGTTTTAAGGTTCCTGGACTGAGACAACAGACGGACAACAGTTCCTGGTTGTAGACAGCAAAGATGAAGACAGGATCCTGATCTTCAGTACCGCAGAGATGCTGGACATCCTCGCCAATGCAGAAACCATCTACATGGACGGAACATTTTTTGTGTGTCCCAGCCTGTGGCAACAAGTCTACATTGTGCACTGCCTTGTGGATGGACAGATGTTCCCAGTCGCCTTCTCCCTGCTGCCAAGCAAGTCTCGTGATACATACATTAGATTGTTTAACTACTTGAAGGACTCTGTGCTTGCTATTGTCGGCGTTGAACTTTCTCCCTCCGTTGTACAGACTGACTACGAAGCTGCTGCTATTGGAGCCACTGAGAGAGTCTTCCCCGATGCAGAAGTCCGTGGATGCTACTTCCACTTCACCCAGGCGGTTTGGCGGCAGGTTTCAGAGAAAGGCCTTGTGAACACCTACAAGGACAACCGTGCCTTCAACACCCACGTGCGACGTGCTGCAGCACTCCCCCTCCTCCCAGTGGATCAGATCCAAGATGCCTGGATGGAAGTATTGAACCAGTCTCCCGACGTTGACGGAATCGGCCAGTTCAACGACTACATCACATCTACATGGGTTGACTACGACGCAAGATTCCCACCTCGCATTTGGAATCAACATGGAAACACTGGGCCAAGAACAAACAATCACTTGGAGGATTCCACCTTGGATTTAGAAGCTGGTTCCAGAAGCACCACCCGAACATTTACGAGTTTGTGATCACAATGAAGAAGCTCGAGACAACAAACAGAGTGGCCAGAAGACAGATTGAGCATGGAGCAGCTGTCCGCCCAAGATCCAGACTCTACAAGAACCTGGACAGCCGCCTGCACAGACTGCAGCAGCAACTGGAAACTGGCAGAAGATCACCGCTACAGTTTCTGGACGCGGCTGGACACCTGATCAAGTTGAACTGAACATTATGAAACTTTGTTACAGAAATAAAAACAAAATGTAAATTACTTTTGTCTTCATTTGCCCACATCTCAATTCGCCCACATCTTCAAAATAGGAGAGTCCATTCTTCAGTCATAGGTATGACACAAGTTGATCATTATGTAATCCCTAACCAATATGTTGTTTTAAAACTGTGGGCGAGATGGGATGTGGGCGAATAGAGAACATGCCTGTGGACACACGCATGCACGCGTAGAATATCAAATGGTCGGTCCTAATCACTTCCTTATTGTACCTGCATTATTTGCCAATAGTTCGCTTGACATTCTGGAAACACAAAGTTTACGAACTAGCGTCAGAGCGACATTTATGGGGCGCTTCATTCGTAATGGTTCGGATAAAACCATGAAAGCTCAGTTGTGTGGGCCTTCTTCAGCACACATCCCGGCAAAGATCAATCTAAAGACTGTATAAAATAACTATGAAAGACCGACATAGATCCATTTTACGTTCCAGGGGTGAAGGGTAGGGAATAGCAAGTTCTGATATCAGTCTCTGACTAAAGTGGCTTTACAATTCCGATTAAATCCCATAGTCATAGGCAGTTCTTCACTTTGAAGCACGAAAACGTATGTTACAAGTAACACGCAACACGGTCACCTTTGGTTCGTGCTTCGCGTTGCTATGGATTTGAAAATGCAGGGTAACAAAAGAGCAATATGTTATGGTCTATTAAAAACAGAAACGGGTATCAAAATACGATCCTTCTGCTCTCCCGGTCGACTCTCGTTCGTCCATAGAGGTATGCATACGTCATAAGGCTGGTCTTTCATTTTACATCTTATTAGTGAATTTAGTTTTACGCCGCTTTTAGCAATATTCCAGCAATATCACGGCAGGGCACACCAGAAATGGGCTTCACACATTGTACCCATGTGGGAATCGAACCCTGGTCTTCGGCGTGACGAGCGAACGCTTAAACCACTACGCTACCCCACCGCCCCTCCCGGAAACGTATACCGGTTAGGCCCAGATTTTGGATTCTAGGATTCAGCCCCATAACCCTACTCTTGTGTCCAGGACCTTCATCACTTTGGGTTTCCTCAAACATTAAGCTGACACGCCTTGATATAGCTTGAATAATGTGTTTAAACAGGCGTTGAAACTCACCTCACTCACTATTACTATTAACACACTTGGGCGCGTTTATGCATATGATTCTCCTTGTTCTTAATGAGTAGAGTTTATGGGGCGCTTGATTTACGCCGCACTCAGCAATATTCCAGCTATATGGCGGCGGTCTGTAAATAATCGAGTCTGGACCAGACAATCCATTGATCAACAGCATAAGCATCGATCTACGCGGTTGGCATACGAGTCAGCGATTCTGACCACCCGATCCCGTTAGTCGCCACTTACGACAGGCATGGGTTACTGAAGATCAATTCTAACCCGGATCTTCACGGGTCTGTACTCAATAACGTAAAAGGAATTGACACATAATTGTTTTACTAATGGACTCTTTCAACGAAACGTGTCGGTACACATGTTGGTACTCTCATCAAGGAGTGAGTGAACGAGTTTCTGGTTTTACGCCGCTTTTAGCATTTTTCCATGAAACCTGAAATGATCTTAACACATTGTTCCCATGTGGGGAATCGAACACGGATCTTTGGCTTGACGAGTGAACGCTTAAACTTCTACACTACCCCCATCGCCCCTCTCTCAACAAGATAGTGATAACTGCGTAGGTGATTACTATATAGCCCAACATGTTACTTAAAGACATTCCAAATGTTTATTGAATGATCACCTTCATTTTGTCCATTGTCCGCATCATTTGAACACAACTCGACACTTCCACTTCCAGAACCTACAGCTGATCCTCCAGGGGGAAGAAGATGGGGAGGAAGAGATGATGGTGTGTCACCAAATTCTATTTGTCGCAAGTGGGTCTGGGATGTTCAGTTATCTCATAAATCACCAAGAGATATGGACGAGGTAAGTGT
The DNA here is from genome assembly GCF_003918875.1 of Haliotis rubra. Classification (NCBI taxonomy): domain Eukaryota; kingdom Metazoa; phylum Mollusca; class Gastropoda; order Lepetellida; family Haliotidae; genus Haliotis; species Haliotis rubra. Next base: position 1,509,693 of record NW_025767535.1, read on the forward strand.
CATTAAATTATCTTTACAGCACGTCCATTTGGAAATTCAATTCGGACTCATTAACCTTTAATTGTCTAGAGGCCAAGGTAACAAATGGATTGTTCATTTTCGCTTCCGGCATCTCTTGGGACACATGTCGGTTCCTCCTGAACGTTTCTCGGTACGCCGCTATCTAAAGCAACTGCTGAAGCCATACGTCATCTTGAACCTGAATGTCATTGTCTTTCCACGCTTTAGGAACAACAGTTTGCAGGATGGATTTTGGTTTGAGATATATTTTTTTTAGCAAATCGGTTACCGAGCAAGAATTGGTCATCAACAACCCATGCTTGTTGTAGGAGGTGACAACCGGTGTCGGGTGGTGATGCTCGCTGACTTGATCTGGAATATTTCTGATCGGTGAGTGTCAGATTAGTTTTACGCCGCACTCAGCAATATTCCAGCTATATGGCGGCGGTCTGTAAATAATTTAGCCTGGACCAGACAAGCCAGTGATCAACAGCATGAGCATCGATCTACAGAATTGGGATACGATGACATGTGTAACGACCGCATCCGCCGCTAGATGCGGACGATTTGGGCCACGGACAGGCCGACGTTTAAGGTCGAAATACACATATATTGACTAAATATATGAGATTTTTTTTCCATCAGGCCACGAAGTCTAATAAAAAAAAACACTGTTCACCTCAGAATTGGGCACCTGGTTTGAAGGAAGCAACATTTCCTTGAGGAAATCACTCCTTCTGCTTTATTGCTTTGCCCAAAAATTATCCTATGAACACACTGCAAGAGAGACCTCCATTCCCCATGAGGTAGATGGTTGTGGTGACATAACATCAACAGAATCTCAGATTACTTTAACTACACCCGTGAGGCTTGTGTCGAAGATATCGAACTTGGTGGATGTACCCAAATAGGGGGCCCGGGCACAACTGTGGAAATTGCTTAGGCGAAATTTTGCCCAAAATACAATCGGGGCCGTCTAGTAGACGGAACTTGGGTGTTCGGTGGTATATTCCGAGAAAGACGCATTTTTTTCCTTGTGCCAGTTAAAAACCGAGACTCCAGTACACTGCTACCCATCATACAGCATCATGTCCTACCCGGTACAACCATAATTTCAGATCAGTGGGCCGCGTACAGAGGCATCAAAGATTTGGGATTCGAACATTTCATTGTGAACCATTCTTCAAATTTTGTTGGTAAATATTTATGATTATTATTAATATTGCCCTTATATTTGAATGACCTGTGGTGATTCATATATTGATGTTAAAAATATAACATATTTTGCATACACTATGTAACTAGACGTAACTTCGGCCTCCACCTGTCTGAATACACCTGGCGCACTTGTGTCGTTGGAAATAATCCACCGTTTGAACATCTCATACAATCGATTGCCCGACTATATCCATTGTAGGTACGTACCACTTGGTTTACTTCGTTTCATCAGAAATCCAATGTTGTTAATTGCGTATTATGAGTTTTGATACTACTAGTTTTTTAGTTATGACGTCACAGCCGCTATTTTCAGTTAAATGGCCGACGACTGGGTAAGGCGAGTTCGTATCCCGGTAATTTGAAAGTGTGCATGCTCGTGACTTTTAACAACTCTTTTTATGGCTTCTAGACCAATAATAATACCCGGATATGTATATATTTTTTGGACATGATGAAAATATTGGGGGGGGGGGGGTGTACCTGGCGGAAGTCTTACCCGTTTGCAATGTATTATTGTATTATATCTTTCAAATTACAAGATGTATGCTTTCTTATTTTCAAGATGGAGTCGGAGAGAGTTTAATCCGAATCGGATAGTATCACCCTTCCCAAGAGGAAAGTAAAAACAGAAGAAGTATCGGGAGGTACATTATCATTATCTTCTATGGCAGTTAGTCATTGCAGAGACATAGGTCTTTTCAATACATGCTATATGATTCACAGATTCATCACATTTTAATCTTTTGAGAGTGCAAGGATGGTGAAAAAATTGCAAATATCAGTTAAGTAGTCCTACTCCTAGGACAAAAGTTAAGATAGCAACAAAATCTGGTAATATGATACACCCGGCCTTATCACCCATGTAGCATATATTGACCATGTTGAACATCAGTGCTTGTCACCGTCCATTTGACCATGTGGAATACTGCTAAACCCATACTCACCCTCACCTCTACATATGTGTGGAGGGTGGGAGGTGTTATACTAATTACTGGATTACACTTTTACTGTTGCTGAGAGTTCCTAACAGATAGGGACTTTTCAAGCTTTTGGCCTAGGACTAGTCCAAAAGAAGTACTAGTATTTAAATGAGTTAAATGAACATGCTTGGATTCTTGGCTCCACACCCTTGTGAAAACTTCTTACAAGGCATAATTTAACACGAATTACGCTAGTTCCTCCTGCACATTTCATGTTTTGAATGTAGACTGTTGGTACATAGTTGTAGCTACCCATGCACTTTCAAAAATTTCTTGCCTCCTTACACAGTAATGTGAAATGGTGATGTAATAAATGTCCTGTGTGTACTAACACAAACATCATGACTGATCCAAGTGCACCAAATATGTAACAAGTAGTTCCTTTTAACATCTAGAAACCAGAAGTCATTTATTTAACCCCAGATTAACCATTAACAATCTTGCATTTGACAAATCTGAAAATAATCTTCCTGTAGCACCATTAGTAGTTATTTTGTCATGCCACCTTGAAAGATATTATTTGCAGTAATTTATGTTGGGTACCAGCTTGGATAGTCATTGTGTCTATTCCTGTGGAAATGAAAATGAAAATGCACTATTTCTTTGTAGGAACGTTATGTCAACAGGCTTATGAGTTATACGCAGTATGATGAAAATCATTGCGCTCGAGATTGTTCTATGTGATGATAAGCGATAGAAGTAGGAATATTGCTTGATAGAATGCTTGTAGGTAGGAAAGAGCTCACGTTTTTATTCACTACACCTACCTAGTACTTACTCAGTAGATATAATATGTAGGGAATGCTACTAAATGTCTCTTTATTACAGCTTGTTGTACAATCAGAAATATGATTTCCATTATGCTCAGCGCTCTGGACTTGTCAGAAGTACAAGTTTCCCCAAAGAAAAGACAAACCATCTTAGAAGGGGAATTGACATTTTCCGAAACCAGTGAGGATGAGCCGGGTCCAAGTTAACGTCCAAAGGTACTCGAACAAAGTAACAATGCGTTGAAGTGTTGCAAGTCTACTCAAACCATCTTCATTGGGCCTATCAGTGACAGTCAAGTCTTCACAGACAACCTGATTGAGATTGACCAATAGTCATCATCACAGTAATTAATCATCTATGAAACCATCATGGCATTCCACATCAGTCTTGTTCATCACTTCCATGTTTGTTAAAGCTATTTACATCAGTTTACTCATTAAGTCGGCAATGTGATTTGAAACCCAGCAACACGGAAGATCTGTTTTACATTAGTATGGAGTAATTATTGAGTCTGTCACAAATACCAACATTGACAGACACATTCCTGTCAACAATGGCCTTATATTAGGCCTTTGGAAACTAACTAAAGACACAAATTTGACTTCACAAGAAGTCCTCTCTTATTTGAACTAGTACCATTCCATTCCAGACTTAAACACTTGTTTCAATTGAAGAAAAAGAAAACTGGTAAATATCTGAAGATATTCTTGAATGGGAAGTTTAATTTTCCATTGTAAGTGCAACGAGAAGCAACTGTAGGAATTGAGGATATCCACAGTATGCAACCTATCGAAGCTGCAATCACATCAGCACCGACAGAACCACACCCAGAAACAGTCACATATTTTCAAGCCCACACTGTCTACACTGGACCCAGTGCATTTACAGACGTCAGCGTCCACCATGTTTAAATCTACAGCGGAGAGGAAATCTGTCATGGCTGAAAGACGTCAACTCATAAAAAGAGTTAAGCGTCTGCACCGTAGCTTGAATACGAAAGTATAGAAGCATCAACTTCTGGAAAAATAGAGCTTTCACATCTGAGACTGAATTACGTCGGCAATCTCGGAAGAGTGTACACCATATTAAAAGAAAGGCATCTCAAGATTCTGACAAGATGATGGTAGAATTTTTTCAGCTAAAATCAAACTTAACCCTGCAAGATCGGGTTCTAACGCCTTTAAACAGTCTTGCCATCAGATATGAATACTAAGGGATGAACTACAAGAAATACAGAATGGAGATTCACATCAGCACCGAGAGATCATTTCGAAATATATACTACAGAATACTTGCAATTACTTTTGAATCATAATGAAAGTGAGAAGCTACATCTATTTAATTTGGAGAGCAGCAGTTTCGGCACTGAGTTTTGCGTATATGGACTTCTCAATCGGAATGTCGCCTTTGAGAAAGTTCCCAATGTTATTAGTGAAGTTGCCACATTATGTAAAACAGACAGACTCCCAAGTGAATCTACGGTGAGGGATATGAATAAGAGAAGGTTGTCATTGTCCCAACTTTAAGTATCTGAAGAGCTGTCAACAAGGGAGAACGTTCGCCTGTTGACTGATGAGACACCACACAGAGGTACCACTGTTGAGGGCTTCCACATAAGTGATCCTCATAGCAGTAAATCTGTCATTGGCTTGAGGGAAATGGCAAATGAATCAGCCAATTCAACCCTTGATACATTCAAAGAAATCTTTGACGACTTGACAGAAACTGGAAGAATATCTGCAACTATGTCAGATCAAGCAGCAATCCAGGAATGTTTTAATGATCTTCTACATGACTACAAGAACAAGACTAGTATCATGCCTGATGCCGTAGACCAGTCGGACGAAATGACACAGCAGGGGAAACATGAAGTTAGATTCCGGATTCGAATCCCGAATCTGATTTTTTTTTCATATTCGGGTTTTTTTCTTTTGCACATTCCGCACTCGGCATTCGGCATTCGTATTCGTATTTGGTATTTGAACTCTTATTATGCATTTCATTAAAACATTTGGTAAACGAGTCAGTGAGTTTAGTTTTAAACCGCACTCAGCAATGTCCCAGCTATATGGCGGCGGTCTGTAAATAATTGAGTCTGGACCAGACAATCCAGTGATCAATAACATGAGCATCGATCTGCGCAACTGGGAACCGATGACATGTGTCAACCAATTCAGCGAGACGGACCACCCGATCCCGTTAGTCGCCTCTTACGACAAGCATGGTCGCCTTTTGTCGCAAGCATGGGTTGCTGAAGACGTATTCTACCCCGGATCTTCACGGTTCCTTAATTTTTAGAATAATTTTCAAGAAGCCTGTGAGTGTCCATATGACTATAATTTCATTTTGAATTTTAAGAAATAATAAATAGGAATTTTGAGAAGTAATTTTGACTCAAAACATGATAAAATTGTACTTTTGTTCTTGAATGTATGTAAAGAGACATGAATAGGGTAAAGAAAATGTTATTCTAAACTGAAAGTCACAGCATTTAGTAATACTCTGTGCATAATTGCTTAGAAGAAAATAATTAGAATAGAAATTATTTTGTGACTTGATATTGTCTGTTTTTGTCTCATAACGATATTTCCATGCAGACAAATACCAGTAGTTTAAACAATTCAAAGCTTGCAACAACATTTGCTCAACAGACTGGAACAGTTTTCTCCATGAAAACATACATTTCCTTGGAACAGTTGAGTGGCCCAAATGGTTTGTGAAAATGCGAAAATCGCTCACGTGAGTGGTTTCGGTTGGGAGCCTCATCTGGCTAAAGCACATATATTTTTATAAAATAAATACCATTTCTTTACTTCTCAGTGGTTACTAGACCTTAAAAAAAGTAGGCCCAAAAATACCCCTTATATCTAAAAATGTCGGCGGTCCCCAACATGGCAACCAAGTCAGCGAGCCTGACCACCTGATCCCGTTAGTCGCATCTTACAAGCATGGGTTGCTGAAGATCAATTCTAAACCGGATTTTCATGGGTCACATTTCTGATCAAACAACCAGTAGACACTATGATATCGCAAATAAAGAATATAGTTATGTTTGTAACAAGGTACATGTCTACTGCCGTAAATGTTGGGGTTTATATTGTAAAACAAGCGGATATTTTGTTTATTCGAGTTTAAGGTCTGTATCTCATCGTATACATACCAGTTATGAGTGGCGGAAACTTAAAATTGTTGAAAAACGTTGTTTTCTCATCTTGATTCTCTGTCTCCCTTGCGTTTACATTTTCACGGAGTCGTCACGTCAATCATTCGAATTCACACCGGCCCACTCTCCTCCCAGCGCTACAGTCGGTCCAAGTTTCAGAGTCTCGTTCAAGCCGCTGTTCCAAATATCTTATCGTTCAACGTGAGTTAGAGTGCCTGTAGTGCACGTGCTGCATGAAATCCATGCAGTTAAAACATGGCATGATGGGACATGCAGAGGACAGCGTGAACTGAGCATTTGACACTCGAGAAGCTTGTCCAAAAGGCCACTTACCAGAGAAATGGGAAACAACATTTTCTCGTGCCTAATATCTACTTCCGAGTGTCTTGAAGAAGAACTCGTGAACAGCTTATTAAACTCCACATCTTCACCGAGAGGCCTTGTTTCGAAGTAACCTCGCCGCTGACGCAAGAGGGTGACGAAATACTTCAAATTTCCTTTGGTTAATGATAAAACATTTCGTCACCTAAATTGTGCATTCATAAGGTTTCTGTCCCCAAGCATCTGTCTCGCAATAGATATGTATGGATTTCTGATGTGATCAAGATTTACCCAGGCGTCACGTGGCAACATTTTGAAGTCACACGACCAGTTCGAGGAATAGTTTCACTAATCCTAGCTGAATACGTCGCTTCACAAACGAGCCCGGTGGTTAAAGTGTTCACTTGTCACGCCGAAGTCCCAAGTTGGATTCCCAATATGGGTACAATGTGTCAAGCCCATTTTTGGTGTCCCCCAGCCGTGATATTGCTGGATTATTGCTAAAAACGGCGTAAAAGCCAACTCACAAACGAGTAAGTTATGCTTCGAGGAAAGCCCAAGGCTCTTTGGTGTTTTGTTTTCTTTGACGGTAGTTAAAAGAGAGGGGAGGTTTATAAATTTCTGTAAGTGGCAATTAGTAGCTTGTATGATGAAAAAGAGTAAATTTATGGATTGGCTGCTTTAATTGCAAAAGATGTGTAGACGTTTTGGTGTAGATGCTAACACCGTTGTCAAGCAAGTGATTCACATCATTATGCACTAGGAGGATTTATACATGAAGGATATGCGAGTTTATACAATGGAAGAGGATTATGTACAGTGTGATGACATGACTAATAGTTGTTGTGATTAGTATAGACTGAACTATTTTAGAAACACATCGCCAATAATATATCATATGAATGGGGGACTGGTCGGAGAGTCAGTATAATGTGCAATTCATGCATGGTATCTCAGTGCTAGCACTATAAAAACCAGCTTCCAGTCTGGGCTAGTACAATCGAAGCACATACACATACAAACAAGTTCGTGAAGAATTTCAATTTAATTAGAAAGAACTATTTTAGATACACAGGTTACATATGAATCGGGGAGGGAGGGGGGACTATGCAATTGAAGTACTGCTAGCAATTGTCGAACTTGAACTTGTTCGTGAAGAATAATTTAAACAACCGTTTGCATTAACAATGTCAGTGACACCGTTGGCATTAATGACTGCATTGTATTGGGTTTCAAGCCTGCTTTCTTCTCTGTACTCACAAAATAAATAAGTACTATTTACAATTTCTAAAATGCATACTAGTACTTAAGTTGTAATATCATTCAGTGTTTCCTGGCAAATACTCATATCAATATGTTTGACTAGTATCTCACTTGTGCATAAAATGAAATCTCACTAGTTATCATCAGGAACATTGGGGCTTATTCGGGTATTTGATTGATTTACTGGACTAAAATATAAATAGCTTTAAAATAGCAAATTTTATTTTCATCCATCTTAGCCATTTAAACCAACTAATATAAAATAAGTTTTTATTTCTATGATTACAACAAATTTGGATGGAGGTTTAACAGACCATTGCATACTGTCATGATATTGTCAAACTGAGGCACAATGTTAATCTTCGTGCTCATAGTCTTAAAGTTTTTAATGCTTTCATAGCCCTCTGAACATGTATTCTAGCCCGTGACCGTCTCCTTCCAATCTCTATCTCTGAGCGGACACTTTATTCTTGTAAATGCTGGTAGAGCAGGCTGCACACCACAGACTGCAAGGTCTGAAACAGGGAACTCGCGACCACCAAGGATCAGATCTCCATGTTCCAGAAGCTGTAGAAATCCGGAGTGCAGTCATAGTCTAAGTAAGACCATCCCACTTTTGTGATTTCTGCTGATGAATTCGTTTGGGATCATTGTTCCTTTTTTCTAGATCCTGTCCACTATACCTACCACTATCCGGGTCGGCGTGAGATCTTAAGTCTCGTCAGTCGTCCTGCACATGAGCTTGGTAGAGTAGCTCATCCAGTCATGCGTCATGTTGTGTGAGTCATCTTTGTGTAGCTTACACAGTGCACAATCATAGTTTCCTGTTCACCCCCACTAACTGAATCATTTTCATATCAGCCCCAAAGAAAGTCTCGACTTCCACACGTTTGTCCGCAATTTGGATAAATTTGGCCTTAGCGATGGCATTAACTTCTTCAAGTGCTGGGACCAGAAACACTTTTTTGTGGTTGTTAAACTTCTCATTGCAGCTGACAATTTCTAACTTACATTGGCTACTTGATGCTTGTTTGATTGTCTCATCTGTGATGTTGAATGAGAAAACAGCAAAATGTGAGAGGCTGAATAATCTAGTGGCGTCATCACCGAACGTAATCTTCACGTTTTCTACATTTGGCCGTTACTGCCCAACGCGAGATTCTAGCTCGTTCTAAAAACTCGTCACTGCTCCAGCACTATTGCCAGGTACACGGTGTACTGCAGACGGTTTAGCTTTGAATTCTGCAACTGAGCCGACTCTGGGCAGGTGCTAGTTGATCTGGGTAATTTCATGATAAGTGAATCCGCTTACCCCAACAAATTTTCTTTGTCCTCATCTACATTCCTGATGATATTTATCAGTGAAGTGACCACCAGCTGGTCTTGATGGTGTGAGTCCAGTTTAGTTTTTTTACAAAATCTAATGTTTTTAATGTTGATGCTTGAACGCTGTTTAGGGTTCTGTAGGTCTGACGTTTGCTCATTTTCTCAAATGACCAACTCTGAGCTGTGTTTGAGGGGGTTTCAGTTAGCCTCGCTCATCTGCCTAGCATTCACAACTTCATCGTCTAATAATCCTAATCTGTACTTCTGCTTTACACATGCCTGCATTTCACACCAGTAAGCTATTGAAGAAACTTTTGAAATAGTGAGATCGGGCCGTTTCCCCGTATCTTTCAAGTTATCTAAAACTAAACAATAACAAAATATGACCAACAAGTGTGACTGCAGTTCAAGAGTGTTTATTGTAAAGACAAGAATAATGACGTTAGTATATATTCATAATCAAACACATATTTGAGAAATTGACAACATGGTTATAGATTACATTTATACCTGAGGTATATTACAATTACATAAACAGAACTACCTAAATGATATTATGAAATAGCAAGTTACATATACATGTCAAAGTCTAGTATTTCTGATCATAACTTATTCTGCAATGTCAAAATATAACTTATTAAATATGCTTGTTGCATAGACAAGAGTTTCATACACGTTACATATAAGTTAAAATCTATTTAGTAACCTTTCATACATTAAATGCAAGTCAAGTAATACATGAAAAATATAATGCAAGGTCTTACCTAAACAATAACAAAATATGACCAACAAGTCTGCCTGCAGTTCAAGAGTGAAGCTATGCGGATGCTACCGCAGTATTTATATGCAAGGAACATGCAGTCAAACCTGTTGGGGTAAGACCCTTAGGTAACAGCAGAATTGAAACAATACAGTAGTATGGCATATTGAATAGCATTTTGGTACAGAGTGTCTCCAGAAATAGCATTTAGGAAAGAACTTGTTGTAGAAGTGCAAGGTTGACGGGGTGGAGATAAGTTTGCCTAAGAATTTGGGAAGGGATTAGTAGTGGCGACAGTCTACCCTTCAATATGTCCAGAATACCTAGCCTAAATTCTTCAATTTTATGTTCCAAAGTTGAAGCATGTTCTATTTGACTGAACATAGTTGAAGTTAAAGAAGCAAATGCCATTTGAAAGCTCTTGAAATTAGACGTAATGCTTAATGTGGCTTGTTTAATTGCTTCATGGTTAAGTTTGATACCATTAATGGCGTTGGTTAACCTGGTATCAGTGTTTTTCATCAAAGATGAAAGTTTGTGTTCATGCTCTATTACCGTGTTAGCAATAGAAATATCATGTTTTGTTAATGAGTTAATGTGTTTAGCAAGAACATTGACATCCCCCGTAGTAGCTGTGCCGAATAAGCTTTTTGAGAAATCGCCAATGAACCCTAGTAGTGCCCGTTTGGAACGTCTTCCTGAAATGGGGCGTTGGGTAGGTAGTATGTTGTTGATTTGTTGCATTGTGTTCTTTAGTAGTTGTTGAATTCGTGTTTTCAACGAGTTGAGTTGAGTGTGTAACATTCTAGCAAGCTGACATGTTTCATTGTTGTTGGGACAGCCTGAAACTGTCTTCAGCTTGAAAGGTGTTGGGATGGAGATTTGGTATGTGTGTAACCAATACTCGTTTGAGAAGCGTACCTTAGCCGTAGGCATGTGTATCGTCACAGAGACTGGCAAACGTAATTTAGAAAACAACAACAATGAAGTGAGCAGTGATCTCACTAGCTTGGCCGGAAGATAATGGGATACTGACAAGGAAGTGGTGGCCGGAGGATACGTTAACAAGCTGCTTACGCCGTTGTAGTTGCTTTGACATACCGAGAGAAGTGATGGGATATATTTATGTTTATGGGGTGTGTTTACCTTTGCCAGATATCCATGTAACAAGTGACTTTTATAAAATAACATTTAATATACACATATATGAAATGTATGAATTGTATTTATTTGAAACAGTATAAAAATGTATAAAATTGTATAAAACATAGTTCACATTGTTACTCTATAACAATAGTAAAACAGATGCGTTCTTTTATTCTAACAGATTGGTGTAATTGAATTACATATAAATTTGCGTTTAGAATGTCCACAAATATAAAGTCCCAATGTGCAGCTTAGTAACGGTCTATTTCTCTGGGAGAATGAATGGAATCATCTATAGGACAGCTTTGAGCTTATTTTCTTCACACTGGCTGATATCCTTTTTTTTAGTGCGAAACAGAATAAACTGACCACGCTTTTACAATGACCCGTACATATCCACGTGGTTAGGGATTCAGGGTTCTTTGCGAAAAAAATATACACATACGGTGACTTAGGATGGACACATGGTAAGGCTAGCTAGGTTAAAGAAAATTCATGTCATTGGGAAAAAAACAGTTAAAATTAATACCTATTAAGCAAATTGCAAAACAGAGCATTTCTGTGTATATGAGACACTTACTTGAAAAATAATCTTTTTCTATTCGACAATGATATTGCATGTATTCGTTCAGTGAGAATATTTAAAGTAGGTTCTCTACAAATACTATATATATATAAATTCGTTTGTTATCAAAAACACATGATGGGTAAGAATACTCTAATCAGGGTCTCCAAGAATAATCGCCCTGTTAGGGATATTAGTATTTTCAGTTGTAATAGAATTATACCAGTTACTGAAGCAGGTCAAGTGTAATTCACTTTATCACAAAAAAATGACAATATGTTTTATTGTTTCACGTTCAGACTTGCAAAAACTGCAAAAATTATATCTGTCTGACCAATTCTAACAGGAGAGAGTTGGTTGTTAGATTTCTATGGAAGATTTTGTGTTGGAAATTTCGATGCCCAGAGATGTTGATGGATTTCTCTTTGGAAAGTGATCTTGACCTCTGCTAACCCTCAGAACAGGTTTCTGAGTGTATATCCCCCTGTATGTATGGACATACTTTTTGAATATTTCGTTGCAGTCCTCAAGGTAAGGATCATTGGGATTGTAGATGACTATTTTCCCCTGATAGTTGACTGACCAGTTCCACACAAATCCTTTTGCCTGTCTCTCAGAAAGAGAGCAATAGTCTCAAGAAGGCCTAATGAATGAGTGAGTTTAGTTTTACGCCGCACTCAGCAATATTCCAGCTATATGGCGGCGGTCTGTAAATAATCGAGTCTGGACCAGACAATCCTGTGATCAACAACATGAGCATCGATCTGGGCAATTGGGATAGGATGACATATGTCAACCAAGCCTGCCACCCGATCCCTTTAGTCGCATCTTACGACAAGCATTGGCCTCTGAAGACCAATTCTCACCCGGGTCTTCAAGCAACAGAATTGTGCTATTTTAGTCTCTCGCCATCCCCAAACCTGATGGCATATAATTGTGATTTAGTCTCAGCAATCCTAGTGCCAGGTAATCCACACCACACAGAACCTTATGAGGTTTTCGTGTGCACTTTTCTCCCTCGCCATGACCAGGAACAAATTTGTGAATGAACTCGTAGGTGTCAGTCATGTCATCATTGTGCTGCTCATTCTTCTCCAAGACGTCGAAATTTATTCTTTCAGTCTTTCTTCGCATTTCCCTCATGTATTTATGAGATATGAGCTATGCATGATGGCAGAAACTGGTTCAAAGACGCGAAAACAGGGAATGAACTCAATCCACTCCTTGCGACAATATGGTTCGGTGATCAGGATAGACTAGGGGTCCAGACAAGAAGGTTGGAAATTTAATTCTTTTGAGTCTTGTTTGGGGCTTGAATATCCCTGTGTTCTCATCAACATTTGGAACATGTGCTGACTTTTGTTCTGGTGTTTTGAAGACATGAACCCCCTCCCAACACAACAACCTGGATCCATTCTTTTCCCTATGTGCATCAAGTGTCTTTTGTTCCATGGACAAGATAAAATGGCGCATTTGGAGAAACTACATGTTCCGCATTACACTTTTCTGCTTCTGAAACATTTTGTAAGCATTCACGTTCAAGAGGAGCTCACTCACAGTGCATAATAATATGAATACATAAAACACCATCACCTGATAACAGGGCCCTTCAGTTCTCAGTTGTAAATAGACAAGCATTGTCACTAAGGTGACATAAGTTGTTCAAACACACACATATTTTCAAGCCGACCAAATTATCAAATCAAACTTATAAAGTAGTCTTGAAAGTTTGAAGATGAAGTTCTTAAAAATCTTGCTGTCAACAAAAACATGACCAGTCAACCTCTCAAAATTCACTGGGTGTCCTAGATAAAACTTGGTGTTGAATTGATATCTGATAGCTCATTTAGTTGTTCAAACACACACACTTACCTTTTTTCAAGACTAGGTACCAAATATGAAAAGAATCTAGTGAACGGTTCTTAAGATATTCCAATTCGTATGGAAGGACGGACGGAGCCTAATACTATAATAAAAGTTTGGAACCATCTGAAATTATTTCAGGTAGCAGATACTTTTGTTCTTTGTCTTATTCCTTTGCAAAGAAGGGTTTGATGCAAATACTTCTAGAAGTGTCCAATATGCTGGTGCTTTTGTTTTCCAGTCGTTTGCAACAGCTTTTTAAGGTTTTGAAGACAGATGCAGTCGTTGTCTTTAGAATTGAAGCTTCTTTCTCGTAAGATAGTTTAACAAGTTCTCCCTGAATACACCAGAAACCTTCTTATGTAAGGCTTCAATGCTTCTGTACCCAATGTTAAAGTTGACATATTCTTGAAGTCTGGAGCTCTAGTGGCAAGTGCCGAACCAAATAGGGTGTGAAGTAAAGTCCGCAGGAGTGAGTGAGTTAATATTTAGAGTCACATCTACAATATTTCAGCCATATCGTGACGAGAGCAATATAATTTATTTCAATGTTAAAAAAAATTTAGAACGTAAAAACCTGTCATTGAAGGACAGTAAAACTACTACAATATCACAGCTCGTAATTTAAAACTATAGTCCGTTTGGCTCAAAAGCGGACGGATGAATTGCAAATCTAACTCGAAACATAGACATTAAAATACTCAATGAAACACTGATCATAACCTCAAACCACAGACCAACTCTGATGTTTTGAATTTATGTCCTAAAAGAAAAAGTTGTTTAACAAACTATCATTAAAATATCGTTACGAGGGACGAGTGCAGAGAAAGGACAGCCAGGTGTGAGATGGATACGGCACAGCAACAAGTTAATGAATCAATAACGTTGTCGGCACTTGTGCACGTGCTTTTCTAACAGCACCTCCTCGTTCGAACCTTTTAATTTTAGAACATAAATTCTGCAAACAAATCACAGAGTTGGTCTGATGTTTTGATTATGATCAGCGTTTCATTGAGTATTATATGTTTATTAGTTTTCGAGTTAGATTGCAATTCATCGGTCCGCTTTTGAGCCAAACTGACTATAGTACGCTATCATAAAACATATCACTACAGACAACAGTACAATATAAAAAACGGGTTATAAATCAACAGAAGGTTGATCACCATACCAGGAACCATGGGGAGTTACTGTACTTTTGCTACCTGCGTGGACCCTAGACAGATTTATATCAACCATTCAGCAACTGACGATTGTTGTCAAATTTAGCCAAAGTTAAAATGATAAAAATACTACATTTAAAAATCCGGTAAATTTAAATTTCCTTTTGAATGTTTCGAGACTTACGTACCCTCTCAGGAGGACAATAATTTTTCCCCCTTTGACGATACAGCCACAAACAATCTAAGTTACTAAGTATAAGTTAAGGTACTTCGCGCTCGTTCAGTCTGTACTACCCCGCTTTTTCCCTGTTCTTTCTGCACGCCCCAAGTACGAGTTCGAGAACCTTAACATAATTACAAAACGATACATCGGCAAAATGAATGATGTGCATAAATAAATCGATAGTCACATTATAATATCAAAACTATCCACCACCCCTATCATGAAATGGCATCTACCACGGGGAAAAGTATCCAGTGATAGCTCGTGCATTTCGTGTTGGTCGAGCGCATGGAGCATCCTGGCACGCGGTTTATTCAATATCATTCAAGCTGCGAGATGTCGGACAGCGAAGACGTCTTGTTTGTAGCCCAGAGTAAGTTTACTGTGATTAGCGAAGACAATGTTTCGCGTAGTCGTTTTGGACCCGTCTTGGCTATCGACGATATAAATAAAAGGATTGAAGTCGCCACACCCGACAATACCAAATATATAAATGAATGGGCCGTGGCTGCATTTAACAAGTGGCAAAACAACAGACTTTATATATCCATTTCCGAGAATTTGACTATATCAAAAGTATGTCTGACGACTGATATCACGAACATGGACTTTCCCGTCTTAAATGAAGCACTGAAGTACATGTATTTCATTTTTTTAAGCCAGACGTGAAGATAGATCTGTATATAAGTCCCAGTCGCTTTATAGCATGTTTAGTGGCTATAAACCTGTTTGAGGTTATGGTCTCAAAACAAGTCAATTTAGTAATTTTGTGACAAATATGCACTTGTCACTCGCAACGTTTTCAATCTTGGTCGGTAGTAACCTCCAAGCGCCCTTTAGTTTTCGTCAAAAGGGGGAAACAACTCCAGCAGCGGTTCATCTGCTTGAAAGTATGCAAGCTTTATTTAAGCAACAAATCGTGTTTTGAAGCTACGTCAATCAAAGGTCAACGTAGGCGTAATTGTCGCTAGCATGAGTTGATAAAAATAGTAAACCTAAATGACGAAAGGCTGGAGAAGAACGGGCCCCCAAAACAGTGATGAACCATCACACGGGACCTGTACTCGTAGAGTACACATTTAAATATTGTCATGGTGTTGATAAGTTTCCTTTCAATAATATGACAATATCACATTATACGTAAAATTAACATAGAACAAAACATGTTACATAACAATTTAGGAAACGTATGAGGTCATAAGGATTAATCTGAAGAGTTTTCTCCCTTCATTTGTTTATTATCCCCTAATTTCTCTGCATATAGATTATGTAAAACTGACAAAACTGCATCATTTACATCAATATTTCCCATAATGTTTGTGTAATCAGGAGACGGGCCCTAAACTTAGATCACCTTCATAACGTTTGGTCCAGAATCTTTTAAATACTTACTCATTATACGATGGAATATTCCTTTTCAATGTCAAATATGTTCTCGTCACCATATGGCTGAGATATTGCCGATATTAACTCAATCACTCAATCATTACGATGGATGACGTCTGCATTATAATAATTAATTCTATAACACACTAATATAGAAAATTCATGATATAATATCATTTTTAATTATTTCCTCATACTGTATGGCCGCTGTGGGAGTAACGCATTATTATAACTGATTTTACAATTTGTTCAACAATACCGCGATTAACGATTAAAATATTACAAAATGGTGCCTCCTTCATGAAAAACCTCAATTACACAATTTCAAACATGAATTTATTAATTTTCATGTACTTTCATTGATTCCACCATTTTTTCAATCTCAAACGCCAACTGCGCCCTTGTCATGTTCATTGGCTCGTTGGCCTCCTCTCTCTGTAACTGTGACAATCAACTTCGGCAGTGCCATAACGCTGACGCCTTGATGTCTCGTGTCACTGCAATAATTAATATGTAGCTTATACTTATCTTGATAATGACATACACATCATTTACCAAAAACTACAGTAACTGACTATTGAACATAATTACATGTACAACTGTCTGTTCTGGAAACAACGATGTCGACATCTCACCAAATCCACATCTATTAAGTCAGCAGGATGGAGTCCACTGTGAGGCTAAGCTCGCTTTCCATGAAAGTGTCCAAAACGTCGGATCCACCGGCGCCATCCAAGAGTTTCACACTGCAGTGATTGTTCTTTGACAGTGGAAAACTGGTGGGCGTCCTGGTCTCTCCCAAGCACGTTTTCTAGCATCTGCAATATAGGAAACATTATTACTAATCATTTCTGCGATATGGCTGAAATATTGCCGATGTGACGTTAAATAATAACTCACTCACTCACTCACTAATCATTTCTAACCCACCATTGACATCAGGCTCATGTAGTTACGGATGTTTACAGGCTGAACCATGTCATGACAGGAGCCAGGGTCACCGTTACCATTGAACCTGAAGAGTGGGTGGGGAGGCCCAGTCATTTCATTCCCATCTACAGTCTGTTTGCAGTGAAAACGTACCGATGAATTTCACTTTAAACAAAAAAGTAAATCGACTAAAGTGAAATTAAGCATGCGAATCCTCATACTCTTACCTTGCCAATTGAACATTTAAACCTCAGAATTTTATTCAACTTATTATGAAAGTTGTTTAACAAACGATCATAGTTTCAAATCGCTATTATTGGTTTGCTCGTTTCCTCATTTCTGCTCAATTGGCATTTATAATAAATCATCTCATCTTGTCAAGCATGTAACTGTGAGAGAATGTTACGAGTGTTAATAAATATAAAGTTAAGTTTTTTGTTATTGTGCATAGGTTAAGATAGTAATGCCATTATACCTTTTCAAGAAGCTTCTCCAGATTCCTGCAACTCCTCTTCCAAGAATGTTCTGTGGGAATTCCAGGTGGCATCCACATTTTCACACTCCGGTTCCTTGCTTCTTGGACGAAATCGGCACCTTCTGCTCTAATCTCGTGTCCTGAAGCACTGATGACTTCGGTTTCTGAGAATGTCGTCCTTCAAGATGATCTCTTAATATGTGGTGCAATTTAATCCATAGAATATAGTAGATGCCACAGATCTAGATGCCAACATGAATCTGGTATTGTTCCGTCTTACAGAGGAGCGGAATGTGATCGAGTTAAAATTTATAGTCACATCGGCAATATTTCAGCCATATTGTGACTAAATCAAATTATAGATTTACAATGATTAAAAGTAAAATATAAACATCTGTGAACGAAGGACAGTAAAACAACTAGATTATCACATATATTAATTTAAAAACTAGTAATTTAATCTAAAATAATTTAACTATACATGACGATACACAATATAAAATATACAATATAAAAACAGGCTATAGATCGCCAACAACTGAAGGTAGATCACCATACTTGGGACCATGGGGACTTACAGTACCTTTGCTACCTGCATGGACCCTAGCTGGATTTACACCGTCCCTTCAGCCGCTGGCGATTGTAAGAAAATTTAGCCTACTTAATTTTAAATAACAAAAATTCTACATTTAAAAATGCGTTAAGTTTAAATTTTACTTTGTACGTCTTGGGACTTACGTACCCTCGCAGGAGGACAATAATTTTACAATACTTAACCCCCCTTTGAGGGTGAGCGGATTGTGAATAGCGGGAAGATGAATGTTCTAAGGATATCCCATGTGACATCCATGTCTGACATCCATGTCTGACGGTGTTGCGAACTGGATCCGCGATGGATGTTGAAGAAGTAACGCACATATGGAACAAGGAGCTCATCAAGTGTGCCAAACATGAAGATGATGAGGAACATCTAGGATTTGTGGTGGCTGACTGGGTGTAGGAAAGCGCACGGGGTGTTCTGAAGTCGCACAGAAGGGCGATGTGCTTGATATATGGGATCCAAAGAAGTTTGAATATTGCTTTAGTTAAATTGAGTTCAATATGTCCGGGGCCTGGAATGAGCAGATAATGTTTCAACATGAGGTGTTGGTGCAGTTCTGATTCAGGAAGATTAACGTTGTGTGCCTGTTGCAAGTGTTTTGAAAACGAAGCTGGTCCAGTGCGAATTTTGGACTTGCATTGTGGACAAAGAAACCAGTTACTGAACATTTTGACAAGATAATGTACGGCGACCCATCGCAAACCAAGCCTACCCATTGACGTAGGGTACCCAGTGCTGTACTGTCCTGAATGGCTGCGAGGATAGATCGTAAACTGTCAAAGCTGTTGGGATTGCACATTATAGGATCGCCAAGCGACGTTTGAGGTGGTGGTTGAGGATGATACTGAGGAAGAAAGCTGTATGGGTCAGAAGATGTCTTGGTTGACTGAGGTTTCAAATGATGTTTTCTGGTTCTAGGTGATCTCTGACCAGAGATTCGTATGGCGGCCATGATAAGTATGAGAAACATTGGTAGGGAGACAGTTCTGGAAGTGTTTCTATATTTGTAAGAGGATTGGAAATGCACATAACATTTGTTACTACACTCGGCTTGGTCTTATAATTTAGACTGATGCGCCAATTCCTTTGTATGAGTTTGTTGTCGAATACCACCACTACGTCTGTAGTGTTAGGGCATTTATTAGGGGTCAGAGTTCCAACTTCTAGCCATGTTTGTATGGCGCGATATGACCCACCAGGGTTCATTGCACCAAGTTGGTTATGGTCTTACTCCCACAGGAGACACAACAAAGAATGTTGAGTGGGAAAGCCACAGGTGTCACAATACTAGATTTAATTATGCTGCACAGGTTTTCTACACTGCATACAAAGAGTAGTGTTTTCTTGTTTGTGTTGTTTTGATTTTTTTGGGAGGGGAGGAGGAGAGAGAATAGATTGTGAACGTCAGTACCTAGATGCGCAGAAAAGAGTGTTCCTGACAAGTTGGGCAATATCTTGGAGGCAACATCATACTCGTAAGTCTCAGTATGTCTATAAAGGCCAGTAAGGGTCTCTGCTTGTTCACTCAAATCAGCCTCCAGTGAACACCCCTTTTTAAATATACATCTGTGATAGTCTAGTTGTTTTTACTGTCTTTTGTCCACAGATATTTAAAATTGATTACCTTATTTTCATCGCTATATGGCTGTAATATTGCTCATTCATACACACATCCTCTGGGTGGGACCTTTTCCGTTGGCATGTAACATGTTTTAAGCCTTCTGTCTGAGGTGAAAGTACTGCTAATTTTATCTGTTCTAGTGAGCAGTCTTTTCATCTGTTGACTGGTGGGTCCTTGATATGGGATGCTGACCAGGATGGGTAAGGAGGACTGGTTTCGACTTGGGATCAGATCGTTTTTCCGTATGGTTTTCCACCAGATGTTAATGAGAATCCGTTGAGGGCAATTAGGGTGTGCTTGAGATGATGAATTTCTTCACTGAGGCTATCCGAAGTGCACATGGGTATGGCTTGTCGGGTGAGGGGGAGTAGTTTATCCACTTGAAGCAGATCTTCTAGCTTTTTGAGGGAAACTTGGATCAGGTGTCAGCACAGGACGTCGACCCATGGGTGAAACGTCACGGTTCAGTTACGATAAAAGGTCGACGTCCTGTCCATTTGACCTTATATCAATTAACATGGGATGTAAAATAATAAAAAGAAGAAATCCAGTGGTTACACAAGCCGATAATCCGGATTATGCGGTTGAAAGCAGAGACAAAAGGAGAAACGTACTATATTTCGTCCATTTCATTTCGCATACAAAATCATCCAACATGAAGTAGGTGAGATGCAGCATCTGCAAACTCTCTGGTGCTGATTTGTCTACTCCTAAGATCATGCCTTAGGAGGTCCAGGCGAGTCCCTGTATTTCTTTTTCTTAAATGGACGTTTTTGTCCACCGCCAAACTGCAACAGGCGGACTTCAGTGTGAATCTGCACCTTAGCAAGAAATTCGGAGTGGGCTTTTCCCACCAATCTCTTCAGACGAGAGTTCCTCCCTTCCAGATGGTTGCTGGTGCAAGGGCCGTCCGTATCGCCATGTGGGTCTACTGTGATCTATGGAGGTGACCTCGATCCAGTAGCTGGTGATGTAATCACTGATGTCTCGGCAGTGTGGGTCGTCCGGCATGGTCGCTAATGTGTCCTACCACAGCTCCTCAACCTTCAAATATAGAAAACATTGATTAATACAACGCATGCTATATCTACATATTGTTTTCACGGAAATACTAATTTGGATATAATTTAGCAATAGTTTTATTACACCTTAAAATACAGACCTCGTGGACTGGTACCAATGGCAGCACAGCGCATCTCCTGACGAATCTCCGGATTTCGTCAGTGTCGCTAACTATGCCTTCTGTAGTTGATGTTGAGTTTTCCTCCTTATACACTGGGCGTAATAGAAAAGCAACCTTTCTATTCTGCTTGGGGGAAGACAACTGCAGAAGCATTGCGCGCAGCGATCTTATAGTCCATCTGAAAGATAATCAAAGTTGATTCTTATTTCATTTTAAACATAACCACTCTACTGCTATGTAGAAATTAAATTGTTAGAATTGTTAACAAAATCTATTCTACGGTAATATTACCTGAATCTTTTGCGGTTGCATCGAATAGCCTCTGCAGATATAAGCAGTATATGACATACTATAGCACGGAGTGACATCTAAAGTGCAGATATAAGCAATATATCACATACAGTATAGTAGTGACATCTACAGTGCAGATACAAGCGTAGAACTTTGCTCATTGCGTTCACCTAATTCATCCGGTATTGACGTCTCTCGGGCTGTCAGGTCATATGAAAACTTTTGAGCAAAGCAATAGAGTAATAACAGTGATTTTCTTAATGAAACATTACTTGCTTCAAACCAATTTCTTTTATGAAGAGGGACTGTATTTCTGTTTGATTGCTTACATATTTTTTGTTACATTGAAATCGGAATTGGGGAAATAAAATAAAAATCAGGCGATCTGCCTATACTTATAACTTGAATATCTAGACATTTAATAGTTTGCCAATGTAAATCATAATTCGCACAGACGCCCTAGTGTATGTTGTCTGTCTCATTACTTCACGACGAAAACAATGATTTTGTGGAATGCTAGACGACAAATGAATAAAAACAAAATGCAATTATTAAAATTAAAACAGATTAGAGTTATAAGAACAATGTCAGGCTATTACCTTGTTCGAGGAATGTATCATCAATATCCACAAAAACGAGTGATATGCCATTCACCTGCAGCTGTTCCAAATGATGTGTCTTTTAACAGTCTAATACATGTTTACGAAAAGTGATATATCGTTTCAGGTATTTCACATTGGTGTATAGTCTCATTGGTCACCCAAGATAGCATACCTGGGAACTAATTGCATAATGTCCGCCATTCTTTACAAAAAAGTAATGTAGTTAGCCAATAATGAGCAATCAATCAATGTCTTGGCCGTTAATCTTTTGAAAGAAGGACGTTGTTTTTACGCAGACACAGACACGACAGAGTGTATTCAGTATAGATTAGTAAATCTACTTACATAAACACTACCTTTTGACAAATCCGCTGTGTAAGATAAAAGTAATTAATCAATCAGCGTGTTATCGGTCAATCCTTTGATCGATGTTTATAATGTTGAGTATTTACTCTAGACACAAGAAATGCAAAATGGGAACCTTTGTCGGGTTATCTAAGTGGTGTTTCCACTAATTATACCTGTTTTACTGAATGACTGACTGAGTTTGGTTTTACGCCCCTTTCAGCAATATTCCAGCAACATCACGGCGGGCGACACCTGAAATGGGCTTCACACATTGTGCCCATGTGGGGATTCGAACCCGGGTCTTCGGCGTGATGAACCAACGCTTTAACCATTAGGCTACCCCACCGCCCCTATACCTGATTTAAATTCATTAACTGACCATCAAGTGAATGATGACAAATAACATGTGTAGGTTTATACCGCCTAACACGGGTTACAACAAGGGAGTATTAATTGCTGTATTGCATGCAATTTTAATTGTTGCATAAGAAATACATATAATCATTTGCTGTGTGCTAAAACTGTATGTACCTATTTACCTAAGTAAATTTTCAGAGTCTTCTAGCAATGGCAAAGTGGGGTTGTTTAGTTTACGGATTCAAATAAATCAAATGTCATTTTTTAATATTATACGTCATATTTGTACATGGCGTGAATAAAAACCTAGGTAAAAAAAACCACAGAAATGGGATCAATTATGATCAGTCATTATACCATCCAGGCATTAGAAAACCTGCAAAAGCCCACACTGCTTTGATACTTTAAAACAATCAGACAAGAACTACCGGGGAAATCGTCAAAGGCATCCACCCTTCATAATGTCGCACTGTTTAGGTTGAAGAAATTAACCGTAACCGAGATGAGCGAGGCTGATCATAGCTTTCACTATCACTAGCGTCTGGCTCGAACAAATAAGGCCAGGCGACACCAAGCAATTACGACAGAATCGTCTATGAAAACAAGTTGTAACTCGGAAGGGGAGCAGGACAAAAGCCACCCGGACAAAAACAACCCGGACAAATGCCACCCAGTTATTTTACCATTAGAGAGAGGACAATTACCACCCATTTTGATTTCAATGTTGATTTTGTTGTAAAATTATGTAGACTTTGATGAATAATTTGGTTTCTTAAAAAAATATATTCACTTTGATAAAAAAGTTGCTGTTCATGTAAAATTTTGATTTCATAGTAATGTTGACTTTTTAACAATGTTATTGTGTTGGTGTTTTTTATTTTTATTTGGGTGGCATTTGTCCGGGTGGCATTTGTCCTAGGCCCACTCGGAGGCTAGGCAAAGCAGGTGACAAAATTAAATGACAGCAGATTGTGAGAACATATAGCTTTCATTTTTCACAACAATTGTCACGATTTCTGTTCCTGCTGAGCTGTAGGCTCGTTCGATACCTCGCGATGTCATTATCGCGATAATGCACCTAGGAGATCATCAAAGGAGTGGATTGCTTAAGCGGTGAAACTTGTATTGTGTTGGATTTGGTTGATGATGTGTGAATAAGGAATTTAGCATAATCTAACACTGAAATCAAGTTGATGTTCGCTTGATAGTGTTCCATGGTCAATATAGCAATGTTGATGAAAATGGTATTGTATTATACGCAATTTACTTTTTTAATACTCCCGTCTTTCATGCAAATGAAATTATGCAAAAACAAATGGATAGTGTCATACTTAAAATTGATGTTTATTTATCTTCGGAACAGAATTTTCAGATTACATATATGTTGTCAAGAAGACAGAGAAAGATTAAATTTCATAAAAGCATACCATGTACAAATTTACAAAAATATGTTACACAAATTTACATTTTCTTCAAAACATACCGAGGCGGTTGGGGTAGCGTACATGTATAATTGTCAATACTATTTATACTACAGACTCAATGTATTTACCAACAAACACATTGCTTGATAATTACCGGAGAAAATATCTCTAATCAAATGTCAGCAGACAAGCTTTTATACACAAGACTGTTGAACTCGTTGTTCAATGTTTAAAAAAACGGTGTGGGTAGCCTAGTGGTTAAGGCGTTGGCTCGTTACGCCACAAAGACCCGGTTCGATTCCCCACATGGGTACAATGGGTGAAGCCCATTTCTGATTTCCCGCAGGAATATTGGTTTCACCGCTGGAATATTGGAAGCGGCGTAGAACTATCCTCACTCACTCACTCTAAAACATTCCATATTCCGTGTTGACCCATGAAAGATCCTTCTTCATGGCTGGAAAATCTGATTTAGATGGCGGTCCACGCACACGTCTGGCCTTTGGGGTGGCTCCTTGTCCTTCTAACGTTCGGAAACTTGCATCTGCAAGCCTCTTTACTGTCATCAGTTCCCTTGATTCAACCTTCGGTCTTACTATGAAGTATTTGACGCCATCGTCGTTCATGTCACTTTCCTCTGATGACATCAATTGAGCCTTCTTTAGAGCGTGTTCATATTTGGTTTTCTTGTGATTGGGGAGGTCTGCATGTCTTATTCCTTGGACTCGGTTACGACTCTTCTGAAGAAAACAAGCCAATATGCTAATAATTGGATTTCCATCTGGATAAAGTGAATGTTAAACCAATGTAAAAAAATAATTAATGGCTTTTCTGATAATCTTATGATCAACTTGTCAGTGTTATCAATATTTGCGTGTTTAATGCATTAGAAGAACACATTCGCAGGTGCTGTACGCTTTACTCATTTCAAAGATCACTTTAATTCCAGATCAACTGGATTAATACTGTGAATTAATAATTATTGGTCTAGTTAGCATGCAGTATACTGTATCTCTCAGCCTTTAACAAAGACTCAACCCGTAACAAGGCCTAACCCCTTGTTAATTGATGAGTGAGTCATGTCAGTTAGTATACCCTTTTGAAACTGCTGAATCTAATTCTTGATTCCTGAAAGCTAGTTAAGTTGTATTGTATGTTTACTTACTGTACTTTTTCTGGAGTATTTTCTCATTTCATCATTGTGCTTGTTTTGGCTGCCACATTTCTTTCTCGAGACCATTTCCCATTTTTTTATCCCCCGCAACGCGTTTTGCGGGGGATATTAAAATGGACTCCGTCCGTGCACTTTTGTCTTTTCCGGAGCAGAACTCTAAAACCGTTCACTATTTCTTCACCAAACTTGGCACATTGATAGATCTGGTGGTGTACTGGTGCCTTTTGGTAGTTTTGGAATTCTGAATAACATATTTTTGGCGTTTCCATGGCAACAAGTTTGACTTTGACTGAAATTGGTGATAGTGCGCTTTTCCGGAGCAGAACTCTAAAGCCGTTCACTATTTCTTCACCAAACTTGGCACATTGATAGATCTGGTGGTGTACTGGTGCCTTTTGGTAGTTTTGGAATTCTGAATAAAATATGTTTGGCGTTTCCATGGCAGCAAGTTTCACTTTGACTGAAATTGGTGATAGTGCTATTTTCTGGAGCAGAACTTTAAAAACCTTTCAATACTGTCCTTCCACTTTTCTATATACACACCTAAATATTTGACATAATCATAACTCGTAGACATAATCATGAAGAGTATTTTGCCATTGCGGGGGATATTGATGACTTTGTTTTCTTGTTGTCTATAGACGTCTTGTAATAGCCACTGCAACAAACAAAATACAATACATTGGCAGAAAACGCATGTTTCAATTAAACTGACATTAAAATGCACACAGGTTGCAAGCCTACATATATTGTACTATGAATACAGAATTATAACATGACATATAACGAAGTCATCACCAAACACACGCGCATTGTTCAAACAGTTAAATAAAATCGCCCATTAACATCACGGTTTTGTTGCATACTTTGACTATGCAACAACAATCACGTTTGGAACTTAAAAAATGATTATTTATATGACAGTGGGTCTTGCTTAACTTTTGCTGTGCACCGATGCATATGATTGCATTACCAGCTGATTAAGAACTGTATACCAGAACTACAATACTTTGAAATTCAGCACGCGGAAAAGCCGGCAGTGCTGTCTTTGCGAAGTTCCATGCATACTCCACGACTTCCTTATTCTGCTCTGTTTCCAACCTAAAATAAAAGTTCTAAACTTATTGTCACCATGAGGAAGCCAGAAATATCACTCCGTGTCGAGATTATCGTAAATCCACCTGAATTTGTACTTGTCTAATGATTTAATGCTTTGAAACTCTTGAGGCTATAGTGTATTTAAATTATATTAAGTATTTTCATACGTGTATTGTGGATTTAGGGCCATCCCTCTTGCAGACTCAGCATTCTGTAGTGCCTGTCTCACAGTTGCCTGTAAAATAGATTTAGGAGAAATAAAATTTCATTAGCATTTCGAAAGCCTAACAAAACGACTAGCAGATATTACAATTAAATCGCGTAAGAATACATTGTCTGAAAACTTTAAAATCATTTACATAAAATACAAATTCAATCTTGTTTTTTAAAATATATTGATACTCAATTTGATTTTTTGAAACGCTTTAACGATATTTTGTAAATGTCGTATGTGAGTGAGTGAGTTTATATTTAAAGTCACTTTGGCAATATTTCAGCCATATCGTGACATGTGGTATGTGAACCCAAAATACGAATATGTATGAATTCTGGTGAAAAATCTGTATTGTTCTGTCATTGTTGGTTATGATTATTTCTGTCTTTCCGAAAAATACAACATTTTATGTTGTAAATCGTCCAAAATCAGTGATGTACTAAGTAGCAAAGGTTAATGAAATGACAGAAATACCTTTGCATGGTTACTTACTTTCCGTTCGATTCCCCTTCCACTCCTAGGTTCTTGAGTGTCCTTTTCTCTCTGTAATTCCTCAAGCTTTATTTGCATATCTGCAATTTGCAAATGAAATTACTGAAAATGATACACGTTGTTGCAGGGTCGTCTTTCATGTGTAAAATTTACCCCGAGTAACCTCAAAAGAAAAACATGACATCAAACTCAATGTAACAGGTTAGATTTATTGCTACACCATAGCTGTCGATCTCTCGTTGCCACATCTCGTCTCAGGGCACCTATACCAATCCACATTTTGTCTTCCATTCGCTTCATCCTCTACTCCATTATTTGTAGGATATCCTCCGTGTGTTCCCTGAAACTGTAGAATTTCAAGTTATTTGCAGAAGTACTGCCTTGTCGTCCTAATGCCATATATAGACAAGCAATTCCCATAAAAAAGACAGATAGATATGTAGATTTGTAAGGAATTTGTATAACCCTGCTATATAAATTTCACTTACAGCATCTCTTGTGAAGGCTGAAATCATCATCGTGTTCAGTTTCGCAGTCTGCAATTAGAAACATTAGCCCGTCACACACATAAACATCATATACATAACCATCAACGAGGCCACCTTATTCACATTACAATTACTTTAGTTATATTTACAGGGAACACATATTGCAACACCGGAGACAAAGTACCTGATAAAATGAACGTAGCCGCTGCAGTTGCACAGGCCGTTGCCGTAGGAGTAGACGTGAACGGTATCGCTGCTTGCTGTTGTCTGATTGTCCTTGTCGCTCGTTGACGCGACTGCTTACCAGATTTCTTAAAATAATTCAATTGCATTTTACACAACATTTTGCACCATGATAATGAAACATATACAGGGTATCTGTCAGACCTTGACATGTTTATTTCATCGATGGACGTAGAAAATGTGAACACATTATATTACTGCCAAACCTAGATATTACATATCCACACCGTGATGTCATCAGTTGTTGTAGCACAGTAAGCGGAGAGCTCAGGACACTGAGACCCCTGGATCGTATCCCGTCAGAATCAGCAAAAAGGTGAGTAAAAATAAGTTATGTTGTGAGGCAAGTACTACCCAATCACAACCCGAAACGGAAGTACCATAGGCACACACACACACTTTTTTTTATTTTAGACCAAATCGTAGGACCAGAACTTTGTAGTAATACCGCTTTCCAGAAACTCCAACCAGATAAACCCCCAAGAAATCAGTATGTGGTGGAAGTATATCAATATGATGATATGCAGAATTAATATGAAACTTGATTAACCAGTCATTGGTACTGATGTATCCAATAACACACTTAAATTGCCAGAAAATTGTTTGGAACATGACTGACTGACTGACTGAGTTTGGTTTTACACCGCTTTTAGTAATATTCCAGCAACATCACGGCAGGGGACACCAGAAATGGGCTTCACACATTGTGCCCATGTGGGCATTCGAACCCGGGTCTTCGGCGTGACGAGCCAACGCTTTTACCATTAGGCTACCCCACCGCCCCTTGGAACATGACAGTGGATTGAGAATAAAAGGTGGAGATGTACATTCAGCTACAGTTGTTTTTTCTCTTACTCAGTAATAGCATCCATCACGAACCTGTGCAGGTCCGGGTTAGAATGTGCCTTCAGTAACCCATGCCTGTCGTAAGAGGCGACTAACGGGATCGGGTGGTCAGGCTCGCTGACTTGCTTGACATATTTGTCATCGGCACCCATGAAAGGCCACCTCCTCGTGGTGGGTGCTGGGTCACGCTAAGCGCCTTTCAACCCCCCGTTGTGGACCCGGGGGGATATTAGGTCCACCAACCCGTTTGCCGTGGGTTGCGCCCCTGTGTCGGTGGAGGACGGGATTCTGGTGGTTGAGGGCAATAGGATCCTGGAACCGTGTTCCTGTTGCCCAACACACCACTTCGACCCTTACTTCACCTAGACGGGTGGTAGAATGGGCCCGGTTCTACCAATCGGCTGGTCATGCCAAGCCCTGTGCATGAATTGTATGCATATCATTATTTGATTCTATAATATGTTTTGATTGGTCTTGGCCAACGTATTTACGTTGTCAAAATGAAATCTGCCTAGAGTCTCATGCCAGAAGGCGGTGGCTCATGGGCCAATTTGGTAATGTTGTCCTCCGAAATCTGCATGTTTCCAATTTCTTTGTTTTGGGCGAACCAACCAAACATTTACTTTGGTAAACTAACGCAGCTTTCGCGTCATATTTGCTGAAGTATACCATCCCTGTATCCCCGGTGTTTGCATGTTGGAGATCCGATGCTATTAAACACCGCTCTTTTTGGCACTCCATGGTGGGTGGGGAGCAGGGATGCTGAATCACATTACTTTCACTATGGCTCAACAAAACCCTGGTTCAAATAGATCCAAACGTAGACATGTAGAAACTGATGAAACTGGTCACAATGTAAATGTCTGTCCTGTACTTGATTCATGGGCTCGATTTGTTGTTATCGAGGCAGCAGATAAACAACCAATTAAACTTAATCCATTCGCGATTTCAAAAGCTGTTTCAGGAATTTGTGGCGAAGTGAAGAACGTGACACGTCTTCGAAGTGGATCACTGCTTATTGAGTGTTCAAGGAGACAACAATCTGAGAACTTGTTATCACTTAAAACATTTGCGAACATTGAGGTTGCTGTGTCTATGCACAAAACCTTGAATTCTTGCCGTGGCATTGTTCGCGACAGAGCACGTTGCCTGTCCGATATGTCTGAGGAGGAAATCGCGACTGAACTGAAAAACCAAGGTGTGACCACAGTCAAACGTTTTACTATGAAAACACGAGACGGTGACATAGTTCCGTCTAGTACGTATCTATTCACATTTTCATTGTCGGTCCTGCCGAAATCAATAAAAGCTGGTTATGTGAACATCGGAGTGGAGGTGTATGTCCCCAATCCACTCCGATGTTTTAAGTGTCAGAGATTTGGACATGGCTCCAAATTTTGCAATAGATCTGCTGTGTGTCACCGCTGTGGAGACGGACACGAGAACACTGAATGCTCAGCTGAAATACAGTGTGCAAACTGTAAAGGTCAACATGTAGCTTCCTCAAGGTTATGTCCTGTGGCAAAAACCAGTAAAAAATACTAAAGTTAAAACACGAGAAAAACATTTCGTTTCAGGAAGCAAAGAAACTTGTAGAAAATCAGATTCAAATACTGCCTCTAAATAGATCATATTCTGCAGTTGTAGCCCATACCGCTTCTCCTTGCACATCTGTTTCTGTTCAGACTGATCTGTCATGGATCAACTCAAATCAGCCTATCAGGTTAACTTATGTCAGTGATTCCGACACGTCGTCAACTCAAACTGTGAATCATTCTCAAATTGATGACGATGTACCTGATGCCCCCAGTATATCAGTCACAGCTGAACCAGTTGTACAACCTTTGACCAGAAATGAAAAAAAAAAAAATAGAAAACAGGCAAACAAAAACCTTCATCTTCAGAGATAGTCGTCCATAACTCCTTTGAAGCTCTTTGATATGGACATAACCCTCCGTCACAGAGCGGTAGGAATCCGCCCTCACGACGAGACCGTTCACCGATTGAGCCACCATGAATCAATCGTCCAACATAATCCAATGGAATTGTAGAGGATTTAGGAATAACTTTAACGATTTACAGATTTTAATACAGGATTTTACACCATCAGCGATGTGTCTACAAGAAACATATCTTCGAGACACAGACAAATGTGATATCAGAAAATACAATTTGTATAATCACTTTTCTCCTCCAGGTGCAAAAGTCACTGGCGGTTCCTCCATCTTGGTAAGACAGGATGTCCTACATAGTGTTGTTCCGCTTACTACCAACCTTCAGGCTGTTGCAGTTCGGCTAACATTTCACATTGCCTTAACACTCTGCTCTTTGTATATCCCCACCCTCCTCGACTTTACAGCAGACAGATCTACAAGCTTTATATGATCAGCTGCCCAAACCTTGTGTCATCATGGGTGATTTAAACGGGCATAACCCTCTATGGGGAGGTACAAATATAAATAATAAAGGCAAAGTTATTGAAGATTTTGTTTCTGATAATAGTTTGTGTATTTGTAATGATGATTCAAGCACCTATTTACATCCTGCTACAGGAACTTATTCCACTCTTGATTTGTCACTCGCTGATTCAAATATTTACAACGAATTTGAATGGTCCGTTCATGATGACCTTTGTGGAAGTGATCACTTCCCAACTGTCCTACAAACTATAAAACCGGATGACGAACCATCTTTATCACGATGGAATTTTACGAAGGCAAATTGGTCTTTGTATGAAACATTGTGTATGGATAAATTAATACCGGACAATTTTAATAATGTATCAGATCCTATAGAGTTGTTTTCAGCTCTGTTGAATGAAATTGCTGACCAGTCAATTCCTAAGTCCTCTGCAACTCCTCATATTCGTAAGCCATGGTTTAACAATGACTGTAAACAAGCAAGGAAGTGTAGGAAGAAAGCAGAAAAGTATTTCCGCAGACATCCTACAGTTCATAACTTCAATAATGTTAAAATTACAAATGCCAAGGCGCGACGTGCTTATAAACAAAACAAGCGCCAGTCTTGGAGGAAATATGTCTCCAACATTAATTCGCGCACACCCATGTCCAAGGTATGGAATATGGTCCAGAGAATAAAAGGCAAAGGTTCCAAGTCTTCTGTTAAACATCTTAAAGACGGTGATAAATTGATAACTGGTAAGTGTGATATTGCTAATAAAATTGGTGAAACTCTTTCCAGAAATTCTTCATCATCAAATTATATCCCTGACTTTCAGAAATATAAAAATCGCCAAGAAAAACAAAAAATTAATTTTGATTCTAATAACGGTGAAGATTATAATGAAGTATTTTCATTACATGAACTACATACCGCTCTCGAGCAAGCTCATGATACTGCTGCTGGTGATGACAACATTCATTACCAGTTACTAAAGCATCTGCCTCAATCATGTCTTTTGACACTTTTAGAAATATTTGACCATATTTGGACTTCAGGGAATTTTCCTCCTTCCTGGCACAATGCCATTGTAATCCCCATATTAAAGCCTGGTCGGGATCACACAGACCCTCAAATTATCGCCCTATATCGTTAACCAGTTGCGTTTGTAAAACCATGGAACGCATTGTGAACAATAGATTAGTTTGGTATTTGGAAACCAACAATCTAATTACAGATATTCAATGTGGTTTCAGGAAAACCGAAGTACTATTGACCATTTAGTACGATTAGAATCCTATGTTAAGAATGCCATTGTTAATAAGCAACACGTAGTATCAATTTTCTTTGATCTGGAGAAAGCTTATGATACTACTTGGAAGTACGGCATTTTGAAGGATTTACATGATTTCGGTTTGAGAGGTCGTTTACCTCGTTTTATCTCACACTTTTAACAAACAGGCAATTTCAAGTCCGAGTGGGTTCAACCCTGTCTGACCATTACCATCAGGATCAGGGTGTCCCACAAGGCAGTATTTTGTCTGTCACGTTATTTAGTATTAAAATAAACAGCCTGTCAAGGGTTTTAAATGATTCAATTGATGGATCACTTTTCGTGGATGATTTTAATGTTTCTTGTCGTGGTAAAATATGCATACAATAGAGAGGCAACTACAACTATGTCTCAATAAAATTCATAAATGGTCAATTGAAAACGGTTTTAAATTTTCTAAATCCAAAACTAATTGTATACATTTTTGTAGAAAATATAAACCGCATAAAGACCCGGAACTGTTTCTCAATGGCACTCCCATCAAAGTTGTAAAGGAGGCCAAGTTCTTGGGTTTAATTTTTGACTCTCATTTAACGTTTCTGCCGCATATTAAATCTCTTAAAACTAAATGCCTGAAGGCACTTGACTTGTTGAAAGTTGTTTCAAATTCTAAGTGGGGAGGGGATCAAGCCACTCTCCTACACCTATATCGATCATTGGTCCGCTCGAAACTTGATTATGGCTCCATCGTATATGGTGGAGCCTGCAAGAGCAACTTAAAACTATTAGATTCTGTCCATCACCAAGGTCTAAGACTTTGTCTTGGATCCTTTAGAACTTCTCCTGTTGACAGTCTCTACGTCGAGGCAGATGAACCATCTCTTACACAACGCCGTATAAAATTGTCCTTGCAGTATATAACAAAACTTTATTCTAACGAGTCTAACCCTGCATTTAACTGTGTTTTTCATCCTTTTTATGAGGATTTATACAACAAAAAACCTTCTCTTGTTCCACCTCTTGGTTTAAGAATTAAACCATTCATTTCTGATGCCGGCGTTGAGCTGGAAACTATAGCTCCTTCCCGTCTTCTTTCTTCTCCTCCTTGGCAGTTGGTTAGACCACAAGTTGACCTAACATTAACAGCATTTAAAAAAAGCAGAAACTAATGAATTACAATATAAACAAGAATACAATCAATTAAAAAGTAAATATAATACATATACACCCTTATTTACAGATGGGTCCAAGGATGGTGGCGCGGTGGCATGTGCCACTGTCATTGGATCCAGAACCATCTCTTCTCGTTTACCAGATAACAGCTCTATTTTTACAGCAGAAGCAAACGCCATATTAACAGCATTAAAATATATTAAAAAAACACCCTAAATATCAACAATATATCATCTTTTCTGACTCTCTTTCTTGCCTTCAGGCTATTAAAAATATTTCTTGTAAACATCCACTTTTATTAGAAATTATTGAATTATATAATGAGCTTGCTACTGGCCAATGCGACATCGTCTTTGTTGGCTACCCAGCCATGTTGGCATTTCTGGGAATGCAATGGCCGATCTTGCTGCTAAGGCAGCACTTCACAAATCTGTGACACCACTTCTTATTCCATACTCTGATTACAAAGCCAGCATTAGAACCTACATCCGTGATCTGATGCAAAAAAAGTGGGACACCCAGGTAGGTATCAATAAATTACATGAAATAAAACCCTATATCGGTTACACTTACTTGGGTTGTCAGTCCAGATTTGAAGAGGTCATCATGCGACGATGTCGTATTGGCCACACTAGATACACTCATGGGTGCCTATTGCAGGGTGAGGATCCTCCGTTTTGTATCCCTTTGTGATGAGAGAACCACGGTCAAGCATGTCCTGCTTGACTGTGTTGAATTCTCCATCATAAGGGTAGATATTTTAATGTCAAAACAATAAAGGACCTTTTTAGTAATGTTAACTATCATTTAATCATTGATTTTTAAAGGAGATAGATCTGTTAAATGAATTATGATATATGTTTTGTAGATAGATAAGGTTTTATAATTGGTAGTTTAGATTATCAACTTAGATTGTTAGTGGCTGTACCCTCAAAGGGGGTTGAAGTATTGTAAAATTATTGTCCTCCTGAGGGGTACGTAAGTCCCAACACATTTAGAGTAAATTTAGGCTTACCACGTTTTTAATCGTAGAATATGTGTGCTTTTAATTTATGGCTAGATTTCTTCTGTCGCCAATGGCTGAAGGGATGGTGTAATCCAACTAGGATCCATGTAGGTAGCAAAAGTAATGTAAGTCCCCATGGATCCTAGTATGGTGATCTACCTTCAGTTATTGGCGATCTATAGTCCGTTTTTATATTGTATTGTCATTTCAAATTAACATATTTTAGTTTAATTGCTGGTTTTACAAACATATCTGTGATATTCTAGTTGTTTTACTGCCCTTCGTTGGCAGGTTTTTTATATTATACACATATTCCATTTCAATCTCAAATGTTCTCGTCACGATATGGCTGAAATATTGCCGATGTGACGTTAAATAATAACTCACTCACTCACTCACTATTTGTCCCGTGTTCCTGTTGCCCAACACACCACTTCGACCCTTACTTCACCTAGACGGGTGGTAGAATGGGCCCGGTTCTACCAATCGGCTGGTCATGCCAAGCCCTGTGCATGAATTGTATGCATATCATTATTTGATTCTATAGTATGTTTTGATTGGTCTTGGCCAACGTATTTACGTTGTCAAAATGAAATCTGCCTAGAGTCTCATGCCAGAAGGCGGTGGCTCATGGGCCAATTTGGTAATGTTGTCCTCCGAAATCTGCATGTTTCCAATTTCTTGTTTTGGGCGAACCAACCAAACATTTACTTTGGTAAACTAACGCAGCTTTTCGCGTCATATTTGCTGAAGTATACCATCCCTGTATCCCCGGTGTTTGCATGTTGGAGATCCGATGCTATTAAACACCGCTCTTTTTGGCACTCCATGGTGGGTGGGGAGCAGGGATGCTGAATCACATTACTTTCACTATGGCTCAACAAAACCCTGGTTCAAATAGATCCAAACGTAGACATGTAGAAACTGATGAAACTGGTCACAATGTAAATGTCTGTCCTGTACTTGATTCATGGGCTCGATTTGTTGTTATCGAGGCAGCAGATAAACAACCAAATTAAACTTAATCCATTCGCGATTTCAAAAGCTGTTTCAGGAATTTGTGGCGAAGTGAAGAACGTGACACGTCTTCGAAGTGGATCACTGCTTATTGAGTGTTCAAGGAGACAACAATCTGAGAACTTGTTATCACTTAAAACATTTGCGAACATTGAGGTTGCTGTGTCTATGCACAAAACCTTGAATTCTTGCCGTGGCATTGTTCGCGACAGAGCACGTTGCCTGTCCGATATGTCTGAGGAGGAAATCGCGACTGAACTGAAAAACCAAGGTGTGACCACAGTCAAACGTTTTACTATGAAAACACGAGACGGTGACATAGTTCCGTCTAGTACGTATCTATTCACATTTTCATTGTCGGTCCTGCCGAAATCAATAAAAGCTGGTTATGTGAACATCGGAGTGGAGGTGTATGTCCCCAATCCACTCCGATGTTTTAAGTGTCAGAGATTTGGACATGGCTCCAAATTTTGCAATAGATCTGCTGTGTGTCACCGCTGTGGAGACGGACACGAGAACACTGAATGCTCAGCTGAAATACAGTGTGCAAACTGTAAAGGTCAACATGTAGCTTCCTCAAGGTTATGTCCTGTGGCAAAACCAGTCAAAATACTAAAGTTAAAACACGAGAAAAACATTTCGTTTCAGGAAGCAAAGAAACTTGTAGAAAATCAGATTCAAATACTGCCTCTAAATAGATCATATTCTGCAGTTGTAGCCCATACCGCTTCTCCTTGCACATCTGTTTCTGTTCAGACTGATCTGTCATGGATCAACTCAAATCAGCCTATCAGGTTAACTTATGTCAGTGATTCCGACACGTTGTCAACTCAAACTGTGAATCATTCTCAAATTGATGACGATGTACCTGATGCCCCCAGTATATCAGTCACAGCTGAACCAGTTGTACAACCTTTGACCAGAAATGAAAAGAAAAAAATAGAAAACAGGCAAACAAAAAACCTTCATCTTCAGAGATAGTCGTCCATAACTCCTTTGAAGCTCTTTGATATGGACATAACCCCTCCGTCACAGAGCGGTAGGAATCCGCCCTCACGACGAGACCGTTCACCGATTGAGCCACCATGAATCAATCGTCCAACATAATCCAATGGAACTGTAGAGGATTTAGGAATAACTTTAACGATTTACAGATTTTAATACAGGATTTTACACCATCAGCGATGTGTCTACAAGAAACATATCTTCGAGACACAGATAAATGTGATATCAGAAAATACAATTTGTATAATCACTTTTCTCCTCCAGGTGCAAAGTCACTGGAGGTTCCTCCATCTTGGTAAGACAGGATGTCCTACATAGTGTTGTTCCGCTTACTACCAACCTTCAGGCTGTTGCAGTTCGGCTAACATTTCACATTGCCTTAACACTCTGCTCTTTTGTATATCCCACCCTCCTCGACTTTACAGCAGACAGATCTACAAGCTTTATATGATCAGCTGCCCAAACCTTGTGTCATCATGGGTGATTTAAACGGGCATAACCCTCTATGGGGAGGTACAAATATAAATAATAAAGGCAAAATTATTGAAGATTTTGTTTCTGATAATAGTTTGTGTATTTGTAATGATGATTCAAGCACCTATTTACATCCTGCTACAGGAACTTATTCCACTCTTGATTTGTCACTCGCTGATTCAAATATTTACAACGAATTTGAATGGTCCGTTCATGATGACCTTTGTGGAAGTGATCACTTCCCAACTGTCCTACAAACTATAAAAACTGGATGACGAACCATCTTTATCACGATGGAATTTTACGAAGGCAAATTGGTCTTTGTATGAAACATTGTGTATGGATAAATTAATACCGGACAATTTTAATAATGTATCAGATCCTATAGAGTTGTTTTCAGCTCTGTTGAATGAAATTGCTGACCAGTCAATTCCTAAGTCCTCTGCAACTCCTCATATTCGTAAGCCATGGTTTAACAATGACTGTAAACAAGCAAGGAAGTGTAGGAAGAAAGCAGAAAAGTATTTCCGCAGACATCCTACAGTTCATAACTTCAATAATGTTAAAATTACAAATGCCAAGGCGCGACGTGCTTATAAACAAAACAAGCGCCAGTCTTGGAGGAAATATGTCTCCAACATTAATTCGCGCACACCCATGTCCAAGGTATGGAATATGGTCCAGAGAATAAAAGGCAAAGGTTCCAAGTCTTCTGTTAAACATCTTAAAGACGGTGATAAATTGATAACTGGTAAGTGTGATATTGCTAATAAAATTGGTGAAACTCTTTCCAGAAATTCTTCATCATCAAATTATATCCCTGACTTTCAGAAATATAAAATCGCCAAGAAAAACAAAAAATTAATTTTGATTCTAATAACGGTGAAGATTATAATGAAGTATTTTCATTACATGAACTACATACCGCTCTCGAGCAAGCTCATGATACTGCTGCTGGTGATGACAACATTCATTACCAGTTACTAAAGCATCTGCCTCAATCATGTCTTTTGACACTTTTAGAAATATTTGACCATATTTGGACTTCAGGGAATTTTCCTCCTTCCTGGCACAATGCCATTGTAATCCCCATACCAAAGCCTGGTCGGGATCACACAGACCCTCAAATTATCGCCCTATATCGTTAACCAGTTGCGTTTGTAAAACCATGGAACGCATTGTGAACAATAGATTAGTTTGGTATTTGGAAACCAACAATCTAATTACAGATATTCAATGTGGTTTCAGGAAAACCGAAGTACTATTGACCATTTAGTACGATTAGAATCCTATGTTAAGAATGCCATTGTTAATAAGCAACACGTAGTATCAATTTTCTTTGATCTGGAGAAAGCTTATGATACTACTTGGAAGTACGGTATTTTGAAGGATTTACATGATTTCGGTTTGAGAGGTCGTTTACCTCGTTTTATCTCACACTTTTTAACAAACAGGCAATTTCAAGTCCGAGGGTTCAACCCTGTCTGACCATTACCATCAGGATCAGGGTGTCCCACAAGGCAGTATTTTGTCTGTAACGTTATTTAGTATTAAAATAAACAGCCTGTCAAGGGTTTTAAATGATTCAATTGATGGATCACTTTTCGTGGATGATTTTAATGTTTCTTGTCGTGGTAAAATATGCATACAATAGAGAGGCAACTACAACTATGTCTCAATAAAATTCATAAATGGTCAATTGAAAACGGTTTTAAATTTTCTAAATCCAAAACTAATTGTATACATTTTGTAGAAAATATAAACCGCATAAAGTCCCGAACTGTTTCTCAATGGCACTCCCATCAAAGTTGTAAAGGAGGCCAAGTTCTTGGTTTAATTTTTGACTCTCATTTAACGTTTCTGCCGCATATTAAATCTCTTAAAACTAAATGCCTGAAGGCACTTGACTTGTTGAAAGTTGTTTCAAATTCTAAGTGGGAGGGATCAAGCCACTCTCCTACACCTATATCGATCATTGGTCCGCTCGAAACTTGATTATGGCTCCATCGTATATGGTGGAGCCTGCAAGAGCAACTTAAAACTATTAGATTCTGTCCATCACCAAGGTCTAAGACTTTGTCTTGGATCCTTTAGAACTTCTCCTGTTGACAGTCTCTACGTCGAGGCAGATGAACCATCTCTTACACAACGCCGTATAAAATTGTCCTTGCAGTATATAACAAAACTCTATTCTAACGAGTCTAACCCTGCATTTAACTGTGTTTTTCATCCTTTTTATGAGGATTTATACAACAAAAAACCTTCTCTTGTTCCACCTCTTGGTTTAAGAATTAAACCATTCATTTCTGATGCCGGCGTTGAGCTGGAAACTATAGCTGCTTCCCGTCTTCTTTCTTCTCCTCCTTGGCAGTTGGTTAGACCACAAGTTGACCTAACATTAACAGCATTTAAAAGCAGAAACTAATGAATTACAATATAAACAAGAATACAATCAATTAAAAAGTAAATATAATACATATACACCCTTATTTACAGATGGGTCCAAGGATGGTGGCGCAGTGGTGGCATGTGCCACTGTCATTGATCCAGAACCATATCTTCTCGTTTACCAGATAACAGCTCTATTTTTACAGCAGAAGCAAACGCCATATTAACAGCATTAAAATATATTAAAACACCCTAAATATCAACAATATATCATCTTTTCTGACTCTTTCTTGCCTTCAGGCTATTAAAAATATTTCTTGTAAACATCCACTTTTATTAGAAATTATTGAATTATATAATGTGCTTGCTACTGGCCAATGCGACATCGTCTTTGTTGGCTACCCAGCCATGTTGGCATTTCTGGGAATACAATGGCCGATCTTGCTGCTAAGGCAGCACTTCACAAATCTGTGACACCACTTCTTATTCCTTACTCTGATTACAAAGCCAGCATTAGAACCTACATCCGTGATCTGATGCAAAAGAAGGGACACCCAGGTAGGTATCAATAAATTACATGAAATAAAACCCTATATCGGTTACACTTACTTGGGTTGTCAGTCCAGATTTGAAGAGGTCATCATGCGACGATGTCGTATTGGCCATACAAGGTACACTCACAAATATTTGTTAAATGGTGAAGATCCTCCGTTTTGTATCCCTTTGTGATGAGAGTCACAGTCAAGCATCTCCTGCTTGACTGTGTTGAATTCTCCATCATAAGGGGTAAATATTTCAATGTTAAAACTATTAAGGATCTTTTTATTCTGTTCATTTTCATTTAATTCTTGGTTTTAAAAGAAACTGATTTCATTAATGAATTTTGATTAATATGTTCTGTATATAGCTGTGTTTAATAATTGGTAGTTTGATTAGTAACTTAGATTGTTAGTGGCTGTACTCTCAAGGAGGGTTGAAGTATCGTAAAAATATTGTCCCCTGAGAGGGTACGTAAGTCCCAAAACTTCGAAAGTCAATTTAAACTTACCAGGATTTTAAAACGTAGCATTTTGTCATTTTAATTATAGCTAACATTTCTTACAATCGCCAGCAGCTGAAGGGATGGTGTAAATCCAACTAGGGTCCATGCAGGTAGCCAAGGTACTGTGAGTCCCCATGGTCCCTAGTATGGTGATCGACCTTCAGTTGTTGGCGATCTATAGCCTGTTTTTATCTTGTATTGTCCTAATAGCGCTATTAGTTTTAACCTTCCACACTAGTTTTAAATCTAATTGTGATATTCTAGTTGTTTTACTGCCCTTCGTTGGCAGGTTTTATAATATATACATATTCAATTACAATGTAAAATGTTCTCGTCATGATATGGCTGAAATATTGCCGATGTGACGTTAAATATTAACTCACTCACTCACTCGTCTAAAATGGATGAACTGCAGTTGAAGCAGGCTCCACGCCTGGGGCCTCTGAAGCGAAAGGGATGGCTGATTGGTTGATTCAGACCTGTTAAAGTAGGCTTTCTCCCTGCGATCGCCGACTCGACCGATTTGTTGAATACGGTATACTGCTAAACCTGCTCCTCTGTCGGATCTTTTCACAAGCTCTGGTGTCCGCCTTCTCAATCCTCTCATCATCATCCGAAATTATCTGCTAAATCATTGGAAACATAGTTCCACACAGTTTCCCACCCTCCGTCGGAGGAATCGGCAATTTCTACGTTTTAACTTCTCGATAGCATCCGTTACAAGTGAGTCTGCGGCAGTGTCTCCGTTCTCGGATCTGAGTAAACAATCTAAAACGTCTGAGTTGAAAGGAAACTGTATCCTGTTGTCCTCTTTACTCCAGGTATACTCATTCCCAGCCTTCGGCTTCCTAATGTCTTCGGCGTCAAATATTGCCGCCATTTCTGGAGCCATTATTGAGTAGAAAAAGATACCCGCATGGTACTGCACGACAGCCGAGAGAATCATACTATGCAATCCCTTACTCTTACATACCCGCTGGGACCACTAGCGCTCCTAGATTTATCTGATTTGATACTTTGCTCACGGCTAGGAGAAATTATGTTTCCTATAATTCATTCTTCAAACGAGGAAAACAATATATTTTTCCAATCAAAACACAACATAAACAACATGTCATTGTTCCCATTGTCCCATATGTCACAACGAAGATCACATATCTGTACAATATAACTTTTGTTGTCATGGAAATTAGTCTAAGGACAGGACGGAACAGAACTTTCTTTACACTCAAGGCTACTTTTCGTAGCATATTGAGGTTAAGAGAGGACAGTGGTAATGATAGCGACGCACGGATATAAACATATTTACAAGCTTTTTTCCAATACCGATTTACAAATCGTGCAAGTTTCTTTCTTTTTCATACGAAACGATTGGCTATTTAATATTGTGGTAATTCATACATCGAGGGATTTTTAGTGTAGGTGTTTGAAATGTACAGTTTCTGGTGATTGTTAAAGCAGGAACATATTGATATTTTGTGGTATTCATCACCAATATCGGTATTATTACAAAATATTATGTCCTACCATTGAAATGGGCATTAGACCAGGACAGGTGTAATTCATTTTGACCTAGCGATGTTTTCATATCAACTAGAGGCGGTAGAGTAGCCTCGTGGTTAAAGCATTCGCTTGTAACGCCGAAGACCCGAGGTCGATGCCCCACTTCTAAAAGTTGTGTAAAACCACTCACTCACTCACAGGTTTCAACTGAGGATTAGTGTGGACACACATAATCGGGCGGAGATACTGCCAGGCCGACAATTGGGTTTCAGCCCCTTCTTCCAAGTCGGCCTGGCGCAACATTTTACCCTTGCCAATTTAAAAACGATTAGTAAAGCAATGGTAGTGTGGGATTCAATCTGGGGTATATGTCAAGAAACGTTGGAGGAAAGGTTATTTACGACTAGCAAGATGATGCGTTTATTTACAGTATATAATATTTTCATTACATCATCACACAAACATGTACATTGTATACACTTTGTTCGTCCATAAATTCCTAAATTAATCGATCACATTTAAAAAATGTTAAAGACCATTAGTACTTTTCGCACATTACATTAAAATTTGAACAATTTTCATACATTGCATAAATTTATTTTAAGCACCTTACATAGAGTTCATACATATATTTTCAGACCTTTTCATGCATTTCAATTAATCAATCACATGTCATACATGTCATTTCATTCAAAGTGCAAATATGCTACAAACTGTATTGTCAGGTTAGTCTGAAGTCTCTCCTCGAGTGTTAAGAAGCGAGCGTCCAAACTTGGATATTTCTTTATCTTTGGTGGCCCCTTCCCTCCACTGAGGTACTGGTGAAGGAGCGTTTCATTGTTTTTTCTGCTCCCGTTTCAAGAACACACTAAATTGAAACGGCACCCATGAAGGGCCACCTCCTCGTGGTGGGTGCTGGGTAACGCTAAGCGCCCTTCGACCCCCGTTGTGGACCCGGGGGGATATTTGGTCCACCAACCCGTTTGCCGTGGGTTGCGCCCCTGTGTCGGTGGAGGACGGGAGGCTGGTGGTTGAGGGCACTGGTTCCAGGAACAGTGTTCCTTTGCCCAATACACCACTTCGACCCTGACTTCACCTAGACGGGTGGTTGAATGGGCCCGGTTCAATCAATCGGCTGGTCATGCCAAGCCCTGTGTATTTGAAATTGTACTTTATATCTCTTGAACTACTTTATTATTTTCGCGGCACCCATGAAGGGCCACCTCCTCGTGGTGGGTGCTGGGTCACGCTAAGCGCCCTTCGACCCCTGTTGTGGACCCGGGGGGATATTTGGTCCACCAACCCGTTTGCCGTGGGTTGCGCCCCTGTGTCGGTGGAGGACGGGAGGCTGGTGGTTGAGGGCAATAGGATCCTGGAACCGTGTTCCTTTTGCCCAACACACCACTTCGCCCCTTACTTCACCTAGACGGGTGGTAGAACTGGCCCGGTTCTATCAATCGGCTGGTCATGTCATGCCCTGAGTATGGACAGCGTGTTGTTAACAGCTGTTGTTCACGGCAGGTCTATCTAACACTACTTACCAGTAATTTTTGTGTTTTGTTAAATTGCCTAGAGTCCAATGCCAGAAGGCGGTGGCTCATGGGCCAATCTGGATATACGAACCTCTGACTTCTGTATTTCTTGGGAAAAGTGTCATGGGCCGAACCAGCCTGGCATTTCTTCTTTTCGTCATTGCAGCTTTTCATGTTTTTATA
Source organism: Haliotis rubra (assembly GCF_003918875.1). Lineage (NCBI taxonomy): Eukaryota > Metazoa > Mollusca > Gastropoda > Lepetellida > Haliotidae > Haliotis > Haliotis rubra. Next base: position 1,553,224 of record NW_025767535.1, read on the forward strand.
TCTGGAGTATATAACGCTTCTGTAACCCTAATGTTGCAGATTGGTTTCCGCTGCAACATTGTCCTTGTTGACACTCCATGGTGGGTGGGGAACAGAGGTGTCGAATCACATTACTATAACCATGGCTCACAATACCTTTCCTGGTTCATCAAAGCACAAACGCCGTCATGTTGATGGTTTATCATCTGACGAAGAAATCCTTCCAAACGTCACAGATTCTTGGCCGAGATTTCTCATCATTGCATCTGAGGATGGCAATCCGTTAAAACTTAATCCCTTTGTCATTGCTAAAGGCATCAAAGGTGTGTGGCGATGTTAAGAATGTTTCACTTCTCCGAGGTGGTTCTATCCTAGTGGAATGTGCAAGGAGACAACAATCAGTTAATCTGCTGTCCTTAAAACAGTTTGTTAACACTACAGTTGTTGTCTCGGAGCACAAGACACTGAACTCATGTCGAGGAATAATCAGGGACCGAGCTCGTTGTCTGTCAGACATGAGCGAGGAAGAAACGCAGCTGAACTTAAGAATCAAGGAGTTACGGCCGTTAAACGCTTTACCAGAAAACAAAATGATGAAGTTGTCAAAACAAACACTTATCTCTTTACTTTTGGCCTTGCAGTCCTTCCAAAATCCATCAAAGCTGGGTATTTCAATATCGGTGTGGACGTTTATGTTCCAAATCCTCTCCGGTGCTATAAATGCCAGCGATTTGGACATGGAACAAAACTTGCAGAAATAACACGGTGTGTTACCGTTGCAGTGGTAACCATGAAAGCACTGAGTGCACAAATGTTATCAAGTGCGCTAACTGCAATGGAGAGCATTTGGCCTCCTCAAAAACATGTTCCTTTTTCCAACGAGAATCTGAAATTCTTAAAATCAAATATACCCAAAATATTTCTTTTCTTGAAGCCAAAAAATTGGTTCCAAATCCTTCTGAAACTCCTACCATCAAATATTCAACTGTCATTTCTTCCCCACCTCCAGTCGCTAAAGTTGTCACAACTTCCGTCATGTGTCAGACATCAATTTCCTGGGTTACAAACCAACTCATTCTAGATGATGTTTCTCAGATGTCAACAAAACGGATAGACACATCTGTGTCATGTTCTCAGACAGAGAAATTGTCGGAACCCTTAAGTGACGTCACGTCTGAACCAGATTTGCAAAATGGTAAAGATGCATGCAGTAGCCATGCACACTTATCAAACAGTGAAAAGAAAAAACTAAAGAAAAAGACCAGGGCTCTCCAGCACGTCGAGGTGCCTCCTGGGCCATCTGTTGTAGAGGTTCACAATCCATTTGAACCTTTAGAGATGGAGGTCAGTCCCACAACCCCAGTCGATGGGAATAGACCCCACTCCCGATCACGAACGCCAATTAAGCCTCCGTGAGCTCTACAACCATTATTCAGTGGAATTGTAGGGGACTAAGGAATAATCTTAATGATTTACATTTACTTATACAAGATTTTAGACCGTCAGCATTTTGTTTACAGGAAACCTATTTCAAAGAAAACGATCGATTTGATGTACGACAGTATAATTCATACAATTATTATTCTCCCCAGGGCCAAAAAGCCACTGGAGGGGCTTCGATATTAGTGAGGCAGGACATAATACACAGTCCTGTTCCTCTGAAAACTACACTTCAATCTGTTGCTGTACGTGTGACCATGCACATTGTTTTTACTTTGTGCTCACTCTATGTGCCCCCTTCTTCTTTCTCTCCAACCTGCTGATCTTCAAGAACTCTACGACCAGCTTCCCAAACCTTGTATCATCATGGGAGACTTGAATGGCCACAATCCCCTTTGGGGAAGTCCACATACAAATTGTAAAGGAAAGTACTAGAAGACTTTCTTTCTAACAACAATCTATGTCTCTTTAATGATAACTCTAACACATACTTACATCCTGGCACGGGTACATATTCTTCTCTCGATTTATCCATAACAGACTCTGATCTCCTTAATGAATTTGATTGGTCAGTCCATGACGACCTATGTGGAAGTGACCATTTTCCAACCATTCTAAAAGCTGTAACTCCGTCTGATGTTCCTCCATGTTCCAAATGGAATTTCTCAAAAGCTAACTGGCCTTTGTTTGAAATAATGTCATCTAACAAATTAAAACCTGGACTCTTTAGAGATGTTTCCGACCCTGTGCAATTCTTTTCTGATGAACTAAACAAAATTGCTGACGAATGCATTCCAAAGTCCTCTACAAATCCTCACATACGTAAACCGTGGTTTAACAATGACTGTAAGCAAGCTAGGAAGGCACGGAAAAAGGCTGAACACTATTTCCGTCGCCATCCAACGGTGCATAATTTGAATAAATATAAAATTTCTAATGCTAAAGCCCGACGTACAATTAAGCACAATAAACGCCAATCCTGGCGAAAATTTGTGTCGAAAATCAATTCACGAACGCCGACGTCCAAGGTATGGAACATGATACAAAGAATTAGAGGTAAGGGTACTAAATCCAGCATCCACCATCTTAACCATGGAGATCAATTATTGACCAATAAGTCCGATATTGCGAATAAATTGGGCGAAACTCTTGCTAAACACTCTTCCTCTTCTAACTATGTGCCTCACTTTCAAAAATATCAAAAACAACAAGAGAAGAAAATTATAAATTTCAATTCAGATAATGGAGAAGATTATAACGAAATTTTTCTATTCACGAGCTCCATAATGCTCTTGAACAAGCTCATAATACTGCTACAGGAGCTGATAACATCCATTATCAACTCCTGAAACATTTACCAGAAACATGCTTACAAACCTTGTTGAATATATTTGATGATATTTGGACTTCTGGTACATTCCCATCATCATGGCGTGATGCCATAGTTGTGCCCATTCAAAACCTGGACGGGATCATACTGATCCCTCAAATTATCGACCCATTTCCTTGACTAGTTGCGTTTGTAAAACTATGGAACGAATGATCAACAATAGATTAATATGGTATTTGGAATCCAACAATTTAATTACAAATATTCAATGTGGATTTCGGAAAATCGAAGTACTGTTGACCATTTAGTCCGCTTGGAGTCATTTGTTAAAATGCAATTATTAATAACCAACATGCAGTGTCTATCTTTTTCGATTTAGAAAAAGCATATGACACTACGTGGAAATATGGTATTTTAAAAGATTTGCATGATTTTTGGATTACGAGGCCGTTTGCCTCACTTCATATCCAACTTTTTAACTGACAGGCAATTTCAAGTCCGCGTGGGTTCGACCCTATCTGATCATTATCATCAGGATCAGGGGTGTGCCACAAGGCAGTATTTTGTCTGTCACTTTATTTAGTATCAAAATTAACAGTTTATCTAAAGTTTTAAATGATTCACTTGATGGGTCACTTTTGTGGATGATTTTAATATTTCTTGTAGTGGTAAAATATGCGTACTATTGAACGGCAAATGCAGTTGTGTTTGAACAAAATAGATAAATGGTGTCTTGAAAACGGCTTTAAATTTTCTAAATCCAAAACTAATTGTATACATTTCTGCCGTAAATACAAACCGCATGCAGACCCGGAACTATCTCTAAATGGCACACCCATCAAAGTTGTGCAAGAGGCCAAGTTCTTGGGTATTATTTTTTGACTCACACTTAACGTTTCTACCACATATTAAATCCCTTAAAACTAAATGCCTGAAGGCACTTGATCTGTTAAAAGTCGTTTCAAATTCTAAGTGGGAGGGGACCAAACTACCCTACTACACCTATACCGATCTCTCATCCGTTCGAAACTTGATTACGGCTCCATTGTATATGGTGGAGCCTGTAAAAGCAACCTCAAACTACTCGATTCTATCCATCACCAAGGTCTAAGACTTTGTCTTGGATCTTTTAGAACCTCTCCTATTGACAGTCTGTACGTCGAGGCTGATGAGCCATCTCTTGACCAACGCCGTATAAAATTATCCTTGCAGTATGTAACTAAACTGTATTCTAACGAGTCAAATCCTGCATTTAATTGTGTTTTTAATCCTCTCTATGAGGATCTATACAACAAAAAGTCTTCTCTTGTTCCGCCTCTTGGTTTAAGAATTAAACCATTTCTTTCTGCTGCCGGCATTGAGCTGGAAAATATAGCTCCTTCCCGTCTTCTTTCTTCTCCGCCTTATAAATTGGTTAGGCCACAAGTTGACCTAACATTAACTACATTTAAAAAATCCGAAACAAATGAATTACAGTATAAACAAGAATTTAGTCAATTAAGAAATAAATATAATACATACAAATCCTTATTTACAGATGGGTCCAAGGATGGTGGCGCAGTGGCATGTGCCACTGTCATTGGATCCAGAACAATATCTTCTAGAATACCCAATGACAGCTCTATATTTACAGCAGAAGCAAACGCCATATTAACGGCTCTTAAATATATTCAACGACATCCTAAACATAAACAGTACATAATCTTTTCCGATTCCCTTTCATGTCTTCAGGCTATTAAAAATATTTCTTGTAAACATCCACTTTTATTAGACATTATTGAATTGTATAATGAGCTTGCTACTGGCCAGTGCGACATCGTCTTTTGTTGGTTACCCAGCCACGTTGGCATTTCTGGGAATACCATGGCTGATCTTGCTGCCAAGGCAGCACTCAACAAATCTGTGACACCACTTCTTATTCCATACTCTGATTATAAAGCCGGCATTAGAACTTACATCCGTGATCTGATGCAGAAGAAGTGGGACGCCCAAGTAGGTATTAATAAGTTACATGCAATAAAACCCTATATTGGTTACACCTACTTGGGTTGTCAGTCCAGATTTGAAGAGGTCATTATGCGACGATGTCGCATTGGCCATACCAGATATACTCATGAATATTTATTGAAAGGCGAAGATCCTCCGTTTTGTATCCCTTGTGATGAAAGGATCACAGTCAAGCATGTCTTGCTTGACTGCATTGAATATTCCATCACAAGGGATAAGTATTTTAATGTCAAAACATTGAAGGATCTTTTTAATAATGTTAGTTCTCATTTAGTTATTGCCTTTTTAAAAGAATTAGATTTGTTAACAGATTTGTAAATAGCTAAATATTTTATGATTGGAAGTTCGAATTAGTAACACAGATTGTTAGTGGCTGTATCCTCGAGGGGGGTTAAAGTACTGTAAAATTATTGTCCTCCCGAGAGGGTACGTAGAATCCCAAAACATTCAAAGTAAATTTCAACTTTCCATTTTTAATCGTAGAATATGTGTAATTTTAACGTATGGCTAGATTTATCTCAATTGCTAACAGCTGAAGGGATGATGTGAATCCAGCTAGGGCCCATGCAGGAAGCAAATGTACTGTAAGTCCCCATGGTCTCTAGTATGGTGATCTAACTTCAGTTGTTAGCGATCTATAGCCCATTTTTATATTGTGTTGTCCCCTCTAGTTAAAATGTTTTAGATTCAATTACTAGTTTTACATGTATATCTGTGATAATCTAGTTATTTTACTGTCCTTCGTCGGCAGAATTTTATCATTTCACGTAAATTGTTGATAGATTTATAACTTGCTTTAGTCACGATATGGCTGAAATATTGCCGATGTGACTTAAAATCTTAACTCACTCACTCACTATTATTTTCGCTTCAAGGAACTGTCTTGGCATCAATTACTTTCCATATTATAATTTTGCAAAATGTTCAAAATCAATTAATTATTTTGCCTAGAGTCCCAATACCCAGAAGGGGATGGCTCATGGGCCAATCTAGTAGGATATGTCTTGTTGACACTCCATGGTGGGTGGGGAGCCAGGTGGATGAGACATAACTCACACTAACATGGCACCCCCTTACAAAAAACGTACTCATGAACCAGAAGATTCACCCTCTTCGGAGGATGATGATCCTTCAATACAAACAATCAACTCTGATCACTGGTCTAGATTTCTAGTCATGTCTTCTGATGGATCTCCAAAGCTGGATCTTTTGCCTGCAAAGGGTATTGAAGGTTTAGCTGGAGAAGTTAAAGAAGTTAAAATGTTACGTGCAGGCTGTCTTTTGATTGAGTCACATTCAATCACAGATTCTCCTTTCAACTAAATCTTTAGCAAATGTCCCTGTGCAAGTTTCTCCTCACAGGACTTTAAACAGCAGCAAGGGGATTGTGCGAGATGCAATACGTTGTCTCTCGGACATGACCGAAGCTGAAATTGTTGCTGAATTAAAATCACAAAATGTCACTGACGTAAAACGTTTTACAATGAAGAGAGACAATGAAACCATCATGACAAACACTTATCTATTTACATTTGGTCTTCCTGCTCGTCCTGAATCACTTAAAGCTGGCTACTGTAACTTACGGGTTGATGCTTTCATCCCGAATCCCCTGAGATGTTACAGTTGTCAGAAGTTTGGACACGGATCTAAGTCATGCCGTAATGCAGCCGCTTGTCATCGATGTGGTGGAGCATGCGAGGATGGCAAGTCATGTACCAATCCCCCTTCTTGTGTCAACTGCTCAGGTAGTCATCCGTCCTCGTCAAAGGAATGTCCTACATGGAAATTTCAGTCGAAAATCTCTCGAATAAAGCATGACCGTAATGTAAGTTTTCTGGAAGCAAGGAAGATTGTTCTTGCTCAAGAACAGCCAGGATCTAGTTATGCCACTACGGCCTCTGTACGACTTCCAGAGCCGAAGACAAAACATGTATCTCTTCAGACAATTGCTTGCCAGACTGATTATAGGTGGACAAAGACATCTGCACCTACTTTGATATCTACGGCAGTTCAAGTGGGGCCTCCTCGACAGAGCTCTTGCTCACAAACCATTCCTTCAAGTCAAACAATCATTCAGTCTCAGGCGTTTTGTGATAAGGATTCATCTTTACCTCAGGTGCAATCATTATCACAATCAACTCAATTACCCAAATCTGACACAAATGTGAAACAACTTGCAAACACTAAATCCAAATCTAAAGCTGAACCTACAAAGAAGAACCTTAGTGGAAGAGCCCCAAAATGGTCCAGTAACCAGGTCCAACTGTTTAATAAGTTTGGATCACTCGAGGACATGGATGTGTCTGAAAGCAGCCATTTTCGGTCGCATAGCTTGTCACCCTCCAGAAAAGTGAGGGGTCATTCTCCTGTTAATCCCCGAAGAGATAGTTTCTTCACCTCTAGTACAATGGAATTGCAGAGGACTCAGGACGAATTTGAATGATTTACATCTTTTAGTCCAAGATTTTAAACCGTCAGCATTCTGCTTACAAGAGACATATCTGAAGCAGACAGATCATTTTGCCTTGCGTCAGTATAGTGCATATCACTATTTTTCTCCTCCAGGGGACAGGGCCACTGGAGGATCGTCAATCCTTGTTAAGAATGATGTAATCCACAGCCCCGTTATACTTAAAACAAATCTGCAGGCCGTTGCAGTACGACTCACTTTACATGTTGCAGTTACTTTGTGCTCTTTGTACACTCCGCCTTCATCAACTGTCCAACTAGCGGAACTCCAAGCTCTGTACGATGAATTGCCTAAACCATGTATAATCATGGGTGATTTAAACGGACACAATCCACTCTGGGGTAGTGCAACAACAAACGCTAAAGGCAAAATTCTGGAGGATTTCATTATGAATAACAATTTCTGCATTTATAATAATGGTTCCAATACATATTTACATCCTGGCACAGGAACATATTCAGCTCTTGATTTGTCAATTACTGACCCCAACCTATTGAATGAATTTGAATGGTCAGTCCATGACGACCTCTGTGGAAGTGACCATTTCCCTACAATACTAGAACCCGTGCATCCATCTGATGTTCCTCAAGTGTCGAGATGGAATTTTAAAAAGGCCAATTGGCACTTATTTGAAACTCTCTGTACTGACAAGCTTAGACCTGAAATTTTCATTAATGTCCCTGATGCCATAAAATGCTTTTCTGATGAATTGCATAACATAGCTGACGAGTGTGTCCCAAAGTCCTCTGTAATTCCTCACGTACGCAAACCGTGGTTTAATGATAACTGCAAACAGGCTCGTAAGGCGCGGAAAAAGGCTGAGCATTATTTCCGTCGCCATCCCATGGTCCATAATTTGAACAAATTTTTAAATTTTAAATGCTAAAGCAAGGCGTACGTTTAAGCAAAATAAACGTCAATCTTGGCGAAACTATGTATCTAAAATACATGCACGTACGCCGATTTCGAAGGTATGGAATATGATCCAGAAAATCAAGGATAAGGGCTCTAGATCTAGCATTCACCATCTGAAGATGGGAATCAGTTATTGACTGATAAATCGGATATTGCAAATAAGCTTGGTGAGACACTGGCTAAACATTCTTCCTCCTCTAATTATGTACCTAAATTTCAAAAGTATCAACAACAGAAAGAACGGAAATCTATTAATTTCAATTCAGATAATGGGGAAGATTACAATGAAATATTTTCGATTCATGAGCTCCATACTGCTCTTGACCAGGCCCACGATACTGCTACAGGAGCTGATAACATCCATTATCAACTCCTAAAGCACTTACCGACATCATGTTTAGAAACCCTTTTGAATGTTTTGATGACATTTGGACGTCTGGAAAGTTTCCTTCCTCATGGCGTGATGCTATTATTGTCCCCATACCTAAACCTGGACGTGATCATACCGATCCTTCGAATTATCGACCTATTTCTTTGACAAGCTGCGTTTGCAAGACCATGGAACGCATGATTAATAATCGTCTCGTTTGGTACTTAGAAACTAATAACCTACTCACAGATGTTCAATGTGGTTTCCGCAAAACAGAAGTACCATCGATCACTTAGTACGTTTGGAAACATTTGTGAAAAACGCTTTAATCAATAAACAGCATGCAGTGTCTATCTTTTTGATCTCGAAAAGCATATGACACAACATGGAAATATGGCATTTTAAAAGATTTACATGGTTTTGGATTGAGAGGTCGTTTACCTCAGTTCATATCCAACTTTTTAAATGACAGACAGTTTCAAGTCCGCGTGGGATCTACCCTGTCTGACCATTACAATCAGGACCAGGGTGTCCCACAAGGCAGTATTTTGTCTGTCACTCTATTTAGCATTAAAATAAACAGTTTGGCAAGTGTTTTAAATGATTCAATTGATGGATCACTTTTCGTGGATGATTTTAATATATCTTGCCGTGGGAAAAACATGCATACTATTGAAAGGCAACTACAGCTTTGTTTAAACAAGATCGATCAATGGTGTTTGGAAAATGGCTTTAAATTTTCAAAGTCAAAAACTAATTGTATCCATTTTTGCCGAAAATACAAGCCTCACAAAGATCCAGATTTATATTTAGATGACACTCCTATTAAGGTAGTAAAAGAAGCGAAATTCTTGGGTTTAATTTTTGATGAGCACTTGACCTTCCGACCGCATATTAAATATTTAAAAAATAAATGCCTGAAGGCCCTTGATTTGCTGAAAGTTGTCTCTAATACAAAATGGGGAGGGGATCAGAAAACCCTCCTCCAACTGTACCGAGCACTTATACGTTCGAAACTGGATTATGGATCCATCGTGTATGGTGGCGCCTGCAAAAGCAGCCTTCAACTTCTTGATTCTGTCCACCATCAAGGTCTGAGACTATGTCTTGGATCTTTCCGAACTTCTCCTATTGACAGTCTTTATGTCGAAGCTGATGAGCCTTCTTTACAACATCGCCGCATCAAATTGTCTTTGCAATATATCACAAAACTTTATTCTAATGAATCCAACCCTGCTTATAACAGTGTATTCAATACTCTTTATGAGGATCTGTATAATAAAAAATCTTCTCTTATGCCACCGTTAGGAATAAGAATGAAACCATTCCTTACTGATGCTGGCATTGAGCTAGATAATATAGCTCCTTACCGTCTTCCTTCTTCTCCCCCTTGGCAATTAGTAAGACCACAAGTTGACCTCACACTGACAAAGTTTAAGAAAGCAGAAACTAATGAATTACAATATAAACAAGAATATAATCAATTAAAAAGTAAATATCATACATACAAATCCTTATTTACAGATGGGTCAAAGGATGGTGGCGCGGTGGCATGTGCCACTGTAATTGGCTCCCGAACAATATCTTCTCGGCTACCAAATAACAGCTCCATTTTCACAGGAGAAGCTAACGCCATATTAACAGCTCTTAAATATATTAATGGACACCGTAAGTATAAACATTACATCATCTTTTCCGATTCTCTTTCTTGTCTTCAGGCTATTAAAAATCTTTCTTACAAACATCCACTTTTATTAGAAATTATTGAATTGTATAATGAGCTTGCTACTGGCCAATGCGACATCGTCTTTTGTTGGTTACCCAGCCACGTTGGCATTTCTGGGAATACACTGGCTGATCTTGCTGCTAAGGCAGCACTCAACAAATCTGTAAAACCACTTCTTATCCCATATTCTGATTACAAAGCTAGCATTAGAACCTACATCCGTGATCTGATGCAGAAGAAGTGGGACACCCAAGTAGGTATTAATAAATTACATGCAATAAAACCCTATATTGGTTACACCTACTTGGGTTGTCAGTCCAGATTTGAAGAGGTCATTATTCGGCGATGTCGCATTGGCCATACTAGATATACTCATGAATATTTATTGAAAGGCGAAGATCCTCCGTTTTGCATCCCTTGTGATGAAAGAATCACAGTCAAGCATGTCTTGCTTGATTGCATTGAATATTCCATCACAAGGGATAACTATTTCAAAGTAAACACTATGAAGGATCTTTTTAATAATATCAGCTCTCATTTAGTTATTGCATTTTTTAAAAGAATTAGATTTGTTAAGTGATTTGTAAATAGATATATATTTTATTATTGGTAGTTTAGATTAGTAACTGAGATTGTTAGTGGCTGTGCCCTCAAAGGGGGGTTGAAGTATTGTAAAATTATTGTCCTCCTGAGAGGGTACGTAAGTCCCAAAGCATTCAGTGTAAATTTAAATCTACTGTTATTTTTAATCGTAGAATATATGTTCTTTTAATTTGTGGCTTGAATATCCAAAATTGCTAATAGCTGAGGGACGGTGTAAATCCAGCTAGGGTCCATGCAGGAAGCAAAAGTACTGTAAGTCCCCATGGTCCCTAGTATGGTGATCTACCTTCAGTTGTTGGCAATCAATAGCCAGGTTTTATATTGTATTGTCAACTATAGTTAAACTGTTTTAGATTTAATTACTAGTTTTAAATTATTCTCTGTGATAATCTAGTTATTTTACTGTCCTTCGTAGGCAGGCTTTTATAATTTACTATTATTTACTACATGTACCAATTAATTGTTCTCGTCACGATATGGCTGAAATATTGCCGATGTGACGATAAATATTAACTCACTCACTCACTCGCTCGGCCATTTAGAAAGTGGTCAAATGTAACATATGTTATATTTGGGATTACAATTTCTTAGTAAAGTGCAGATTCTAGTACTTTTGTTGGGTTTACTGACCGCCGACATATAGCTGGAATATTGCGGAGCAAACAAAGGCTGAGCGGGTTAGTCGGCGATTAGGTGCCTGACTCTGAGGGTGTGGGTCGAATCCCGGATTGGGCTCAACCCAACAAAAGTACCAAAATCTGTACTTTAATAAGAAAGTATAATCCCAACTATAACATATGGGTTCTTGATGGTCTCAATGGTCTCTTTCGCCCGTTAAAAGGAATTGAAAATATTTTATATTGTCCGATAAGTGTTATACCCAAAAGTGTTAAATCATGGCCAAAACAATTCAAATTAAGATATGAAAACAAATATTAAAAAAGAATTTTGAAGTGGAATCTATCAAATCCGGACTTGAATAAAACTTAAATTTTTACCATCTTACCTTCACATCAACGTCTACCCGTTGATGGTTATGCCATGCTCCTTTGTCTGGTCAAGATGTCGTATACTGTTGACAGTCCTGCAGGAGAGGTTTTCAACATACATTCCCAGGACTGCGAGGAATGTGTCTTCTTATTGCTCTTAAACATGTAACCTTGATGCACTAATATTCTTTCCCGACCATGGGACGGAGTTAACGTATGATCTATCTGTGCGTGAGCCATGATTGCGAATGGTTTAGTAAATATATCATTCCGTTATTTATATTCTTTGAAAAATGTTAACTACTTTTCAAAGTAAATTCAGTAAGTGGTGAACATGTTTTTTAAACTAAAGTGGTGAATGCCGAAGACCCGGGTTCTATTCTCCAGATGGGTACAGTGTGTGAAGCCCATTTCTCGTGTCCCCCGCCGGGATATTGCTGGAATATTGCTAAAAGCGGTGTATAACCATACATGTACTTACCCACTCGCGATTTACATGTCATGCTTGTTTGCGATCAATGATCGTAGCAAGATGTTTAAATCGCCATTGCAATCTTTTCCTTATTTCCCTAACAATGATATCTATTAAATAACAAAATGTGTAGACATTGTGATCGGTTTCTTTAGTTGAGTAATACAACCGGGTTTAAATCTCAGCAATGTGGTACGATATGGCTGCAATATTGCCGATGTGACGTTAAGTTTTAACTCACTCACTCACTCAGCAATGTGGACTACCACATGGTATGGTAACACATGATATTGATAGATAAATCTATATTTTCCCCATCAAGTAAATAAACAACTAAATCCAACTACAAGGGCCCGTGATGATGCACTGCAGGAGGCGGAGCATTGGCTCTTGATGCAAAGGCACACAACATGTGGACCGCCTCCGTGGTGTAGTGGTTAGAGCGTCCGCCCGGAGAACGGAAGGTAGCGGGTTCGATCCCCGACCGCGTCATACCAAAAGACGTTAAAATATGGTACTTGTTGGTCCCTGCCTGGCACTCGGCATTAATGGGTACAACAAGGACTGGTCGGCTCGGAGTCAGTATAATGTGTCTGAGTGGGGTATTCATGCTTCACTGCGGCATGGTATCTCAGTGGGCTAGCACTATAAAACCAGCTTCAGTCTGGACTAATACAAGCAGCCGCACATACACACGCATGCACGTCGTCATATGAGCGAAATATTCTCAAGCACGACGTTAAACCAAATTTCACCTCACCTCACACTACATGTGCTGTTGTCTATTTTGAAGGGCAGTAAAATGTTCCGCAGATAGCGTGGCAAGTCCTATGACAAGTAACATGCCGTTGTTTGCGAGGTTGCACATACATGTATGTGTGCATGAGTGATTGAGTGAATTTAGTTTTACGCCGCTTTTAGTACTATTCCAGCAATATCACGGCGGGAGACACCAGAAATGGGCTTCACACATTGTATCTATGTGGGGAATCGAACCCGGGTCTTTGTCGTGACGAGCGAACCCTTTAACCACTAGGCTATCCCACCGCCCCCCATGTTGGCATGAAGCGCAAACTGAGCCATATAAAAAGTTGGACATTGTGAAGTGGAACGCTGATATCCACCTGCATGTCGTTGAGTAAATGATCGAAACGTGGTACCAATGCCATGCTTTGCTGGTAATATTTTGCCTGACACCAAAGACGTTGTGTTAAGATAGTATCAAGCATGACTATGCATCTGTATAATTCCTCGGTCTGCAAACGGTGTCCCTGACGTAGAATATGGCGGGGAAAACATGTGCGTGCATTCAGTTGTTGCAGAGTCAATGTGGACGATGTTGAAAGACCCTCCCCTATTCTCAAGCACTTCATGCCAATGATTACATGCCACTGTCCCATCACCATGAAACATGATTACCCAATCATTGTGTGACGGGATATTTTTTTTTTACATATTCGATCATTTTTGTACCATCACAACGTCATCCTCACCAAACGTTGAGTAGTATATAAAACCTAACGCGGCATCCATAAAAACACACATACCCCGAATTGTATTAACCCGTGAAGATCAGGGTTAGAATTGATCTTCCCGTGATCAACAGCACGAGCAGCGATCTATGTAGTTGGGATACGATGACATGTGTCAACCAAGCCAGCGAGCCTGACCACCCGATCCCGTTAGTCGCCTCTTACGACAAGCATGGGTTACTGAAGGTAAATATTCTTACCCGGACCTTCATGGGTCACTTGTTTTAGTCACAATATGGCTGAAATATTGCCGATGTGACTGTAAATCTTAACTCACACACTCACTCACTCACCCCATTCATTGCCGCCATGTAGCTGGAATATTGCTGAATGCGGCGTAAAACTAAACTCACGCACTCCTTTCATTGACTCATAATCACCAACCGCTGAGGGGATGGTGTAAATCCAGCTAGGGTCCATGCGGGTAGCAAAAGTACTGCAAGTCCCCATGGTCCCTAGCATGGTGACCTCCCTTCAGTTGGTAGTGATCATTAGACCGATTTTATATTGTATTGTTGTCTATAGTGATATGTTTTTATGATAACATTCTAGTTTTATCTTAATATGTGTGATACTATAGTAGTTTTACTGTCCATCGTCGAAGGGTTTCAATCATGGAAATGTATTCATCTTCCATTTATAAATTGTTTTCGTCACGATATGGCTGAGTTATTGCCAATGTGACGCTAAATATTAACTCACTTACTCACTCATTGACTCATAAACAAGAATGCAGGTTACTTTGAGGAGGGTTATAAGGGATTCACTCTCCCAGTCAGTATTGTGCAGCCTGGTCCCTAGTGTGCTGATCTACCTTCTGTTGTTTGCGACCTATAGTCAATTTGTATATTGTGATGTCCTTATTTGAAATTCAATTTTAGGGAGAGATGCTAGTTTTGTTTCTTGATACTGTGATATTCTAGTTGGTTTCACTGTCCTTCGATGACAGGTTTTTATAATCAACATGCATTTATGTTGAATTTAAAACTTGCTTTAGTCACGATATGGCTGAAATGTTGCCGATGTGACTGTATATCTTAACTCACTCACTCACTTAGCTTCAGTTGTTGGCGATCTATAGCCCGTTTTTTTAATTACATTGTCTTTTGAAGTTAAGATATTTCAGATTTTCATGCTAGTTTTACAAATATATCTGTGATATTCTAGTTATTTTTACTGTCCTTCGTTGACAGGCTTTTCATGTATGTATGGCGACTTAAAACCTGCTGTAGTCACGATATGGCTGAAATATTGCCGATGTAACTTTAAATTTTAACTCACTCACTCCAAGTGCAGCCTGTTTTCTTCGTGGTGGGGTTTAAAGGATTTCTTCTCTCTTTTAAATCCACTTGCAGCCAAATTTCTTCGAGGCAGGTACAAGATTTATTTTCCCTGTAAGAAACTCACATGCAGCCTGTTCCCGAGGTGTCGGTTTTAAGGGATTCAGTCGCCCCAGTAATCCACATGCAGCCTGATTTCTTAGTGATGGGGTATAATGGATATATTCTCTCGCTCCGGAATTTAGGACACGTGGTATTTCATCAAGATCACAAGAACCAGTCAGATCTCGAAATTCGACATGAAGATAAAATATGAGCAGTTGTATATTGTGAAGAGTTTCCCGTGTGATTACCATCAGGTCCTAAAATCCTTTTAAAACCATAAAAAGCACATTGTAGAGGAAGTTGTATTTGTATTTATTCAAAGAAAACAGATTTGGCAAAACCATATCAAATCTTGATTGTTCAGTGAAAACCATCACATTGCAGACAGCGCAGAAACTAAGATTAATGACATAGCTCGTTATACAGTGTAATAACACGTAAAAAGTCGTGTTAGCAAAATTCGATTGTGTTGAACAAAGTCAAATTAGAATTAAAAATAGAGTGGCTCCGTAATAAATCCGGGTCAGAATTGGGCTTCAGCAAGCCATGCTTGTTATATTTATTAGTTGTTGTTTAACGCCGCACTCAGCTATATGGCGGCGGTCTGTAAATAATCGAGTCTGGACCAGACAATCCCGTGATCAACAGCATCCCATGCTGGTAAGAGGCAATGAACGGAATCGTCTGGTTAAATGCCTGATACATCGTATCCCAGTTGCGCGTTACTGTGCTCATCATATCAACCACTGGTCCAGTCTAGTTTCTTAACTAACCGCCGTAACAAAGCTGTGATATTGCTGGATGTGGTGTTAAACAACAAACAAACACATACAAGGATTGGACACGTGTCGTAAATCCAATTCAAAGGAAGCCCCTTCTTGCACACACAAGTGTCATTCACTGCCAAAAGAAAGCTGTGCAAGAAGAGAACTCCCCGACATTGACACGAACAAGAAAACCTCTTTTAGCTCTCGATGGGTACCTATAAGTCAACCCTTCCCTATATTAACTTGCGAAGAACGTGTACCTCTGTTTTGCGGTGTATTTCAATAACAATAACTTTGATATAACAACGTGAGTTTTGTCATTTTAAAACGTAAAATGGACATGCATGACACAAGATATAATTGATATGTAAAGAACAGTAAGAGTTCAATTCAGTTGAAGCAGCTTTACGTGGTATCTGATGACTACAAAGCAGTGTTAAAATATACAGCTTGGAAATTAAACACAATATATTTTTACTGTCTATTTCAGATATCAATCCTCATCGTATTTCACTTTTTTATTTCTTGATACTTGGTCACTAAAATGGAATGTGTACACTGTGCACAGTGTATACCCGTTAATCTGGACGAAAACGTTACTCGATGCCTGCATTTACGTGTCGTAAATACGTACAAATGTCTCTGATTACGCAATCGTCTGAATTAGGTTCTCACGACCTGTCAATCAACCAACATGATTGACCAATCAGGAAGTCCGACACAATCTGCCATTTTGTATGACAACTCTAACCCTGTCCGACCTATCAAACTGGCGATAGGTTAACTGCGGCGAGTCCGGATTTACAGGGTCCGGATTAAAGAAGTTCCAGTGTAATGCTTCGTCTGTAAAGCTTCGTATTATTTTTAAACATCATACGTCAGAAAAAAATAGAGTAATAAAAAACTTCTTTCACCGTCCAGCGACAGTTGACCCATCTGCTTAGAAATTATGTTAAGGAACAAAAACCTGGTTGGTAGATAGTGCATATATATAATTCAGTTCTTTGTTTCTCATTGTCAACAAATATCTGAATAATGTGTGTAGTGCTAACCTCCTCCCGTTGGTATCATGAGAATTTAAGCGATGGTCGTTGCTATAGGGATGAAATAATGATGATGCTACATGAAATTTGCCTCACTTATTTGTGATGATACTTCACATTTAGACTATATATTTTTTCCATTTTAATTATTTCAGGATCAGCGGAATCCATTAACCAGAGACTTCAGAAATTTTGGCCGTAACGGTAGTATTGCCAATTATTCAGTAACACGTCCATGGCCCTGCATGTGTAGATAACTGGCGTTTCACTTTGCTTGCAATAGTCACAAAGTACGACAGGATGGAACCACAGTGTTGATGAGAATGATGAAACAATCTGGCAACATAAAGTCTCTACACTTAAATGTGGCGAACAAAACACAGCCTGAGAAGTAAAAACTGGAATTTCTTTGAATGGAAATATATTTTGGTATTTTATCGTCGTGAAGACGTCTGTTTTCTCGTACATTTCGTCGCTTCCCTACACAATAGATGGCAACAGCATGAAGACGGCGACAGGACCACCTAGTGGTTCAACTTCATCATGGAAGAGTCAAGGTCAACTCCCCAAATGGATGAACGAAAGTAACCCAGGTTTGGTCTCCCTGTCGGTCTTGTGGAAGTGCTGTTTGAACGTCGCTTAATCTCACTCAGTCACGATACGGTGAAGTAGTATCTGAGTATGTTGGTACAAGCGGTGGACACTGAACTAAACATATACATGAAAATGGCTTCCAATACAAAGCAGAGGTACCAAACACACATTTGAAAATAGTCTCAGATACAATAAATGGGTACCAAAAAACACCATTTGTAGATGGTCAAAATACAATTCAAAGCTAATAAACATATACTTAAATGTCAATACACAGGTAATAAACACGTGTCTAAGACACGTATTTAACACGTGTCTTACACAGGTAATAAAGACGTGTCTTACGTAGGTTGTGTCAGGGGTCCAGAACCAGAATTTACATCAGGTTGACATCCAAATACCAAGAAATATTAGATCTTTAAACAGATACGTGCACAAGGCGTGGGTATGAAACTATATGCTGCAAACGTTTCATACCTCGTGAATTAATTCATCAAATATGCAAACATAAAAATGCATTAATTTGGGTATTCGTATCATAGTGTTCCAAGTGAGACAGCAAGGCAGATAGATGCCTGTTGAGACATATATGAAGATCAGGTGTCAAGTGAAAGGTGTCTTCTGATCCCAAAACCTCACGTGTCACCCAACAGGACTGAAATAGAAGAAATAGAAAACGGATGAATTTAGCGTTTTAAGTGATGCCAATATGGTTTTAAAAAATACAAATGCTTCGTATTTATAACCCATGGTTCCTAGTATGGTGATCTACCTTCAGCTGTTGGCAATCTAGTTTTCATATTCTGTAGTTAAAATATTTCAGATTTACATACTAGTTTTATATTCATAACTGTGATATTCTAGTTGTTTTACTGTCCATGTTTTTTTGTAGTTCTAATTTACATGTATTAATGGTGAATTTATAAGTTGTTTTAGTCACGATACGGTTGTAAATGTGAGCAAACTCACCCTTATTTATAGCCATAAGGTTATGAACATATTTATTATCACCGGGTATTTTCTGCTTTGGCCACAGTATGCATATAAACTCGTTCACTAACATCTGGATAATCATGATGTTAGAACTAACAGGTTTACTCAAAATACGTGACTGCGAAAAGTACGGAAATCCAGACAGGAACGCTGTGCTAGCTCACAATACGATTTGGGATACTGTTGTATACAGACATATTTATTTGGGTGGGGGTTGGGGGGGTGGTTATGAAGGCACTTCTCGGCCCTTTTGTCCTCCGGCCCTTTTGACTAGTTCCCGTTATGAAATGAAGCGTATCATGCATCGGGTCCTTCTAAAATTGCAGCCTGTTCGTAGATCATCTCTAAACAACCAGTCAGATAACTTCAAACGTTGAATAGCATTTAGTAGTATATAAGTAAGCACTTAACTCAAAACTATTCTTTTCCCTTGACGATTTTGAATATGAAATTCTTCACTGGTGTTATTGCGCGGTAAGTGATCACACTAGTATATCGAATGGTAGTTTTTTGCGTTTGTTATTCACAATAATATAAAATTAGACTAGACCTATATTAATCCATGTGTATCCGATTGCTTTTAGCAACAAACGTATAACGCGTTGCTGTGTGTGACTATAATCATTCCATAAGTAATTCCATTAATTAATCAAGACAAAATCATCTAAATAATGTTCTTGACTCTCATTTATTGTAATTCTTGTTACAATTTCTCGCGTTCCTTGGACTCGTGACAGAGACTGATTAACACAATTTAGATAGATAACATTTTATATGACGAGGCGGTACGTTTTAGGTTCGGGTCGGTGGTGTTGGAATGAAAAAACAAGTTTTTTGGGGGGGTTGTGGTTGTTGTTTGTTTGTTTTGGTTTTTTTTGTTTTGGGTTTTTTTAATTTGGGAGGGGGGTGTCGGCAATAAAATTTGAAGGGTCGGTCGGGCGATGAGAAGCACAAAAACTAAAACTGCTGCCCTAATAGTGTGATCAGTGCATAGTTTCCCGATTCGTGAGAGATCATAGTGACTGTCTTTATGTGTGTGAATGCGTTGGTGTGTGAAATATGATGCTCATGCACTTTTTGCCTCATAATGTGTTCTAGTATTTTCAATATTGTTTAGTGGGACACACTAGGGAGTAAAGTAAATTATAGGCAGAAATGTTAACTGGGTGCGCAAACTCGAGAAGACTAAATTACATAATAACTGTTATATTCTCCTACGCGAGGGAGCTACAAAACCGCCAAATATTATCAGGGAATATTATGTAAGATTACTGATATCTATACGTAATATTCCTTAGGAAAAGTAAACTTAACTCTGAGTGAGTGACTGTAGTGCTCTGAACAATGAATGACAATATCGCAGCACGAAGTACGATAACGTACACACTACGCATGCGCTAAGGGCGCGTTGGTCTAAGGTCAAGGTGAGCTAGAAACGTATACGTAAAAAGATGTCAAATATGTTTGACGTGCATTGTGTTGTACAATCACCCAATGTAAACATCAGTTTAACAGTTTGGATGTTGGCATGCGCTGCGAAAAATATTATGAAGGGTGTTAATTGTTTTAAAAGTGTCACACCCCAATTGTTGGTTACAGTCGTGAAGCGTGCGTCGTGTTAGTGTGAACAAAACAATAGTGCTGTAGAAATTCGTTGTCCAAACAAGGTCATGTGTCGGACCACAACGTTACATGACGTTGAAGTACGTCGGTCCGTGCGTCAGTGGTTGATGTTAGTAGTAATCACTGCATGTTAGGATCTGCAAAATATCAAAATACGCACGTCACGTGTCCACGTCCGTTGTCGAATAGTGTATGACATCCGTTAACACCTGTAACACAATCTGAAGCAATGAACAGGTATAAGATAAGTCTGTGAAATTCAAAATTCACACTGCCCCCGCTTGATAGCCTTTTGTTTGTTTGTTTGATTGTTTGTATGATTGTTTGTTGCTTAACGCCACACTCAGCAAATATATGACATCGGTCTGTAAATAATCGAATCTGGACCAGACAATCCAGTGATTGACATCATGAGCATCGATCTGTGCCACTGCGTTTGGTTGTTGTTTAACGACGCACTCAGCAATATTCCAGCTACATGGCGGCGGTCTGTAAATAATCGAATCTCGACTAGACAATCCAGTGATTGATATCATGAACATCGACCTACGAAAATGGGAAACGATGACATGCATCAACTTCGTAAACGAGTCTGACAACAACACCCGATCCCGTTAGTCGCCTCTCACGACAAGCATGGGTTGCTAAAGAATCATTCTAACCCGGATCATCACGGATACCGGATACCCTTATCTTTCACGTTGTGATGCTGTGTCTTAATTGTGTCTCAAGAGGAACGTATAGGATGTTTGTGAGTTGAATGAGCTTATCAAACATCCCACTGTTGACACGATAACAACTTACAATTTTGGGTTTATTATTCCAACTATATGACAGTGGTAAAAACTAGTCGAGTCTGGGCAAGAAATACGAATTCACCATTACAAGTGCAAAAAACATCAGTCCAAGTAAACTTAGACTCAGTATTATTCGTTACACTGCTATACAGTATAGCAGTGTAACGAATAATACTGAGCCTAAGTTTACTTACACTGAAAAACCATTTATGTATTCTCTAAACACACTCCATCTAGTGATCGCTAACAGATGACGTCACATATACTTGTATGTTTTTCACATTTTACAAGACGGTGATTGGCGAGGAAGATAACTTGATTCTGTAATAAAAGTTAAACCATGATAATTATAATGCCTGCCTGCCTCTCGACAAGGAGCGGAGCGCGTGATTTTATGTAAGAGTGTGTGCATCTGCTTCTCTGGCAGTGTGCGAAATAGCCACTGGTCCGCTAGCCCGTGGCTAGTTAAAATCCAATCGGGGCAGTAAATCTCCACAGTCACTGGCCCGACTGACCAGTGGATTTTCATGGCGTCATATTTTAAATATATCACTCTCTCCGACTTGTTAAATCATAATACACTTTTAAACCATGCAACATTATACCCTGATAAATGATGGTATGTTACCTTTTTGTAATCTTTTGCTTAGTTTCTACATTCAAATTTGGGGCTAGTGAAATATTTTGTGGGCTAGTAACTTTCAGGCATAGCTAGCCCGACTGGCAAGCCAAATTTGGAAACTATATATTTCGCACACTGGTCTCTGAGGCGTTGGGGTAGCCTAGTGGTTAACGCGTTCGCTCCTCACACCGAAGACCCGGGTTCGATTCCCCACATGGGTACAATGTGTGAAGCCTATTTCGGGTGTCCCCCGCCGTGATATTGCTGGAATATTGCCAAAAGCGGCCTAAAACCTCACTCACTCACTCACTCACTCGCTCACTCGCTCACTCGCTCACTCACTCACACTGGTCTCTGCCACACAGTACCCTTGAGCACATCCATGCCTATACAATACAACATATACATATACCACTGAATCCAAGCAATACATACGCCTCTCCTTCTCGTCCTTGTCGCTTATGACCGTCTCCTCGGCCTTGAGTTCCAATTCTACGTGGTTCTGATCATTGTCAACGTTACCGTCTTCACAAATCTGTGCTGTCTTTTTCATAGGTGGGTTATTCTCCACCACAAAATACTGTAGGAACGCTCGACATGAGTTGTAGCCCCTCTGGAACAAGTAACACCATACATCATATGCACACACTCTACCATGCTGTAAGTCAAAAAGACCGGGTTAGAATATTGATCTTCATTAACCCATGCTTGTCGTAAGAGGCGACTAACGGGATCGGGTGGTCGCTGACTTGGTTGATACATTTCATCGGTTCCCAATTGCGTAGATCGATGCTCAGGCTGTTGATCCCTGGATTGTCTGGTCCAGACTGGATTATTTACAGACCGACGCCATATAGCTGGAATATTGCTAAGAGCGACGTTAACCTAAACTCACTCACTCACTGTTGGTAAAAAAACACCATATTTAAGGGGAGATAACTCTATCATCCCTCAAAGCAGATACACCAAACCTGCAATTTCTCAGTACAAGGTGCGCACGCATAGCAACTCTGATTGATGATGTACATTGATTGACACTCAGCTTAAAGGGAAATTACCTACTACCGATTAACTAGTATTGATTTCAGACTGATGCAGTCGGATAACACTGTCAGATTTGTTTAATGTTTCGCACCACAGTGATTTTTATTCCCGATCAGAGAACAAAACCTTTTGGTTCTGTGCGGCAAAAGGTCCTGTTTTATTAATAGTCAAAATTGTTTGGATACGTCCCCTGGGAATAGTCCCCATTACTTATAAATATGTCATCAACTCCAATATTTGGAACAAAAAGCACTTGTTCATTATCTTGACATTTTGATAAATACATTAAAAGAGTAATCATGCACTTCCTGGAAATAGGATTGCTATAATCGAGGGAGAGTCTGCTGTATTTAGTATTGAGTCCTATAGGAGCACCGTGATTTCGCTGATCGTGGGTTCGATTCCCTGAATGCAAGATTTATGATTGTTCATTTGTCAATACCACAACCCGCGGTCATGAAGTCAGTTCTGTCATTCGCCCAACATTAAGCGGTTCTAGATACAAATAACGCAACACTCCACAGCTATATTGTATAAGATCACCATAACTACCACACATGAAAGCAATGAAACTAGAGCACTAAAGAATCGCTTCCTGTAAAGGTTAGACCGGTTGGTTTGTTGTTTAATGCAACACTCAGCAATATCCCAGCTATATGGCGGCGGTCTGTAAATGATCGTGTCTGGACCAGACAATCCAGTGAAGAACATGAGCATCAACCTAAGCAATGGGGATACGATGACATGTGTCAACCAAGTCAGCGAGCCTGACCACCCGATCCCGTTAGTCGCCTCCCAGATAGCATTCAGACGTTGGCCAAACGTTGGTAATGGTTTTGTCAACATTGCCAACGTTGTGCCAACGTCCGAATGTTATCTGGGCTCTTACGACAAACATGGATACTGAAGACCAATGTGTGGGAGGAGCTAACTGAAGGAATTACAAGCAACAAATGATGGGAATCTCTATACTCACCTGCACCACAAACTCCCGATCCTCTTCTTCAAGGATGAAGTCAGACGTGCCGACATGGCCAGTGTTTATGCCCACCGTACGTCCGATGTCTCTCTCCTACAATGAAATTACAGTCAGATTAAAACTACGCCTTTAAGATCAGAATGTCGACAAATGTTATAACGCACGAGATGTGCAATGCGCCACAAACATAT
This sequence comes from Haliotis rubra, assembly GCF_003918875.1. NCBI lineage: Eukaryota > Metazoa > Mollusca > Gastropoda > Lepetellida > Haliotidae > Haliotis > Haliotis rubra. The sequence continues at coordinate 1,577,095 of NW_025767535.1, forward strand.
GACTGGCTGTGAGTTTGGTTTCATGCCGCTTTTTTGCATAGGTCATAGAAACTGGGGTTTACACGATGTACATTACAGAATCGAACCTGGACCTCCGGTGTGATGAGCGAACGCATAACCCACTAGACTACCCAACCGCCTTTTACCTACAGGGAAACACGCTTGTGTTCCACTGACATCCAGGGTGCAGTTGGGGAACAGACGAAGATGTGGAGGTGATAAAGGGATTCACAATCAAACTGCCACAGTACGTTTGGGATCAAAAGCATGCACGAGTTAATATTTTGTGATCGTTGATCGTTTTGTTGACAGACTGCATGAGTGTCAATCCCAAAGCTTCCGGTGTTCTCTTGTGTCCGGTGTAACGTGTCACGTTTCAACCACGTGAATTTCGTGCAACACGTGCACTCCAGTCGCTCCGACACACAGCAGACGACAAAAACAACACAGCTCTTCAGGCAGACTGAGACAGCAAGTTATACATGTATTTTCGATTTTTAAGCAAACAATACGGATTGGATTGCGGATCTGTGCAACAGACACCTATGCGACTCCCATCTAACACCAACACCTGAATGCACTGTCAAGAAAAATCGAACACCTGACGAAAACGATTTACAAGCACAGGCAAATACGGTAATCAACGCTGATTCGAACTTTGCAAATCTGGAGTGATTAATTTATTCCACATATCCAAAGATTTCTAGTCTAAGAATAATTTCAACCATGAATTGCTTTTGACTAATGGTCTCGGATTGATACAGATCACAGATAATTGGAAAGATAATATTTTGATTTGGAAAAAATACAACGTTGTATATGTAAACTTTGGTTTGAATGTTTCGGAAATATAGCTCTTCAGTCAATGGTGAAATATACTGTACTGCAAATTCTCTTGCACAAACTGACAATTTTTTTATACTTGATATGGATCATTATACCAAACATCAGTCTGTTCACCGTAAACCAAGACAACTAGGAAATCAGTGTCCATTAAGCACTACCAAGCTGGTAATTTCATAAGCTTGCACACCGTGCTGTTATTGGTGTGTTCATATCCCATTGGTACAGCTATCCCATTACCTCCACATAAATCCTCTTCACGTTCGTTAGTAAAGTCGACTGGAGGCAGTCCAAGAACGTGAATAGGTTCTTGACTTCCTTTCTCTGGTAGCCAAGGAAACGGGTCTGCAGACAAATGCCGTGTTCCTCTATGAAAGTCACGAGCTCGTTATACTTGATCTGCAAGACAGAAGAACTGCATTAGACCTGGATCTAGTTCCACAAAGCTAGCCTTGTGGATCCAGTTGTGATGTAAACGGTAGTCCAATCCCCGTTCTATGAAGCGATGCTAGCTCTAAGACTGTCGTTAGCCCATGTTTAGGTATGGGAGTTACGTTTCGCCTTAGCACTAAGATTGCTTTGTTGAACTGACCCCTGGGTGGCGATGCACAGAGCAAATCTATGTTCACGTATGGGAGTCACCTGAGCGCAGGAATCGTTTTGTGGATGGGTGCCCTGGGGTCCGTTCCGCAAATCAATCTTAGAACTAAGGTGATAGTATCACCTGTACTTTAACACAGGTTTACCAGCGCTACCGTCGTTTGGTGGAATGGGGCTGGGGTAAACTGTTGAAAAAGGAAAAATGCTGTTCTAAATTCGGAGTGGTTCATCGTTAACTTCGACACCTTTAAATGTCAATTTAAATCAATTGGGCTTAACGTGCTCAATCAGCGATGACCCTTCTCAAAATCTAAACACAGAATAGGGTTATCTTCATTTTACCCTGACTAAAAATGCATTTTTAAATTGAATACTTTGCTTGGTTATCGTTATCATACGAACAATAATTTATAAAGAAAGTGTAAGGCATGTGTCAAGAAAGCGAATGGGTTTGGTAAACGCATCTTTGAGTAAACGTTTTACGCCTCTTTCCGCAATAACCCAGCAACAGCACGACGGGGGGACACCAGAAATGGGCTTCACACAACATTGTGGGAATCGAACAATGTAGGGGCGGTGGGGTAGCCTAGTGGTTAAGGCGTTCGCTCGTCACGCCGAAGACTCGGGTTCGATTCCCCACATGGGTACAATGTGTGAAGCCCACTTCCCCGCCGTGGTGTCCCCGCCGTGATTGTCCAGAAAAAAATTCTACTTTTAAAGATTGCTGGAATATTGCTAAAAGCGGAGTAAAACCAAACTCACTCACACACTCAAACAATGTAACCACGAGATTGAATGAACGAACCCTACTTTTAATGCGTTATTTCCGTTAGTTCGTTCTAAACGTGTTCGTTACAAACAGACCCGTGAAGATCCGGGTAAGAATGAATCTTCAGTAACCCATGCTTGTCGTAAGAGGCGACTAACGGGATTGGGTGGTCAGGCTCGCTGACTTGGTTGACACATGTCATCGGTTCCCAATTGCGCAGATCGATGCTCATGCTGTTGATCACTGGGTTGTCTGGTCCCGACTCGATTATTTACAGATTGCCGCTATATAGCTGGAATATTGCTGAGTGCGGCGTAAAACTAAACTCACTCACTCACTCATTACAAACGTAGTATGCTGCACATGTACCTGTCCGTTTCCATCTTGGTCGAGGATTTCAAACGCCTTCTGTACATCCACATCCTCGCCGAAAAGGATTTCAGCCTCACTCCGAGGAAAAGCTTCTTCCTGGGAGAACATTGAGTTAGTGAGTCAGTTGGGATTGAGGCCAATTTGAACAGTGATTCCACAGCGTGACAACTACAGCTTGTTCAGCTTGACCTGATCAAGTGAATACTAATGCTTTGCGTGACGGTGTCAAAACTGGTTGGGTCTATTATTGTGAAGGGGTGCACCTCTGTCAGTTGATCGTCAACATGTCAGAGCAGCAGAGACAAGGTCGCCGTTTATCATTCTCTGCTCCCCTATTTAATGAGGTTAACTCGACCTGCCGTTTGTGCCATTTGACCTCCTGGGTCATGCATATGTAGAGTAGCTCAGGTCAAGCTGAACAAGCTGTAGTTCTTATACATTTTCAAATTCTAAAATAAAACGTGCCGTCAGATTATAATAACTAGATATTAATTATTACAATAATAATGTGTGTGTTTATTGTTCAAGCCACACACAAGATTCGTGCTCAGGTGCTGACATTATTTCCCCGTTACATGGATCACTGCACACTCGCTATTCATTTTCAACTCCCTGGGAAGTATACATGTAAAACTGCGCTAGAAGGTTAACAGATACTTTACCGTGTACAAAGGGTTTACTGCCGAATGAAAGAGGCCTATCTCGATATTTGTACCTGACATAGTGAACGTATTTCACGGATCATATCGAGGGAAAATATTACAAATTTACTAAACTTCCCCAGTTACTATACTCACGTCTTTAAAAGCATCTTCAAGCTCCGTTCTTTCTATGACATCATTGTCGTCCAAATTATGTTTCTTCAGCACCTGTGAGAAAATCAGTTCCAAAATTTATGTTTATGAGTGAGTGAGTAAGTGAGCTTTTAGCAATATTCCAGCATTATCACGGCGGAGAACACCAGAAATGGGCTTCACACATTGTAACCATGTGGGGAATCGAACCGGGGTCTTCGGTGTGACGAGCGAACGCTTTAACCACTAGGCTACCCCACCGCCCCTCATAGTTTTGGGTTTATCATTAAACCCTGCAAAAAAGTTCGATTGCAAATAGGTCTGGACCACACAGTGCAGTGATTGACTACACGAGCCTCGAGTTCACCGCGCTTTGAACAGTATTTCAGTTGTATCACGACATGTGAGAGTAAAGGTGGGAGAAAGGCCTCGAGTGACTCAGCTTGTCCTCGATCATTACACAACGGTCAGAGCTGTGATGATTACGAGCCAAAGATCACAACCAGAACGAATCCGGGATGCGAATCTAGAATCAGATTCTGTCACGGGAGGCAACTCGAATGGAGTGAGTGATTGAGTGAGTTTGGTTTTACGCCGCTTTTAGCAATATTCCAGTAATATCACGGCGGGGGACACCAGAAATGGGCTTCACACATTGTACCCATGTGGGGAATCAAACGCGGGTCTTCGGCGTGACGAGCGAACACTTTAACCTCCAGGCTACCCCACCGCCCCTAACTCGAATGGAATTGCGGCACTCGCGACAACTTGGAGTCAAGTACCCCTATTCATATTCAGCCCTGATTCAAAGATGTACGAATATGCCAGAAATAATCGCACTGTGTTGTCTTTCTATTTCAATATTCCTGTTTTGGGCAGCGGTCCGTAAACAATCGAGTCTGGGCCAGACAATCCACTGATCAACTGCATGAGCGTCGATCTACGCAATTGTAAATATCTACATTGAACGTATCCCTCCTGTTCTGTGAGCGAGGGGTTAGGGTTACGGCGCCGAATATAGCTCCGGACATGTGTTACCGCCTCCGTGGTGTAGTGGTTAGAGCGTCCGCCCGGAGAGATTAAGGTCGCGGGTTCGATCCCCGGCCGCGTCATACCAAAAGACGTTAAAATATGGTACTTGTTGGTCCCTGCCTGGCGCTCGGCATTAATGGGTACAACAAGGACTGGTCGGCTCGGAGTCAGTATAATGTGTCTGAGTGGGGTATTCATGCTTAACTGCGGCATGGTATCTCAGTGAGCTGGCACTATAAAACCAGCTTCAGTCTGGACAAGCAGCCGCACATACACATACACACGCATGCACGTCGTCATATGAGCGAAATATTCTCAAGCACGACGTAAAACCCAATTTCACCTCACCTCCAATCACGTTTAGTTCCATGTTTGTCAGCACCATTGCACACGCTTGACCTGGGAACCCACCCCTTCGGTATGTCCCCCTCATTAAGTGTGCATGTAAAAATATAACTGAAACGCTGTTAAATCGGCAATAAACCCCTCCTATGCTCATGTTGACAATCACTGGATTGTTCAGCTCCATCAATTCCAGCCCCTTATCATGCAGCTAGACTATTCGCCGCGTTCTGCAACTAACAATGCTGCAGAGTAATCCTACCTTCAAGAAGGCATCCACTGCCCTCACCACTCTACAGTGTTCCCTCTCAGCTTTCTCGATGTCCTTTTGTTTCTTCATCCGTTGTCTAGACATAGAAAATATCAGTAAGTATTATGCATAGATCGTTTCTTTAGAGAAAAAAAGTATTTATTATGAATTCACATTTTGTATGTGTGAGTCATACTTTGCGTACAGTGATGTAGAGTGAGTGTACGTGATGTTACAGTCAATGTGTACAATCAGTCAATGTGTACAATGACTGAAATAACCAGTCAATGTGTACATTGCCTGATTCACTCAGTCATTGTGTACATTGCCTGATTAATTAACCCAATTATTGTACAGATTGACTGATTGTTGAACAGGGATTATTGAGGAGACAAGATTAGCATGGGTTTTGTTCTGTTTGAATGAATAAGTGGCGAATATCTAACAAATTCATTAATTGAAGCACAAGTGACTTTATTTCAAACAGTATTAAAAACACATGATGTTCTGATGTAAAAGAAATAGTATCAGCTACGTAGCACAAAACGGGACTTGGGGGACATGCCTGAGAAGCCCCATGAAACTGGGTTCGAATCCCAGATTCATCTTGAACATGCTTCTAGGTTATTTTTTTCTTTTTTTATAGTACTCCTGAGCTTTCTCAAGTGGCAACACTCATCTATTCAATCTTTCTTCCACGTCAAACTTACGCGCCCAAAGAAAACCGAAACTGTCTTCCAATGTATGATGTACGTACATATACAGCTTGGTGTCCGCCGACGGCCTCTCGGGTGCCAGGACGCCGATCCTCTTCTCCAGGGTGTATCTCAGTACGTCTCTCTCGGTGTCAGCGTACTGAAATAATACAGATTCTGACATGAACTTCCCAAGTGGTCAGTCAGAGGTATCAAATCGCAATAACCACCGCTGATTGAAACAGCTAATTTCACAGCCGTGTCTGAACCATGCACAATTGTTTGACTCATGCTTCATTTACAGAATGGTTGGTTTGGTTGGTTGTTTAACGCCGCACTCCGCTATATGTCGGCAGTCTGTGAAAATCGAGGCTGGGCCAGAAATCCAGTGATAAACAGCATGAGCATCGATCTACACAACGGGGATGCCATGTGTCAACTAAGTCAGCGAGCCTGACCACCCGATCCTATTAGACGCCGCTTACGGCAAGCATGATTGCTGATGATGAATTCTAACCCGGATTTTCACGGGTCATTTACAGAATTACGCAACTGAGAGTGAATGTTGTTTTATGTGAAGGTTGCAGGCTGCATTTTTGTCCAGATTTGTCACGACAGCTTGTAAATGCATGGTTGGGTGAACCTGTGATTGATAGCAAGAGAAACGATCAATGATTGATGAGTGAGTGAGTTTGGTTTTACGCCGCTTTTAACAGTATTCCAGCAATATCACGACAGGGGACAACAGAAATCGGAATCACTCATTGTACCCATATGGGGAATCGAACCTGGGTCTTCAGCGTGACGAGCGGACCCTTTAACCATTAGGCTACCCGACCGCCCCCCATGATTGATGATATAATGTTGATACATGCGGGTAAAGACTGTTTACGTGTGTGAATTATCTGTGTACATTATACGCTGGACATTGGCCCGAAGGGGAAGCCTGTGTGATACTGACCAGTAGCAACCCGAGGGTTTTGTTGTTGTAGTCACCGAATCTGTTCTTCCTATCGAACAGACGCGGTAGATCACTGAGAGGCTGAAGTCTTTGGATGAAACTGTCTCCTTGCGCCATGGAGAGGTACCAGCCTGGAATACAAACGTGTTATATGTCAAACAGACGCCATGGAGAGGTACCAACAAAGTACCATATACTGGGTAAAATAAGTTAGGGATATTTGTATTTTTATGATTGATATTTTATCAGTGTGTCAATGAATAAATAGATCATTCATAATTTCAAAATTTACGTATATCCCTATCTATTTTTGTCCAGTATATGCATTATGCTAAACAGACGATATGGAGAGATACCAGCCTTGAATACAAACAAACATGTGTTATATGCCAAACAGACGCCATGGAGAGATACCAGCCTTGAATACAAACAAACATGTGTTATATGCCAAACAGACGCCATGGAGAGATACCAGCCTTGAATACAAACAAACATGTGTTATATGCCAAACAGACGCCATGTGGAGATACCAGCCTTGAATACAAACAAACATGTGTTATATGTCAAACAGACGCCATGGAGAGATACCAGCCTTGAATACAAACAAACATGTGTTATATGCCAAACAGACGCCATGGACAGATACTAGCCTGGATTATAACAAACACGCGTTCTATGCCAAACAGACGCCATGGAGAGATACCAGCCTTGAATACAAACAAACATGTGTTATATGTCAAACAGAAGCCATGGGGAGATACTAGCCTGAAATACAAACACGTGCTCTACGCCAAACAGATGCTATGTAAAGGTACCGGATACAATACAATGGTCTTACCATCAAAACAATGGATGGGGTAGTTGCAGAGTATGCCCCCATCTACAAACAGGTCAGTCTCCCCGTACAACGTGTACTTGGTGGCAGTGAACATCCCTGCAAAGAAAAGCTTCCTTAGAATCTAATTACGGTAAAGTGGAAACAATGTATAATGAACGACCATGGTTTTTCTGACATTACTAGAACTACAATGCATGCAAATCATACAATGAAAGACAATGACCCATCATATCATCAGCCACAAATGAAGATCTTGATCTTGCCCTGTTGTCAGTGTTACCATAGTCAGCTCCATTATATACTACTCACACTTTGCTAAGGATCACAAAAATAAAATTCACAACTGTACATAATTTGAAATTGTATCCATTTAAAACTGGATAAATAATAATATGGTAACCCCTCTTTAGGCAAACAGTCACTTTAATTTAACCTTATGCACTTGATACATGAGTAACCTAAAAATGGTTTTCATGGCACCAATCAACCATTTTGCAAATCATGGAACGAGTCATTGAGAAGTACACAACACCTGTCAGTAGCAGGTATGGGTTCCACAAGATGAAAGGACATACTGAAACCTAGGGTCCATGCTTACAATAAGCTTAGATATTTAAGCCAAATTTGAACCCACATCATAGTTTTCTGTTGAATCCATGATTTGATCCTTAGCAAAGTGTGAACAGTATATATTGCACTCAGCTTAGCCATTACATCCTAACTAACTGTAAAATTAGTTGTTCCGTCATTGTATTGTTTTCTTTGTACCTTAACCGTACCTTGTACGATTGCATAAACAAATCACCATGTGTATATAGGTTGTTGTGTGTGTGAGTTTGGGTGTATGTGTGTGTCAGTGTGTGGGTGTATATGTGTGTTAGTGTGGGTGTATGTGTGTGTGAGTGTTGGTGTATGTGTGTGCGAGTGTCTGGGTGTATGTGTGTGTCAGTGTGGGTGTATATGTGTGCGAGTGTTGGGTGTATATGTATATGAGTGTGTGTGTATATGTATGTGAGAGTGTGAGTATATGTATGTGAGAGTGTTGGTGTATATGTATGTGAGAGTGTGGGTGTATATGTATGTGAGAGTGGTGTATATGTATGTGAGAGTGTTGGTGTATATGTATGTGAGAGTGTGGGTGTATGTGTGTGTGAGTGTCTGGTGTATATGTATGTGAGAGTGTTGGTGTATATGTATGTGAGAGTGTTGGTGTATATGTATGTGAGAGTGTTGGTGTATATGTATGTGAGAGTGTTGGTGTATATGTATGTGAGAGTGTGGGTGTATATGTGTGTGAGAGTGTGGGTGTATATGTGTGTGAGTGTGGGTGTATGTGTGTGTGAGTGTTGGTGTATGTGTGTGCGAGTGTCTGGGTGTATGTGTGTGTCAAGTGTGTATGGGTGTATATTCATGTGAGAGTGTTGGTGTATATGTATATGAGCGTGAGAGTGTATATGTATGTGAGAGTGTTGGTGTATATGTATGTGAGAGTGTGGGTGTATATGTATGTGAGAGTGTGGGTGTATATGTATGTGAGAGTGTTGGTGTATATGTATGTGAGAGTGTTGGTGTATATGTATGTGAGTGTGGGTGTATATGTATGTGAGAGTGTGTATGTGTGTGTGAGAGTGTGGGTGTATATGTATGTGAGAGTGTTGGTGTATATGTATGTGAGAGTGTGGGTGTATATGTATGTGAGAGTGTTGGTGTATATGTATGTGAGAGTGTGGGTGTATATGTATGTGAGAGTGTGGGTGTATGTGTGTATGTGAGAGTGTTGGTGTATGTATGTATGTGAGATGTGTGGGTGTATATGTATGTGAGAGTGTTGGGTGTATATGTATGTGTAGAGTGTGTGGGTGTATATGTATGTGAGAGTGTGTGTGTGTATATGTATGTGAGAGTGTGGGTGTATATATATGTGAAGTGTTGGTGTATATGTATGTATGTGTAGTGTGGGTGTATGTGTGTGAGTGTGTCTGGTGTATGTGTCTGTGTGTGTATATGTGTGTGTGTTGGTGTATATGTATGTGAGAGTGTGGGTGTATATGTGTGTGAGAGTGTGTATGTGAGTGTATATGTATGTACGAGAGTGTGTATGAGAGTGTGGGTATGTGTATGTATGTGTGGGTGTATATGTATGTGTGAGAGTGTTGGTGTATATGTATGAGAGTGTGTTGGTGTATATGTATGTGAGAGTGTATATATGTATGTGAGAGTGTTGGTGTATGTGTGTGATGTTGGTGTAGAGTGTGTGAGAGGTTGGTGTATATGTATGTGAGAGTGTGGGTGTATATGTATGTGAGAGTGTTGGTGTATATGTATGTGAGAGTGTTGGTGTATATGTATGTGAGAGTGTTGGTGTATATGTATGTGAGAGTGTGGGTGTATATGTATGTGAGAGTGTGGGTGTATATGTATGTGAGTGTGGGATGTATGTGTGTAAGTATTAATATGTGTGACTGTAGGTGTATGTGTGTGTCAGTGTCTGGGTGTATATTCATGTGAGAGTGTGGGTGTATATGTATGTGAGAGTGTTGGTGTATATGTATGTGAGAGAGTGGGTGTATATGTATGTGAGAGCGTGGGTGTATATGTATGTGAGAGTGTTGGTGTATGTGTGTGCGAGTGTCTGGGTGTATATGTATGTGAGAGTGTGGGTGTATATGTATGTGAGAGTGTGGGTGTATGTGTGTGCGAGTGTCTGGGTGTATATGTATGTGAGTGTCTGGGTGTATATGTATGTGAGAGTGTGGGTGTATATGTATGTGAGAGTGTGGGTGTATATGTATGTGAGAGTGTGGGTGTATATGTATGTGAGAGTGTTGGTGTATATGTATGTGAGTGTGGGTTGTATGTGTGTGAGTATAAATATGCGTGACTGTGGGTGGATGTGTGTGGGTGTACATGTGTGTGAGTGTAAATTTGGGGGGTACATTTGTGAATGTGTGTCTCTGTGAGTGTATATTAATATGTGTGTATGTGTCTGTGAGTGTATATTAATATGTGTGTGTGAGTGTATTAATATATGTGTGTGTGTATGTGAGTGTATATTAATATATGTGTGTCCGTGAGTGTGTGCTTAGTGCGCTTCCTCAGTACCCATGATATGAAGGTGCAAGACGTTGCTCCGGAAGGCACTGAAAGGTCGTTACAAAATGGTTTCTGCCCATAAAAAAATGTCATTCATTCATGTTCTTTTTATATCATTCCGAAATGAAACGATATCTTCGAATGTTTGTGTAGTATTTATTCCAAACATGAAAGACCTTCCTAACAGCCGTGTTGTTTAAAGATGTAACGTAAACAAATATAGGTTCGACATCAGAAGGCAACCACTAAACTACTATTCAATAATGTCTAACAGATATGTTTTGGGAATATTTCCCCAGAGGTCAGTCATCAGGCGAACAAACTAAACGACCAGGTCACTTTGACATTTTCCTGCGACCATCAGAGAACTCAGCAATAAAAGCATCTATACAATACCATCTGCTCGTGAGGTGCATAATTCATTTATCAATAATGCCACGACCTTATAACCATGGTTCTCTGGGCACATGTGTGCAAACCATGTTTTGTTCAAACATGATTAAGCTTGACAACACGATCTGATCAGTAATTTAATAACTGAACGTTTCATTCTTGACACAGAAGCGGCGAGATACGTTAAATGCTACAATTGTCTCTTGTGCAATCACACACGTGTCATCCTGGACGCTGGTTCACATATGTGGAACAAATGCTCCCACAAGGCCATCCTGTGAGAAGGTCTCAAGTGTTAAGGTAATGAAGTTACAAGAAAGGAACATTTAATTTGCATCGCCTTGTGACAACCATTGGATGCAGATACGGTTAACATGAGTGTTGAGTGATGGGACAACGGCTTTTCACGCGGTGTAAAACCGAGTGGTGTAAAGTGATCAGCGCCTGGGCGAGAACCAGCACCCGCTATCGTCAGTTTCCTCACAGTTTGAAATTAGCAGTCACAGAATGAAAGGGTGGTGTTCGATAACAGAATTCAGTGTTGTGAATTTGTTCATTCAAAAACTAACAAAATAGATTGAAAATCTTATTTATATTTTCAGCTTCTCAAGGTCAAATTCAGCATTTACTTATTCTCCTAATAGCATCTCTATTAAAACTGTCATGCCATTTAATGGAATCTTAACGAACATGATCTCACTTCAAAATGCATCAAGGATGTTTTAAACAGGTAATTAGATATAGCTGTAGGACGTTAAAACTCATTTGAAGGCATTAAATTGTTTACGGGTTTTGTTTGCATTATGATTGTTGAGTTTACAGAGGCCCAGATAAGCTGCGTATCCGGAGTAAAATACGCATAGAATTACGCATTGAAAAATAACTGTTGCGTACCAATTACGCATTTAAAATGTTAGATACGCAGAAAGTTTAAAACAAATGCGTACGGAATATATTTATAAAAATCGCTTGCGTAATGACAAAGACATCGATTGCTATCAAGTTGTACTGTTAGTATAGGGCAAGTGCTGTACTGTCAGTATAGGATGAGTGATTTATGAAATCCTTTCCATTATATTTAAGTTGGTTTTGATTAGGTATGACATAAGGCAGAACATACCTGCTTAGTAAACTTACTCGGTAAGAGTTCCACCCGTAACCCCCGCTTGAAATGTATTCTATTTATTATGATTATTTCTAGGGGTTTAGGTTTAGGTTAAATGTTCAGATTTAGCATATGTTAGGTTTAGGGTTAGATTTAGGGTTAGGGTTAGGGTTAGGGGTTCTGTTAAAAAAACCATCTATTCTTAGGCACAGAATGATAAAAAATCGGGGGTTACGGGCGGAACTCTTTCCAAAACGTTGAGGTTACATTTCTGCAAACCAAGCCAAACACTATTTTATATTCCTACTTAAATACAATCGGAGTTGTAGTATTGCTTTGAGATGGAACGTCAAGATCAATAAAGTTGGATGATAAAGAGTAGTGTTTATTCTTAGTATATACAGAGGCTAAATAGATCAATTGCTGTCATTATCAACTAATAAAACCTGAACAGTTATGTGTGTTACTAAAACTGACAGACAAAAAGCCGATGTACCTGGAATGGACATGGACATGCGCACAGCGAGTCTGAGTGGCATATCCGGAGTAGTTTTTGGGTGGCAATATTCGGTGTTCATCAGGTTCAAATTGGTCACGACCACGCACAGCTCGCGGCCATACCTACTCCTCAGCTGCAAAGGACATAGAGCAGATTATTATGATTATAAAGATGCTTGGTTGGTTGGTTGTTGTTTTCCGACGCACCCAACAATATTCCAGCTATATGGCGGCGGTCTGTAAATAATCGAGTCTGGACCAGACAATCCAGTGATCAACAGTACGAACATCGATCGATGTAACTGGGATACGATGACATGTGTCAACCAAGTCAGCAAGTCTGACCACCCGATCCCATTGGTCGCCTCTTACGACAAGCATGGGTCGCTGTAGATCAGTTCTAACCCGGATCTTCACGGGTCATTATACAGATAGAGCTATTGTATTACTGGCGGTCACAGAATGACTGTCACGTCACTGGTCAAGTTATTCCTTGTACGAAACAAAAGATACCAGATGCTTATACTGATGGTTTCATAATCTTCTGAATCAGAACTAGCATATTTAGTTTTACGCTGCTTTAAGTAATATTCCATCAGTATCACGGCGGGAGACAACGAGCTTCACACATATGGAGAATCCCATGTGGGGAATCGAACCCGTGTTTTCGGCGTGACGTGTGAACGCTTTAACCACTAGGCTACCCCACCGCCCTAAATGTTAACACTTCCTCATGGTTCTGATAAACATAACTGGGGTACACATGATGATGATGATTATGATGATGATCATGATGATGGACGATCATATTTCTAGCATACATGCACGAATTTTTTATAACCCCATATACTCGCCTTCAGCTACAATTGTTGTCATCAGCCTCATATTTTGATAAACTGTACAAGTCTAAAACATATTTTACTGTTGCTTTTATAAATATCTGCAACACTGACTTATCTTATGGCTTTAGAATGCATTTTGAAGAACGCATGAACGAACGAATGAATATATGAATTTTTCCTCATCTCAGAAAAGTTTTTACATGATATAAACGAAAAAAAGACAGTGTTTCCTTCCGAGTTTTTCTTATTTTCTCTCCCGCATCATCCATCAACCAGGGGCGGTGGGGTAGCGCAATGGTTAAAGCGTTCGCTCGTCAAGCCGAAGAACCGGGTTCGATTCTCCACATGGGTATAATGTGTGAAGCCCATTTCTGGTGTCCCCCGCCCTGATATTGCTGAAAGCTGCGTAAACCTAAACTCGCTCACTCACTAACTCACTCACTCTATCAACCGCCTAGGTAGACGGATCTCCAGTTATTCAGAATGTGTGGATCAACATACTGTTATGTTCTTACAGAGTTTGAGAGTACAAAATAGATTAATTACCTGTTCAAATGTGATATCAGCTGAGCCAGTTTTCTCTTTCAGTTTGTTACCGAACCACTCATAGATCCCCATACCAGGGTTCCATCCATAGTTCTTGAGCAGGTTCGGGAGAAGACTGCAGTAACCACACGTGTGATCTGGAACAGACACATGCAGGTGTTATGTGAGGCTATAGTTTAACATGCAGACTATATTAGCCAAACGTATGAACCGGACCAAATAGAGACATTTCGGTGTTATGTAAAGTTATGGGTTTATATGAGGACTGCGGTTGTCAAATGTCTGAACTGGACCAAACGGGCTCATATAGAAAGTGTGAAAGGCTATGGGCTAACAAGCAGTGATCTGGAACTAACGGAAACATATACAAGGTATTTTGTGAGGTATAGGCCGGGTTAATCAGGAGCCACACATATTGTCTGGTACAAATATACACATATAGGTGTTACACATGACAGTGGGGTAGCCTAGTGGTTAAAGCGTGCGCTCGTCACGCCCAAGACCCGGGTTCGATTCCCCACATGGGTATATTGTGTGAAGCTCATTTCTGGTGTCCCTCGCCGTGATATTGCTGGAATATTGCTAAAAGCGGCGTTAAACCAAACTCACTCACTCACTCACTCACTCACACATGACTAACGGTTAACATGGCTACTGCAGCAGACACATATCTGATCTGGAACAAACGGGTACACGTAGGTATTATGTGATAAGGTTAATCAGAAGGTGACACAATCTATCACTTGGAACAAACATATATTGAGTTATATGCAGTATCCCTACTAGCTTTGACGTCATGGACGTAATACCGAACTCCTGGATGTATTTGGGTATGTGTGGAGTGGAGGGCGTATCTCAATTTCAATCATAATTTACCGTTTAGTATTACACGTAATATTACAATTTCAGTTTTGCGCTGATTGGTGACCAATTTTCCAGCAATATCACGAAAGGGTACACCAGAAGTGGGCTTCACACGATGTACCCTTGTGTGGAATCGAACTCGGGCCTTCTGCGTAACAAGCGACACTTTAACCACTAGGCTACCCCACCGCCTCTGCACTGATGAAGAGAAACAGAGACACCTGCCAAATATTACAATTTCCAAAATTTGGACACTTAATTACAGACAGGCTTAAGGGGAGACGTTTGAAGACATAAGGGAAACCATCGAGCGATAGGCAAAGACTGGAAGGCCTAACACAACACGTGACCAAAACACGGCCGAATGTCTCTCTGCTAGGTGACACCAGTCTTATAATTATCAACAGACACTAAAAATAGAAAATTATGCAATAGTCCAGGAGGAGAATCTCAAAAGGGGCCTAGAAATAGGATTTCGTAGCCTCCCCAGTACTGATTTTGTTTGACACTATTTTCAGTTAGTATGATGTCTTGGGCTCATGAAAAGGCCTGTAATACTCTCAGATTGTGGTATCAGGTTTTTTTTTACAGGCCATTATATGTGGTTGGGGTCTGGGGGCATTTTCGTCACATTTGGTTTGCTGCCCGACAACACCTTAAAGTTAATCATTAATAGTTTTACTACTATCAATCTGATCACTTTCATTATGACTTCTGTGTACTGCTAAAGGATGTAGAAATTATTTGACATGATTTTGTTTTGAAAAAGAAATTAAAATGGCCGCCATTATGCCCGCCATTTTGTTTTGTCGTGTTTTGCCTTCTGGGCACTTAAATCTACATAAAAATGTACACCGAATGTTTCCATTTACATCCAAAGTTGATACTTTTGATGTGTTTTGACGCTTGTTTCTCCTAGAGTGATGGCTTGGGCATAAAACAAGTCATTTGGTTGGTCATATCGTGGTAATTTAATGTTTTACAGCTTATTCTTTGAGACAGGGGTATTTTAGCATTTCTCAGACTTTTCATGGAAATGTGTGAGGGTGATGTATTTAATGGCAGTTAACATTATTTTTGTTACTAAAACAAGTTGTTTTTGTTTTCTCTTTACTTCGAGAGTGACTGCATATTATTAGGAATGTTTACATATTACCCAGAATTCAAAATGGCCGCCAAAATGGCCGCCATTGTAGTTTAACTACATATTCTTCGTGGAGGACTAAATTTGTACTGATATGAAATCCAAACAAATCATTTGGTGTCTAATGTTGAATACAGTATAGGAATAGAGCTAAATTTCAATGATAAGGTCATTCAAAGCTTCATACTCCTAAAATATTTGATGAAATAACATTATCCAAAAGTGTTTGAAAGCTATGCTTCATGGCCGATAACTACGTCTAAGCTTTGGTTGTAGGCATTCAAATTGTTCTATCAGATAACTCTTAATCACTTTTGATACATCCATAACCCTGCAATTAACCCTCCTTTTCACTTTCTTTCATTTCATATGTTACTTCATGTCACAATCGGACCTGCAGAGATCCGGGTTAGAATTGATGTTCAATAACCCATGCTTGTCGTAAGAGGCAACTAACGGGATCTGGGAACGTTGTCAGGCTCGCTGACTGGGTTGACACATGTCATCGTATCTCAATTGCACAGATTGATGTTCATGCTGTTGATCCCTGGATTGTCGGGTCCAGACACGATTATTTACAGACTGCCGCCATAAAGATGGAATATTGCTGAATGCAGTGTAAAACTAAACTCACTCACTCGCCCATGTCAGAATCGGAGTCATCTACTGGCAACAAGTCAAATGTGTTCGGGCAACAATCATCTGCCATACAAAAAGACATGCCTATGTGCACACTATATCATTCTTTCTGCTTGCATGCTGACCTTTTGCATTTACACGATGTCAGTTCAACCAATCCACGGGGAGCAGGATCTCTCGACATCAGAATAGGATAAGCTGACCATCACAAATGCTCCAACCATGCTCAACTGGTGAAGGGATGTTCATGATTGATTGCAGAGACTGTTTCCAAACTTGGACTTGGTAGTTTACGCTTTCAATGTGATGTTTTAGACTGTTGGATGTTGGTGGGAGGTTTTCATTCAATATCTTGTGTCATCTACAGACATCACTGAATTATTTGGTACATGATTAGAACTCACAAACTGGCTACACAAGATATAATGAGTGTTTCTTTGAACATCCAAATTGTCATCCATTTGTTGTGTGAAGCTTCTCATAGGCAAAAGGTGGGCCGTTTACATCCTTTTTGGGAATCAATGTAGAAAAAGGTTTTCAGGTTAAGTCGATGTAAAGGTGACCAATAAGTTTGTCCTGAAGAGTTCAATCGACTACTTATGAAGTTATCCCTTTGCTTCTGCCCCAATCTGTTCAACGCAAGAGGATGTGAATCATATCCTTTGGGACAATAACTCCAATATCCAATGTTCACAAGATGCAGATACTATTCATTTGGAAGATTGAATGGATTTTGTCATCAATCCTGATGTGAACATGGGACATTTCTAGTGTTCATTTTACAATTATTCCATTCAGATGGAACATTAAGAAAGAACATCAAAAGAGGGTTTGTTAAATGAACTTTAAACTTGAGTTCATTTTACAAATCCCATTCAGATGGATCATCAAGCTTTGCTGGTTTGTTAAACGAACTTTTAAACCTAGCGTCTAGAAGAAGAATGTTGCCAGTTCATATAGTTGATGGAATGGCAAAATTGCAAATGTTCAGAAAAGGAGCTGTTTCCCACATTTGGATACTTTCCTGGCACTGATATGCATTGAGACAACTTCACTTCAATTCTGAATCGAACAGACTGCATTAGAGTTGATGCGATGTTTGGGACAGGCATGCCAGACAAAGTAAATCAGTAAAGGAAGCCTCCCGCAGCTCTCTCTTGGGTAGAAATAAATGGGGAGCAATGGAAACGAGTAAATCGTGCCAGGGGAGCAAATCAAAAGAGGATCACCAGCAAAGTAGAAGTGATTGTTATAAAACAAACCACTGCCAAGACAATGGGGAAAAACATCAGCAGTCCTGTCAACAAGTCTAGTCTTGTAGCAGAAGCAGTGTATGAACGAACGATGGTGTTCTGTCTATGCTATGGTCCAGTGCATGCTACCTGTTGGTAAAGCCTTGAGTCACATGCTACCTATGTAATGGCTAATGGGAGTCATGCCTCCATTAGTGATGCTTTTGATCATATGACGTCCTGTGCTTTCTCCAAACAAGTAACTGATGAAAGGTTTTGTATAAATTACAATGCTAGTTTGATCATAAACAGTTCTCAGTACGTCTGTCTCTCGTCTTTACCCTGTCCTCAGACAGTCGGTGTTACGTTTAGAGTGGGTAAAATTGCCCGTTCACCCCGTGTGGACGTTTTCAAGCAGTCCAATCCTGTCCATAGTCACTTCATATCCCTTCTGAACTAAACCAATCTCGTTCTTAATGCGCACAACCCCGTTCTAACTCATTCTTCTAAACCAACTCTTTTTCAGTCACTTCTTCCCATTCTCACTTCTTTCTCACTCCGTTTCTAGTGTGTGCAATCGTAATAGCAATCACTTCCTGGTTCGATTTATATAAATACCCTGCCCATTCTTATTCCGTTCTCAGTTTCAAGGTGGAAACATTGACATCACCATGCCTCCAAGGTAGAAGAAGGGTGAACATCTAATTCATAAAGGGGTCAATGCGTTCAAGAAATTCATCAAACATGGGTGGGGTGATTCTCAAGAAGTTGTAGAAGGGCTCATGATCATCAAGGCGGAGCTCCTCCATCAGTTGATGATAATGTCCCACAGCTATTCACCTCTCAGGTTTAAGCCAGTTCCTCACCCAACAAGTTCTTGTGTTTTCCTTCTTTCTTGCTCTACCAACTCATTGTACTCTTGCTCTGCTTCCAATAAAAAATTCAGGAAACCAGCATTCAATATTCTGACAGCTGCAAACTTGTTCATAGAAACTATATCCCAAATGACGACCATGATAAAAACGCATGTATATATACCCTACCTTGTCATATCGTAATGTACACAGAGTTGACATAGTAAGAACTGCATGAGAACTACATAAACATACTTACGAGTAGAACGTGATGAGAACCCATTGCAAACTGTTAGAACCGTGTACTACAAGTTTCGTCAGAACGATTCATTTTGTTTTGAACATATTTGCTTGGAATAGCGACTAACTAGAGTTCAGTAGAGTTCTGCAAACGGGATGGACCAGGTGGAAACTGTGTACAAACGTATTGCAATTGATGTCGGACTGCACTACGTCCGCACACATACCCAGTAAAATTGAAGCGCCGCGATTCCGTTCGTAGTATGGCAATTCCGTTCTTAGTATGGCAATCTCATTTTAAGTATGTTATTACTCCGTCCCATTTTAGAACGTGTAGAACGTTCGACATGGGGAATTGACTTACATAAGTCCTCTGAAAGTCACCAACAAACATTGACACAATTGACATTGACATCCAAAAAGGATGTAAAGCCCAGGGATGAGAAGCTTCACACAACAAATGGATGACAATTTGGATGTTCAAGAAACACTCATTATATCTTGTGGCCAGTTTGTGAGTTCTATGCATGTACCAAATAATTCAGTGATGTCTGTAGATGACACAAGATATTGAATGAAAACCTCCCACCAACATCCAACAGTCTAAAACATCACATTGAAAGAGTAAACTACCAAGTCCAAGTTTGGAAACAGTCTCTGCAATCAATCATGAACATCCCTTCACCAGTTGAGCATGATTGGAGCATTTGTGACGGTCAGCTTATCCTATTCTGATGTCGAGAGATCCTGCTCCCCGTGGATTGGTTGAATTGACATCGTGTAAATGCAAAAGGTCAGCATGCCAGCAGAAAGAATGATATAGTGTGCACAGAGACATGTCTTTTTGTATGGCAGATGATTGTTGCCCGAACATATTTGACTTGTTGCCAGTAGATGACTCCGATTCTGACATGAGTGAGTGAGTGAGTTTAATTTTACGCACTCTGTTATATTCGAGCTATATGGCGACAGTCTGTAAATAATCGAGTCTGGACCAGACAACCCAGGGATCAACAGCATGAACATCAATCTGTGCAATTGAGATACGATGACATGTGTCAACCCAGTCAGCGAGCCTGACAACCGATCCCGTTAGTCGCCTCTTACGACAAGCATGGGTTATTGAAGGTCCATTCTAACCCGGATCTTCACAGGTCCGATTGTGACATGAAGTAACATATGAA
Source organism: Haliotis rubra (assembly GCF_003918875.1). Classification (NCBI taxonomy): domain Eukaryota; kingdom Metazoa; phylum Mollusca; class Gastropoda; order Lepetellida; family Haliotidae; genus Haliotis; species Haliotis rubra. Next base: position 1,597,225 of record NW_025767535.1, read on the forward strand.
ATGAAAGAAAGTGAAAAGGAGGGTTAATTGCAAGCTTATGGATGTATCAAAAGTGATTAAGAGTTATCTGATAAAACAATTTGAATACCTACAACCAAAGCTTAGACGTAGTTATCGGCCATGAAGCATAGTTTTCAAACACTTTTGGATAATGTTATTTCATCAAATATTCTAGGAGTGTGAAGCTTTGATTGACCCTATCATTGAAATTTAGCTCTATTCCTATACTGTATTCAACATTAGACACCAAATGATTTGGATTTCATATCAGTACAAATTTAGTCCTCCACGAAGAATATGTAGTTAAACTACAATGGCGGCCATTTTGGCGGCCATTTTGAATTCTGGGTAATATGTAAACATTCCTAATAATATGCAGTCACTCTCGAAGTAAAGAGAAAACAAAAACAACTTGTTTTAGTAACAAAAATAATGTTAACTGCCATTAAATAAATCACTCTGACACATTTCCATGAAAAGTCTGAGAAATGCTAAAATACCCCTGTCTCAAAGAATAAGCTGTAAAACATTAAATTACCACGATATGACCAACCAAATGACTTGTTTTGTGCTCAAGCCATCACTCTAGGAGAAACAAGCGTCAAAACACATCAAAAGTATCAACTTTGGATGTAAATGGAAACATTCGGTGTACATTTTTATGTAGATTTAAGTGCCCAGAAGGCAAAACACGACAAAACAAAATGGCGGGCATAATGGCGGCCATTTTGATTTTTTTTACAAAACAAAATTATGTCAAATAATTTCTACATCCTTTAGCAGTACACAGAAGTCATAATGAAAGTGATCAGATTGATAGTAGTAAAACTATTAATGATTAACGTTGAGGTGTTGTCGGGCAGCAAATCAAATGTGACGAAAATGCCCCCAGACCCCCACCACATGTAATGGCCTGTAAAAAAAACCTGATACCACAATCTGAGAGTATTACAGGCCTTTTCATGAGCCCAAGACATCATACTAACTGAAAATAGTGTCAAACAAAATCAGTACTGGGGAGGCTACGATTTGAAATTTTTCAGCTGCCTCCTCCTGGACTTGTATTGGAATAAAGCACTGCTTGAAACGATCCCTCGATGGCGAACTCTTAAAGAAGACTTTTCGCTTGAGGAAACCTGACATCCATATGCCAGACAGACATCAAATGTGGTTATTGTGATTTGATACCTCTGACTTACCAATTCGGTCCCAGTTATTTTGAAATTCGTGTGATTCAGAGTGAGTGATTGAATGGGTCTGTGTTTACGTCCCTTTAGCAATACCCCACCAATATCACGGCGGGGGAAAATAGAAATTGGCTTCACACACCGTACCCATGTGAGCAATCGAACCCGGACTTTCAGCGAGACGAACGACCGCTGTAACCACTAGGATAACCCAACGTCCTTCAAATACCTTTACGATCACAACATAAAATTATATTTCAACCTACGCCAAATAGTCTTGCCGTCTTTGAAAGATTAGAACACTCTTAATTATTGGTTTGTTTGTTGTTAAACTCAGCAATAGTCCAGTTATATGGCGGCGGTCTGTAAATAACCAAGTCTGGACCAGACAATCAAGTGATCAACATCATTATACTTCCGGTACTTAGCTGGTTCCCGGCTCAAATTCGCGCGCCAGTTTGCGATATGCGAGACGGCGCCCAGCTTACTTCCGGAACCAGATTTCCGATGACAAGCGTATATTCAAGAACCAGTTCTGGTTAAAAAAATTACCGCACCAAGTGTACAACCATGCTTGGTGTATTCCTGTAAGGATTATCGGCTGCTTACTGTCAACTGAGAGACCATTCGAAAGGCTTTCTGTCCCCGGAATTACAAAGGTCTCGCGAAGTACCGTGAGCTACTGAGAGTCCTATAGGGCATCTCCACTGGTGCTGAGAACAGTGATATGGAAATTTCAAGCAACTTATTCTTGCCCTTGTCCATATAATGGAAGCTATCTATTGACACATATCATCTCAAGTCACTAGAGGACCAGCACAGTGTGTGATGCTCAATGCCTTATCTAGGCTGAGTTGCAAGATGGATTACTCTAGCTGAGAGGTGAATATTACCATAATTGTCCTAATTGCTATAATCACTGCTCTTTATCACATTACCTCTGAATTTTTACTGCCACTCAATTTGATACGGCAATAGTGCTACCTTTGTATTTATTTGTGAACTTAGTTCATTTTAGAATACAACTGCTGATTACATCACATTTCTTTGTAGTTTGTTGGTTTCCCACCTAGTTCGTCTACGAACTCATTCCCAGTTAACTTTTTACCTTCAACTTGGGAATAAACACGAAACAACATAATGTTTTAGACAGTTCAGGCCAAATTGAAAATGTAAACATTGTTCGCGGTAAAAGGGATGAAACATTTCAACTATTATTGAGTGTCAAACTTTCCTGTGCTACGTCGATTATGAAATTGCTTTGGATAGCAGGGGGACCATTTACACCGTGTTAGGCCCCTGTGGTCTGTTTTCCAACATTAAAACTCCACCGTTATCGCTGCTGATTTACAGAGTAACAGTTTCAAACATCCAGTTGCCAGAAAAACTCAGTGAGAAGCCTCCTGGGTGTTGCTCTCTCTTGGGCAGAAATAAATGAGACAATGAAACGAAAAATGTTTGTACTTTCCTGATTGGGGGTTTAATGTGATGTGAAGCTATAAAAACAGGCTGGTGATAAGTGCCCTGTAGAACTGATTATGAACTTGATCATTAGGAAGAATAAAACCATATCATGAATACAGTGGTGATGTGTATTTGAGTCTATGCTATGGTGGCGTGTATTTGATCCTATGCAATGGTGGTGTGTATTTGATCCTATGCAATGGTGGTGTGTATTTGATCCTTTGCTATGGTGGTGTGTATTTGATCCTATGTTATGGTGGTGTGTATTTGATCCTATGCTATGGTGATGTGTATTTGATCCTATGCAATGGTGATGTGTATTTGATCCTATGCTATGGTGATGTGTATTTGATCCTATGCAATGGTGATGTGTATTTGATACTATGCAATGGTGATGTGTATTTGATCCTATGCAGTGGTGATGTGTATTTGATCCTATGCAGTGGTGATGTGTATTTGATCCTATACAATGGTGATTCGTATTTGAGTCTATGCAATGGTGATGTGTATTTGATCCCATGCAGTGGTGATGTGTATTTGATCCTATACAATGGTGATGTGTATTTGAGTCTATGCAATGGTGATGTTATTTGATCCTATGTAATGGTGACGTGTATTTGACCCTATGCAGTAGTGGTGTGTATTTGATCCTATGCAGTGGTGATGTGTATTTGACCCTATGTAATGGTGATGTTTTTGGATCCTATGTATTGGTGATGTGTATTTCATCATATGCAGTGGTGATGTGTATTTGATCCTATGCATTGGCGATGTGTATTTGATCCTATGCAGTGGTGATGTGTATTTGATCCTATGTAGTGGTGACGTTATTTGATCCTATGTATTGGTGATGTGTATTTGATCATATGCAGTGGTGATGTGTATTTGATCCTATACAATGGTGATGTGTATTTGACCCTATGTAATGGTGATGTTATTTGATCCTATGTAATGGTGACGTGTATTTGATCATATGCAGTGGTGATGTGTATTTGATCCTATACAATGGTGATGTGTATTTGATCCTATACAATGGTGATATTATTTGATCCTATGCAATGGTGATGTGTATTTCATCATATGCTATGGTGATGTGTATTTGATCCTATACAATGGTGATATTATTTGATCCTATGCAATGGTGATGTGTATTTCATCCTATGCTATGGTGATGTGTATTTGATCCTATACAATGGTGATGTGTATTTGATCCTATGCAATGGTGATGTGTATTTGATCCTATACAGTGGTGGTGTGTATTTGATCCTATGCAGTGGTGATGTGTATTTGATCATATGCAGTGGTGATGTGTATTTGATTCTATACAATGGTGATTCGTATTTGACTCTATGCAATGGTGACGTGTATTTGATCCCATGCAGTAGTGATGTGTATTTGATCCCATGCAGTGGTGGTGTGTATTTGATCCTATGCAGTGGTGATGTTATTTGAGCCTATGCAGTGGTGATGTGTATTTGATCCTATGCAGTGGTGATGTGTATTTGACCCTATGTAATGGTGATGTTTTTGGATCCTATGTAATGGTGACGTGTATTTGATCCTATGCAGTGGTGGTGTGTATTTGATCCTATGCAGTGGTGATGTGTATTTGACCCTATGTAATGGTGATGTTTTTGGATCCTATGTAATGGTGACGTGTATTTGACCCTATGCAGTAGTGGTGTGTATTTGATCCTATGCATTGGTGATGTGTATTTGACCCTATGTAATGGTGATGTTTTTGGATCCTATGTATTGGTGATGTGTATTTGATCCTATGCAGTGGTGATGTGTATTTGATCCTATGCATTGGCGATGTGTATTTGATCCTATGCAATGGTGATGTGTATTTGATCCTATGCAGTGGTGATGTGTATTTGACCCTATGTAATGGTGATGTTATTTGATCCTATGTAATGGTGACGTGTATTTGATCATATGCAGTGGTGATGTGTATTTCATCCTATACAATGGTGATGTGTATTTGATCCTATACAATGGTGATTTTATTTGATCCTATGCAATGGTGATGTGTATTTGATCCTATGCATTGGCGATGTGTATTTGATCCTATGCAATGGTGATGTGTATTTGACCCTATGTAATGGTGATGTTATTTGATCCTATGTAATGGTGACGTGTATTTGATCATATGCAGTGGTGATGTGTATTTCATCCTATACAATGGTGATGTGTATTTGATCCTATACAATGGTGATTTTATTTGATCCTATGCAATGGTGATGTGTATTTGATCCTATGCATTGGCGATGTGTATTTGATCCTATGCAATGGTGATGTGTATTTGATCCTATGCAGTGGTGACGTTATTTGATCCTATGTATTGGTGATGTGTATTTGATCATATGCAGTGGTGATGTGTATTTGATCCTATACAATGGTGATGTGTATTTGACCCTATGTAATGGTGATGTTATTTGATCCTATGTAATGGTGACGTGTATTTGATCATATGCAGTGGTGATGCGTATTTGATCCTATACAATGGTGATGTGTATTTGATCCTATACAATGGTGATATTATTTGATCCTATGTATTGGTGATGTGTATTTGATCATATGCAGTGGTGATGTGTATTTGATCCTTTGCAGCAATGATGGGTTATTTATCCTATGCAGCGATGATGTGTATTCGATCCTATGCAGTGGTAATGTGTATTTGATCCCGTGCCATGGTGATATGCATTTGTTCTTTAACGCCACAATCAGCAATATTCCAACTATATGGCGGTGGTCTGTAAGTAATCGAATCTGGACCAGACAATCCAGTGATAAACAAAATGAGCATCGATCTACGCAGTCGATATATATTCATGCGATGACATGTGTCAACCACGCCAGCGAGCCTGACCACCCGATCCCGTGAGTCGCCTCTTACGACAAGCATAGGTTGCTGAAGACCAATTCTAATCCGGATCTTCACGGGTGACCTTGGTTATAACGAACTCAAACGGATTGTAGTTCGTTATAATCGTAATACATTTTACGAAGTTCGACGAAAATTCTCGGGACCAAGAAAAGACTTATTTATGATTGTCAGTTCGTCATAAACATGTTTGTTATAAACGTAGTTTAATATATATATATATATATATATATATTGCACGTCATGTTTATAAACGAATCAGGCCAGTCAAAATATCGTGTTGTATACAGTTTCCATAGGGCCTGTAAGTCTCGCGAGGCACTACTTCCGGTACTAAGTTGGTTCCGGCTCCCCTTTGAGAGCACCAACTTGCGATATGCGAGGCGGAGCCCAGCTTACTTCCGGTACCAGATTTCCGGTGACAAGCGTATATACGACCAAACATGACTTTACTCGACCGGACCAAGTGTACAGCCATGCTTATAGTTGGCTAATTTGATGATGGTAAGATCGGAAATTTGTCATTCCTGCAAGGATTATCGGTTCCTTACTGTCAACTGACAACCATGAGACCATTCGAAAAGGTATGAAATGATGTTTGTCACCGGAAGTACTAAGGTCTCGCGAAGTGCCGTGACCAACTGAGGGGCCCTGTTGTAGTCATATAACAAACGTTCTGGTTTTCGTTTTCTTACCTAGAAATATATCCGCAAGATTTTGTCCCAAGAAGTCTTCGATCTCGTACCAACGGTATCCGACGGCTACTAGGCAGGCCACCATGGCTCCAGCACTTGCCCCAGCCATCCGCCTTATGTTGGGGAGAGCGCCAATCTCCTCCAGGTACTGAAACATGGTAGAGCAGTTCTTTAACGGTGAACCCTTTGATAATGCTGGCGGAGGGAAAGGGAGGGATCACTGCTCAGAGTTTTGGGAAATGATTTTCTCCCCAAAGCGCTGGAAAAAATCATTTGAAATTGCGGTTGTCTGGGCAAACACTTATCCTAGGCCATACAGGCGTCCAACATCCAACATCACTATAATGCCATGACGTCCTGGTATTGTAATGCAATGCAAATGCATCGAAATGGAACGGTTGCTGAAGACCTGACAAGATTTGCTCCTAGGTCTCTCTGAATGTTCTAACTTTTTCCCGTTGGCTGTGGTGACTGAAATGTACCTTCATACACACTTTAAATAGTTTAGGAAATGCCTCCATTGCTAATAGTTTAAATCAAAACTCTACACTGAAAGAGACAGTAACTTCCCATGCATACGACCTTACGCGGTATTCCAACAATATCAACATTTCCAATCAGAGGTTGTCATTACGATTTGAAACTTCTGATCAACCAATCAGTCATGATTTTCTTTCTCAAGCGATGACAGAATTCCGAATCATGTATACACGCCTAAAATCATAAAACCAAAATTTCCAATTAGAGGTTGTTATAACGATTTTCAAACCTCTGATTAATCCATCAGTAATAATTCTTTCCCAAGCAGTGATACAATTCCGATTCCTATATACACGTTTAAAAGATTACCGTAAAATCAACATCCAGTCAGAGGTTGTTATTAAGGTTTGAAACCTCAGATTAGCCAGTCAATAATGAGTATTTCTCAAACAGTGATTGAATTCCGATCCCTGTATAAACGTTTGAAAAGTTACCTTCAGTGCTCCACAGTGGGCAAGCCCTTTGTTCCCACCCCCCTCGAACACAATGTTCTCGAAGACGAATTCGTAATCCTTGGGATCAACGCACGAAGCTTTGTGGTCGACCTCGTCAAGACTGAATCCACTCCTGTCAATCCCGGGTCTCTTGGTGCCGCCATTTGTAATATCTGAATTCCCCGCCTCGGCGTTATGTTTCTTGTTTATAACGGTCTTGTCTCTTCTCAGCCTTGATTCAATGTACTTGTGTCGTTGTTTCTGTATTTTCTCTTTCTCCGTCTCCTCGCTGGAGAATAAGCTCCCCATATTTCCAGGCGATGGACGAGGGATTGAAAGGATCGGTGAATGTCCTTATCAAATCACTTAGTCACGTGACATCTATGACCTACGTTTCGCTGCTGATAATACTCCGTTTGGTGTCATTCTGACCAGGTGTGTCCCTGTAGGATTTCCGTGTTGCCGCCCTTCACTGATAAAGGTGTTACACACCTGGGCCAATCTGGAAAGATAAAATAGGTATGAGAGTTCAAAGGTTTGAAAGGTTGCTGTCGATGATAGTAACGTGAAGGTACCTGCTGGCATATTTGACATTCAATACCTGTGTTGACACCAACTCAATCTGTTATCAGATCATGCTGCCCCCGTAGATATCCCTAACTTTAATGTCACAAACGAAGCTGGCGGTGGTATACTAACGGGATTGGGTTGTAAAACCGCTTTTGCTAGTTATGATTCAGAAGATATCACGGCGGGGAACACCATCATGGGCTAAGCATTGTACCCATCTTTTGTTTCGAACAAGGAATAACTTCGACGTGACGTGACAGTCGCTCTGTGACCGCCAGTAATACAATAGTTCGATCTGTATAATGACCCGTGAAGATCCGGGTGAGAACTGATCTACAGCGACCCATACTTGTCGTAAGAGTCGACCAATGGGATCGGGTGGTTTGACTTGCTGACACATGTCATCGTATCCCAACTGCGTTGATCGATGCTCATGCTGTTGATCACTGGACTGTCTGGTCCAGACACGATTATTTACAGACCGCCGCCATATAGCTGGAATATTGCTGAGTGCGGCGTTAAACAACAAATCAAACCAACTAACCATGGATATAGTGTTGGCTCGTCACGCCGTAGTTCCGGGTTCGAGTCCCCAACGGTTCACGGTCCCGTCAATACTGAGAGGATGCAGTGTACAAAAAAATAAATTTGTGTTGATAACAAAGTGCCTTAAAAAGTAAAGAAAGGTAGGTCATTTATTAAAAGTGAGGAAATCGGGGCCGGGGGATTCAGAGATTTTGATACTCTACTGTACTGTAGCTATGAACGAACCAGATCGATGCTCATGATGTCAGTCACTGGGTTGTCTGATCCAGACTCCATTATTTACAAACCGCCGTCATACAGCTGAAAATGTTGCGCGCTGTGTTTAACAACAAACAAACAAAGAATCAAAGTATGAACGCCTAAAAGCCACTTTGTGAACCATCACAGCAATTACAGAAGGATATACTCGCACTGCTATGGTTTAAAACGACAGTGAGGTAAGGGGGAAATTGGGTTTAACGTCGTGCTTGAGAATATTTCGCTCATATGACGACGTGCATGCGTGTGTATGTGTATGTGCGGCTGCTTGTACTAACCCAGACTTAAGCTGGTTTTATAGTGCTAGCCCACTGAGACACCATGCTGCAGTGAAGCATGAATACCCCACTCAGACACATTATACTGACTCCGAGCCGACCAGTCCTTGTTGTGCCCATTAATGCCGAGCGCCAGGCAGGGACCAACAAGTACCATATTTTAACGTCTTTTGGTATGACGCAGTCGGGGATCGAACCCGCGACCTTCCGCTCTCCGGGCGGACGCTCTAACCACTACACCACGGAGGCGGTCAAAACGACAGTACTAAGCAGCTGTATAACACTTATCGCCTGACAAATGATAACTGTTTACACAGGGCATGTAACGCACAAAATAACAGCTACGAAATAAATGGTTACAACCTGTGAAGTATTCAGTATCACACACAAACATGCACGCACATGCACATGTGCATGCGTGTCGTTATGTAAGTGCAGTAATCTTGAACCAAAAGGGGCCGTGGGGTAGTTTAGTGGGTAACACGCCGAAGACCCGGATTCGATTTCCAACATGGGAACAATGTGTCCCCCGCCCTGATATTGCTGGAATATTGCTGAAAGCTGAACTTACTGACTCACACACCTGAACCAAGCGTTAACCCCCACTCTTTGATTGCAAATAGAAAGACCATGGTTTCTATTTGCAGTCTTCGTTGTCGTTATGCGTATGACTTGGTAGGTTTACATAGTTTGCGGTTGTGTTCCAGTGGAACAGGGTTCAGTTATAACATCATTACTTGCATTATTAAGAAAACCATCGTTTTGGATCGTATGGTCCCTGCTGCTTTAAGCAGTCTTCCCGCAATATCCTACCGGGTACCCACCAAATGAGCTTCATAGATAATACCCATGTGAGGAATATAACCAGGAGCCAATAATTACGCCTCTGGGCTACGCCACCTGACAAAAATCTCTGAACGTGAACAAATATTCCTGTAGATATTGTTCAAAGTGAAGTACACCCCAAACTCCCGGATTTGACCTGCATGACGTATATACCCTCATTCTCCATAGAACATAACCCAGGGGGGCTTGGGTATACATTTATAGCACAAACTTAATTATACCATAGGGGGTTCAAATGTGTATAATATTATCGAATTGTATATTTTCTGTTTGGAAAAATGTATATGGCAAAATGATAGTTTGCAAGGGACCATGCGGCAGATAAAGTTGTCTGCAACTTAAAATGTCCGACAAGTATCACTTTGCATCACAAACCAAAAGTTTTAAAAAGAAAATTAATGTTTATTATTTTGTTTATGAAAGAAATATATTCTGTCGATATGCTAGTAAGTTCAAATATGAGTTTTGTTAACAGACAAAATTCATGTTTGACAGAAATAGAATATATATTTCTGAACGAGACAAGCTTCACACACAAGAGACTGTCCTTTAAAAATTAAACAAGCCTCTGTTTGTCGATGAAGCAGTTTTGGGACGGCGTCATTGACAAGTCAGTGTGATGAAACAGTATGCAACACATGCACAACCAATATTTACATGCTGCACACACGTAACTAAAAAGCCACAGTGGAATTAAATGCAGTTCATCCCACGCATGAACTAAACTTTCAGGAAACTAGTTTCACCCCGCCCTCTGCAATATTCGAGTCTGTTAATAATCCTAGTCTCCCAGACAATCCAGTCTGACAATCCAGCCTGACAATCTAATGTGACAATCCAATCTCCCAGACCATCCAATGTGACAATCCAGTCAGACAATCCAACCTGACAATCCAGTCAGATAATCTAGCCATAGAATCCAGCCTGACAATCCAGTCTCCAAGACAATAGAGTGTGACAATCCAGTCAAACAATCTAGCCAGACAATCCCGCCTGACAATCAAATCTCCAAGACAATCCAGTGTGAGAATCCAGTCAAACAATCTAGCTAGACAATCAAGCCTGAGAATCCAGTCTGATATTCCAGTCTCCAAGACAATCCAACCTGACAATCCAACTTGACAATCCAGCCTGACAATCAATCTGATATTCCAGTCTCCACGACAATCCAACCTGATTGACTGATATCACGAACAACCACAGAGTACAAGGGCATGGATTCAACCCATTCTTCGATTATACCCGTCCCACACAGTTCGCTATTACAAGCAACAAAATGAAATATTCTAGGGGCGTATTCTAACATGGATCCCAGCGTGAGCATGTCTTCAAGAAGTTTATCCATGTTAAGCGGTTGCATGGTATGGCAATGGGCTAACACCATGATAGAGGCTTCAGTCCGAACATGAAAAAGCAGCTACACTGTACACACTCAGACACGCACACACGCATGCGCATCCATGCCCATAACTATTTTAAACCTAAGTATGACTCAATTCACCTCACCTTACACATGATTCAATTTATCTCACCTTAAACATGACCCAGTTCACATCACCTTATACATGATCCAACTCACATCACCTTATACATGATCCAACTCACATCACCTTATACATGATCCAATTCTCCTCACCTTAAACATCAACTCACATCACCTTAAACATGATCCAATTTACCTCACCTTAAACATCAACTCACATCACCTTATACATGATCCAACTCACATCACCTTATACATGATCCAACTCACATCACCTTAAACATGATCCAACTCACAAACATCAACTCACATCACCTTATACATGATCCAACTCACATCACCTTATACATGATCCAACTCACATCACCTTAAACATGATCCAACTCACATCACCTTAAACATGATCCAATTTTCCCCACCTTAAACATCAACTCACATCACCTTAAACATGATCCAACTCACATCACCTTATACATGATCCAACTCACATCACCTTAAACATGATCCAATTCACATCACCTTAAACATGATCCAACTCACATCACCTTATACATGATCCAACTCACATCACCTTATACATGATCCAACTCACATCACCTTATACATGATCCAACTCACATCACCTTATACATGATCCAATTCTCCTCACCTTAAACATGATCCAACTCACATCACCTTATACATGATCCAACTCACATCACCTTAAACATGATCCAACTCACATCACCTTAAACATGATCCAATTTACCTCACCTTAAACATGACCCGATTCACATCACCTTATACATGTTCCAACTCACATCACCTTATACATGATCCAACTCACATCACCTTATACATGATCCAACTCACATCACCTTATACATGATCCAACTCACATCACCTTATACATGATCCAACTCACATCACCTTATACATGATCCAATTCTCATCACCTTAAACATCAACTCACATCACCTTAAACATGATCCAATTCTCCTCACCTTAAACATCAACTCACATCACCTTAAATATGATCCAACTCACATCACCTTATACATGATCCAATTCTCCTCACCTTAAACATAATCCAACTCACATCACCTTATACATGATCCAATTCTCCTCACCTTAAACATCAACTCACATCACCTTAAACATGATCCAACTCACATCACCTTATACATGATCCAACTCACATCACCTTATACATGATCCAATTCTCCTCACCTTAAACATGATCCAACTCACATCACCTTATACATGATCCAACTCACATCACCTTAAACATGATCCAACTCACATCACCTTATACATGATCCAATTTCCCTCACCTTAAACATGACCCGGTTCACATCACCTTATACATGTTCCAACTCACATCACCTTATACATGACCAAACTCACATCACCTTAAACATGACCCAACTCACATCACCTTAAACATGACCCAGTTCACATCACTTTAACATGACACAATTCACCTCACCTTAAACATCAACTCACATCACCTTAAACATGATCCAATTCACCTCACCTTAAACATGATCGAACTCACCTCACCTCACAAACCGTAAAAAGGAAAATGCAAAATTTCAAATATTGCTAACTTTTCTTCTCTCGCCTTTTTTAATTCTAAATATATTCATCCTTCAATTATTTCAAACAGAGCTGTACACCACGTGCATGAAATGAAAAAAAAAAGGTCTAAGTTTAGACAAACCACTAGACCTGTCTCGACAGACAAAGGTTGCTTGGTGCACTGGAAATGCGAACGGGGTACAGACTTTAAAAACTACACACTTCAAACTCAAGTACGTCTGTGGTATTGAATGAAAATACCCAGATAGTTCAGAGATTTTATTTTAGGAGCGTAATAACTTCTGGACAAGATTACCCAAAGCAATACGCACACACAAATAACACACAAAATTCACATACAGACACGCACACGAAACACGCGCGCGTGCAACAGGCACTATAAGTACTAGAATCAAAAGCGAGACATCCATCTCATTCCATCACCATACATAAAGAAGAGAAATGTCGTGTTGTACTTACATGCTTGCTTGTTTATACCTCCCTTCGCTCTGTTGCCTGGTCGATGTATGAATTTACCAGCTACATTGAGTCATTATCGTTGTACATTCCACACACCATATCATTAATAATTCAGTCACCCTCGCATCCCCTCTGACAAGAGCTGAATAGTATTAGCTAACACGTGACCCACACCCACCTGCATTTATCCACTCCTACTGACTTGCTAGTTCATCCGATGGCAATGACACTGGTTTAATTCAGAAATACTCTGAGTCTTTAAAATGCAATGTGCGCCTTAATGTTTTTGATTTATATTCTAGTTGTGAGCCTACCCCAACATGTCTGTCAGTCCGTAAGTGAGTTTAGTTTTCCAGCCATATGGCGGCGGTCTGTAAATAATCGAATCTGGGCTAGACAATCCAGTGATCAACAGCAATGAGCATCGATCTACGCAATTGGGACACGATGACATGTGTCAACCAAGTCAGCGAGCCTGACCATCCGATCCCGTTAGTCTCCTCTTACGACAAGTATGGATTAACTGAAGATTCATTCTAACCCGGATCTTCACGGGACCAACATGTAACCATCATATGTGATACTGCACCAGTTTGGCGTATCAATTCTTCAGTCCTTTCGGGACCAAAGATACAATTGACCCTAGTACTCTTCCCATGTAAGAGGTCAAACCATTTGGTCTTCTAGGATGGAGGGGAAAATACTCTGCTCCTGAGAGTATGGTAGAGAAACAACAAAGTGGAGAAGATAACAAAGGTTGACACTTGACAAACGAAGTCAAACCGTTTGAGGTATGACTTTTCCGAACTAAACCTTACATTACCGTATCTGGTAACCATAAAGCCTCGAACCTTTACACATTACAGATTGACATTAACAAAGTCCGCGCACACAAACACGTTTCCATGGCAACCATACCTAACTGCCTGTTCAGCCTGCAGCCGAACACCTGTCCACCCTCCATGGAGAGTCTGCCCATTACCTATATGTGTGCTCAACTGGTCATTAAGGACATTAGGGAGAAACACGTACAGACTGGTCAGAGATCAGACCAATGGTTATTCAACTGTCCAGTCGGCAGACCCTGGCATGCACTATATTAGTGGAGCGACCATTTGGTATCCATTGAGGCAAGGGTTTTAAAAACATCAGTTCCCGTGTATGTTTGAAAAAAACAACATATGTACAAAAGCATTAAATCTTTTACTAGACATGCAGGATTTTCTAACAACATACCGGGTGGTGGGGTAGCCTAGTGGTTAAAGCGTTCGCTCGTCACACTGAAGACACGGGTTCGATTCCTCACATGGGTACAATGTGTGAAGCCCATTTCTGGTGTCCCAGCCATGATATTGCTGGAATATTGCTAAAAGCGGCATAAAACTGAACTCACAACATACTGTATGGTGTTTTCCAAAACGTTACTGGTGTATAGTCTTTGAACGGCATTTAGAAGTGAGACACGTAAAGGCAAGAAATGACTTCTTTATTTCGTTTCGGAGTATGTTCTTTCACCTTCCCTGATGAAATACAAAAGTTGAAATGCATGAATTCCTCCCCTCTTTACTCCACTATTTTGGGAGCAATCTTGCAATCTGTTCAGTCCAAATACACAAATACTCAAAAACGTTTATGGTGGAGTTTGACTAAGATATATGTGACGGCGTTGGGCTGGTGTGTGAAAATAGGGCATCGGATGGGATCGGAGTAGAAATATGAAATATGAAAATTGGATTTGACCAAAAAAAAACGGAGCTTGAAAACTGTCGTAAAAACACTGCACCTCAAAGACACCCGCAACGAAAAAACATTTTGTTGTTTTTTCCATTTCAAGTCACAATGAAACATGGGTATATACCTTCTTTGTCAAAAAGTTTAGAACGGAAGCCATTTATACCATTACATAAATACATAGTTACATATCTTTAAATATGAACTTATCTTGAATTCGAACTTAGTAGCTTGTATTTTCAAATTACTTATGTTGTTGTTTTAGTCCTAAACGTCCTGACCGCCTCCGTGGTGTAGTGGTTAGAGCGTCCGCCCGGAGAGCGGAAGGTCGCGGGTTCGATCCCCGACCGCGTCATACCAAAAGACGTTAAAATATGGTACTTGTTGGTCCCTGCCTGGCGCTCGGCATTAATAGGTACAACAAGGACTGGTCGGCTCGGAGTCAGTATAATGTGTCTGAGTGGGGTAATCATGCTTCACTGCGGCGTGGTATCTCAGTGGGCTAGCACTATAAAACCAGCTTCAGTCTGGGCTAATACAAGCAGCTGCACATACACATACACACGCATGCACGTCGTCATATGAGCGAAATATTCTCAAGCACGACGTTAAACCCAATTTCACCTCACCACCTCCACACTTCACCCCTGGACCCGACCAACACGTGCGCACGAAAATCAAAATGGTCGTGTCCTATCTTAGTATAATTTGACCTTGACCTTGACCTGCATGTAATCCGTTTTGACAATTGTGGAATCACAGTTATCGTTCTTGATCGGGACTCCAAACGGGATCCTTCATATACCATGTCATTCTTGTCGGTGTAATCAGATGCATTGTCAATGAATGATTACAATTCCGGATCCGCTTACGGTCATGACAGATTGGTAAACACAGCCTCTGCTGATTATCTAGATAATTGTGTAAATGAGGCTATATTTATCCCTGAAAACGACTCGTCGTGTTATCGGCCTGCAATCGATGTGCTCTACAATTAGTATCCTCTATGACATGGTGGGTTGTTTGTGTGAAGGCTGGAACAAAGCCATAGACGAGCAGACAGACCTTGTGTGGCAATGTTTGTCAAGCCTGCTGTCTCCCACATCCATCGCTTCTATAACTCCTCCAATAAATTAAAACATAACACTCAACGACGGGATGAAGAATATGTAGTCTGTCTCACAGTCCCTGAACCACATTATTTTCCCTACTGACAAGTCCTCTTTGCAGTGCTAAAGCCCTAAATAAAGCAAGTCTAGATTTCCTAAGGTCTGAATATCTGGTCACCCTGGGGCTCCTATTCAATTTATATAGGCTTGTTTGTTACTATCAAAATTATATATATTCAGAGACTAAGCATTAGTCTAGAGCATATCCACAAAGGCAAATTAACGTTGATAGCTTGTTACATGCATTAACATGAGTGAGTAAATTTAGCTTTACACCGCTTTTAGCAATATTCCAGCAATATCACGGCGGGGAACACCAGCAATAAGCTTCACAAATTGTACCCATGTGGGGAACGGAACCCGGGTGTTCGGCGTGACGAGCTAACGCTTTAACCACTAGGCTACCCCACCGCCCCTGACTGACTGAGTTTGGTTTTACGCCGCTTTTAGCAATATTCCAGCAACATCGCGGCGGGGGACACCAGAAATGGGCTTCACACATTGTACCCATGTGGGGATTCGAACCCGGGTCTTCGGCGTGACGAGCGAACGCTTTAACCACTAGGCTACCCCACCGCCCCTGCATTAACATGAAAACAATGGATAGATTTTATAAAAATACGTTATTATGTCACATGCGACATATTTAGGATTGGAACTCGTGAATAACGGGAATTTTACAAACTAACAGACCCTGCGACAGTTCTGGTACAACTATTCCATAAATTCTTGCCTTTAAATGTTATTGTACCTTAAACCCGGGTCAAACTGACAACACACATCGGACGTAATTCAGGACCAGTGTCAGTTTTCAATGATCTAAGTTCAAATAAATCACAGCCTAGCTCATGTTCAATGCTACGAAGTCTTCTGTTTCTTTTCTGGTACATATAAGATCAATATTTTCTCCTCCAAAAATCGAATAATGGTTTTGATGTTTGGGGCAAATTTCTCACAAAGCTGTTCAATTTTGCGACTGAGAAAGTTCCACTGAACATGAATTCTAAAACCCTTGGTCACATAATGTCAACTGTTATCAACATTAGCCTCGCGTATCTGGGAAGATCTAACGCATACTGTTAATGGACTTGGCAAAAGATGGACGCCGTGCTTTGTGATTATTCCTATGGTATTATTCTAATCTGTGATCCAGAGATGCCTGTCACTCTCAAACACATGGGAATATAGCTGTTGCAACCTGTTAGATCAGCGGTTATAAGACATATTTTTAGAGGTTTTTCAAAGTAATACATTCAAAATAAAACAATTGGTTGGATTATTTATTCAAAAATACATAAACTGCTTTAAAAAGTAATACTGCTTCGGCAGTTGAAAAAAATATTTCTGCAATGTATTTTTAAAGCTAAATATTCTGTCTCCATATAAAATCACCTCCCACCCCAATCCGAATATCAAATTCATAGTCCTTTAAAGTTTATGTTTTCAATCATACAATTTAATCTTTTTCTCTGAGGTGTGCTTAACACAGCTTTTAACGGTACTCCCTTCACACGTGTTAGCTTAATGTGGGAGAAAACCCGGAAGTAATTCTGCTCTCAGCGATCACCAACCAAGACCATGTTATGATGCTGACAGATGTAGAACTGTAGCATCAGTGTATGTGGACAGAATGGTACATACGCGCCAATAAATATTGCATCCCTTGACAGACCGCGCGTTAATGTCGTGATTTGATAAGTCCTCCTGCCGTCAACCGTTACAGTCCTCAGGTCGTTTCCGTGTAGCATCAGCGCTACTTCAGGTTAAATTGACGGCAATCTGGACAAGAGACACGATAACAGAAGGGTAATTTATCATCAATCGGTCATTAATTTCTCATTGGCATTCCTCAGATTGAGAACTAGTAATGAGAAGATGAGTAGACGTTATTGTCGCCCCGTTAGAGGTAGACATCAAGTGACACTCAAGGGCTGGATGACCTGGATGCACCCTACTGGAATTTGCTTCTGCACAGTGACTCTTACCTCCACTGCGAAAGCCTCGTTTTGGATATAAGAAACACTTGGTAGAGCGAACAATGGCGGTCATTGTATCACTGAAGTCTTGTATTTAGGAAACTAAGTATCATTAATTACCATTTCATAAATCTTTTATATGGGAAACTATATATTATTTATTATCATTTCATAAATCTTGTATAAATACATATGATCACAGATACTTTCCCCTATTTGTAGGTTTCAGCATATATGCATAAAAACTATATTATATATTTCACGCTATATGTATGTAGATTTCACAGCATCTGCATGTCTAATTCACAGTCTATGAATATAGAATGTACAGTATATGTATGTAGATTTAGTTTATAGATAAAAGAATGGTCACTTCTTATTCCTCTTTGTGAATGTAGATTTCACCCTACATGAATGAAGATCTCACCCTGTGTGAATGTACATTTCACCCTATATGTATGTATATTTCACCCTATATGAATGTACTTTTCACCCTATATGTATGTACATCTCACCCTATATGTATGTACATCTCACCCTATATGTATGTACATTTCACCCTATATGTATGTACCTATATGTATGTACATCTCACCCTATATGAATGTACATCTCACCCTATATGTATGTATATTTCACCCTATATGAATGTACATCTCACCCTATATGTATGTATATTTCACCCTATATGTATGTACATCTATATGTATGTACATCTCACCCTATATGTATGTATATTTCACCCTATATGTATGTACATCTATATGTATGTATATTTCACCCTATTTGCAAGTATATTTCGCCCTTTATGTCTGTTCGTTTCACACCAAACCATATCACTCTTCAGGCTTCACAGCAATACTGTGTTTGATGAGCGATACCGAGACACTACACTTCCCAAGTAAAACAGAGATATTCACGTCCTAGTCCAGGAAGTATTTCCATTACGAAATAGCTGATCAGCAATCAGATCATATTGCAATTGACACACGGGCGCTAATAATTTGTTCAAGTAACCATTTCCGTAAACCCGATGCTTCCCAACATCCCGTTTCCATGGTAACTAGGCACAGGGAGAAAGCACAATCAGACGGGGAGTAGATTAAGCATTCAATGAGACGTCAGAAATAAAAACAAATGCGCTTGTACAGCTCAACAAAGCGTACAGGTGAAGCTACGTTTGTTAACCCTTTCTGGTGTAACAAAATGTACTGAAAAGGCATTGATTGCATTTGGTTGTGTGAAATATAAAAGTGCTCTACAGGTTTGAAAAAAACATTTTTCGTGTATATGTTGCACCCATATTTGCAACTGACCATCGCTTGCCCATTGCATGCAATGGACAATGACGTGTATGAGTTTTAAAATTTTATTGACAAAAGCCATTTTTATGTAGACTTTAATGCGTACCTGGCGAGTTATGTTTTCTATTGTTTTAACACAATTACGAAACAAATATGTCTATCTTCGATGTGAAAAACATTACGTTAATTACATCTACTCAAATTGATAGAGCATACTTGAAATAAAAAGAGGTTGGCAAACAAATACTAGTACAACTTCTCACCATTCTTATGAAGATCCTGGGTGTAATGATGCAACGCAATTTCTGGAAACTAAGGCAAGTTTGGAAACCAGTGGTTATACAGAAACTGATTTCGAAATCCTTAATTCAATACTAACAGAAACCGCAATTCTCCATGCCATAAATCTTAAAACTGGAAAATCACCTGGTCCGGTCAATACTTTAGTGGAGATGATAACAGCTTCCAAAGACCCTATATTACCATTTTTGCATAAATGTTTTAACTATGTTTTTAATACAGCGACTGGAAATTTTCCAAGAACCTGGGCGCAGTGTATTATAGTACCTCTACATAAGAAGGGTGACATCAATAACCCTGACAATTACAGAGGCATATCTCTGACGAGTAGTATTGGTAAATTGTTTACATCTATCCTCAACAAAAGATTAAACAAAAGATAAAATCCCTGAAACTCAACTTGGTTTCAGGAAAGGTTCAACTTTTGATCATGTTTCCACTATGCATGCAATTGTGCAGAAGTACTTAATAAGAATAAGGAGAACACTTAAATTATATGTAGCTTTATTGACTTTAAGAAAAGAGTAAGATTCAGTAAATCGACAAAAAAAATATGGCTATGTTTAAAACGGGCGATATTGGATGGGAAAATGCTATTTATGTTACAAGGTATTAATGCCAGCGTAAATGCTTGTGTATGCAGCAATTGGGGATGCACTGACTATTTTGAGTGCCCATTAGGTGTGAAGCAAGGATGTTTGTTAAGTCCTATTCTTTTTTCCTTCTTTATGAGTAAAGTGAAATAATTCATAAAGGCCAACATGGGGTATATTAATATCCTGATATTTTGGAGATTTTATGTTAGTGTTTACGGATGACGTGATCTTAGTATCCGACTCAGTTTACAGAACCAATTGGACATTTTGGAGAACTACTCGAAAGAATGGAAATTGGATGTTAACCTTGATAAGTCAAATATTGTTGTACTTAGATAGGGTGGGCAACTCGCTAATTGCGAAAAATGGTCTTATAGTGAATGGACTATCAATGCAAACAATTTCTGAATACAAATATCTGGGAGTGCCTTTTAATTATACATCATCAGCAAAAGTTAAAAAATCTCTAGTCTAGTTGCTTTCATCACTCTACCTACTAACGCCAATATCACCTAAGATGGGTTTATTTAACTTTTCGATGCACAGATTTAAAAAATGGGGTTTTCAGACTGTTGAACCGGTTTAAAAAATACATTTATGCATGAACAGCGTCTACCCCAAAAAACATACAACATGCTGCTTAATTTAGATAATCTTAGTTACTTATCATCGGCATCAAATATAAGATATATGTTATTTTCGTAAGGATTTGGATATATGTGGCTCTTCCAAGGTGTTGGTAATGAGTGGATTTTTATGAACGAATTTCGTCGAATTGGATGAATACCATCAGTTTAAGTTCTAGATTTGATGTATATCGATCCTTTAAAACAATGATCGAACCTGAGTGATATCTATCAATCATTACATGCAAGAAATACAATACTGACCGTAAACAGTCCCTCGCCAGACATCTACGATTTTGCCCCGTCTGCATGGCGGATATCGAAGACGAATATCATCTGTTATTTATATACTCATGCCAATAATGGTTGTCAACCTCCTCCCCACCCCAACCGCACACACACCTCACACCCCCAACCCACACCCCTCTCCAATTCAAGAAATTGAAGGGGGTGACAACCATTATTGGCATGAGTATATGTGATGCTTATGTCGATTTAAGAAAGAAGATTATTCCACAGAAATATCAGGGTCACCCTATAAGGGAAACACTTACAAGAATTATATCATCAGAAGACGAATCTGTTCATGTAAAATTAGCCTTGTTTTTAACACATTCGCTGTTATTAAGGAAAGGTTCTCCTGTCAACTAATTTCACAAAGTTATGGTGCTTTCCATTATTTACACTGTCCATATTTTCCTGTCATTATAACACTATGTATACGGACCGGAGGCCTTATGTACAATAAACCGTGTTGATCTTGATCTTGATATATGTTTCTGTCGGCAGGGCTACCTCAGGAGCCATGCAGAAGCAACACATCGGAGTTGAGATGCATTATTGCATGTCATAGCCACAAATCCTGAGTGAGTGAGTGAGTTTAATTTTGCGCCACACTCAGCAATATTCCAGCTATATGGCGGCGGTCTGCAAATAATCGAATCTGGACCAGACAATCCAGTGATCTACAGCATAAGCATCGAATTACGCAATTGGGATACAATGACGTGTGTCAACAAAGTCATCGCATTATATGTTCTTGAAGGAACGTCCACACAATGACTAACCAACGTGAGTCGTGTGTTCTTGAAGGAACCGTGTGTTGAGACCATAAATTTGAATATACATTATATGTTCTTGAAGGAACGTCCACACAATGACTAACCAACGTCAGTCGTGTTGAGACCATAAATTTGAATATACATTATATGACATGCATATGCATACATTATGTATATATCAGTGAATAACTACCACGTATAACGAAACTGATGAATAGTTATAAAACAAGTTTAGGGACTAACGAATAGTTATGAAATAATGACTAGTAAGTGAATGGTTATGGTTTTACGCCGGTTTGAGCTGCAATATTTCAGCGGGGAACTCCAGAAATGGGCTTCACACTTTTACCGTGTGGGGAATTGAACCTGGGTCTTAGGCGAGACGACAGTGTACTTAAGCTACATAGCTACCCACCATGACTAGGTATTGAGACGACTGACTTATTATCGAATATGGTGATAATGTAATTAATCTTCAAGACAATTAGTACTTTACGGTAAATTATTCAGATTGGGTGTACTGTACTTATTCGTAATAATTGTAATTCGTCAATGATTCGGGTAATGGTTTGCATTGTTTGTTTTGTTTGTTGTTTAACGCCGCACTCAGCAATATTCCAGCTATATGGCGGCGGCCTGTAAATAATTCGGACCAGACAATCTAGTGATAAACATCATGAGCATCAGTGTACGAAATTGGGATTCGATGACCTGTGTTAACCCAGTCAGCGAGCCTGACAACCCGATTCCGTTAGTTGACAAGTGGGGATGGAATCCGGGCGAGAATGTAGGCCCGCAGCAGTCTGTGCTGGTGGAAGAGTCGACACTAAATTAACAAGTGGTGAGGTCAGGTCCGATCGTACCATGATGACGTTAAGCATGATAGCAATCATTGGTTTGTATGGCTTTAACTCGATTGTTTAATGGCCAAAATTTCACTTGGCTGGAACATAGCTGATCTCGGTTTTAAAACCAACACTGGTATGGACTTCGTCACCGGAGACATTTTAGCATCCTCACTGCGAGAGACACTAGAAATGGGCTTCAAACATTGTACCCACATGGGGAATCGAGCCGGTTTTACGACTAGACCACCCCATTGCTAAGTAGTAGAAGCAGCAGCAGCAGCAGCAGCAGCAGCAGGAGTAGTAGTAGTAGTAGTAGTAGTAGTAGTAGTAGGAGGAGGAGTAGTAGGAGTAGTAGTAGTAGAGTCCTTGGATGGGTGACCGTGTGTGACAGCTTGACTCCTGAGAGTTTCTAGGATTTCAGTCCTGCCCCACAACGAAGCACATGTGATACATGTGGTCTTACCTTAGGCAAGTGAGTTTGTTCAAACTTGCCTCTGTTCACCCAGCAGTGAATGGGTAACCGGTGGGATAAGATGGTCAACCTTCTAGCGCCTCACAGGCTGCTTGGGTTAACCGGAATAATATATTCAATGTGTGTGTATATATATAATGTCCTTGATTCATTAATCATTAATAGTAGTGGTGAGGACATTTTTCCCTGGGGACAATGAGGTGAGGTGAGGTGAAATTGGGTTTAACGTCGTGCTTGAGAATATTTCGCTCATATGATGACGTGCATGCGTGTGTATGTGTATGTGCGGCTGCTTGTACTAGCCCAGACTGAAGCTGGTTTTATAGTGCTAGCCCACTGAGATACCATGCCGCAGTGAAGCATGAATACCCCACTCAGACACATTATACTGACTCCGAACCGACCAGTCCTTGTTGTACCTATTAATGCCGAGCGCCAGGCAGGGACCAACAAGTACCATATTTTAACGTCTTTTGGTATGACGCGGTCGGGGATCGAACCCGCGACCTTCGGCTCTCCGGGCGGACGCTCTAACCACTACACCACGGCGGCGGTGCCCTGGGCACAATGAAGCACGCCTAACAGGATTGCAGTGTGTACCCAGAATATATTTTTACATAACTGTGAATGTAAAGTTGTTAGCACACATGAACTGTCACACCACTGACCATTGTAAATTCCCAATATTTGATGCTTACAAAATAAAATTACATTTTCAATAATCTTTATTATTGTGTAATAATTCATCGTTCCGAAAATCAAACATCGCCCATCAACTAAGGGTACGAATAATCGTGTACGTATAGCATTTGTTGTTAATCCCTGTCCATTGGGACCATGTTAATCCGTAATCCGACCCTACTACCGGGAAAGTCTTTAAAATATTAAAGAGGGTGAGTGAGTTTAGTTTCACACCGTTTTAGCAATATTCCAACAATATCATGGCGGGGACACCAAAAATGGGCTTAACACATTGTACCCATGTGGGGAATCGAACACGAGTCA
This sequence comes from Haliotis rubra, assembly GCF_003918875.1. Lineage (NCBI taxonomy): Eukaryota > Metazoa > Mollusca > Gastropoda > Lepetellida > Haliotidae > Haliotis > Haliotis rubra. Next base: position 1,621,541 of record NW_025767535.1, read on the forward strand.
TCGGCGTGACGAGATTTGACCACTCGGCTAACCCAACGCCAATTTAAAGAGAGATTGAACTTACCTACAATTCGTTAATCCAGAAATATCCACAGGGAATAGTTGACCATACAGACAACTGGTCAAATATCACCATTTCCCTGAACCTCAACTGGATGCTGTGATATTGTCCCCGGGATATACTAACAGCATGTACAATATATATACAATACACGAAACAGGGTCGTACATGTCGTACTACATGATGCCCACGTGTGTGTTTACCAATGCAGACAACGAGTGAAATAGACATGTGTTGAATACTAACATGGTAGCCGTGGCATTGGTACTAAAGGAAGCCATCGAGGGATACACATAAACTGGCAGACTTAGAGTGACCCGTGACTTATTTGCATTGCAACTGAGTCAGTGAGATGGGTTTAACGCAACTTCTAACAGCAGTTCAGGGCGCCGTTACACAAAGCAATTTTAGTTGTCCGACTGTCGAAAGTCAGTGTTATGGTATGGGAGTTACGATCACAGCGCTAAATTCGCTTTATGCGTGAGTGAGTGAGTTTACTTTAGCTTTACGGTCTGTAAACAATCGAGTCAACCAGACAATAGAGTTATCAACAGCATGAGCATCGATCTACGCAATTGTGGCAACCAGGCCCCGATTTCTGGAAACAAACTTAAGTTTTTACTCAAATTTCAAACTGAGTTTGATAATTTGAAACAGCTGAATTTTTCACTCAACTGCATTTTTAAAATAACAAAGCCCAAACAACTTAAGTAATCTATCCACCAATTCAAATTGTCAACTATGTTTGAGTTCAATATCGCTTTCAGTTTATTCTGGGAAATCCATTTTTCTGTGTTTTATCAAATTTCAGTAAAAACTCTCACTAAAGTCAAAACTCAGACTTAAGTTTGTTTCGAGAAATTGGGGCCAGGTCGTAAGAGGCGACTAATTGGATCAAGGGGGTCAGGCTATTTGACTTGAATGACAAATGTCATCGTGTCCCAACAGTATAGATCCATACTCATGATGTTGATCACTGGTTTGTCTGGCCCATTTATTTATTAGCTGAGACATTTGTTCAATCCTAGTGTCTACCCAGCGTGTGGTGAAGACGAAACATACCAAATTATATGCATGACCTCATGTCGGCCTGTAAACATGTATTGCTTTATTACTGACCATATGTATAATAGCACGGATGTGTATGGTTTTGATATAGACTAGAGGATGGTTGTACTGTTTCATGGAGTGAGTGAGTGAGTTTAGTTTTACGCCGCTTTTAGCATTATTCCAGCAATATCACGGCGGGGGGACACCAGAAATGGGCTTCACACATTGTACCCATGTGGGGAATCGAACACGGGTGTTCAGCGTGACGAGCGAACGCCTTACCACTATGCTATCCCACCGCCCCTTGTTTCATGGATGCTTAACCTACGTCGTTGAAAACGTCCAAAAAAATGTTCACTGCGGTAGTTCATTAAAATGCAGTAAATCTGTCATCGACACAGTTCGGGAACCTGGTTGCTGAGCATATAAGCTTTATCATACGAGCATTTGTGGAAAACTGATTTATGAAATGTTTGTTAGAATTCATGTACATCCCGTGCGAGAAGTGACATGAGGTGAAACGGGGTTTAACGTCGTACTTAAGAATATTTCGCTCATATGACGACGTGCGTGTATGTGTGACTGCTTGTGCAAGCCTAGACTTGAGCTGATTTTATAGTGCTAGCTCACTGAGATACCATGTCACTGTTAAGCATGAATACTCCACTCAGACACAATGTTGATTCCGTCCTTGTTGTACCCATGAATGCCGAGCGCTAGACAGGGACCAACAAGTACCATATTTTAACGTCCTTTGGTATGACGCAGCCGGGGATCGAACCCGAGACCTTCCGCTCTCCGGGCGGACGCTCTAACCACAAAACCACAGGGGCGGTTTCCCGTAGCGAGAGAGAGGGGTACTACACTGATGTGTAGAAGGGCGGTGGGGTAGCCTAGTGGTTAAAGCGTTCGCTCGTCACGTCGAAGACCCGGGTTCGATTCCCCACATGGGTACAATATGTGAAGCCCATTTCTGGTGTTCCCCGCCGTGATATTACTGGAATATTGCTAAAAGCGGCGTAAAACCCAACTCACTCACTCATGTGGCCTGATTTATGCAAAATATCACTTTCTTGAACCAAAAAAAAATAGAGAGAGGTGTCTTCATTTGTATAAGCCTTGTGATGATTATTACATTATATAATAAATAGACAGACTAGAAGAATATATGATGCATTCAAATTCTAGCAATGAATATTAACGTTTATAAACCTAATATTATTCATTATAAAAAAAAATACATAATGTAACACAAAGAAGCTACGAGACGAGACGACAGAATGATTTTAACTCTTCACTCAGCATTACCAATATCCTAGCGATTTTGTATTTAGTGGGAAAATGGAACACGGCATTTAACAATATTCATATCACGAATAAATATTTGGTGTTAGTAGAACTTTACCATACTTTAAACTAGCAATGTTAATATATTAATATTCTATACCTGCTTATGACCAAATACCTACATATTCTATGCATAGAAATAACAAAGTAATTATGGATTCTAAATCGTCAACGCTTGAAACCCGCCATCACTCGAATGCAGTATACACTGTCACTCTGACATGTAATTGTGGGTCCACAGAACAGTGCAATATTTCTAACGCACCATTAAACCCAGTTTCATCTCACCCCATTACTAAAAACATGATATTTTCACTAGTGCTTACATGTTTATTCAAAGTGGACAATTACCCTACGTTTTTTAACATGGGAATAAACATATTATTATGTAGATACACAGGAAGAATATATGAAATATTCAGATTTTGTAATGAATATTAACGTTTAAAAAGCTGATAATATTCCTTAAATATAAGAATTTACATGTAAAACACTGTCCAAAGTGGCTACGAGACGAGACGAAAGTATGTTTTTAACGCCACATTCAGCACTTGCCAATATTCATCACAACAATGTTGTGTTTAATTTTAATTTACTTATAGTGTTACAGTTTCCATAAAAGTATGTATATACACTAATTTTGATATTTATACCATCCGCTGTTTGTTATATGTTTATGGAAAGGTCGCCGTAAGTTGGGAAAAAAACTCCATTTTGTGCTTTTGGTTTTACGCCGCACTCAGCAATATTCCAGCTATGTGGTGTCCTCACATAAAAACAACATCCCATAGGAATGACCATGTCACCGAACCTGACCATATGATCTAACCTTGTCCCCTCTTGAACCAAGCCAACGAGTGGTTTGAATCGTGTGATACTGGTTTAATGCATCACTGGCGAACCCGTGAAGATCCGGGGTAGACTAGGTCTTCAGCAACCCATGCTTGCCACAAAAGGTCTATGCTTGTCGTAAGAGGCAACTAACGGGATCGGGTGGTCAGGCTCGGTGACTTGGTTGACACATGTCATCGGTTCCCAATTGCGCAGATTGATGCTCATGCTGTTGATCACTGGATTGTCTGGTCCAGACTCGATTATTTACAGACCGCCACCATATAGCTGGAATATTGCTGAGCGCGGCGTAAAAATAAACTCACTCACTCACTCACTCACTCACTCACTGGCGACAGCATCCGTGGTCTGTGGGTAAAGCGTCTGTCCGGGGAGCGGAAGGTCGGGGTTCGATTCCCAGCGCTTTATACCAAAATGTCTGACCACGACGCTAAAAGATTCTGATACATTCCTGGCTTTCGACATTGAGTGAATTTAACAAGGACTGGCTTCTCGTAGTCAGTAGCTCTGGGGAGGGTATCAGACTTGAACTATGGCGTCTCAGTGATCTAGCACCATACAACCGCCATTACTCTGATCCAGTATACGCGGTCACGCTGACATTTACTTGTGGGTCGACATAAAAGTGTAATATTTTTAAACACATCGTTAAACCCAGTTTCATCTCAACTCCTTTACAAAAAAAATAACATTTACACTAGCATACATGTCTATTTAAAGTGGACAATTACCCTACGATTCCTACATTGGAATAAACATATTATTATCATATAGACAGACAGGAGGAATATATGAAATATTCAAATTCTGGTAATGAATATCAACGTTTAAAAAGCTAATACTATTCATTATGAAACAAATACATAATGTAAAACACTGTCCAAAGTAGTTATGAGACGAGACGAAAGTATGTTTTAAACGCCGCACTCAGCACTTACAATATTCATCACAACAATATTGTATGTAATTTTCATTTACTAATATTGTTGCTATGTCCATGGAAGTATGGCATTTTGTGTATGTTTACATTACTTTTGTTTGAGACCAGTGAAGATCCGGGTTAGAATTGATCTTCAGTAACCCATGCTTGTAAGAGGCGACTAACGGGATCGGGTGGTCAGACTCGCTGACCTGATTGACACATGTCATCGTTTTCTAATTGTGTAGATCGATGCTCATTATGTTGATCACTGGATTGTCTGGAACGAGACTCGATTATTTACAGACCGCCGCCATATAGCTGGAATACTGCGCATGCCAAAAATAATCTTTACACATTGTACCCATGTGAGGAATCGAACCCGGGCCTTTCGGCGTGACGAACGAATGCTTTAACCACATGGCTACCCCACCGCACTTATTTCTTCGAAGAAATCTAGACAGCTGTATGTTCGCAACTCAGGGCGATATTTATTCTAAACATAGTTGTCAGAAGACTTCACAGACATGCCACAGGTAGTTGGTAACATTTCATGTGTCTATATACATCCTCGTGTGTCGAGGGCATTTTGTCTCTGGCCTGACAAGATCGTGTTTATCCGTATTCTGAAGATACTATTATGAGCGGGAGGCAATACGTGCTACTTTGATTAGGGCAGCATTTTTATTTTCTGTGTTTCTCATCGCCCGACCAACCCTTCTAATTCCATTGCCGACCGTCAAAAAAATTCTTTTTTTTTTCATTCCAACACCGCCGACTCGAACCTAAAGCGTACCGCCTCGTCATATAAAATGTTTATCCTTTAATCAGTCGCTGCCCCAAGTCCAAAGAACGCGAGAAACTGTAATAAGAATTACAATAAATAAGAAACAAGAACATTATTCAGATAATTTGATCTTTATTAAGCTTGTTTTTTCCCGACCGACCGAATTTGGTGTACGGTGGCTACGTTAAGCACATAAAACAATGATGCCCTTATATGATAGGTAAAGATGATGACGTTATATGATAGGTAAAGATGATGACGTTATATGATAGGCAAAGATGATGACGTTATATGATAGGCAAAGATGATGACGTTATATGATAGGCAAAGATGATGACGTTATATGATAGGTAAAGATGATGACGTTATATGATAGGTAAAGATGATGACGTTATATGATAGGCAAAGATGATGACGTTATATGATAGGCAAAGATGATGACGTTATATGATAGGCAAAGATGATGACGTTATATGATAGGTAAAGATGATGACGTTATATGATAGGTAAAGATGATGACGTTATATGATAGGTAAAGATGATGACGTTATATGATAGGTAAAGATAAAGATGATGACGTTATATGATAGGTAAAGATGATGACGTTATATGATAGGTAAAGATGATGACGTTATATGATAGGTAAAGATGATGACGTTATATGATAGGTAAAGATGATGACGTTATATGATAGGTAAAGATGATGACGTTATATGATAGGTAAAGGTGATGACGTTATATGATAGGTAAAGGTGATGACGTTACGTCCGAAACAACCCCCTTGTGGCGATTGGATCCAGGGTAATATACTTATCACGATGTTAAATGTTGGATAATCCAGGATGGTCTAGATAAGCTCTGTCCATTAGCATAGTCTAGATAAGCTCTGTCCATTAGCACAGGCTAGATTAGCTCTGTTCATTAGCATAGGTTAGATTAGCTCTGTTCATTAGTATAGACTAAATCGGCTCTGTTCCTTAGCATAGGCTAGATAAGCTCTGTTCATTTGGGATGTCCTAAATTGCTTTGCTCATTACAAGGGTCCAGATCAGCTCCGTCTGGCAGGATGGACTAGATCAGCTCTGAACTTTAGGATAGTCAAGCCCAGTTAACACACTACGTTTTCCGCCACGTTGTGGGGAGGTAGATCAGTAACGTCATGATACAACGTTGTCACAACGTTAGTATTACGTCATTTTATAACGGTATGTCACAACGTAATGACAACGTTGCAAATTTACGTTGAGGAACTGATATGCTTTGGGCTCCTCACAACGTTATAATAATTATTCTAATAACTTGGTGTCACTATAGTTTTCTGTAAAACATTTCACTTTGAGAGTCTTTCTTCACTATTCAGCTACAGTTTCAGTAAACACACGACAAAAACAATATCCAAGTTGACGGATAAACATTGAGGTGAATTTCTGCATTGTACTGTTCACTACTGGGAACTATTTTTAAACTATTATCGTTAAATAGAACAAAAGACAACGTAAATTACGTTAGCCTCAAATACTTTTTGTAAAAACGACGTATCACAACGTTGACCAGGCCACATCGTTGTGACAACCTAAATGGGAGTCCACAGAATAACGTTGTGACAAAGTTATGACAACGTGAAATGGTTAGCTGCATGGGCAGCTTTGCTCACAGTCGATAAATAGGACCCCATAAAGAAATATATTAAATAATTCTCAAGTAGGCGCAGGTGCATCATTTTGCAGTGTCGAAGATGAAATATTTAACGTTAATGGCAAACATGGTTATCTCCCAAAACAAGTTCATGTTCATCCTTGGTAATGAAAGGATTGGTGATAAAACCCGTCGTTAGCGAAAATGGCAAGCACGTGTCGCTCTGTCAGAAGACAACCTCGTGTAGAAGTGAGTAGACGAGTAGAACCTCGAAAAGTGACTGACTGTCAGTGAGTGAGTACGGTTTTACGCCGCTTTTAGCAATATTCCAGTAATATCACGGCGGGGGACACCAGAAATGGGCTTTAAACATTGTACCCATGTGGGGAATCGAACCCGGGTCCTGGGTGTGACGAGCGAACGCTTTAACCACAAGGCTACCCCACCGCCCCAACTTTAAATAGACTGCATGTAGGTACTTATGTCATATAAAGGACAACCTAGTGAAGCAGTGAATAGAGAATGCGGGCCTTATGGTGCAATTCAAGTGGTTTTACGCTGCTTTAAGCAATATTCAAGCTATGTTAATTTTCCGAATAACTGTCAGCTGAAATATATTTAATACTGTTCCTTCCAGACTTCATGGAACTCATGTGAATTTGTTCTATTTCAGTTGTAATGTATTCAACTTGTGCAGAGACCATATACCGATATATATATATACCGATATATGGTCTCTGACTTGTGTAAAATATCTTCATCACAAGTCATCTCGACTATTCTCTGCAAATGGGCACCATAGGTAAATATGTAGCCACGGTAAAATAAAAATTACATTAATAACTTTGCATGGGAACCATATCCCTCAACTTGACTAAATGAGCAGAGGTAATATACGCTGTCCAAAGGAACAAAGCCAATTTAGACTTAATCCCAATGAGCAGATTGGCGCTCATCACGTTTGTGAGATTAGCTCTGATCTTGAGCATGATCCAGTTAAGCCCTGCTCATTTGAATGGTCTAATTAGCTCTGCGCATTAACTTGATACAGATCATATCTGTCCATTGGAATGGTCTTAATTAGCTCTGCTCATTAGCGGGCTATGGACCATCTCTGCTCATTGGAATGGTCTAATTAGCTCTGCTCATTAGCATGATATAGATCACATCTGTCCATTGGAATGGTCTAAATTAGCTCTGCTCATTACCATGATATAGATCATATCTGTCCATTGGAATGGTCTAAATTAGCTCTGCTCATTACCATGATATAGATCATATCTGTCCATTGGAATGGTCTAAATTAGCTCTGCTCATTACCATGATATAGATCATATCTGTCCATTGGAATGGTCTAAATTAGCTCTGCTCATTACCATGATATAGATCATATCTGTCCATTGGAATGGTCTAAATTAGCTCTGCTCATTACCATGATATAGACCATATCTGATTGCTCTGCTCATTAGCATGATATAGATATTAGCATGATATAGACCATATCTGTCCTTTGGAATGGTCTAAATTAGCTCTGCTCATTAGCATGATATAGATCCATATCTGATATAAATTAGACCATATCTGTCCATTCTGGAATGGTCTAAATTAGCTCTGCTCATTACCATGATATAGACCATATCTGTCCATTGGAATGGTCTAAATTAGCTCTGCTCATTAGCATTATAGACCATATCTGTCCAATGCTCATTAGCATGATATAGACCATATCTGTCCATTGGAATGGTCTAAATTAGGCTCTGCTCATTAGCATGATATAGACCATATCTGTCCATTGGAATGGTCTAAATTAGCTCTGCTCATTAGCATGATATAGACCATATCTGTCCTTTGGAATGGTCTAAATTAGCTCTGCTCATTACCGTGATATAGACCATATCTGTCCTTTGGAATGGTCTAAATTAGCTCTGCTCATTAGCATGATATAGACCATCTCTGTCCTTTGGAATGGTCTAAATTAGCTCAGCTCATTACCATGATATAGATCATATTTGTTCATTGGAATGGTCTAAATAAGCTCTGCTCATTAGCATAATATAGATCATATCTGTCCATTGGAATGGTCTAAATTAGCTCTGCTCATTAGCATGATATAGATCATATCTGTCCATTGGAATAGTCTAAATTAGCTCTGCTCATTAACGGGCTTATAGACCATCTCTGCTCATTGGAATGAATTCAATTAGCTCTGCTCATTAGCATGATATAGATCATCTCTGTCCATGGAATAGTCTAAGTTAGCTCTGCCCATTAGGATAGTGTAAACTATCTTTCCTCTTCACATGACATAGGGGGCGGTGGGGTAACCTAGTAGTTAAATCGTTCTCTCGTCACGCCGAAGATCCGGGTTCGATTCCCCACATGTACAATTACATCTAAATATCTGATGGCCCTAAAATCAGACATCTCACCTTTAACCCACAAATCGAATCGGACCGTAGATGGAGCCTAAAAACAAATACATCACAAAACAGAAATACCTCCCGGGACCAATAACCTTCTGAAGTAACATGCCACACTGAAAACATTATTTTGTTGATAGAGAGAGTGTAAGTTCCCAGGAATGAAAAAATATGGACCTCCAACTTTTGTACATTAATAACAATTTCCTTGCCCCTTCCACCATCTAAACGCTTATAGTAGAATTAATGAATGACATGTCATTGTTTCTTTTCAAAAGTCATTGACCTTTACTGAGCGCCATGTTGATATACTATTCATCCAATACCATTGTTCAATGCCCCTGTGAATTTACCATGTGTTTTAACATAAGGAACTGAAATATATTGCTTGTAGATTTGCGTCTCTATGGGGGACGTAAAATAAATGATCTGCACGATTTGTGTAAGAGGGAGGTCACCGTATATTTTAAACCAGTAAGACACAGGAATATTTGTTCACACCATGCTCGTACGTTCGTTCATAATGTAGTTATTGTTTCCTTTTTGTTATTTATTCATTTTTTTCAAGGATAACGTTTTGAGGGGGAACGCCACTAGAGGGTGTGTAACTGACAAGCGCGTTTTCCACGTGCAAAGACAAAGTAACAAGGATTCTTCAATTAGGGGTGATGGTGAGCGAGTTTAGTTTTACGCCGCTTTTAGCAATCTTCCAGCAATATCACGGCGGGGGACACCAGAAATGGGCTTCACGCATTGTACCCATATGGGGAATCGAACCCGGGACTTCAGCATGACGAGCGAACGCGTTACCCACCAGGCTACCCCGCCGCCCATCCAGGAGGGCGGAAATCCGTCAGATGAACGAGTTAATTGTTCTCAATTCTAACCATGTGTATGAGTGGGTGACGAAAGAGTATGGTTTTACGCCGCTTTTAGCAATATTCCAGCAATATCACGGCGGGGGACACCAGATATGAGCTTCACACATTGTACCCGCGTGGGGAATCGAACCCGGGTCTTCAGCGTGACGAGTGAACGCTTTAACCACTGGGCTACCCAACCGCCCCCATGAATATCAAATACGAACACAGCAGGCATACACTGAAATGAAAATGGAGAGAACAGAACTAGATCGAAATATACCGAGGTCGTAGACAGAATCAGATGTTTTATCACGTCTGTTATTGATATATTCGTTTTTCTAGAAAACTACAAACCGAACGGTCATTACATAAACCAATAGCTGCCTATCAAACTGTTAAGCTTTTAAATGAATACTTTCGCGGTGATCGTGGCTTCATACAGATTCTATGTCAGTGTCGAATCAATCAGGCTTTTTAAAGTGTCATTAATACTCTCGTGAATTGAACATTTGAATTCAATTGCTGTAATGGACCGCTGCATAGTTACATTTCCATGTTGAAACTGTCTGTTTCCGGCCTTGTTTGTTGTTTAACGCCGCACTCAGCAATATTCCAGCTATATGACGGCGGTATGTAAATAATCGAGTCTGGACCAGACAATCCAGTGATCAACATCATGAGCATCGATCTACGCAATTGGGATACGATGGCATGTGTCAACCAATTCATCGAGCCTGACCACCCGATCCCGTTAGTCGCCTCTTACGACAAGCATGGGTTGCTGAAGACCAGTTCTAACCAGCATCTTCGCAGGTTCTGTCTTAGTAGAACATGTCAGGTGCAATGCGTAACCTCATTTCTAGTGTTCCCCGCCGTGGTTCGCATGGCACATTGCTGCGGCGTAAAACTATGATCATTCACTCAATAGTAGATCATGCGAAACTATGAGAGAAAATATTTGTTACATCAGAATTAAAAGATGTGTGTCAGATGGTATAATTTCACATATATATTCAACAAGTACCGTAAATCCTTCAAAGAAAACGTGGTGATTCTGCTCAGTTTGGAGCACGTTCGATCTGGCGTGTTTTCGAGTCAGGTATTTATTTTTATCAGAGATCACAGAAATGTCTATTTGGTGTGGGATTTGTTTTATAGATCTCTTATCGATTTTTCACAGGGGACAGAGTGTCAGTGTTTGACAAGTGTTTACTCAAGGAACATGTTTATTCGTGATAGATGTTTTTTTATCTTTTGATCCGTTGGTTACCTTGTTTTATTTAAAGCAGATTTTAATTAATGGATTTCCGGTATATAGAATAAACATCGCTTGTTTCATTCGACTGATAGATAATTCTGAATATGAAATAGTATTCCCCAATGTCATGTGTCAACTATAACCCTATGTGTGAAATAAGTCATTAGTATTCTCAGTGTAAATTTCTTGTGTAGAAAACTCATGCCCTAATTATTTGTCCTCGGTATATACTCGGTATTTAAAACAAGAGGGTTGTATACTTTATGTTTGGCATACACTCGCTATTGGAATCAAAGAAGGCCGTAGATGTATACCGTCTCTTCAGTATAAACTCAGAATTTGAAACATGAGTGCCGTATACTTTAAGTTCAGTATATACTCAGTATATCAAACATAAGAGTAGTGTACTGTATGTTCAGTATAAACTCGGAATTTGATACATGAGTGCCGTATACTTTGTTTAGTATATACTCAGTATATCAAACATGAGAGTAGTATACTGTATCTTCAGTATAAACTCGGAATTTGATACATGAGTGCCGTATACTTTGTTCAGTATATATTCAGCATATCAAACATGAGAGTAGTATACTGTATCTTCAGTATAAACTCGGAATTTGATACATGAGTGCCGTATACTTTGTTTAGTATATACTCAGTATATCAAACATGAGAGTAGTATACTGTATCTTCAGTATAAACTCGGAATTTCATACATAAGTGCCGTATACTTTGTTTAGTATATACTCAGTATACCAAACATGAGAGTAGTATACTGTATCTTCAGTATAAACTCGGAATTTGATACATGAGTGCCGTATACTTTGTTTAGTATATACTCAGTATATCAAACATGAGAGTAGTATACTGTATCTTCAGTATAAACTCGGAATTTCATACATGAGTGCCGTATACCTTGGTAAGTATATACTCAGTACATCAAACATGAGAGTAGTATACTGTATCTTCAGTATAAACTCGGAATTTGATACATGAGTGCCATATACTTTGTTCAGTATATACTCAGTATATCAAACATGAGAGTAATACACTGTATGTTCAGTATAAACTCGGAATTTGATACATGAGTGCCGTATACTTTGTTTAGTATATACCCGCTGTATGAAACATGAGAGTAGTATACTGTATGTTCAGTATAAACTCGGAATTTGATACATGAGTGCCGTATACTTTGTTTAGTATATACCCGGTGTATGAAACAAGAGGGTTGAATACGTTCTGTTCAGTATAAACTCGGTATTTGTAACAAGAGGGCTGAAAACTTTCTGTTCAGTATAAACTGGATATGTGAAACAAGAAGGTCATTTACTTGATGCTCAGTATATACTCGGTATTTGTAACAAGAGGGCTGAAAACTTTCTGTTCAGTATAAACTGGATATGTGAAACAAGAAGGTCATTTACTTGATGCTCAGTATATACTCGGTATTTGTAACAAGAGGGCTGAAAACTTTCTGTTCAGTATAAACTGGATATGTGAAACAAGAAGGTCATTTACTTGATGCTCAGTATATACTCGGTATTTGAAACGAGGGAGCTGAATACTTTCCCTTCAGTATAAACTCGGTATTTGAAACGAGGGCTGAATACTTTCTCTTCAGTATAAACTCGGTATTTGAAACGAGGGCTGAATACTTTCTCTTCAGTATAAACTCGGTATTTGAAACGAGGGCTGAATACTTTCTCTTCAGTATAAACTCGGTATTTGAAACGAGGGCTGAATACTTTCTCTTCAGTATAAACTCGGTATTTGAAACGAGGGCTGAATACTTTCTCTTCAGGATAAACTCGGTATTTGAATCAAGAGAGCTGAATACTTTATGTTCAGTATATACTCGGTATTTGAAACGAGAGGACAGTATACTTTCTCTTCAGTATAATCTCGGTATTTGAAACGAGAGGACAGTATACTTTATGTTCAGTATAGTCTCGGTATTTGAAACGAGAGGACAGTATACTTTCTTTATATTCCATCCTAATTAGCTTAACTCTAATCCTAACATCCACGGCCACTCCTCCCGAATAAAAACCAAGGGGAAAGAGGGATGGGAAATTAAGTGCTTCAAGGATACCAGGAAAGGATTTTGTTAGGATAAGGGTTAACGTTTACAAACCCCTGCGTAATGCCGGGTTATACAAATACTGAACTGTGCCGGGTTGTGTTATATGAAACAGTTATATGATGATTTGGTTTTATCTGAATCCATCCTTCTTAATCTCAAACAGTTTTCAAATACAGGCTTATGTTCGTTTCTAGACGTCAAACTTGAAAACAAATCAAAATCACAACCTGCGTTCCATCTCCACAAGAAGCAGGTTGTCCAGATTTTAGTTGAGTTTATCAGTATTATGATTATAAGAAAAGAAAGAAATAGAAATGTTGAACAAACCTTGAACGTGTGCAGTCCCTGGTATCTCATATAGCGGTATGTTACTTTAACAGTTGAGAGGGTGACTACAAGCAATGCTGTGGGCGCTTTGAGGCGACGTTTCCCAGAGATCAATGTTTTGCATTATCGCGGAGTGAGTGTTGATCACGTGGGCTGGACCGTCATGTCCGGTCGATAATCGCCTTGAAGCGATAAGGGCTCGTGTTGGTTTGGTCAGTGTGTTTATACACTACAATCAGTAAAGTATTTAAGATATATCACTGAGGCCTGTAACTCAACTAGTGGTTGATACCATGAGCAAACATCATTTGTTTGTTTGTTTGTCATTTAAGCTGCACTCAGCTCTATTCCAGGTATTCTCCCGCAGATCCTCAGAGTGAGTGAGTGAGTTGGATTTTACGCCACTTTTAGCAATATTCCAGCAATATCACGGCGGGGGACACCGGAAAGATCCTCAGAGACTGTTGTGACTTTCAAACCTTTAGATCCAATCTAATAACACACATGTTCAAGACAGCCTATCAGCTGTAACTGTTTGCCTTAATGACATTTTAAGTTGTGAGCTTTGAGCATGATTAGTCATGGATATAAGCGCGGTACAAATATGCTATTATTTTGGTGTCAGTCTGTAAGTAGCGACACAAATTGACCCCACAATCCAGTGATTCACTTCAGTCGATATGCAACTGGGATACGCTGACCAGTATCCATCAACGAGGTCTGCAAGCCTGACTGCCGGACCCCGTTAGTTGCCCTATTACGATATAAGCATGGGTTGTTGAACACCACCTCTAACCCGTATCTCCATTGGTCTGCCAGGACTTGATAACACTTCATCCATTGTAACAATCTCCCAAATCCGGACTCTGTGTAATCCGGTTTTCTCCATAATCCGGGCTACTCCCGGCAAAATTATTCTTAATTTATCATTAAAGCGTGCTATATAATCCGGACTCTCTCAATTGCGGTTTTCAGACTAAAATAACAGTCCCGACGATCAACTTGCTATGAGAACAATGTTTAAATAACAGTCCGTTAAATAAACATCTCTGTTACTTAGTTCACAATGGTTTCATTGTATTACGTGGAAATTTACAGGGGCAGAAGCAATTCATGTTAACAGACTTTTTCCAACGAAAGTATAAATAATATATTGAGTATAAATAAAAACCAAAAAAGAACGATTGAAGTTGTTCGTTGTCATTAACAAAGGGAGGTAACTCATTGTGGCAGTCAAGAAGGTAACGGACAAAAGTTGTCTAATCCGGACTGCTTTACAATCCGGACAAATGAGTCGGTCCCAGGTCAGTCCGTAATAGACAGATTCCACTTACGGTATCCTCTAAAATCGGCTCTGATGACAATCACCAGGCACTGGGGTCCTACACCACACCGGTACTAAAGCAAACGTCACAACACTGACAATTCTACACTTTATAAATATGCATATTTTTAGCAAGACACGTAATAGGGGAGAGAGAGAGAGAGAGAGAGAGAGAGAGAGAGAGAGAGAGAGAGAGAGAGAGAGAGAGAGAGAGAGAGAGAGAGAGAGAGAGAGAGAGAGAGAGAGAGAGAGAGATAGAGAGAGAGATGGAGAGAGAGAGAGAGAGAGAGAGAAGCGTCGAGCAGTGTCCGTTTTCCCAAACCCACATACCTTATGCAACATTTAGCAGTTAATTCTAAATAGGCAGCATTCGAGTCTACAGCAGCTCGTGTCAGTGTCAAACGGGCTATCAATCTGGATTAGCATACGCCCTGTACAGCGGCGACCGCTTCTAGCAATGTTACGTAGTGTTACTGTGAAATATGGTGTACACTCAAACAGCATTCAGACCATACTTGCATTTATTCAATTAACGCTGCCTGATATGCGGAGTGGTGTAGTCACGGCATCCTTCCCTGATGCCATGGTCAGATCCCATGTAGCTAAAGCTTGCCGTCAGACATGGTGCAATTGTTGATTGCTTGTCATCGTCCTAGACGGCGTGTTCATTACATCAATCACTGGTTTTTCTGACATACTATGTTTTTCAAGATATGATATAGCTGGAATATTGCTGAGTGCGATGTTAAGCAATATTAGCTCACTCATCCTTTCGGGTACCCATCTGCCGCTGAGCAAACAAAAGTACATATATTTCGGCGGTACTCGAGCCTTCGGTCCTCAATCAATTCATGATCTCAGAAGTCGCCGTCAACCCCAGTTCGATTCTCAACATGCTTGGAGCCCATTTCTGGTTTCGGTTGATACGATAATAATATAACGGTCTTGTTTGGTGTTTAACGCTGCAGTCAACATTGTTACACTATTAACAACTATTGTAAATGATCGAGTCTGAACCAGACAACCCAGTGATTATTCCTTAACTACTCTTATGCAATTAATATAAATACTCCATTCAACAGGGATTGTTAAACTGTCACAAAAATGGATAATTGTACAGTCGTAAAAGGATATTTTCTGAAAGGTTTTTTTTCTGAAACACCTACAGCCGTTGATTAGTAAATACATGTATAACACACACCTTCTGTTAAGCGTTATTTACAGCTACTCATGATCAATCTCCAGGTGTTAATTATTCACTAAATGCACGTAAAACACAATCCTTCTGAAAAGCGCTATTTACACCAACTCAATATCCAGGTATATATCCAAGATTAATTAAAATCACGACAAACCCTGCTTTGTCAGAAATGAGATTTCATTAGGAATAGGGCGATTATGAACACTGTTTACGGTGTTTAAAACCCGGATTTTCCTGCTAAAGTCATTAATGCGTACAATTGAAACTAATTACCAAGTCAAAAGCTTACCTAAAACCCTGTAAACTATGTTTAAGCGTGAACATAAAACTACCAATACATGACATGTTTTACATAACAGAATATTTTATTCACATTCCTCCAGCTTGCAGTTGCCTATAAAAGACTTCATCAAAATCGTCAATGTCAGTTTTGTTAAAACGGGATAGTGCTTGCGAAACTGGAACATTATTACATGGACTCCCGACATTCTAACTCTGACATCAAATATCAATCTATTAATCACTCTTCAAGGGTTTTACCATTCCCGGAACCAATAAAAAACGCATTATCTTAATGTGGAGTGACGTTTGTCGGGATTTGGGTCCTTCATGCAGGAAAATTATTCTTTGCTTTTTAGCTGGGATGATGGAAGCCACAATGTGCCGACCAACGTGTAACAATGGCGCCCCGTTAACCGGCAACCACTGTCATTTATTAAACGACACGGTGAACTTGTGTTAAATGCAATCTGGCTGTGTTAATACTCAGCTATGGTTTACACCAGTGGTTTTGGTTTGGTTAGAATCAGACCGAACACGTGTACGCTGCTGTCTACTAGTGAAAGCGAATTACAAACTGATTCCATAAATGGTTCGATTCGATTCAACGAATTTACGAGCGAATCGCAACAGCCTACTGGATCTACGCCTCTGTACACAATTTACCGTTAAAAAAACTCCTCAAGTATAATTATTTATTGTCTTTGAAAAGACCTTTTCCTAGTAGGCACTGACAGTTCGTTGTAGTTTATTGGTTTGTTGTTTAACGCCGCACTCAGCAATATTCCAGCCTGTTATTCATAAAAGTTCGATAAATATTCAATGTAAAGATTGACTGATTGATTGTTTTGTTGCTTAACGCCACACTCAGCAATATTCCAGCTATATGGCATCACTCTGTAAATACCCGTGAATATCCGGGTGAGAATGAACCTTCAGCTACCCATGCTTGTCATAAGGGGCGACTAACAGGATCGGTGGTCAAGGTCGCTGACTTGGTTGACACATGTCATCGGTTCCCAACTGCGTAGATCGATGCTCATGCTGTTGATCACTGGATTGTCTGGTCCAGACTCGATTATTTACAGACCGCCGCCATATAGCTGGAACATTGCTGAGTGCGGCGTAAAACTTAACTCACTCACTCATTCACTTTTACCACTTAGTTGTAAATCCTCGAACTGGGGTGTTACAATACTACGAACAATCATGCAGAATCTGAGATTCAAACTCACGATCAGCTGCAGCTCAGACAAGTGCACCACCCGCGCTCCCGGAGCTGTTGGGGAAAATTAGGATGAATCGAGATGATCATCCCGTCGGGAATGTGGTGATTAGTTGTTGACAGGATACCGAAAATAATTAATATATTGTCAAGACATTTACCAAAAGCATCATGTTACAAAGTTTGTTTATCGGGAAGATGATTAAAGATATGCATTCTAAAGTTTTGTGAACAAACTAACATTTTGTGTGTCAAACTATAATTTTTAAGTTGAACTAAAACCTGAAAATATTGGCAGTAAACTGTTATTAAAAACTGACCGGCTCCTTGTGCGAGTTCAATGGAGTAGGGTCATTCTGGATTGGGGAATAAGTTGGATGAGAGACCTGTCTTTAACAAAACTCCCTGAAGTGCCAATGTCACCATGGAAACGTTGATATTGCTAAATGAATGCATTTGAATTGAGACGGAAACAAATTGCCACGTGTCACTTCAAAGTCTTATCCCACTGACAACCACTAAATGGTGGACATAATTCATATACTTGCTCAAAGCGAACGAATCCCTGGCGTCCGCAGAGCAATGGGACTTTCAATGTAACGTCAGTTTCAGGTGCCGAGCGTACCTTTTGCCAAAGGGTTTGCGACAGCAGGCAATAGGGCTGCAACGAATCCGAATTATTGTAGAGTAAGGAATACGAATATTGTTTTTACGATTACAATAGTGAGTGAGTGAGTGAGTTGGGTTTTACGCCGCTTTTAGCAATATTCCAGCAATATATCGGCGGGGGACACAAGAAATGGCCATCACACGTTGTACCTATGATGGGCGTCGAACCCGGGTTTTCGGCGTGACGAGCGAACGCTTTAACCACTAGGCTACCCCACCGCCCCCTACGACATTCTACGACATTCCTAAGCCTATTGTAAATTATAGTGAGTGAGTATGGTTTTACGCCGCTTTTAGAAATATTTCAGCGATATCACGACGGGGGACACCAGAAATGGGCTGTATAAGTTGTTCACTGGTCACGAGGGGGGCATGGTTTGATGTACCCATGTAGATTTTGCTGACTAGAAAAACAGATTTAGAGTTATCTCCCTTCCATCGATTTGCATTCGCAAAATATCGGTAATTTCCGTACATCATACGTGATTCAATGTTATTCGAGATAAAGAATTACTACCACGAAGTACCAAATGAGTTGCCATTGACAGCCATGTTACTCGCTTGTAAGCGGGGTACATTGAAAATAATAGAAGAGCGCTCAGCCAATCAGAAAGCGACATTTATGTGCGAGGTAAGATAATAAACATTGTACCCAGGTAAACTATATATTTACGACAGGTCGTAACGTTGCGAACGCTTTGCGGATCGGGACCCTGCATCTTCTCGGGCTTCCCTCGTACATCGTGATGCAACTGAAATGGAGTTCAATGTGGCCTCAAACCAAACTCATGAACTTATTATAAGGAATCTCAACGCGGTAAATATCCAGTCATATAGTATCAAAAACTTCTTTCATGATCCGGTCACCCCATCTTGTGAATGTATGTCAATCAACCATCCTCTCACTCAATCGCCCCGTTAAGATCTGCGATCTTCAGCAACCCATGCTTGTCGTAAAAATCGACTAACGGGATCGGGTGGTCAGATTCGCTGACTTGGTTGACACATCAACTTCTGTCACATGCGAAGAGACCCGTGAAGATCCGGGTTGGAATTGATCTTCAGTAACCCATGCCTATCGTAAGAGGCGACGAACGGGATCGGGTGGTCAGGCTTGCTGACTTGGTTGAAACATGTCATCGTATCCCATTTGCGTAGATCGATGCTCTTGTCGTTAATCACTGGATTGTCTGGTCCAGACTCGATTATTGACAAACCACCGTCATATAGCTTGAATATTGCTGAGTGTGGCGTTAAACAACAGCCAAACCAAAACTGTGAATAGATTTCCTCACGGATTAAATATGATTGTAAAATATACATTTACATGTACTTTGCTTTAAAATATGGTTTAACCAAATCAATTTAACTTGAGAACAAAATATGTTTCATCTAAAGTTTTTGGCATATATTTCGCATATGTTCATCTTTTGCATGACATCGCTCTATTTTTAGTCGAACACAGGCTCAGTCTGCTGGTGAACTATACCATATTACAAATGACAGACAGGCTTATCCCCTGATACCAGCTTAAAGCTGTGCATCTGAGGAATTTGCATGGACGAGTGAAGCGCCAGACAATGGAGGTCTAACCACAGGTGCTTTTGGCAGCTATGGAGGACTGGCACTAGACTACAACTACAGTAATTACTTTAGAAGATTACATTGAAGCAGGGAAAATATCACGTGAAAACACAAGAGGTGTTTATGTGGGAGGTTGCTCGAATATGTGTCTGTGTGTGCGTGTGGACGGGGTGTGTTTGGTGGTTAAATGAGTTTAGTTTTACGCCGCTTTCAGCAATATTCCAGCAATATCACGGCGGGGGACACCAGAAATGGGTTTCACACAGTGTACCATGTAGGGAATGGAACCCGGGCCACTAGGCTACCCTACCGCCCCTTTGGTGGTTAAGAGATGGAAGTGTTTGTTGAACGTTTGTTTTAAAACCCTTTCATGCATAAATAGCGTGAAAATATGTTTACACGTGATCTGGAAACCATAGAGACATTAGAGTTGAGTGAGTTTAGTTTTAAGACGCTTTAAGCAATATTCCAGCAATATCACGGAGGGGGACACCTGAAATGGGATTCACACTGGACCCATGTGGGGAATTGAACCCGGAGTCTTAGGCGTGACGGGCGAACGATTGTCATATTCAGACAGGACCAATTCCTTGACACAAGCTGATCTTATCACAGTAAGGGTGTCAGCCCGGGACCGCCACATTTCCCAATTAGTATAGTCCCAGGAGTGCCACAATTGATTTCACTGCAGTTTGTGGCGTTGTGGGAATTATATGGTCGAGTGATTACCGTTTTTGGAAAAAAGAGCTCACTGCTAAAGTCCTAATGACCACATGTTATCTCTGCCTTTAATGTTGCTAAATAAACGACCACATCAAAACTTTTGTATTTCAAACACTTATCACCATTATGGCTAATGTACAAGTGAAAATAACAGTAGTCGAGAACGCAAGAGGTGGCAACAACGTTTTCTTTGATGGCCACAGATACCGTTGTCTCAGCAGTCGCGGCAATAAGAAGTATTGGAGCTGTGCTGTCTCACAGTGCACTGCACGTATTTCTACCCAGGATGGAAAATTATTTGCTGTAGAAGATCAGAATCACACACCCTGTCATTTCTTTTGAGACTGAAGCTAGCATCTTTAAGTCTACACTAATCCAGACAGAGCACCCCCATTCCTACCATCTATGCCGAAGAGATCGCCGCCCCGAGTCGTCAGCCTACGCCGGATGACTTTCTGCAGGCCCTGCCGTCATTCCAATCCATGAGAACCATCATGTACAAACAGAGACACACCACCGTTCCTCGACTGCCCGCGTCCTGACCAGAGATCGTCCTGGAAGGTAGGTGGGCCCAGACCCATGGAGGACCAGTTCCTGTACCGCCTCAACAACAGCATCCTGCTGTTCACCACGTTCAAGAACATGGAGTACCTTACTGCAGCGGACACCATATTTTGCGATGGCACCTTCTACACTGCCCCACGTTTGTTTGACCAAATATATACCATATTTGCTGAAGTGCATGAGACAATGTTCTCCTTTATGTTTGGACTTTTACCAGACAGAACTGAACTCACTTACACCTCGATGTTCGACTTTCTACGCCAGACCCTCAAGACCTGAACTTTCTCTTCGCGACGAATGCTGTACAACTAGATTTTGAGTTGTCTGCTCACAATGCCGTTCGCTCTTCCTATCCTCAAGGTACTGTTGTTCGTGGGTGTTGGAGTTTTTTTTCATTTTACTCAATGCATATGGAGACGTGTGCAGAAGAAAGGACTAACCACGGACTACATGGAGGACCCAGAAGTCAACAAACTGGTGCAAAGAGTTGCTGCTTTGCTACTGGTACCACTCGACAAGGTTGAGGATGTGTGGCTTGAAGCCATTGCAGATAGCCCAGTAGGTCCGAAGATCACCTCATTCATGGACTATGTGACCACATCCTGGCTTGAAGGTCAGCAGTTCCCACCTCCTGTCTTGAACCACTTCGGCAACTCCAGTCACAGGACCAACAACCACCTGGAGGGCTACCACAACAAGTTGAAGCAGCAGCACAGGAGCAAGAGCGCATCCACAAGCACCACCACGCAGGCAGCGATACCGAGTTATCAACAGACGGATTGCGGAACTGAAAGATGACCTGAGGAACGGACAACTGTCTGAGATTGTGTACACAGATCATGTCTCAGAGCTTCTTCATCTTGAATGAATAATGATCTCATGATATGAAAATTAGGTAAACCAAAAGATATCATTTTTATTACACATTTCCACCAGAGAGTAAATGTTTATTTTCTACAAACAATGCTTTAACAAAGTATCAACATCGTCATTACATTGTGTTTTCAAGTGCAATATATTGATGCATTTTTTACTATAAATAGCGTTGTGTGTCCAGCTTATTTATATTGATATATGTATTATGTATATTATGATCGTCATATGTTCTATTGGGGCGGTGGGGTAGTCTAGTGGTTAAAGCGTTGGCTCGTCACGCCGAAGACCCGGGTTCGAATCCCCACATGGGTACAATGAGTGGAGCCCATTTCTGGTGTCCCCCGCCGTGATATTGCTGGAATATTGCTAAAAGCGGCGTAAAACCAAACTCAGTCAGTCAGTCAGTCATATGCTCTATTAATGTTCTATTATTCAAGTTTTAAGTTTATGTCAATCTAGAAATGTTATATTATAACTCTTTGTTACTTCTATGTCTTACATTTGAATAAGGGGTGGTGGAGTAGCCTAATGGTTAAAGCGTTCGCTCGTCACGCCGAAGACCCGGGTTCGATTCCCCACATGGGTACAATGTGTGAAGCCCATTTCTGGGCCTCAGCCGTGATATTGCTGGAATATTGCTAAAAGCGGCGTAAAACCATACTCACTCACATTTGAATAAAACTGACATGCATAGTCTGAGTTCTGTTTTCACTAAGTAAACACTTGACTTGAATGTGCACGGTAATCTAATTAATCACCTGTGAACGGTACCCGGACCGGAACAGTTGTATATCAGAGAACCATTCACAATGCCCAGGAGCGCCACACTACATTTCGCTCCAGAAATTACAAATGTGGCGGTCCCGGGTATAAACCCGATAAAGATAGGACATACAAGGTAAAAATTCCCTTCACTTCACTCTGGTTTTAGATTTCCTTTTAAAAGTTTTGTTCGGACAATAGATCATTTTCACTAACATTGTCCGTACATATTTATATTCATCGGAAGTCAAATTCTCTAAGGATAACAAATGGCAGGGATACCTTCAGCCATTTGAAATCCGATTACATTACATAACATTACTTCATTATAGCCCTGAAACGATAAAAAGTATTCTTCACATTTCCAATTACCATCACGCCGAACACCCGGGATTGATTCCTCACATGGGTACAATGTGTGAAGCCCATTTCTGGTGTCCCCCGAGTGATATTTCTGGAATATTGCTTAAAGCGGCGCAATACAACAGTCATTCACTCTGATTACCTATTTTCAGCACAAACTGTGACACCTTTACGCATTGGCTCGTCACGCCAAAGACCCGGGTTCGATTCCCCACATGGGTACAATGTGTGAAGCCCATTTCTGGTGTCCCCCGCCGTGATGTTGCTGAAATATTGCTTAAAGCGGTGTAAAACCAAACTCACTCACTCACTCTGTTTACCAACGCGAGCCAGGTGAAGCACGGGGGTGTGTGTGGTGTGTGTGGTTTACTTAGGGCGAAGAGAGGGGGCATTTTATGACGCTTCAAACAATAATATTTATTCAAAAACACATCAGTTCTCACAGGTTACAAAACCTGCGCTGTGATCCCAATTAATCACCCGGTCTTTTCGGGTCGCAATGAGCTTGTACGTTTGACCTGGTTGTCAAATGTCATCGTATCCCAATTGCGTAGAACGATGCTCATGATATTCACCACTGGATTGTCTGGTCCAGACTCGATTATTTACACAGAAAAACAACAACTCGAAAGCGTGTATTATTTGTCACGATTACACGCTTTTTCGACGTGTTTGTTGTTGTTGTTAACAAAACATCTGAAAACAAAAAGGAACACGCGCCATTAGCTGACTGGTCCGCATTCGGTTTCTCACAGGCGACTGTGATACGGATGGACGGTATCCTCCCATTTGTTAAACATACCAGTTGTTACACACCACAATACACATAAGGTAACAGACCACTGCACACACCAAAAAACAACAACCCCAAAACAACTGAGTATTAAGGGAAATTTGAATGGGAGGTGAAAAATATGAAATAGGTAAAGAGTAATAGAGATTTGGAATTTAACATAGATGTAGTGTAATAAATGGTTATTGTGATTGTTTTTTGTTTGTTTTGTGAACCAACCCATGTTTAAAAAGTTATTTATTAGGTGAATAATGATAAACATATAAAATGTGCAAGGGTTAACCCCAGCCATTTATAGTAAATGATGTACTTTAATCATTGAGTTAACTCTACTAAATAGTTAATCCTGCCTCGAGAAGATGAAATCATCTCAAGATAAAAACAACTGAATGTACATATTAAATGCCAACTATAAAAACGTCTTTAATCAAACAAACTTTTCTTGAGTAAAAAACTGCAAACGTGAGTGAGTTAATATTTTTAGGCCGTATTTAGCCATATCGTGACTGTCACAAGCTATAAATACAATAGTACATTCAAAAACTATAAAACCTGTCAACACAGAACTAGAAATCACAGATTAATATGTTAATCACTGCATTTTTATATATTACTATTAATAGAAACACACTATACAAATTGGCTACAGATCACCAGCAACCACATTTTGTCACCAAACCAGGGACCAGTACGTGTAATTAGAAACGAATTATCAACAGCTGGGAATACCGGACAGACTCAATAGATGTGCAGACATTTTAGAATTGGCAATGTGAGATGAATGATTATTTTCCGGCGAGAACAGCTGCAGATCATGCTAACTGTTCGAAGCGTCAGTAAAATATAACATTCGACGAACGAACACGAGATGCTTCCCTGGTAAGCCAAGCACGAGTCAAATGTAGTCTGTCTCAGTCATTAAAACCAAATTATTTTGCCAACTGCCTAGCCCTCCTGCACAGCTAAAGCCCTAGATGAAGCAGTCAGGTTCACCTCCCTTCTCAATGGGCCTCCTTTTTAATTTAAATGGGTTTATTTGTTATCAAAATGATATATATATTCAGAGACTAAGCGTTACACTAGAGTCAAATGCGTCACTATGCATGTGACTAGAGCGAGCGAGTTTAGTCTTGCGCCGCTTTCAACACTATTCCAGCAATATCACTACGAGAGGTGAGCTGGGTGAAGTGAAATTGGGTTTAACGTCGTGCTTGAGAATATTTCGCTCATATGATGACGTGCATGCGTGTATGTGCGGCTGCTTGTACTAGCCCAGATTTAAGCTGGTTTTATAGTGCTAGCCCACTGAGATACCATGCCGCAGTGAAGCATGAATACCCCACTCAGACACATTATACTGACTCCGAGAGGACCAGTCATTGTTGTACCCACTAATGCCGAGCGCCAGACAGGGACCAAAAAGTACCATACTTTAACGTCTTTTGGTATGACGCGGTCGGGGATCGAACCCACGACCTTCCGCTCTACGGGCGGACGCTCTAACCACTACACCACTGAGGCAGTCTCACTGCGAGAGACACCAGAATCAGTATCTATCGTTTTGCAGAATTCAGTTATTGGATATGTGTATATTATATTTCGTTAGAGTGTCTGATTTATTTTCGGAAGACTGCAGTGTTGTTCTAAATCATCTTTGTAAAGAGAATACAATGGGAAACAGAGCATACAAATGGTTGGAGAAAGGATTTGGAAAAGGCGCTTTTTGAAAAGTGAAAGGAATGAGTTTAACGTAGGGCTACAGGTTATTGTGAATACGACTGCCTGTACCTTTCAAAACATGTCAAGAGCTTGCCCCTGGGGTACTAGTGAGTGAGTATGGTTTTACGCCTCTTTTAGCAATATTCCAGCAATATTACGGCGGGGGACACCAGAAATTTGCTTCGCACATTGTACCCATGTGGAGAATCGAACCCAGGTGAGAGTGAGTGAGTATGATTTTTCGCTGCTTTTAGCAATATCACGGCGGGAGACACCAGAAATGGGCTTCACACATTGTACCCATGTGGGGAATCGAACACAGGTATTTGGCGTGATGAGCGAACGCTTTAACCACTAGGCTACCCCACCGCACACTGAATTTCTAACTGAGCATCATTCCTCGATAAAAAGACCGCCTCGGTGGTGTAGTGGTTAGAGCGTCCGCCCGGAGAGCGGAAGGTCGCGGGTTCGATCCCCGATCGCGTCATACCAAAAGACGTTAAAATATGGTACCTGCTTGGCGCTCGGCATTAATGGGTACAACAATGACTGGTCGGCTTGGAGTCAGTATAATGTGTCTGAGTGGGGTATTCATGCTTCACTGTGGCATGGTATCTCAGTGGGCTAGCACTATAAAACCAGCTTCAGTTTGTGCTAGCACAAGCAGCCGCACATACACATACACACGCATGCACGTCGTCATATGAGCGAAATATTCTCAAGCACGACGTTAAACCCAATTTCACCTCACTTACTTTATAAAATTGATAAGCGCAAGTCACGGAAACAACATGTACCGTTTTTTAACGACTCTTGGTATGTCACATTCTATCCACAACCCCACGGAGTGTTTTTTATCGCGGCAGACACCAACTTTAAGCTATATCACGGAGGACTGCATATAATCGGGTGGATTCGCCAGACCCGTGAAGATAGGGTTAGATGATCGTCGTGAGTAACAGGACCGGGTTGCCAGGCTCTGCATAATAGTTGAATTCGAATCGGAAATAGAAATCGTCATACTCCTACCCCTCTTTACAAAAAACATATCCAAAACAATCAGTATACAGAGCAGAGCTATTGACTTGTTTGACTGTCACCTTGTATCTCTCGCACAAGAACAGCGGACGAGTCTATTGTATCGTTGAGAGCATGACCCTTGTTGTCTTGATTACGGACCGTTCATATTTTTATTTTTTTATTTTTATTTTTTTTATTTATTTTTATTTTATATTTGGGGGTGATTGATGATATTAAGAGTTCTGTTCTGGGGAGCTAGGAGGGTCAGCAATTTTGTACACACGTACTGGGGGTGGGGTGGGGTGGTGTCAGCAATTTGGTGCATACAATTATGTTTAAAATTATGCTTAGAAATTATGGAAAGGGGAGGGTGGGTCACTTATTTTGTACATACATTTTAGGGGGGTCATTCACATTGTACATGCTTCTCCTTAAAAATCATCAACATCCCCCACCCACCACCACCCTAGCCATAAATTATGAACGGTCCTTTAATCGGTCCGTTCTGTATGACAAGTGGCCGTATGAGAAATGGGCGTATGACTACTGGGCTACAACTCTCGCTGACCTGGTAGATGCATGTCATCGTATCCCTATGTCGTAGATCGATGCTCAACATGTTGATCACTGAATTGTATGATCCAGACACGATTATTTACAGACAGCCTCCATATATATGACATAGCTGGAATATTGCTGATATAGCTGGAATATTGCTGAGTGCGGCGTCAAACAATAAACAAACTTTTTTCGACAAAGCAATGCCTGAAATCACGGGGAACACATCATATCATCGGGGTACGACGACTGTCAGGTCGTACAGCCTGGCGGGCGGTGGGGTAGCCTAGTGGTTAAAGCGTTCGTTCGTCACGCTGAAGACCCGGGTACCATTCCCCACGTGGATACAATGTGTGAAGCCTATTTCTGGTGTCCTCTGCCATGATATTGCTGGAATATTGCTAAAAGCTGCTGCGTAAAACTAAACTCACTCACTCGTAGAGGCTGGCCTGCTGATTCGTATTTACTCTTACGACAGACATGACACCCGCGGCCTATTCTTACCCAGAATTATACAATAGGGAAGCTTTAGAGTGAGTGAGTATTGGCATCAGCAAAGTTTAAGCTCGACGCGGATTTAATGAATGAGTGAGTTAAGTTTTACGCTGCACTCAGCAATATTCCATATATATGGCGGCGGTCTGAAAATAAATCGAGTCTGGACCAGACAATCCAGTGATCAACAGCATGAGCATCGATCTGCGCAAATGGGAACCGATGACATGTCTCAACCAAGCCAGCGAGCCTGACCATCCGATCCCGTTAGTCGCCTCTTAGGACAATCATGGGTTACTGAAGGTTCATTCTAACCCGGATCTTCACGGGTGCGGATTTAATGAAATGATATTGAGTAAGTGAGTACATTTTACGCCTTTTTAGCAATGTAATATTCCAGCCATATCAGAAATACCAGAAATTGACCTCATACATGCGGGGAATCTAACCCTGCGTCCTGAACGAACACTTTACCCATTGTGCTACCACACTGCATCTGGTACAGAGGAAGAAGAGGGTACAGTGAAGAAGAGATTAGACACGAAATGAGGATGAATGTGCCAGAAAAGGAATAGTTTTTGTCTGTTCATTACATTTTATCACAGAGGCGTTGGAGTAGCCTCGTGGTTTAGCGTTCGCTCGTCACGCCGAGAACCCGGGTTCGATTCCCCACGTGGGTACAATGTGTGATTCCCATTCCTGGTGTCCCCCGCCGTGATATTGCTGGAATATTGCTAAAAGCAGCGTAAAATCCAACACTCACTCACATTTAATACCTGGATCGGTTCACGTTTTTGTATGATATACATATTAATCGTAATTAATTTTGTACAATTAAAGTGCCTAATCTGGTACAATTTGAAGTGTGCACCTCTGATCAAATACATGTATTATAATCTCGATCCCTTCAGTAAACGTTGAAACAAACTAACCCCTTCTTGAAAATATCCTCGAATAAATAGAAGGAAGAATGTGCAAGTATTGGCAGAGATTTGGGTCATATTTATTTACGTTTTACTCGTTTAAACAGTACACGCCTGTTCTCTTGTTTGGATTAATGTCAAATAAAGTGCCGGAACAAAACATAAACAAAACGTCGTGCTGCACGTGCTCAACATGGTACTAACTAGACAGAAATAACACAATCAACAGTCTCCAATGCCCCACCTCGTGGATTGGTTTTTTTTAGACACTGCCCCCACAACCGTCATCACCGCCGTCGTCATCACTGTCGTCGTCATCACCGCCGTCATCATCACTGTTGTCGTGTCATTACCGTCGTCATCATCACTGTCTTCATCATCGCTGTCGTCGTCCTGGTGATCAAAATCCGGAGCCCAAGTTGTTGGCAATATGACCTCACCGAGCCATGCAGAGTGATGTCCTGTGGGCGTGCAGGAGACATGTACATGTCAGACTGTGGGTTCCATTCCCTTATTCGCCCTGATCATGATGTTTGGTTTGTCACTACCATATCCGAGCTCCCGGCTTTTCCCAAAGTGATAAACGTTCACATTGTGGCACGCATACTATAATTATTGTGTTGAAAGTACAGTCTGAATCGTAAAGAAAAAATTACTCCATTACATCATGTACATGCTCTCATATGTGGCAAATACGTACACTAAAGAAAACGTATTTTTCCTCTTTTGTTCATTTTTTTTAAATTACTGTAACAACTTGGAAACTTGGACGATTTGCAAAAATAAATAGCAGACTCTTTTCAGAAGAATATAATCCGTTAATGAGACTTCTTACCGCAAGGGCCCGATGATCGAGATAAAAAAAGTCGAAATCCGAGGGAAAAACGAAATTTGAGTTGAAAAGGTTGTTTCTAGGAAGTACTTGTTTGTAAATATTAGGGGCGGGGCAATTTCAGGGCCGGCATATCTTGGAAAACAAGATATATATGCTGAAATTTTTAAATTCGTCCTTGGACGTTCTAGTCATACTCGATGCATGTAGCCAATGTCAAACGTAAGGTGGTATATGTCCGAATTACAAACTGATATGAAATGCACGTGTGTGCGCTGATAACCACGCGCCTACGTCGTACGACAATCACAATTTACGAGCAAGCCAGCTTACGAGCACCTCGCAACGTCTTAGATCGGGTCATATCAGAGAGTAAATTTTAATGTGTACTTTTTTTTCAGGCGATGTTTCGGTTCAGAGTGTCGTAGCTTATCAGTGGAGAGCCTCTCCTTCACAGACATATGTTTTGACTTTATTCTACGGCTAGAACAAGCAATCGTCTGTTGCTGTAGTTATCAATTCGTCACTGTTTCGGGAGAGTCGACGTTGGGAACATGAACGTTAAGTTAAAGTATATGATTGCCCCTCACCTAATTCGTGACCAATTCTGGGACAAATATTCTTGTAGTTGACGGAAAGATGCGAGAGGTGCCGAATGACGGATACACCTTCATGACCAAATCGCATCACGTGACAAACGTTCCTGTTAAATATTTAACAGGAAAAGTATACAAGCTCTTATGTGATCTTTTTGTTTGAAAATGTCAACACGCCTGATCACAATACGCAGAAATGACATATGGTATTGTATTGTATTAACAAGGGCGGTGGGGTAGCCTAGTGGTTAAAGCGTTCGCTCGTCACGCCGAAGACCTGGGTTCGAATCCCCACATGGGTACAATATCTGTACATTACTGATGACACCCACCGTGATATTGCTAAAAGCGGTGTAAAACTAAACTCACTCACTACAAGAGCGAGTGAGAGTGGATATGTAAGCCCCATCATGGCTGTGGAAACCAATAACGGATTTCTTGTGTATGCGTCATCATTGACTCATCATTCCTGTTTAGAATAGAATCGGGTCCTTGGCGACTGACTGAGTTTGGTTTTACGCCGCTTTTAGCAATATTCCAGCAACATCACGGCGGGGGACACCAGAAATGGGCTTCACACATTGTACCCATGTGGGGATTCGAACCCAGGTCTTCGGCGTGACGAGCCAACGCTTTAACCACTATGCTACCCCACCGCCCCGAGGAATATAACTGCAAACAATATCACGTACATTGTCCATATTTTTTTAGTAAGTTTAGAAATTAATCTTACTTTGAAACGATCGCGTTTGAAAACTAACTCTCTCAACGTAACCAATCTTAGCGAAATAGTAGAACCGAACACGCCCTATCGTCACGTGACATTCACGCGACTGAAAAAAGTCGTCTGCTCGCTTTCGTCTGCTATTTTCGTCGACATGGGAAAATCTCAAGACTTGCCTTCGGCCGTTAAAACTATTATTGTAGAACGATATCAGGATGGCCAAAATTGTTCAGCTATTGCAAGACATTTCGGCTTGCCCAGAAGTACTGTTTATTCTTGTGTAAACCGTTTTCAACGAAGAGGCTCGATTGAGAATCGCCATCGAACAGGTCGTGCTGCCAAGGTGTCACGGAGAGGTAGGAGACAGTTGTTTCGGATCGTGAAAGACAATCGCATCGCACCTTTACATGAAATTACCAACATTTTTAATAGGGGTAGAAATTCCCCTGTCTCACGGAGGACAATTAGACGGGTTTTACATGAGAATAAATTTCACAGGCGTATCGTTAGAAAGAAAATAAGAATTCGAGAGAACAACATCAGAAAACGTCTCGCATGGGCAAGAGGGCAAAGGTACAAAACTGTGGATAATTACTGGAATAGAGTAATGTTGCTATTGCTGTATGCGGCGTAAAACTGTACTCACTCACTGCTATTATTACTATTATTATTATCATTAATTGCAACAATGAAACACATTTTCCATGAACTCGTCTATATTAAAAGTAACAGAAATTTTGTCCATGAACAGATCTCTTCTGTATCACCTGTAACCCTGGTGTGCTGAAATAAAAAGTGGAAGAAAAAAACAAAACAACATACACTCAATAGCCAATACATTCGTAAATATTCCGGTTTCGGAACAATTAAACACTTTTATTCATATTGAAACGTTTTTTAAATATTAAAATACTATTAACAAATTTCATAAGTAACAATCAGTACATTTCAGCGCAAATACGTAAAGTTTTACTGTTTCTATTTCCTTTGTTCCAAGACGATATAAAGTCTTCGTTTCAAGTAATAAACATTACCAGTTAATCTGATAACTTTATATTACCCGGCTGGAGTAAATAATAAAAATTAATTGAAAGTTAAAAACCGTTTTATGTGAAGAGTTGACTGCAATGCACTTGAAATTTGACACTTTGTCATCGAACGAAAACGCTATAGACGTTCACGCTATCAATTACTAGAAACAGGTGTGCTAATATCTATGGATTTACTATCTGATATTGATATTTCCTATCCAAAATATCTTCCTGTACTCATTTTTCAATTTAAAATTTCGAACCACCACGACAGGAATTACCTGCGAAGGATGTAAATTCCGATCCGAAGTATTGTTTACATATCCAGAAGGCACGTGCTCGCTGTCAAAATAGTTTGATTAAACGGAAGGGTCTATTTATTTGAAGGTGATATGGGTTAATCGTGGTATACAGTTTACACGAGCGAGTCCATCTGGGTGTGTGGTTTTTATCTGTCTTTAATCTGACCACATCTGCCAATATTCACCTCTATTAACAAGTTCAATTGAGCAGATAAAACGTTCCATTCACAAGCAATGCATCGCTCGCCCCAGATCACCACTTGAGCTCAACCCCTGTAGCGGGCGATAGGCGCTGCTGGTGTTTGATGTGGAGTTTTCGAGTGGATGTACGTCGGAAGGAGGTGTGTGGGGATATCATCAACCGGTGACTGCGACAGTGTACAATGTATATGGATTACTTTGAATGACACGCCTATTTTCATCACCTACACGATGACATAAACAGACATTCAGGTAAGGGAAAATACCCGGCGATCTTCAGCCTTATGTATTTACCTGTGCGGGATGTCTCATAACGATAGACCCACAGCGAATGTTAAATGAGATTGTCTTCTTCAACACTATCTTCAAACTTTATCAGAGCCCTGAGCCTTGATAGGAGAACAGGGTATTGTTTTACCTGACTGGTTTTAATTTCATCACTTGACGGAAATGTACATGCACTGTCATCCACCAACCGGCGCCTGTCAAAGCCACGAGCTAGTTCCCGCGCTTGCTTTGGCCTGAGAAGTGCAGGGTAATATTATATACCAGGGTCATATTGTATACATGAAGGGGGTATCGATTTTTATATTAGGCCATCTGGTCAGGTAGTATTGTTCGCAAGCTCGACCTGTTTAATAGATGTCAATATCAGCTGGGCTGGGGTAGACATTTTATGGAGAATTTACATTACTCAAGTCAACTATATTAACAAGACCTCAAACCACAATGATTGTTCTACTGTGGTCTGAATAGTTTTCACGATTTCATTTTTCATATATGTGATATGCTTGGAATATTGTGGAATGTTGCAACAACAAACAAACATGTACCTCACTCACTATAAAGTCACTTTCAGTTTTATGAGAATACAACAATCCCTAAAAGCAGACAGCAATTCCTTTTTAAGTTTTTGGTTTTGTGCATAGACCCACCTCACATTGTAAACTGTAAGTGACTCATTAATAGTGCATGTGTGAAAACATGTATGGTAGACTGAAATAGCATACCAAGCAGTAGCTTCATACTGAGATGACAGACCTGTGGGTGTTTCTTGCTGTGAGTAAGTGAACTTGTGAGTTACATGTATGTTACATCAGCATTGTCTATGCCAGCAGCAACCTGTTACTGCTTGTGACCCAGCTACCTTCTCCGCTCCCTCTTCCCCTCTCTCCTTCTTCCCCAACACTCACACACAGACACACAGACACAGATACTCACTCACTCGCTCCCTTACTCACTCATCCAATTACCCATCCGCTCCCCCCTCACTCACTCACTCACTCACAGAACAGCAACCTGTTACTGCTTGTGACCCAGCTACCTTCTCCGCTCCCTCATCCCCTCTCTCCTTCTTCCCCAACACTCACACACAGACACAGATACTCACTCACTCGCTCCCTTACTCACTCATCCAATTACCCATCCACTCCCCCCTCACTCACTCACTCACTCACAGAACAGCAACCTGTTACTGCTTGTGACCCAGCTACCTTCTCCGCTCCCTCATCCCCTCTCTCCTTCTTCCCCAACACTCACACACAGACACAGATACTCACTGGCTCCTTCTTACTCACTCATCCACTCACCCATCCACTCCCCCTCACTCACTCACTCACTCCACTCACTCACAGAACAGCAACCTGTTACTGCTTGTGACCCAGCTACCTTCTCCGCTCCCTCATCCCCTCTCTCCTTCTTCCCCAACACTCACACACAGACACAGATACTTACTCACTCACTCATGCACTCACTCATCCAATTACCCATCCACTCTCCCCTCACTCAATCACTCACTCACTCACTCACTCACAGAACAGCAACCTGTTACTGCTTGTGACCCAGCTACCTTCTGCCCCCCTCCCCCACCACACTCTCACAGACACAGATACTCACACACACACGCTCACTCACAGAACAGCAACTTGTGACTACATTAGACCCCGCAATGCTTCCCCCTCCCTCCTAAGACACACACACGCACGTAGTCGCACACTCCAGATGCATGCACACAGGCACACACTCATACAATTTACATGACACTGTTAACAGAGTCCACAGAAAAACACAACCTCACAGCAATACTGAAAACATTATGGATAATAACTTCTTTTTTTGTGAGTTGGACTTATAAGTACAGATTCCTCCTAAACAACGCCACAAGACTGTTCCAAAACGTCACACCGACAAAATCAAAGAAGTAGTTATCCATAACTTTGTCAGTATTGTACTTCCCATCTTCCAAAATGTCTCTCAAAGATACCCGTGAAGGTCCGGGTTAGAAGAATATTGATCTTCAGTAACCCATGCTTGTCATATGAGGCGACTAACGGGATCGGGTGGTCAGGCTCGCTGAATTGGTTGACACATGTCATCGGTTCGCAATTGTGCAGATCAGTGCTCATGCTGTTGATCACTGGATTGTCTGGTCCAGACTTGATTATTTACAGACTGCCACCATATAGCTGGAATATTGCTGAGTGCGGCGTAAAACTAAACTCACTCACTCTCTCAAAGAAGTTATCCTCACAGCACCCAGAGACCAATGAGTAAAGTCCCACCGTGGGTTCAGTGTGTATCTCAAAGCAGCATCGGCTAAAGTTGACATGGAAAGTCATTTAATTGAATTAAACTGAATTAGGAACCATACTCATCTCCATCACTTCTGGTCTATTTAAAGTTCTATAATAAAATCAATTGTCAAATTTCAACTGAGGGCGCCTCTACCAAGGTTCAGTATACATGAGTTTCCACTTCAGCAGAAGATAAGGGATGAAGAGTCGGTTGAAATCAAGAATTTGATTTCTCTAATATGAAGTGTGATGAATTCTGTTAACTGGAATTACCTGCAGAAAAAGTAACAGACTTCAGGTGTTATGAGCCCGTAGTTATCATGATAAACACGCGTCAGTATAAAACAAATACACACTGTTCGGTGGAGGAGAATTTTCTGGGATGTAGGTCTGTAGGTACATTAGTCAGTATGTGTGTAGGTCTCTAGGTAGCTAGTGAAATGGGTAGGACACATGCATGTGTTTTCTGTGTGTACCGTGAAACCTGTCTAAACCAGTACCACACAGGACCGAAATAAAATGCCAGTTTAGACAGGGTGCCGGATTGGACAGTGATGATCTTTTTCCAACATGGCTGCCATTTACACTCGTCAATATTTACTCTCTGACACATGTCACTGACTTGAAAACAGTTAATGCAATCCCCCAGTGTTTATAAACCTACGAGCGTTTGGTTCGCCGCGCGATCACTATTCCTGATTATCTAGTGTGCCAAGAAGATTAATTAGTGTATTGGATTATGTGTCCTTGATTGGACTGCTCATACCAATGCCAGTTTAGACACTGTTAATGACAGTTTAAATTGCTTGTTGGGACCGGAAAGTTGTGCTGGAATACAGAATAGACAGGTGCTGGATTAGACAATGTTTTAATGATCATGATATTGTTATAAGATGACGGGACCAACATTTTATGCTGGTTTTGACAGTGTGCCAGATTAGACAGGTGCCAGTGTTGGCAGGTTTCACTGTATATAGGTATTAAAGGTAGGTTACATTGGCTAGGTGAGTGAGTATAGTTTTATGCCACACTCAGCATTATTCCATTGTAGGCAGGTAGTTGTTTAAATAGGTAGTGGGTTCGTGAATGTTTAGGTGGGTAGATTGTAGCGGTGTGACGATATATCGAGATGCATTGATGCATCGATCCATGGGCCGCCGATACAGTGAATCAATACAAAATTTTACATTGTCATATATCCCGATACGATACTTCAAATGGGCCACGATACATCGATGTTTAACTTTGAATATTGCCAAATCGCGATATCTGTCAAGATATACTGTTTTTAAAATCAGCACAGAGTTCATTCTATCATGTGACTGCAATGACAGCATCCAGCAACATGCAGATATTAAAGATGTTTTTTATCTATGTTTTCTCTTTATAATAGTATTTTGTTTTATTTATTTTGTACTTGTTTTTGAAAAAGTGCCTAATGTGACTTTTTGCAAATTAAAGTTTCTTTCATTTAAACATTGTTTTTGTTTTGATCTTAATGTGTTAGAGTTAGTATCATCATACGTATCGTATCACCACCCTTATATTGGGATTTGTATTGTATCGCAGCTTTAGTGCGCAATACTTTGACAATATATCGTTAGGACTAAAATTTCATATCTTGATGTATCATATCGCAGGATGTATGCCAATACCAGCACTAGTAGATTGGCGATTTGTAGGTAGGTTGATGGGTAGGTAGGTGTTTAGGTAGGTAGGCAGGTAGATAGATGGATGTTTTGATAGGTGGGTAACTAGGTACGTAGATATTTGGGTATGTGGATATATAGGTTGGTCTCATGGTAGATAGGTAGGTGTTAGTGGTGTAACGATTCATCGATAGTATCAATGTTTGCATCGTCAACTACGTGATACACATTTAGGCAATATATCAGGATGCTTATATCACTAGGGTCTATGATACATCGACAATATATCCCGATACAACTTAAATGCTACTTAAAGTTGTGAGGAGTATTGCATTAGGAATAGGAAGGGGAGTCTCTTTGAAATTCTTCTCAATTTTAAACAAATTGAACCCTATAGGAATTTGTTTGTGTCTGCTATCTTGCTACATGAACAAAGGAGTTGGTGTATAAGTGAAAAAGTGTGAACACCTTTCAAACTCTGTGAACTGTAGAATAAATATCTTCAAGTAATTGAAATATGTTTTAGTTGTTTGACAAATAACACAACTTATTAACAACTATGAACGATGTCTTAGCTTTGTTAAGAAAGATTACAAAGAGAACATAAAATTTAGAAAGCATACTTAAAAGTTATTTTCAGTGATTCTGAATTCTGATATAAATTGTAAAGTATCGGGATACGTATAGTATCGCCACCATTGTATCGTGATGATAATCGTCTCGCAGGTTCCTTGCCAATACTTTCATTATGTTCATGATATATCGTCTCGCCTCATTAAACTGTTATCGCAGATATTGCCACATATTGATGACACCGTTTGGCTGTCAACGCTGATACTCCATCAGAAGTACTGTACATGTTGCAGCATCAGACACAGTTGTCGGGTAGACAGCATGAGTTCCCGTCTACCTACACCGACCAAAACAGGTCAAAAAGTCATCACAGACCACCTCGGGTCAAAGGTCGTCACAGGTGTCAGCACTTAGTCATGTCAGTCGCAAAGAGAAATATCGCAGGATTAAATCACGTGCACAAGAAGGACCAAAGTCAAAACTTCCAGGAACCAGACTGAGAGGTAAGAATTACATTTGACCTTTCCTCAGTGAAATCCCCCTAGGGTTCCACAAGTACTTGTTCAAGAATGTTGAAGCACCTGTGTCATAGAGAAACATGTTGTTTTGTTTCAGGAACTACACATAACATGCACCCAATAATTCTTGTTTCTCTGTCTGCCAAATACAACAGTTTTGTTGAAATGTATTTACACGAAGTACACTTTGTCTACACAACACCTGTCTCCGCTGGGTCCAAGAGGTAAGGTAACACGGTTTGTTCCAGCATACCATCTCACAGAGTTCTACCTTTCTGTTTGAAGGCCTTCATAAATCAGACCTTCAGTATTGCATGTCGTTGAGATACGATTCAATGATGTATAGATGCATCGTGGATTAAACCTGACGATATGATTCACTATATGCTTAGCAATGTATCGACAATGTTTTACAGCTGTATTGATGGCAAATACCAACTCAGGCTTGTGTTTCCTTACTGTGTAGTGGAATGCCAAATCTGATGGCATGATTCTAAAGGATGAGCTAACCAATCACACAAGTTTAATGAAAGAAAGTTACACAAGTGGAATGTCATTATACAGGTGTTAAATTTTAAATTCCTTGACACAAGGGTGTCATAATGACAAAATCCAAGAATACGAAAGTGCTTTGCCACTAATTATACAAGGGGTGTGATT
Source organism: Haliotis rubra (assembly GCF_003918875.1). Lineage (NCBI taxonomy): Eukaryota > Metazoa > Mollusca > Gastropoda > Lepetellida > Haliotidae > Haliotis > Haliotis rubra. Next base: position 1,659,880 of record NW_025767535.1, read on the forward strand.
GCAGTGCCAAGTGCCATTATACAATGGGTGTCATTGCGATGAAGTGCCATTATACAAGGGGTGTGTCATTGCGATGAAGTGCCATTATACAATGGTGTTATTGTGGTGAAATGTCATGATACAAGGGTGTTATTGTGGTGAAATGTGATACAAGGTGTGTCATTGTGATGAAATGTCATGATACAAGGTGTTATTGTGATGAAGTGCCATGACAGTCACTGTACCATGACACAAGGGTGTAATTAAGATGAAGTCAATGTACCATGACACAAGGGTGTCATTATGATGAAGTCACTGTGTGACACAAGGGTGTCATTATGAAGTCACTGTACCATTAAGTAAGGGTGTCATTGTGATGAAGTCACTGTACTATGACACAATGGTGTCATTAAGAAGTCACTGTACCATGACACAAGGGTGTCATTGTGATGAAGTGCCGTGACACTGGAGTCATAGTGATGAAGTGCCATCATTATGCTAGATTATTATTGGGATAAAGGATTCAAATACAGGGAAATCATGAACTGGCATTTTTGTGTGATTTTGAGCTAAAGATATTTGTCTGTTCATCATGTCTAAACACATTGTTGTGGACTATCTCTGGGGGTGCATGTATGACAGAGGCAATAGGTATTCTTGGAATTACACAACATGACTCTCACTGAAACAGGAATGTCATGTAGAGGCGTGAGCTGTGTCATACCATGCCCAGTCAGCATAACTCTTTAATGATTTAGTTTGCCCCTGGTCAGTGTGGTGTTAGTTACCCTTCTGTCAGTTAGCCTGATGGCGATTAGCCTTCTGTTGGTTAGCCTGATGGCGATTAGCCTTCTGTTGATTGGCCTGATGGCGATTAGCCTTCTGTTGGTTAGCCTGATGGCGATTAGCCTTCTGTTGGATAGCCTGATGGTGATTAGCCTTCTGTTGGTTAGCCTGATGGCGATTAGCCTTCTGTTGGTTAGCCTGATGGCGATTAGCCTTCTGTTGGTTAGCCTGATGGCGATTAGCCTTCTGTTGGTTAGCCTGATGGCGATTAGCCTTCTGTTGGTTAGCCTGATGGCGATTAGCCTTCTGTTGGTTAGCCTGATGGTGATTAGACTGATGTTGGTTAGCCTGATGGCGATTAGCCTTCTGTTGGTTAGCCTGATGGTGATTAGACTGATGTTGGTTGGTTAGCCAAATGTTGATTAGTGTCATATTTGTGAGGCTTCTGCTGGTTTGTCAAGAGTTGATTTGCCTTTTGCTGGGTATTCCTACCTTTATATCCTCATGCTAGGTAGCCCTAAGGCTCAGAGTAATTATATGTTCCTTTCAAGACCTCTGAGAAGGAACTAACTCCCGGCATCCTGTGCTGTGGGAAACAAGAAGTATTCAAATTGATTGTATGCAGGTGTCCCTCGATAAAGTTCCAGTCATTTTACTTAATTAATTCTGTTTATCAGAACCAAAATGGATTTTTGCGTGGATTGAAACCTGAAAGGATGCTCATGCTGTTGACCACTGGTTGATCAGCTCCAGTCTTTAATATTTACATGCTGTCATGAAGACAAGGGCATGTTCTTTGATGACTGTATTCAATCAATTAACAGTATTGAAGTCTCAACCAGACAAACCAGTGGTTGACATAATGAACTACGATCTACAGCATCAGGTCATGTTTGCCTGACCATCCAATACCCTGTAGTAAGCTCTTACACTGAGAACCAAATCATCTCTGATTCTGAAGTTTTGTAGATAATTTTAAAAAAAGATAAATATAAATCTGGGACTGAATGTCATTCTACCACTGCATCAGTTATAAAACTGATATCCTTACAGCACACACTTGCCAAACGATTAGACATCGAGGTCTGCAGTCTGGAGATTGACAAATCCAACACTCCAAGCCATGTTAATTCCAAACCACCTACCATCAAAGCTAAACATTCTTTCGGATTTGAAGTGGCGATTAAGTTTATCGACACATGTACTCCATGTGTACTTTAAAAAAAAATTACACCTCACAACCTGAATTGAAGTTTATTTAAGCCGTGAAAGGTGAAGTCAGTTTCAGGCCATCTTTCCAACATGCAGTTGGTTGCCATGGTAATTAGAAAATGCCTGGCAATTTCCTAATTCCTGAAAGGGATGCACCCTGCTGTATGGTCAAATTCCAAGAAATTTCCGAAACTGCTCTTATCTGGAACTGGTACCGTGGTTAAGCCGAAAGTTCCTGTTTGTGCTTCAGATTGTTTAGTCTTGTGTGTTACCAGGAGGCACTGGATGTTACCATTACTTCAAGGTTAATGGTAGTAGGAATTCCTCTAAATGTATGCTTACAAGTATGCTGGATGGATAATGTACGGAGGATATTGTTATTTTTCATCAAATACAATCTCATCAAGTGAAAATTATCTCTTTAAAGTATCACAGAGTGAAGTGTTGTTCCCCTTTTGTTTACAGGTTAGATTTTATTGCTGACATGTGAGGTGGTATTTTGTTGGAGAAGGAATTTTGATTTTTTTGTCAATCTTGGCTTCTGGGTGATAAATTTTCCCTGAACAAGGAAAAGGAGTATCCATCAGGAAGGAGAAGTGGAACAATTTAAAAAAAAACAACCCATTTTTCTCAGGACATCTAGCGCACAATTTCTTTTATTTTGTAAAACCTGAAATTAAATGCAGTTTTACTGGTATTTTACTGCAACAAAATATTTTTCTCACAAATCACACTTATCCCCATTGTTACTGGACTTCACTAAATTATTCAGTATCAGTTTTCATTGTTTATATTCAGGTATTCTGGACCTGAACAAAACCAATCATAGCTAGCATGTCAACAATTCATTCTCACCAGCTAATAAATAAATATAAATAAATAAATATTTTTCTTCTATCATATAGTCTCAAAAAGGGGTTTACAGGATGAAGTATATAATTGTTTTTAAATATTTTCATTGACAGGTTTTGTACACAAACTTTAGCAAGCTTTATAACCTTCTACTGAACATGCTCGGTGATGTTCTTGAACTGACGTAACCTCAATCTAATCTGTTATATCTACCTGACCTCGAGCTAGTGACTAGGAGTGCCATCAAGTCTCTTCTGTGATGTTCAACAACAATCTCTGAATTTAAGACACTTTTATCTATTGATATCAGTTTTGAACTCATATTTTTTCTTTAAGTTATGAGACAGGATGAGATTAATACCAACAATATGCCAAGTTCTCATTGTTGATTTGATGTTAATGTCATGACAACTGAAAATGTTTTAAGAAAAAATATTCACAAAGGCATATTATGAGCAGCACAAAATATTTGAATAATATTTCTTTAGAAAAGTAAGCATTATCCATAAAGGAGATATACCAAACATATATTAGTCAGCGATTTAAACATTTTTGATGATTATTCATAAAATGTTTCAAAACTTGTATATTTGATATTTCTACTCAGCCTAATGAGATACCCCAATACCTCTTTAAAAAATATTCTATGATGGATGGAAAATACCACTGCACCCTTTTTAAAGGATTATGTGTATTTTATGTAACAAAATTTAAATATATGTATTTTATTAATTTATTTTTAAAAAATTCTGGTATATTATATAAAAGCCAATCTAGCCAGACCTGTTTCACACAAGCAAGATGAGAAAATTGTATTGTGAAGAAGAGAACTTCAAAGACTAATTCTTAGTCAAGTGGAATAGAGTGAATTGAATCAACTATTGTGTATTCACTCAGAGATGCATTTGTTCAGTTGTTGATTGTCAGTAAGGTAGCCTCATGGTTTAAGTGTTCTCTCATCACACCGAAGACCCGGGTTCGAGACGCCATAAAGGCGACTATGCTTGTCGTACTCCCAACATGGGTCGACAATGTGTCAAGCCCATTTCTGGTGTCCGCTGCCATGATATTGCTAGAATATTGCTGAAAGCAGCATAAAACTAAACTCACTCACTCAGTTGTAGAATAACCGTAGAAAATGCATCACTGGATCAAAAACTAAATACTTTAAGTCTAATAACATGAGAACTCACACGCACATACTGCCTTTAACCATTTTCTTTCTCTAACCTTGTTTATTCCCCGAAGTACAGACAATCCTGTCTCAAGTATGGACATAGTTAAGTCATCAACACTTCAGGTGTAAACGATAACCTCTTGTTGTAGGAGGTTAATGATAAACAAACTTCCACGCTACCTGAGATCGAGAGAGAGCAAGGCCATGTTGATTCGCTTGAGACTCGTAGCCCCAGAAAATGATGAAGGCCTCACATATGGTCAGCATAATCCACTTGCTACTCTGTATGCGTGGTCGACATTCATTAGCAGAACCTCGAGATGTATACTCAAAGGTGAAAGAAACTGATTGTGCTTATTTTTCTGAAAAATGTATTCTAATTATGAGGATTTGAACTTTATGAGGTGATTACAATCATAATATTAATGCATTACCAAATTAATCCAATTGTCGAATTTTGGCAAAAGATGTTTTATGAAATTAATGCGATTACCCTGCCTTGAACTATAACAACCAATCATCGAAATAGAATATGGTGACTGTAGACTTTGAATTCTGCGTGTGATAGCAATTCAATTGAATAACACCATTTGCTATCTTCACAAACTTAACAGAGATAAGATTACAGTCGTGTGTACACTGATCTAAACACCAGGATAATGCCCCATGAGTATTCAGTTGGTAGTCTAGTGTTTAAAGCGTTTGCTCGACAAGTGGAAGACCCTGTTTGATTCCCTGCATGGTACAATGCGAGTTTTCCATATATTCCCAGCTGCCATAATTTGCTTTTTATTGCTATGTACCAGTGCACAAAATGCAGATAAGAGTTACCCAATAATTATTTGTTTTTAATTTGCATATGATGCATATGGTTATTGCTGATTCATCATAAAACAATAATAACAACTCCCCATAACAGACTGGTTTGGTTTACATTCAGCGTGGTAGCTTTGTGGTTAAACTGTTTGATCATCATGAGGCCTAAAAAAAAAGCTTGTTGTTCCGATTTCCCGACCGACCCTAAATATTCCCGCTGAGCCTAACATTTTTACTCACCACATAATAAATTAAATCTATTTTCTGACACATGAGTAATGTAAAAATATTTTGCCCAAAAAAACCCAATCTACCTACCTACCCTAGTTCTGAAATGTAGGAAATCGGAACCACAACATTTATTTTGTTGGGCCTGGAGAAAATCCAGATTTGATTCCCCACACGTGTGAAGCCCATTTCTGGTGTCCCTTGCTGTGATATTGATGAAATATTGCTGAAAGATGCATAAAACACTACACACTCACTCACTCAAATAGGGAACGGAACCTGATGTATTATTATCATTGTTGTTATTATTATATGTCAATTAGTGATGGGAATTGGTTGAAATTGATAATTAGTTCATTACCAACAGGGCGGTGGGGTAGCCTAGTGGTTAAAGCGTTGGCTTGTCACGCCGAAGACCCGGGTTCGAATCCTCACATGGGTACAATGTGTGAAGCCCATTTCTGGTGTCCCCGCTGTGATGTTGCTGGAATATTGCTAAAAGCGCGTAAAACCAAACTCAGTCAGTCAGTCATTACCAACAAGCAATCATCGAAAAAATTGGTTAGCATCATTTTTTAGATTTTCCTATACAGGTTGTTATTGCAGATAAGCTAAACATGGTTCTCTGTTGTTTTTTGCTTTATTTAGAAACTGCACAAACTGCATTTGCACATTTCACATCCAGTGTAAAATGATGCAACTTGCTACTTTAAAATGATGACTAGTATAAACATAAACTGCCCAGAGTCTTCAAGAAATATTCAGTCATGACTTTTCAGTTAGTGAAGTGAGCTTTCTAAGAATTAAACATGTTTTCAGGCCCTGACAACTTCTACGATATGTTCAATCGTCAAGTATTTCATACACTAAAACACTAGTTCCAAAATCGTTTGTGTTCAATTATCAGAAAATCTGATCGATTGCTTGGTCATTCGGACACTGCGACCAATCTTTGATTATTTCAATTAATCGGAACACTACTAATGTCAGTAGAAGTGATCAGTGCATTATTAAATGTTTAAACTAATGATTGAGGCGCTTCAGCTGTGGAATACATCGGACCCAGTATGTATAATGTATCATCATCACATCTCCGGAGAGCGGAAGGTCGCGGGTTCGATCCCCGACCGCGTCATGCCGAAAGATGTTAAAATATGGTACTTGTTGGTCCCTGACTGGCACTCGGCATTAATGGGTACAACAAGGACTGGTCGGCTCGGAGTCAGTATAATGTGTCTGAGTGGGGTATTCATGCTTCACTGCGGTATGGTATTTCAGTGGGCTAGCACTATAAAACCAGCTTCAGTCTGGGCTAGTACAAGCAGCCACACATACACATACACACACATGCACGTCGTCATATGAGCGAAATATTCTCAAGTATGACGTTAAACCCAATTTCACCTCACAAACTGGAGCTGTTAAGGATGTAAGTTTACAGTTGCGTTAAGCTGAAGACATAAATATAAAGCAACCTTGGGTTTACTGTTACAAGGGGCGGTGGGGTAGCCTTGTGGTAAAAAAAATGACTCGTCATGCCAAACACCCAGGTTTGATTTCCACATTGGTACAATATGTGAAGCCCATTTCTGGTGTCCCCCAACCGTGCTATTTCTGGAATATTGCTAAAAGCCGCGTAAAACTAGACTCACTCCCTCATTAACTTTACTGTTAATATGTATGTCACAAGAACTGTGATTGTAGTGGTAAACATAGTCTAGCCTTTATCTGAGTTGCTCTTATGGCAGTGTGTCTGCGATGAACTGTATTACGTAACAATGGCTTTCTGATTGTGTGGAGTTGTGCCAGAGGTGGAATGTTTGCCAATGTCGAACTGTACCAAGATGCAGAAGATCTGAGAGGAATCTTTCAACCTTTGAGGGAGTTTGAGGCAGGAGGATGATATGGGGGTGGGGGTGACACACATCCTTGGTGCTGCAAGTTGCTGGGCAGAGTTGTGTCCCTTTGACATGGAAGAGTGTTATCATCGTGTGTTTGTGCAGATAGATTGATTCACAGACAGACAGACACACACACACACACACAAAGGTTATCATGCAGATCCGAGTTAGAATTTGTCTTCAGCAACTCCTGCTTGTCATATAAAAGGGTCCCGATGGGATCAGGTGGTCAGGGTCACTGACATTGTTGTTGCATGTCATCATATCCCAGCTGGGTAGATCGATGCTCATGCTGTCAATCACTGGATTGTCTGGTTCGGACTTGATTATTTGTAGACCGCCGTCATATTGCTGGAATGTTGTTGAGTGTGGCGTTAAACAACAATTAAACTAAAAGGAGACAGACATATAGGCAGAAACACTCACTCACTCACTCACTCACAGATTCCTACAGCAAGAGAAAGATAAAACGGTGATCTCTTTTTCAATAAACTACCACAGATTATGTTTATTTTCAGTCCATCCACAAATGTTTGCTTAAGCAGACCTGTTCACTCTGCCCAATGTGGAACAGTCCGCTACTGTTGTTCAGTCCGTTCACCCCTGAATGTGGTACTCTAAACCAGGAGCAACCACCGCCATTCTTCTACAGCAGTATTAGATAACACCACTCCGCTAGTCATAGAGGAATTGCCTGGTAATGAGAGATATGCTGCTTTCTCTGCTGGCCAGAACTCTCCAAGAACCCAAATTTACCATTATCACTCTCTGTTAGCACCAATTACAGGACAAGCTTATCTGTAGAATTCCAGAATGGAGGAACCAATGATATTCATCTGAAGATCTGGACCTTGACCTTGCTAATTACACTGATCAACAAAGGCAATTATTCTCAGCTCATTCTCGTACTCTGGCGCCAAGTAAATAACAGAACTGGTCATATCTTCATTAGCCAGTTCAAAATGGATGAATAGATGCCTTGAGAGAAGTGTGTGTTGTTTGTTTTGTGGAGTTATTAGGGAAACACCATGCTTATTTATGTAAAATAATTGGGGTTTTATGATAATTATGTCTACTTTTCTGTTATTTTTTTTGTCTGAAATAGTAGTGAGATAGTAGTGTTTTAAGGGGAGATCAGAAAGAAAGTCACAGGAAAAACATCACGGAAAAAAGTCACGATTTTTGGCTTGGAAAAAAGTCACAGGAAAAAGTCACAACAACCAGTTTTATTAAATTCAAAAAGTTAAATTAACTTTTAAGCATTCACTCATCAAGCAATTATGGTACTGGTTGTTGAACCATTTAGAATTTTCAGTGAGAACGAGAGAATCATCTTTTGCTTCATCAAAGTATCAAGGTATTGGAGAGTGACTGGCATAGAGATGTTCTGTTATTAAAGAAACATAGAATCCTATCACTGATATTGAGGATGTCTGGAAAAACATTTTTTTCTAATGCAGACCCACGTTTCACTCCTGTTCAATACAAAATGTACATGACAGTGAGTGACACCTGTCATCTGGATATTGACAAATTGATCTCATGAGGAGGTGGGTGTTTGTGCTCTTCTGGGAAGTGTTGACAAGCTGCCCCAGGTGTTAAGTCCAGTGCTGTGGGAAGTGGACATTGGTCAGACATGTGGCAGTGTTTGCATAGAATACTGCCTGCTGTCCATGCCCCAAGTGGTGATTCAGTTATCTGTGTCAGAGATTTGTCACCAAACATCAAAATCCTGGTAGCTACATATTTTCCATTTAATAGTGATTGTGTGTCAATTCACTTAGTAAACAGCTAATATTCTTGTATTATAAAAACACATTTTTATATTTTTGTTAGGATAGACCAATTTTATTTCTTGTTTTACGGATCCGCCGGGCAATTTTTTTTCAAGAATAAGAAAAAACAATACAAATTAAATTTCCCCGCTCAAAAAATAAAATTGTCATGTTTTTATTGGCCAAAAATGTAAACTTACAACAACAAAATTTGATTGTTTTTTGCCCAATAAACACTTCATAAATTGCCAAAAATAAAATACTTTTAGTATTTAAAAGGAAAATTATTTTGACTAGTGATTTTTACTTTTTTATTTTTTTCCCACCTGCCTTTAGGTTTTCTGAGGACAAAAATCTGTAAACCAAGAAATAAACTTTGTCTGACCTTATTTCTAAATTTAACATAATATCAGCGTTTAAAATTCCCGCCTGCCCGACCGCCCGGAACGGTCTATTTTTATCTCGGACGGTCAAATTTCAAAAGTAGCCTGTCCGGAGGTCTGGTAGATATTTTTACCCCTAAGAGTAAATATTTCATAATATCAGACAGGTTCTCTTGTCGTCAGTTTGAGGTGTTTATGGTATTATGATGATTATGTTAAACTACTTACGATTGGACAGTTCATTTTACGATAACCAATCACAATCATGTACTTTCAGTTTACCTAAACTCGGTGCATAGCTTGTTAGTGCTATGTAGTTCATTGCGATGCCTACAAACAGTGAATGGAGTTTGTGCGAGTTGGAAATGGCGGTCACAGTTTTTTATTATTGTTGAAAACCGGACGGGAAGTTTGTATCTGGACTGGTACTTTTTTAAAGTTACCAGTCCGCTGTCTGGCTCGGAATTTTGGGAGTTTTAAACACTGATAATATCCATGTGTATTATTTATTATAATTATTTTGGCCAAAAACCCTTGAAAATATGTCATCTTACATTGTCCCTACTGGCAAGTCAATGTGACAGGGTGAAAATGATTCCTCAACTTTTTGCTAAATCAGTCTGACAATTGCAAGGTCAAGACAAAAATATTTAAGGCTTTGACAAGTTCTAAACAGCTCAAAATTCTTTTAAGTCAAATTGACAAGGGCCAAATATGGTTGAAATGATCCTAATGGTGAGGCGTCAACAAGGTGTCAATGTTTGTTAACAAATGTTGACAAGACTTTTAATATGAGGGCATCTGGAGCATCTCCTGCTCATAGAGGGGGACGGTTTCAGCTCGGTTTCAGCTCGTCTGCCCAACAGTCCTGAAACACATTATATATTCGCCTCTGCCCAGCCCTATCTACAATGTTAAAGCCTAAATGAGTGAGTGAGTTTAGTTTTACGCCACACTCAGCAATATTCCAGCTATATGGCGGCAGTCTGTAAATAATTGAGTCTGGACCAGACAATCCAGTGATCAACAACATGAGCATCGATCTGCGCAATTGGGAACCGATGTCATGTGTCAACCAAGTCAGCGAGCCTGATCACCCAATCCCATTAGTCGCCTCTTACGACAAGCATAGTCGCCTTTTGTGGCAAGCATGGGTTGCTGAAGACCTATTCTACCCCGGATCTTCACTGGTCTAAAGCCTAAATGAAGCAAGTCTAGATTTCCACTGGTTCTGAATCTCCATCTCAATGGGGCTCCTTTTTAATTTAAATGTAATTATTTGTTTCTTTCAAACATATATATATATTCAGAGATTATGAATGCCCAGAGACCTAAAAAACATCTGGCATGTCCTTTATGTATTTTATATTCTCACAAATACAAAACGCCATGATAAGTTTGTCCTAAGCTGTTGTCCATAAACATTTCACACTAGAAGTTGACATCACGTTGAAAGAAGACCCATGAAATTCAAATAGCTCCAGTCAAGGTGCTTTCAGCTATGGATACCCAAGAAAGATTTCCAAGTCAACAGGTGCTTGTCAGACATGTAACTAAGCCTCATCACCTTTCCAGTGTCACACTTGGGATAATCCCCCTCCTCGTCACCCGCTCACGCACCCAGGGTCACATGACTCAAGGACACAGAAGCTGCTCCCACCCCCTGGGGTACCTGGCAATCTGGGCTACCCACATTGTGTCCCCCCCCCCACACACACACACCTTAAACACACATGCTCTCTCTCTCTCTGTCTCTCTCTCTCTCTCTCTGTCTCTCTCTCTCTCTCTCTCTCTCTCTCTCTCTTTCTCTCTCTCTCTCTCTCTCTCTCTCTCTCATATGATAATTATCATCTTTCTACTTCATGTTAGGTCAACATGGTAAGCCAGTGCAAGCACCATTAAACCCTCAGATTGGTGGTGTTGTGTTAAGTAATGTGATGGGTAAACGCTGACAAATTGGTCAACGACTCCCACCTGTGTACTGTCATTATCAACTTGTCTTTGATGTATTCCTAAACAAAATGTCTTTAGTTCAGCGGGTAGAGAAGGTTGGAGGGTTCGATCCCCATCCAAGATCTTACTTGTTATTTCCTGCCTGTGTCTCAGTATTAAGGAGATACAACAAGGTCTCCACCCCTCAGCATCAAATTAGAACTGATCTTCAGCAACCCAGTTTTGTCGTGTGAGTCCGGTGCGGGGTAGCCTACCCATTTGCCATAAAGCCAAGAATTCAGGTTTAATTACAGACATGGGAACTATGTCAGGCCCATTTCTAGCGTAAACTGCCTTGATATTGCTGAAATAATGCTAAAAGTGGCGTAAAACAAACCTCGCTCACTCATAATAGGCCACTAACAGAAGTTAGCTGATTGGGTTGACACATGTCATTATTTCTTTGTATGTCCCAGATTTGATGCTGTAAGAATAAATAAATTTTATTATACCAATGGCTTTTCATTAGAAACAATCTTATACGGAACGTCTTCCACGGACCCACAAATTCAATCACATATCTTAAAATCAGTCCATCTATTTATAATTGAAACTAGGCGCTCTAACTGAGCAAGTCATACACTAAAACCTATAATTCTCAAAGCTATACTACTATGGATCCCGACTGCAGATGCCATGAATGTATACAACCATCATGATTTTAATTTTAAGTTTCCGACTACATGTCATACCATCTACTTTCATTTTAGATATCATCTTTTCTTGTCATGATACTGTTTCATATATCTATGTAAAGTGGAACTGTCTTCATATAAGTTCTTCTGAGCTTGTTGACGAATCCAGTGCATGAACATTCTGTCTTTGCTTTTTCAAATGTCATCGGTTCCCAAGTACGGAGACAAAATCATGCATGTTGATATATACGTGCAATGATCTGGAATGCGACATTTAACCCCATTTCACCTCAGCCCAGCCTGTGACATAACAGCTGACATATGAATAACTGATAACCAAATTATACCTATTCCTATATTAGCTATATGACTGATATATATTTGCAAATGAGATTGGACAGGTTTTCTTGATGCTGTTCTGTCAGATCATAGCTAAATATGATTTTTCTTGTAAAATATTGGTCATCTTTCTCTCATGTGTTAGACAAGCAAATATTTCACCAGTAGGACAAGTTGAAAGGCATTAGATATTTAAAATTGGTTTTAACTTTGAGAAATTAATAGCTTGGAAAAGACATTGGTCCATTTCCAGAGGAATGAAACAGCTGGGCCTTGTTCACAAATGTGATGTTAGTGCTACTTTGGTTAGATGCAGTAATATATACATATGCGATTATACTTATTGCTAAGATACTTTGTTAAACAGGCCCATGATGAAGCTGATGCTGATGTTGTTGTTGATGATGATGATGATGATGAAGAGTGAATTAGTGAGTTTAGTTTTATGCCGTCTGTTATTGATATATTCGTTTTTCTAGAAAGCTACAAACCGAACAGTCATTTCCTAAACCAATAGCTACCTGCCTATCAAACTGTTAAGCTTTTAAATGAATACTTTCGCGGTGATCGTGGCTTCATACAAATTCTATATCAGTGTCGAATCAATCAGGCTTTTCAAAGTGTCATTAATACTCTCGTGAATAGAACATTTGAATTCAATTGCTGTAATGGACTGCTGCATAGTTACATTTCCATGTTGAAACTGTCTGTTTCCGGCTTTGTATGTTGTTTAACGCGACACTCAGCAATATTCCAGATATACAACGGCGGTCTGTAAATAATCGAGTCTGGACCAGATAATCCAGTGATCAACAGCAAGAGCATTGATCTACGCAATTGGGATACGATGATATGTGTCAACCAAGTCAGCGAGCCTGACCACCCGATCCCATTAGTCACCTCTTATTACAAACATGGGTTACTGAAGGTCAATTTTAACCCGAATCTTCATGGGATGATGATGATGATGATGATGATGATGATGGTGGTGATGATAACCTTTGTGTGTCGATGATATGCTGCTCTCCACCCAGTGAACCATGACTAGTTTCTATCCTACATCCCTTCGGCAAAGAGTATGTCATTCAGGTCACATACAAGATGTGGTACAAGATAAATATATGTTCACCCCAGTGTGTCAGATGAAATCAGGTTTTGTGCTCAGGTTGTCACCGCTTTCTAATTCCCATGTTTAGGTTTATTACTAGTATACCTGATATATATCATAGTTAACTGCCAACAAATATTTCAGAAAATTGTGACAGAAACCAGAGCAGGTCAACAAAAACACTTGGTCAAATTTGTTTTTCCTTTTCACCAGCTATTCTTTTAAGAAATCACTTCTGAATTTTGAGTTTTATTATATTTTATTTTTATTCTGACCACAACCCTTTGGTTTTGCACTGAAAACAAATAAGAAAATTATTTTTTCGAAAACCAAATATAACGTTGTTATACAGTTTGTTTGGCAGATACAAGGAATCTAATTTGGCAATTCAGATAACCCACACAGGCGACCAACCATGAAAAAACTCACACAGGCGATCCTCCAGGGATAGCCCACATTGGCGACCAACCACAGAGGCTTCCCACACAGGCAACCCACTCACAGATAGTCTACACAGGCGACCCACCACAAACAGACCACACCGACAACCCGCCACAAACAGACCACAGGCAACTCACCACAAACAGATCACACAGGCGACTTACCACAAACAGACCACACAGGCAACCCACCACAAACAGACCACACTGGCGACCCTCCACAGACCACACAGGCGACCCACCACAAACAGACCACACTGACGACCCGTCACAAACAGACTACACTGACAACCCACCACAGATGCTTCCCACTGATCACCCCCCCGATATCCCACACAGGCAACCCACCACAGATACTTCCCACACTGATGACCCACCCCAGATATCCCACACAGGAGACCCACCACAGATGCTTCCCACTGATGACCCACCCCAGATATCCCACACAGGAGACCCACCACAGATGCTTCCCATTGATCACCCACCCCAGATATCCCACACAGGAGACCCACCACAGATGCTTCTCACACCGATCACCCAGATATCCCACACAGGAGACCCAACACAGATACTTCCCACACCGATGACCAACCCCAGATCTCCCACATAGGAGACCGACCACAGATGCTTCCCACACTGATGACCCACCCCAGATATCCCACACAGGTGACCCACCACAGACGCTTCCCACACTGATGACCCACCCCAGATATCCCACACAGGCGACCCACCACAGATGCTTCCCACACTGATGACCCACCCCAAATATCCCACACAGGAGACCCACCACAGATACTTCCCACACTGATGACCCACCCCAAATATCCCACACAGGAGACCCACCACAGATACTTCCCACACTGATGACCCACCCCAAATATCCCACACAGGAGACCCACCACAGATACTTCCCACACTGATCACCCAACCCAGATATCCCACACAGGTGACCCACCACAGATGCTTCCCACACCGATGACCTACCCCAGATATCAAACACAGGAGACTCACCACAGATGCTTCCCACTGATCACCCATCCCAGATATCCCACACAGGAGACCCAACACAGATACTTCCCACACCGATGACCAACCCCAGATCTCCCACATAGGAGACCCACCACAGATGCTTCCCACACCGATGACCCACCCCAGATATCCCACACAGGTGACCCACCACAGACGCTTCCCACACTGATGACCCACCCCAGATATCCCACACAGGTGACCCACCACAGACGCTTCCCACACTGATCACCCACCCCAGATATCCCACACAGGAGACCCACCACAGATGCTTCCCACACCGATGACCCACCCCAGATATCCCACACAGGAGACCCACCACAGATGCTTCCCACTGATCACCCACCCCAGATATCCCACACAGGAGACCCACCACAGATGCTTCCCACACTGATCACCCACCCCAGATATCCCACACAGGAGACCCACCACAGATGCTTCCCACACCGATGACCCACCCCAGATATCCCACACAGGATACCCACCACAGATGCTTCCCACACTGATCACCCACCCCAGATATCCCACACAGGAGACCCACCACAGATGCTTCCCACACTGATCACCCACCCCAGATATCCCACACAGGAGACCCACCACAGATGCTTCCCCACACTGATGACCCACCCCAAATATCCCACACAGGAGACCCACCACAGATGCTTCCCACACTGATCACCCACCCCAGATATCCCACACAGGTGACCCACCACAGATGCTTCCTCACACCGATGACTCCACCCCAGATATCCACACAGGGAGACTCACCACAGATGCTTCCCACTGATCACCCATCCCAGATATCCCACACAGGAGACCCACCACAGATGCTTCCCACACCCGATGACCCACCCCAGATATCCCCCACAGGAGACCCACCACAGATGCTTCCCACACCGATGACCCACCCCAGATATCCCACACAGGAGACCCACCACAGATGCTTCCCCACACTGATGACCCACCCCAGATATCCCACACAGGGTGACCCACCACAGATGCTTCCACACTGATCACCCACCCCAGATATCCCACACAGGGAGACCCACCACAGATGCTTCCCACACCCGATCACCCACCCCAGATATCCCACACAGGAGACCCACCACAGATGCTTCCCACTGATCACCCACCCCAGATATCCCACACAGGTGACCCACCACAGATGCTTCCCACACTGATCACCCACCCCCGATATCCCACACAGGAGACCCACCACAGATGCTTCCACACCACCCACCCCAGATATCCACACAGGACCCACCACAGATGCTTCCCATGGATCCACCCACCCCAGATATCCCACACAGGAGACCCACCACAGATGCTTCCCACTGATCACCCACCCCAGATATCCCACACAGGTGACCCACCACAGATGCTTCCCACACTGATCACCCACCCCAGATATCCCACACAGGAGACCCACCACAGATGCTTCCACACACTGATCACCCACCCCAGATATCCCACACAGGAGACCCACCACAGATGCTTCCACACACTGATCACCCACCCCAGATATCCCACACAGGCTGACCCACCACAGATGCTTCCCACACTGATGACCCACCCCAGATATCCCACACAGGAGACCCACCACAGATGCTTCCCACTGATCACCCACCCCAGATATCCCACACAGGAGACCCACCACAGATGCTTCCCACACTGATCACCCACCCCAGATATCCCACACAGGAGACCCACCACAGATGCTTCCCACACACTGATCACCCACCCCAGATATCCCACACAGGAGACCCACCACAGATGCTTCCCACACCCGATCACCCACCCCAGATATCCCACACAGGAGACCCACCACAGATGCTTCCCACTGATCACCCACCCCAGATATCCCACACAGGAGACCCACCACAGATACTTCCCCACACTGATCACCCACCCCAGATATCCCACACAGGAGACCCACCACAGATGCTTCCCACACGATGACCCACACCCCAGATATCCGATGCTTCCCACTGATCACCCACCCCAGATATCCCACACAGGAGACCCACACCCAGATACTTCCAACACCGATGACCAACCCCAGATATCCCACATAGGAGACTCCACCACAGATGCTTCCCACACCGATGACTCCACCCCAGATATCCCACACAGGAGACCCACCACAGATACTTCCCACACTGATCACCCACCCCAGATATCCCACACAGGAGACCCACCACAGGACGCTTCCCCCACCACAGATGCTTCCCACTGATGACCCACCCAGATATCCCACACAGGAGGCTTCCACTGATCACCCACCCAGATATCCCACACAGGCTGACCCACCACAGATGCTTCCCACACTGATCACCCACCCCAGATATCCCACACAGGAGACCCACCACAGATGCTTCCCACTGATCACCCACCCCAGATATCCCACACAGGAGACCCACCACAGATGCTTCCCACACCGATGACCCACCCCAGATATCCCACACAGGATACCCACCACAGATGCTTCCCACTGATCACCCACCCAGATATCCCACACAAGCAACCCACCACAGATACTTCCCACACTGATGACCTACCCCAGATATCCCACACAGGAGACCCACCACAGATGCTTCCCACACTGATGACCCACCCCAAATATCCCACACAGGAGACCCACCACAGATGCTTCCCACACCGATGACCCACCCCAGATATCAAACACAGGAGACTCACCACAGATGCTTCCCACTGATCACCCATCCCAGATATCCCACACAGGAGACCCACCACAGATGCTTCCCACTGATCACCCACCCCAGATATCCCACACAGGAGACCCACCACAGATGCTTCCCATTGATCACCCACCCCAGATATCCCACACAGGAGACCCACCACAGATGCTTCTCACACCGATCACCCACCCCAGATATCCCACACAGGAGACCCACCACAGGTGCTTCCAACCGATCACCCACCCCAGATATCCCACACAGGTGACCGACCACAGATGCTTCCCACACTGATCACCCACCCCAAATATCCCACACAGGAGACCCACCACAGATGCTTCCCACACCGATGACCCACCAGACAGCCCATACAAGCGACCCACCACAGATGCTTCCCACACTGATGACCCACCAGACAGCCCACACAGGGCTATCAATTTCATAACCAAAATAACTCCACACAAAACCAAGCATCAGGGACTAATAAGCCCAACAAAGGACAGTATTCACAGAAAGTGAAATGTTATTTGATATCTTGTACATCAACAAACAATGCATGCCTAAGACAACGTTCAGGATGTAATGGTGACGGCTGGCGATGGTTGGTGACAATGTTATGGATATTGCTGAGCGACACTGTCAGTTACAGGAGCCTATGGAACAGCGGTATCACATGTTCTTGTCCTCATGTCTGTAGACTGACGTCCCTGAAATATATACTGAGAGAAACAAATAAAGGAACACAGGAAAATTCAAGTGTTCCTCAAACATTTTCCAGTTTTCATCACCAGCTTTAAATAGCGCTTTGGGAAGAAATCTGAAAATAGATAAAGGAACACTGCCATGTTCACTCAGTGTAGTTAATAATATGAGCTATAATAATTCTATACAGGATCCCTCAGGTTTGGAAGAACCTTTTCCAAGTTTCCGTTCTGGAAAAGGGATTGAGTATTGGCTGCTGGGAGAATGGAAGGGGTAATTTGATTTATTAGAGACATGCTCTGGGGATAGGAAGCATCTACTCAGGTGGTCAGACTCTGGGACTGACTGCATGTCCTTGTCCTGTTGTCATGGGATGGGATGTAACTGGTTTCTGTGCCTAGGACTGAATACCGGTATTTACTGGCCATCTGGACATGGGTGGAATATTGCCGACTGCAGCATTAAACAACTGCAAACAAATCTGGGTTGAATCCCCCTGAATTATAGTTAAAGGTGGGTCAGGTGAAATTGGGTTTTACGTCGTGTTTGAGAATATTTCGCTCATATGACGACTTGCATGCGTGTGTATGTGTATGTGCGGCTGCTTGTACCAGCCCAGACTGAAGCTGGTTTTATAGTGTTAGCCCACTGAGATACCATGCCGCAGTGAAGCATGAATACCCCACTCAGACACATTATACTGACTCCGAGCCGACCATTCCTTGTTGTACCCATTAATGCCGAGCGCCAGGCAGGGACCAACAAGGACCATATTTCAACATCTTTTGGTATGACGCAGTTGGGGATCGAACCCGCGACCTTCCGCTCTCTGGGCAGACGCTCTAACCACTACACCATGGAGGCGGTTGAATTATAGTTAAAGATAATACCTCTAATAATTCTGTACAGGATCCCTCAGGTTTGAAAGAACCTTTTCCAAGTTTCTGTACCAGAAAAGGGGATGAGAATTTTCTGCTGGGAGAATGGAAGGGGTAATTTGATTTATTAGAGACATGCTCTGGGGATAAGAATCAGGTGGTCAAGTTTTGTGACTGACAGGCGGTGGGATAGCCTAGTGGTTAATCGTTCCGCTCGTCACACTGAAGACCTGGGTTTGATTTCCCACATGGTTACAATGTGTGAAGCTCATTTCTGGTATCACCCTGCCATTATGTTGCTGGAATTTTTCTGAAAGGGGCGTAAAGATAAACTCACTCACTCTGTGACTGACAGCACTTCTTTGTACTGAGGTCATGGGACAGGCTGATTCTGTCAGTAACTAGTTTCCGTGGCTAGGATTGAATATTTACAAGCCGCCTCGACACAGATGAAATATTGCTAACAGCAGCGTAAACAACTGCAAATAAATCCATGCTTAATCTCTTTTAATTCAGCACATGGTGGTAAAGTTGGCATGATGTGTCCATCTGTCCATCCTTTGTTTTTGATCTTGTCAGTCGAGTATCATGTCTCACTTTCAGTTTGAAAAAATGCTTTCAATGTCTGATTTCTCTTATATTCCCAAGATGTGATCAAGCTGGAATATTGCGAAAATCTCCAGCTTCCGCTTTCACCGGACAATTCTGTAAATAGTAATCCATTTTGTGAAATGAGCAAAATAGCTGTGAAATTGTTTTTGGAATGTAGCACTGAAAATAAGTGTAGACACCAGGTGTTCACAGGAAGGGTAAGCATGCTAGTCATTTATATCTGGTGTCAAACTCATTTTCCAGCAATTATCACAGTAATTATCCCAGCAATTATCACAGTAATTATCACTGAGAAATGCAACCTTTAGCTATTTTCATGTAACTTACTGACATCTGGGGACCCGTGAAGGCCCGGGTTAGAATGAACCTTCAGTAACCCATGCTTGTCGTAAGAGGCGACTAACGGGATCGGGTGGTCAGGCTCGCTGACTTGGTTGACACATGTCATCGGTTCCCAATTGCGTAGATTGATGGTGCTCATGCTGTTGATCACTGGATTGTCTGGTCCAGACTCAATTATTTATAGACCGCCACCATATAGCTGGAATATTGCTGAGTGCGGCGTAAAACTAAACTAACTCACTCACTCACTCACATCTGGGTTTGGTTTCAAAGAGGACCGAAACAACTTATTTCTTCACTAAATTTTGTGTGAAATGTAGTCATCAGTTTTATATGTGTGACAATGTCATGATAATGTCGTAATAATCAGAAGTTGTTGAACATCATCTTATCAGATTTCAGGTCACAGACCTTAACAGTGCTGGTAGTAAATACATGGTTGGGTCCCACAGTCAGTGATCTTCATGCTAAGGTTGTTCTGATTTAAAGGAACATTATCTTGATCATCCCCGAAGCATTGTTGGTAAACTAAACAATATCTGATAACCTCCAAGCTTACCTGGCTGTGTCTGCCTTATTCCATGAGAGAAGTTTCTGCACGGGTGACCAGATTGTGGATGTAAGCTTATCATGTGACTGGACTTTTCTCTTGCTTTTGTGAACAATGCACTTATCCTGGAAAAAGAGAAATATTCAGCTGAGTGTTAGATTTTTTGTTTGTTTAAAGAAATGTATCACTAGCTCCAGATGGGGCTTTGATGTCAGGACATGGAGCTGTGCAACCAATGCAAACATGGATACGGATGCAAATGGAAAAAGTGTGTTCTGTTTTAATTTTTTTTTTAAATGAAAATTACCAATTCAATAACATTTGTTTATCAAGAAGCATGAACTCATAACAAAATTAACATCAGCAATATAATGAATCAATGGTAAGATACAATGAATCATCTCATGGCACTTACCTGAAGCAGAGATACTATACATGCAGCTTGCAACTCTAGGAAATTGAGCAGAATCTGGCGTGATTCTGAAACAACTGAACAAGAGTACAAGAATCTGTAATTTACTGAAAATCTGTAATCCCAAATATAACTTGTATTTTTATTGACCACTTTCTCAATGGCATTGTGTATTCATTGATCTGACATGCAGTTAAATAACTGAAACACTTTTCAAAGTTACTAGTACCCATGAAAATGTTTGACATGACAAGCCCTGAGTCAGCTTTTCAACTTCAGCACTATCTACCAACACTAAACCGTCATGTCAGTGGTTACACAGATGAAGTTGATACAAGATTACCTGCTGCTGGAGCATGTTGATGTAGTTACGGTTCCATGGACCTGCCGCTGGATACAACACAACGTTATTGAAACAAATCTTATCAGTAGAAGGCTGTGAAAAGCTTGAAAATATTACTTTATTAACATATTTAACTGCTGTTATGAATATGTTACATGTTGTGATTATGAAGATCATGTGTTATGTCATTGTCAAGGGTTACAAGTGTGTGACGGGGGTGAATTGGTTGGTAAGTAACACAATGCAGAGGTACAGATAAGCTGTGTATCTGCGTAAATTACGCAAATATTTATATGAAAACTCACTTCCTATTAAGTCTGTTGCGTACAAGTATGCTTGAAGTTTTGAAAATACTCAATAAGTTTAATCTTACATGCGTACACACAGAAATGTTACATATTAGCTTGCCTACCGGTGGTTAGATAAAATAACTGAGGTATATTGAGAGGTTCTATTTCAACACGTGGCTACTTGCAGTCCTTCTTATCGTTTCTCATATTATAGATCAAATATGAATAGCAAACACGTAAACCAACATTTAAACTTTTATACAAAATTTATGGAAAATGGCAAAATACCCAATTGAGTAGGATTGAGGTGGGTACAATATATTTGGTTACTCAAAGGAAAATTAGGATACCCAATTGAGATGAACACAAGCGAATACATAACTCAATGACCCAAAAGTTATCTGTAGCTCTGACAATGTGTTTTAATCATATTACAGCATGTCAGCTTAATGTAAAAGGGAATCGCAAAGGGAAGCATGTACTACCTTAGTGAAAGCCACAAGCATAGCATCGTATGTACGAAGCTCAGGAGCTTGGATTTAAAACCCAAACCATTGGAGTCTATCATGACTAAGGGAAGCAACTCTGCCCAGAGAGAGCGACATACAGAGAGAGAGAGAGAGAGTTAAACTTGCACAAGTTTCTAAGGTAATAATTATTATCATCTAATGGAGGGTGTTATCGGTGCAATAAAGCAATCTGATAAACTTGGTATCCAAATCTGATAACTATGCAAATTACGTCAATCCACGAACTACTTTCACAAAACTCCATACACGCTATGCGAATCCTAAAACGTTTAACATTACATTGATGACATCGTCGCGAGTTTACAGTGCGTGAACGAGTTTGTAAACAAACATGGCTGCCCCCATTACCAAAATTGGTGATTCTGTAAGAATTGAGTCGTTACTGCTGTAATTCACTTTGGAAAACATGAAACGGAGTATGCCATTCAAATTGAAGGTACAGATTATGAGGCGATTGTCTAAGAAAGGATTCACCCAAGGATTTCGATCTATCGATCACAATACAGAGTACTAATCGATTCCGTCAGGTATCAGAAACTGATTAGTGATGAGGTGATTACCCACAATGAAAATAGAAACACTGCCAAGAAAACGATATGCCCTTGTTGTTCTTTTTAGACGGAAATGTGTTATTTTAAGCATGAGTTATGTTTGCACTGTATTAACAACTAGTCATAACCATATGCTGCCGTCTTGAATGACCTTCACCTTGGTGTACTGCTAAGTATTCTTACGCGAATGCTCGATTCTCTTCATGTAAATTCACGTACGATTTCCTTCTCTTTTTTTTAAAGAGTAATTTTAAAAATGGCATTATATGATGATGAGATTTTTAACCTTATGTTTCCTTATCATTAATATCATATATTAGGAATAATAAATATGTATTATGTTCGCCAAAGGCTCATGTAATACAATTTTTATTCCTAATATATGATATTAATGATATGGAAACACACTCGATTAATCATCTCTATATAGTGTAAATGATAATTTCTATAAAAACATGTAAATAACAGACTGATGTCCTGTCCCGTTATCTAGTATTGCCTCTTCAAAGGATAGAATTACTACACATCCATGGGCTTAGCCTTCAGTACAGCCTTGGAGCAAGGCTAGGTATGTGTGTAGGTGCGTGTTTCTAGTTATATCACAGTTTATCTGCTTGATGTGGAAGTGGAACCCAAAGTGATGCAAGTATTTGACATCTACCTATTTACTGGAACACACAAGCATTAGTCTGATGCTGACAAGACCAAAGTGGGAATTTCCAGATAGAATGATTGTATTCTGGCAAGGATGGTTCTCTCACCATGATACAACATCGAATCAGTGAGACAATTAAAAGTATGTCTGGTCCACAGGTGTTTCTCTTGTTCTTCTAAAACCCTACATGCTGAATGTGATGGCAGTGGTTGATGCAGGTTCCACCCTCCTTCCATCAAAGACAAACAGTCTTCCCAAACAAACATCTTCTGAATGAGATCTCTTCCTATCGACTCCTTCAATTATAAAACCACATCAAATGAAGCTACTTTGAAGACATCCTGATGTGATCCGGAAGGTCAAGGCTGAGGTCAGCAGGGATGTAGACATAACCTTTGTCCATCAGGTGTCCAGTAGTCTAGGGGTGTTTGGACATGGAAACATGATAGCAGAAGATCTCACAGAGTTATCCTGTGTTCACATTGAGAGGAGGTGATTGGCTGGAGTCATTACTTGAGTCAACTTCATGGAATACGATCAGCAAAACCAATTTAGTAAGCTGCTTTACAGACATGTTAGATCTGTCTGCAATATTTTAACAATTCTCCCTCTCTCACTCGAAAACAATCAGAAATGTTTTGCTGAAAAGACTTCACTAAAAATAGCAATGAAGTCAAATGGTAATGCTTTGTCACCATGATGATGGGTAGCTCGCAAGAAAAAATGGTAAAAGGCACAATCAAGAAATCTATTTAATTATTTTATTTTTTGGATTGAGTTGAGTTGAGCTAAGTTTTATTTTTGGAAAATTAATTGATATTTTCCTGTTTTCCATTATGCCATCAAGTAATTTTAGGATAAAAATCTGTAAAATAAGCAATTACATTTGTCCCGGGGCCTGATGATGATGATGATGATGGTGATGGTGATGATGATGATGTTAGCGAATGAGTTTAGTCTTATGCCACTTTTAGCAATATTGGCCATGTTGCCAATGTTGGCCGAGTCTTTGGCATGACAAGCGAGCGTTTCAACCAGTAGGCTACCTCACTGCCCCTGGTGGTGATGATGGTGATGATGATGATGATCTCTCACCACAGACGAGCATACTCAAAATGCTCTACAGGGTAACCCTAGGCAACAGGTCAGTGTACTCTCAAATGGCATTCTCAACTCCCTGGGGACCATACTTACTGGTGATGTCTAGGCGTAGCAAAAAAAAACCCAATGTATTGATTAATGCATGTTTTCTGACATGCATAAGTGATGATGGACTTTTGATATCCCCATTCCAAAATGATCTGACCACCCAAAACAATTAGTATATGACTTTTTGGGATTATCATGAGAAAGCTTTTTGTTCTGGGCTTCCATTAGCAGTTTTGGGAGAGGAAGCAAAGCACTTACTTGGTCTGTTCATTCATGTATTCATAGAAGTCAATTGCAAGCTGAGGCTAATAGCTTTACTATAATGTGAGTGAGTGTGGTTTTACGCCACTTTTAGCAATATTCCAGCAATATCACGGCAGGGACACCAGAAATGGGCTTCCCACATTGTACCCATGTGGGGAATCGAACCTGGGTCTTCAGCGTGACGAGCCAACACTTTAACCACAAGGTTACCCTACCGCCCTACTATAACAAGAAATGAACAGACTTTTGATAGTGTTGTTTTGTTGGATATTTTTAAGCTATGCATTGATATTTTTACAAATTTTTAAAATGATCCCCTTCAATGAATACTCATAATAGTACACTGATTATATTCATGTACAGATTTCATGGGTGCAGCTGTTGTGAAGGTTACAACTGGTCTTCAGCAATCTATAATTTTCATTTGTAAAAATTAAGGGGGTTGGATAGTCAGGCTTGTTGACATCGTTGATGTCTATTATCTCATCCCAAATGTATCTAGGCTCATGATATCAATCACAGGATTTTCAGCTAAAGATTCAGTTCTTTGGAGATTCATCCTGTCACTGGAATATTACTTGTGACTGATGCATGCTTGTCCTCAAAGGGTGGAGCTCATGCTGTTAATCAATAGTCTGGCTAAACCATGTCTGCACGGAATGCAGCTCATGCTATCAAACACTAGTTTGGCTCAGCCATGTCTTCATGGTGCTCATGCCATCAGTCACTAGTTTGTCTGGCTAAATTAGGGGCGGTGGGGTAGCCTAGTGGTTAAAGCATCACGCTAAAGGCCCAGGTTCGATTCCCCACATGGGTACAATGTGTGAAGCCCATTTCTGGTGTCCCCCACCGTGATATTGCTGGAATATTGCTATAAACGGCGTAAAACCATACTCAGTCAGTCAGTCAGGTCTGTTAATGTACCCAATCAGTGACTAGTGTTTCATTACTATCTGTTTTATTACAGAATGGTATGCTGGTGTAGAAACTTCTTCAAAATTATGTACATTTAGGCGTTTTAAGACAATATTTAAACCAGAATGATATTTAAATGTTGAAAAGATAATAAGTACAGAAGATTATTAGCAAGTTTAAGGTGTGGAGTTTCACAATTAGAAATAGAAACCGAGAGGGCTAATAAAAGGGTATTATCAGGAGGAAAGATATTGTCAACTTTGTAAAAACAGTAAAATAGGAGATGAAATGCACTTTATGTTAGAATGTAAATCTCTTAATAATATGAGGCAGAAATACATACCAGAAACATTTCTAAAACTATCAGTAAGACATAATTTATATCACTAATGACCGCTAATAATGATGAAATAATTAAGAATGTAGCCAATTATATATATCATGCAACTGTATTATGGAAATCTTTATTATGTTAACGCTTATGGCGCATTATGTGATTTATTGTTTATGTGAATATGACTGTACAACTCACCAGTGAAGATCCGGGTTAGAATACTGATCTTCAGTAACCCATGCTTGTCTTAAGTGGTGACTAACGGGATTGGGTGGTCAGGCTCACTGACTTGGTTGACACATGTCACCGGTTCCCAATTGCGCAGATCGATGCTCATGCTGTTGATCACTGGATTGTCTGTTCCAGACTCGATTATTTACAGACTGTCACCATATAGCTGGAATATTGCTGTACAACTTTTGTTATGGGCCGGTGGCATAAAAGCAAATAAACTATTGATTGACTAGCAGTCATACTATCAACCACTGAACAGTAACATTGCTGACAGCAAAACAACATTCACTCTCAATAACCAACAACCATGAAGGTTTGATCATCTGTGAGAAAGTCGTAGGATGAAGCTACCGTATATTCTCTCCTGCCTGTAAGGTAGCCAAGTACATCAGATAGTAATTTACTATCCGTTGAGGTATTGATGGGAGGAGTAGTATATCTTTCAGCACTTGTAAAGACTGCTGTCAGTGACCCGTTACCCCATTCCGTGATGCTCTGTGATGGAGCCTTCAGTGATTCATAAGGAACTGTACGCACGGACCATGCTGCTGAACACGCCCGCTGAACATTCACGCTGAACATGGCCGCTGAACATACAAAGATCTGATGGCTGAAGGGATATGATAGATTATGTGTGTTGTGTTTTGTTGTGAGTTTTTTATATTCTGGGTAAAAGTCAGTTAGGTACAGACTTGGAAGAGTGTCAAAACCTTAGTCATGTTGGTTCCACATCTGCGATAGTGTCAGTCTAACATTCAGACCTGAAGCAAAAATATCTGTGAACATCCCACGAGACTCTACAACTTCAGCGAGTCAACTTTTTCTGTTTTAGGTGAATATTTTTATCACAGAGACTTAGTAAAATGTGAAAAATTTTGCATGATGAAATGTTAATAATATGTAATATTAAGTTATGTTTTCATACTCACTTAATAATCTTTGAACTTAGAAATAGTCAGCATGCCACGAAAGTTTTAAAAACTGAAAAAGAAAAATACTAAATCTTTTCTGTTAACACTGTCAATTTATTTGTTAATCTTTTTGTATTAAAAAACATCTATGAATTTAAGTACGGAATTAATTTGTACTATAATCATAAGCATGATAAAGAAGGTGCTGAATGACCAAAATATATCTACTAGAAATTATTGTCTGAAATATATTAATTGTTCAGTATATATCTAAAGGAAAACCAGTTTATTCTCAAGCTGGTGAAATCAAAGGATGTTTGTCCAGTACATTAAATCATCACCTCAGGCAATCTACAACTGATTTGTTCGACAATTTCTGGCATGGAAATCAATGCTCCTATCCAGCTGTTTTACAACGTTATTGACAACAGAATCATTTGTCAAAGTGTACTTAAAAAGGCCATATTGATAGTATCAGCGGACTGTGACATTGGTGAGTTGACCCCGAGGTCATGGAGGTCCCAGGATCCATCTGCAGCACAGGCTAGGGCCATTCTCTGGGATGTTGATATGAGGTGAATCTTAACACAAGGGAGGTCCTTCAGGAAGGTTTTATCATCAAGGTGAATTTTGATATTTTTGAAAGAATACTAATGTATTTTAATGATTTCTGCTAGTGTGTTTTGTTGCAACAGACAAGATGAGCAATCATATATGTTAGTGATCTGACAATGTATGTCATCCATCTGTGTTGAAAGATGATGCAGTTGAGTGAGTGAGTATGGTTTTATGCTGCTTTCAGCAATATTCTAGCAATCTGACATCAGGGGACATTAAGAATGGGCTTCACATATCGTACCCACGTACTTTGTTTGTTTGTTGATAAAAGCTGCACTCAGCAATATTCCAGCTATATGGCGGTGGTCTGTAAAATATTAGAATCGAGTCTAGACCAGACAATCCAGTGATCAACAACATGATCATTATCTACACAATTGGGATACGATGACATGAGTCAAAAGTCAGCGAGCCTGACCACCTGATCCTCGAAGCATGGGTTTATATCTGAAGATGTAGCCATGTAGGGAATCGAAACCAGGTCTTCAGTGTGACGATGAAACACTTTAACCAGTAGGCTGCCCCACCACCCTGATACACTAGAGATCAATACCAATGTTCATTTCATACATACCCTAGTTACTATACTTGTATCATGTCTTGCAAGGATATTCTGGAAAGCACTCTGCCCTGCTTGAGTTGACATTTAGTTCCAGAAGTAAACGTATTTTGTTGGAAGAGATTATAAAACAAAAATGCAAATATACATCAAAAGTAGATCAGGACATCACTTAAATTCATTCTTGACTTGAGTTGAACTCATTTTTCAATATATTCTCTATGGTCTGTGAAACTGTCTATACTCAATTTTCTTGTTCTATTCTTCTCTCTATTTTTAATTCTATTCCATTCTATTTTTGTCAAATTTGATCTAGTCTAGTCTAGTTTATTCTTGTCTAGTCAAGGAGTGAGTGAGTTTAGTTTTACGCAGCACTCAGCAATATTCCAGCTATATGGCGGTCTAGTCAAGGATGCAGCATTGGGAATCAAATATCAAGTGAAATAATATACATTTTAGTAATTTGCATTTTGTAGACTATGTATTGCTTACTGCGGAAGTGATAGAAGCAGCACAAAACCCTTCAACTACATCGTCTCTCTATTTTAACTTCATCATGTCTTCAGTAAAACAAGACTGCACTTCAAGAAGCTGTAAGAATAGCAAAAATATGCATGTTTTTCTCCATCTGTTGAAAATAACGCATGGAAATTAGAATGTATATTTATAGATGAATGTTTTATGCATAAACAATAAATTATCTAAGACAGTTCAATACACATAATACATTATTAACATGTCATGGTCACAGACATTTGGTATTTTATTGCACACTTAAGAATTTAAGAAATATTAATATTCAATCTTTCAAAAAGTTAAGTACTCTGTGAAGAGACAAGCGGACATGTTAATTCTTCCTTGTAACAAGAGTCTGTATTTATGATTGTAATGGTGATATAAGTTCGTGATGAGCTTATCACATTTCAGTACGTGAGGTATATGCTTCCAGTTTGATCATTCATCTCTAGGGTGAGGATTTTGATCTCTGAGTATGCAACTGTTGTTGAGGAAAATATACAATGCTTGATGTGTTTACAAGCTGTAGGAGAGCAGACAGCGAAGTAGCGGAAGTAGGTGCACATTTCACGAGAAGCAGCGTACATTGCTGTCAGTCGTCCAGGTATGTCGATTTCAAATTGTCTATGTCAACTGAACTGTAATATATTTTGTCATGTTTTGAAGAAATGAATTTTTAGATTTGGTACTGTTGCAGATAGTGAAGAAAGAAAAGTATAAAGTATCCTAATGATATTTTCATCTGCTGAAGAGCACCAGGAACAAATGTTCATTTCGTACAAGCAGTGTAACAGATGATGGATGTAAAAGCTTATTAATAACAAGAATAGGAGAAAAGGTTTAAATGGATTATCAACATCATAGTAAGAACTGCATGCACCTGTTTTTCAGAAATCATCAAAGGTTAGATAAGTGTATAATTAGTACTACGTCGTCAATAACGCTTTAACCTGCCTGTTTATAAAGTAACACTTCCGCTGTACTCCTAAACCAAGGATCTGGGGAGGTGTATATATAGATGAAGATGCCCGCCCATGTGTTAAACACAGTTATAACATCGGCATGTATCTCTTACCTGTAAACAGCCTTTGTGAATTGCCTACAGCGAATACCTCACATTTGAGGGTTTACTTTGTTTATTCTGTCATGCTGGTTGTTAGATATTTATGTAAATCTTGATGACCGTGAAATTGATCTTTGTTTACACCTGGTCTATGTAAACAGTCTGTAATGAGTGTGTCCCTTATGTCAACATCAAGAACAGTGGTAGATGTAAGTGCCCTTGTTAGCATTGGTCAACAACTAGGTGAATATTCAAGAGTGTTATTTCAATTCAGTTTGTGTGAGAACCAAATTAGAAGCTTTGATATTTTTTTAAATAACTATATGTTTTTTTAAATTTATGCTCATTAATATTAATAGTTATCTTGTGTATTATGTTTTCCTTTCAAGGAGACAAGGCATCAGTTATCAGTTTTTGTCCTTTTTGATATTTCTAATTACTTTCCTTTTGAAAATTACATTATTTTTTCATAATACACTTAGGAATAGATTTTGATGTTTTTATGTTTTATAACTTGGATTACAAATAAAGGGCTCTAAAATTCAATATTGTTGGTCAAAACTGTTTATTTCAGGTATTTCTTGTCAGTTGATTGGTCTTGTCTCTACTATATAACGTTTAAAGCCTCAGCATACAACTTCTACAAACTAAGGCAACTGTTTAGCATGTTAGCTGAATTGAACATACTTGTATGTGGTCAACAGCAAACTATATACTAGTACATTGTATATTGTGTATGTGTATGTGTGTGTGTATGAGAGTATGCATGTGTAAGTATATATATGCATATGAATATCTGTGTATATGTAAGTATATATGCATTCACATATGTGCATATAGGTGTAACTCATGTGTGTACACATGAGTGTAACAAAATGAGTAGTGAATAAAGAGAAAAATAATAATAGCTAAAAAAATGTTTAGCATGTTCACACTGAATATTATTTAAAATATTAATACTTGTAAATAGTTTTACTTTCTACCAACTATGTTAGATTATCGTTCAAAACAATATCAATAACAAATCAATTCACAAAATGCCATTTATGTCATGAAATGTGTAAAAAAAAATATATTTGTTATTATAAACTACAAGGGGTAGCCTGGTGGTAAAGTGTTTGCTTGTCCCGACTAAGACCAAGGTTTAATTCCTCTCATGGGTTCAATATTGAGCCAATTTCTGTTGTCCCTAGACAATGTAATTGAATATTGCTGAAATCATGTAAAATCCAACTCTCAAACATAATGATATGGTTTCAGTGAACATGTAAATATATTTTATAATAACCTTCAACCACAGCTGCCTGAAAATATTCGAACAGCACACACTTAGATCCCTAAATAATATGGTCGTCTACCTAATGTATGTGATCAACCACCGACCAAGATGACAGTGATAGTGTTTCCCATACCACTCATTATCCTTTCTTCAATGTCATTAGTGGTTACAGTGACCAGAAAACTGATTATCTCTCTGCTGGTAGCTATGTCAAACATACTCAAATTACAGGTGAAACTTGAGGTGAAATCTCGCCAACGAGAGACAGTGTAAAACTAGACATGCTGGGTATTCTATTGTGCTGGAGAACGAGGAACAGCCTTGACAATGTTCGCTGCATATTGACAGAAAACGTGTTCCTGAGTTCATGTGAAAATCTGGTAAAGTATTCTCTTAGGTACTTTATTCCTAATGATTGAAATTGCTTGAGTATATTTTTATTATTTTTACAGATATTAATTGTTTATGGTCAGAGATTAATCTAGAGTGGCTTGGAGGCCAATATTCAACCCTAAATCTGAAGTAGAATTTCTCAAATGTGAATTAGATATTATCCAAATTATGTTAATTGATACATTATGTTTCATTATAGTCTGTATTACAGCCCATGATCCACGTTATTTTCCCTTCAACCCAGCCCTTTTTGTAGTTTTAAAGCATTAATGAAGCAAGTCTAGATTTCTTCAGGTTTTCCAATCTCACTGGGACTCCTTTTCAATTAAACAGGAGTTATTTGTTTCTGCCAAAATTATATACAATCAGAGACTAAATGTTAGTCTAATATCATTGTAACTAATCTGATTTAGGCAGGGGGACTTGTATTTCACTGATAACAACCCAAAAGAGGAACAGACTTCAAAACTAAATTTTACATTGTGTTGAATGTAATATTACACTACAATGGTCACTGTCTGTTAATTGTCACTTTAACAAATCTAAAATAGACAAAATTCTTAACACTGCAAGTAAAATCGCTGGAGTCAGATTTGAATGTTTATCATCAATATATGAGCGGCAAATCGTGAATCAAGCTGTCAAAATTATATCTGACCATACTCACTACTTAAATTCGGAATACAACCTCCTCCCTTCAGGTTGCCGCTGCAAAGTTCCAATTGTGAAAACTAAGAGAGCCCGTACATCCTTTATTCCAAGAACCATATCTCTCTTAAACAAATGTGAAGATACCTAAATCAAAGAATTTATGTAAATATGTTTGGTATCTCTCTAATGTGTCAGTAGCTCTGCTGATGTAACACAAATTCCTGAAAAGGCATTAAAGCATTATTTTATTGTATTCTATTCTAACAAAATCATTTTTCCCAAATTTATAGAATATTGTTATGAGCTGGTTGGTTTAAACATATTTATTTCCAAAAGTGGAACGAGATTGGTAAACAAGCAGTATGTTGCTTATCTGAATACCACTGATACAAATACCGATAAATATAACAATCATGAGGAGAAAAACATGTAAATAACAATCAAACAATACCTTTCTGCTTATAACATTAGAACTTTTAGTGTCGGAAAGTACTAGTTACTGCAATTTCGTTTTAACTACTTACAACACAAGTGTGCCTGACAATACAAGGAAAGGATGGATAGATTCTACTATATTAGGGGCTGGTTTATCTGTAAACCTTTGTTGAGCAATGTCAGGTGTATGTACGTGTATTGTTATACATCGGTTGACGTCACTCCTGATACTTGCTACGAGCAGTGTGACAGACCATCAAAACAAAGGGACATTGTAATCTACCTTGTCAGCTGACAGTGTGGTTCGTAGCATACAAATTAGCTTGTATAGCTTTAAGTAGCTTTAAAAGCTTCAAGTAGACTGAATGTAAGAAAAACCAGGACATAAATGAAATCATTATTCTTCTTGGTCTGTTTGTTTGTTGCTGAACGCCACATTCAGCAATAAAGTCAAATGAAGAAATCAGGTGTTCGTTAACTTCTTTTGGTCAGCAATATTCCGGCTATATGGCGGCAGTCTGTAAATAATTGAGTCTGGACTAGACAATCCAGTGATCAACAGCATAAGCATCAATTCTACAGTTGGCACCTGATGACATGTGTCAATGCAGTCAGCAAGCCTGACCACCCGATCCCGTTAATCGCCTCTTACAACAGGCATGGGTTGCTGAAGACCAGTCTAACCCCCTATCTTTACAGGTACTTCCTAGAGTGATGTCTATTTCTGATTGATGAACTCAGATAGTTTGAATATGTTTTTGTAAGCTGCTCTTTCATGGATTACTACAAATATTTTATGTAAAGTAACTGATAACTATTTGAATAGTAATTGTTCAGATCAGATGAATGTACATTATCGTCCCTGTCATAGACTCTCTCAAGTCTCTTTTTAGTTTAACCTCTAATCCTTGATATACATTTTTATATAAGGAATGAGGAACCAATTCAGTTTGTTTGTTGTTCAAATTGAAATGTTTGCTCATCATTTTGAAGACCCGGGTTCGATTCCCCACATGGGTATAATCCGGGAAGCCCATTTCTGGTGCAGCAACTCTGACCACCCAATCCAAATGAATCAATCGTGAATCAAGCTGTCAAACTTATATCTGAACCAACTCACTGCTTAAATTCGAATACAACCTCCTCCCTTCAGGCCTACAAAGTTCCACTATGAAACTAAGAGAGCTTCCATTCCATTCCATTCCATTCCATTCCATTCCATTCCATTCCATTCCATTCCATTCCATTCCATTCCATTCCATTCCATTCCATTCCATTCCATTCCATTCCATTCCATTCCATTCCATTCCATTCCATTCCATTCCATTCCATTCCATTCCATTCCATTCCATTCCATTCCATTCCATTCCATTTCCATTCCGGTCCATTCCATCCATTCCATTCCATTCCATTCCATTTCCATTCCATTCCATTCCATTCCATTCCATTCCATTCCATTCCATTCCATTCCATTCCATTCCATTCCATTCCATTCCATTCCATTCCATTCCATTCCATTCCATTCCATTCCATTCCATTCCATTCCATTCCATTCCATTCCATTCCATTCCATTCCATTCCATTTCCATTCCATTCCATTCCATTCCATTCCATTCCATTCCATTCCATTTCCATTCCATTCCATTCCATTCCATTCCATTCCATTCCATTCCATTCCATTCCATTCCATTCCATTCCATTCCATTCCATTCCATTCCATTCCATTCCATTCCATTCCATTCCATTCCATTCCATTCCATTCCATTCCATTCCATTCCATTCCATTCCATTCCATTCCATTCCATTCCATTCCATTCCATTCCATTCCATTCCATTCCATTCCATTCCATTCCATCCATCCATTCCATTCCATTCCATTCCATCCATTCCATTCCATCCATTCCATTTCCATTCCATTCCATTCCATTCCATTCCATTCCATTCCATTCCATTCCATCCCATTCCATTCCATTCCATTCCATTCCATTCCATTCCCATTCCATCCATTCCATTCCATTCCATTCCATACATAGTCATGACCACTGCTGAAGATGAATAGTACAAGCAGCCGCACATACACATACACACGCATGCATGTCGTCATATGAGCAAAATATTCTCAAGCACGACGTTAAACCCAATTTCACCTCACCTTGCAGAGCTATGTCAATAGATGTATATAGTGACCATAGTGGACTTAAACAGACATAAAGAAATTTCCCATCAATATATTTTGGACTGTATTATTCACAGAATAAAGGTCCAGTTCCCGAGATACTCAAGAACCATGACACTGACAGGATCGTGTATATAAGCAATATTTCTACAGAAAAGGCCGGAAAGACTATCCATATGAAGTCCAAAAAGGGAGTCTTTTACAATCAGGTGAATCTCCTTCAATTGTCAAGATAAATTAGCGATGTATTGTCAAGGAGATTGGGATAAAGGGGAATTCCGCCCATCTGGATTCTGAAGGAGGGGTATTGTTGAAGGGTCATCGGTGGCTAAGCCAACTCAATGGATGACTCATGTTTTGGGTGAAAAGTGCCCCATTATTTGAATACCATGAAATGACAGCAATGATAACATGCAGGACGTGTTATTTTATCGGCTCCCGCCCTTAAAGGCACACTGACTGTGTTTTTGATGAATTTCTTTTTAGATTCTGCGATATGTCTCCTGTTGTCAGTGATTGCTGAAAGGTTGATTCAGATAAATAATAATCTTTTGGTGACAGAAAGACGACCAATCAGAATGAACAAACATTGACTAGAAAGGGGATTCTGTGTCCACAATGGATGCTGGTGGTGGGTAGAACTTAGTAGGTGACCAACAGGAGACCCATTGTCAGCTCCTCTGATACCCATGAAGATCCGGGTTAGAATTGGTCTTGGCGACTGTCAGGATTAATGCAATTGCATAGATCGATGCTCATGCTGTTGATCACTGTATTGTCTGGTCCAGACTTGATTATGTACAGTCTGCTGCCATATAGCTGGAATATTGCAGTGTTAGACAGAAGGGGCGGTGTGGGGTAGCCTAGAGGTTAAAGCGTTGGCTCGTCACGCCGAAGACCCGGGTTCGAATCCCCACATGGGTACAATGTGTGAAGCCCATTTCTGGTGTCCCCCGCCGTGATGTTGCTGGAATATTGCTAAAAGCGGCGTAAAACCAAACTCAGTCAGTCAGTCAGTCAGTGTTAGACAGAAAACTAATATAAAACTCAATCTGGCACCAGGTAAGACACATGTCTGTTGTCCATCAAATTGCTGGAATATTGCTAAAAACATACTTACTCACTCACTCACTTACTCACTCAATCTGAAGTGTTATGTCTGAAAGAATTGTGTTGTTACTTACACTATCAACCACTGATTTTGCTCAACATAATTTCTTAAAGAATACTTCAGTCTATCGGTGATAATGTGAACTACAGTGAAGCCTCGTTAATCCGGACGGTTGCGTTTCTCAGTAAATTCGTCCGGATTGCGAATAGTCCGGACTACTGAATCAAAACCCAAGTTGCTTCCCTAAGAATTACAAAAACGACACGAATCTGGATAAAACAAATAAGCATTTAATGTAAAGCTTAATTCATCACATCAATAATTTTACCAAGTGACATCCGCATGTTGATCCGACGTGTCTGATCACGTCCTTCCTCAGCACAGGTGAGGTAATGTCTAACAAGCGATCTATTGTAGTATGCCTTGAATGTCCGAATTATTCCTGCATCCATCGGTTGAATATGAGACGTGGTATTTGGTCACATTTCGCAAAGTTACCGGAAAGCACACTTCTGACTTGCAGCATTGTCGTAAAGCAAAATCACTTTTAGTCCACGTGACCGGATCTGTCTGTCAAAGTACATTAACCAATCACAAAACAGCTCACTTGTCATCCACGCCTTTGTATTGTGGTGTCAATCAAAGTGTAAATGTACAGTATCTTCAGTCGGGAGCTTTTTATGTCTAATTAAAACAACAACCCAGTTGGCCAGTTAATTAAGTAAACATCGCCGGGCGGTGTTGCTACGGTTCGTGAACACGACTTACAGTGTCTTGACTGTGAAGCAATTTACTGTTTATTTTACTGATTGGTTACAGCTACTTACCGTCCGGTTCCGGAAACCGAATTTCCGGATTATCGAGGCAAATTATATAGGCATAGATTGGTAACAAGCTGAAATCGCCCGGGAGGCGAGACATCCGGATTATCGGAGTCCGGACTAACGGGGCTTCACTGTATTTTGTATACAGTATTTCCTTTTCTGAGCAAACCTCGTTGTTTGTGGCATTAGATTGCACAGTGAAAGACATTCCAAAGGAAGGAATCTACATATTACAATATATCAACGATTTATAATATGTAATTATACAATGTATGCACATCTGAATTAATATTACCGGCTTATAATGTTTACTGGCTGTATTATATTATATTAAAAATTTAATTTTATGGAATGAAATTCAGAAAAAGATCTTTGAAATATTTGAGCATCTCAGTGTACCTGTTAAGGTACAAATATTTTAAGTTTGAGAAATAGACAAAGCTTAACTTCAGTTCTTGTAGTCGTGCTTTACCAATCTTAACAATACCTAAACACTAAACTTGCTTGTCGTAAGAGGCCACTAACGGGATCGGTTGGTCAGACTTGCTGACTGGGTTGACACGTGTCATCGTGTCCCAATTGCGTAGATCGATGTTCATACTGTTGATCACTAGATTGTCTGGTCCAGACTCGGTTATTTACGGACTGTCGCCATATAGCTGGAATATTGCTGAGTGCGATGTAAACTCACTCACTCACTCACTCACTCACTCACACAAGCAAGCTTAACACTGACCACTTGCAAATACAACAGGTTTGTTGTTTTAGTGAATTTACTGAATCGATCACTAGACTTGCACAAGTCTGTAATGTAATAATTAATAGTTTAAATGATAATTTCTATTAAAAAAATCTAAATAACAGACTGGTGTCCTGTCCGCTTATCGAGACTTGTTGCTTTAAAGGATTGAATTACTATACATCCATGGGCTTAGCATTCAGTACAGCCTTGGAGCAAGGCTACCTAAAGACAAGCAGAACTCTTTCTGTGTTGTCCCTAGACTTGCACAAGTCTCTATAGCTAAGGAAATAATTAATAGTTTAAATGAAAATTTCTGGAAAAGGTATAAACAACAGACTGGGGTCCTTAGACTTGCCTCTTTAAAGGATAGAATTACTATACACGCATGGGCTTAGCACACAGTACAGCCTTGGAGCAAAGCTACCAGTGGAAGCGTGTAAATGCTATAGTGAGTTTCCCTGGTCTATTTCAGTGTGTGATAGACAGTCATGTACATTTCAGGCAAGTCCACTGATACAGAATCCAGCTGTGTGTGACTGTCTCTCAGGTCAGTGTTGCTCTGTCGGGTCCTTATTATGGACGTGACACCTTCAAGGACTCACATGTGTGTCATGTGTGAGACAGGTTCCACCTGTCACTTGTCTATTTCAGTTAGTACATCGTACATTGCCAATAGATGGGACATATACATCGCCAATATACAGGATATATACACCGCCAATGTGTTGGATACATTCAGTGCTTGCTCCGTTGGATTACCATGGATGTGTTTTACAGTGACCAGATTCAATCAAATTCACAAAAAGCAATGTGTCTTTAAGATTGTTTGAATTTTTAGAAGGAAAGACAATTATGGATGTGTTATGTTAGAAAGACATCAACTGCATGTAAGTAAGCCGTGACAGTTTATATTTAAATTATGTTGATTGATTGATTGATTGATTGATTGTTGGTTTAACATGGCATTCAGCAATATTCCAGCTATATGGCAGTGGTCTGTGCAATTATATAAGGTGAACGACTAAGGTATTCAAATATACAATATGAATTAATTGCTTTTTTGTCAGTTGTATTACAAGAAATTGATAATGGTGATGATATACCTATTCTTTCTTCAATTTACGCTTGTCAGAGGGGTACACAAAGTAAATGATTTAGACTACTAGTTGTCAGACTTCCATTTTTGTGCAAGCCTCGGTGGCTGAGTGGGTTAGATCGCTGACTTTGTGTGCTGGTGATTAGGTGCCTGTGTAGGTTTATACCCCGGTTGGAGCTCAATTTAAAAATAAAAGAATTAAATAGATACGTAAATCGTGAGAAAGAATATTCCAAAATGTATCATATGTAACTATTTCTTATCAACTAGCCAAAAAATATCTTTTATCCTGTATTTTGTTGTCATTGACCTTTAAGATAAAGACCTTCAACTGACATGAGTATAACATCTTTATAAGGTTTCAGAAGGAGATATAAATCTAACAGCTAAGTGTATATAGTTGTCAAGTTGAGGTCAACACAGACTGACTTGAGTGGTATAAACTTGACTCCTCGCTCTAAAACATTGTTACAAAGAATAAAATAAGTTGCTATCCATAAAAACTGTCATGTATTCATGTTCTTCCAACTTCTATAAGCCTATCAAGTGAGTGAGTGAGTGAGTTTAGTTTTACGCCGCACTGAGCAATATTCCAGCTATATGGCGGCGGTCTGTAAATAATCGAGTCTGGACCAGACAATCCAGTGATCAACAGCATGAGCATCGATCTGCGCAATTGGGAACCGATGACATGTGTCAACCAAGTCAGCGAGCCTGACCACCCTATCCCGTTAGTCGCCTCTTACGACAAGCAAAGTCGCCTTTTATGGCAAGCTTGTGTTGCTGAAGACCTATTCTACCCCGGATCTTCACGGGTCTAAGCCTATCAAGTACGACCTATAAAAGTAGTACAGCAGGGAAAACATTTTTCAATTTAATGTCTTTTAGTCGTACTGTTGTACATCATTGCACGCAGTTCCTACAAGTAAAATATGACTGAAGTGTTTATATTTATGTAAATAATCATATGAAAAATCTCTAACCAAGATATATCTGTTGAATATACAATAGGCTTGAGCAGCATTATAAGTGTCTTTCAATCTACAATCCTGGTGGTGTGAGTTTGGAACTATTTAGTGCTGTTTTTCAGCATTTTATGTGAATTGTGCTCAACACTAGGCAGTAATATTTCACCTAAGGTTAGCACTGACCAATAGCAACAGGTTTGTTGTGTGAGTAGATTTAATGAATTGTGTGGTCCGGCCTGGCAACTGGACTGTTAGTCCAAACTTAGACT
Source organism: Haliotis rubra (assembly GCF_003918875.1). Classification (NCBI taxonomy): domain Eukaryota; kingdom Metazoa; phylum Mollusca; class Gastropoda; order Lepetellida; family Haliotidae; genus Haliotis; species Haliotis rubra. The sequence goes on from NW_025767535.1 coordinate 1,699,597, forward strand.
TACACAAGTCTCCAAAGTAATAATTAATAGTTTAAATGATAATTTCTAAAAATTATAAATATCCTGCTAACTGACTGGCATCCTTAGAATCAGAAAGGGACTTGAAGATGGTGGCAGCATCCAGGGGGACATAGACATTAGGGCTGGCCATATCAAGTTGCGACCATACAGATGGTCCGTAAAATTCTGTTTCACAAGGCTGTATAGACTAATGCTTAGTCTCTGAATATATATAATTTTGATAGTAACAAACAAGCCCATTTAAATTGAAAAGGAGCCCTAGGGAGACCAGAGATTCAGACTGAACCTGAGGAAACCTAGACTTGCTTTATTTAGGGCTTTAGCACTGCAGAGAGGGCTAGGCAGTAGGGAAAATAATGTGGTTCAGGGACTGTGAGACAGACTAAAGGCTGTACTGTCTGCTTATTTCAACTTGCCTCTTTAAAGGATAGAATTACTATACATCCATGAGCTATCCAATCAGTACAGCCTTGGATGATGATCAAGGCTAGTCCACACTTAAAACACCATTTCTTCCACTAACGTGTTTGGTTATGAATTACATTTCGCGGTCTTAAATCAACGATAAAGGACTGCAAAATTGAAAACAAAGTAGCTTTATCTTCTAATTTCTTCCTCCAGGGAAGAACAGAAACTCTATCAAATCTGAGACACTGCAGGGGACAATACTTGCCCTGAAGGGGGTCAATTACTGCCTGTATGTAAACAAAACACAAGCACTTGTCTGATGTGGATTCTGCATTGTTATAATCAGAAACGTGATGTCAGGAAGTTCATTACTGTTGTATACTTTTCAAACTCTTAATTGTTCCTAATGAAATAGAAGGATTTTTCTTTAACATACTATTCAGTAGATGTTAACTGGGTAAATTATGATTAACTATCATAAAATGAAGAAATCAGGTGTTCTTTAACCTCCCTTGACTGGTACATATTATGAATAGTTTAATGTGTTAAAGACCTAGCTATCTCTGACCTAGTCTGCCTCACAGTCCCTGAACCGCATTATTTCACTTCCACCCAGCCCTTTCTGCAATGCCGTAAAACCCTTAATGAAGCAAGTCCAGATTTCCTCAGGTTCAGGGCGGTGGGGTAGCCTAGTGGTTAAAGTGTTTGCTTGTCACTCCGAAGACCCAGGTTCGATTCCCCACATGGGTACAATGTGTGAAGCCCATTTCTGGTGTCCCCCACCATGAATTGCTGGAATATTTCTTAAAGCAGCATAAAGCCTAACACACCCACTCACTCACTCACTCACTCACTCACCATGAAGAACGTGGTTGTGATGTGGAGATAAACATAATTTATCAAATACAAAGAAAATGTCAGGACAAATTAATGTCTTCTGTTGAATTCAATTGATAAATTTTAAAATATATCAGAAACTATAACTTTAATGTAAGGGTAAAAGTTAAGGCTATTATACTAGCCCACAAGATGTGTTACTAGCCTGGGACTAGCAGTGTAGCGGGAGTGTCAACTCCTGTGATGTTTGGACAGGCATCATGCTGTTGTTTGAAATAGACAACTGTTTAAGAAGGAGATTAAGGTTTTTATTACCAGGGAGATATGAGAATGTATGACAGTTGTGAGATAACATGCAATCCCTAACTGATATGAACAAGTTTTTGTCATTGACGACATATTTGAAATGATTAATAGCATTATAGATTCAATCTGTCACTTAGGTGACACAGGCATTAAATCCTTGATCCTATGAAAGAATATCAGGTGTATATTTCAGATACATTTCATGATTTCACAGCCAATCAGATGAGATAGTAGGAATACAACCATGTACATTTCATGGCAAGATTTATAACCATTAATCATGTAAGACATTTATAAGAGAACTTGACAAGTTTGTGGTTTTCACACAGAAATAGGTTATCGCACTTAATCCAGTATTAAGTAGGTTCAAGTATTAAGTATCTGCAAGTATTGATAGATAAAGGTTTGAGTCAATGATCTGCTGAATAAATAGCTTTTCTGAGCTAATCTCGAAATAGGTCATTTAGAAAAGGTCTTGTGTGGTTTTTCCAGATCAGAATTTGTCCCAGTATCCATTGGGGCGGTGGGGTAGCCTAGTGGTTAAAGCGGTATCTCTCTCATCCCTCTGTATCTATCATTCGAATCCCCACATGGGTACAATGTGTATCTTTCCCATCTATCTGTGTCCCCTCTGTGATGTTGCTGGAATATTGCTAAAAACGGCGTAAAACCAAAACTCACTCAGTCAGTCTGTCAGTCCCAGTGTCCATTGGTTGTTGTAGGTCTGTATCTATCTGTATCTATCTGTATCTATGTATATGTGTTCAGAAGTCAATATTTATCATGTTGCAGCTTAAGTCAGTCCCTTCAAAAAAGGAAATGAAAAATTCCCAGCTAATATTAATATTTATAACTATTGTGATTGTTTATTCTGAATGATTTGTATTTCATTGATAGCAGGACAATACAGACAACTTTGAGCTTTCAACATTTAACTGAATATTTTGGCATTGAATGCAGTGTTACTATGGAATTGAAATGCTTTTGAAATGAAAAATTTCCATATTCCCTGGTTTAAACAAAATAACAGTATTTTCCCAATATGCTTGCCAAGGGTACTAATCTCAAATCCTAAATAGCTCACTCATTAATTAGCTGATATCTAGATGTACACTGATGTATATATTAAATTAATTATATTATATTAAGACAGATAGATAGATAGATAGATAGATAGATAGAATATAATCAGAAATTAAAAATTCAATTAATTGAGACTCATAGTTATTATATGCCACTAAACCAATGCTACTAGCCTAGATAGATAGATAGATAGATAGATAGATAATAATTGAATAAATGAATGAATAAAATTGGAATTTATTAATTCAGTCCATTGAGACATGTAGTTATTATAAGCCACTAAACCAACACTACTGTAATAAATAAATAAATAATAAATAAATAAATAAACAAGCATATAAATAAAATCAGAATTTATTAATTCAATCCATTGAGACTTGAATCATAACCTCTAAACCAACACTACTATCACCCCATGAATATAGTAACTGATACTCTAACAGATTTGACCGGATTCGAAGTTCGCTATGCACAGGTCAATAAAAACCTTTGCACCATGGAATCTCATGAGATTCGGAAGTTATGAGACTCAGTGTTTCAATATTCATAACACACTCGTTTATAAACGACCCAATTACTCTACATCATCCTCACCACTTGATGCTGTAGAATAACACTGTACACACATTTCAAGTAGACATGTGATGCATATGTGATGTGCGATGTTTGTGGTGTAGAATCACAGATAGCACCACCTAGAGTGCTCTCCCTTACAGTGTGAGTGTTACATGGTTATTGACTGTTCTTGCTGTAAAATATCTAAAATTATTGTCAGCTCCAAAAATACTTTGGATCTGAGGAATGGCTAATGCAGAATGTGCTCTCAAACCAAAGATACAGAATGTGTTTTAATTAAAGTGTCAACAATACCTGATTGAAGTCTATGACTTTAGCCACTTGTTTGAAGCCTGAAAGAGTTAAATTCTTTTGAAATCATCAACCTCATGACTAAAAGTGCTTAAAGAAAATGTTAAGACCCAAATAGTTTAGCACTGACATGAATTCGATCAATAATTTATAGAATGTCATACTCTGGCACCTGGACCAATGAAAATGAACTCTTTTGACCTTTAAACATTGTTGAATATCTATTTGGGTGAAAGATAAAATTAGAAATACATATCTACATCCCAAATGTGTTCATGATTTCAAGTAGTCTTTTAAAATCACATTTCTTTGTTCAAAAATTAAAATATGTTAACATGGTATTATTTATGAGAGTTAAACAAGTTAAAATTTAATTTGAAGAAAGTTCCGGTGAGATATCCATTATATCAGTATTTAACAGCAATACTCTTATAAAATCTAATAAAGATTCGAGAATAGTCGTTACAGTAATCAGTTCATATTCTGTTTACACCAACAAGAAAGAATATTTATTTTCAGTGTCCTAAATCACCAAATAATAATCCATGATAAGCATGAATGTTTGTTGTGGATCTCATTTTATTTTCCATGACAGGTTTTTCTAATTTTCCATTTGCTTAATTTGTAGCTGAGAATTGGGAGTTTTATGGTAACAGGCTTACTATGTGGAAACATGCAGCGTGGAAATCATTGTATGGGATTATACACATTGAGAAGTAATGTTCTCACCTACATGTGAACTCGGTGCTTTTAGTTCTGGGAGAAACTGTGGATCTACGGAAGGGTGGCGCCTTCCTATAGCAGTGCCAAGTTGGAACAGTGGATAATATGGATACCGATTCTCTATCATTTGAAACAAATGTGAGGTGCAAATTCTTGCACAATGATTGCATCCACATGCATCTAACGAGGATTTAGTGTTGTGGAGTATGTGTTTGAGGAATTGTTGCAACCCAGTGTTTGATGTGGAAATTGTAAGACCTGTCTTGGTGAGATGGAAGTGATTATGCTTGTGTGACGATGTTCAATTAGTAAAGGAGTACATTACGTTATTATTGGATTTACAAAGATGTTTCGGAGTAAAGGAAAGAAGACTAAATTGCCATCCAAGATACCAGGAAAGGTGACAAAAGCTTCAGAGGACCGACACAGGAGAGTTGAACACAAAGGTAAGGTTATGTAGTAACAGCCCTGTTTCACAAAACAGTGAATCAGTGTGAATCAGTCACTGAGGCTCCAAGATACCATGTGATATGTTGTTGTTGTTTTTGTTTTTGTTGTTGTCGCTGTCAAGTCGTTACATACAAGGGACATAACTAACACCCATCACCTGTTGATCCAGTATCAGGACGTCTACATGTGAGAATGGTTTTGTCCAGTTAAACAAGGTTTGGGCATAACAGTTTTATGTTTCTTCTTACAGAAAAAATTAACCTTCAAGTTGATAATTTTAGCAGAATGCTTGTTTGTCATGCTGATACCTGAGCTTAAACAGGCCATATGTCTGTGGTTTTGTATGAAATAGGTGAGGTGAGGTGAAATGGGGTTTAACGTTGTACCTAAGAATATTTCACCCATATGACGACATGCATGCGTGTGTATGTGTGGCTGCTTGTACTAGCCCAGACTTAAGCTAGTTTTATAGTGCTAGGTCACTGAGATACCATGCCGCAGTTAAGCATGAATACCCCACTCAGACACATTATACTGACTCCGAAGCCGACCAGTCCTTGTTGTACCCATTAATGCCGAGCGCCAGGCAGGGACCAACAAGTACCATATTTTAACGTCTTTTGGTATGACGCGACCGGGGATTGAACCCACGACCTTCAGCCCTCTAGGCAGACACTCTAACCACTACACCATGGAGGTGTTCTTTGTATGAAATAGTGTCAGCTTACCAGCAAAAGGCATCTACTTCAACAAGCCTGTTTAACTCTTTCTATATTCCCCCTTGTCAACTGCTGCTGAGCTTTTCATCATTGTGTTGAGGATGATGATGATGATGACAATGATGATGATGATGATGACAATGATGATGATGATGACAATGATAGTGACAACAATGATGATGATAAGGACAATGATGATGGTGATGATTACAATGATAGTGACAACAATTATGATGATGACAATGATAGCGACAACAATGATGATGACAATGATAGTGACAACAATGATGATGACAATGATAGTGACAACTGACTGACTGACTGAGTTTAGTTTTACGCCGCTTTTAGCAATATTCCAGCAATATCACGGCGGGGGACACCAGAAATGGGCTTAACACATTGTGCCCATGTGGGGAATCGAACCCGGGTCTTCGGCGTGACGAGCCAACGCTTTAACAACTAGGCTACCCCACCGCCCCTAATAGTGACAACAATGATGATGACAATGATAGTGACAACAATGATGATGACAATGATAGTGACAATGATAGTGACAACAGCAATGATGATGATGATAGTGACAACAATGATGATGATGACAATGATAGTGACAACAGCAATGATGATGATGATAGTGACAACAATGATGATGATGACAATGATAGTGACAACAGCAATGATGATGATGATAGTGACAACAATGATGATGATGACAATGATAGTGACAACAGCAATGATGATTATGATGATGATGATGACAACAATTGTGTTGATTATGATTGTCATTAGTTGTAGTATTGTTATTATTAGTATGATTCCTTTGTCTTTGGCTTTGATCGTCTTTCATGACTTCTGTGACTCCATACCCTAGTTTTACAGGGTTACATGATGAAGCCTTGATAACAATGACAACTGTGTCAGTAACTTTCTCTCTCTCACTACTTGTACAGATGACTCTGCAGACTTTATCACAGGGAAATCACTGCAGGAAATCTACACTGCTCACAACACTATCAGCCAGGTGTACAATCTGTTCTCTGTTACACTCTCACATCTCTATTATCTTATATCTCTCACAGTGTAACTCCACTCAAGGTCATTCATTCACATAAAACCCCACAGACAAACTCATGCTATTGTTGATAGGGTGGGTGGGGGTGGGGGGGAGAGAGAGAGAGACTGGGATGAAACACCCTCGTACCCATGACCTTGTGGCTCTGTAGTGTCCTTGACTCATGACACTTGACCTTGGGTCATGACAGAAATGTTGTGTTTTAGTTAACTGAAATAAACTCTGTTACCTATCATCCATTCTTCTGTCTGTTGTACCATTTCATCTTTTCCACATGTTTGTTGGTTTAACACCGCACTCAGCAGTATTCCAGCTATATGGCTGCAGTTTGTAAACAATCGAGTCAAGACCAGACAATCCAGTGATCAACAGCATGAGCATCGATCTACGCAATTGGGATACGATGACATGTCAACCAAATAAGCGAGCCTGACCACCTGATCCCATTAGTTGCCTCTTATGACAAACATAGGTAGCTGAAGATCAGTATTATCCCTGATCTTCACAGGTCTTCCACATCTCTGAAACAATATACGTAGGATGGGGTAGAATGTATTGTACCTCATAGGACTGGGCACTGACAGTGTACAACCAGTAGAAATCTATGAATGTGTGTCTATTATTTCCATATTTCTGAATCAGTATATGTAGAATATCAGAATTCATTGTACCAAACCTCAGCAGACAGTACAAACATTGTACAAGCAATATCAACGTATATGATCTCAGGTGATGGCATCAAGGAAATGTTGACTGATTTTTAACAATCATTCTCTGGCCACTGTAAACAAAATTCTAAGACTGCTTATAGAACCAAAAAATGTTAAGTGATGTCGTTCTAATCAATAATGCAACTGAAGCCCTGGCAACAACTGCATCAGCCAGGTATCAATTGTCTACTGGTGATTGTGGCCTATATTCTTTCTGGTTTATGTTACCAAAACAGCTTGGTTAGTCAATTAAATACCATAAAATCACTTGAAATATGTCATTGAGGTGTTATTGAGGTGTTAAATCAAAGAATAACAAAAATATTAAAACTTGCAAACTAATAGCTTGGTTTTACCTACGACACCTCACGACACTTTAAAGTAAAGAGCTCCATCCTGGCCACTGAGAGAAAATAGTCACATTGCATGAAGAAAGTTGAAGTAAATGAAGTGCCATAAAATATGTTCTATACAGCTATCAAGGTCTGCCATTGACTGGATTCTGCCTACTTATCGTAGACTTTGTGTTGACATGAAGACAACATGGTTGATCTGATTTACTTTTGTGGTGTTTTCTCTAACGGTACAACATACACAATGGCAAGTCATCATGTTCCAGGAAAGACATCACGATGACATAGAATATGTCTACTCCCCAGGGAGTTGAGAATGAAATCTGAGTGCAGACTGATACAAGGTGAGGTGAGGTGAAATTGGGTTTAACGTCGTGCTTGAGAATATTTCGCTCATATGACGACGTGCATGCGTGTGTATGTGTATGTGCGGCTGCTTGTACTAGCCCAGACTGAAGCTGGTTTTATAGTGCTAGCCCACTGAGATAACATGCCGCAGTGAAGCATGAATACCCCACTCAGACACATTATACTGACTCTGAGCCGACCAGTCCTTGTTGTACCCATTTATGCCGAACGCCAGGCAGGGAGCAACAAGTACCATATTTTAACATCTTTTGGTATGACGCGGTCAGGGATTGAACCCACGACCTTCAGCTCTCTGGGCAGATGGTCTAACCACTACACCACGGAGGCGGTCACAGACTGATACAAAGACCATGATAGTAATAATGTGATGGTAGAGTAGAATGTTGTTGGTTTGATGCAAGCACTGCACTGGGGTACTCTGGAAGTACAGTGTATCTAACACTTGAACTTGAGTGTGTTCAGTCTGTCTCTCAAATGCTTGAGAATGATTTATATAGGAGTCATTCTCAAATCTAGAATGATTTGGCAAGTCTAGACTGCCTCAGCTCTAGACAGAAATTAAGGATTTTCTGTTTGTATTAATTTTTCTATTTTTTTAAATATATATATTAGGCCAGACCAAAAAAAATAAATCCATATGTTTTTGTTGTCCAAGAACATTGTTTTTAGATTCTTTTTTTGCCCCATATACACTTCATATCTTGCCAAAAGTAAAATACTTTTAATATTTGAAAGGAATATTACTTTGACTGGTCATTTTTTACATTTTTTTCCCCCTCCTGCCTTTAGGTTTTCTGAGAACAAAAATCTGTAAAATAAGAAATAAAATTGGTCTGGCCTTATTTTGAAATAAGATAACTTTTTTCCTTGGTCTAAATGTCCGTCAAGAATCATTGCTGCTCTGTGATGAGTCAGTATAATTAACAGGTGTCCATGACCTTGAAAAATGGATAAACTTGCAGAACATCCACGCAGATCAAGGACTTGCTTTCCTGAGTGTTGCTCGTGCTATCAATCATTGGTTTCCAGTCGGGCGGTGGGGCAGGTTAGTGGGGGTTAAAGCATCTGCTTGTCACACCGAAGACCTGGGTTTGATTCCCCACATGGGTACAATGTGTGAAGCCCATTTCTGGTGTCCATCGCTGTGATACTGCTGGAATATTTCTGAAAGGGGTGTAAAACTAACCTCACTCACACTCACACACTGCAGATATGATAGTGAGAAGCAATACAGAACACTTGAGCTACATCGTCTATCTCACACACTGGTATGTGATCTCTAATATTGACAGGCCATCGTGATACAGCTGAATATTGCTGCCTGCCATAAGGAACTGTTTAGATTCAGCAACTCGGTCCTTGTGCTCATTGATCATAACATGTATTGATATGCATGCGACGTTTCCAATATCTCCACTGAAACAGCTATTTCTGTCACCAAGCTTTCCCCGTGGTCGATGTTCCAACAATTCAACAGCAACAGTATCTTAAGCAATTGTTTATTTTGCATTTTCATTTTATATTGAATTTATCGATTCATCAATGATCATTTTTTTGTCAGCTGCTTTTCTTTTATGGTATATGCAAAATGTTTTGGCTCACTTGGACCAGCATTTTTCTTCTTTGAATGTATTCGGTTAGCGAAAGTGAAATTATGAACATAAGATTCCAGCAGTTGTGTCTGTGTCATGTAATGACCAGCATTTTAAATTTGATGTACCAGTCATTAAACTTGGTATCAATGTCTGATAAATATACAAATGAGATCGCCTGGCCTGAAACTATGCCATCAGTTGGGTGTTAACTTGCAAAAACCTTTTCCAAAAATAATTAGAAAGCAGCCTCCCATAGTCTGAGTACATGTAAACAAACATGGCTGTTAATCACTCAGCATGATGACATTAAAAGGGAGGGTCACTCAGGTCTAATATTCTTATGCTGTGTCTAAAAATATTATAGTGAATGGCAATAAGTCTTAAATGTTGATTATTTTAAGAATTTCATTATGTGATGAAGAGATTATTACGCTTATGCTTACCAAAGGCTGCAAATACAATTTCTTTTCCATATATGTATACACGCTATTTACAACACAAAAGATCATTGGCTAATAATCTCTGTATATGATTCGCTTCCAAATCTTTGATGGGGTTGGGGGTTGGGATTTGTTATCATTGTTTTATGGCCATTGGATGATAATATTTTGATATATACCATGAAAAAAAAGTAGGGGATATTCCATTTTTCGAGCATACCACCAGCCAATGCCAATGCATATGAGAAAAAGTAATATGTATCCACACAGATGAAACATTTCCAAAGGAATGGAATAAATTGTCACATTTTCCCTTAATGTCTCTTCATCATCTGGTTCCTCCTTGGCTTCATCATTTGTATTTTATCAATCTTGTAAATCCAATATCCCCTACTTTTTTTTAATGGTATATTAAATATTTGGTCTCTTATGTTTGATTAAATTGGAAATATTTTTAGAATTTGATAAATACAGTGAAAAGTGAGCTACAGTGTCCTTGTTCTTTGTCTTGAATTCTGACCTTTTCTGAATGGAGAGAATAAGCGTCTCTGATGGTATATTTGTTTAATCATGTTTTCCTTATTCCTAGTGAATATTACTAATGTATTTTATTATTTATTCTGTAGTTGTACCTTTAATGAAAATTGAAAAATATATGTAATGTTTATATTTTGAAAAAGATCAGACAAATTATTTTATTACCATTCCAACTAAAATGAAAGAGAATTCATTTTACATATCTAACACTGTTTATGTAATACGATTTGAAATATTAAAAAGTTTGCGTTCCAAATTTAAAACATTCAGGCAGGCTACAATTTCATAGCTCTATCATATAAACATTACAGTTTATATGAAAGAGATTATATTTTACATATTTGGTCCATTTATGAAATTACCTAACACCATTTATGTCCTGTGTAATAAAATATTTAAAAGTGAAGTCGCAAATTTAAAAATTAGTATGATCTACAGTCTCATAGCTCTATTTAACTGAAATTCCAACTTATGTGAAAGAGAATTGGTTTTGCATTTTAGCCCATTCATGTACTGAATGATAAACCTTGAAATTTTGAAACTTTTTTCTATGAAGCTGCAAATTTAAAAAAGCATCAGGTGAGCTACAGTCTCCTGGCACTGTTTTATTGAAATTCTTGCCTACACTAAAGAGACTTAGTTCTTCACATTGGTGGAATTTGTTGATTTGTTGAAACAATTCATTGAACATCTGGCATGATTCCAGGTCATATATTGGTCCCATAGGCTAGCCCAGGGGTGTGAGATGGGGGGGCATCCTGTGGGGGGTGAGGTGTAGAACCAGAGGGTAGTCAATCAGTCAGTCTGTATCAAGGGGCAAGTCACGAGCACGGGCAGAATATGTGACCTAGAGGAATTGGTGACAAAGAATGAATACGTCTGATTTTAGGATTAGCAGCGAGAAAGTTTCATTTAAAGGTTTATAATTCACCACAGTTGCGTCGGTAAGCTGAATTAATGGCAGGGTAACTTCCTCAGGGGACCTATTCCACTTTTCCAGACAATTGCATTGTCTGTAACCATGGTAACATGATGAACGGAATACAGATGTACCAAATTTGTAATGTGAAGCACTATGATATATCAGTTAATACCATTGTGAAAGATATATCACAACATTGATTACTTCGGCTGCTCAGAGGATATATATTATTAAAACAACCACGTACAGGATATGTGCCTACAATTAGTGCCACAAATAGAGTTCACCTGTGACGATTTTCATTAATGATTAAAGTTGATTAAATGCATTTTAATGAATGAATAATTCCATTCGATCTAGCAGCGAAGAAGAATTATTGTCAAGAGAGAATAATATTCATGTACAAAGCAGCAGTTTAAGCAAAGGTTATGGGATATATGCTGCTGAACTTTTAAAGGGGTAAGTTCTTTGGTTATTTCCCTAACTGAAGCCATTTATGTCATTAATCAGAACATGTAGAGTATAGATGTTGCATGTATAGAACAAGTCTGTTTGTTGTTTAATGTCACGCTCAGCAATATTCCAGCCATATGGCTTAAGTCTGTAAATAACTAAGTCTGGGCCAGACAATCCAGTGATCAACATCATGAGCATCAATCTATGCAGTTGCAATACTGTGACATGTGTCAACCCCCCAATCCCATCAGTTGCCTCTTACAACAAGCATGGGTTGCTGAAGAACAATTCTACACCAGATCTTCACAGTTAATATAGACTGACTGACTGAGTTTTCATTTTCGCCGCTTTTAGCAATATTCCAGCAACATCACGGCGGGGGACACCAGAAATGGGCTTCACACATTGTACCCATGTGGGGATTCGAACCCGGGTCTTCGGCGTGACGAGCCAACGCTTTAACCACTAGGCTACCCCACCACCCCAGTTAATATAGAAGGTAAATATAGCACATAGTATATAGCATGTAGATTTAGCAGGTAATATATAGCATGTTTTGTATCAATGTCCTTATCAAAACTTGAGTAGTATATTTCCAAATTAAATAGCAATTTTATAAAATTATTAGCTGTGTTAATTTTGTTTTTCTATGTGATGAATACTATTTTTATTGTATAATGCACATATTTTCCCTGAGATATTTGTGATGTGTCATCAGAAGAAGGTGTTAGTTTCTTCGTAATTCTTGAAATATTCAATGTTAAAAAGTTGTTCCACTCACTTAAGTAAGTTTTGAATATGCAAGTTTTGAATGTGCATATGTTTACAGTATTAGATTAAACCGCCCTAATCAAATAGTGCCAAATTATATGAACCTGTATTCATTCACCGAAACATCCACACATCAAGAGATGCCGTGCTATGCTCATATGAAGCATTAGCTGCAGCTTACAGGTATGCCATTGATGCATAGAGCTTACTAAAAGTATTTCCTGTTTGGAAACCTCATTTGCATTTTCATGGGATTTTGATTCTGAGTTATTGCCCTGGTTGATGAATAACTACAGGTTACCCAGTCCAGCCGACCTCATCACGTATATATTACATTCCTGGGTTCTGGGATTACCGAAACTAGTCCTCCAGGAACCCATGCTTGTCAAGGGGGCGACCAAACAGTTCAGGCAGCCTGACTTGGTGGTTTGTGGATTATAAGCCATTGTACGCCGACAATATGGATTTGTTCACTATTGATTATCTGTTCCAGATTTGATTATTTTGAAATCAAATAGCTGGAAAATAGCTGGACTCACAAGGGCGGTTTGGTAGACTTTTAGTTATAGCATCCGCTCATCACATTGAAGACCTGGGTTTGATTCCCCACATGGGTACAATGTGTGAAGAACATTTCTGGTGTCCCTGCCATGATATTGCAGGAATATTGCTAAGAACAGTGTCAAACCATACTCACTCACTCACTCACTCACTCACTCACTCACTCACTCACTCACTCACTCACTCACTCACTCACTCACTCACTCACTCACTCACTGGAGTCATTAAAAAAACAGACAAACAAACAGACAGACCAACAGAAAAAGAAACAAACCTGTTTTACAAATTTGCTTGAATGTTTCAACCTTTTCAAGTTTTTCTAAACTGAAATGTACATGTCGAGTTGTCTGTAATCTAAAGGAATTAATCGACAGTTACATTGACATGTCCTGATGTTATTTCTTCACCTATTATTTGTTTTCATTTCTTTTTCCTCCTCGCTTCAGGAATTTTGTGGAAAATGATTATTCAAATATCTTTTTTATTATTGTTTTAAATTTATTGATTAATCCATCTCAAATGAAAATCAGCAAAGTTCAGTGCAGACCTGACAGTGAACTGCCTCAAAATGGATTTGGTCAAATAACATGACTGAGCCTGACCTTGAAGATTAACTTGTCAAATGATCAATACCGAGTTCTGCTTCTGGAAAGCAGCTTGGAATCTGTGAGTGGCAATACACTTCACCTTTCCGAAGAAAATCTTGAAAATCTTGAGCTTGTAATGAATGACTGATAAAAAGATGCATTTAAGAACTTTATGAGTTAATTTTGGTAACACAAAGCCGTTGATTGTGCTTGGGGTGGTCCTTATGTTAAATCAAGGACCTTTGGACCCAACCCCTGAGGTAGCCAGCGAAAAAACAAGACCCAGGAGCTGGTCAGACAACCACAGAAGTAATATCTGATGGTCTTTGCTTCCAGTAATGTTGTTTCTATTTATTGTTTAATGCCGCGCTCAACAATATTCCATCAGAAGGCTGCCATCTGATACTTATATTTATTAAGTCTGGTCAAGACAATCCAGTGATCAACATCATGAGCATCGATCTACACAATTTAGACATGATGACATGTGTCAACCAATTCAGCAAGCCTGACCACCCGATCCCCGTCAGTGGCCTCTTACGACAAGTATGGGTTACTGAAGATCAATATTCTAACCCGGACCTTCATGGAATTATCCCAGTAATGACATCACGAGGAATGTTTATGTGTATAACATTTAGTTTAACTTTTAGTAATAGTAATAGTCTGCTTATATGGCGCTCATATTCAGGCACTTTGCCTTCTCACGGTGCTATGCACATTACTATCCTCAGTCATAGGACACTATCGTACTTCCTGATACTCTTTCAACTCCCCGGGGACATTGTACTGAGACAATATGGATCTAAGTATCTTGTCAAAGGATACTATGTAAATGTACCCACTTCGGGACCCGAACCTAGGTGCCTACCACTGAGGATCAAACCCAGGCCTTCAGTGTGATAGGCAGACACCTTACCACTGCACTATTGCACTTTTAGGATAAACACAATCAAAACTGCATTGGAGTATAGAAGTGGTAGTTACAGTGGTTGCATCACACAGCCAGCATCCCACTCTCATCTGAAGAAACGTAGAAGCAGGTGTCCCTCAAGACGTGCTGACATTTACACAAAACGATGCAGGAGAATATTTCAGACCTTTCTTCATATTTCTTAGATTTGCGAAAAATCAATCCGAACCTATCTGGTTAAGCTTTCTGTGATGTCGCATCTTCCTCTAGAACTACTGTTTGAGATGGTTATTACTTTCTAGAGACGAGCTGTTTGTCAGATCCATGTCAGTTTGTGAGACAAATTCGGCTACATCTGAAGCAGCAGGAGGGTAAGTTCTCCCAAAAGGTTTGCCTGAAAATTACAAATGTGATGTGTAAACTAGTCTAAATTATACTCAAAGAATCAAATTAGCATGTTGTCATGGTAGGCATTGTGCATACAAAATTTCACCGATATGAAACAAAGTTGGAGACGGGGGATGACTTCCAGAACCCTCTATTGATCCTCCACTGATCGGGAAGTTAGTTGCAGGACCTGAAACACTATCAGCATAGCACATTCAGTTGCTGAAACATCATCCACTTACAGGATACCGGGAATAATGCTTGCGACATAGAACACAGCTCACTCACTCACTCACTCACTCACTCACTCACTCACTCACTCACTCTTCATGAAGTTCCAGGTGAGACTGGGGGCGGTGGGGTAGCCTAATGGTTAAAGCGTTGGCTCGTCACACCGAAGACCCAGGTTCGAATCCCCACATGGGTACAACGTGTGAAGCCCATTTCTGGTGTCCCCTGCCGTGATGTTGCTGGAATATTTCTAAAAGCAGCGTAAAAGCAAACTCAGTCAGTCAGTCAGTCCAGGTGAGACCGCCATATAGCTTGAATATTGCTGAATGCGGCGTAAAACTAAACTCACTCACTCCAGGTAAGGATTGGTCTTCAGCAACCAATGCTTGTCATAAGAGATGTGCTGACTTGGTTGACACATGTCATTGTATTCCAGTTGGGTAGATTGATGTTCATTATGTCAATCACTGGATTGTCTGGGCCAGACTTGATTATTACATACCATCATCATTTAGCTGGAATACTGCAAATTGCGTGTAAACAACAACAAAGCAAATCAATATTCATGCTGATAACCACTGGATTGTCTGGTCCAGACTTCGATTATTTACAGACCGCCACCATACAGCTTGAATATTGCTGAGTGTGGCGTAAAACTAAACTCACTCACTCACTCACTAACACGCTGGACGCAAGTGAACTTGTGATTTCACAGCAATTAAGGTACTTCAGTAGTTTGTATCAGTATCCATTACACTGTTACACTTTCGGGCTGTTCGAACTGAATTTGTGAATCGAGAGCAGGTCTATATACCGAAATACACGTAACACCTCGATACAGGTCACTATGAAGTTTTAAAATTCATGCAAACTGCAGAAACCCCAAATGTTACCGGCAGCTATTACTCTTTGGGCATTGCAAAGCCGGGCGAGTTGGTGGTCTTGAACGATTTTACTAGCGCTTCCTTCAGCTAGACCAGGGTTACCCCTTAGACCACAGCTACAACTTTTACTATGACCCGCACGCCATTCATTGACAGTCTTTAAAAGCTTCCTAAAACATACCCCTTACAAAGGATTGAATTACAATGAAGATATAAAACCTATACTGCACTGTATTTTAATTTTGTGTAGCTAGCCCTCGTCCATTGTCAATTGAAATTAACATCGCCTCCCATATCTGCACTTAGTCCACGCTTTGCAGTGGTAGTCTCTTTATAGGAGATATTTGTTCTCCAGCGTGCCATCATCTGATAGTGAACTACCTGAAGGAAGTCTGTATCATAAATTGTAAATGTGTAATGTGACTAACAAATTGCCTGCTTTTAAATTTATTGCTATGACTTTTCTGTTTTAAATGACACTGTAATGAATATATAGGTTTTGAAATAAAACACATTTTGACTGTGTACTTACAATGTCTATTAATGCAGACTTGTTTTCGCCACTATATGGCTGGAATAATGCCGATGTGAGGGAAAGCCCAACTCAACTCAACTTATAGGAGATATCATAAGGGGAAAATTAAGTAGGCAAAGTGGCTTCAAGGAATCCCATGCACATGTTGAGATGTAGATATAGATGTAGATGTCATGAACATGTGACTGAATACTTACGCATTAGTTTTCCATTACTATCCGTGCTGTCACGGTAAATAAACGTGTACAACTTGCCTGCGTCTGTGGGGAATCGATAACAAACAGCGCGAGAACCTGTGAAGGAGCAGCCATAATCGTCTTGGCGCTTTCCTACAGACTGTTGCATGTTTTGCACGGGTAATCTGCCGTGTGTCGTAAATGTGTGAGAAACTTTGAAACATTCGCAATGTATCCCTGGGCCAGTCGGTGATATAAAGTACTGCCATATAGCTTGAATATTGCTGAGTCGCGTATAACTAAACTTACTCAGTCACTCACTCTAACGCTGACGCAAAGTGAACTTGTGATTTCACAGCAATTAAGGTACTTCAGTAGTTTGTATTAGTATCCATTACACTGTTACACTCGGGCTGTTGCAAATGAATAGTGAATCGAGAGCAGGTATATATACTGGAAATACCCCCTAACCGCCGATGAAGGTCACATATGAAGTTTTCAAATCCATGCAAACTGCACAAGACAGAATTGATTGGCAACGCGCATTACCCTTCCGGAATTGCAAAGCCGGCGCAGATGGGTGTGGACATAATTTTACTAGCTTTCCTTCAGCTAGACCAGAGTTACCCCCTTAGACCACACCTACAACATTTACTATGACCCGACACGCTCATTCATTGACAATCTTTGAAAGCTGCCTAAAGACATACCCCTTACAAAAGATTGAATTACAATGAAGATATAAAACCTATACTGCACTGTATTTTAATTTTGTGTAGCGCTAGCTCGTCATTGTCAATTGAAATTTACATCGTCTCCCATATCTGCACGTGGACCACGCTTTGCAGTGGTAGTCTCTTTATAGGAGATATCGTCCTTGCGGCTTTCCTTCAGATTGTCGCAGATGTTTTGCACGGGTAATCTGCCGTGCTGTAAATGTCGATGAAACTTATGATACGTTCGGCAATGTATCCCTGGGCCGTCGGTGATATAAAGAAGTCCCTATTTTGTTAAATCTGCCCAAACTTTGGATTTCTGAATGTAAGCATTATTTATGATCACTGGTACGCGTTGTTGGAAGACTTTTATGCGATGTTTCGTGTTCTGCCTGGAGTTGTGGGTCAGTTTGTTTGGCACTCTTTTCTTTCATTTGGGGCTCGTCTCAAATAGTATTTTTCCTTTTAGCTCCCATACGTTGTATTCACACGGATAATGTTGAACGCATGGCGCTTGCAGTGACTTTTGACATAGGACCAAGAACAGAAAATGTTCAACAACCAAAGGCAACTTCAGAACAATGCGTTTAAAGTGTTGTGTGTGGTAAGTTTCGTTTTGGCACAGAACAGTCAAGTAGCCCGAAAGTGTTTGAAGACAACTTTTGCCCAAAAGTAGCGTCCCAATATGGCGGCCATCATATAAACATAGGCACATTTGACGATGCTACTGTGTAGAAACATGCATAGACACAAAGTATGCAACGTTTGAAAGCCGTAGCCCTTGTAGTTTTAGTGCAGCACATTTTGGGAGGTATGCAGTCAGGATTTTGCTGAAAAACATCACCAAAACTTCAATCCCAAATAGCGTCCAAACGGTGCATTTTAGCGACTTTGAGCCGTCAGGCGAAATTGTAGGCATTTTGATTGCGCATCTGCTGAAGAACTTTGGCAAACATTGGAGCATTAGTTTTGGAGATATTTGCATTTGCATTTGAAATTTTTGAATTAATTTTCAATTATCTGCCCTTTGCTATTGGGCCTACAGCCTAGAGATTTTAATGGGAATATCTACACCTTGGTGGGCATCTGGGTGAATTTTTCAAGCTTAATCTGTCCAGCGGTGCTCTTTGTAGGGCTGGAACAAAATCACGGCGGAAAAATAAATAATAATAATAATAAAAACATTAACGATTACAATAGGTCTCCTGCCTAAAGGCAAAGGAGCCCTAATTACAAAATCGTTATTTTTGAGTTTTTCGGGGTTTTGACCCCGGAACTTGATAGTATATCAAAAATGCTTTCTAATGGTCAAGTTCACCAAGGTCACGGGGGTCAAGGTCACTTGACCGGTCCGTCTCAAGACAAAAACAAGTTTTTTGGCAAGTCAAGACGCCGTTGTTATTGCCTCTAGGGTGAAAGGAATTAGTGTTTCTGCTTTGCCCAGACCCGATGTATCATATGCGCTGGTCAGATTTAGTGACAAATATGTCCGCCGTCTGTCCGTCACGTCTGTCCGCCAAAATACTGTATAGTTAGTATCTCCGAACTATGAAACGCACAGAGTTGATTTTGCACACAGCATCCCTCGACTGTGCCTAATGATGCTGTAAAATTCAAGTCATTTGGATTTCAACTGCTGTTGCTATGGTCAACCTGAAAATGAAAAACTTCAATCCAAGATGGCGGCCAAACGGCTAGAGATATCGAGCTGGGACTACCAGACAAAAATGATCGGCATCTCATGACCGAGTCACATACCAAATATGGAAGCGATTTGGCCAATAGTGGTGGAGTTATAAGCTGTTTTATGCCGTTTTGGACACATAATGCATTTGTGCAATTTTCAATGCCATATGGCCGCCAAACAATCAACTTTTTGATATGCATGTAAGAACACGAAATGTTAAGCATCTTATGTTGATGCATACTGCCAAGTTTTACTGTCTTCCGTGCAGAACTTGAGCAGCTATGCTGTTTATAATGTAGTATCATCAAAATCTGACGAAATCCAATATGGCCGCCAAGCAATACACATTTTGACATGCACCCAAGAACAAAAAATGTTCAACACACTTAGTTACTACGTACTGCCAGATTCTAGCTGCATAGTTGAAATAGTTATGACGCTGCGATTTTTTGAAAATACATTTTAGTACATAATAAACAACAGAAGCAAACATCTAGATATCCGTAACTAATCAAGATATCGCAACATAGCTTATGGGCATCAATATTTGAGGTATATATTGTATATCTGCACATTTACAGCGTTCTGCAGTTCATACATTTAGAGTTATGGATTGCGAAAAATGCCTACCCAGCAAAATCTGCAAATTTCCGATAAACATCTTCAATCCAATATGGCCGCCGCATCACGTGACTTTTGACATAGGACCAAGAACAGAAAATGTTCAACAACCAAAGGCAACTTCAGAACAATCGTTTAAAGTGTTGTGTGTGGTAAGTTTCGTTTGGCACAGAACAGTCAAGTAGCCCGTGAAAGTGTTTGAAGACAACTTTTGCCCAAAAGTAGCGTCCAATATGGCGGGCCATCATATAAACATAGGCACATTTGACGATGCTACTGTGTAGAAACATGCATAGACACAAAGTATGCAACGTTTGAAAGCCGTAGCCCTTGTAGTTTTAGTGCAGCACATTTTGGGAGGTATGCAGTCAGGATTTTGCTGAAAAACATCACCAAAAACTTCAATCCCAAATAGCGTCCAAACGGTGCATTTGAGCGACTTGAGCCGTCCAGGTGAAATTGTAGGCATTTTGATTGCGCATCTGCTCAAGAACTGCGGCACACATTGGAGCATTAGTTTTGGAGATATTTGCATTTGCATTTGAAATTTTTGAATTAATTTTCAATTATCTGCCCTTTGCTATTGGGCCTACAGCCTAGAGATTTTAATGGGGAATATCTACACCTTGGTGGGCATCTGGGTGAATTTTTTCAAGCGAATCTGTCCAGCGGTGCTCTTTGTAGGGCTGGAACAAAATACGGCGGAAAAATAAATAATAATAATAATAAAAACATTAACGATTACAATAGGTCTCCTGCCTAAAGGCAAAGGAGCCCTAACAAATATAATCCAAGTCATGAAATGGAGGGTCCTAGATAATCCTAAAGACTACGTTGACCACTGTTTCAATTTCAGATTCATCCTGATTAGGCAAGGTACACATACAGTCATGGGACATAAGTATTCGGATCAGTCGGCAAAATTCTCATAGACTTGCATGTTATTCTAATGTAGCTGTAATCATTTTCATTAATTCAGTTTTCCTTATTTGGTTGTCAAATTTTGCAGGTTGTTAGGAAATCATCTTGGTCAGACATACATAATTTCCATGTATTGTTCCTTCAAGTATTTTCCGCATTTTAGTTACATGAGCAACATATATACAACAGTGTGTATTCCTTCCCCATAGACCGCCATGTTAAAAATTGCCATGACACGCATCAATCAAAATGTGGCCATTCTTGAAATACTGAATGGAAAATAAAACGGAAATTATGTCTTTGCAGCCGAGATGATTCATGACACATGTGCAAAATATGAACAAGATCAAACGGAAAATAAATTCAAGACAATTTTTCTAGCTGCACCGAATTAACATGGAAGTCTATGGAAATTATGCACAGTGACAAATACTTATGTCCAATGGCTGAAGATAAAACCTCAGATAATAACACAGATATTGTGCAAATCAACTTGACACACAAGTCGGTTTCACTAATGGCCAACCAGTTGAAAACTTTGGTTCTTGACAGACAAAATTTCTGAAGTGAATGTCCACCTCTTAAAAGTGTTCCATGTCAGACAGCCTCTGAATGGGAACGCATACTAGGGACAGGTTGACTTAAAAAATAATTACTTTTGCTTAATGTCCCCCATCAGAAATTCCCAGTACCAAGAAAATGTTTCAATTTATAATTTTTATGTATAAAAATACCAAGATAATTTTCTCGAAATAAATTTCTTCACACCAGAAACAGTATCTCCTTAGAAACCATTGAAGATTACTCTTCACATGCCTGTTCCCAACGATGGTAGAGCTAAATTTGTTCAAGTGGTTTGAATTTGATTTTCACCATGGCAGGCTTTTTGAAAATAAGAAAATATCCATCAGTGAAACTCGACTGGGTGTCTACTGTGGAGACTATGTAATATGCACAAACACTGCAGGTGCATCCATCAAAGGGAACGTTGACGTGCAGGTCAGGATAACTAAGGACAACCTCTTCTCATTACTTCGGGTCACGTAGGGCAGGGCAGACAGGTCCAATTATTCCAGGGCCCTGGGGGAATTTTGTAGCGAAATGGCACCGACACACATGACCCTTGTAGACACCCCTTGTTTGTTGGAAGATAGTGTGGTGAATATGGGTGCCATCAACATACTGCCTGACAAATGGTTTCATGATGATTTGTCACTCATACTATCAACCACTGGTCTATCTTGCACAAAGTTGATTTATGTTTCTGCTTGTTGTTTTGTTTGACCATTTGTTTTCTAGCATTGCACTCAGCAATATTCCAGCTGTATGGTAGTGGCCAGATAATAATCGAGTATGGGCCAGACAATCCAGTGATTGACATCATGAGCAAAGATGAACACAATTGGGATACTGTGACCTGCATCAACCAAGTCAAAGGCAATGACAAGCATGGGTTACTGAAGATCAATTCTAACTCGAGTCCTGCTTGATTGTTCTTGAATGGCTCGACAACATTTATTAGTTGTTTCAGATGCATGACTGTAAAGCAGATGGTCTTTCGTCATGATACATTGTCAACCATGGGTCATGGGTCTGTCATTAACATTTACATTTTCAACAGTTCTTTCGAAATAATGGCCTATTGAGCAGAAAATACATATGAATGTTCCCAGCAACTGTGTTCCTCAGATGTATCATAGAATTCCAATCTGATATTAAAGATGGCCGCCAAAACAGCCATAGTCAAATTTTGTTGTATGTTATAACTATGTGTTTCTAGAGGTACTGTGTCTTCAACATCTATGCAAGGCCAATGGGTTCTTTGATGGGCATTTTAGAAGTTGAGTTGATGAAGAATAATGACAATTATTATGGATATGCAGCTTCATTATTCTTCAAGGCCAATGGGGCTGAATCTTTGTATGATTTTATCCCAGCTGAAAAAAAATATCAGATTTCTGATCTGATTATCAAATGGGCTCTGAGGCAAATGCATGTGTCCTTTTGTCTCTCCATAATGCATGTGTTCTATTGTGTACAGTGCATGCAGTCATCCGTTGGTAGTGCATGCATTCTTGAGTCTATAATTCATTCATTCCTCAGTCCATAAATCATGCATTCATCATTCCATAAATCATGCATTCCTCAGTCTGTACTGCATGTGTTCTTTCATCTGTAGTGCATGCATGCATGCATTCGCTGGTCTTGTAGGAGTCTTCCACAAGCATCCCTCGTAAATTTCAGCTGTAATGCACCATGCATAAAGTGAATGCCTGACTGCATGGTGACATAACTGGCATACTTCTTGAATTTGCCCTTTATTCATAACAAACGATTAAAACAATGGCCCACTGTTTTTCCCAACGTTGCAAAAATGATGATATCGAGCGACAGTTGACCAACCATGACCAATTATTCTTTAAACAAAAGCAGAGAAAATGGGTCAATTGCTTTGTACAAGGTTATTTTATACAGGGTCAAACTTGATGTGGACTTTAGGTGTATTTTTTAATGGCTTTGTTTCATGTTTTTTGTTCAGGATCAATAAGAACATCAATGACATTGTGCAAATATGTGCAAATAGGATAGTGTGTTCACAGTGAGAAAAATGGATATTAAGTGAAGACTTTTATGTAGTTGTGTTGATTCAGTGGATAATGGATCAGTATCTTTGAAATGGAGCTTGATCATAAAATATTAGATTTTTTAACATTTTTTGTTTAGATCATAAAAATATTGCATGCTGCTGAAATATGGGTACTACAGTGATGATGATGATGATGATGATGACCAAGACCATGACGACAATGATGCCAGTGATGCTATCCCTTTATGGGTATAATAGGCTATTGTTGGGAATTATGGTGATGATGATGATGATGATGATGATAGTGACTATGACCATCACATGGAATGATGCCAGTAATGATATCTCTCTGAAGCTATAACAGGCCATTGTTGGTGATGATGATGATGATGGTGATGATAATGATGATGATAAGATGTTTACATGGTGTGACCTGTGATTGTATGTCATCAGTACCAGTGTCATGGATCAGGGCTCATGCTGTCAGCCACTGACTGGCTGTGTCCAGCCTCAGTTACCTTTTGACTGCTGTTGTAAAACTGAAACATTGTTGAATGCAGCATGAAACAAAGGTGTCACTCACCGAAGGAAATGCACTATTTCCTGAAAACTGACGTTAATACTTAGTGTGTCATACAGACCCTGAAACATATATACCCAATGTAGCCCATGCAAGTCTAGAATGTGTGGCAGTCTAGAATGTGTGGCAAGTCTAGAATGTGTGGCAAGTCTAGAATGTGTGGCAAGTCTAGAATGTGTGGCAGTCTAGAATATGTGGCAAGTCTAGAACATGTGGCAAGTCTAGAATGTGTGGCAGTCTAGAATGTGTGGCAAGTCTAGAACATGTGGCAAGTCTATAATGTGTGGCAAGAATGTGTGGCAAGAATGTGTCTAAATGTGTGGCAAGTCTAGAACATGTGGCAAGTCTAGAATTGTGGCACGTCTAGATTACCAGTTTCTGAAAATGAAGAAAGTCTCTGGGCTCCTTTTATTGTATTTTATTTTAATTTTAAAACTTTTGTTTTCTGTAAAATATGTTCATTTCAGAGACTAGCTGTAAGTTTAGTTAATACTCAGATCTTCCCAAGATGGTTATCAGGGAGAATGATCAAAACACAGAAGCCACACTTTCTCACAAGAAAACCTAGCCCATAACAGGGAGAGGATATGAGTCTGGAGGTCACAGAAGGATCACAGAAGGATCACAGAGTTTTCGGGCAGATTGGGTGCCATGTCATCAGATTTTCCAAATCAGCAGATTCCCACTTCCACACTGGCTATGATGATTAAGTCTCCCCAGTATACCACCATCGTGAAGTGAGATGGACAGTTTATTTTGGTTATACATTTCACACATAATAATCAATAAGCACATATATGATTTATTCATTAAGTTTGAAGAAAAGCAGTAGATCTAATTAACCACGTAGTGATTGGATCTGAAATGACATATATTATTCTACATTTGATTGATCAGATTTCATTGTAACGTCTGGATGACGAAAATCAATCCTGTGTTGTTAATACCATCTTTATAAAACCTGAAACCTCAGAGTTACTCCAAGTCAGAAACCGTTCAGCAGAGAATATGGATACTGTCATTAAAAGAAATCAATATGTTGGAGCTTTCGTCTGCATACTTATCACTTAAAAATTGTCCCATCTCAAAATACGCTCAAATGATATTTTTATTACCTTGTCAGTGATTCATGGGTATCGTTTATTGTACATTATTTTGTATTATATACCAATAATGAGCTTCACTGAAACACTTGATACAACTGCACAAATGGCCTATTAGTCTGTTCATAATGCACATTGACAACTGGGTGATGGATTTTTCTTGAATCTTGACCCGTAACGTGTCCATCTTTCACAAAACCCAGAATCAATACCTTGACAGCTGCTTGGTAGTCAAGATGGCCAGATTTTGATAAGTGCATCATGTTCTTCACACTAGCGCCAATGGCCATCAGTTTCTCAGGAACAGATCAGAGTCCGAATAGACCAGATAGTTCCGTGCGGACATTGGTTTTGATCAATGGAATCTATTGGAAGCAGTGTTTGTGCGGGTACCTTATGGATGGTTTTAGTGTTTTCATATTTACACTATATATGACTGTTTGCTGTGGATGTTTTGTAAAACATTATGGTCTTTTTGCATTGATCTCGTAGGGCTGTTGAGATTTAACCTGGTTCTTGCTGAGAGGTATATTTATCCTGCAAGGTTGTTTGTGTTGACGCCTTCAATGTCGTAACATTGACACCTTCCATGTCGTTACCTTGACACCGTCCATGTCGTAACATTGACACCTTCCATGTCGACACCTTCCATGTCGTAATACCTTGACACCTTCCATGTCGTAGTCTTGACACCTTTGTGTGTTGCGGTGCTGAAACCTTCTCAAGTTGCTAGGTCCAAGCAAACAGTACAAGATTTGACACCAAAGTTTTCTCACTGATGAGCTTAAAAGAAACAAAATACAATGTCTTTTGGAAACATGATATTCAGTGCATTCATAGGCATTGTATATTCATGATATTCAGCATCTCTATATATTTTATCAAATCTGGAGAATGTCGGCATTAAAAGAAGGTTTATGTGTTTAATGCTTCACTTTCCAGTATTCTAGCTTTATAATGGTTGTCTACAGATAAGCGAGTCTTGACCGACAAATCCAGTGATTGTGACTATAGTCCGTTTGGCTCAAAAGCAGACCGATGAATTGGAATCTTACTCGAAAACTAATAAACATGTAATACTCAATGAAACACTGATCATAATCTAAACATCAAACCAACTCTGTGATTTTTTTGCAGAATTTATTCCTTAAAAATAAACAAGTTGTTTAACAAACTATCATTAAAATATTTACACCGTTCACTATTTGTTACGAGGGAGGAGTGCAAAGAGAGGAACAGCCAGGTGTTTACTTTTTGTGATGCTGCATTATTTTCACTAGAAATGTTTGTTTTTCTGAATAATTTGATCATTCCATATCTAATATTAACCACGACCTTCTGCATGCATACCAGCTGGCTTCCACATGGTCCTAATTTGATCAGCTTTGATCTGTCAGTTTGATCTTGTAAATTCATTTGGTTGGTTGGTTTGCTGTTTAACGCCACACCCAGCAATATTCAAGCTATACAGCAGTGGTCTTTGAATAATCAAGTCTGGACCAGACAATCCAGTGATCAACAGCATGAGCATCATTGCCATTAAAAATGTCTGAAGCCAGTCAGATCTCAAACTCCTCACCCCTCTCACCCTACCCTAACCCTACACATGTGCACACACACACAAACGTGTACACATACTCACTCACTCACACACCCTCACTAACACTAATATTAACATTATGACAACTGTTATCTGGTACATGTTTACCTGTTAGGTGATAGGTAACTATTATCTAAGCTTAACCAAAGAGATGAAACGAATGCAGGGAAAAGATCAGTTAAGAAGAAAAGAATATATTGAAAATTCACACGTACATTTAAGTCAACGAACGTAATTGTTGAACATTCCACGATGAGCAACTTACAGGAATATTAGTAATTTAGTCTGAGATCAGTTACTGATGCACTCACAAAGAAGCTGCTGCTGAAGAAGAAGATGTCGATGATGTCATCCATCATGGTTTGATTTCAATTTCAAGTGTGTGAAACATTTCTGTTGAAATACACAATGTGCGTACTCTTTGTTATGAAGCTTTATTGCCTAGCTAGTCCCAGTCTCCTCCAGCATCTCGCCAATAACACCGCATCAGTCTCTTGTGGAATCAGGGAAACCCCAGGACATTTATTAAATTACGTTTTATCAAAGGTTTCTCGGAGGACGCCCCAAGGCTGTACCATTGCCAGGGATTTAGCTGCTCTGATATTCAAGAATTGCGGTTTGCTTAGCAATTGGTTTCATTAGGAAGTGGTTCAATAGTACGAACAATGAACATTCACTACTGTTTAAATTAACTAATGAGTTTACATCAGATATTTATTAAGTTTGATTTATTTTAATGCTGTTTGTAAAATCCCACTGGTTAGGTTGTTGCATCCTGTTCAATAGTGCACACAATGAACAGTCCCTACTGTTTAAATTAAACTGATGAGTTTATATAATTTAAGTAATTTTGATTTATTTTGCATTTGATGATGCTGTTTGTAAAATCCTACAGGTTAAGTTGTTGCCTCCTGTTAATATGTAATTAGTCTTTTCAACAGCCTCAAAGTAATTACTACCAGATTATTAGGCTTTGCAGGTTTACAAAATATTTCTTTAAGCCCATTGTCTTTGCCGAAATATTGATATAACATTAAATCTTGTCATACTTTGTTTTCAGTCCAGCTCAGTGCTGTCGTAATCAGGGATTTGGTTGTGTAGTTTATATCCCTTATCATAAAATTCTGAGATATTCTGGAGCTGGCAAGGTTTTTTTCAAATATTTGTCCTTAGAGACTATAATATTTATCAACATTAAGTCATTTTACGTTCTTGAGCCTGGTGCTTAAAGCCAAACAACTCACTTGGAAAAATTCTAATTGGATTCTAAAAACAAATTTGACTGGCAACTTCTTACAGCAAATTTTGCATTTACTTCCTGTTACTAAATAATTCTTTCTAAATGGCTGAAAATATTGCTGGTGTCTTGTTACAATGATCACATAGTCCATGCTTCCTGGAAGGGTTAGAAGAAATACTACATACTAGGAGATGATGAGAACACTAAGATGACAATATACAAGATGAGGGTTTGGATTTAGAATCTATTTCCTGTACCCTATACTGCTCCTGTTGATGATGATGATGATGATGATAATTAAGATAAAAATATAGATAAGTTGATTGTTTTCACTGGGGTTTTGTATTTAGAATCTATTTCCTGTACCCGATGATGATGATGATGATGAGAACAAAATATTTAAGACGAAAATATACATTAGATGATGATTGCTTTCATTAGGGGTTCAGATTTAGAACATATATCCAGTACCTTTCCAGCTGATATTAATGATGATGATGATGATGACAATGTGATAAATATATACATAAGATGATGATTGTTGTTCATTGGTAATTCTGATTTAGAATATATTTTCAGCTATTTCCATCTACTGATGATGATGATGATGAAGATGATGATGATGATGATGATGCACATATATGACAAGCTATTTCCTCATCATAGCAGACATTTATTGAAGACCATGTCTTTAGCACCAACAGAATTTTGTGTCTCTTCAAATTTCATTCTCAACTTCCTGGGGAACATCCATCGAACAACCCAGCTAAGAAAATACTCTCCTTTTCTCTTCTAAGTTGATGCATGTTACATTGAAAAGATTTACCTTCCTGTGTACTTTCATCCTCGAGCAGTTTACATTTGTAATACATGACAGTTATTTTGAAATAAGTAGCAATTCGGGCCACCAAAACAACATCAGTCACTTCTTGTGTTGCAACAGCCTCATGCACCGTGCCGTCCCTGACAGCGAGAGGATGAAGCTCGCCTTCTTCCGACAAGGCAACGTGTTAAGGGAATCGTAAACTGATCTCACTTAACTGATTCTGTCTCCAGTACTGAAGAGTTCAGGAATAGAAGATCAATCGCTAAAACCATCCAAAATTGATGATGTTGAGGTCACTGGGAAACTTACTGGCGACAAAGGCAGTTCGCCATGTACTTTGGAAGGCAATTAATCTAATGTCAGTTTCTATGTAATGTTTGTTCTTAAAAGGTAGACAACTGAAATAGACTTAATATGTTATTTTGTAAAATTGTACAGCTATGAACATTTTTGGTATTGTTTATTTATGGTCATTTCTGTCAGTTTTAAGTTATTTTGATATTTTCTGTATAAACTTGTTCTTTTGGCTGCCAATCAGACCATATATATTGTTTCAAAATGTGTTACAGCATTTGATATTTTAAAAAATGTTAACAATATTGTCTGTACATAGGTTAGATATTTTGAATATTTAATCCAGTATTCATTCAGCTTTCATTGGAATTGGTGACCCAGTCATCACAATTCAGTTTAGAGTTATATCTCTTAGACTTGCCAAGATCCTGTGATTGTTGGTTCGAAGTTTGCCTGATGTGTTCTTTGTTTTTTTAGCTCCAAATGTGTTCATGTTCATGACAAAATGGCAGTCATAACATCTTTTAGCCTTTTGTGCTTTTGTAGCGTATCATGATATTATTGGAATGCCAGGGACAAACAACCCTTCTCTCTTCTTACCGGCTCCATGATGATACAGGTTAGAATTGGTCTTCAGCAACTCAAATTCCTTGCAAGAGGCAACTATCGGGATCAGGTGGTCAGGCTTGTTGACTTAGTGGACACAATGCTCATGCTGTTGTTCACTGGATTGTCTGGTCCAGACTTGATTACAAACAAAGAAAACCTTTCTTGCTCAATCCTTCTTGTCCTTCCTTCCCTCTCTCATTCACTCACTCACTCACTCCATCGTTGACTCAATTACTAACTAAACCCTGTCACTCACTCACTCACTCACTCACTCACCAATGAGACAGAAGCAGCCAAATTTTGTTAGCTGACAATTTGAATAAAGCAATAATATCTGTGTGTGGGCTGAATACTTCAAAGTATTTGGTTGTGACTTTTTGAGAGGAAGGCATGAATATTTTATTTCTTATGGACTCGATTTGAATTCATAAATATGGATTTGTCATAAAACCGCAATTGTAGGTGTCATGTTTGTCTTGTCTTTTCAGAGAGAATTTGGTTGACGTGTGAGGTGATGATGACGGCATCTGTTGACGTCCTCCATTACCATTTATTCCCACATGTCATAATCTTATCTTCTTATTGCTGTTCACAAACACGCAGTGTGGATGACATTTACCCAAAATATTAATAATCTTTTGTTGAATTTGCACATGTCGTTAGTTTGTGTCCCTTCACAGACATTACCGGGGAAAGCTGCATACACTGCATATAGTAATTGTTGACAGTGTAAAGCAATAATAGTGAGTGAGTGAGTGAGTTTAGTTATACGTCGTTTTAGCAATATTCCAGCAATATCACAATGGGGGACACCAGAAATGGGCTTCACACATTATACCCATGTGGGGAATTGAACCCTGGTCTTCATCGCTATGGGGAAAGCATTAACCATTAGGCTACCCCACCACCTGTAAAGCATTAATAACTCAATCCCCTCAATCAACTGCTTAAATGAATTTTGTGGGGTAGCGTAGTGGTTAAATCATGCTCTCTTCACACCAAAGACCATGGATTTTGCAATTCCCATTTGGGTATGATGTGTGAAGCCCATTTCCAGTGTCCCCGGTTAAAGTAGTATAAGATGAACATAACAAAAAGCAGCATAAAATCTCACTCACTCACTCACTCACTCACTATCTCACTCACTTTCTCACTCACTCACCCACTCACTCACTCACTCACTCACTCACTCACTCACTCACTCACTATCTCACTCACTTTCTCACTCACTCACTCACTCACTCAGCTGGATTTGCATCCCTGGTACACAAGTATCTGGACATTTGAATCCCAAATTCACCCCAGCTCAGGTGGTCAAGATGGTGGTCAAGATGTTTTTGTTGCCTCCCTTGTCTGTACTTGGATCTGCTGTTTGTTCAAATCCCAGATTTCCCCTCTAATGCCAACATTATATCTTTGCTGGTCTGTTTAGTCAAAGGATTAAAACTCACTAAGCTATCTCACCATGACAGAACTGAAATGCTGGTTTATCAGCCAACTCCCAGTCATTATTCTGAGTTCTGCTTCGTGATATATCAGCACTCTATCCCTGTTCCAGGGATTCATGAAAGTGGTAAATGTCTACAGCATTTTCTTCCTTTGTCCTTTTCTTATGCATAAACATGACTCAATAATAGGACTAAAATACATTTATAAACCCACACCACTCATTTAGAACACCTGCATCTTTGACAACATCATCTGCTGTCTTGGTGACAACTGCATCGACCACTTATGAAAACGACAAATCTCCGACTTCAGATCGAGTAAAAGGATCCAGTGAAGTCTGTCATCATTAATACCCTTTGTCTCGGGGCATCTCCATTAAATCCATTGTCTCCACTTTCTGGCTATTTTCTTTTAATAAAATTGAGACGTTTATTATTTAGAACTGTAAGCAACATGAACACAAGAGGACAGCACGACAGTCGGCAAGTCAGAGAACGGTCTGTCACATGGACTCGCCCACATGCCACTACACCCCGACCAATCAATACGGAATGACTCTCTCAATGGGATACCATGTTATATTGACTAGGCAGCCCTGTAGAGACGAAACTACAATGTAAGGTTGTTTTATAGATCTGCAGAATCAGCTGAGAGGGTTATACGCTGGGAGCAAAACACTAATGAAGGTAACAGCTAGCTTGGTCCGGGAGAGTTACAAGACAGACTGGACTTTCCAAAATTGACTGGACGTTTGACAAAGGCAGGACAGGAATGCAAGACCAAATTGTCATGAAGATTTTCTCAAATTGCTTCACAAGGAGAGAATGATAAAGGATCTAGAAGCCTTTCTTTGATTTCATGAAACTGTTTCATATTGAAAGACAAGGGAAGTGTTTTACCTCATCAGTGGATTTGCTGGAGATCTTAGAGTGGATTGTTTTTCAAAGTCGGAATTCATTTATAAGAGTGAAGAAGGGTGTTGCAGTTCTACAATATGTATTTGAGGAATTGAGTGGAACTGGTTGGATATTTCGGTAATTAGAAACCGTCATGTTCCTTATTGGATGTGATAGCTGGAATGGAATTGTTCTTTGATATTTCATGAGTGTCTTGTTTCGCAGTCATCACTGAATGCTGATCAAATGTGGCAGATAATTCTACATCTGTGCTGTGAATTAGTCTGAATAGTGGCATGAAGCCTTTTCCCTTTGTCAATGCTTCCTTTCAGTCAGAGAGCAAATTATCAGTTTGGGACTGTCAGAAATCCAGACTATTGAAACTTGTTAATGGTGGATGCCATCAAAATGAGTGACTGCATATCTTCACGGCATGAGGACAAAAAGTCGAGACAATTTCATCCAAGAACTAAATTCTGTGGCGCAATTCTTGCGACATGGTTTGAAGACCTTCCTGGTAGTCAGTATTGATTTTGGTGTGGCGAAGATGCTTTAAGTTTGGGCAAACTGTCCGCAACAAAATTAGCCACGACCAACTCTGGTTTGAAACTGATGTGTGGATTGAGATTCACAATGCAAGTTTCCATGAGCAAATTGTCTACACAAATAGCACCATCAGCATTGCAAGAACACAGAAGCATTATTCTGGAGCCCTTCAGTAAAACATATCAGAAATACAGTTTGTCGGAATTTGACATCCATTTTTAAATTTGCTAAGCTTGTATTGATATTTGAATATGAAAAAGGTGTATTTCCAGATCTGACAGTCAAATATTCATGACGGATGATGGATGTGTTTCAAAGTTTGCTGAACGAAGATCATAGGAGACCGAGACGTGATTGAAGCTCTGGATCTTCATGAGATTGGTCTGTAGGTCCTAAGTGCAGGATTTTCTCATTCTCATCAGCTGAACGTGTGGCACTGTTCTATGATCCAGAGTCTACATATTCCTGCCATTCTGGTAGAGATCAATATAGGAACTGTTTTCTCCTTCCCTTGAGCCAACATCGATGTCAGGTAATGTGAGAGAAATTGATAGTGTACATACTACAACAGTTACTGAATAAACACCTGGCTTCGATGTGATGGATAATATTGTGATTCTGTGGAATTGGTAACACTCGTCACATCAGTTTGACAGCCTGGCATTCTGAAGTCTTGGAGAGGTTTATTCCACATGTGAAATAAACCCTTGACTTGCAAACAGTGCAGAAGTGTTGACGTCTAATCGTAAGAGGATATCAAGATTAAAATCAGTTCCGTTGTCGTGTAACCTGTGAAAATGCAAGTGATTCCAGGATTCTGTGAAGAAAAGTATCCAAGTATTTCCGGAATTCTGTGAAATGGAAGAATCCAGAAGCTTAGTGTCATTTCTATGGAATAGAAGGAATCGTCTTGATGAGTCTTTAACTCGATGGTGGGTGCGATACTATCGCTGTGGAAATAAGGAGGAAAATATTGATTTTTTAACACCATGTTTGTTTACAGGTGAACTCCCATGAAAATAGTTTACCTTTCAAATGTAGCATCTAGCTTGAGCAAAGATGACGTGATGCATGTTATTTGACTTTGTTAACTGCTCTTTTGACTTACACTGATCTTCTTATCGGAGTAGGTAGATGAAGGAGTTCTCCCCCAGATCAATAGATTGGAAGGGATGCTGTCTAATGATGCTAGTTGCTGATGCAGAGGTAGTTGTCAAAAGGGAATGAATAATGTTATCCTTTTCTGCTAGAATGGTTGTGTTTTGAAGTGATATGCAAGATGTCACTGTATTTGCAAGTGTGGCTGGTTTTGTAATGAGTGGCTAGATATGTCATTGATTGAGGGGTCTTCTCCTGGAGCTGGTGGTCAGCGATGGACTGTAAGTGTGTATTGAGTGGACTTTGGACTGTTAAAAGCGTTGGCTCGTCAAGCCCGAAGACCAGGTGAGGGTGTTGGGTGGCTGGAATATTGCTATCTCAGGTCAGTTGTATTGAGTGTTGGTGGGATCTGGTGGAGGTTGAGTGGCTGTGTGGTGGTCAGTGTTCTAGATGGACCTGTGTGAGATAGGTGTAGCAGTCAGTGTTCTAGATGGACCTGTGTGAGATAGGTGTAGCAGTCAGTGTTCTAGATGGACCTGTGTGAGATAGGTGTAGCAGTCAGTGGTGGTCAGTGTTCTAGATGGACCTGTGTGAGATAGGTGTAGCAGTCAGTGGTGGTCAGTGTTCTAGATGGACCTGTGTGAGATAGGTGTAGCAGTCAGTGGTGGTCAGTGTTCTAGATGGACCTGTGTGAGATAGGTGTAGCAGTCAGTGTTCTAGATGGACCTGTGTGAGATAGGTGTAGCAGTCAGTGTTCTAGATGGACCTGTGTGAGATAGGTGTAGCAGTCAGTGTTCTAGATGGACCTGTGTGAGATAGGTGTAGCAGTCAGTGGTGGTCAGTGTTCTAGATGGACCTGTGTGAGATAGGTGTAGCAGTCAGTGGTGGTCAGTGTTCTAGATGGACCTGTGTGAGATAGGTGTAGCAGTCAGTGGTCTGTGGACCTGTGTGAGATAGGTGTAGCAGTCAATGGTCTGTGGGTGTAGCAGTTTGTGGTCTAGATGGATTGTTCTGTATGGACCTCTCTCTCTCTGTTTCTAACTCTCTATGTCTCTCTGTTTCTAATTCTGTCTCTCTCTGTCTTTGTTTCTCTCTCTCTCTCTCTCTCTCTCTCTCTCTCTCTCTCTCTCTCTCTCTGTTTCTAACTCTCTCTCTGTTTCTAACTCTCTCTCTGTCTCTGTTTCTAACTCTCTCTCTCTCTCTTCTATCTCTCTCTCTCTCTCTCTCTCTCTCTCTCTCTCTCTCTCTCTCTCTCTCTCTCTCTCTCTCTCTCTCTCTCTCTCTCTCTCTCTCTCTCTCTCTCTCTCTCTCTCTCTCTCTGATGATGATTATCAGGTCTAAGTTCATAATGTGAATATCAATGCTAGGTTACTCAAATGATCGTATTTCTTCATTTGAACTTGTAATTTTCAAAAGCTTAACAAATGAGAAAAACCTATGGTGATCTTTTAATGTTATGACTATCATTTCTGGATCATGATCATGATGATTATTTATGATTGTGATGGAAGCGGTGATGGTCATGATGTTTTTCGTGATGCTGAATGACATGGTGTCTTGAGTGTCAAACTGTTCCTATTGAGATAGGATGATGATGATGATGATGATACAGCAGTCACTATGGACCTGCTTCTGACAATCGCCATAACAACCAGTATGTCAGAAATAACTTTGTTGTAATTATTGGTAACCTAGATTCCAATAACCAATCTCTGTAACTACATGTCTCATTCTCTGCAAAATGGTAATTCTCAATTTCATAGCATGCGAGAAAGCCATTTAAACACTATTCGTGATTTTCAACATCTTTCCTCCAATTATCTCAAATAACTGTCGTGGAGAAAAAAAATACTCATGGAACACTTTGAATAAAGGAGGCTTTTTCGCTTCATTTACTGTTATCATGCTGAAGAGGCATATGAACCAGTGAGTTGATGCCGCACCAAAAATAGGCAGCATTCAAATTTCTGTAATAATGGTCGTGGTAAACGTATCTAGTGCCAGGGGCATCCAGTAATCCCAGAAGACAAACTAGGAGGATCTAATTGGATACAATGAATAGTTTGTGGTGGATTTACTGCTTTTCTTTGTTCGTCTCCACAATGTTTATTGATTTCAATCTGCACATTTCAACACGAAAAGAAATTCATCATTTTTTGACTACTGGTAAAATATAACATTTTTTAATCAAATAGCGCTGTTATTTTTTTAGTTCTATTTGTCTCACTTTGAACAAATCGCATGGTTCTGTTGTATTGAAATTTATAGCAAGGCTGTTTACTTGACATAAATTCTGTTTCATATTAAGCTGTGGCATTGAATTAACCCTTCTCCATTTTGCTTATAAAAAATGTAACATCTCTCTTTTGGACATAATCAATATTGGGATGCACACATCGTAATGGTTAATAAAAATTCACTTGATTTCAGATGCAACTGAAATGAAAATGATTTAAACGTAAAATGTTTCAGAATGCTCTATTTTGCAGAATGCTCTGTTTTACTGTAGCTTAAGTGTCCAAAGGCTCTGCTTCATGATGGTGTTTATGAACTCAGCAATTGATCTCTTGTACACCATAAGGAGATGTTAATCCCAGATATCGTGGGTACCATTATTGAATGGACCGTGTTGGCGCTCGACCAAAAACGCTGACCATGCAAACTAACAGTAAACCCATTTTGACCTTGGGATGAGTATTGATTTTAGCCAACTGGACAGCGCAGGACGACACAATGGCCGTTCCTTGTGGCAATTATGTACGTGATAACGTCATCACTTCTTCTTACTGATGTTTCTCTTCCATGTGAAGTAGGTCATACAGTAAACTATGTTTTTTTATAAACACCCTTATAACGAACTGACGGATATAACAAGCTGCTTTTTGTCTTCACGAGTGCTTGTTGTATTTTGTAGACGTAACTATTAACGAACTATGGTTGCAACCAAAACTGATAGTCCCTTTGAGTTTATTAGTTCACTGTACTGATTCAATTGAAAGGATTTTTTTAAAATTAATTTTTATGTTCCTGTATCCTAAATCTTATTAGAAATATAAATCAACACCAATAATATTGGACAGAATGTTACTCTCAAGTTTTGAAGGTGGTAATTCAAATGTTTGCAGAATAATGGGGTTCTGAACCTTGAAAAACCTTATTAGAGAACAATATTTTCTCTGACAAAGTAAAGATACAATGTAAGGTAAAAATATTAAAGATCCTGCACAGAATTATTTTTAAGTTTGCCCACCTAAACAATTCTGTGCCAACTGGACAGAAAGTTTTGCAATATATTTGTTCATTTAACTGAGCATTGGCCATCTCATTATTTTCTATCATGCATTGTGAATCGTGAGTCTTCTATTAACCATCATAAGCACTTCCTATGTTTAAGTTGGTTTGAATCCAATATTCAATATGGCCCCCAATATGGCAGCCATTTTGATAAAGCAGTACATGGCTTTTACTCTAATATATTTGTACTAAATAGTAAGGAATTAAGTATTTATTCAACTAGTTTGGGATTCAGCACATTACTTCTGCATTTTGTGCTTTTCTTTAAATTTGATGTGGTTTCAACCATTTTCATCTGCTGCCTGTAATATTTTAACACCCGTGAAGATCTGGGTTAGAATTGATCTTCAGTAACCCATGCTTGTCGTAAAATGCGACTAACGGGATCAGGTGGTCAGGCTTGCTGACTTGGTTGGCACATGTCATCATATCCCAATTCCATAGATCGATGTTCATGTTGTTGATCACTGGATTGTCTGGTCCAGACTTGATTATTTACAGACTGCTGTGATTTAGTTCAAATATTGCTGAGTGATGCATAAAACTAAATTCACTCACTCATTGTTGTTTAAACTGTTGACTTCATAACGAGGTGAGCTACAGAACCTAGGCACTTTTTTTGTTTGGCCCAACTGAAAATTGCTCCAGCTAATGGTAAGCAAAATTTCTGTGAACCATAAACTAAAGTGTAGCTTTATGAGCATTTCACTTGGGGCTTGGATTCGAGCGTTTCAGGATAGGATAGGAGTGAGCTTGAATACAGTTATATAAAACCTTATATTCAACAACTATATAGCTTGGAAGGCAGTCAGTATTCAGATTAATTGGCTTGATTTGTGTGCGGGACTGTAATTATTGCTGAGTGGGAATTGGATTCTCTGTTTTTAAGGCTATTTAGATGCAAGGTTTGGTGCGAGCTGATGTATGATAACATGGTTTGTTAGATGTACAAAGTGTTTTTTCCGTTGCGATTTTAAGCATTATTTCACATGGGATTACTGCCAAACCTAAAAATTCTTATCAATGCCGAAAATCGACTTCCACAAATTGACATATTTTGGGGCAATTTGGTTGTTGATAAAATTTCAAAGCATTTTTAACTCATGTTTGTTAATGTGGTCAATAAAATATTCTTGTGATAGAGTTTGTCATTGGTAGGTCATGAGGATTTGTAGAGATGGGTATGTTCAGGTAGCCTAGTGGTTAAAGCGTCCGCTCGTTATGCTGAAGACCTGGGTTCGATTCCCCACATGGGTATAATGTGTGAAGCCCATTTCTGGTGTTCCCCGCCATGATATTGCTGGAATATTGCTGAAAGTGGCGAAAAACTAAACTAACTCACTCACTCACTCACTGACTTTTGTTTCATAGTTTATCGGTTCATACTGTAGTGTATAGCCCTTTCATCTTTAATTTGTTATGAACCAGAATAAAAATGGTCCCATTCTCCACACACACGCTCACGTTTTTTACAACAATGATAACAGTATGCATAACACAGTTGATACACACGAAAGTTTAAAGTATTTATCAAATGAATAAGTTGCTAATTTTTCAATTTCAAAATTCCAATTCAACTCATCACTTTTTAGACTGATATCAAGATAAATTTGTGAATGATTTAAAAATGCAATATACAGGTATTTTCAAAATGTATTATGATCTGTATTAAGTATTTCCAAATTTGGTATTCTGGTACACATGTAGTGTTGAAGACATCTACAATTTGGAGCATATGCTACTCATATAAAGTTAAGAAACACATACCTCCTTTTTTCATCTGGACTCCAAATTCTTTAATATTGATATAAATACTCGTGTCAAGGCAGATTAACTATCATAGCAAAATTCGATGATCCTCTACTTATTTTCAGTAGTATGCAGGAACTACAATGTGGAAAAGTGAAAATTCATAAAAGAAGCATGAATATGGAAAAGATATCTTCCTAAAACAAAATGATGGATGGCTGAAACTAATCAAAGGAACTCAGACAGCATTTGTCTTCATTTAAAACGACATGTTCTGGGGAATTGGGAGTGATGATGCATTGTGGGTACTGAAGAGTTACCTCAGCGACGTGTAATGGCACAGATTACCGATGCTTGGCGGACAACTAATTGCCTGTACTTGAATGATTGCTTTTAGTGAGTGTAAGAAAGGACCATGCAGATCCTTTCAGGAAGATGCATGTGAGATATCTATCAGATAACCATTCATCAGTTCAACATACATATGGGAGATGGATAATTACAGTCTTGTGATGGCATGCGAAAACAACATCGCACGGTTCAGGCAGAAAATGGATGTTGATCCATAGATAAGCTGATGAGAATGCATTTGGGTTTGCAATGAAGATTAACTGCACTAAGATATATACTTCAGGGGATATGCATTATCAAAATCACCCAATTTCTTACTTCAAAGTGTTTAAATGTATGGAATGACATATAGTCCCTCAAACAGACTTGAAACAAAAGTCGGACGAACTTTATGGGAAATGCATTATTAAAATCTCACATTTTCTTACTTCAAAGAGGTTTCATGCATAAAATGACCTATAGTCTCTCATACAGACTTAAAACAATGTACCAATGTCCATTTTGCTTGTCTCTCTTTGAAGATTCCAGGCTAAAATACCCTCCCAAGTACCCTATGCTTGCCTTCCTGTGAGGATTTCAGGTCAGAATAGCCTACCAAGTACTCTATGCTTGCATTTCTTTGAAGATTCCATTCCAGAATAGCCTCCCAAGTATGCTATGCTTGTCTTTCTGTGAGCATATTCAGACTTGAATATCCTCCCAAATACTCTATGCTTGTCTTTCTGTGAAGATTCCAGGTCATCTTTAGTTTGTTATGAACCTGAATAAAAATGGCCCCATTCTTCACACACATTCTCACGTTTTTGACAACAATGATAACAGTTTGCATAACACAGTTTATACAGCGAAAGTTTAAGGCATTTATCAAAGGAGTTAGCTGCAAATTTTTCAATTTCAAAATTTTCATTTCAGACTTGATATCAAGATGAATATGTGAATGATTTAAAAAATGCAATAAACAGGTATTTTTAAAACGTATTATGATCTGTATTAAGTATTTCCAAATTTGGTATCCGGTACACATGTAGTGTTGAAGACATCAACAAATTTGGTGCATATGCTACTCATAAAAAGTTAAGAAACACATACGTCCTATTTTCATCTGGACTCCAAATTCTTTAATATTGATATAATTACTCGTGTCAAGGCAGATTAACGATCATAGCAAAATTTGATGATCCTCTACTTATTTTCAGTAGTATGCAGGACCTACAATGTGGAAAAGTCAAAATTCATAAAAGAAGCATGAATATGGAATTATCTTTTAGATATCTTCCTAAAACAAATTGATGGATGGCTGAAACTAATCAAAGGTACTCAGACAGCATTTGTCTCCATTTAAAACGACATGTTCTGGGGAATTGGGAGTGATGATGCATTGTGGGTACTGAAGAGTTACCTCAGCGACGTGTAATGGCACAGATTACCAATGCTTGGCGGACAACTAATTGCCTGTACTTGAATGATTGCTTTTAGTGAGTGTAAGAAAGGACCATGCAGATCCTTTCAGGAAGATGCATGTGAGATATCTATCAGATACCCATTCATCAGTTCAACATACATATGGGAGATGGATAATTACAGTCTTGTGATGGCATGCGAAAACAACATCGCACGGTTCAGGCAGAAAATGGATGTTGATCCATAGATAAGCTGATGAGAATGCATTTGGGTTTGCAATGAAGATTAACTGCACTAAGATATATACTTCAGGGATATGCATTATCAAAATCACCCAATTTCTTACTTCAAAGTGTTTAAATGTATGGAATGACATATAGTCCCTCAAACAGACTTGAAACAAAAGTCGGACGAACTTTATGGGAAATGCATTATTAAAATCTCACATTTTCTTACTTCAAAGAGGTTTCATGCATAAAATGACCTATAGTCTCTCATACAGACATAAAACAATGTACCAATGTCCATTTTGCTTGTCTCTCTTTGAAGATTCCAGGCTAAAATACCCTCCCAAGTACCCTATGCTTGCCTTCCTGTGAGGATTTCAGGTCAGAATAGCCTACCAAGTACTCTATGCTTGCCTTCCTGTCAGGATTTCAGGTCAGAATACCCTCCCAAGTACCCTATGCTTGCCTTCCTGTGAGGATTTCAGGTCAGAATAGCCTACCAAGTACTCTATGCTTGCATTTCTTTGAAGATTCCATTCCAGAATAGCCTCCCAAGTATGCTATGCCTGTCCTTCTGTGAGGATTCCAGGTCAGAATAGGAATTAAAGAACCATTCACAGTACCATTTACAGTAGACTAACACTAGGCTAATTCCTTTTAAACTGGAAAGGAGCTCCAGTGAATTGGGAGATTCAGACTGACTGACTGACTGAGTTTGGTTTTACGCCGCTTTTAGCAATATTCCAGCAACATCACGGCAGGGAACACCAGAAATGGGCTTCACACATTGTACCCATGTGGGGAATCGAACCTGGGTCTTCAGCGTGACGAGCCAACGCTTTAACCACTTGGCTACCCCACCGCCCCAGGAGATTCAGAACCTGAAGCAGGGGTAATCTAGACTTGCTTCATTTAGGGCTTCAGCAGTGCAGAGATTGCTGGTTGGAAGGGAAAATAATGTGGTTCAGGGAGTGTGAGAGAGTATCATCACAGTATCATCCATTGGTACTAAGCCTCTGCTTCAGCCCGGAATCAAATGAAGCTAGCTATAGTATCTGGTAGTAAGCCCATGGGTTAAGTAACTGCCCAGGTTTGTCTTCAGGAATATTGATGAGAATGCCAGTGCTTATCTCTCAATGGAGGTTCTTTCATTAAGGTATAGATCTGTTCTAGATACATTCTTGGAGACTCTATGTAAAGATCCATTCTGTAGTTTTTACAAAGGGACATAGAAAGACGGTGTTCTCATCTACTAAAATACTGCAAAATGGATTTGTTTGGCCAGTATTGATCTGAACACATTTCTCATCGATTTTCTAATCTTGTCTCCTAAAGAGTTTAATCCCCTGGTATGTATACAAAACAGGCTGAATTTAGTTCCACCAGTAGGTATCGTCACTTCATGCTGGAATGTGTGCAGTGATAGTATGGTCCTACATTAGGTGGTAATCTGTGGTGCAAGTGAGCAGCGGA
This sequence comes from Haliotis rubra, assembly GCF_003918875.1. NCBI lineage: Eukaryota > Metazoa > Mollusca > Gastropoda > Lepetellida > Haliotidae > Haliotis > Haliotis rubra. The sequence goes on from NW_025767535.1 coordinate 1,741,778, forward strand.
AAGGTGTTTGAGGTGCGTGAGTGAACTAGTGAGAGGGCGGGTGGGTGGATGAGTGAGTGGGTGGGTGGGTGAGTTAGTGAGCGTGTGAGTGAGCATGTGAGTGAGTAGGTAGATGGATGAGTGAATGAGCGAGTATGTAGGTAGGTGAGTGAATGAGTGAGTGAGCAAATGAATGAGTGAGTGAGTGAGTGAGTTTGATTTTACGCTGCTTTTAGCAATATTCCAGCAATATCACGGCGGGGGACACCAGAAATGGGCATCACACTTTGTACCCATGTGGGGAATCGAACCCGGATCTTCAGCGTGACGAGTGAACGCTTTAACCCCTGGGCTACCCCACTGCCCCTTGTGATTAGCATGGATACCCACTCTGACATAGTGTACTGACTCCAAGCAGACCTTGTTTTATCCCAGTAATATCAAGTACCAGACAGGGCAACTACAAGTAGCATCTTTTATGTCTTTATAATGTTGATAACAACTGACCTGCTCTTCACCTTCCACAAGACAATAGAGATGGTCATATTTATGAATGGTAGTGAAATTTTGAATAAATGAACGACGAAACAAACCAATAAATGAACGAATGAATATGAGAGAGCTGAGAAGTCATTTTGTCCCTTAACAATATACACAATGAACGAATGAATGAGTATACTTGAGTGAAAGAATGTACTTGAGTGAGTGAATTAATCAGCATACTTGAATGAATGAATGTAATTGAGTGACTGTCAATCAAAAGATATAGATTATTTCAGTTTGACATTTAAGTTACAATAAGCGAAGAAATGTATCAAATTATGTTATTCTTTAAATAGTAGTAATCATTAGTAATATAATGAATCTGTCCTTAAAATGAAGCGGAAGTCCAAACTCTTAAAACAGAAATATTGCAAAACCTGCCAGGTAATGAATGTGTGGTAGACTGTGTCGGCCATGTTGTCTGTCTGGTGCGGAGGGCTGGGAGATTTATGTCCAACATGGTGTGACATGTGTCACAACTGGGGGTATTTTCATATCACTGGGCTAAACTGTGACATCATACTGTAGACATTCCCCAAACCCAGACATGTTGTTGTGGCCACTGATTAAATCTGTCAACCCGTTTGCTGCTTTCACAAGGAAACCTGAAGGTGAGAACTAGATGATGACGATGATGGTGATGGTGATGATGATGATGGTGGTGGTGGTGGTGGTGGTGGTTGGGATGGCTTTTAATACACAAGATCAGTAGATTTCACCCCATGGAAGTCTTGCTTCCATTGCTCAGATTTCCCCTATCGACAGATTGGTGTGAATTAAATTCCTTTGTCAAATCAACGAGGAATATACAACCCAAATTGCTTATCAGGTGCAAGTAGGTTAAGCATTCATCTCACCATTTTATTGACTCCTGAAGATGCGGGTTAGAATTGATCTTCAGTAACCCATGCTTGTCGTAAGAAGCGACTAACGGGATCGGGTGGTCAGGCTCGCTGACTTGGTGGACACGTGTCATCATATCCCAATTGTGTAGATCGTTGCGCATGCTGTTGATCACTGCATTGTCTGGTCCAGACTCAATTATTTACTGGAATGTAGCTGAGTGCAAACAAACAAACAGACAAACAAACAAACTTGAATACAGTTCAAGCTTGCTCTGGAATCAATTATGTACAGGCCAATGTCATGTAATAGGAACATTGAGTGCAAAATATGCCAATATTTGTCATGAGTTGTCAGGAACTGGTTCTCAATGATGCTAATATGATGATAGTTCTATGACATGAGAAGAGAACACTTATCAACTATTATCACCTGCCTTATATGGTTTTCCTGTTTGGATTCTGGAGGAGACTCTAAGGTTCTCTACTAATTGTAAGAGCTGATAAAGTGATCATTGTGTTCATCTATGCTGATTGTGTCACCATGCTATCAATCATGAGTTCAACTGGCCTGGCTTGATTTTACTGACCACGGCATATTCCTGGAATATTTTTTACTTGTATAAAACAAAATTCACTCACTGTTGTAGAAACATTTCGCAAGTGTTACCATGGTACCAGCTTGTTGTTCATGCCGTCAAGCACTGGTCTCACTGACCCTGCATGGTGTTCAGATCTCATATACAGCTGAAATTTTGTCCCTTAACAATATACAATGAATGAATGAATGAAGAATGTACTTGAGTGAAAGAATCAGCATACTTGAATAGATGAATGAGTGGAGTGAATTAATCAGCATATAGATTATTTCAGTTGAATTTTAAGTTAGCATGCGAAAGAAATGTATCAAATTATGTTATTTTTTAAATAGTAATAATCATTAGTAATATAATGAAGCTGTCCTTAAACCTAAGCGGAAGTCCAAACTCTTAAAACAGAAATATTGCAAAACCTGCCAGGTAATGAATGTGTGGTAGACTGAGTCGGCCATGTTGTCTGTCTGGTGCGGAGGGCTGGGAGATTTATGTCCAACATGGTGTGACATGTGTCACAACTGGGGGTATTTTCATATCACTGGGCTAAACTGTGACATCATACTGTAGACATTCCCCAAACCCAGACATGTTGTTGTGGCCACTGATTAAATCTGTCAACCCGTTTGCTGCTTTCACAAGGAAACCTGAAGGTGAGAACTAGATGATGACGATGATGGTGATGGTGATGATGATGATGATGATGATGATTGTGGTGGTGATTGGGATGGCTTTTAATACACAAGATCTGTAGATTTCACCCCGTGGAAGTCATGCTTCCATTGCTCAGAATTCCCCTATCGACAGATTGGTGTGAATTAAATTGCTTTCTCAACTCCCTGAGGAATATACAACCCAAATTGCTTATCAGGTGCAACAAGGTTAAGCATTCATCTCACCATCTTATTGACCCGTGAAGATCTGGGTTAGAATTGATCTTCCCATGCTTGTCGTAAGAGCTACTAACGGGATCGGGTTGTCAGGCTCGCTGACTGGGCTATAACACATGTCATCATATCCCAGTTGCGTAGATCGATGCGCATGCTGTTGATCACTGGATTGTCTGGTGCAGACTCAATTATTTACTGGAATGTAGCTGAGTGCAAACAAACAAACAGACAAACAAACAAACTTGAATACAGTTCAAGCTTGCTCTGGAATCAATTATGTACAGGCCAATGTCATGTAATAGGAACACTGAGTGCAAAATATGCCAATATTTGTCATGAGACGCTAATATTATGATCATTTTATGACATGAGAAGAGAACACTTATCAACTGTTATCATCTGTATCATCTATATGGTTCTCCTGTTTGGATTCTGGAGCAGAGTGTGAGGTTCTCTACTAATTGTAAGAGCTGATAAAGTGATCATTGTGTTCATCTATGCTGATTGTGTCATCATGCTATCAATCATGAGTTCAACTGGCCTGGCTTGATTTTACTGACCACGGCATATTCCTGGAATATTTTTTACTTGTATAAAACAATATGCACTCACTGTTGTAGAAACATTTCGCAAGTGTTACCATGGTACCAGCTTGTTGTTCATGCTGTCAACCACTGGTCTCACTGACCCTGCATGGTGTTCAGATCTCATATACAGCTGAAATTTTGTCCCTTGGGCCTAAAACAACATTCACTCATTTTCTTCACGTCACTGTATTAATAATGTAAGAAAATTTGACCAGTTCTATTATCTAAATTTAAACATGCTTTAATAAACAAGAAAATTCAATTTGTTTTAAAATATTTTGTAGGCATTATAAGAGCACAATGTTTAAGTGAAATTGTAGATCTAAGTGATATTCAGCTGAGTAAACCGCATGCCAAATCCTTAATATTCGTCATACAGTCATATATGTTATGCAGGGACATAAATGTCATGTCTCATTTTTTATTTTCTAAATTTTAAAGTTATCTCTCAATTTCCTGACATTTGCTGAAATCTTGATGTCATATAATCCCACAACTGTACAGAGTATCGAAATTCCATGCCAAAGTTATGACAGTTTTAATCTGAAATTGGATCCAGCCAACTTGATGACTGTATCGCATCACTTCTTGACTGAATATGACTTTGACGAGATATCATGGTGAGTCATTGTCAGCTTCTACTGTGAGCTAATTACTGTGATTACCTCCCCTTCCAATCCCCCATTGACCTTCACCCCAACCGGCGCTGCCTTCCCAATTGCATTGCTGTTGTGTACCTTACCCCCACTTCATCTGATATTACACATGCACTCTTGAACCTGCCGTACCGATTCCTGATTATCAGAGCAGGAAGTGCTGTCATGATTAGGGAGACAATTAGTGACGTTCATCCAAGGAAATATTAATTGTAACCTGCCGCTGTCACTTCTATCAAATCATCGTCATTGATGTTTTTGAAGAACAGATGTGCAGAAATGATATAAGGCGTTTGGTTACTTTCAAAGCTTACTTTTCCATTTATAAATAATTACACAAATCTTAAAAATATTACATTTCTTTCTGCTGATTTCAGTAATTAAAAATATATCTCAAAATGGTTAAAAAGTAGTTTTTCTCCAAGACCCAAGAAAATACATAACAAACTGAATCCAATTCAGTCTATAATAATTTGACAATTTAGATTATCAGCTCTGAAATTAAGCATTAATTTAGGCCCCATTTGTATTGAATTTCTTTTATTTTGTTAATACGTTCTTTTTTATAAGATATGTTTATTTCTTAGACAAATGTCAGTCCATTGAGAGCTGAACTGTTATCCTTAAAACATGTTTTCTAATTCTTACCAGACAGTATTTGTATAAATAACATAAAAGGCCTAGTTTTTACATAATTTTAATTCATTTTGACCACGAACCCATAAGGCTTCTGAAGCCATTCTGTAAACCAAACAATAAAAAAGGTTCTATGTGATGTTTAGCAGATGAGGTTCTCTTGGTGTTTTTTAAGTATCACTTTTCTTTGAAATAATTGTAATAGTATTGTCTACTGTAAAATTAAATTTTATGCTTCTTTTGATTTTCCATTTATTCTTTGTGACAAGATCGATGACAGCATATTAACGTGAGAAGCTTTGTAAGCACTTCAAATTCCTGACTTTGGAATATATTGGTACATATCTCATTTCTAAAGTCTGGCGCCAAATGTGAAAGATTATCTTCAAATGAATTGCTATTGGCTATAGAAAAAAATACCAATTTTTATAGCAGTGAAGTGTTAATCTTTGCGTGAAGGAATTCTACACAAGTAGTGCACATGGAACCCTGGGTAATGTGTAGTATGTATAATGTCAATAATAACATTGGCTACCAGTGGCAATTGTTAACATTGATTTTGTGGATTCGTCTAAATGGAGAGCTTGGCCCCTTTTGGCCTCACCGATGCAGCTTCGCAGATGATGCTGTTCTCGATAAAGGAATCCATTATGTTCACTGATGTGGAATTATTCCTCTTGAAACAAATGTAGACGTTTAATTGGATCTTTGTCGAAGATATTGGAAAAGCTGTGTCAGCAAAATGTTTGTTTTCTAATCAGAAAGAAACTTAGTTATACAGTTGAATGTTTTCTTGTTTTTTTTATTGATCAGCAAAGTGTCAATTTGTTCTCTGTGGCTTGGGATGGTTGTAGATTTAATGCAAAACAGATACAGTGACAGTTTTATGTGACAGTCACAGGAGACGTGAATAACTTGCCTGTGAATAATTTTTTATGCTGTACGAATAAATTCTTTCAGAACTGAAAGTCTGCGATAAAGACCTAGCTATCTCAGACCTAGTCTGTCTCACAGTCCCTGAACCACATTATTTTCACTCCTACCCAGCCCTTTCTGCAATGCCGTAAAACCCTTAATAAAGCAAGTCCAGATTTCCTCAGGTTCAGGGCAGTGGGGTAGCCTAGTGGTTAAAGTGTTTGCTCATCCCGCCAACCCTGAGTTCAATTCCCCACATGGGTACAATGTGTAACGCCCATTTCTGGTGTCCCCCGTCGTGATATTGCTAGGATATTGCTAAAAGCGGAGTAAAACCCAATTCACTCACTCACCTCAGATTCAGGATCTCCCATCCCAGGCTCCTTTTCAGTTTAAGCAATTATTTGTTTCTATCAAAATAATATATATATATTCAGAGTTCAGTGTTCCTGTCATTGATTTTGGATTTTGTGCAAAGTTGTGCCCTTGGTAACATATGATTGAGAATTTTATTTCTGGTTAACCTCTGTATGTTTCAAGATTTGTTACTATACCCATGCTCCTTGGTTTTGGATTTTGTGCAAAACTGGTAAACAGTTGAGACCTGCATCACTTCGGCTTACCCCCCATATTAAGCTGACATGCCAAGAAAACCCCTGAACACTGTTCCGCCATTGAAGATCCATGTTAAAATTGGTCCTCAGTAAACCATGCTTGTCATGGCGAGGATCGGGAAGGCTTGCTGACTTGGTGGACATGTCTTTGTATCCCAGTCGCATAGATCAATGCTCATGATGTCAGCCACTGGATTTGCTGGTCGATTACGAGTCAGTTATTTACAGACCGATGCCATATAGCTGCAGCATAAAACGACAAACAAATGGACAACAAAACTGAATATTGTTAATGGTTGTGCTGAACCATTCTCAATCACTCATTCTTAGTACGGATCACAGGGGGGTGGAGTAGCCTAGTGGTTAAAGCGTTCGCTCATCACGCTGAAGACCTGGGTTCAATTCCCCACATAGGTGCAGTGTGTGAAACCCATTTCTGGTGTCCCCTGCCATGATATTGCTGGAATATTGCTAAAAGCGACTCACTCACTCATTAGTATGAATCACACTCTACGGTCAAACATTGTGTCAAACTTTCGGTTGTGTCAAAATCAAAGCTTGATCCCTGCCTAATCTTCATTTAGTCAATTTTTTTTCTTTAACTTTTTTATTGACAGTTAGATAATTACTTCAGTTTGCTATTGTGTCGACTCTTGAAGCATAGGTCCCTTCAACTTCAACACAATGGTATTATTAATTGTTTGAATGAAAATACTGTGAAGCTGTGTGGAGTTTAAGGAAGACTTCTGTTAATGTATTTTTAAATATACTAATGGACAGTTATACCCATGGAAACAAAAAAGGGAACACATGAAAGTACAAGTGTTCCTTTATTCTTTTCCAGGTTTCTTCACAAGGTATGTATTCCACTGGGTGAACTTCTGGAAATATATAAAGGAACACTTGTACTTTCATGTGTTCCCTTATTCGTTTCCATGAGTTTATATATATCTAACAAAATGGATTAAAAGTTAAACTGATTTTTAACTTTGGGAAGAAAAATGATAATATGTTATTTTTAATATGTTCTTGACGTCAGAGAAATATCTCTCTGGAAAGTTCATCTCCCACACCAAGATTTGGTTGCAGAATTATTATATATTGATGAAAGTCTTCACTCCTTGTATGAATCATGTATATTGGTATATAATATATTGCTTGTGCAATGAGTCCTTGGAGGAGAAATCTCTGCTCCATACAGCGAGGCCTAGGGTAGCCTAGTGGTTAAATCGTTGGCTCATCACGCTGAAGACCCGGGTTCGAATCCCCACATGGGTACAATGTGTGAAGCCCATTTCTGGTGTCCCCCGCTGTGATGTTGCTGGAATATTGCTAAAAGCAGCGTAAAACCAAACTCAGTCAGTCAGTCAGTCCTCCATACAGTCTTCACTCCTTATATGAATCATGTATTGCTATATAATATTATATTATGTTCTGAGTGTTTGGATTTGGTTTGTGTGGTTTGTTTGTTGTTTAACACGGCATCACTCATCATCCAGGTTAGAAATGGTGTTTAGTAACCATGCTTGTCGTAAGAGGCGACTAAAGGGATCGGGTGGTCAGGCTCCCTGACTTGTTGACACAGGTCATCGTATCCCACTTGTCTCAGTAACCCATGCTTGTCGTAAGAGGTGACTAATGGGATCGGGTGGTCAGGCTCCCTGACTTGTTGACACAGGTCATCGTACCCCAATTGCGTAGAACGATGCTCATGCTGTTGATCACTGGATTGTTTGGTCCAGACTCAATTATTGACAGACATCTGGTAATAGCTGGAATTTTGGTGAGTGTGGTGTTAAACAATAAGCAAACAATCGTAACGTGTGTCGTGGTTTGTAATCACCATGCTCATGCTTATGGGTTTGCTAAAGTTGTTTTGTTTGTTGGGTATCGCTGCTCAGCAAGTTTAAACCTATTTTTTAGTTGTCTGCAAATACATTGAGTTGTGACCAGACAATCTAGTGAGTGACATTATGAGTGTCGATGTACACAATTTAGATACGACAATGATACGACTAAGTTAGCGAGCCTTCCCAATCTTCGCCTCTTAAGACAAGCCCGATCCCGTTTGTTGCATCTTACAACAAGCATGAGCTTGAAGACCATCTTCAACACCAGAGTTGTCATCGTATCACATGGTGACAATCAATGGATTGTCTGGTCCAGACTCGAATTTGTTTGCAAACAGCATCATACAGCTGAAATACTGCTGAAACAAATATAATCTCATGATATAGTCACAATTCTACAATCAACGTTGGTTTTAGCAGAGATTTCTCATGCAGGGATTTACCTGGAGTCCTGTATTTGAGGGTCCCTGGGACTCATACTCTTTTCAGGGGTCCTGGACAACAAAATGGGGGTCCAAGACACTTAAATATTATTATTAATACTGTTATTGTATTGTGTATCATGATCATCACATTGTTAGTAATAGTAATTAAATTGCAAATGATACCCTAACCCAGCTAGTAGCACACTCAGTGATAACTTATTGTCACTCGATTGGAATTTTTACAAAAAGTATTTGGACTTTTTCTACGTCCCTGTGGACGTGCTAATAAATTTTGTTGCGTCCATTGTCAAAGTTTATGCTTATAGGACGCAGGAGTTCGCGTCCTGTAAATCCCTGCTCATGGATGTGGAAAGGGTTTCTGTTTGTAAAAACGTGACACCTGCATCTCAGGCTTTGCTCCCACGTTTAGCAATGATGCTACGTTAAAACTGAAATGTAGTCCAAAGGAGCGTATCACTCACTCACTCACTCACTCACTCACTCACTCACTCACTCACTCACTCACTCACTCTCAGTTCTTCCCTTCTTCAAAGATGGCTTGATCTCCATGTCAAGAAACCTGTTATCTGAAACAGAGCAAGTAGAAAACTCCCCATTGATTTTCTTGCTCCCCGGACACCCCAGCAAACAACCCTGACAGACTTATACTGAGTGATGGGACTTGCTTGTCTTCTTGTACCACTAATAAAATGGCTCAAACTCTGAAAACAGGATACTCGATGTAATCGGAAAATGTATTTGGCATAAGCCAGTGCCAAAATAACTATGTGAAAAAGGAAACCAGGGTTTTACCACAACTCAGAACACGGGGGTCCCGGGGACCCCTAATTTTATTCGTTTTAGGGGTCCTTGCAGACAATGCACCGGTCCTGTGAAGTAACTGACTTAAGAATTGTACATTTTGATAGTTTCTTTTGAACCTGGAATGAATCATTGATCATGTGAGTGAGTGAGTTTAGTTTTACACCACACTCAGCAATATTCCAGCTATATGGCAGCAGCCTGTAAATAATCAAGTCTGGACCAGACAATCCAGTGATCAACAGCATGAGCATTGATCCACGGAAGTCATAGATGTGTTGTCGGTACAATGTACACTTCCTTTCAAAGGTTTAGACTCACTTAAAACACTCACTATATGTTGTATGTGTGTGTGTGTTGCAGATATAAAGGAAATTTGGCAAGAAGAAATATCTGGACTCATATTTTATATATTATTGCTTATACACCTGCAGAAATCCCTTGTTTATATGTCCACTAACTTAGGGAAACAAAACCGCAAACCTTATGCAGATGAATTGCACGAGGATCAAGCATCAAATTGCTGAAAAGTATGTGCAAATATCTTGCATTTGAACAGCTGCATTTTGGTGTAAAGGTTTATTAAGAATTCGCCAGTTTTCATTGATTGTTATCATTTATTGAACTCATGACAATAATCTTTTAAATGTTACAATTTTGTTTAAAATACATCAGTTCATGTGTAAACAGTACCTTTAAACAGTATGGAATATATGGCAAACAGTTACCTGAAGTAAGTGTTCATATTTACACTAGTGAGTCGAAACTTTTGAAACAAAGTATATAATATTGTTCATCCTTCAGGATGCAGTGAGTTCTTGTTCTGTATCCATTGTCAACATTTATACGTACTGGACGCACATTTGCGTGTCACGTAAAATAGTGGTGTGATGATTCATCGATACGCATCGATCCGCATCGATCCATGGGCCGCTGATACAGTGAATCGATACAAAGTTTTACATTGTTGTATATCCCGATACAATACTTCAAATGGGCCACAATACATTGATGATTATCTTTGAATATTGCCGAATCGTGATATCTTTCAAGAAAATAGACTCACTTTTGTTTGATGATTACTTTTCACTTCATAAGTTAACGTTTTCTCAGAAATTCTTGCGTCAAGAACTGTTAAACATAGCTAAATTTGCATCCTGTAAATCCCTGCTCATGGATGTGGAAAGGGTTTCTGTTTGTAAAAACGTGACACCTGCACCTCAGGCTTTGCTCCCACGTTTAGCAATGATGCTACATTAAAACAGAAATGTAGTCTAAAGAAGCGTAAATCTCTCTCACTCACTCACTCACTCACTCACTCACTCACTCACTCACTCACTCACTCACTCACTCACTCTCTCACTCACTCACTCACAGTTCTTCCCTTCTTCAAAGATGGCTTGATCTCCATGTCAAGAAACCTGTTATCTGAAACAGAGCAAGTAGAAAACTCCCCATTGATTTTCTTGCTCCCTGGACACCCCAGCAAACAACCCTGACAGACTTATACTGAGTGATGGGACTTGCTTGTCTTCTTGTACCACTAATAAAATGGCTCAAACTCAGAAAACAGGATACTCGATGTAATCGGAAAATGTATTTGGCATAAGCCAGTGCCAAAATAACTATGAAAAAGGAAACCAAGGTTTTACCACAACTCACAACACGGGGTTCCCGGGGACCCCTAATTATTCGTTTTAGGGGTCCTTGCAGACAATGCAAGGGTAACTGACTGAAGAATAATTGATAGTTTCTGAAGAATTCATTGATCATTTGAGTGTTTTAGTTTTACACCACACTCAGCAATATTCCAGCTATATGGCAGCAGCCTGTAAATAATCAAGTCTGGACCAGACATTCCGGTGATCAACGGCATGAGCATTGATCCACGGAAGTCATAGATGTGATAATCGGGTACAATGTATACTTCCTTTCAAAGGTTTAGACTCACTTAAAACACTCACTATATGTTATATGTGTGTGTGTGTGTTGCAGACATATAGGAGATTTGGCAAGAAGAAATATCTGGACTCATATTTTATATATTATTGCTTATACACCTGCAGAAATCCCTTGTTTATATGTCCACTAACTTAGGGAAACAAAACCGCAAACCTTATGCAGATGAATTGCACGAGGATCAAGCATCAAATTGCTGAAAAGTATGTGCAAATATCTTGCATTTGAACAGCTGCATTTTGGTGTAAAGGTTTATTAAGAATTCGCCAGTTTTCATTGATTGTTATACATTTATTGAACTCATGACAATAATCTTTTAAATGTTACAATTTTGTTTAAAAATACATCAGTTCATGTGTAAACAGTACCTTTAAACAGTATGGAATATATGGCAAACAGTTACCTGAAGTAAGTGTTCATATTTACACTAGTGAGTCGAAACTTTTGAAACGAAGTATATAATATTGTTCATCCTTCAGGATGCAGTTAGTTCTTGTTCTGTATCCATTGTCAACATTTATACGTACTGGACGCACATTTACGTGTCACGTAAAATAGTGGTGTGATGATTCATCGATACGCATCGATCCGCATCGATCCATGGGCCGCTGATACAGTGAATCGATACAAAGTTTTACATTGTTGTATATCCCGATACAATACTTCAAATGGGCCACAATACATTGATGTTTAACTTTGAATATTGCCGAATCGTGATATCTTTCAAGAAAATAGACTCACTTTTGTTTGATGATTACTTTTCACTTCATAAGTTAACGTTTTCTCAGAAATTCTTGCATCAAGAACTGTTAAACATAGCGCTCACATGTTATTAACATTCACAAAGTCAGTCTATAAACTTAAATTATCTCGTTTTCGAATGAACATTGAAAAACGCTGGCGGAATTTGATGAAATACTTTAAAATGGTTTTGTTATGATCTTGAGGCATTTTATAGTTGGTGTTAGAATTATAGATTTTAGTATCGTGATATGTATCATATCGCCACCCTTGTATCAGGATTTGTATCGTATCGCAGCTTCAGTACACAATACTTTGGCAATATATTGTCGTAACTAAATTTTAGTATCATGATGTATCGTATCGCAGGTTGTCGATATCAGCTGCCAATACCAGCACGAATGTAAAACCTGGAAACTATCAGATAATTTCCATGTTTAGCTCACCTGGTATTCCAAGAATGATAATTTTGCTTCATGCAGCATCATATTGGTCAAGTTTTGAGATTATGAGCTCAACATGCTCAAAACATTGCCTGGTCAACAACAATTTAGGGTCATATATGTTCTGACCTAATATGTTATTATAATGATACATAGATCCTCTCATGTGAAAATAGAGATGTGAAAGTGATCCTCCAAGTGAGTTTCTGTGTGGGAAATATTAGCAATAGCATGATAGTTTAAAGCATTTCGTGCAAGAGAGGTTATGCATCATAATTGCTTTGTTGTGTTTTTAAGTGACCTCTGTCCAACTTTTTTTTATTTCTTAATACAACAAAATTTCTGCATTTTGTGTTATGAAATTATATTTTCATCAAGTGCGTAATGCATATTTACAATTTGGACATATTTTTTGACATGTTATGATTTTTATCAACATACAACCTTTTGACCTTCTAGGATCACTAGTTTTATTGCATTTTTTCATCTGTGAAACCCATAAAGCGTGCTGTAACTTTGTGTGAATTATCCTGAGGATATTGTGTAGAAGAAGTGCTCATTGATATCCAATCCAGTTTTAACATGATCACCCTTTTACTTCATAATATAAATGTGTGAAGCCCATTTATGGTGTCCCCCGCCGTGATATTGCTGGAATATTGCTAAAAGCGGCGTAAAACCCAACTCACTCACTCACTCACTCATAATATAGGTGAGCTACAGAGTCTATAGTCTCTATTTATCTGGTTTTGGCCACAAGAAAATCAGATATTTCCATGCAGTATCCATGTAGTAAACTTTCTGTAACTGATGTGACGATGTCTGTATTTTCTTCACTTGGATGAAATATAGAATATAAGCTCAAATAATTAAAATAAGTAGTTTTATCAGCAGTCACATTATTTTTTCATAAAAACATTATTTGTTATAAAAATATATATAATCGCAAAATTTCGAAAAGAATTAGTCATGATTTTCTTTAAAGTCACAGCTTCATTCATTCATGCGGCCGACAATTTCAGTTTTTAACAGAAGTAGAAGAAGTTTATATTGGATTTCATCTCTGTATGAGCTGTTAAACTCCTCATCCTTGAAATGTAATTGTTGGACCACTGCCATATAAAGAAGACAGTACAGGGCGTAAAAATACCTGACCTTCAGAACATATTTCTTGAGATTTCAGTGTCATTTGATCAGTTTCAGACAAGTCTAACCTTTTTATTTGTATTTCACACAATGATTTTTACTTTTCCTCTTTTTTTTTCTAAATTTTGGATGAGAGTGATGGGTGTGATCTGTTTAACGCTATGTTAAGACAAGGTGATTTACTTTCTCATGGGTACTTTACAGTTGTCAATCTCATCTAAATGGAACCAAAGTCTATGAGCTTCTGAATTGATTGTTAGTGCCAGTCTTGATGGAATACAGGAGATTCTTGCGTATGTCAGATGATTGAAGTGAAATTGATGCTTTGGATGCAACAAAAATCAATAACATATTATTTTGAACGTTTTGAGAATTATGGCTTTTGAGTTAGAACGCCATAGTTTCCATTTTGTCATTCTGAATTCCAGTATGAAAGTGTTCTTTGTATCTGAAGATAGTTTTCAAGTTGCTTACACGAAGAATTCGTTTTGATCATCATATCATGGTTAATAGAATGTGAATAGTTTTGTTCTTCAAAAGTAAAATCCTTTTTCAGATGTCTGATACTATATGTCATAATGTTCGATGTGAAAATAGTCCCTGAGTGTGAGAACAGAACTCCTATGAGAGAATAGAACCCCTGTGTGAGAATAGACCCCTTGTGTGGGAATAGGCCCCAAGAGTGAGAATAGACCCCCTGTGTGAGAATTGGCCGCAAGAGGGAGAACAGAAATCCTTTGTGAGAAGAATATACCCCATGTGTGAGACAAATAGGCCCCAACTAACCCGTTTGCCTACCAACTCTCACTCACTCACTCACTCACTCATCTTTCCATCCACATACCCATGCATGAAACACCTACCCAATGCCACCCAATGCCACCCCATTTCAAGCTCACATTTCAAGTTATGATGGTCTGTTAATGTATACAAATATGTCCAATGATGGTAAGTTTGTGCAGTAGCCAACCAGTGGTGGTTTGTGGTCTTTTGCATAAAGTCAAAATCAGTAGGAAGTAAAGCAACTTTGGTCACAGAGAGTCCTTGTCTTACCTTAGGCCAGTAGGGTTACAAATTTCCTGTGTTCACCCAGCAGTGAATGGGTACCCGGTGGGATATGTCATATACCTTACATGTCTTTGGTTAACCGGAGTAATAATGTCTGATACAGGCTTTATGTATGTTTCTAAATATGATGCATAAAGCACTGCTTGATAAGCAGTGACCTCTTCTTGTTAACTGTGGACATCTATACTAAATCATTTTCAAAATACCTACCTTAAAAAAAGTAAAACACTCTTAATAACCCAAGCCAGCATCCTTACACTAAGAAAGCCATAAGGACAGGCTTGTCACCAGGTTAATACAACAGGAATGCTAGATGTTACAAAAGTAGAATCCTCTTAAAAGATAGTTCCCATTTCTTGTGGTGTCACTTATCCGCTCTCGTGACTCGCAAATTGCCAGAAACTAAAAAGCAGCGACATTTCAGCCGACATTTGAAGCATCTTACCTTTTAAATTTTAATTCGTCTTAACAGGGATCAAATGCAACAGCGTTCTTCTGCTACATTTCAGTTTATTGGAAACTTTATTGACATTTATTGATCTCACTGGTTTCAGTTTAGGGATTGACTATACTTTTTTTGTCTGGCATAGGAATTACAAGCGTATGTATACTCCCATGTGGTGTGGTGGATTGGCGCTGGCAGATATGGTAAATCTTTTCTGAGAGTGCTGTTTCAGACTGGGCTGTACTCACATAATCCAAGACGCTGTTGTCTTAGTGATAATATCAGCAACTATTCTTCATTTTTTGTTTTGGAAGCTGGCAAAAAATGGTTTTCGTTCCAAGGTAGGGAGAGTGTTCAAAGTGTCCTCAAGACAGTGCAGTATTAATATGTTTGAAACAAATAATTGATTTTGGGAAAAAATTATTTCATCTCTGCATGAAGTCTTGTTACTTCCATTGACTTTTTCTTGATTGTATTTTTTTATAAAATGTACACAAACATTTATATGTGTGTATTTTGGGTGGAAGGTTAGTCTAAGACGACTCAGTGCTGTATTATGTCCCTTTATCTTATCAGGATCCTCTCATTTGCACTGAAAACAATCTTCAGCTTGTCAGCATCATGCAGTTTGAAGTTTCCCCAAAGTGACAAACATTTTTTTGCTATTGGTTTGGGCTCTTTTCTTTCCTGGAGAAACAAAAATTTATTTGTTATTTATTGGTATTAACTAGTTCTTAACATATATGTTGTAAATGGATATTATGGAATTATTGTTTAGTTGCTGGTGATAACCTGACAACATTTTCAAATGACTTGGATAGAGACCCATGTATCAGCTATTTTCTTGCCTCACACATAAATGTCGTTTTCTGATTGGCTGAGCGCTCTTCTATTATTTTCAATGTACCCTGCTTACAAGCGAGTAACATTTTCTATGTACCCCGCTGGGAATACTGAACTCATTTGGTACTTCGTAGTAGTGATTCTTTATTTCAAATAACATTGAATCATGCATGATGTACGGAAATTACCGATGTTTTGCGAATGCAAATCGAGGGAAGGGATGTAACTCTAAATTTGTTTTTCTTGTTGTCTTGTCGTCTGGTACTCCATACTATATATGATCGATACCCGTACGTCAAACAGTTCAATATTACCATTGAGGTGTTTGGTAAGATAGGTACGTTGTTCACTGGTCCCTAGGGGCCCATGGGTTGATGTACCCTCGATGTTTCTTTATGAACATAAACAAACATCAAGGGTACATCAGCCCATGTCCTCCTCGAGACCAGTGAACAACTTATAATGTCCACATGAAGCGTTGATAATTATAAAATCTCCAACAACATTCATTAAATGTCTAATATGTTGTTTAAATCCCAGTCAAGGTGTCAACTATTTTCTGTACACAAACACAACACTTAGTATCTCTAACATCAAGTTAACTGATTCTTACAACATTCGCCACAAATTATGACAACCTATTCCAAGAAAAGAAGTTTGTGTAATGTACAAGTCTTTATCATTTGGAAATATTTCAGGCTTTTTTGGTTCCCTTACCTGGGACATTAAAATATATTGTATTTGTATTTTGTCTGCATGATGTCTGCTTTTGGTATATGATGACTGTTTTCAGTATGACTTCTGCTTTTGGCATATGTTGTCTGCTTTCAGTATATGGCATCTGCTTTTGGAGTATGGTGTCTTTTTTCAATGTATGATGTCTGCTTTCAGCACATGTCGTCTGCTTTCAGTGTATAGCGTCTGCTTTTGGAGCATGGCGTCTGCTTTCAGTATATGCCGTCTGCATATTTTTAGGATATGGCTTCTGCTGATATGATATGGGGGCAAACAGTATTAATGGCAAGTATTAGTAAAGCATTTTTGATTACTGATGGTTCTGTTTTCCAACTGAGCTGATGGCCCCTGTCCCATTGTCTACAGTCAATGAGGGGATCCCCATATTAATGTGTCTGGGAATATCCTCAGCTGGAGACTACTAAAACGTTTTATGTATACATGACTTGAGAGAAGTATATCTCTAGCTGCAGGAATTGGATAGTAGACATTGAACCAGGACCTCCTGCCCTACTTCATCTTGATTTGTTTCACTTGACCCTACTGGATGGGACTTTTAGATTCAACTTGGTCTTCTGCAGCGACAGTTCCAAGTGCAGCCCTCTTGTTGATGAGGGTCCAAGAAACACTGATAATTGGCAGCATTTCAGATCGGTGCAGTTCTGGAGATTGTGGTCAGCTGGCTGTTTTAGTGAGTGCGGCATTCTCATGTATGGGCTGGACTGTTTGACCACTTCCAGTTGGATTTCATACTTGAATCCCCAGCAACCTATGCTACCGGATCAGTCGTCTCGCTAGTTGACTTTGTTGATTGGGTGTTATTGTATTCTGATGATCATACCATCAACCACTGGACCAGGCTCCAGGTAAGGGAACAACCATTTGATAAAACGTGATGGTAGAGGTAGGGTGTCAGTCTGAGAATTGATTCTAAAATGACAAATTTGTAAGAAACAACAGGTTCTACCACAAATAGAAATTATAAGGTTGGACATTTTTGGAAATTAAAATCAAGTGTTCAGAGTAGCACAGACTTGCACAAGTCTCTAAGATAATAATTAATAGTTTCAATGGTAATTTCTAAAAAATATAAATATTCCTCTAAAAGTTTGCATCCGTAGATTTTCTAGACTTGCCTCTCTGAAGGATTGAATGCTGTACGCCCATGGGCTCAGCATTCAGCAATACAGCCTTGGAGCAAAGCTATGAGAAGTAACAGTAAACATATTCTGTTTCTGTGATAAAATCCAAATGATCCCCTGTAAATTAACCGGTCAATCCGTTAACATACAGTGTTGTGTGGGATTACCGTGTGACAGAAGACTGCTTGTAGCCCCAGTGTGTGGGCGTGAGAGTCCAGTTGGAGAGATTGATGATGGCTTGAACGGCCATGACAGACAGGTCACTTATCTCCCACTCTCACGATGTACCAACATCAGCATCTGGTCAGGAAGGATTGATCACTTCATCCCCATCACAGGAAGAAACTGTGTTAAGTGTAAAACCATCCACCTATCACTCAAAGGATGCAAACCGTTTTAGATCAAGAATTCTCTTTCCTTGCCTTTAGCTGTCGGTCTCCCAGTCTCTGAACCATTCTAATTCCCTTCTACCAAGCAAGGCCTGCAATGGTGGTAGGGTAGTTGAGTGGTTAAAGTGTTCGCTTATCATGCCAAAGATTTGAGTTCGATTCCCACATGGGTACGTTGTGTAAAGCCCATTTCCGGTGTCTTTTGCTGTGATGTTGGAAAACCTAACTTTTATTCACTCACACAATCTCTTTAGATAGTGGCATCCATCAAGTATTCTGGTGTCCCCTGCCTGGAATAATGCTGAGAGTGGCGTGAAACTTATCTTTCTCACTGCAATGCACATGCTCTAAATTAAGCAAGTCTAATCGCAGTTCTCACTGTTGATCCTTTTCAAGTTAAATGTAGATCTTGGTTTCTCTCAAAGTTATATCGATCGCTCGTCACGATGCCGAAGACCCGGGTTCGATTCCCCACATGGGTACAATGTGTGCAGCCCATTTCTGGTGTCCCCCGCTGTGATATTGCTGGAATATTGCTAAAAGCGGCGTAAAACCATACTCACTCACTCACTCACTCACTCAAAGTTATATACTGTGGAGACTTGGTGATAGTCTATGTTTGGCTGTATGGAATGCCAGAAACACGTGCACATGTTGTCTTCACATGATGATTCCTGAGCATCCATTGATACTTGTCAGTAGACAGGTTTAAGAATCTGTATCATTACTTGATGTGATATGTACCTTTGATGATTTCCCTTGAAACATGTAAAATATAATTAGATTTGCTTATGAAAAACTGTAGCTTTCCGATTGGTTATTCAATGTCTTGTGATAACAATGCATGGCTGGTTGACCTACGGGCTGTTGTACTAAGTAATCTTAGCCATAAGATGATCGTAGCTCCAATATCTTAGGTTTATGCAAGTCAAGTTGTTTTGTACAAAGACACCCTGTACATATATCTGACATGCTGTTTGATGGTATATCACATACTTGCCACATTGTCTTGTTCGCAGCTTAGCCAGGTGTATATGTACGTAAGCATTTTATTGTGTCCTGTGTACTAGCATAGATGGGGCAATGGGATATCCTTGCATTTAAACAGTTTGCTCTTCACATAGAAGAGGTAAGGTGAAATGGGGTTTAATGTTGTACTTAAGAATATTTCACTCATATGACGACATGCATGTGTGTGTGTGTGTGGCTGCTTGTACTAGCCCAGACTGAAGCTGGTTTTATAGTGCTAGCCCACTGAGATACCATGCCACAGTTAAGCATGAATACCCCACTCAGACACATTATACTGACTCAGAGCGGACGAATCCTTGTTGTACCCATTAATGCCGAGCGCCAGACAGGGACCAACAAGTACCATATTTTAACATCTTTTGGTATGATGCTGCCGGGGATTGAACGCATGACCTTCAGCTCTCCAGGCGGACGCTCTAACCACTACACCACGAAGATCTGAGTTGGATTCCTCACATGGGTACAATGTGGGAAGCAGATTTCTTATGTCCCCGGCCATACTATTACAGAAATATTGCTAAAAAGGGAGTAAAATCTCACATCACTGGATTGTCTGGTCTTAACTTGATTATTTACAGACCGCAACCATATAGCATGAATATTGCTGAGTATGGCATTAAACAACAAACCACTCACTCACTCACTCACTCACTCACTCACTCGCCTACACCTCCCTTCACTTCATCAGGTTGTGCCATCTACTTGTGGACCAGAGAGTGTTTGTAAACTGTCAATATTGATTATCAACACCAAGTCAGAGAGCCGATTCTATTGAATGACAATCTATGGTGTCCATTCCCTTGTAACAGTCTCACTATTGGCATACAGGAAATTGTGGCTGATCATCAAATATTGTTTGAGAACTCAAGAGCTGGTTTTGTGTGGGTAGTCTGATAGTATTCTTGATTAGGATAGAATTAACACACTTGAACTTTGTATGACCTTGAGATGGATGTCAGGCTGATCATGAATGCATGATAGGTCCTTAAGTACACAAGTGATATGGCCCCCATGAATATCCAGATTAGAAATGGTCTTCATTAATCCATGCTCACTGCAAGAAGAAACTGTAGGGATCGGGTAGACAGACACACTGATTTGGTTGACCCGTTGTATCCAAATTACGTAGGTGGGTGCTCATGGTGTCAATCACTGGATCGGAAATCAGATCGGAATTCTATGATATATTTTAGGAACACTATGACTGGAATCATTTATATGCACTTTCTTCTCCCTATGCTGTTATTTCAATGGAACTCTTGAAAATGTAATGTTAATAGCAGTCCTATGGCTGATAATGTTTCCTGATAAAACCTACCTCCTTCAGTCCTGTGGCTAAATGATGAGTTCATGTTGCCGAGCCAGTCAAGAACAATCAAGCAGGACTCATGAAGATCCGGCTTAGAATTGATCTTCAGCAACCCATGCCTGTCATTGCCTTCTCACTTGGTTGACAATTGTCATCGTATCTCAGTTCTGTAGATCGATGCTCATGATGTTAATCACTGGATTGTCTGGTCCAGATTTGATTTTTACAAACCGTCATGTAGCTGGAATATTGATGAGTGTGGCGTTAAACAATTTACAAACAAACAAAACAAATATATCTGTTTGTGTCTTGTCTGATGACACCTTCATCACCAGAACTTTGCTGGACTCTTGATGACAGCATGTCAGGGCCTGATTTAAAAGATGTTAACATACTTGCACCAGGTGCAACCTAAGATAAAAACCAAGTTGCACCAGCCAAATTCCAGATGCACTGCTTTTATTGCAATATGTAATGAAAGAAATATGCTATTGAATAATTTAGATGTTTTATTCAGAAGTTTACCCACTCAAAAAAGTTAGAATAATAACTACGTTGCACTTTGTAATATTGGCTTGCACCAGTGCAAGCAACAAAGCACTAAATCGAGCCCTGCATGTTCAATCGTCACAGTTATCTTGTATCATCCGAGGTAGTGTTTGGTCCTGTGCATAGAGCACAGGTCACAAAACAGTTGAAGTTAAGCAATGTTGGTCGTGGACTGTCCTTGGATGGTTGACCATGGATGAAAGTTACTAGGACTTCAGTCCTGTCCCACAACGAAGCACATGTGACACATGTGGTCTCGCCTTAGGCAAGTGAGTTTGTTCATGAATTTCCTCTGTTCACCCAGCAGTGAATGGGTACCTGGTGGGATAAGTAATATGTTTGTTAACCATCTAACGCCCCACAAGCAGCTTAGGTTATTCAGGGTAATAATGCGTTAGCACCTTGAGCATGCATAAGTGTGTGGAAACAGGTGCTTTATAAATGGCCATTATTATACATCATTAGATGCCATGTATTCAATGGGGGCTGGATTAGCTGGCTTACCAGTACATTTATAAACTTACAGAGGTATTTTTGCAAAAATTACTTTGTGCGGTGAGTCAAAGCAGATGATCGTGGAAATACACCGACTGAGTGTGGTGTGTCCATAACACCTTGAAGAGTGCATGTATGTATTAAGACTGAACTGGGCAGTCGGGTGGCCAAGTAGGGATGCTGTTGCTTCTTCCAGGTTGATTCTGTATATGGTTCATGCAGTTTGTAAAGTTGGGGTCTGTTGGGTAAAACCCATACATTTAGTGTCTGCCTTGAACATGCTTTATAGCTTGAGGTATGCGAACAGGCCACTGGTTGACTTTCTGTCTTGAATTAGATTTGATGTTTGAGATTTGTGGAAAGTTCATGGTTTGAGTTTCTGTCATGAAACTGCCCTGATTTAACGTCTGTTTGTGAAAGTCCATGGGTTCAGATTCTCACTTGAAATAGATTAGGATAAAAATAATCTTGAATTCCTAATTCCTTTAATGCATCCCTCCATGACAAAAGAGGAATATTGTTGACAATTGTGTAACAAAACAGACAACCATTTTTGTTTCTCCAGCCACGATATGGTTTCAATTTCACCAAAAACAATGTAAACCCTCGCTCAGTGAATCCCACACTAAGTGGCCATTATAGTGAGTTTAAGCCGAGACTGTATATATACGATATCTGTGGTCTCTGGTTTAAGGAAGGTATTAATGGTGTGAGGAACTGGAGATTACATGACATGGCACTGATCAGGTATCCCCCCAGCAGATGCTACCAATTACATCCCATTTGTCCAACACTGGCAGCAGTGGCAGGATTAGCATGGTCCTCGTGGTCAGATGCTGACCAAGGTTAATTGTTCTCAGAACAAGAAGTAGGACGAGGCTTGTAAGTAATTTTTCATCGATCGAGGTATTCTTTTGATGGTTATGGATTCAATTTGCTCAGATGGCTACTGGAGCAGCTGTATGTGACTTCATGAAGTTCAGGGTTGTCCTGATTAGTTCGAGACAAGAGAAGCTTGATGCTGATTCATTGTACAATGATGGAGAGCATGGCAAATGACTTACATCTATTTGATAGAAAGACGCTGAGCACGTGAAATGCTCATAAGTATTGTGTCAAATGTTTGATATCGTCTTCTAGTATCTTTGATATCACTGGATTGTATAATCAATCACAATTGTTGTCTGGATATTTCCAAAATCTTTTGATTTTTTGTGTCAAGAAATGGTATAAGAAGCAATATATGGTCAGTATTATATTATTGATTCCGTCAGTGGGAGGCAGATTAATCCTAGTTTATTTGATCTATTTTAGGATTCACAAATAAAGTCTTATCAAACAGTTTATCGCGGACTGCTTGTGGTAATTTATTATTGATCAGTGGAATGTCTACCTCAGCAAGATATGTAGTGACTTCTCAAGAAATATTGATCTGTGGATTCACCATTAAATTTGTTTTTATGGCAAGCACCTGTCGCTATTATGATTGCAGGATAATTAACTTAAAGTTTCTCCAATAAATGCCAAATGTAAAATTTAACGGAAGTATATCCGCAATTTGAAACCTTTAATGAGAAAGATGCAGGAGTAAGTGATGTTTTTGAAATCATGCTTGTAAAAAGTTTAAATGGTGATGCCAGCTTTTTGTCAAGAATTCAACGTGTGTGTTTTTAGGGTTTATGCCAACTGTTTACTTTTTCTACTTCAGATGAGAGACGCATGCTTACAAGACTTACTAATCACGGAACTCTGTACTTAGACATGCTGTTAGACACAGTGATTATTCTTGACAGAAGCAAGTCTTTCTGTGATTGTCCAATCCCTATGGTTGTCCATCACAGTGTGTGCTTAGATTGGATAGAGCGCTAACCATGTAGAGGTAATTTGTGTGGATAGCTGCCTGTTCATGTTCCACACCAAGAAGTCATTTTGATAATTTGAAAATCTACAACCTGAATATACCTCCAGAGTTATTCAGATCTGTGGGATGCAGGAACTGTGGAATCATGGGACTTGTTTCCATTCTGTTTCCCTGACAATTTTTGACAAAGTTCAGATAAATGTTTTAATGTTTTTACAATATTCACATTTTATGGATTATTTCAAAAGGAAATCATCAAAGACTGTTGAATTGTCTGTTGAGTAACCCGATATGTGGTCCTGTTGCCTCAAGAACAGATGACCACAAGACACTGAACATGAACTACAATGTGTCTGAAGGAAAGTATTCTCAAATGAATCCTATTAAGACATTCATATATAGGGCAAACAATGACCTAGAAGTAGATTTGCACAGTGTAGACTTGGACAATGTGCTCAACAATGCCTGTTGATGATGTGATTTGTCTTCCTGATTGTTGACTGTTTTTAGAATTCTTGGAAATATAATATATACAAGCATTGCAACAACGCATAATTGATCTCAGGGTTCTTGATCAACTTGATCAATTTGTTGACTGGTCTTCTTGTGTCTTCCTGCCCACTTGTTCCAATCTTACCTGCATTTACATTCACAGTGGATTAAACTTGTTGACTTTGTTAAAGTTGATGTGGCTTTAGTGAAATTGTGACGAATGACAAGTGGATGTGCAAGTCATCAAGAGTATATTGCCCCTGTGTGTGCATTAGGGTTTTGAAAGCTTGTATGGATCTTAGAAGATAACTATTTACCAATACACAAACATACAGATGGATTTTGCTATTAATTTAACTCCACATGTGCTAAAACCAACTAACACCATCAGGAAAAGCTGTTATGGAGGTAGAATTCCGTGTGCGGGAGATTCATGTTAATTGTGTGTGATTCCGTGGATATAATTCAACGACCATGTCATGCCAGTGGCCCGACAACTACCTGGAGAGGACGTCCTATTACTTGTTCTGTAAGTGGTACGAGCACAAGGAGGACGAAGAAGAAGAAGAGGACTACGAAGAGGTGGACTGTTTGTATGGTGAGTCTGTAGTCCATGGCTGTTGTCCTGTTGTAGTGGTAGACGCGGACACAAAGGAAGTTGTACTGTTTGTGAGAGTCTGTAGTCCATGGCTGTTGTCCTGTTGTATAGTGGTACAAAGGAGTATGTGGGTGGACTGTTTGTATGGTGAGTCTGTAGTCCATGGCTGTTGTCCTGTTGTATAGGTGAGTCTAGCACAAAGTGGACTGTTTGTATGGTGAGTCTGTAGACCATGGCTGTTGTCCTGTTGTAGTGGTAGATGGAAGTATGTAGGTGGACTGTTTGTATGGTGAGTCTGTAGTCCATGGCTGTTGTCCTGTTGTAGTGGTAGACGCAATGGAAGTAGGTGGGACTGTTTGTATGGTGAGTCTGTAGACCATGGCTGTTGTCCTGTTGTATGGTAGACGCTTACACAAAGGTAGTAGGTGGACTGTTTGTATGGTGAGTCTGTAGTCCATGGCTGTTGTCCTGTTGTATAGTGGTAGAGGTGGACTGTTTGTATGGTGAGTCTGTAGACCATGGCTGTTGTCCTGTTGTATAATGGTAGAGGTGGACTGTTTGTATGGTGAGTCTGTAGACCATGGCTGTTGTCCTGTTGTATAGTGGTAGAGGTGGACTGTTTGTATGGTGAGTCTAGACCATGGCTGTTGTCCTGTTGTATAGTGGTAGAGGTGGACTGTTTGTATGGTGAGTCTGTAGTCCATGGCTGTTGTCCTGTTGTAGTGGTAGAGGTGGACAAAGGAAGTGTATGGACTGTTTGTAGACCATGGCTGTTGTCCTGTTGTATAATGGCTGTTGTGGACTGTTTGTATGGTGAGTCTGTAGTCCATGGCTGTTGTCCTGTTGTATAATGGTAGTAGGTGGACTGTTTGTATGGTGAGTCTGTAGACCATGGCTGTTGTCCTGTTGTATAGTGGTAGAGGTGGACTGGAAGTGTGGGTGAGTCTGTAGTCCATGGCTGTTGTCCTGTTGTATTGGTAGAGGTGGACTGTTTGTATGGTGAGTCTGTAGTCCATGGCTGTTGTCCTGTTGTAGTGGTAGGCAGAAGTATGTGGTGGACTGTTTGTATGGTGAGTCTGTAGACCATGGCTGTTGTCCTGTTGTCCTGTTGTATAGTGGTAGAGGTGGACTGTTTGTATGGTGAGTCTGTAGACCATGGCTGTTGTCCTGTTGTAGTGGTAGTGGTAGAGGTGGACTGTTTGTATGGTGAGTGTGTAGTCCATGGCTGTTGTCCTGTTGTATAAGACGTCAGCACAAAGGAAGTATGTGGGTGGACTGTTTGTATGGTGAGTCTGTAGTCCATGGCTGTTGTCCTGTTGTATAGTGGTAGAGGTGGACTGTTTGTATGGTGAGTCTGTAGTCCATGGCTGTTGTCCTGTTGTAGTGGTGGTAGAAGGTGGACTGTTTGTATGGTGAGTCTGTAGTCCATGGCTGTTGTCCTGTTGTATAGATGGTAGAGGTGGACTGTTTGTATGGTGAGTCTGTAGTCCATGGCTGTTGTCCTGTTGTATAGTGGTAGAGGTGGACTGTTTGTATGGTGAGTCTGTAGTCCATGGCTGTTGTCCTGTTGTATAGTGGTAGTCCATGGACTGTTGTATGGTAGGTGAGTCTAGACCATGGCTGTTGTCCTGTTGTATAGTGGTAGAGGTGGACTGTTTGTATGGTGAGTCTGTAGGTCCATGGCTGTTGTCCTGTTGTAGTGGTAGACGGTAGAGGGAAGGACTGTTTGTATGGTGAGTCTGTAGACCATGGCTGTTGTCCTGTTGTATAGTGGTAGAGGTGGACTGTTTGTATGGTGAGTCTGTAGTCCATGGCTGTTGTCCTGTTGTATAGTGGTAGAGGTGGACTGTTTGTATGGTGAGTCTGTAGACCATGGCTGTTGTCCTGTTGTATAGTGGTAGAGGTGGACTGTTTGTATGGTGAGTCTGTAGTCCATGGCTGTTGTCCTGTTGTATAGTGGTAGAGGTGGACTGTTTGTATGGTGAGTCTGTAGTCCATGGCTGTTGTCCTGTTGTATAGTGGTAGAGGTGGACTGTTTGTATGGTGAGTCTGTAGACCATGGCTGTTGTCCTGTTGTATAGTGGTAGAGGTGGACTGTTTGTATGGTGAGTCTGTAGTCCATGGCTGTTGTCCTGTTGTATAGTGGTAGAGGTGGACTGTTTGTATGGTGAGTCTGTAGTCCATGGCTGTTGTCCTGTTGTATAGTGGTAGAGGTGGACACAAAGGAAGTATGTATGTTTGTATGGTGAGTGTAGACCATGGCTGTTGTCCTGTTGTAGTGGTGGTAGAGGAAGGACTGTTTGTATGGTGAGTCTGTAGTCCATGGCTGTTGTCCTGTTGTATAGACGCAGCACAAAGGAAGTGGTAGAGGTGGACTGTTTGTATGGTGAGTCTGTAGTCCATGGCTGTTGTCCTGTTGTATAGTGGTAGAGGTGGACTGTTTGTATGGTGAGTCTGTAGTCCATGGCTGTTGTCCTGTTGTATAGTGGTAGAGGTGGACTGTTTGTATGGTGAGTCTGTAGACCATGGCTGTTGTCCTGTTGTATAGTGGTAGAGGTGGACTGTTTGTATGGTGAGTCTGTAGACCATGGCTGTTGTCCTGTTGTATAGTGGTAGAGGTGGACTGTTTGTATGGTGAGTCTGTAGTCCATGGCTGTTGTCCTGTTGTATAATGGTAGAGACGCAGCACAAAAGGAAGTATGGGTGGACTGTTTGTATGGTGAGTCTGTAGACCATGGCTGTTGTCCTGTTGTATAGTGGTAGAGGTGGACTGTTTGTATGGTGAGTCTGTAGTCCATGGCTGTTGTCCTGTTGTATAGTGGTAGAGTCTTACACAAAGGAAGTGCGTGGGTGGACTGTTTGTATGGTGAGTCTGTAGTCCATGGCTGTTGTCCTGTTGTATAGTGGTAGAGTCTTACACAAAGGAAGTGTGTGGGTGGACTGTTTGTATGGTGAGTCTGTAGTCCATGGCTGTTGTCCTGTTGTATAGTGGTAAAGGAAGTATGTGGGCGACTGTTTGTATGGTGAGTCTGTAGACCATGGCTGTTGTCCTGTTGTAGTGGTAGACGGCAGAGGTGGACTGTTTGTATGGTGAGTCTGTAGTCCATGGCTGTTGTCCTGTTGTATGAGTCTGTGGTAGAAGGTGGACTGTTTGTATGGTGAGTCTGTAGTCCATGGCTGTTGTCCTGTTGTATAGTGGTAGAGGTGGACTGTTTGTATGGTGAGTCTGTAGTCCATGGCTGTTGTCCTGTTGTAGTGGTGGCAGCAGTATGTGGTGGACTGTTTGTATGGTGAGTCTGTAGTCCATGGCTGTTGTCCTGTTGTATAGTGGTAGAGGTGGACTGTTTGTATGGTGAGTCTGTAGTCCATGGCTGTTGTCCTGTTGTATAGTGGTAGAGGTGGACTGTTTGTATGGTGAGTCTGTAGACCATGGCTGTTGTCCTGTTGTATAGTGGTAGAGCACAAAGGAAGTGGACTGTTTGTATGGTGAGTCTGTAGTCCATGGCTGTTGTCCTGTTGTATAAGACGGTAGAAGGTGGACTGTTTGTATGGTGAGTCTGTAGTCCATGGCTGTTGTCCTGTTGTATAGTGGTAGAGGTGGACTGTTTGTATGGTGAGTCTGTAGTCCATGGCTGTTGTCCTGTTGTATAGTGGTAGAGGTGGACTGTTTGTATGGTGAGTCTGTAGTCCATGGCTGTTGTCCTGTTGTAGTAGTGGTAGAGGAAGTGTAGGTGGACTGTTTGTATGGTGAGTCTGTAGTCCATGGCTGTTGTCCTGTTGTATAGTAGGTAGGTAGGTGGACTG
This sequence comes from Haliotis rubra, assembly GCF_003918875.1. Taxonomy (NCBI): domain Eukaryota; kingdom Metazoa; phylum Mollusca; class Gastropoda; order Lepetellida; family Haliotidae; genus Haliotis; species Haliotis rubra. The sequence continues at coordinate 1,770,181 of NW_025767535.1, forward strand.
TTTGTATGGTGAGTCTGTAGTCCATGGCTGTTGTCCTGTTGTAGTGGTAGACGCAGCACAAAGGAAGTATGTGGGTGGACTGTTTGTATGGTGAGTCTGTAGTCCATGGCTGTTGTCCTGTTGTAGTGGTAGACGCAGCACAAAGGAAGTATGAGGTGGACTGTTTGTATGGTGAGTCTGTAGTCCATGGCTGTTGTCCTGTTGTAGTAGTGACGTAGTGGGTGGACTGTTTGTATGGTGAGTCTGTAGACCATGGCTGTTGTCCTGTTGTATAATGGTAGACGCTTGCACAAGGAAGAGGGTGGACTGTTTGTATGGTGAGTCTGTAGTCCATGGCTGTTGTCCTGTTGTAGTGGTAGACGCAGCACAAAGGAAGTATGTGGGTGGACTGTTTGTATGGTGAGTCTGTAGTCCATGGCTGTTGTCCTGTTGTAGTGGTAGACGCAGCACAAAGGAAGTATGTGGTGGACTGTTTGTATGGTGAGTCTGTAGACCATGGCTGTTGTCCTGTTGTATAGTGGTAGAGGTGGACTGTTTGTATGGTGAGTCTGTAGACCATGGCTGTTGTCCTGTTGTATAGTGGTAGAGGTGGACTGTTTGTATGGTGAGTCTGTAGTCCATGGCTGTTGTCCTGTTGTATAGTGGTAGAGGTGGACTGTTTGTATGGTGAGTCTGTAGTCCATGGCTGTTGTCCTGTTGTATAATGGTAGAGGTGGACTGTTTGTATGGTGAGTCTGTAGTCCATGGCTGTTGTCCTGTTGTATAGTGGTAGAGTCTTACACAAAGGAAGTGCGTGGGTGGACTGTTTGTATGGTGAGTCTGTAGACCATGGCTGTTGTCCTTGTTGTATACGCAGTGGTAGAGGTGGACTGTTTGTATGGTGAGTCTGTAGACCATGGCTGTTGTCCTGTTGTAGTGGTAGACGGTAGAGGTGGACTGTTTGTATGGTGAGTCTGTAGACCATGGCTGTTGTCCTGTTGTATGGTAGACGTAGGAAGTATGTGGGTGGACTGTTTGTATGGTGAGTCTGTAGTCCATGGCTGTTGTCCTGTTGTAGTGGTAGAGCACAAAGGACTATTTGGGTGGACTGTTTGTATGGTGAGTCTGTAGACCATGGCTGTTGTCCTGTTGTATAGACGGCAGAGTATGTGGACTGTTTGTATGGTGAGTCTGTAGTCCATGGCTGTTGTCCTGTTGTATAGATGGTATGTAGGTGGACTGTTTGTATGGTGAGTCTGTAGACCATGGCTGTTGTCCTGTTGTATAGTAGTAGAGGTGGAGTGGTAGGCGCAGCACAAAGAAGTGTTTGTATGGTCCATGAGTCTTGTAGTGGTAGACGCTTACACAAAGGAAGTTATGTCCTGTTTGTATGGTGAGTCTGGACTGTTTGTGGCTGTGAGTCCTGTTGTAGTGGTGTCCTGTTGTAGCACAAAGGAAGTATGTAGGTGGACTGTTTGTATGGTGAGTCTGTAGTCCATGGCTGTTGTCCTGTTGTATAGTGGTACGAAAGTAGAGGAAGTATGTGGGTGGACTGTTTGTATGGTGAGTCTGTAGACCATGGCTGTTGTCCTGTTGTATAGTGGTAGAGGAAGTATGTGGGTGGACTGTTTGTATGGTGAGTCTGTAGTCCATGGCTGTTGTCCTGTTGTATGGTAGACGGTACAAAGGAAGTATGTGGACTGTTTGTATGGTGAGTCTGTAGACCATGGCTGTTGTCCTGTTGTATAGTGGAAGAGGTAGGTGGACTGTTTGTATGGTGAGTCTGTAGTCCATGGCTGTTGTCCTGTTGTATAGTGGTAGACGCGAGGACTGTTTGTATGGTGAGTCTGTAGTCCATGGCTGTTGTCCTGTTGTAGTGGTAGAGAGCACAAAGGAAGTATGTAGGTGGACTGTTTGTATGGTGAGTCTGTAGACCATGGCTGTTGTCCTGTTGTAGTGGTAGACGCAGCACAAAGGAAGTATGTAGGTGGACTGTTTGTATGGTGAGTCTGTAGACCATGGCTGTTGTCCCGTTGTATAGTGGTAGAGGTGTTACTGTTTGTATGGTGAGTCTGTAGTCCATGGCTGTTGTCCTGTTGTGTAGTGGTGAGTCTGTAGACCATTGTATGGTGAGTCTGTTGTCCATGGCTGTTGTCCTGTTGTATAGTGGTAGAGTCTTACACAAAGGAAGTATGTGGGTGGACTGTTTGTATGGTGAGTCTGTAGTCCATGGCTGTTGTCCTGTTGTGTATAATGGTATGTAGGTGGACTGTTTGTATGGTGAGTCTGTAGACCATGGCTGTTGTCCTTGTTGTGGTAGACGGTAGGAAGTATGTGGACTGTTTGTATGGTGAGTCTGTAGTCCATGGCTGTTGTCCTGTTGTATAGTGGTAGAGTCTTACACAAAGGAAGTGCGTGGGTGGACTGTTTGTATGGTGAGTCTGTAGTCCATGGCTGTTGTCCTGTTGTATAATGGTAGAGGTGGACTGTTTGTATGGTGAGTCTGTAGACCATGGCTGTTGTCCTGTTGTATAGTGGTAGAGGTGGACTGTTTGTATGGTGAGTCTGTAGACCATGGCTGTTGTCCTGTTGTATAGTGGCAGCACAAAGGTGGACTGTGTTGTATGGTGAGTCTGTAGACCATGGCTGTTGTCCTGTTGTATAGTGGTAGAGTCGAAAGGACAAAGGAAGTATGTGGTGGGACTGTTTGTATGGTGAGTCTGTAGTCCATGGCTGTTGTCCTGTTGTAGACGAAAGCAGGTGGTGGCCGGACTGTTTGTATGGTGAGTCTGCACATGGCTGTTGTCCTGTTGTGGTAGATGGTGGAAGTATGGACTGTTTGTATGGTGAGTCTGTAGACCATGGCTGTTGTCCTGTTGTAGTGGTAGTTGCGAAGTAGTGGGTGGACTGTTTGTATGGTGAGTCTGTAGACCATGGCTGTTGTCCTGTTGTATAGTGGTAGAGTCTTACACAAAGGAAGTGCGTGGGTGGACTGTTTGTATGGTGAGTCTGTAGACCATGGCTGTTGTCCTGTTGTATAGTGGTAGAGGTACACAAAGGAAGTATGTAGGTGGACTGTTTGTATGGTGAGTCTGTAGACCATGGCTGTTGTCCTGTTGTAGTGGTAGACGTGGAAGTATGTGGGTGGACTGTTTGTATGGTGAGTCTGTAGACCATGGCTGTTGTCCTGTTGTATAGTGGTAGAGTCTTACACAAAAGGAAGTGCGTGGAGTGGACTGTTTGTATGGTGAGTCTGTAGTCCATGGCTGTTGTCCTGTTGTATAGTGGTAGAGTCTTACACAAAGGAAGTGCGTGGGTGGACTGTTTGTATGGTGAGTCTGTAGTCCATGGCTGTTGTCCTGTTGTATAGTGGTAGAGTCTTACACAAAGGAAGTGCATGGGTGGACTGTTTGTATGGTGAGTCTGTAGTCCATGGCTGTTGTCCTGTTGTATAGTGACGTAGAGTCTTACACAAAGGAAGTATGTGGGTGGACTGTTTGTATGGTGAGTCTGTAGTCCATGGCTGTTGTCCTGTTGTATAATGGTAGAGGTGGACACAAAGGAAGTGTAGGTGGACTGTTTGTATGGTGAGTCTGTAGTCCATGGCTGTTGTCCTGTTGTATAGTGGTAGACGCAGAAAGGAAGTGGGGTGGACTGTTTGTATGGTGAGTCTGTAGTCCATGGCATGTTGTCCTGTTGTAGTGGTAGACGCAGCACAAAGGAAGTATGTAGGTGGACTGTTTGTATGGTGAGTCTGTAGTCCATGGCTGTTGTCCTGTTGTATAGTGGTAGAGTCTTACACAAAGGAAGTGAGTGGGTGGACTGTTTGTATGGTGAGTCTGTAGACCATGGCTGTTGTCCTGTTGTATAGTGGTAGAGTCTTACACAAAGGAAGTGAGTGGGTGGACTGTTTGTATGGTGAGTCTGTAGACCATGGCTGTTGTCCTGTTGTATAGTGGTAGACGCAGCAAATTGTGTCACTGCAGACGAGTACTCCTGAAAGATTACATGCGTAAGTGAGTTGTATTTTATGCCTCTTCTACCAATATTCAAGCACAAAGGAAGTGTGTGGGTGGACTGTTTGCATGGTGATTCTGTAGTCCATGGCTGTTGTCCTGTTGTATAATGGTAGAGTCTTACGCAGAGAATTGTGTCACTGCAGACGAGTACTCCTGAAAGATTACATGCATAAGTGAGTTGTATTTTATGCCTCTTCTACCAATATTCAAGCACAAAGGAAGTGTGTGGGAGGATTGTTTGTATGGTGAGTCTGTAGTCCATGGCTGTTGTCTTCTTGTAGTGGTAGAGACTTACGCAACAAATTGTGTCACCGCAGACGAGTGCTGTCAGAATGATTACATGGGTAAGCTGTGTTTGCCCTTAACCCTGAAAAGCTGCAGGCCCTAAGGACCCAGAGCCATAAAAAGTTGTGGGTCCTGATCAGAATGTGTAGGCCCTAGATTTTACCTACAATGAAAGTAAGTCCCAGCAAACAAAAAATGTAACAATTAACAAACTGAGTTAGAGTTTAACTCTAGCGACTGACTAGTCTTCATGTACAACAAAACCAACATCCATGTCATGATCCAAGTCTTACGAAAAGTCTGAATCCGAATGTTCAGACAGGGATATGTCCGAGCAGTCAGAGTCAGAGTCATTGGGGGATAAAACAGCTGTTGGCCATAAGGACCTGCAGAAAACAAAAGCTGTGTGTCCGAGTGGTTTTCAGTCAGTTTTGGGGCTAAGGACCAGCGTTAAGTTTGAACGCTGTGTATTTTATGCCTCTTCTTCCAATATTCAAGCTATTTCACTACAAAGGAACAGAGAATAGGAGCACTGTATGGTAAGATAAGATAGATTAGATAATTCTTTATTGTCCCAAGGGAAATTTGTTTTGCATCATACGTTCTCCAGTTTTTCATTCTTAAAGCAGCCATACATAACATTGCAATTGGTGATCATGAAATAATCAGGATATAAATACATCAATTTAGTACACAAACATAGATATTGAATAGAATTTTGACAATTAAAAGACAAGTCATTCACAGAATTTGTTGTTAATGCATCTAATACTAGCTGGAACAAATGAGTGGCGAATCCTGTTTGTTCTTAAAGTCTGCAAACGCAGCCTGCGTCCAAAAGGTAATGATGAATATTCAGAAAAGAGTATGTGAGCGAGGATCACTTAAAATTTTGTTTGCCTTTTTTGAAATTTGCTGCTGCTGAAATTTGGTGAGTCGGTAGTCCATGGCTGTTGTAGTGGTAGAGACTTCCACAGCAAATTGTGTTACCTCAGACGTGTGCTACAGAAAGATTACATGCATTAGTGAGTTATATTTTACACCTCTTCAAGCAATATTCAGGAAATGTCACAACAAAAGAAGAGAGTGTAAGTTCTGTGTGAATACAAAATACAAACAAATCGACAGTGGAGAATAATCAGTTTTGATCATCTGCTGAAAAAGATTCCATTAAACATATAGGCAAAAGTGATGAAAATTACATGAATGGATCAGAGACATTTTCAGTGAAGACACTAGGTGGTTATGAAAAGATTACCTTGTCCTGCTCGGCCTTAAACATTTGCCACTTTAGATTATATTTGAGTTATCATATGCCATATGGGGCAATATGAACATTGCATTGCTACTACCAATATAAGTATAGATCAGTAGACCGAGATGAAGCTGACTAGTCACGCAACATTCACTGCTGCCTTGTGGGAGTATGGACAAAGACTTAGTTAGCAAACATTGCCGTGTTGCAAAAGGTTAAACCTAATGTTTCCACCAGTGATGTTAGCCATGTGAAACAACTGCAAACCACGTGGGTTAAAGTAATTAACTGTAGGAGGCTGTATGAGGTGATGACAACTGACATGCATCATGACGTTGGTTACCAAGGAGACATTTGATTACGAGGGGGCAGACCAGAATGGCGTAGTGACGTCAATACATTGTGACGTAATGCAAAAGTACTTTATTGCCTGATAATCCATCTGAATCAATAATTTACAAAAATTATTATTTGAAAGTTGGTTGTCACAATGATGTTTGATTTCATCCTGAAATAATGGTAAATGTTAACACAAAAAAATATCCAAACTCACTTTTGTATCAATGAATCTTTGGAAACCTGTTACCCTTTCATATGCAAGGATCAAATTAAGAGAAACACCAGGTTGTTGAAATTTGATGTCATGTCACAAAAAAAAATTTAATAACTGCATCATGTGTAGGTCGAAGGTCATGATGTCCACACAAGAAATTAATGCTATCTTTTAGAATATAGCTACTTTTGAGTGTAAAAAGAACGGTAAAGTAGGAAATGTAGAGAGGTTTTGTGACCTTAACATCAGAACTATTTCTCTAAGGCCTCGGCAGATTTTCTTCAACTGTTGACTCTGGACTATTTTTCTGAGGCCTCAGCAGATTTTCTTCAACTGTTGACTGGACAGTTCCTGTTCCACTGCACACTTGAGTTTCTGTATCTCATTAAACAGACAGACAGACATTTTATTCAGTAACAGGCTTCCGGCCCAAAATACAATCATGATAATATGTAACACATCAACGCATTTACGTATCTCATTAAACCAGTGGTAATGCTCCCAGATCAGCAGCCCAGAGTAATGTTTATGTTTGTGTAGACCTAATGCACAATAATTGTCCTGAAGGAGAGGTTTCCACATTATCAAGGTCGGGACTAAGGAGGTTTCACAGTATGCTATTTATTTACACAACTGGGCTACCCCACATTACCCATTAGATTCTTTGACCAATTCTTTATTAAAGGAGAAGTTACATCAATAGTTTTATCCTTGTTTCAAATGTCCATTTTAGATGTTTTACAAGAAATACAGAAACAACTGAGACTTCCTTCTGTATTCAAATTAATAATTATCCCCTGCAACGCGTTTTGCGGGGGTATTAAAATGGACTCCGTCCGTTCATTCACCAAACTTGGCACATAGATAGATCTGGTGGTGTACTGGTGCCTTTTGGTAGTTTTGGAATTCTGAATAAAACATTTTTGGCGTCCATGGCAACAAGTCCTCTTTTCCGTGCACATTTGTCTTTTCCGGAGCAGAACTCTAAAACCGTTCACTATTTCTTCACCAAACTTGGCACATAGGTAGATCTGGTGGTGTACTGGTGCCTTTTGGTAGTTTTGGAATTCTGAATAAAATGTTTTTGGCTTTTCCATGGCAACAAGTTTGACTTAGCCTGAAAATGGTGGTAGTGCTCTTTTCCGGAGCTGAACTCTAAAACCGTTCACTATTTCTTCACCAAACTTGACACATAGATTGGTCTGGTGGTGTACTAGTCCTTTTTTGGTAGTTTGGGAATTCTGAATAAAATATTTTTGGCATTTCCATGGCAACAAGTTTGACTAAAACAGAAATTTGTGGTAGTGCTCTTTTCCGGAGCAGAACTCTAAAACCGTTCAATGTTTCTTCACCAAACTTGGCACATACATAGATCTGGTGGTGTACTGGTGCCTTTTGGTAGTTTTGGATTTCTGAATAAAATATTTTTGGCATTTCCATGGCAACAAGTTTGACATAGACTGACATTGGTTATAGTGCTCCTTTCTGGAGCAAAACTTTAAAAACCTTTCAATACTCTCCTTCCACTTTTCTATATACACACCTAAATATTTGACATAATCATAACTCGTAGACATAATCATGAAGAGTATTTTGCCATTACGGGGATATTGATGACTTTGTCTTCTTGTTGAATCCCTGACATGAAAAACAAATAATTAAATTCAGCCAGTATATACTTTCCCCATGGATATAATAACAAAATGAAATTTAGAAATCTTGATCTTATACTGGAATCTTTTTAAATAAAGCATCTATGTAAACATTTTGACTTGTGTTTATTAAACACAGATGCATTTTGCAAAGTATTCTTCATATTTTTCTTTTTCATTCATGAAAATGTTCTTTAAGAATCCATAAATGCGTTGAAATGATAATGGCTATCACTCAAGCATTAATCCCTTCCCTTTAATAATAGATTACGAAGGGATCGATAATTTTATTGGCAACAATTGTAAAGTATCCAGTGTCAAACTTAACTGTTGTGTCAATAACACATAAGGAGTAATTTTATGATTGTCTAGTGTCCAATCCACCTTAAATTTGGCCAGTAAACTGTTTCTGACATCCGACAGTCCAATATTTCAGTCTCAATTGTGTTTGTTAATTGTTGTAGGTGCAACACTGCTATTTTCTCACCTGTGCAGTCCGGAATGTTCAAGCTGTTGAAACATTTTTTACCAAAAATGGCAATGTCAGGTTTTGTAGAGTCAGTGATAGATGATGACAGGCCTTGTTCTCTGTGAACCTCAATTGGAAGCTGCTTGATTCCAAATAATAGATGTTTATGTGAATAATATATTCTTTTTCCTTGATGCGATGAAGGGTGTTTTAGAACTGAACTTTAGATTTTGCCGTCATGTACGAACTTCATTCACATCATTCATGAATTTGTCATGAGGAATGGGTGGTTGTTATGTTATGGTTTATTGCCATTATCCGGTAAACGTGTTGACAAGTAGATCAATCTTCGTATTGACGAGTTGATCAACTTTGGGCTTGGGGTTCAAACTTGATAAGTTGGTACTGCAGTTCATTGTGGAGAAACAGCAGGTCATGCCCAAGACCCAAGTTCTATTCCCCACATGGATTTCTGATATCTCTTCTTGTGATATTGGGGGCGGTGGGGTAGCCTAGTGGTTAAAGCGTTTACTCGTCACGCCGAAGACCCGGGTTCGAATCCCCACATGGGTACAATGTGTGAAACCCATTTCTGGTGTCCCCTGCCGTGATGTTGCTGAAATATTGCTAAAAGCGGCGTAAAACCAAAACTCAGTCAGTCACTCTTGTGATATTGATGGAAAACCTAAAATCTTATTCACTCACTCACACACTCACTGTTGAGAGTGGCATCTGTGAGACACTCAAGCTGCCAATGATCATGGGTTTGAATCTCAGATTCCACTGATCATGTTGCTAGCGGCTTCAGCTCTATACTCTTGCTTGGATGTTTTACCAATGTTACACATCTAATATCACTTTGGACTTAGCTAACATGTCATGATAAAACTATATTGTTAAAGAAACTCACTTACCCTGTAGTCAGAGTTGTTGGTGAGGATAAACATGTGTCCTTGAACCCTATGAGTCACGTGACCATGCACTAAAAAGCTTGACCACCCCGTTGTTTGGCCAGAGGTCATTATTTTCAGGCTGCCGTGATCCAACTTGAATATTGCTCCCTGCAACATAAAACAACATGGAGTGAGTGAGTTTCATTTTATGCCGCACTCAGCAATATTCCAGCTATATGGTGGAATAATCGAGTGGACCAGACAATCCAGTGATCAACAGCATGAGCATCAATCTATGCTATTGGGTACCGATGACATGTGTCAACCAAGTCAGTGCGCCTGACGACCCGATCCCGTTAGTCGCCTCTTACGACAAACATGGGTTACTGAAGACCTGAATTCTGACCCGGATCTTCAGGGGTCAAAACAACATGGAAATAAACTTACCAAAGATGATGCCACCCACTTCTCTTGGCATCTAGCATACCATTTGTTTCAACGTCCAGTATATTAACTCTTGTGTCGTATACTGTACACAGCAGATGCAAGTGAGTGAGTGTGGTTTTACGCCACTTTTAGCAATATTCCAGCAATATCATGGCGAGGGACACAAGAAAAGGCTTCACACATTGTACCCATGTGGGGAATCAAACCCAGGTCTTCTGCGTGACGAGCAAACGCTTTAACCACATGGCTACCCTTCTGACGCTGATGCAAGAGAATTTTACACAGCAGTATATCACCATGTGTATTCATTTGTTAGGAGCCGAATATTTTATTGACTTGCAGGAGAGAAAAGATGAAAAAAATATTCTAACATTGACATATTGACATCTGCTGACCAGAGGGAATTTTCCTGGAATTCATTATACCGCACTGTGGCATAAAAATACCTCTTAACAGAGCACAGCATCTTGCATACCAAAATATGGTGCTTGGATGGGATGCTTGCACCTTCTCTGCCCATGAATACCCACAAGTGGCTCAGTGGTCTTGGGTGCCAAAAGTTGCAGGACAGGAGTGAGTTCCTTCAGGAATCAGAAGCCTAGCTGTGATTGGGTTTGAATCCTTATTTGCTCCAATTATGTTTTTAGGTTTGTCTGCACCATACCCATGTCCTTGGGTACCGCCAAAGTGGTTAATGTATGAGACGGGTGGTGGTGTAGCCTAGTGGTCAAAGCGTTGGCTTGTCTTGCCAAAGACTCAGGTTCGATTCCCCACATGAATACAATGTGTGAAGCCCATTTCTGGTGTCCCCAGCCATGATATTGCTGGAATATTGAAAGAAAAAAACAATGTGTGAGACCTGCTTTTTGTACTTTCTTCTTCAACCAGTTGACATGTTGTTCATATATGGAATATTGATAGTAGCGATGTTACACCCAGGACACTCATTTATCAAAATATTTATAAAAGTGTGTCTGCGAAATTTGCAGTCCATGACTTCATGTGAGCTGAAGCACTCTCATTTCTATTGATCTGAAGAAGAAAAAAACATTTGATGATAATCAATCAAAAATGAAAAAAATAAATAAATGAAGATTACTTTACATGGTATTTTCAAATTTTTCATCCCACTGTTCCTTGTATCAAGCGAGCTGAAGTCTCAAGCGCTTTCCCACCACGACACTTTCGTTTCTCACTCAAGGGTGATGCAGTAGCCTAGTGGTCAAAGCGATTGCTTGTCATGCCGAATATCCTGGTTCGAATTTCCACGTGGGCACTATGTGTGAAGCGCATTTCTGGTGTCCCCTGCCGTGATATTGCTGGAATATTGCTAGTAAAACTAAACTCACTGATTGACTCATTTCTCATGAGGAATCATCGCTGCCATCAAGAATCTTGAAAATTAACCTCTAATAACCAGCACTAGGTAACCTTTCTATATGTGTGTTTGTGTTGATAATGCCATGCCAGTCAGCTGAGAAAATTTATATTACTGAATATATTTCCCAGATGAAAGTACAATTTTTGTTTGTTGATACAGTTTGGTTTGATTTTGCAGACTTTACAGAAAAGCAGCAAACTTCACCCTTCCATTCTCACTAAATTTATTTCGTGAAAGCTAAAATGAAATAGAAATTCAAACTGACAAATGATTCAATTTGGCTTCTGGAGGAGTGTTTATTGTGTGACAGTCATCGCTTGTTTGTAAACATACCAGTCAGTTAGTTGCAAGTTCAACTCCATGCATTGTTGTAGGCTGCCTAGCACAGTGTGGAGTTGTGACTGGTGGCAGTGATAGTTGAAAGAGCTCTGAAACAGGTGATAGCTGTGAGGAGCTTGCAGACAGCTGTTCAAAGGGACAAAGCTATTATCCTTAGAACAAACATTCAGGTGTAGTGCAGAAGACAAGTGGATTAAGTGTTCTCTCATTATGAAAAAGATCCAAGTTTTATTCCTGAACTCATTATGCCGTGTCTAGTTCAAGCGTCGGTTCCTGCTGTGATATTGTTGGAATATTGGTAAAACTGGCGTACAATTATACTCACTCAAGTGTCAATTACCCTGTCGTGTCATAAACTTGAAATATTGCCAGTAGCTGATATAAAAACAAATATTTATTCAATAATTTTCCAATTTTAGACTTGATAATGTTGTCCTGAAATATTGATTCTTTTAAAAAAATGTAGCCTTTTTTAAATATTGTCATTAGGTGATTGGAATCAGAGAAATAAATTTAAAAATTTAAATATTTGAACTAAGTGAATTATTCAAAGATCTCATGTATCAGTCATCATGTTAAGCTTCAACATTCCCTGTAGGACGTTACAATTCCACAAACAATTACCACATCAATAGAGAATGTGAGTGAGTTTAGTTTTACACAGCTTTTAGCAATATTCCAGCAATATCACGGCAGGGGAAACCAGAAATGGGCTTTACACATTGTACCCATGTGGGGAATCGAACCCAGGTCTTCTGCGTGATGAGCAAACGCGTTTACCACTAGGCTACCCCACCGCCCAATTTAATCTTTTTGTCTGGATCATTTTGCCTTCCTTCTTTCAATTATGAGGAACACAGTAACATGATATTCTTCAATCTCTTGACTTTCTATATCCATCTTCATCAACAGAAACATCACCTGATAGTTTAACTACATAAGTAACCAATGTATGCTCACACATGTTGCCATAGTAACCATTATATTTCCCAGATGTTCACGACTATTCAATGTTCTGATGAACAGAAAAACAAACGCTGAAGTCTATTTCAAGCACGAAGCCTTTATTTTTGCATGTGCACTTCACACATGGTAGGCGTTAATGTGTCCGCATTCTCCGACAGCCTTGCATTTTGTGGCTTAGCTGTGACTTAAAGCTGGCTGGTGTTGAACTCAGGCCTCTTAGTGTTTACTCTGTGGATTATCAAGATCGATCTCAGGCAGGATGAGATCATATGAAAGAGGAAAAATTACGATGAGATTAAAATAGTTTTTAATGCTTCTCATTTAACCATTTTTGTTTTTGAAGTAGGAATTATGAATTCAGGAGATAATATTTGTCATAGATGTGTTGATTTGTATTTATCATAAAATGATCAGTTTAATTCATATGAGATTTAAAAATGTTTAATTGTTTACTTTTTAATAAAAAATATCATTGGTTGGTAGTATGCAGTGACATCTTGCTTAATGTTCTGGAATTGCTGGAAGTACCGTTTAGACTTGTTTTTGATTTTGAAAATGGAATCCACCAATTCTTCAAAACCTGTGAAAAGCCAAATTTAAAGAAAAAATCAGTTAATTATACCATCAATACAAATTAATGTGTTCAGTGAAAAAAATGTTATGCATTCCAAAGGTTATATTGTAAAAACAACCAGACCAGCAGGATTGACATTGCTCGTAGTCAACGAAATCAGATACATTTTAACCAACAAACATGATATGGGGATCATAAGTTATTACATTTAGTTCATCAACAGACAGGGGCGGTGGGGTAGCCTAGTGGTTAAAGGGTTTGCTCATCATGCCGAAGACCCAGGTTTGATTCCCCACATGGGTACAGTGTGTGAAGCCCATTTCTGGTGTCTCCCGCCGTGATATTGCTGGAATATTAAACTCACTCACTCACTCACTCACACACTCATCAACAGACAAGATTTATTTTTTCTAAAAACACACAACTTGACCCATGCATTCATTCAATAAACTTGTATTCTTTTTGGTAAAAATTAACAATATTTCAGACTTTGCAAGAAAATACCAATCAAAGCAATGATAATTTCTGTGACAAATGAAATCAGAATAATGCTTATTATAACTTAACCCCTGGTAAATATAGACCAAGAGACAACATGACTCCCGCTGAGCATGTCCAGGTGAGGGGTAGACCCACTGGGAAGGAAAGCCAGTATTGTTCAGAGATTGCTGCCAAATGTTCCATCCTCTGACATACGTTCCACGGAAACGATTCCTGGTGCCGCTAGAGACACTTGTAGCCATGCCTCATACCACGAAAACACTTTGCACTTTCCTGGCCTGACGGTATAAATATCACTGCTTGCATAAGCGCCATATGATTTTCATGTGAACCAGATCTACTTAATGTCATTTTCATTGCTTGGATTATTTTGGGGTCGGTAGTGCTTGTTGGGAATGTGTAATTGAAGCTAATGTTATCTGGTGTTTGACTGACAAGATCGTTAATACTGAAAATAGCTGACGTGAGTCATGTTTCAACTTTTTGTCTGTTGGTGGGAATTCCTGTCAGGTGAAAATGTCCCCAGTACTTTATGCTGGTGGTAGAAGGCAACTAGAATGGGGATTGGATGGTCAGAACTAGTTGCAACTATAAACAAATTACTGAGTGAGTGAGTGAGTTTAGTTTTATGCTGCTTTTACCAATATTCCAGCAATAAGAGAGTGGGGACACCAGAAATGGGCTTCATACTTTGTACCCAAGTAGGGAGTTGAACCTGGGTCTTCACATTAGCCACTGGGCCACCCCACCACCCTTTTAAACTCATGAGTTAAGGAATTCATTATTTGGTTTTCCTAGCATTTGTTGATCATGAGGATGTACAGATAACTCCATGGTTGTTCCTCTTTTCTTTTAAGTCTGACACACTGGGATATGACTGTAATACCGTTCAATATTGGATAAATCTTACTCACTCACTCATTCACTCACTCACTCACTCACTCCTCACTCATCGACCCATCTGCCAAACACTTACATTCACTCTGACACTCACTGGGATATATGAATCTGTCACATCTGTTGCCTTAGATCACTCTATAACGAATATGGCTTATCTGTCAAATCACTCACTCACTCTCTCACTGATATATCAGACATATCTGTCGCTCCAGATCATTTGGGGTGGTGAGGTAGCCTAGTGGTAAAAGTGTTGTCTCATCACAACAAAGATCCGGGTTCGATGCCCACATGGGTACAATGTTTGAATTAAACCCATTTCTGGTGTCCCCCGCCGTGATATTGCTGGAATATTGCTAAAAGCAGCATAAACCATACTCACTCACCCCAGATCATTCTCACTCTGTGATATATATGGCTTATATGTTGAATACAATCACTCACTCATATGCACTTTTCATATCTGCTTATCCAAGTCACTCACTCGCTGATAACCTGTACGTATACTATTCCACATAAACCAACACAACCCACAATGGACCAATCTCTTACAGATTCCCCAGCTCATCAGCTCCCTGTAATGACGGCTTTCTTTCAGCACCCTGCACTCAAGGAACTAAACAGCTACACACATCTACAACACAAACATATACATGTCTTAAGGGGTAGTGCCTCAGCGGCAGAGTATTTACTGTAACAAAGCTTCCCCCCAAACACACACCTTGCCGGGGGAATCTACGCAAGCAGAATAGGCACGTCGCCAAGGTTACCTAACAAAAAATGCATGCACACGCACACGGGTGGAACGCATATGCGTGTAGTGGTTCAGTAAACTGGATACCAGCAGGGGGGTTGGGAGGAATCAAAGGAGGGATGTGATCACTCGGTTCGGGGAATACTGAAGCATGTATGAAAGTGATGAGGAGGATTATGATAATCTGTTCTGGGAGAAGCAGGATCTTCGCAGCAGCACCGCCAGATCTGCGTCACTGCAGAATGGTAAGTCTGATCTGCAGTATCGTTCTCTACCCTACAAGTGATACACTGTAATGGTCGGCTGTTAATAACCCTACAAGTGATACACTGTAATGGGCGGCTGTTAATAACCCTACAAGTGATATACTGTTGTGTTCTGCAGTTACACGTGATACACTATCATTTTTCTACAGTCATGTACCTTCCAAGTGATACATTGTTGTGTCTGCAGTTATGTACCTTACAAGTGATACATTGTTGTGTCTGCAGTTATGTACCTTACAAGTGATACATTGTTGTGTCTGCAGTTATGTACCTTACAAGTGATACATTGTTGTGTCTGCAGTTATGTACCTTACAAGTGATACATTGTTGTGTCTGCAGTTATGTACCTTACAAGTGATACAATGTTGTGTTCTACAGTCATGTATCTTACAAGTGATACACTTTCACAATCTTTGATTGGTCCTCTGTCATGCAATTCTCATAGACCCCAGTCTTGGTCTGCTGTAATGTCATTGTCATGGATCCTATGATTGTACCTCTGTCATGTGATTGTCATGGATCCTATGACTGTACCTCTGTCATGTGATTGTCATGGATCCTATGACTGTACCTCTGTCATGTCATTGTCACGGTTTCTATGACTGGACCTCTGTCATGTGATTGTCATGGATCCTACGACTGTACCTCTGTCATGTGATTGCCATGGATTCTATGACTGTACCTCTGTCATGTGATTGTCATGGATCCTATGACTGTACCTCTGTCATGTGATTGTCACGGTTTCTATGACTGGACCTCTGTCATGTGATTGTCATGGATTGTCATGGATCCTATGACTGTACCTCTGTCATGTGATTGTCATGGATTCTATGACTGTACCTCTGTCATGTGATTGTCATGGATCCTATGACTGTACCTCTGTCATGTGATTGCCATGGATCCTATGACTGTACCTCTGTCATGTGATTGTCATGGATCCTATGACTGTACCTCTGTCATGTGATTGTCATGGATTCTATGACTGTACCTCTGTCATGTGATTGCCATGGATCCTATGACTAACATCTGTCATGTGATTGTCATGGATCCTATGACTGTACCTCTGTCATGTGATTGTCATGGATCCTACGACTGTACCTCTGTCATGTGATTGTCATGGATTCTATGACTGTACCTCTGTCATGTGATTGCCATGGATCCTATGACTAACATCTGTCATGGCATTGTCATGGATCCTATGACTGTACCTCTGTCATGTGATTGTCATGGATCCTATGACTGTACCTCTGTCATGGCATTGTCATGGAGCCTATGACTGTACTTCTGTCATGTGATTGTCATGGATCCTACAACTGTACCTCTGTCATGTGATTGTTATGGACCCATACTTGGTCTGCTGTCATGTGATTGTCATGGGTCCTATGACTGTACCTCTGTCATGTGATTGTCATGGACCCCAGGCTTGCCATGGATGCTATCCCTGTTCCTCTGTGAGAGCCTTCTCTCCCTACAGGTGTGTGTCAGGCAGTCAGTGCCAGTCAGTCCTGTGATGTTGTTATGTTATGCACTTCTGGTGTCTCATTTGGTGGGAAAGTACCACAGAATGCAGTCATGGAATGTTGTTTTTTATGACTGATGGTACAACTTCCGTCAGTAGGTATTCATTCATGACTGGCTGATGCTGGGAAAGCACTGGTCTGGGTAACTTGTCAGCTGTGGTGGGGATTCCTCAGTGATTAACCATTGACTGAAAGCATTGTGTTTCCAGCAGTACAGCATTCCTTTCCATTCCGGCTTAATACCCATAATTTCAGCCTTCATCACGGCACTGGTACATCACTATACGTCTCCCAGGTTTCCAATGGCAACTGATCCAATGTTTCCCATGTAGCCTTGTTGAATATCTGACAAAAAACATTCTGGAATTTCTCAGATTTTTTATGGAATAGATGCAAAAACAAATGCTTGTAAATTGGGTTCAACAGCACCCATGCTGAAGTAAAATCTCCTAAATGCAGCGTTTTTGTGTCTTCCTTGAGGTGGCCATGTTCAGGTCTTGTATCTGTTACAGCCATCATGGAACACACTGCCAACATTTGCTTGATCTCTATTCTTATTTGACTGTTAAAAAAGCTGGCTGCCCTGTTTTTTTATGACCTGACAGTATGGAAACTATTGGTTGTGCGTTATGCCCTGACTGACCTGATCCAGATTTGATTAACTACAGGCAACCAGGGGGCGCTGGTGGTGAAGTCATCTAAGGCGACAAATTTTCACTGCAGAGTTATGTCCCTTAGTCATGGCAGAAACTTATATCCATGGCTTCTTATAATAGACATGGGTTCAAATCCTACTTCATCTTGATGATGTTTTCAGGTTTGTCTGCACCCGTGCTCATAGGTTTAATCAAAGCAGGGGACGTGAGAGTAGCCTAGTGCAGGGCTCCAGATAATTTTTCAACATCAGGAGTACGTACTCCTTATTTCTTCAATACAGGAGTACTGGAAAACCTAAAGAGTACATTTAGAGTACTGAATGGAATTTAATGGAGTATAAGTAATGGTGTGTTTCGTTTCATATATGCTCCACAACATCGCTACTCTTGTGTAAACAGGTCAACAAACAATAAAACAATAATTTTACAATAACTTTGTACGGAAAAAAAGTGAAATAAAAAAATAATAATTCATATAAATACATCTGTAAATGATTCTAAGACCGTACACCATTGCTGTGGTGCGTATCTGCTACGTTTTCTAAATTATATGCTACCGTATCGTGCATAGGATATAATTTTTATCCGTACATACGCTGATGCGGCCCTTATCTGGAGCCCTGCTAGTGGTTAAAGCGTTCGCTCATCACACTGAAGGCCCGGGTTCAATTCCCCACATGGGTACAATGTGTAAAGCCCATTTCTGGTGTCCCCCGTCATGATATTGCTCACAGGAATATTGCTAAAACTGACATAAACCCATACTTACTAACTCACTCACTCATAAAAGTGGAAGAAGTCTGAGTTGAGTGTGTCCAGACAGACTTTCCTCCCTCATCAAGCCAACATGTCAGGATACTTGACCTGTACCTGAAATACTTTACACAATGGCATTACGTCACACCCTCAAACTGCAGCTGGCCATGTCTGTCTCACAGCCCCTGAACAATATCATTTTGCCTTCCATCCAGCCCTTTTTGTGTTTGCTACAAGGTGAGGTGGGGTGAGGTGAAATTGGGTTTTACGTCGTACTTGAGAATATTTCGCTCATATGACGACGTGCATGCGTGTGTATGTGTATGTGCGGCTGCTTGTACTAGCCCAGACTGAAGCTGGTTTTATAGTGCTAGCCCACTGAGATACCATGCCCGCAGTGAAGCATGAATACCCCACTCAGACACAGTATACTGACTCCGAGCCAACCAGTCCTTGTACCCATTAATGCCGAGCGCCAGTCAGGGACCAACAAGTACCATATTTTAACGTCTTTTGGTATGACGCGGTCGGGGATCGAACCCGCGACCTTCCGCTCTCCGGGCGGACGCTCTAACCACTACACCACGGAGGCGGCCGTTTGCTTCAAGAGTGAGTCTGTATGGTTTTACGCAGCTTTTAGCAATATTCCAGCAATATCACGGCAGGGGACACCAGAAATGGGCTTCACACATTGTACCCATGTGGGGAATCGAACCCGGGTCTTCAGCATGTTGAGCGGACGCTTTAACCATTGGGCTACCCCACCGCCCCCCGTTTGCTACAAGAGGGCAGGTTTCAGTGTCCTGAGGTTCTGAATTTCCCATCTCACAGGGGATCTTTTTCAATTTCATTAGTTATATTCTGTCAAAATTGTATATTTTCAGATAAAAGGCATATGACTTCTTGATAGCAACTTCTTGTTTATTACATAGAGTGACGTTTCGGTGTAGATTCTTACACCGTTATCAAGCTACACCTAAAAGTTGTTATCCATAAAGTCGTATGCTTTTTTTTTGAAATGCCGAGAAAACAATATTTTTTCAGAGACAAAACGTTAGTCTCCAGGTTACATTGTTACAGTTTCAATGCTGCTTTTGGGTAGCCTAGTGGTTAAGAACAAATAAACTTCTTTTTTTTGTACTCTTTTAACTATTACATATGAAAGGTTTGTGGTTAGTCTTATGCGGGACATCAAATTCATTCTTAAAAAACTTGTGGTTAATTAATACCGAGCGATTAAAAGTTGCCAAAACGTCGCCTGCTTCACTCTCGCCCGCCATCGAAACCCGAGACAGTTTACGTAACTCTGTCGCCAGAGTACTGCAGTGACGTCATGTGAGGAAGGATTTTCAGTTAGTTGTATAGAAAGTGTGTAGCAAGCTCGTCATTTTGATGATTTCTCAACATCAACGAAGACATGCCGAATCGTTGCGTTGTCGTCAATTGCTCCTAGGGGTCGGGCGATGGTGCCACCATGCACAGATTTCCACAGGACCCCGCTGTTCGTGCGAAATGGGTTATGTTTGTGAGTGCGAAGCGAGCGTTGCGTAAGCCTGAAACGATATCTTACTTGTCTTCAGATTGCTTCACGGTAGTTAAAGAATCAAAACTACTTACTAGTTGTAGTAAAATATGTATATGATTGATGACCATAAAGATTTTCCATGACACAACTTGTAACATAACGATTTCTTCCTCGGAAGCGAGGTTGTGGTCGAAGTTACAATAATACTGTAAGTAGTATTATATCGACACCAACCTCGCTCCCACGAGAGAAATTGTTATGTTATAAGCTATGTCATGCAAAATCCTATTGGCCATCAATCAAATACATATTTTACTACCAGCAGAAAGTAGCTTTGATTTTGTAACTCGGTGAAAACAAACCAAAATAGCATTTATCCCCAGACTGGCGGATGTTCGCGACAGGGCGCTGCCATTTTTCAAAATCATAAAGTCACGGGCTAAAGTCTGTTAGAATGAATGAGATTATGGTTTGTTTTCATCAAGTTAGAAAATCAAAAGTACTTTCTACTCGTAGTTAAATATGTATTTGAATCATGACCAAAAGGATTTTGCATGACACAACTTATAACATAACGATTTCTTCCACGGAAGCGAGGTGGGGGTCAAAGTGACAATACTGCACGATAAATTTCTTGCTACATTCACGTGGTTAACGTCCACTCACCAGTATGTAGATACTAGTCAATGTACGTCTTTATATTTGGTCCTAATTAGTTTATCATCATACTTGTATGCATTTTGAAACTAAATAAAAAGCAGGCTATCTGCTGATACTTATAGTGAATTTTTAACAGGACTGTAATATCTAGACATTTTATAGTTTGCCAGTGTGAATCATAAGTCGCACACACGCCCTTGTGTATGTTGTCTGTCTCGTTACACTTCACGGCGAAAACGATGATTCTGTTGAATGCTACGACAAATGAATAAAAACAAAATGCAAATATTAAAATTAAAACAGATTAAAGTTATAGGAACAATGTCAGGCTATTACCTTCTTCGAGGAATGTATCCATCAATATCCACAAAAACCAGTGATATGCCATTCATCTGCAGCTGTTCCAAGTGATGTGTCTTTTAACAGTCTAATTTATCAAAAAGTGATCTTTCGTTTCAGGTATTTCACATTGGTGTATAGTCTCATTGGTCACCCAAGATAGCACACCTGGGAACTAATTGCATAATGTCTGCCATTCTTTGAAAAAAAGTAATTTAGTTAGCCAATAATGAGTAATCAATCAATGTATTGGCGGTTAATCCTTTGAAAGAAGGACGTTGTTTTTACGCAGACACAGACACGACAGAGTGTATTCAGTATAGATTAGTAACTCTACATACATAAACACTACCTTTTAACAAATCCGCTGTGTAAGATAAAAGTAATTAATCAATCAGCGTGTAATCGGTTAATCCTTTGATCGATGTTTATAATGTTGAGTATTTACTCCAGACACAAGAATTGCCAAATGGGAACCTTTGTCGGGTAATTTAAGTGGTGTTACCACTAATTATACCTGTTATAAAATCATTAACTGACCATCAAGTGAATGATGACAAATAACATGTGTAGGTTTATACCCCCTAACACGGGTTACAACAAGGGAGTATTAATTGCTGTATTGCGTGCAATTTTAATTGCATGTGAAAACTTATGGGCCAAACTGTTTTGAGAATACAAACAGAACTTCATTGTTGCATAAGAAATACATATAGGCATTTGCTGTGTGCTAAAGCTATATGTACCTATTTACCTAAGTAAATTTTCAGATTCTTCTAGCAATGGCAAAGTAGGGTTGTTTGGTTTACGGATTCAAATAAATCAAATGTCAATTTTTAATATCATACGTAATAGACGTCATATTTTTACATGACATGATTAAATATCGAGGTAAAAAAACACAGAAATGGGATCAATTTGGATCAGTCATTATACCATCCAGGCTTTAGAAAACCTGGAAAAGCCCACACTGCTTTGATACTTTATTACAATCAGACAAGAACTACCGGGGATATTTTCAAATAACTGCATCTGATGGGCGTCCACCCTTCTTAATGTCGCACTGTTTAGGTTGAAAAAATTAACCATAACCGTGATGGGCGAGGGTGATCATCGTTTTTGCTATCACTAGCGTCTGGCTCAAACAAATAAGGCCTAGCGACACCAAGCGATTTTGACAGAATCGTCTATGAAAACAAGTTGTAACTCGGTAACTAGGCAAAGCAGGAGACAAAATTAAATGACAGTAGATTGTGAGAACATATAGCTTTCATTTTTCACAACAATTGTCACGATTTCAGGTTTAAACAAACCTGTAAACAAGATAATTTACCCCCTGAAATGTACATAAATTCTGCATCGGCCCTCATAGCTATTCCTCATATGACGTCACAGAGACGCGCCGCTCTGATTGGTTGCAATTTCGTTCGCGGGTGAGAATTGAGCACTGTTGTCAAAAAGGTCGATTTAAGTTAATTAAAGATCAAAATGAGTAGTTTTAATAACGATGCCAATTAGTGATTTATGTATTTGTACCCCCTAGAGTATATGTGATCTTTAAAGCATTCGTTCGTCACCAAAGACACGGGTTCAATTCCCCACATGGATGAAATCTGTGAAGCCCATTTCTGGTGTCCCCTACCGTAATATTGCTGGAATATTGCTAAAAGAGACATAAAGCTAAACTCACTCACTCAACGCTGCTCTGTGATGTATGAAACAATACTTGCCCAGGGTCCTTGAGTGATCACGTCACGGTCACCCTACACGTGTCTATCACCATTTAGCCATGCAATAACGCCTTTATAGCTCTCTTAGTCGTGTACGTTGTAGTGTTAATCTTCTATAATGTCAGCAAACAGTGTATAACATAGAGTAAACACACATGTAGTGATGCTGCCTCTGGTTACAGGGTTGTAATTGGCTAATACAACACCTCCGATGGGATTAGTCTGTCACTCGTACTCTAGGATCCCCGCCATTGCCTAATCTTCATCACGACTTCAATGGAATATAGGATGTTGCTTTCTGCATCGGTTAGCAAAGTCATTTGTTTTACTGCTTGGCTTTTGTCTACCATGTAATTATTTCTCAATGTGAACTGTAATTATTTTGTTTTATAAGCAAGTCAGATTACTCAGTTGTCAAGTGCAGAGTTCATGGTGCATGGTATCCTTGAGTCTGGGTTTCAATCTCAAATTTGGATTTTTCTAGGTTTGTGAGTACCATCTTCATAATCGTCAGTTTTACCGAAGTTGTGAATATGTAAGACCGGCATCACGTTAAGCTTTCCCCTACCTTAACCTCACATGTCATAATATAACTGAAATATTATTCAACACAGAGTTGATCCCAATTCACTAACTAACTAATGGTGTAATCCTGTGGGCAATTGGGTAACAATCATAAGGTCTAATTATGCGCTTGCATTTGATCTTTCTAAGTATACAACTCACTCATTTTAGACAGGATTAGGCAGTTGTCACATATCTTTGCCTGCAGTTTGATTAATCTTTCCAGGAACATGCAAACTAATGGTCAATAGCGTGAGCATAGGTTTACTTTCTCGGCGCAAAATATTACATGACACAACCTCATGACAATGTTCTCCAATAAAGTAACATGCCATAAATATAAATGCCATGATATACTGATCTATCCAGCATTAAACCCAACCCACACACTGTATCAACAGCCTGCTGTACTACTTACCCTGGGGGGCAGTGGGGTCGTCTAGTTGGTAGAGCTTTGTTTGTCATGAATAATACTGTCAGTTTTAGTAGGGGCGGTAGGGTAGCCTAGTGCTTACAGTTTCGCTTGTCACGCCGAAGACCCGGGTTCGATACCCCACATGCATTATGGATACAAGGTATGAAGCCCATTGCTGGTGTCTCCTGCCGGGATGTTGCTGGAATGTTTCTAAAAGCGGCACAAAACCCAACTCACTCACTCACTTACCTTGGGATTAATGGTCCTTATAGGATATGACTGAATTCCTTCCAAGGTTACAAAGACTCTAGTATTCTAAAACTATGTTCTTAAAATTATAAAACTGGCTATATTAGTCACTGCAACACTTACTGCGGATATGCACACCATCTCCGTTCTGTTTAGCACCAGTACAGATATGGAGGTGTACTCCTTGATACTTTGGGAGGGGCTGGCAGTTTTGTCAATGATACAGTACACTACATATGTATCAAACACACTTGTAAAGAACCGATGGACTTTGAAACATACTGGGATAATTTACCCTGGCCACTTGCTGTATATTTTGTTCAAACTTTTTATAACATGCTATGGTTATGATGAATTAAGATTAGAGGTCCCAGTGAGTTCATTATAACCAGGTCCATGTAGATCGGTCTCCGGTAACCCATGCTTGTCATAAGAGGAGACTACGGGGTCGGGTGGTTAGGCTCAGTGACTTGGTTGACCCACATGTCATCGTATCCCAATTGCGTAGGGGGCGGTGGGGTAGGCTAGTGGTTAAAGCGTTGGCTCGTCACGCCAAAGACCAGGGTTCGAATCCCCACATGGGTACAATGTGTGAAGCCCATTTTTGGTGTCCCCCGCCGTGATGTTGCTGGAATATTGCTAAAAGCAGCGTAAAAACCAAACTCAGTCAGTCAGTCGTCACGCCAAAGACCCGGGTTCGAATCCCCACATGGGTGCAATATGTGAAGCCCATTTCTGGTCTCCCCCGCCGTGATGTTGCTAGAATATTGCTAAAAGCGGCGTAAAACCAAACTCAGTCAGTCAGTCAGTCAGCCAATTGCGTAGATCAATGCTTATCTTGTTTGTCACTGGATTGACAGACAACCTCCAATAGCTGGAATAGTGTTGAGTGCTGTGTTAAACAACTAAGAAAGCAAACAAATTGTTTAAACCACACTTAACTGTATACTTCTGTTTACAGTGATGTTCCACATGTCCAGATGTGGACAAAATGTAATTTGAGTGAGTGAGTGAGTGAGTTTGGTTTTACGCCACTTTTAGCATTATTCAAACAAAATCATCCCAGAGAACGCCAGAAATGGGCTTCACACATTGTACCATGTAGGGTATCGAACCCGTGTCTTCAGTGTGATGAGCGAACGCTTTAACCACTAGGCTGCCCCACCACCACAAATGTGATTTGAAGATGTTGATCAATATTGCCTTGTAACTGACTCCTTTACAATTTACAATTCAGAAAATAGTAAATAAACAGTTCCTGAAGCTGCTGATATTACTTTCCTAACAATACAAAATATATCACAAACCCCATCGAAAGCTGTCGTATATTTTGTTCCAGAAAATAGTAACTTTGCCTTAGATGTTTGCTAGATATGCTTCATCCAGAAAAAATATGTTGCTAAAATAGTGTTCTTCCAAGAATACCCCGAGAAGTTTGAAATATAAAAAAGAATGTTCCGCACAGAATGTTGTCTGATGATGGAGATACCACTCCATGGTGGAGGTAAACCTGTAATAACACTTTCTGTTTACTCTGCTCCCTCGAGACCTGCAGCACAGCGTGATGGCCTAGAGCATCAGTGGGATAATTGAGAGGGTGATTACCGATAATTATTACACGCTTGGAGAGAAGAAGAGGGGATGAAGAAGGAAAGGTCATCGGTTGATATGATTTTATGACACTGTTTGCCGCCATTTATTCCAGACCTGTATCAAGATTACTTGTATCTTAGGACTCGGAACTGTGTAAGGTTGACATTAGTTTGCTGTGACTCGGTGCGAAAATCATGTGCCAGTGTTGGCATTTGTTGGACCCTGGATGTGTTCCTTAAAAACATTACCCTGTGTTAGACCAGGGTAAGACCACTGCAAGAGTTAACCTGTGTTAGACCTTAGTTGAACCCTGGGTATGACCCTTGCAAGCTTTAACCAGTACTAGACTCGGGGGCAAGAATGGCCCTGTGTTAGAGTGAGTGAGTATGGCTTTACACCGCTTTTAGCAATATTCCAGCAACATCATGGCGGGGGACACCAGAAAAGGCTTCACGCTTTGTACCCATGTTGGGAATCGACCCTGTGTTAGATCCTGGGTAAGACCATTGCAGCCACTGTTAGACCTGTGTCTGACCCAAGGTATTATGCTTGCTATCGTTAACCTGTGTGGTACCTTTGTTAGACCCTGAGTTTTATTCTTGCAAAAGTTAACCTGTGTTGTACC
Source organism: Haliotis rubra (assembly GCF_003918875.1). NCBI lineage: Eukaryota > Metazoa > Mollusca > Gastropoda > Lepetellida > Haliotidae > Haliotis > Haliotis rubra. Next base: position 1,796,043 of record NW_025767535.1, read on the forward strand.
TATATTAGACCCTGGGTGTTATCCCTGCAAGAGATCACTGTGTTAGACCGTGTGTAAATGCTTGTCAGACCCTGTGTGAGAGGTTACCTAATGCAAGAGTTATCGTATGCATAGACCCTGTGTAGGCCAAGATCCCAGTTAGCTGTGTTAGACCAGATTTTAATGTTGAGACATGGATGACCCAGGTGAGCTGCAGGGCAATATTTTGTCATTTAAAATCTAACCCATGAGCATCTGGGTTAGAACTGATCTTCAGTAACCCATGAGTAGTATATACTACTCCATGTTTGTCGTAAGAGGCAACTAACAGGATCGGGTGGTCAGACTCGCTGACTTGGTTGACACATATTATCGTATCCAAATTGTGTACATCGATGTTCATGCTGTGGATCACTGGATTGTCTGGTCCAGATTCAATTATTTTCAGACTGCCGCCATATTGCTGGAATATTATTAAGGCATAAAACTACACTCACTCACTCTAAATATGTTTGATGTCATCAGTATTTTGTGTAGTTATCCTATTTTATACATAGTCAGGTTGTGAATATAGCTATGTATACAGCTCACCAGATTTGGACATTTTAGGGTTGATGGATTCTGTAAAAAGTGTGTGTGTTTTTGACAGCTCTTAGCAATATCCTGGCATTTCACACATTGTACTTTTACTGTAAAATGTCAATGAAGTCAATGCCTCTTGTGCACTCAATTACTACTTTTAATCCTTGTTTTAATTCCATTTATATTTCATGTCTCATCAATATTATATTGAAACATTCCTGTTTAATAGCCTTTAGGGATGTAAGGAGATTTGAACTTTGATAAGGCTCCTTTTATAAATAATTTCACAATTCTGTTGATACATTCTGATGTTCAAGTTGCCAGTCAGTTAGCTCACCTGACCAAAGGGGCAGTGGGGTAGCCCAGTGGTTAAAACGTTCACTCATCATAACCAAGACCAGGGTTTGATTCCCCACATGTGTGAAGTCCATTTCTGGTGTACCCTGTCGTGATGTTGCTGAAATATTGCTAAAAATGGCGTAAAACTAAACTCACTCACTAACTCACCTGATCAAAGGCTGAATGAATGAAAGCCAGAACTGGGCACTGATGTTCACAAAAGATGACACCGACATTTGTGGCCTTCATTAGCTTGTTCCCAGAAATGTTGACACTTAAATTTGTGATAAAGGTTTGAATCCAATTTTCAGTATGGCAGCCAATATTTGACCTCTTTAAATCCATGGTTGTATGTTCTATCAAAATGCTTTTGTTGGCTTGGTAATATCTTCTCCTAAAAAATAACCAGACTTGGTTTGTATTTCCGGTTTGTTTGTTTTTATAATCATTGCTATTAAAGCAGAAAATGTTTAAATAAAAAAAGATGGCAACAACTTGCGGTGAGATATTCTCTGGTTGACATTTTACAAAGTGACTATATATCCAAGTATATATATCCAAGAATATATATCCAAGTATATATATCCAAGTATATATATCCAAGAATATATATCCAAGTTAGCTTCAGTGCTTCAATAGTTTTTAGGACAGTATATAAGGTCTGAAGAAATGGCTGAAATACAAGTTTCCTTCGTAATTGTTTCAGGATTAGTGTGCAGTGCTGGATATGATCCAAAGCAATAGTGACACGGACAAACAGAATACAAAATCCCCTGTATGTTTGGTTGCACCGATGTTTTTAGTTTTAAACATTTTTAGAATTTTTACAAGCCAATTATCTACAACTTCTATGCAGCTGTGTTTTCTGTAAAAAAAATATGTTAAATGATAAAAAAAATATTGATTGTGATGTAGTTTTTTGTCAGCTTAGAAAGTTCACATATAGATTAGTAGATGTTAGTCACAGGTTGTTTATTGGAAAGTTGTTTTTAATATGGTAGTTAAAATCACAGGTTCGAGGTAACAAAAATGGCTTTAGGCATCTTTCACAAGCTGGCAGGAAAAAATATTGTCCAATTAATTTCCAACCAGTTTATATGACTCCCTCTGTTGTGCATGTATCGTTTTGTATTGATGCATGAGCCAACAATACCCAAACCCAGAAATACAGAACATCAACACAAGAGAAAGTTATCATCTGCTGAGACATTTTCCTGAAGACACTATCTTTGCTGAATGTTGGGAAACTTTCTTACCTTTTGATGTGATAGGAGCCATTGGTCATGAAAGGCTAATTTTAAAGAAAATGTTTGTTTATTTTATTGATGATATTTCCGATTATTATAGTAGTGGTCTGTCCCACAGTCCCGGAACCACATTATTTCCCCTCCTGCCCAGCCATTTCTGCAATACTAAAACCTAAATGAAGTCTAGATTTCCTCACTGGTTTTTCCTTTTAAATTTGAAAGGAATTATTTGTTTCTGTCAATTATATGGATCTAGAAACTAAGTGAGTTAGTCAGTGTGTAGAGTTTTGCACCGCTTTTTGTAATATTCCAGCAATATCATGGCAGGGGACACCAGAAATGGGCTTCACACATTGTACCCAAGGGGAATTGAACCCAGGTCTTCAGTGTGACAAGCCAACGCTTTAACCACTCAGCTTGTGAAGCCCATTTCTGGTGTCCCCCGCCGTGATGTTGCTGGAATATTGCTAAAAGCGGCGTAAAGCCAAACTCAGTCAGTTACCCACTCAGCTATCCCTCAGAGACTCACTGTTAATCTTCACCCCAAATAATGCAGAGTTCCTGAAAGTGTGCTATGATATAGAGGAGACTCCTGTGAAGATGAAAAAAATGCACTATCTACTGTTTATGTAACACGTAGGTGTTGACGATGCATCTCAGGTGCAGACTGACGCAACGAACATGGCCATTATCGCCCAGCACCAAATGAACACTTCTATATTGGTAACTTCCAGTTCCAGTTGAGTTCCTTTGATTAACTCCTCAAAGTGACATTTTTAGCTTAGTCTATTTTTGTCAATCAGTGTGTGGTTAAGTGATGTCAAACTCTTTAAGTAAACCCTGTAAACATGTTTACAAGCGTATCTCATGTTAAAACGTTTAGATGATTCTGGAGATATTAATTGGACCTCAGCAGTGCTAGAGTTATTGTTCCAGCATGGCTTGTCTTATGCCTGGTTGAACCAAGACGTAGGTAATAAAGAATTGTTCATTTGTATAATCAAACAAAGATGTAAAGATATTTATTATCAAGAGTGGTCAGCTACCGTGACTGCTTCCAAATATTTACGCACATATTCAACCTATAAACTTGACATAAGGCCGGAAACTTACCTACGAGTCTTGCCCTCTGCTCATTTGCGTAGAGCACTGACAAAATTTCGATGTGGTATTGCTAGTTTTAACATACAATTATACAGAAGACCGAAAAGTGCAGATATCGCAATTGCCATGTGTCCACATTGCCTTAATAGACTAGAAAATGAATATCATGTATTACTAGAATGTCCATTGTACAACTATCTGCGGAAAAAATATCTACCATGTTATTACTACACCAACCCCAACTATCACAAGTTTGTAACTCTTCTGAATTCAAAATCAGCTAATATACTAGTACGTTTAGCTGTGTATTGTACAAAAGTACCATCACATACAGTTCATATGTGAATCAATGTCCAGGCGCTCCGGACTCTTTACTATTATGAATGTTGATGTACTGTTGGCCTCATGGCAGTTAGTTCAGGCATGCATCTGAAGAATTGATCCTAGGCTATAGTTGGGATGCTGTGTTATTCATTGTGATGATGAGTGAGTGAGGGAGTTTAGTTTTACGCAGCACTCAGCAATATTCCAGCTATATTGCGTAAATAATCGGGTCTGGACCAGACAATCCAGTGATCAACAGAATGAGCATCGACATCGTGATGATGAAGGTGTAATGAGCTAGTGAACAATTGTAATCTATTCCTGCATTTGCGTATAATTGTGATGTGATAACATTATCAATTCAAGTGAGTGAGTATAGTTTTACGCCGCTTTTACCAATATTCCAGTAATATCATGGCAGGGGACACCATAAATGGGCTTCACACATTGTACCATGTGGGGAATCGAACCTTGGTCTTTGGCGTGACAAGCGAACGCTTTAACCATTAGACTACCCCACTAACTCTATTCAGTAAAGGTGCTGATCATAGCCTTGTATTGCACCCCTTAGGCCACATTCAAATAAGGGGAAGCTGTTTGCCTAGAATCCTATTCTTGTCACCATTGCCAAATGTTTGGTCCCAGTACCCCATGCTTTTTCCTAAAAACCTTACACTCATCACTAGCACCCCATGCTTGTTCCTTGTATCCATCCTTGTTTCCAGAAGCGATTGTGTCCTATTGTCAATGTGTTGCTCTTTCTATCAACCATTAGTTTGCCTCAGCCAGCCTTATTTTCCCACCATTAACAGCACTGTCAAAAAACATTCACATCCCTCCTGGGTTGTACCTGCATAATATCGTAGTTTACCACGCATGTAGGTACAATATCATCACCTCTACATTCCACACCCCTCTGGTATCTCTGTTCAAATATGTGCCATATTGTCTAAGCATGCAGCACAATGTTGTCCAGGAGCCTGATCTATATATGTGGTGGACTCCATCTGGGGAATTCTTTGACTGCTGTAGGGAATTTGGGGAAGGAAATGCCACACCATGATGTGAAAGGGAACAGATATATGGCGGTAGAGGAGGGGTCCGATGGTATGTTAGCATGATCTGTGTCAGTGGAGTAACGTCATATTTGACATATGGGTTAGAAGATCACAGCTGGGTCAGTGGCTAAAGGGCAGCAATTGAATGTGGAGAGTTGTGTCCCTTACCTGTGCATGGAGCCGCTGACTGTGAGTTCAAAACCAAGATTTGGCCAGATTATTGTCCTTGTTCTGAAGAAGGACCTTGAGTGGTAAACATTAATAACCACCTCACTCTTGGCCATAGTCTGTATTTAGATTTGAAGTCATGCTCAGCAGATCCTAGCATGACCAAGGAATGTAACTCTACTCCAAGTAGTGCAACTGGACAAAACTAAATCCACCCTCCTTAGTTTGAAATATCAACAAAATCTGTTATAATGATGAACATAGATTATTCGATTTGTGGGTAAGATGACTACCACATTAAGCAATCATTTTATTGCTTATCGGCTCCCTGACTCAGTTGACACATGTCATCATGTCCCAGTTGTGTAGATCGAGGCTCATGTTGTTGATCCCTGGATTGTCTGGTCCAGACTCGATTATTTACAGACTGCTGCCATATAGCTGGAATATTGCTGAGTGTGGCGCAAAACTCACTCACTATTAGATTTGTGTAGATCCTCGGTGTGAAAACTTACTGCTGGATGTCATTCAGTCAGTGGCCATAAGTGGTGTAGTGGATAGAGCTTCCGTCCAGAAAGAGAAAGGTCAGTGTTCAGTTCCCAGCCTCGTCATTATCAGATCATCAGCTACTTGTTGTCACCCCGCCTGGTGGCATGCTTTAAGGATAGAACAAGGAGATATCAACTTGTTTCAGTATTCTGTATCTCAGCTCTGTCAGTTCCAGCATTATCAGATTTACTTGTCGCTTAGGGAAATCACCGTGAAAAGAAATGCAACTAATGAAAAAAGGAAGTACTGTAACATTATAATTTTGTCACAGCTTCTTCAACTAGTCTTAGTTTCCTGTTGTCTTTTCAATCTTACTAAAGAGATTCTAGTTTTCTTCAATAGAGAACTGATTTTATTTACATTTTAATATTCTCCTTGGAGATTTAGTTTGAAATGAAATATAACGGTTCAATGTCAGATTTCTGTTCCAAAAGTAAGCTAGATGTTTTTTCACTGAAAGAAAAAGTAAAGTTAGCTTTCCATAGTAGTGTTTCTGACTGCCAAAAAATCTTTAACTTTAATTAGAATCTATTGACTGGCAACTGCCCAGCAATTTAGCCTATCGTCAGCCCTTCTGTACAGTTAACGTTCAATACACGTCTTGATTAAATGGCGTAATGACTCGAGGGAGTTTTGTTAAAGTAAAATTCTGTAAAGAAAATTTTCTGATGCAAATGCATATTGACTGATTTGTGTGAAAGCAATCATTTGAGAGTGGTGTGCATGTTTGAGTGCAGGGAATATATTACACATTCTGTACAAGGCTTCATGTTTTTTAAAGTAATACTCGATGTGTGCACAGATTTGTGGTCAATAGATCAAACAGTACTTTTCTTCTGCCTCATTTGGGTTTAATCGGAAGAGATAATATTCTCCTTGGAGATTTAGTTTGAATCTGCCTCATTTGGGTTTAATCCAAATTTGAGCAATTCCTTCTGAGGTGGATTGAACTAAATAATGAACAGTGTCTTTTCAGGTGTTCCCCAATTTGTATATGAACATTTCTTTTCAACCTTTCCCCAGTGAAAGTAGAAACAGTGTATTTTTGTTGGTCCCAAGTCAAATTATAAACAGTGTCTTGTCATCTGGTCCCAAGTCAAAGAATAAACATTGTCTTTTTATCTAGTCCCAAATCAAAGAATAAACAGTGTTCTATCATCTGGTCCCAAGTCAAAGAATATACATTTTTTTGTAATTTGGTCCCAAGTCAAAGAATAAACGTTGTCTTTTTATCTGTCTTTTCATCTGGTCCCATCTGGTCCCAAATCAAAGAATAAACAGTGTTCTATCATCTGGTCCCAAGTCAAAGAATAAACATTTTTTTGTCATTTGGTCCCAAGTCAAAGAATAAACATTGTCTTTTTATCTGGTCCCAAATCAAAGAATAAACAGTGTTCTATCATCTGGTCCCAAATCAAAGAATAAACATTGTTCTATCATCTGGTCCCAAGTCAAAGAATAAACAGTGTCTTGTCATCTGGTCCCAAGCCAAATAAACATTGTCTTGACATCTGGTCCCAAGCCAAATAAACATCGCCTTGTCATTTGGTCACAAGTCAAAGAATAAACATTGTCTTTTTATCTGCTTCCAAATCAAAGAATAAACAGTGTTCTATAATCTGGTCCCAAGTCAAAGAATAAACATTGTCTTGTTATCTTGTCCCAAGCCAAATAAACATCGCCTTGTCATCTGGTCTCAGTCTTAGTAATGTGCCATGTGTTGTGTTTTGGGTTAGAGGTAAATAGCGCCCACTTGTTATTTTGTTTCGGGTTAGAGGTAAATAGCGCCCACTTGTTGTGTTTTGGTTTAGAGGTAAATAGCGCCTACTTGTTATGAGAACCAGTGAGTCACCATATTTCTGGTTTTCACCAAAGTTTTAACATCTGACACCTACATCCATTGGGCCTTTTCTCCCGTGTCAACTAACACGCCAGGATGTAACGCTGTTTCAGCATTAAACCAAGCTCAGGTCCTAACTCTGCCCTGACAGATTGTGATAACATGTCTGTCATAGACAAGTCATAATTATCTGTGTTTTCTAAACAAACAGATACTAACCAAACTGTGACCCAGCAGATTGTTGTTTTCAGTGTATTAGACTAATGCTTAGTCTCTGAATGTATACCATTTTGATAGTAACAAATAATCCCATTTAGATTGAAAAGGAGCCCCAGTCAGATGGGAAATTCAGAACCTGAGGTAATCTAGACTAGCTTTATTTAGGGCTTTAGCACTGCAGGGAGGGCTAGTCAGTAGGTAAAATAATGTGGTTCAGGAACTGTGAGACAGACTATCATTGTATCTGTAAGTTAAGTTTGGACTGCTTGAGTTGGCGACACTGTTGATATATCTCTGGAGAATTGATGTCAGTGTGGTTCCTCCCTGATGAAGATGCCATGGAGCCTCCACAAGAAAATGTCCAAACTCACAAATTGGTCTGTAAAGGTCAGACACGTTCCACTTTGATTTCAACAAGAGGGACACTTTACCACAAAATTAGTCTGGCTGGGTCTTGAAGTCAGTGTCAAGTCAGGAAAGACGTAAGCCGTCTCCTAGACTAACACTTAGTCCTTTAATATATGTCATTTTCAAAGTAACAAAGAAACCCATTTAAATTGAAAAGGAGCCCCGGTCAGATGGGAGATCTTGAACCAGAGGAAATCTAGACTTGCTTCATTAAGGGTTTCAGCATTGCAGGAAGGGCTTGGCAGTAGGGAAAATAATTTGGTTCAGGGACTGTGAGACAGACTAGCCATCTCCTTTCAGTCCAGATAATCTCACTTAAACAATTATCTCATTGTGATAAACACAAAATGATTTTTTTGTTTTAGTTCAGATTAGGTTTTTCGAAGATACTGAAAAACTTAGTTTTTTTTTAAACTGATGGGACCCGTGAAGATATGGGTTAGAATTGATCTTCAGTAACCCATGCTTGTTGTAAGAGGCGACTAATGAGATCGGGTGGTCAGGCTCGCTGACTTGGTTGACACATGTCGTCGTATCCCAATTGCGAAGATTGATGCTCATGCTGTTGATCACTGGATTGTCTGGTCCAGACTTGATTATTTACTGACTGCGGTCATATGGCTGGATTTTTGCTGAGTGTGGAGTAAAACTAAACTCACTCACTCACTCATTGAAACTGATGGACTTTTGACCTTGAACTGCCAGGGATAAGGTCATGGTGACATCATTCAAAACTGTTGACACCAAACTATTGTTAGATTGTAATTTCATTTTGTTACAGCTTTGCCAGATCATTATTCAGAATTTTTGTTATATCACGATGCAAAGCAAACAATTGTTTGGTGTAAATGATAATTCAAGGGTTTCTCTAGTATGTTATGAAGAAATGGTTATTTTCAAACGTGAAATGAGATTCCGACCTTTGGTTTGATGGATTATGAAGCAGAAAATGTTTATAGAAAGCGTATGAAACATGGCTTTAAAAAGTTGAGTTGTCAGTTTGATCTTAAACAGCTGAATGTTTTTGTCAATTCTAAAACACGACCCAGGAGAACAATGTCATGGCAACCTGATGGCAACCTGACGGCAGCCTGTAGCAGATAATCCATTATTTGCTGCTTTAACCATTGTTATCAGTATTTACTTTGTGCAGCTATTTCCAGTGGGATTTGTGATTCAACTGGTTTGAATGGACTTTTGTGTGTTCACATGCTATGGGAATTTAGGTGATTTTTATGTTACATTGTTAAAGATTTAACTGACTCATGACTGCACAAGTGGCCATGTTATCTCAGATAACACCATTTGCTGCAGAGCTGCATCCATTGGAAGTGCCCAAAATTCATGGTTTCAAATCAGGAATTATGATTGGTTGGTTTGTCAACACCTGACCCCTGTAAATGGGTTGGGGTGTTAGCCTAGTGGTTCTAGCGTCCACTCGTCATGCTGAAGACCAGGGTTCAATTCCCCACATGGGTACAATGTGTGAAGCTCATTTCTGGTGTCCCCGCCGTCATATTGCTGCTAAAACTGGAATAAAACATTACTCACTCACTGTGAATGGGTTTCACAAAAGTGGTGTAAGATCAGCATTGCTATTGGGCTGCCTTCCACTTTAAGTGACATGCTATGATATAACTGAATTACTGGCCAAAGATGCATTGAAGAGTTCACATACTTCAAACTGACATGCTGTGATATAACTGAAATACTGGCCAAAGATGCATTGAAGAGTTCACATACTTCAAAGAGACATGCTGTGATATAAAACTGAAATATTGACCAAACATGCCTTGAACAGCTCACTTTCTTCAAACTGACATGCTATGATATAACTGAATTACTGGCCAAAGATGTATTGAAGAGTTCACACACTTCAAACTGACATGCTGTGATATACCTGAAATACTGGCCAAAGATGCCTTGAACAGCTCACTTCCTTCAAACTGACATGCTGTGATATAGCTGAAATATTGACCAAACATGCCTTGAACAGCTCACTTTCTTCAAACTGACATGCTGTGATATAACTGATCTGGCATTTCACTTTCAAACTGACATGCTGTGATATAACTGAAATATTGGCCACAAATGCCGTGAACATCTCATTTCCTTCAAACTGACATGCTGTGATAGAACTGAAATATTGGCCACAAATGCCGTGAACCTCTCATTTCCTTCAAACTGACATGCTGTGATAGAACTGAAATACTGGCCAAAGATGTATTGAAGAGTTCACACACTTCAAACTGACATGCTGTGATATACCTGAAATACTGGCCAAAGATGCCTTGAACAGCTCACTTCCTTCAAACTGACATGCTGTGATATAGCTGAAATACCGGTTTAAAGATGTATTAATATTTTGCTTACTGTTCTAGTTTTTCTCAACATATCCAAAGTGTATAGCTTGTAAAAGTGTAAAGAATTTTGGTTGGCATTCATTTTTGTTGACTCCAACTGGATATTCCAAATACTTACAATCTGTACATATGCCACAATCCTGGTAGAAACAATATATAGACACACCACTAAGATATTTCTACTCAGGCACAATATATATATTGCAAGACATTCCTGGTAGATACACTCTGTAGATATTAGAAGACATTCATGGTAAAAGTAAAAAATCTGTAGATGCTACAAGATATTCCTGGTAGACACAGTCTGCAGATGCACCATAATTTTACTCTTGGTAGATCTACCACTAAGACATTCTTGAAAGGCACCAAACTAGATTTACCACCAAGATATGCTAGACAGACTTAATCTATAGACACCACCAATATTTCCTTGCAGAAATGATCTGTAGGTATACCACCAAGGTATTCTAGACCGACACAATCTGTGGATATATTCCAGACAGAACTTAAGCTTCGATGTGGTATGTCTGGAATGAAAGAAATATTGTTTACTGGCATCTCAAAGAACAAAACTGTACAAGAACTGTTGAAGGTATTCCATGAATTGCTGATATATATATCTTCTCATTCATGCTTTCACGCTGCTACTGTCAGTCTCCCCTGAACCCATTAACTCTGGTCGACAGAGAATTGGTAGTTTTTCCAGTTTCCCATCATGTTTGCTTTTATGTATTGAATTATTTATCTTCTGAAAGGCCATTATGTTTTATTTGTTGAATCATAGATTTGCCGACTATATTTTCTTTAAAACTGGGCTAAAAATAATAATCTAAATATACACTTACAGTTTTTAGCCAACATGCCACACATACAAAATTGTTTTGCGACTATTCAGCGTTTATAAGAAGTTACCTTTTTGACTTACAAGCTCAATTTGACAATGCAGTAATATTTCGCCAAAGTTTTTAGTTGACAAGTTTTGGCAAATGTTTTGAATTAGAGTTGTTTCTCTTGTCTATTTCTCTTGTCTCCCTTAGTCTTCAGAGAACAAAGACAAGAAAAAAGTCAAGCTTCCAGCAAACCATAGTAAATTCATTTTGGTTACTTTTTTTCAACTGTCACTGGAGATTGGTGCATAACACAATTGAGTATGAACTTAAATATTGTCCTGGTGTTTTTGGATGTACAAATGGCCTGTGGGCCAGTATTCTTTCAATGAAAGAATGTAATAATGCCCTCATAAATATTTTAAACAGTCCTTGCCTCAAAGTCTGTAGTCTCAAAAAAGCGTGACCTCTGCCATGAAAGGCCTTACATAGGTTAATGTCAGATAAATATGAGTGAGTGAGTGAGTTTAGTTTTACGAATCACTCAGCAATAGTCCAGCTATATGGCGGCGGTCTGTAAATAATCGAGTATGGACCAGACAATCCAGTGATCAACAGCATGGGCATCGATCTGCACAATGGGGAACCGATGACATGTGTCAACCAAGTCAGCAAGCCTGACCACCTGATTCCGTTGGTCGCCTCTTACGACAAGCATAGTCGCCTATTGTGGCCAGCATGGGTTGCTGAAGACCTATTCTACCCCGGATCTTCACAGGTCTCAGATAAATATGGATGGTTGAACTTGAGGATTCTATGGCAGAAAACGGCACCAGAACTCAATAGAGCTGACTGTTAAGACTAATGGATGGACAAAAGGAATGACACAGCATATCATGCACTAGGCATACCGTAACATAATGATCATTGCTGGTCATATCAAATTTCAGACAGCAGAGATAGAAAATTGTGAACAGTTCATACAAATACAGCAATAAATCCAGCATGTGTACTGGCATCACTCCATTAAATCTTCAGATTTTCATCAGAAGTCCTCTTCACTGTAAACTATTCATAATAAGTTGTGCTGAGCAATGTAGTATCTAGCTACCCAGATTTTTGGACCATGCAGAAGATGATAAAACCTTTAGCCCTTCTTGTCTTAAAAGATAATGTGTCACAAACATTCATTTTTGAAGTTGCAGACATCAATTTTGAGGACATTGCTGTGATGTGCATGTAGATGTTGGAAGGTAACATAACAATATATGATATGGATTTACAACTTCTTCATTATATACAACACGTTTCTGAGTGAATGGGGCAATCAGTAGCCCAGAAACCTTGTGTTGTAAATAAACTGTTTGAGAGGCATTCTAGAAGTTGTACGCAATAGGAATGACAATTGTTTATGGATGATCAACTTCTTTATTGTACAATAGTGATGCTTCAATATAGATACTTATAACTGTTTTCAATAAAGAAGTTGATCATCGTTATACACTTGTCACTTGTGTTGTAAATAATAAAGAAGTTGGAAATTCATGCCATACATTGTTATGGCAAAACAGAATTAGGGCCATTTATCGAGAAAACGGATTTGCAAGTGTAATAGATGTACAATCTGTCACTTAAAAGATATCATTGATATAGTATCAGTACTGTGAGTACTGTGGAAACTCCATATTAATATCGAAACATTGGATATCATTGCACATTGCCAATAAGCATGATGTCATATTTGATATGTTCCTGGGAATGACCTAATCATGCGAAATCTTGATTGATAAGCTTCCTTGTGAAGTGTGGCAGATCCTGCCAAATTGGATATCTACAGGCCACCATGAAATAGGTAGAATATTTACTGGAGAAACTAACAGTGTCACTCACCAAAAGATGTTTAGAGATCAGGGGGGATGGATATTCTAACTTGGTGCTGGGGGTGGTCTTGGCAGTTTCCCATGCTCCTAAGCTCTCTATTTCTTGTATTATTCTACTTGGATAGGTTGTTGGGCTCCTGACTTACTTGAATGCTGTTAACCCATAAAGATCCAGGTTAGAATTGGTCTTCAGCAACCCATGCTTGTTGTAATAGGCGACTAATGGGATCGGGTGGTCAGGCTCGTTGATTTGGTTGACACATGTCATCTTATCTCAGTTGCATAGATCAATGCTCATGTTGTTGATCACTGGATTGTTTCGTTGATAAATATTTACAGACCACCACTATATAGCTGGATTATTGGTGAGTGCAGTGTTAAACATCAAACAAAATACATGAATATGATGACGATAGTGGACATTGCTCATGACATCAACCCCAGGTTTGTGTGGCGGAGACTCAATGTACAGGCTGCCATGAAAAATGATAATGTCACTGCCTTTCTGAAATTGTTTGTTTGTTGTTTAACACCGCACTCAGCAATATTCTAGCCTTATGACAGTGGTATGTAAATAATAAACTTTGGACCACAAATTCCAGTGATCAACATCATGAGCATCGATCATACAATGATATGTGTCTGCGAAGCTGACTACCCAATCCCTTTATCACCTCTTACAAACAACCAGGGATTTCTGAAGACCAATTCTAACCCGGAGCTTGTACAACAAACAGCTGAAAAATCCTTGCAGTTATTGGTAGGTCCTGGCACCAGCATGTAATGACCGACATATGGTCCAGTCTGTATAACTCCCCTCCAGCAAGTGTCAGTCTTTATTTGCGCTGTGATGCGATCTGCCGTATCTGGTTTATACTGGTCGTAATTCTCGCATGCCTGTATAATTCGCCACATTAGGGTCTTGAGAAAAACAACACTTCCTGTGATGATCGGGGATAGTGTTGCAGATGCTGCTGTTTGATGTGTGCATCGATATGCAGACAGGGCACCAAGTGTCATTCACATGCAGTCAGTGTCACAAAGTAACATTATTCTCCTCCAGCCTGGTGTAATAACGATGTTATTCACTTGCAGACTTGTGCGATAAAGAAGTTATTCACTTGCAGTGTGGTGACCAAGAAGCCTAAATGAACACGCTTTTCATGTCCAGCCTTACATTATCCCAGATACATATCTTGGGCCAGTTAACTCTTTTGGGGCCATTAATGCTGATGATAATTCTCAAGAATATCACTTCTACGTTCATTACAAATCAGGGTCAGATTTATGTATTGGGCAAGGTTTTAAATTGTAAAATTACATATTTTCTGTGAATATTATTTTGATATTTGTTGGTTCTTGTTATTCAGATATTTGTTCCTTTCTTTCCAAATGGTGCACTTTGACAGATTAGTCTTAGAAAAATAGTGTACTTCACAGTGCAGAGTTATGTCCCTTTACTGTATCAGGATCCATTACACATGGCTTAATGGAACAAACTGTGATGGATATACCATTATCCAAATCTGTAAAGTGATGTCGCAAATACGATGATGGTAACTTCAGTATTTTGATGTAGGCTTATGATTGTTTGTGCAACTTTGTCTTCAAATTGTTAAGCTGCTATTGTAAAGCTGTCAAAGTTTATGATCTGTGAGATTAAATTACAGAAGTCACTTCATCAAGAATGTCAGTTTGATTAATGTAAAACTTGTATGAATCGATTGTTGTATTTTCGTGTTTCTTTAGTTGTGGCCTTTAACTGATCGAAGATATCTATCACAATATTACAGCACTATGATTTATTTGAGGTGTGAGACCCTACTTTTTATCCTTGCTTTGTCAAAAACAAATATTTGTTGTTGGCCCAGCTGAAATGTGCACTATGGTATTCCATACGAAACCGTGGTCACCTACATTTCTTACCAGACTATGGTAACCTTGGTGATTTGAGATCGTGGTCAACAGAAGCCATGGTAGACCTTGGTCATTGAAGATTTTACCATGGTAGACAATGGTCATCTCATCTCATGGGCATTTCATGCTCATTTCAACTGGATGGTATAAGCAAAGTTATAAACATCCACTCGCAATCTTCATCATGTGGGGAGAGGTGGTGGGGTAGCCTAGTGGTTAAAGCGTTCACTCGTCACGCCGAAGACCCGGGTTTGATTCCCCACATGGGTACAATGTCTGAAGCCCATTTCTGGTGTCCGCCGCCATAATATTGCTGGAATATTGCTAAAAGCGGCATAAAAACATACTCACTCACTCATCATGCGTGATTTTCTCCCTTAAGCCTACACACTTTGATATTACTTAATTATGTTCAAATTGGCTTTAAGATCAAGACACAGATGCCCCAAGTGATTTTAAAGTGCAAGAACTGCCACAGTTTCTCCGCCTCAGATGCAACGGTTAGGATGGAGATGAGGAGCCATGTGCACCTGTCTCTAGTCTGGGAAAGGTTAAGTAAGTTAGTGAGTTGCGTGGGAAGAGATTAAGATATTCTGACATTTTCCCATACATTACTTCAGTGTATACACAGCACACCTGAAGCATTCCTCAAGGTCATTGTTCACAGTGCGTCGGAACTTGGTCGACTGTGAGGGCAGCACTTTCCGTTACAGACTTTACATGACTAATAAACGTGCCTCCAATATGTACCCAGCCATTGTTTGGACACAGAAAATATATGAACTTAGTCCTGGCGTGTTACTAAGTGTGTTAAATGTTGTCAGTTGTTTGAATGCTCCCTGTATTTTTATGCACTTAGGATGTATATGAACTGCATCCCATGAGATGCACAACAAAATTTATCATTTTTCATGAAATATATTAAATAATTTGATCTGTTTAAATAGTCCAAGTCGTTTTGCTGACATTCTTTATTATTTTTATTATACATTTTTCATGCCCCATGTGAGATTTTAGGTTGAAAAATGTTAAGCATTATCTTCTCAGAGCGTTCGTTAACACAATAGTTTCTGAATATATGTTGAATACTGGTGTTTGGCTTGTTGTACAGTGTTGTTTAACTCAATCCCTGAATTGTATTTCTTTATTATTCATATACATTCTGTGACAGATAATTAATTTTAATTCGTTTTCAAATATTTTTCAATGTTTTTATGTTTGTAAGTATAATAAAAATGATTATGACCTCTTATCCCTTCATTCATAAAAAACATTCAGTGAAACATAAACAGGCAACAAAAAGAATTATCATGTCTATTTATATAAGAAGCTTGAATCAAGTACCAGGTATTCTCAAAGTACCTCCATGATAAAACCCATCGATCTGTTTGCTTCAAATTACAATCACTAATATTTGAGAAAAGAAGTATGTTCTTAGTCCAGATATGAATGTAGGTGGAGAGTGTGTTGTCATATTTACGTTATAATTTCAAATAAAAAAGCACAGATTTATTGTAAGATTAGTTTCAATTGTTTTGACAGGCAGATTTATTAAGTGTAAGGTCAACAGCCCAAAATACATTATCATGCACACATGATATATTTACTTCATGCTAAAATTCAATGCATATAATTTGACTGATTTAGCATTTTTCAGCACTTGAACTTTAGGAATGAGGCTATTTTATATAATACTATCTCTATATATTGTTATAACATCTTTTTTAAATATTACACTACGTCAGCTTGGAGAATATGGACCGTAATGACCTTCAGATGCGATATATATACTGTTGGGAACTTCCTTTCCAATGGTCAAACTGACCAGAGGCCTTTCAAAACAGTAAAGAGGTCAAAACGGCAGTTGGTTATTGTAAGCTTCACTATCATTACAGGATGAATATTTTGCATTCAGGGCTATTTGTCTAATCAGCTTTCCCCTTGGCAGGAATTCCACTATACAGGTAAACAGACATTTGGTAGAGATTTGGGCTGGCATTCTCTGGCGCTGTACATGTGTCTGTGGGGGGAACATGTTGGGGATGTTGTACAGCATGGCACCATGCTGTAGATCCTGCAATACTCACCAGGTGCCGGTTGAATGTCTGTGTCGTGCTTGTTACTGTTGTCTCACCTGTGTAGAACACTTGTTGAATGTGGTTGTGGTTGTCCTTTATCTTTGAGGAATATTGGTTGAATGTTACTGTCCTTTACCTACCGTATATGACCGTCTATAAGCCGAATTTTGAGGACCAAAAAATGCCATCTGTAGAAGGGGGTCGTCTTATCCATGAGTTACACTTTCGTCAAACTTTTTTCCAGGGGTAAAAAAACAACATCGTATCACTTCGCGTGAACAAACAACAGAAGACGACTTTGTCAGTAGAGACGTCAAATTTGCAATTAAACATCACTAGACAAGATTAATTACCATTTAAGTTATAAGTTGTTTTGCTGGGCATTGTTTTATTTGCAGGGATTAAGATTACCGCGTGTGTATTTGTCTTACACAAAACCGAAATAGCAATCAGCTGTGCACACGTTTCCCGCCGAACAAGTTCAAACATGCACAATAATATAACAGGGCCTAATTCTGACGCAGTCATCAGTAAAAATATAATACAGAATACCGTTATTTAACCCAAAGAAATATATCCTAGCATTGTGTAATTTTAGTTACAGTTTTGCTCTATAAATTAATTAAGATTACGTATGTATTTGTCTCGCATTACACAAAGCGGGAAATAGCAATCAGCTGTGCACACGTTTCCCTTGAACAAGTTCAAACATGCACAATAATATAACGGGATGAATTCTATTGATTGAATACTATTATTTAACCCAAAGAAATATATCCTAGCATTGTGTAATAGTTTTATGTAAAAATATATAATCAACACTAAGGTTATATCGACCATCATGTAATGCGTGGTAAGCACGTGACATGGAACGCAGTATGTAATCAGTTTGTGATTGTTGAATGGGGTAAAATAAGCAAGCCAGTTTGTTGCTACAATAAATATGATATTTAGAGAAGCAAAATATATTATGCATTTTCTGTCAACTACACTTCGTTTCGATCCGTGAGTAGACACAATATATATGACAGTGAATTCTTTGAATAATGTGGATCGACTTACAGTATGAGGAGGACAGTGACACGGAATTTGATGGGTTTACGGCCGATGACTTGTGAAAATCTCAGAACTCTCTTGCAGAAATGTCAGTGTTTATTGTTAGTGGACTATTTTTCTTATTGTCATATATATATATATGAAATATGGACACTTAAATAATATATTTTGAAACAAAAGTTGACTTCAGTTTTTATTTACCGATGGTACTTTTTCTCTCCATACTCACCGATTTCACAAAATGGCGTCTCGTTGTTGATGCAAGCAGTGATCGTCGGGATATAAAAAGGAACACAAACACATGTTGCCACAATACACCAGTAATCTTTATTATGTAATATTCTCACCAACACTTACGCTGTATATCCACTTTCCAAATGGCGTCTCGTTGTTGATGCATGCAAGCAGTGATCGTTAAAAAAAGGTAAACAAACACCGGTAATCTTTATTATGTAATATTCTCGTAATGGTGTCTCGTCGTTGATGGAACATACTTACCAGGTACTCTGGTCTCTGTTGGCCACGACCCATCGCGGGGGGTCGGCCTATCCATGAGAGATATGATTTTGACACTGATTTTGAGGGTCAAGTTTGGGGGTCGGCTTATCCATGGGGTCGGCTTATAGACGGTCATATACGGTATGTGGGATACTGGTTGAATGTTACTGTGTTACTGTCCCTTACCTGTGTCGGACACATGTTGAATATTACTGTCCTTTACCTGTGTGGGATACTGGTTGAATGTTACTGTGTTACTGTCCCTTACCTGTGTGGGACACATGTTGAATGTTACTGTCCTTTACCTTTGTGGGACAACGGTTAAATGTTATTGCCCTTTACATGTGTGAGACACTGGTTTGAATGTTATTGCCCTTTACCTGTGTGGGACACTGGTTGAATGTTACTGTCCGTTACCTGTGTGGGACACTGGTTGAATGTTACTGTCCGTTACCTGTGTGGGACACTGGTTGAATGTTATTGCCCTTTACCTGTGTGGGACACTGGTTGAATGTTACTGTCCGTTACCTGTGTGGGACACTGGTTGAATGTTACTGCCCTTTACCTGTGTGGGACACTGGTTGAATGTTATTGCCCTTTACCTGTGTGGGACACTGGTTGAATGTTACTGCCCTTTACCTGTGTGGGACACTAGTTGAATGTTATTGCCCTTTACCTGTGTGGGACACTGGTTGAATGTTACTGCCCTTTACCTGTGTTAGACAGTGGTTGAATGTTATTTTCTCTTTGTTTTATGTTTTTTAAAGACAATGCTGAAAGCATGCGAATACACCATATTAGTAAAACGGGATTAAAGAAGCTTTGATGTTTTGAATGAACATTTGTTGCGTATTTCATCAAATAACAAAAGAAAACAACTCACAGCAATTTTCTATGACTGTAGGTACTTGCCTTTTCTACGAGGCAGTAAGTTTGATGGTGATGGAGGTGAGAAAGAAAAGATAGGATTAATTTATAATGGCCTGACAGGAATTTGTTCTTCATAGCATCAGCTTCAAATGTTTATGTACATTGTGTATACAAGTGTTATCACTGGTATTCAGTTGGGCTCTCTCTCACTGTGTGTACAAACAGCCATGATAATGTCGGCAGTTTGAAAATCAGCCATCAAACTCCAGATGATATCATTTGTGGCTACAAACTGTATAACACAAATGTCTCGCCAAATTCATGATCTTTCTGTGTTTTTTGTGTTTTTTCCCCATCTTTTGAGGAAAACAAATCCTTCTCATATTAAGTAAATACATATTCTGTACATTGGCTGCAACGGATTTGAAATGTAAAAAGATGCCACAAAGATGTACAA
The DNA here is from genome assembly GCF_003918875.1 of Haliotis rubra. NCBI lineage: Eukaryota > Metazoa > Mollusca > Gastropoda > Lepetellida > Haliotidae > Haliotis > Haliotis rubra. The sequence goes on from NW_025767535.1 coordinate 1,815,806, forward strand.
AAATTGACAACTTACAAAGAGAAATTATTTACTGAGTGTGTTTCCAGATTGTAAATATCATGCATTAGGAATAATTAATGTTTTATGTGAGCTGTGTGTGAGCATAAGAAGTAATATTTATTCCTTGTGATTGATATTTATGACACGGAAACATGAAGGTGAAATCTCTATCATTCTGACACAATGAGTTTTGAGTGAACTGCCCCTTTAATGTTTCGTGCAGTACCAAGTCATTTGCTGCTGTTAGTCTGTTGAAATACGTAATTATCTGGCCCACGTACCTATGTATTGGGAATGTAATATATAATTAATTCAGCAAGCCTCTCTCTTCATTGATTAAAGCAGTAAGTGGTTGCTGATAGTAACCTCATTTGCATGTAGGTGTATGGTATCATAATAATAATATTTATCTTACCTCACACACAAATGTCATTTTCTTATTGGCTGAGCGCTCTTCTATTATTTTCAATGTACCCCGCTTACAAGAGAGTAACATTTTCTATGTTACCTGCTGGGAATGCTAACTGTGTGAATTCATTTGGTACATCATGTTTTGTTTTTTTCGGTATTTGCTAATTGCCTAACTGTGGTACTCCTTATTATGATCTGATACCCGTGCTTCAAACAGTTCAAAATTAACACTGAGGTGTACGGTAAGTTAAATACGTTGTTCATTGGACTCTCAGGGCCCATGGGTTGATGTACCCTTTGTTTGTCTATGTTACATAAACAAACATAGAGGGTACATCAGCCTATGTCCCCCTTGAGACAAGAGACTGACTGACTGAGTTTGGTTTTACGCCGTTTTTAAGCAATATTCCAGCAATATCACGGTGGAGGACACCAGAAATGGGCTTCACAAATTGTACCCATGTCGGGAATCAAACCCGGGCCTTAGGCGTGACGAGCGAACGCTATAACCACTCGGCTACCCCACCGCCCTGAGACAAGAGAACAACTCATAATGTTATGTGTTAAATAGTAATTGATCAACCGATGAAGGTGAAGGTCAGAAACCAATGCATGGCATAAGAGTTGACCAATAGGATCGAGTGGTCGGACCTGCTGAGTTCATATATGTCATTATGTTCTAATTGTGCAGATCGGTGTTCATGATGTCAATCACTGGGTTGTCTGGTTCAGATTGGATTGGTTTCAGACCAGCACCATAAATCTGGAATATTGCTGAGAGAAACTTTCAGCAGACCACACACAATTGTTAAAAATCATTGTATAAATCTTGTCTTGATGTCTGAGGCAATGTGTGTAAATATTATAAACATGCTTCACTTAAGATACTTCCTTTTTTCCACTGAAAACCCACATAATAGTTTTTGTGTAAAAATGTTGTCCCCCACAGACTTGCATTTGAGTACTTTCTGCATTTCTTTCTATCTGTGAAATATTTAGATTGTTGCCAGATTATCCTACAGTCTGCTACAGCAAACAAATCCTACAGTTGGAGGCATGTAGCATTAAGAACTCTCACGCCACATGAAAGAGGCCACCTGTAGTAGGAAAATAGTATCTGAGATTTCATGAGGCTTGCCTTACAACTAGTTATATAGGTTTTCAACAAATACACCAGCACTGAGGTGTATCCCTGTCGGAAGTGCCGAGACCAGAATACGTCTCAAGGCTATGTTTTACATATATAACTGTATGTTCAGGCAGTAAACAGTGCATGAACTCGTAAACAAGTCAGTGAACAACTTGCTTCCTAAGCAAATATTCTCCTTTATCAGATGTCCATTCTTAAGTGATATTCCACGTGTTAATAGCTGCCTTAAGACACATTCCAGATATCCACCTGGTTCTAAGGTATCTACATCAGTTTGTTGTTAGGAAAGTATGATGAAAGGACATCTTTTGTGATCTCATAGTTCAAATGTAAATTTGATTAAGTGGAACATCATAGATAGTTTCTGAGACATTCCTTTTAATCATTTTGAATGCTTCTTTCAAACATTTCAAATGACAATTTAAGATAAATTCTTTTTTATGGGGGCGGTGGGGTAGCCTAGTGGTTAAAGTATTCACTAGTCACACCGAAGACCCGGGTTTGATTCACCGCAAGGGAACATTCTGTGATGCCCATTTATAGTGTTCCCCACCTTGCTATTGCTGGAGTATTTCTAAAAGTAGGGTAAAACCCACTCACTCACTCACCTACATTTTTATGGCACTGACACAAAGTCCTTTGTACAGTACAGGAATGAAAAATAAAGGGAGTTAATTGAGGACACTTATAACAGAGAGTTGTAACCAGTTTGATTCCAGAGGGTTTCTCAGGCTTTGGTCTTGTTCCACTCTGAATCACTGTGATGCAGCATGTAGTAGTGTCTCCTTGGGCAACTGTATTCACCCAGCAGTGAATGGGTACCCGGTAGGATGATATTGGAATGTGACTCATAACCAACTAGTGCTTCACTGACAGCTTGGATTGCATACTCCCCAGGGAGATGAGAATGAAAATCTGTAATAATGTAGCGCTTTGTCCATGCTTTATGGTTGGTGTTAATGCATTAAAATCCTGGATCCACTCACTTCCACAGCTTCAGTTCCAGAGTGACATCGCTCACTTGTTGAAACCTGATTGGTTGGTTCTTTTCTTATAATCATGTGACATTATCTTGTGATGAAGCTACAGCAGTAAATTGGTCCTGAATGCTTAGCTTAATCGAACGGAGATGCATCATGGGTACTCAAGAGTGCCTACATCTCTGATATGCTACTCAAACAGTTCAAGAACACCAACAATTCCAGTGCTGTATGTTGCACTACTCAGAAACAATGAGAAAGGTGTGTGTTGCAATATGAACCAGTCACAACAGATAAACTATAGTCATGAAAATATCAAGTGTTCATTAACTTCATTTGAGTATTAGATTTAATCTCAGAATAATGACCCTGTAATATAATCTGATATTTAACATTAAATATGTAAAGGATATGATATGTTCAGCTCTGAGAGAAACAAATAAAGGAACACAGGAAAATTTAAGTCTTCCTTTCATATTTTCTAGTTTTCACCAGCTTTGAATAGCGCTGTGGGAGGAAATCTGAGAATAAATAAAGGAACACTCCCGTGAAGTGGTGTTCCCTTATTTGTTTCCCTCAGTATAAGTGCTACACTATATGCTACAACTATAGTGCCAATCAATGTTTCATATGTTTCCACTGTTTGCTTGGATGAGATGGGGCAGATATGGCTCTGTCATCTAAGGCGCCACAATTTGCAGTGTAGAGTTGCATCCTTAGGGCAAACAAGAAACCAATAAATCTCAGTTTGCCCCAATTATATTATTTTTCAAGGTTTGCCAGTTCCATACCCCTGCTTGTGGTAAAGGTCTGAAACCTGCATCACCTCAGACTTTCCAACATCATCTATAGCATGGACATGCTGTCATGTAATTGGAATAATGTTCAAAGCAGCATTAAACCCAAATCACTCACTCACTCCTTGGATGAGAGTTTTTGTGAACATGTAATGTGATTAAAACATAACTTTGACATTTTGTCAGGAGATGAAAGAATGATGCAGGATTGAATTCAGGAATGTTGTATTTATCAAAGTCAGGCATGTAAGAATACCACCATTTGATGATTATTACAACTGACCATCATGGCGCCAATGTCCCTCTGTAATAAAACATTAATAGAAATTCCCTGAAAATAGATTACTCCAAGAACTCTTTGAACCCAAGGAATGGTAAAAGAGTTTCTAATCCCTGTTCCCTGGAGAAGGCTGACTCCAGGACGCAATTCTGTGTGATCTTCAAAATAAACAGATTTTTAGGTACATTTTCATAGAATGAAGCTTTTGCACTTATCATCCAGCTCGTTAATTAATACAAGTGTATTTCATCAGCTGGTACAGAGAGGAAATGGGATTAATATAGCTTAAGCAATATGATATTATTTCATAGGTCTGAGTTGTGACCTACCATATGTAGGATATAAGAAGGATTGACCAACATTGTGTGTGGTTAAAGGTCACATGCAACCAAAAAATCAAACATAATTAAAACACAATTATCACTTATTCATGACATATAATATACGTTGCTGGTTATGAAAAAACATATAAACAAAATTATAAGCATACAATCGCAAATCAAAAGTGCAATATTGTGTACTTGGGTTTACTTCCCAAGAAACGAAGCAGCCGGGATACAGAACCCAGTCAGAGCGGGTGGGTGTGCACTCAAATGTAACGGCTGGTTCATTTGCAGATGCCCTCACGGCTCATTGTGTGTGTGTATATATAGAGATGTTGGGTTTTGTAAATACATGCTTATTTTTTGTGTATAACATTTTGCAATCAACAGACATCATAACATGTCATGTGTTCAAGTATCACACCTGCCTGTCTGTGTAATTACATAATGTGACAGAGACCAAACTCAGGCCATAAATCAATGCGTTTTGTTTATGGTGTATAGCCTGATTGGTGTTACGTTCAAATTGCATGTGGTCAGTGATCGCAGTTGTGTATTGAATATTGTCATTAGCAGACAGGCAGGCAGACACACAGGTGTCAATAAAACAAGACATTGAGTTTTGTCTGTGACAACGACATATCTATATCACAGTTAGAAATTCTGTCAACGCTAAATAATGACATTGCTTTTAAGTATCGAACTGAGAAAGTGACTCGGTAAGGAGAACGTGTGGTGAAATAGACAAATGAAATTATATAAACAGTTAATTTACTGTCATAACATATAAAAAGCTCGCGCCTGTGAGATATCAACAAAACATTAGAAAAATAGCTCACACCCAAGCCTTCACCGAGTATTCACCAGACAACCCGCTTCCAAGTTGCGCGAACCTATTTCACTGCGCACGTGCTATGAGTGCAGCCCAGCTGTTGAAACCACTTGAATTCTGCCCAAACGCGAGGGGGGGAAATTAGTGAATCGTTTGAACTACGATTTCGCGCATTCTTTTTCATCTCATTATTTCTCAACTTTATAAGTTGAATTTGCATTTTGATGATTTGTTTCGGTAAGTTCATACCAAAAGGTATCAGAATCTGCAAAGTTGTGTTTTACGTTGCATGTGACCTTTAAGTAAAGTCATTCATGGCTTTTATGGGAAAGTACATGCTTAATGATAATTAGGATACTATTTATGATACTATGGTAAAATTGTACTGACAGCTTACAGTGACCCAGATTTTTTTGTATCAAAGGTGAAAATGAATTTTGTCACAGAATCCAGTGATTGACATCATGAGCATCAGTTTGTACAGTTGGGAAATTTGTCAAGCCGATGTGGAAATCTAGAGGTCGTCTAGATCTCAACTGGTCTTGCTCAAAAAGTGTAAATAATTCTGATCATTATATCTTTATTCTAATTCTGCAAATTCTGTGTTCACTAGTGGCTGTAATAATGGACCCGTGAAGGTCCGGGTTAGAATATTGATCTTCAGTAACCCATGCTTGTCGTAAGAGGCGACTAACGGGATCGGGTGGTCATGCTCTCTGACTTGGTTGACACATGTCATCGGTTCCCAATTGCGCAGATCGATGCTCATGCTGTTGATCACTGGATTGTCTGGTCCAGACTCGATTATTTACAAACCGCCGCCATATGGCTGGAATATTGCTGATTGCGGCATAAAACAAAACTCACTCACTGACTCACTGTTAATAATGATTCCAGGGCATATAGAGTTTTCCTCTTCCTATCAGAAGAGTAATCAACAGGGATCCCAAAGATGCACCAGAATCACTGTCTAATAAGTTCCCTCCACTGGTCCTTAAGAAACTTTACTTGAGTCATTGGACTACCACTGAGGGGTAGTTACATGTGCCTTTGTGAAATAGACTGACTGAAAACAGACCAACTATAACAAGTATTGTATTTTTCCGAACTGAATTCAAACTGTTGATGATGTTACTCATACTTGTGTACATTTTATGTCGTGAATGTTTAGCTATTTCATGACAGGAAGTTTAGTTATTCAACATGCCATAGCCAAATCTAACACCGCAAGATGGACTTTAGCAGAACAGAAATGTTTAGCTTCCCCGTGACTGTACAGTTGAAGTACAATTAGAGTACCATTAAAACACAGTTTAAGTACAGTTCGAGTACAGTTAAAGTACAGTTGCAATACTGTTTCATAGTCCATATTTCAAAGCTGTATGATTTTCTTTCAATGGATATTTGTGGATTTGTATTTGCACTGGCTTGGATAACATTTGATAACACTGGATTGCAGAGAATAGAATTGTCAAGAACCAGATATCATAATGCTGGCAAATGGAAACTGTAATAGTATGCATGGTTTCTGTGTCAGTGTAACTCCGGAAAGACAGTATTGTTTTAAATGGTATGAGGACAGGTGATAGAGGTATATTTTCTGTAGGTGAGTTTGGTTTAGGGTCACTTTGAACAGTGTTGCACTTACATCATGATGCAGGTCTTGAGCTCAATCATGAGCTTACTGCTGACAAACATGGAAAGGCCAGACCAATTTTATTTCTTGTTTTACGTGTTTTTGTCCTCAGAAAACCTAAAGGCAGGAGGGAAATAAAAATACATAAATACTAAAGTATGTTACTTTTGGCAATTTATGAAGTGTATATGGGGCAAAACACAATTTAACAAAAACTTTTCTGGTAAATTTACAATTTTTACCAATATAACATTAGGATTTTATTTTTTTGAGCAGGGAAACTTAACTTTTATTTTTTTTTCTTATTCTTGAAAAAATATGACCGGCGGATCCGTAAAACAAGAAATAAAATTGACCTGGCCTAAAGCTGGATTATTGCTGAGTGCAGCATTAACCCCCTGGCTGCCGAGATTTTTTTCAGGCGCACATTTTCATACGCTTTGAAAAATGAACGTTGTGCGAGAATTGCTCTCGCGCGGTCCTGTATGTACGTAAGGCTATAAATTTACACAGAAATGTAGAATATTAAATTTCCTATCCGTTGGTATAAATATACGTGCAACTACCTTGGCGGTTTGAGAAATAGACCTTGCTAAATGTTGTCCAAATTTTTGTTATGCGTTAAAAGCAGTAAATGTCTCCGCTGTTTATCGCCAAGACCGATAAAAGCACTGTGCTACTTAATTTTTAATGGGGCATCTTTACGGAAAGTGTGAGCGAAGAAAATACAGCCTGATATCTGAACGACATAAGTGTATATGAATTGGGTTTATGTGCTTGTGCATAACGCTATACCTCAACATTAAAAATGACTCGCAATAAATGTCAAAATGTATTTTCTTCTATGACGCCAAACGACAACAGAGAGGTAATACACGATAATGATAAGGGGACATAACTCCGTTATGCGTAACACTAGGTCAATGTAACTCAGATCACTTGGAGAGAATTTGTTGTGGATACGGACGCTATATTTTCGTTATTTTATATTCATGGTGAACCACACTATTCCAATTCAATGTTCCCCAATGTAAACGGATGCTCTTTGGTAGTTTCACAATTTATAAGAAAATGACAACGTGCATTACATGTGAAAGCACGTAATAGCGATTTGAATGGCCCTATCCGATATATAAGTTAGTTCTTAGATTCCCATATTCTCCTGTTTGTGTAGATGTAATTTGACTAATTTTGCATCGTTATTACCAGAGTACTAGCCATATCTTCAAATGTAACGAAATTGCTGAAAATAATACAACATTTTAGTTGACGCCATCGCTTGTTTTATGCATTTTATGACGCCAGAAAAGACGACATTGGTATGCTGATTAGTATATATCTCACTTAATTTCCATTAATTGTATCAAAGGTCTAGACTTCTATGTCAGAATTTAACACTCTTTAGACAAAACATAAAATGACTGATTTTTTCCATTTAAATAGTGTCCTGAATATATCAACAATTAGACAGTTTGACAGCGTATCTTATTGTGAAAAACACGCCGCACCTGTTTGGCATCAATTTAACGTAAATAAAAATAATATTTAAAAAACCGAATATTTTGTTTGGGATAAGAATTTTGTTTGTTTGTGATTATGAAGCTATTTCTCTTCATAATGTATGCAATGAAAGATGCATAAGGATAGCTTTTATACATGGAACTATATATTAGAATATGGATATAAGATTTGTCCGAATTAACACATGAGATGGTATATATATTTTTCAACAATTTTCCTATAAGTAGTTAGAGTTTGATATCCTGTCATCACAATATTATTTAATCGAATATGAATTGAATATATTATCGAAAACAATGATAGAGAATCATAAAACGCTTCCAACAAACGCCAAGACCTTGTCGATCTATATGCATCATTCTTTTGTCTATAAAACGACACAAAATTATGCAATGAACAAGACAATTCCTTTAAATATGTGTGCATATACATTTCATACCATATATAAATCATTGTCATTAATATTATCAGATTTGCATATAAGGTTGAATTATATCACCGCTTCATTAACCTGTTCATATGAAATTGCAATATTAGTCCAAATAAATTGAATATTGTACATCATAGGAACTAAAGTATATGCAGTTATGGCTACGCTTGATCTTCTAACACTTGTGTAAAGGTTTAGAATATGGTGTATTGCAATAAATATGTCAATTTCTTATGTAAATATGATTCAAACAATCAAAACTTTCAAAGAATAAAACACCGTAAACCCCATATGCACGATGATATGATATTGAACAAGGCTAAATGTAGATACTGAAGTCAATTTCATGAAAAAGCATCCTAACTATCCGCAAAATATATATCATAATACTGACAGTGTAATCGGAAGGATATGGCGATTGTGTTTACTCTTGTTCGACCGACCTTCACCTCAAAGAAATTGCCTAATATGTAGAACAATGTTGACGATGATGACATCACTACCGCTGACCGATTTCTTACAAAATGGCGGCTTTGGTGACAAGGGTACTCATAATTTTGGCGAGGACCCTTCCACTGATTCAGGGATCGCTTTGTACATAAATATGAGATGTAAGTAATCAGAATGATTCTGACTATCTGTGTATTGTTATATGTTTTTATCGTTTTCACTATAATGAAAAGAAAAGGACAGAAATGCAGATAATTACCGTTGTCGTTCTCATGTGATTTGGCGCCAGTCATGGCGTCACGCTGCACGGAAACTTTGACAATTTCTTATGAATTATCAAATCATTGCATTGTATCCATTTATAATTTCCTATTTCTTGCTACGATACTCTTTCCATGTATATTCTAAAGGTATCGAGCCTTTGCAAGCAATGACTAGACGGATGAATGTTGAAAAATTCAGAAAATGCTACGCGAGTGTAAAATCGAATTTGTCTTTGTTTACATTTCACACAAACGCGCAGTCTTTCAAGCACAGCGCTCGCTTTCACACCAATATGTTTCGGCTCATTTTATCTAGACAGTTATTATTGGTGACACAGACCAGTTTCAAATTGATTCTAAAATGTATGGGGAATTCAGTGATGCATTTTTCGAAGCTGAATATGAAATATACGTGATGTAATAGAAGCCTCAATACCGGCCTTCATGGCGTGATTTTGTAAACACTATCCAATATGGCGGAAAGCTCACGGTAATCGGTGTAAGTGCATTTTCGAAAACATCCCAACCGATTCTAGATTCATCGGCAACGCTTTCAGAATTATAATTAGCGATTCCATGTAAAACTGATATCAGTGATCATGAATAGGTTATTTTTTAAATTCAATACTCACAGGAATTATCCGATTTTCACATTTCAAAACATACAGCAAATAACGCTGTGAATCGCGATTTCATACTGTGTCAAAAATGTCGCCATTTTCGATGAAGCCTATTTTAAAAGGTCATTTTCAGCACTTGAGCTTTGTCTTAAATAATAGTGGATGGTATCAAGAAACAGGAAATTTCCCGCAGAATTCGAAACTGTGAAGTGTATTTGTGTGCGTGGGATATTTTGATTTTTATTCGACTTGAAACTGAGGGTTGAAGGGGAAGGACATATATGTCCCTGTGGCATCCAGGGGGTTAAGCAACAAATAAACAAATCCTTTTAGTGCAATAGTCTCGTGCATCAAGGGAGACAACTACGTAGAGATCACTGCACAGATTCTTTGTAGGTTAATATACAGTGATACATTACATCAAAACATTATGACTGAAGTCCTGTTAAAAAATATGCCAACTGCTGACGGTTGCCATCACCATTTATGTGGTCAAATGTAGCAATTAGTACTTACTGTGAGAGATGTTTTTGTTGTCTTTTTAACAATTATGACCACACCTTTATGTAGATAAAATGTAGTAATAAAGAACTTATGAACCCATCACCTCATGTAGATAAAATGTAGTAATTAGTACTTACCGTGAGATATTTTTTGTTCTCTTCTGACACATAACCCACTGAGGAACTTATGAAAACAGTGCCATGTCTGCAATTACACAAGCATGTTTAGTGGATCTATTATGCATGAACAGTCTACATTTATTTACTCAAGATCTTGGTTTATTGCCTGATCAGTATGTAACGGGGGCACATGTTGATTAAAGTCTTAAGTAATGGCTCGCAGCAAGACAATAAAATGGTCATTTTATCTGTCTGTTTACTCAAAGTTTGCATAATGAATGATAAATATGACCATCCTGCAACAAACAGAATAAACAATGGGAGCCTGATGGTGCATACTCGCTTTCATTCTGCCTTCTTGCTTAGAAATTATTCAAATTCTGTTTAATATAGATTAAGGGTGGACAAGCTTGGTATGTCTTTACTGACAAAGTCGTCTTCTGTTGTATGTTCATGCGAAGTGATACGATGTTGTTTTCTTATCCCTGGAAAAAAGTTTGACGAAAGTGTAACCCATAGATAAGCCAACCCCCTTCTTCAGACTGCTTTTTTGGTCCTCAAAATTTGTCTTATCTACATTAATATACGGCATGTACTCATATTTGGAGCAGACGTCATAACAATGTCCCTAAAGTTTCAAAGAACGCTGAATGTGATATGGATTCTAACTATATAGACGTTAGAGAACATTCAAATTAAAAAATAGCTGTATAAAAGACAAGCTCCTTACAGTAATAGACAATTCCTAGAGGACCATATACTACTGCTGTTGCCAATCTCAGCTCCTCACAGTGATAACCCATCGTGGAGTACTCAGTACTATTGGCGCATCATGCCACAGCTCCTCACTGTGTTGGGGCTTTTAAACCATGCATGGAGTTAAACCTACTGATTGGTACGTTGACAAGTGATTACTGTGATAATACTGAACATTTTTCCCTCATTTGAATTGCTCTATTTGTCAGTTTGAAATTCTGTTTCATTTTAACTACAATTAGTATAGTGAAATTAGTGCTTTTTTTGTTCATCCGCAATCTCAGGCCAGTCTGGTGTAATAAATGTTAATTTGTTAAAAAAAAAAAGTCACTTGGTTAACATTTTCACAATTTTCAGTAATGACATTTCCAAATTCTAGGTCCTGGGAATGTAACAAAATTGTCATGCAGAGGAAAGGGACAGACTGGTATAGAAACGTCTTCCAAGGGACACAACTACTCAGTCCCATCTGTCGTTTTCTCTCTTACACCAAGTTTCCCATAAGATACCAGACATACCATACTTTATCGTAACAATGGCACCAATGTAGTTCCTTTTTGAACAATTATCCACAAGTTACTTATCTCAGTCGTAAAATATTCACAGTTATCAGTCAGGGTTGAGCAGGGTTGTGAAACAGTAGTGTCTCGTGTGAGCTAATCATTTATTGGAGGACATCTTGTATGGCTTCAGGGGAAGAATACAACTTCTGTATGCTTGTTGTAAGAGGTCACTAAAGAGGATCAGGTGGTTCAATACTTTGGTGTAGTATGATGAAGTGGATTGTTGTTCATGCTGTCAACCATTGGCCTTCCAGTCCATGTTTAAAGGTTGCTGGGATATTGCTGACTGTGGCGTTCTGCATAGGCACTTCTGATCAATGCCATGTGTATGGAACATATTGAAAGTCTACAGATTTTTTTCAGCTTTTGATATCTGTGCCATTCAAAGTGCAACTGACCACGGACAAGTCTGTATGTGACTAACTTTATATCTCCAGATGTTTGGGTATCATTAAAGTTGCAAATGTTTACAACCTGCATCGGTTTTCCTTCTACATGAAGATGATGGGCATGATGATACTGCTGAAAACCCATCTTTACTGCCCGCCCATGCCCGCCGACTTGCCCACCTGTCTGCCCACTCGCTCACTCATTCGCTCACTCCTGAAGAAATGTTGACCTTCACTGGATTTTCTTCAATGTTCTATTATTTATCACTATTTGAGATAAATTTAGTTCATAATCATACTTATTAATCATTTCTATTTTCTGTGTTCCAGTGCCGTCAGCCAGTCGGAGTATTCAGGAGAAGGAGAACACCGATTCAAGCAACCTGCTTGGGGCGGAACTTCGGTCACTTCCACCCCCAGAGCAGTATGTTCATCAAGACCGCTCCCCCGGCGCCGAGACAACCATGTCCGCGCCGCCAGAAGAACGCAACAGCATTGAAAGAGAGATGGTGTATGTGACCGCCAAAAACCGTCAGGGCAGCCACACGGGTCACCATGGACGCAGACAGGTACCGCGGCGCCACACTGTCACGGCATCAAAGAATGACCCACATGCCATAGGATACCGGTCAGAGGGAGAGGAGGTAGGTGGATCACGTGACTTAACTCTCATTGGCTCGTACTGCCTTTGTACAAGGCTTTCCATTCATATTTTGGACCAAACCTGGTGGTTGGCTATTTTTGGGTCATGTTTTGCTTCAATTATTTTCAAGTTGTACCTTATTGTTCATGGACATGTTCGAAACAATAATGTGGTTTGAGCATAAAAATTATTTAACTCTTGCCGAGAAAATTTGAAGTGTTGACTGAAAATATTTTCTGCCTCCAACTAAAATCCTAAATTTCAGCCCACCCAAATATCAAATGTACACCTCACAAGAACTTAAGGACACTTGATTCTTTTACATTTATGTAATGACAGATTAACTATAGCGGCTTAAAAGAATGAGGTCTTTCTTAACTTTGTTTGAGTAGTATATCATGGGACAGTCCTGAGCAAGGCAGAATGGGGCCAAATGAGACAAAGAAGTTTGAAAATAGTTGACAGAATGTAAAGGGATTGCATTCATATTCTTTCTTTTCATGATGTGCCCAGTGACGGATCCAGAGATGGGTATAATATATGTGCAACATCTCCTTTGTGATTTTTTTCAGCCACCAAGCAACTTGTGTCTGTGTGTTTTGTTATGTGTGTGTCTTATGTTATATTCTTACCATACATTTCACAGAACAACATTCATCCAATAATCCAAGAGGTCATTCATGAAGCTACATGTGTGTGTCTCTTGCCAATGAGATGTTTTTATTAGAGCCATTGAGTTTTAATAGATAATACACTTTACACAAATTTATGCACAAACTTCTTTGCACATTAGCGGAGATGCCAACCCGTACGATTTTATGGTATTCGTTACGAAAAAATAACACAAAATACGTGACTATGATAGCAGTGAAAATATGCGAATTTAAAAAAAACAATACAATAAATTAAATCATAAAATAGCATACATACCATACACAATATATTTAAACCACATTTTATTCAGTATCAAGCTATATGTGGATACTTACTACTGATTTAGGTGAGTACAGTGTTAATAACAAGTTCTTAGACTATCTATATGTTTTTTTATTAAATATGAAAATCCTTTGGAAAACTTAATACTAATTTTGGCCAAAAAATACTAGTTTTTGCATCAGTTTTTGGCCAAAATACTAACTGGGTTGGCATCTCTGTATTAGGTGGAATACTGTATGTTTTTCACTGCCTTCAAACAATAGTTGTTTTCATATTCCAGCTACTGATTTTTCAGGTGTAGCTGATAGAGTCCAGCAGGAGTGTTATCAAGAGAGATAACTCTGTGTACCTTCTCTGTATATGAATTACTCACTGAAACAACCATAAAAGATGTACAAAATGCACTTTCAGAGGCAGTCTCTTCAGTTTGGATTAAACAGATTTGATGTTTTTGTTCTGTTGACAGAATGTCTGTTAGTTAGTCAGTGTCATACATTGTCTTATGATGTCTATATTTAAAAACATATATGAAAAATAGTTTTGTATTTTTATCTTATTTTTGTCATTTTTATGACTCTCGATACATCTTCAGCATCATTTAGCATCTTCTGTAAAGAAACAGATGATAATCTAGACAGGAGCCTTCAGTTGAGTATTGAAAATAAATACTGGTGCGTGTTTGTCGTAAATGGGTTAAAAGATTGCCAGGTAAGTATTTATGAATCGCTAACACCAGCTGGCTCAACAGATCATATTGCACAGACTGGTGTTGAGTGGTGTAGTTCAGTGTTTGAGCAGCGGCAGTCGCTCCGGGACTCGAGCGAGGCAGGTTCAAGAGTCTGCTCACTGCTGAGGTAGCTGCAGGTATAGACATTGTTGTTTTGTTACAGTGTTACCTGGAGTGCGAGAAAGAACCTTTGGAATAGAGTTTCTGTAATTAGGTTTGACTTGGCGTTTGTGTTGTGAGGAAGAGATGAGGCTTCCTGGGACAACACAATGGAGCTTTGAGCATAGAGTCTTCATCAAAGGGCATATAGCCTTGAGCATAGTATCTTCATCATAGGGCAGAGTGCCTTGATCATAGTGTCTTCATCAAAGGGCATAGTGCCTTGATCATAGTATCTTCATCATAGGGCAGAGTGCCTTGAGCATAGTATCTTCATCATAGGGCATAGAGCAGAGCATGCCCATCATAGGGCATAGAGTGTCTTCATCATAGGGCATAGAGCCTTGAGCATAGTATCTTCATCATAGGGCAGAGTGCCTTGATCATAGTGTCTTCATCATAGGGCAGAGTGCCTTGATCATAGTATCTTCACCATAGGGCAGAGTGCCTTGATCATAGTATCTTCATCATAGGGCAGAGCGCCTTGATCATAGTATCTTCATCAAAGGGGAGAGTACCTTGATCATAGTGTCTTCGTCATAGAGCAGAGTGCCTTGGTCATAGGACATAGAGCCTTGAGCATAATGTCGTCATTACAGAGCAGAATGGCTTGAACCTCAAGTTTGAGGAATGGTCAGGGTGTTGTGAGGAAGAGAGTATTGTTCCTGGAACAACACCATTGACCTTTGAGTATAGAGTCTTCATCAAAGAGCATAGAGCCTTGAGTATAGTGTCGGCATCAAAGAACAGAATGTCTTGAACCTCAAGTTTGAGGAATGGTCAGGGTGTTGTGAGGAAGAGAGTATTGTTCCTGGAACAACACCATTGACCTTTGAGTATAGAGTCTTCATCATAGAGCATAGAGCCTTGAGAATAGTGTCTTCATCATAGAGCAGAGGGCCTTGATCAGTGTCTTCGTCATAGAGCTGAGTGCCTTGATCATAGAATCTTCGTCATAGAGCAGAGTGCCTTGATCATATTGTCTCCATTAAGTAGATAGCCTTGAGCATAGTGTCTTCATCAAAGAGCATAGAGCCTTTGTCATAGGACATAGAGCCTTGAGCATAATGTCTTCATCACAGAGCAGAGTGTCTTTAACCTTGAGTTTGAGGAATGGGGTTTCTGCAGTCAGGGTGTTGTGAGGAAGAGAGTATTGTTCCTGATACAACACCATTGACCTTGGAGCGTAGAGTCTTCATGATAGACCATAGAGCCTTGAGCATAGTGTCTTCATCATAGAGCAGAGCGTCTCAAGTTTGAGGAATGGTCAGGGTGTTGTGTAGAAGAGAGTATTGTTCCTGATACACCATTGACCTTTGAGCATATAGTCTTCATCAAAGAGCATAGAGCCTTGAGTATAGTGTCGTCATCAAAGAGCAGAATGTCTTGAACCTCGAGTTTGAGAGGGGCGGTGGGGTAGCCTAGTGGTTAAAGCGTTGGTTCGTCACGCCGAAGACCCGGGTTCGATTCCCCACATGGGCACAATGTGTTAAGCCCATTTCTGGTGTCCCACGTCGTGATATTGCTGGAATATTGCTAAAAACGGCGTAAAACTAAACTCAGTCAGTCAGTCAGTCGAGTTCAAGGAATGGTCAGGGTGTTGTGAGGAAGAGAGTATTGTTCCTGGAACAACACCATTGACCTTTGAGCATAGAGTCTTCATCATAGGGCATAGAACCTTGAGTGTATAGTTTGATTCCCTTGGTTTCACTGGTCATGGTGTTGGAGAAAAGTGATTACTTTTGGGACAAACACCACTACTACCTAAAACAGTCTGTTTTAAGAATGGGGTTTGACTAGAAGAAGAGATGATTGGTCCTGGGGCATCACCACAGATATCTGATCTAAGAGCATAGAGTCTTCATCATAGAGCACAGAAAAATGAATTTCATGAATGACGGTTGACTTGGTCGGGTGTTGTAACGAACAGATTATTGTATAGAGCCTTTCAAATGCTGTTCAAAGCCTGTACCATACTGTACATAACCTTAGTCATACAGCATAGAGCCTTGGTCATGCAACATAGAACATATCTCATACTTGATCATATTGTATAGAGCCTTTACCATACTGTGTAGAGCCTTTACCATATTGTATAGGGCCTTTACCATACTGTATAGGGCCTTTACCATACTGTATAGAGCCTTTACCATACTGTGTAGAGCCTTTACCATACTGTTTAGAGCCTTTACCATACTGTTTAGAGCCTTTACCATACTGTTTAGAGCCTTTACCATACTGTTTAGAGCCTTTACCATACTGTTTAGAGCCTTTACCATACTGTATAGAGCCTTTACCATACTGTGTAGGGCCTTTACCACACTGTGTAGAGCCTTTACCATACTGTTTAGAGCCTTTACCACACTGTGTGGAGCCTTTACCATACTGTTTAGAGCCTTTATAATACTGTGTAGAGCCTTTACCATCCTGTTTAGAACCTTTACCATACCGTTTAGAGCCTTTACCATATTGTTTAGAGCCTTTACCATACTGTATAGAGCCTTTACCATACTGTGTAGGGCCTTTACCATACTGTTTAGAGCCTTTACCATACTGTATAGAGCCTTTACCATTTACCATACTGTGTAGGGCCTTTACCACACTGTGTAGAGCCTTTACCATACTATAGAGCCTATACTGTGTAGCCTTTACCATACTGTTTAGAGCCTTTACCACACTGTGTGGAGCCTTTACCATACTGTTTAGAGCCTTTATAATACTGTGTAGAGCCTTTACCATCCTGTTTAGAACCTTTACCATACCGTTTAGAGCCTTTACCATACTGTTTAGAGCCTTTACCATACTGTTTAGAGCCTTTACCATACTGTTTAGAGCCTTTACCATACTGTTTAGAGCCTTTACCATACTGTATAGAGCCTTTACCATACTGTGTAGGGCCTTTACCATACTGTTTAGAGCCTTTACCATACTGTGTAGGGCCTTTACCACACTGTATAGAGCCTTTACCATACTGTATAGAGCCTTGACCATACTGTGTAGAGCTTTCACCATACTGTATAGAGCTTCATCAAAGAGATGGTGGGCATTGTAAGTAATGTTTTGAGGAAGAGAAGGCTGGCAACACTGGAAATGGTCTTCAGCATAAAACATAGTATCAGCAACAGGTCCAATTTACATGCAGTCATTAAAAGTGCATAGCCAGGATGAGATGGTTGACCATAGTTATTTATCGGTCATAGTAAATGTTCTACAATATCAACACACCTTGAAATGTATTAAATTTACAAAATGTAAAAATATATCTTCAAAGTTTAAAATATCAATATAAGTAAAATGACAGTTGTTACCCCAGTAAAAACTCCATGGTGGTACATTAATTTTAGAAATATTGAATTTTGTTTATTGCATTATGTGGGATCTTTGAATCTTATTGATATCAGATTGGATAACCTCTCTCAATATCAGTTCATTTAATGCTGATTTAATCAAGACAAGTGCAATGTTTATATTATGGTGAAAAGCGTTTTGTGTTACATGCTTTTACTGCATACGTTCAATCAAGTAAACCATTCTGTCGCCTTACAACAGCCACACATGTTGATATTCCTCGCAAACAGGATTCTTTTTCGGTCTGGGAAAAATTAACAAAATACCAATTTGCTGAAAGCGATGACAGAACATGTTTTTTACAGTAATCAAGTGAAGTTATTTGTCATGGCGATGTCTCTCTGATGTTATTGATCTCTTCAAGTGTGGTAGCAGAGAGTGTGAGTCAGCCCTTGACGTGAGATGTTCGAAACGTCGACTGTGTACTGCAGTCTTTATTACCACACCTGGATCTTATATTGATTAAATATTCCGGCATTGTTCCCAGGATACCTCATCAGCACCTCCGCACTCTGCAGGTTTGATCATTTCACAGGTATTCTGTGATGTACATGTGTATGACAACATTCTTGTTATTGCGTTGTCAGATATAATGTCAGATTGCCAGGTGGAAGGTTCACATGTGATAATTCATTTGAAAGTTCAGAAAATTCCGCTTCATTTGCATACCCACACGACATGCTTATTCATCCTCACCAGCAACATTTCTGTGTTTTTCGTAGATCGCATTTGTTCTTTGTAATTTGATACTTCTCTGCCATATTGCCAGAAGCAGAAACCTGTTTGAATAGGTTTTACCATGTTTTTTTAGTGTACACGTCTATCATTGTGACCCAGTGCTTGTTGAAGTAACTTTTCTCTGCATTCATCTAACAAATATCCATCCGTTGTTTTAGAGTTAATTTGTTTGTTTTTTGTATTATTATTCATATCATGCCTCAGGTGCATAATGTAAATATGCCTTAAATTGTCAGCTTGAAAAGAAAATTAAGTCAGCAAGACTAAGAATGAAGATGCTTATAAATAAACCTAATGATCCTAATTTTAACAAAGCCATGATTTATTGCCATTAGGTGACATTAACTGGCTCTACCATTAGGTCAGACATGATCGGATGTTGGGTGTGGTTCCACCTTGCAGGATGTGATCTTATGTAGACAGTGACTGACATGTTTCACCCGTGTCTACTATCAGTTTAAGTCTGGTTTATTAACGAAGCATGCGTGGTTCTTAAATTGCCAAATGACATTAAACAAGATCCTTAACCATCTTTATTTTAATCAACAGGAATTATAAGAAGTCATGCTTTTTATTCACGTCATTTTAACAGCATTGGGAAATATATGTTTTTAAGTTGTTGATAAATTCATATGAATATGTATAAAAAGTATATCTGAAACATAGTTATGGGGATGGATTTGTAATTCACCATATTTATTATGTTAAAACCAGGGGAAGTTTTAATATTTTATATTTTTAAACAAAATAAACATATTGAGAAAGGTAATGTATCTTTAATACAATTATATTCACACTAACATAGATGGATATAAAAGTGTTTATTTATGTATTTATTATTTTTTAGAATTATTTTATAATTTTG
The DNA here is from genome assembly GCF_003918875.1 of Haliotis rubra. NCBI lineage: Eukaryota > Metazoa > Mollusca > Gastropoda > Lepetellida > Haliotidae > Haliotis > Haliotis rubra. The sequence goes on from NW_025767535.1 coordinate 1,835,246, forward strand.
CTCTTGTAGGTCAATACTTCAACACTTAATGCATGGTCTTGTCACCTTAACAAGTTGTACGTGTTATCCTGTCTGAAGACAACCATATCACTATGTTGTAGGTCTTGTGTTTTCAGTATTTACTTTCAAACAGATGGTTTATGTACCAGACAGTATTTTAGCCATACTTTGTAGTTGTGCCTTTGTGATATACTCTAAGTATTGTTGTTATTATGTACATACCTACAGACATAACTTTAACCATAAATGGTAAAATATTACAATTCCAAATCTAAATGTAATTATGTACAAACTTAAATTTCACCTTAAATTGGAAAATATTGCAAGTCTGATATCAAAAGTTGATTCGTTTACCCTTCCATTAAAAAAACAAACAATTAGAAATTATTTCATAATTTCCACCATCACCACAATAATGACAAGCAGCAGCAGCAGCATCGTCATAAAGCTTAACCTGAAACTGTTATCAGTAAAGTTATATTCGCCAGGCCTAAGTTTTCTCAAATCGATCGCATAACATATACTGAGAGAAACAAATAAAGTGTTCCTTTAATATTTTCCAGTTTTCATCTCCAGCTTTGAATAGCGCTGTGGGAGGAAATCTGAGAATAGATAAAGGAACACTGCCATGAAGTGGTGTTCCCTTATTTGTTTCCCTCAGTATATATACAGAACCTGCACTCACAACTCATAACAATTTCATAAGAAAGTTAGATCTGCAGATACAACTGTTAACCCATAATAATATATGATGGTGGCAGACAAGGTTATGTATTGCCTTGTTCATTGTTTATAATAACTCTCCACAACTATGCACAAAACAAAGGTGTATAAGTTCCCCACAGCTTGGATGTAATTTGATCCTTTAAATGTTTACACTAATAGCTGACTCAGTGGTTTATTCACATAAAATTTCTGACCTTGATGTGCTAATGTGCCTTCAAAGTTACAAATATTTAGGCAGATTTCATTGGCTGAAAACCCAGTGTGATGACAAGTTTGGATTGCCATTAAATATTCATAACATGTAAAGATTAATTGCATTTCATGGTGGAATGTGATTCTCATACATATGAATGAATCTGGATTTTGACAGAATGGAAAAGTTGAAACAGGTACGTTTTTAGTATATGTCAGCCATTTGTTTTGTGTAGAGATAACAAGGTTTGATTTATTCATAATAACATGGATATTGCTTTCCAAAGTGTCCATTAGTTTGTGTGAGTCATCAAATAGGACCTGTGATATTTCAGCTGTCACATTTCAGATGTGATAGACATGTGTAGACAAAGGTGGCCCATTTCAACCATAGGCATGCTATGAGAGTTTGAATCTCATTTTTGTCCGTTATAAATGATTCTTTGCTTGACAGCATCATATTCAAGAGCAGTATTATCTGAGGCTTTCTTCTGAAAACACTGATAAACTATGGAAAAACAAATACTTTCAAAATGGTGGTAAACCCTAAACTTTGTGGGCTCAAACATTTTAAGTAGTAGACATATAAGACTTGCAGAGCAGTGGGGTAGCGTAGTGGTTAAAGTGTCCACTTGTCATGCTGAAGACCTGCTTTAACATAACTGAAATACTGTTCTCATCAGGATGAAACCCTTCTTACTCTCACTCACTCACTAGGGGCGGTGGGGTAGTCTAGTGGTTAAAACGTTGGCTCGTCACGCCGAAGACCCGGGTTCAAATCCCCACATGGGTACATTGTGTGAAGCCCATTTCTGGTGTCCCCCGCCGTGATGTTGCTGGAATATTGCTAAAAGCGGCGTAAAACCAAACTCACTCACTCACTCACTCTGTAACCTGTATCATGTTGGGACTTACACATGAAACTGAAATGTGACAACTGAAATACTGTTCTCATCAGGATGAAACCCTTTTTACTGACTGACTCACTCACTCACTCACTCACTCACTCACTCACTCACTCACTCACTCACTCACTCACTCACTTGACCCGTGAAGATCTGGGGTAGAATAGGTCTTCAGCAACCCATGCTTGCCACAAAAGGTAACTATACTTGTCGTAAGAGGCGACTAACAGGATCGGGTGGTCAGACTCGCTGACTTGGTTGACACATGTCATGGTTCCCAATTGCGCAGTTTGATGCTCGTGCTGATGATCACTGGATTGTCTGGTCCAGACTCGATATTTACAGACCACCGCCATATAGCTGGAATATTGCTGAGTGTGGCGTAAAAATAAACTCACTCACTCACTCACTTATTCATTTACTCACTCACTGACCTGTATCATGTTGGGACTTACACATAAATCTGACATGTGACATAACTGAAATATTGTTCTCATCAGGATGAAACTCATCTCACTCACTCACTCACTCACTCACTCACTCACTCACTCACTCACTCACTCCTCACTCACCAGTTATTCACATTGGCTGATCGACAAAATGTCTCATACCATGTACAATGTTCACTGAAGAAAACATAATCAAATTCCTATTAGGAAACTAATCAAGATAAAAAATATTTTCTCTTCAGATGAGCACCCCCTTCCCTGGTTGTCAATTATTGTGGTTCCTTTCAAGACCAGGCCATGAGAGCCATAAGCAGATTACAGGGTCTGTTGCAAATTAAACAGCGGTATGATTCACCCACTGTCAAAACGAAAATTTAGCTGATCTATTGAAATTCTTCTGGCAATGATCATATTGAATTGACCCCATCAAGACAGCAAACGACCCCTTCTTTTGTCCCCTGTCTAAATCCTGTCCCTCACTGGAAGCTTAAATGAATGCATTCAGAGAATAATGGCTTGTCCATCTCCTCGAAGATAGAAAGACTGGCAGACTTTGTATTAATTAGGTTTTCCTAACAACTGGTCAAGGAAACAGCTGACCTCCGTCCATGGTTAGGCATGTGTCGCATGCTAATTAATGTCATGGTCAAATGGGATGCATCATGCAGTGTTTGGTTAAAGACTTCTGAATTAAATCCGAATATTTAATTATTTGACTAAGTTTGTGTCCCTGAGGAAGACGCCATCTTGTTAGTGTGTGATGAATGTCCTTTGATGAAATAAACAGGAAGTCGTTTGATGAAGTCGTAACATGGATACGGCTGTTGGATGAACATTCTGAATGTCGAATTAAGAGATAATTTGATAATGAGAATGACTGCTTGCTAACGAGGACTCAACTAAATTTAACAAGAACAGGATTTTGTTTGTCCTGAGGAGAAAAGATTCATATATACGATAACTGTTGAGAATCCATTTTTCTACTGTTAAGCGATCTATTAGATATAGTCTACCATTACATTTTAAAAACCAGCAGACTGAAATATTTACCACCCAAAAGAAATTAAAGAGCTCCAGATTTTAATTATACTGAAGTGACTAAGATTATCTAGTCCATTCCACATTGCAATGTTTTCTTCATTGGAACTGTCATAATGTTGTATGAAATGCATTTGATTGCATTTTGAAACTAGCATACACAGTGACGAATATTTCATGATGCTTAGAGTCAATAGTACTGAAGTAATGAGAGTAATAGTAATGAAGTAACGAGTAATGGGAACTGTAACCACTGTATGAAATAAGGCCCATCCGACTGCCTGTGACTGGCTAGATTTCTTATGGGAGGTCTAAATTTACAGCTAGCCAGGCCGATGGTCTGGTAAACATTTTAGCTAACATATTCCATCTGAGTAAATTCACCATATCTTAAAATCTATTTTTCAAATTGAGCGTTACATTTAGACTTGACAATTACTGTTTGAACATTGAACTATCGTATCGAAAACTCAATGCACTGCATTGACGTATGTTATTGCTAAAACAGTGACACCTATCGATGCCTGGAGTTCTGCAAACATGTCTCACGTTCATTAAATTATTCATTGTAACTAAAATTTGAGTTATTGAGCTTGTATTCAGTCTGTACGTACGTCCGTACGTCCCGATTCTTGTTAATGCGGTATCTCATGAACTGTTGTACCCAATGTCTTCAAATTTGGTGTCAGCCTACATTAGGGGATTACGCAGACACCAGTCGATTTGCGTGACCTTGACCTTATTTTCAAGGTCACCACGACACTTTGACCACTTTTCCAACTCTTGTTCACACGATATCTCATGAAGTGTTGTACCCAATGTCTTCAAATTTGGTGTCAGCCTACATTGGGGGATTACGCAGACACCAGTCGATTTGCGTGACCTTGACCTTATTTTCAAGGTCATCACAACACTTTGACCACTTTTCCAACTCTTGTTCACGCGATATCTCATGAAGTGTTGTACCCAATGTCTTCAAATTTGGTGTCAGCCTACATTGGGGGATTACGCAGACACCAGTCGATTTGCGTGATCTTCACCTTATTTTTTAAAGTCACCACGACACTTTTACCACTTTTTCAACTCTTGTTCACGCGATATCTCATGAAGTGTTGTACCCAATGTCTTCAAATTTGGTGTCAGCCTACATTGGGGGATTTCGCAGACACCAGTCGATTTGCGTGACCTTGACCTTATTTTCAAGGTCACCACTACACTTTTACCACTTTTCCAACTCTTGTTCACGCGATATCTCATGAAGTGTTGTACCCAATGTCTTCAAATTTGGTGTCAGCCTACATTAGGGGATTACGCAGACACCAGTTTATTTGGGTGACCTTGACACTGACCACTTTTCAAACTGTTGTTAACATGTTTTTCTCATGGACTGTTGTACCCAGTGTCTTCAAATTTGGTGTCAGCCTACATTTGGAGATTACGCAGACACCAGTTTATTTGGGTGACCTTGACCTTATCTTCAAGGTCACCACAACACTTTTCACACTTTTAACTCTTGTTCACGCGATATCTCATGAAATGTTGTACCCAATGTCTTCAAATTTGGTGACAGCATACATTGGAGTATTACACAGACACCAGTCTATTTGGGTGACCATGACCTTATCTTCAAGGTCACCACGATACTTTGACCGCTTTTTAAAGTGGATATCTCATAAAACATTGCACCCAATGTTTCAAGTATGTTGACAGCCTACATTGGGTGATTATACAGACACCAGTCATTTCAGGCATCTTGTATGTGACCCAAAAATAAAAGGTAGTAAATATAGATATTCCATTCTTTAGCGGCAGGGGACATTGCCATATCAGTGGCAAACACTTGTTTTTTATGAATTGTCTGGTCTGGTTAAATATCCATTTTGGGCTGGAAACATTTTGAAGTTACCAGCCCTGATGTCAGGCTGGGTTTTTTGGCTTATTTCATACACTGACTATAACATAAGCAATTTTGGTTATGGGTTGAGAAATACGCACTCATCTGCCATTCGAGGTACTGGGTACGTGTCTGTATTTTGACTTTGTTTAGGGTACATTCCTGTATACCTGTTTTACCTGTGCTGACAATGCCCCCCTCAGCTTAACTATAGTCAGTCTGTAACATATTCTTTAACATATTTTGAGTGGTATGTATCAAGTTTGGTTAGCCTCATTGTTGACGAAGACTTTATCTATTGCAGTGGTATTTTGCCAGATATAACAGAACCTCTCCTTAATTCAAAAGGATTTGATTTCAAGAAATATCTGCCCAGCCACTTGGCATCCTGTTTCAAGAATAGCCTGGATGCTTATCTGGGAGCAGTTTCAAATTTGACACATTCACATGTTAAGTTGTGCATTAAATTGTAAATAAGTATCTCGCAAGCAAACAAGTTTCATGTTTCGTCAGCAGATAGACATATCTTGAATTTAAACATTCGCAGAATGGTTTTAAAATGATGCATACTGTATCAGGCATCAATTCTTCATCAAGATCCAGCAACAACAAGTGAACAGCTAGTTGCTTGAGATTTGTGTCAGTCGAAATTCAACCCTTGCTGTCAGAACGAGATAAAAGTGTATTCCTTCTGTCTGAAAACCTCTGGTGTGTTTGCTGGGATACTATGGTAAGATTGACTGTATTTTGTACATTGTTTAACATGGTATGTTAACACTTGATGTGGAATCGGGGAGATCGTGTGTTTTCATGTTGCAGTTGAGGTGAAATAGGGTTTTATGTTGTGTTGAATGTTATAGTGTGTGTGTGTGTGTGTGCGCGCATGCGCACACGCATTGTGTGTCTGTGTAATGTGTCTGTAAGTGTGTTGGGCATGTGACTGTTCTGGGTGTCGTGGGTGTCATGTGAGTGCATGCCCTTGGATATGTGTGTCTGTGGGTGTCACGTGTGTTTTTGTGTGAGTGTGTGTGTGCATTATATGTGTGGTGTGTGCATGTTGTGTTATGTGTGTGTGTTGTCATGTGAGTCTTATGTTTGTTTGGTCTGTGTGTTGTATATGAGAATGTGATGTGTTGTGGGTTATGGGTGTATTTGTGTTTTATGTTTTATGTTATATGTGTGTTTTGTTGTCATGTGAGTATGCCCATTGAGATATGTCCATTTGTGATGTGGTCTGTGTGATCGAAGAAGGATTAAAATGATTATCGTTGTATATTTTTGATTAATTGAATTTTGTTGTTTTTGTATAACACCCTTGAATGTAAACTGTTTTGGTTTCACAAACAAACATGCGCTCAACATGTAAAGCTATGCACATTGTACAATTTATTTTATTGTTTGTTACAATGTTGACTTGCATGCATTTCATTGCATGACAGCATTAGTTAAAAAAATACAAACACATTAATTAGAAAAAAATGTGGAAAAACCCTTAAAATTGGTGATTACATTATAAATGTATAAATTTTGATTATAATCGATAATCGTTCACCACAATCCTCCGATAATTGATGGTGGATTTGGTTTCCGATTCCCAACACTGCCTCATGAACACACTTGCCGGCCAGTCCTTGTGTTACTCCCTGCATCCAGTGATCAACTACAAGTACCATTTTTCATCTGTTTTGCTATCGATGCAACAATACAGAAATACAGTATTATATCATAATATGAAGATCACAATACAGAAGTACAGTATTATATCATAATATGAAGATCACAATACAGAAGTACAGTATTATATCATAATATGAAGATCACAATACAGAAGTATTATATCATAATATGAAGAGTATTATATCATAATATATGAAGATCACAATACAGAAGTACAGTATTATATCATAATATGAAGATCACAATACAGAAGTACAGTATTATATCATCAATATGAAGTACAGCATTATATCATAATATGAAGATCACAATACAGAAGTACAGTATTATATCATAATATGAAGATCACAATACAGAAGTACAGCATTATATCATAATATGAAGATCACAATACAGAAGTACAGCATTATATCATAATATGAAGATCACAATACAGAAGTACAGCATTATATCATAATATGAAGATCACAATACAGAATTACAGTATTATATCATATATGAAGATCACAATACAGAAGTACAGTATTATATCATAATATGAAGATCACAATACAGACAGTATTATATTGTAGTATTATATTATATCATATATGAAGATCACAATACAGAAGTACAGTATATCATAATATGAAGATCACAATACAGAAGTACAGTATTATATCATAATATGAAGATCACAATACAGAAGTACAGTATTATATCATATATGAAGATCACAATACAGAAGTACAGTATTATATCATAATATGAAGATCACAATACAGAAGTACAGTATTATATCATAATATGAAGATCACAATACAGAAGTACAGTATTATATCATAATATGAAGATCACAATACAGAAGTACAGTATTATATCATAATATGAAGATCACAATACAGAAGTACAGCATTATATCATAATATGAAGATCACAATACAGAAGTTATATCATATACAGTATTATATCATAATATGAAGATCACAATACAGAAGTAGTTATATCATAATATGACGATCACAATACAGATACAGTATTATATCATAATATGAAGATCACAAAGATCATCAATGAAGATAAGTACAGAAGTACATTTATATCATTATATGAAGATCACAATACAGAAGTACAGTATTATATCATAATATGAAGATCACAATATCAGAAGTACAGCATTATATCATAATATGACGATCACAATACAGAAGTACAGTATTATATCAATATGAAGATCACAATACAGAAGTACAGTATTATATCATAATATGAAGATCTCAATACAGAAATACAGCATTATATCATAATATGAAGATCACAATTCAGAAGTACAGTATTATATCATAATATGAAGATCACAATACAGAATTACAGTATTTTATCATAATATGAAGATCACAATACAGAAGTACAGTATTATATCATAATATGAAGATCACAATACAGAAATACAGCATTATATCATAATATGAAGATCACAATACACTACATTGATTTATAGCTACTGTAATTCATTATTGCATTACAAGTTATAATGATGTAAGACATTGAAGGCTAACAGAAGCTGTTCAGGAAAAGGTTATGCCGTTTCTGCATTATTTCTTAGCTGGCTATTGATAGCAGAATGTGTCCAATGTACCACCCTTACATGTGTCTCCCCAACAATGTCCAATCTTTGAAAACAAAGGATCAAGGGCTGTGATTCAACATATGTTATATTTAGGAGTACTCTTTCTCAGTAAAGTACAGATTCTAGTAGTTTTGTTGGGTTGAGTCCAATCCAGGATTTGAACCCAATGGTCTCAGAGTCAGCCGCCTAACCAGCTCAGCCACTGCGACTTCCACAAAAATTGAAGTCAGACAACTGGTAGTCTAGACCATGAACTATAATATTATGTCATTTTTAGACTTGCACAGTTATGTCCGTTGGGCATCATTTCGACCTTCCCTTCGTCATCGAGCTGAAATTCCATGATATAAATGATATTCTGCACACAGTAGTGTTATACCAAATCCTCGCTCTGTTTAATAACTGCCTGGCATGTGTTCAGGTTATGAGATACGAGTACAGTTATGACTGTAATTACAGCTTCAGGAAAGGACATTTTAATTGGACATGTCGAATATTTTTGTTTGATGACAGTAATCGTGATTGACGTTTATGTCTCCAGGCCAGTTAACTTTGAGACATTGGTTGAATTAAGACGGATTTTGTTTGACGGCCATTTTCACTTTGATTGCCCATCTGGGGCTTGTTGACACAGAGCTGGAATTTGACCATTACCATGGCGATGATAATGCAGTTTGATATTTCCCATGATGACAGGGGAAGATTATGTAGTCGCTGTTATGAGGAAATTACTCCATGTTATAGTTCTTGGAAATCATACAAATGGGTTGCCATGGCAATCAGTGACACAACTGAGACTGATATCTGTATCTTGTAAATCAGGGCTTTGTGAGTCTGAGTGTTCAACTTTATGGTCACAGGATGTCTATACTGCTAAAAATATGTAAGGGAATGCTGATGCTTTGTTTCATGATAATGCTTCGTCTTTAACAGGAATATCTCTGAGTGATATGATGGGTTATTGAAATGTTTTTGTCCATTAATCTTCATGTTATGTTATTAGAACTCTGCAGAAATTTATTTTAAATGGAAAAAAAATTGCCCTTTTTTGTGATTTAAATATAAATTAAACTTCACTAGCCATGCTTGATGTTCTGGGAGGAGGGAATAAGTGGGTGTTGGCAGGGAGAGATGTTTTCAGGTAACGTTACCATGAATTATGTCAAACGTTCCCTCTGGATTGTGGTTGCCTTTATCCTGTGGGTACCACTGAGACATACAGAAATGGAAATGAAAATTTTAACTAAGTCATAGCAGGGAGGGAGGGATGTTTTCAGGTAACGTTTCCATTTTTTGTCCACAACTAAAGATGAAAAAACAACACATTCCAACCAATATAATATAATATAAGCTCCTATGTTAATTTTGTTTTTTGAAATCAGTTTTGTATCTGTTGCATGACTGAAAAAGTGAACTGCTCTCACCCTTCCTTCCAACCTCCTCAATATAATTGTAGGTCCAAAGCATCTGATATTGAAAACAGGTCACTCCTAAACTAAGACAATGATGGAATTGGTGGATCTGATTTCTAATTTCTGGAATGTTTGCAGTAGAGATTCCAATCAGAGGTCTCAGTTCCACAGGCATGTGCACAGTTCTGTGCCATTAATCCAGCAAAAGAATGGCCATTCCACTTTTACTCAAAACAGAATCAGCCTCTGATCACATAATCCAATCAGGACCAAGTCAATTCAAAGCATGCATAAAATTTTCGAGGTCTGTGAATTCTATGACCATGTGGAGGGATTAAATGACCAGTTGGACAATCCAGGACGGTTTATCTGGTCACTTCAACAATGGCTGCATGTTGAAGTTGTCAGTTCCAGATGGACGTGACCAGACTGGACAGTGAGCCCTGAAGGACTAACCTGAATGGCAGTGTTTGAGGAACATGGTCCATGAATGGTGAGGTGTGATGTAGAATCGTAATCCCCGTGAAGATGTTGACTCAGGGAAAGTCACGGGACACTGTACACACAGACTCCCTGACAATACCTTGTATGATGTAATGTGATTAGGATGTTGTACTCCACACATGACCTTGAAGGCTGACCTTGAGAGAGGTCTAAGAGATTGTTGTTTTCTGAGTCAAAGGGCTGTATTCCATTGCATCAATGAATTCATGTTTTAAAATATCACATTCAGCATGATTCTGGTTTCATTGCATTGTCCAGTCACGTATGCCTGTCATCTGTCTGCTATTAGTCATCTAAATTTGTACAGAGTTCTCTCCTTTGGAAATACCACAGCCCTATGATCACAGGTTTGAATCCCAAATTTGACCTGATTATGTTTCTATAGTTTTTTCAGACGTGTAAAATCTTCAGTCTTGAAAACAAGCTCTTAGTTTCTGAATATCTATAATTTTGATAGAAATTATTCCTTTTAAATTGAAAAAGAGCTCCAGTGAGGAGGGAGATTTGCTTCATTTAGGGATTCAGCATTGCAGAGAGGGCTGGATGGAAGATAGTCTGTCTCACAGTCTCTGAACCACAGTATTTTCATCGCTGCCTAGCCCTTCCTGCAATGCTGAATCCCTAAAGCCATAGATCAATCAAGTCTAGATTTCCCCAGGTTCTGATTCTCCCATCTCACAGGGGCTCCTTTTCAACGTTTATTTCAAATGGGTCTATTTGTTATAATTATTGGCGTAAATATTCCCTCTGGGTTGTGGTAGCCATTTTCTCCTCCTCTTTGTGGGGTATTACAGACTATCCCCGGTATAGTTATAGAATTTTGAATTAAGGAAAGGTAAAATTATATATATTCAGAGACTAAGTGTTAGTCTAGGTGGTAGGGAATATCATCATTTCAAGCTCTGTGAGACAGTCTAAAGGCAAACCAGTGATTTCAGAGCCTGTATTTTTAATGATTTGAACAAAAGGTTTAGCTGTCGTCTGCTCTTCCTCCTCCATGACAGTTCAGCAGTTGAAGTTTTTCTAGTATGTTGAGAAATCCATGTCTGAAGCTGTCCACATGTGTCGAGCACTCCATGACCCAGACTACCTGCGCCCTGTTGCTTGCACTTGGCTTGGGGGAGGGGCATGGGGGAGATTGGGGGCGGAGGGGCAAGGGAGGGAGATAGCGATATGGAAGGGAGTTACTGTCAAGTGTTGATGTGATTGGTAGAAACCTTGAACTTATCATTGGTGCTTATCAGAAAAGGCCAGTGTGAAGAACATATTCTCCTGTTAACATATTCTTGACATCAGAGTCAATTCCTTACCCTACCATAGGTTTAAAGTTTGTAGGTTCCATAAATTGTAAATTTAGTACTGGATGGTTTCAATATATATTTATGCAAAATTATAATCATGTAATAGCAGATAATCACAAGGTCACACCACTGGAATATTTCTAGACTAATGCTTAGCCTCTGAATATGTATAACCTTAATAGAAACAAATAATTCCTTAAATTAAAAAGGAGCCCATGTGAGATGGAGATTCAGACTACTGAAGTGAGTTAGTTTTCTTGCAGATGATAACAGACCTTGTTCTTAAGAATATCTAGACTTGCTTCATTTAGATATTTGGCATTGCAGAAAGGGATGGTGGTAGAGAAACTAATACATTAGAAAGACTACTACACAGAGAATTGGAGAATAGCTATTGAGCTATAAGAAAATAGAGATTTCATTGTCTTTTTGTGATCAACTACTGAATTTCCTTGCAAAATATTTGCTTGAGATTTTGATAACTATCATTATGTAATGAGACAAGAGTTCAGAAGAGTTTTACAGTTTCTAAGACCTGTGAAGGTTCGTGTTAGAATGAACCTTCAGTAACTCGTAAGAGGCGACTAACGGGATCGGATGGTCAGGCTCGCTGGCTTGGTTGACACATGTCATCAGTTCCCAATTGCGCAAATCGATGCTCATGCTGTTGATCACTGGATTGTCTGGTCCAGACTCGATTATTTACAGATCACCACCATATAGCTGGAACATTGCTGAGTGCAGCATAAAACTAAACTCACTCACTCACAACAGTTTCTAAGAAAGTTTCCACTGTACAAATTGTCCACAGCATACCTCAAAATCTGTCAATATTTCCAGCCAACGGTTATGGTTTCGTAAATAAAACATCTATTGTTCAAGTCTTGCTGCAAAATAATATATTTATGAAACACAAACACACAAGGATAATAATAATTTTTTCGTATATTGTCTTTCTCTGAATAATGTTTGAGATGTATTTGCATACACTACAGTAACTTTAAAGACTGTGTATTAATACACTCCCTGAGTAAACTGCCCAGTTTGTGATATAGTGCCAAATTATTTGCATCTGTGTTTGTTCAAAGCAGCTGTCCCACGTCAAGAAACCCTTGTCTAAACTTTATAGGAATGTTATGCAATATTTTGTCGATCAAGCAGTTGGTGCCTCCATTTAAGGAGCTTATTAAATCTTTCATTTGAATTTATGATATTGTAATGACTGTTTTATCATATTGGTTTTGATGTAAGTTAGACTTGCACAAGTCTCAGAGGTAATAAATCTCGAGAAATATACTCCTGATAAAAAAAGACTTTGTAAGTGTGTGCTTGTTCCCCAGGGGCTCAGATGACACTGCCATCTGTGGCATGGAATTTTGGAGTTGCATCCCTTGGCTGAATCAGGATCCAAACAGTTTGGGTTCAAGTCCCAGATCATTCTGATTATTCTCAGTTTTTCAGCATGTGTCAGGTTATAGATAGACATATTTGAACTGACTAAGTTAGGCCTGTCACTAGTTGACATGGCAAGAGAGAGGTATGTTCTTTTTAAAAACTGTTAAATTTGGTCTGTCTCTTGGAGACAAAATACAATAGGAGTCATACTCAAGTTTAGAATGATTTGGCAAATCTAGATTGACTCAGCTCCAGGAATTAATGAATGTCCTTGGCTTCATTTGTTTTATAGATAAATATATTTGTATGTATTATCAAATGTGATAACATGTTTCCGGGACTAAATGACTATGTTAAACCTAACTCAGTAATAAGGGGACCTGTACAGTTATAAGACTCTTTAAACCAACACTCACTCTCACTCTCTCTCTCTCACACACTCACTCACTCACTCACTCACTCACTCACTCACTCACTCACTCACTCACTCACTCACTCACTCACTCACTCACTCACTCACTCAGATCCAGGTAAGAACTGGTGTTCATCACCCAATACTTCTAACATGCAACTGACAAGATCAAGTGATGATGCTCGCTGACTCGGTTGATGCATGTCATTGTATCAAGGTCACACAATCGTCCAGACTTGATTATTTACAGACTGCTTGATATAAGCTGAAATATTCCTGAGTGCAGCTATAAACAACAAAACCCACTCACGCTCTCTGATTACAAATCAGGTGTACAAACACACCTGTATTCTGCCTTTTATCAGATACAATTATCTCAACATCAAAGGCTGCTAGGTAGATGGGGAAAGGTGTCTGCTGAAAGGAATATTGATGTTCAGTGATTGCGCTTCAGTTATTGTCATTGATTTAACAACAAGCAGAACTTTAACAGCCTGAAGATTATTCAGTATAAATTAATCAGAGACTTATTGCAAGAGAGAGTGAGTATAGTTTTATGCCACTTTTAGCAATATTCCAGCAATATCACGGCGGGAACATCAAAATGGGCTTCACACATTGTACCCATGTGGAGGGTTCACCAGGTTCAAAATACTGGGTTCATTTCACGTAATATTCTTCTCAAGAGATGTATTCTGTCTGATGACAGCATGAAATCTGTCATGGGTTGACAGATAACTTAAGTCTTAAGAACGAAAATGTTCTTAAAACTTCTTGAGTAATATATATAGACCAAAGTATATTCATGTGTTTATTAGTTGTCAGACAAATAGTCCTAAAACATCTTGTGTGGTCGCACTGTTTTAAAATTAAGGTGTGCTGTTGTGGTTGGAGTCAATTCTTTGTCGAGAATCTACAGCCCATGGATCACTTTAAACTGATATGATTATAAGTCATTTGCAAAAATTATAAAGAAATTTTTCTATGATGCTGTGCTAAGAGATCATAGGTGCCGACAGTACTTTATCAGGCAACGATGTACACTTTTTGCATTACGTCACACTGAATTGACGTCGCCATTCCAGTCTGCCCCCTTGTAATCAAATGTACCTTTGGTGATGGATGTCACAATACATGTCAACTGTCATTGCCTAGTACAGTCTTCTACAGTACAACTATCTCGGTAGCATCCCGCTTCTTGGTTTGCAGTTGCTTCACTAGGCTAACATCACTTGTGAAAAATTACATTTAACACTTTTATGGAAAAAAATGGCTCCGAAACAACAATAGGACAACACGCCAGTTATCCCTGAACGAGGATTGTTCATTTTATATTAAACATGCAAATCGATCGTCGAACTTGGGTATAGGGGCGAAAGACTAATCAAATTGTTTATTATATTTGTTTTGTGCCTTACATTAATCGTTGGTAAGTATTAAATTTGTTTTCCTAAAGTGAGGTAGAGCAAACTGTATTTGTAAAATATATGACCGATAACGTTTAAGTCAAATATATTACCGGTAAATGTTATACCTGGAAGTAGAATCAACGAGCTCTGGATTAACAGACTCAAGTGATTTCCCCATTGCTTTAGCCTCAATCACCTGGTGGTGATTTATTGTGTCGGATTACCTGCCCATTAGGAACACATGCTTGAGCCTCCTGACTCTGTAGTGGCCAGATTTCACCAATGGGATTAGTTGTGGACTTACATAGCTAGCCAGCAACCTCGGGGAGAGATTAGACTTACACAGCTTGAGAGGACAAATCACATCTCTGTTCTTGCCTTTGGTTGTGGTGATGTCTGAATGTCAAGTTCACCTCACGGTTCGTCCATCTCATTACACAGCGTTTGATGGATGATATACGGCAAAGGTGGTATGGTGATTTATGTAATCAGAGATAGTAATGTTTGTCAAGTGTCTACAGGTCACTGATAAGGGTGTTCAGCGAGTGAGTATGGTTTAACGCCACTTTCAGCAATATTCCAGCAAAATCACAGTGGGGGATACCAGAAATGGGCTTACACATTGTACCCAAGTGGGGAATGAACCCGGGTCTTCGGCCTGATAAACCAACACTTTAACCACTAACCTACCCTACTGCCCCTAAGGATGTTCAGCAGATGTGCTATGGAATTCAGATGTTCCAACTAGGAAATGTTTTCTGGATAAATAGACAATGTTTAAACAAAGTTCTTTCAGCATGTTCAGATCTATTATTTTTCATGTGTCGGTCCAGTTTACTGGGTTAACAGTACATTTCCCCTTGAACTTAAATGATAACAAAATTATAAAGGGGAAGTTGGGTGGCCTGGTGGTTAAAGCATTTGTTTGTTGCACCGAAGATCTGAGTTTGATTCCCCACTTGGGTACAATGTGTAAAGCCCATTTCTGGTGTCCTTGTCATGATATTACTTGAATATTGCTAAAAGCTGCGTAAAACCTACTATACTATATACAAACTCATGGTGCTCTTTTATTATTTATTTGTAAGTGTTCCTGCGAGCCACTTCAAACTTTCTTTAACACGGCCATTACAATATACACCATTCTCTGGCCCTTATATGCAACAATTGTCAAACCCTAATAACAGATCAATACCATAATCATACATATAATTTATAGTAATGACTAGTGGTAAAGATTAGTTTGAAGTAGTTATCATAATGTAATCCTCAATGGCACTGATACTGTTATGATGGTTCCAATCAGTTGAGGCTGGAAGAAAATTGAACATCCTTGCAGAAATATTAGATCAGGGTTTGTTGTCCGATGAGTGTCGTATCTTTCTGTCTGTTCTTCTTGTGAACAAGGACCGTTGGGGTAGTTTAGTGGTTAAAGCGTTCGCTCATCATGCAGAAGACCCGGGTTCGATTCCCCAAATGGTCCATTTCTGGCGTCCCCAGCCGTGATATTGCTGGAATATTGCTAAAAGCGGCTTAAAACTAAACTCGCTCACTGACTCACTCTTGTGAACAAATACATAAGCCTACAAGTTATACTTGTTCCCAAAGGATTTGCTTGACTAAGATTGATTGTGTATATTAGTTTTGTTTCTAACTGTACTATTTTGTGACTACATTAAAATAATATTGTTTTGTATTTTTATGTTAATTTCATTCAGACATCTGACCAAATGTCAGAAATCTAAACCAAACTGAAAACATTCTACAAAAATTAAAGTGAGTTTTAATTAGGGCCTTGATTGAAACAAAAGCATTGACACTGTACAATTATAATAAAAGAGCAATAAAATACAAATTTAATGTACGTTAGATTTGCATTGATGAAGAATATAGCTTTGAACGACTTTCCTGTTCTACTAAATATTGGGTGGTGGGGTAGCCTTGTGGTTAAAGCGTCCGCTTGTTACGACGAGGACCCAGGTTCGATTCCCCACATGCATATGGGTACAATGTGTGAAGCCCATTTCTGGTAAATCTAAACTCACTCACTCACTCTACTAAATATGTTCAACTATGGGTTATGTGTCTTCGTACATTTGGAAGAAGAAGTTTGATGATGATGATGATGATGATGATGATGATGAAGAAGTAATGAATATTTGATGATCTTTGTAGACTTTTCTATTCCTCCTTAGAGTATTGTAATTGAGAACTTCAGTATTATGTCTTTGCATCAGTCCGGTGTATCTACTTTTGGCATATCATGATTTACCAAAGTTAACAGTTGTTTAACTTCGAAGAATGATTGTATTCTCATGTAGAATATTATTTGATTTTTTTTTGGTCTTTAAGACTATTCTGTTTCAAGGTAACCTTTTCAGTAGTGTTTTCGTCTCATGTTTGCTGTTGTGAAATGACATGTGATTAAATAGTTTCTATATATATAGCACAATGAAGCACAACAAAGCACAATGAAGCATGATGTCAACCTAGCAACAGACTATTTTGGGACAAAACGATTTCTTGAGCACTATGTGAAGATAAAAAACTATATCGAATTCCTTCAGCAAATTAAAAGTTAGTTGTGAAGAAAATGTCAAAAACAAGCTCATACCTTTGACTTCTCTGTTTCAAAAAGCTCTTCTGAACTTCTGTAAGTTAGTAAGTATATCCTGACTGGTACCCATATATACAACCTACACTCGAGGATATCTTTTTTTGTGAAACTGTAAAAATAAGAATGAGATAAGGCTTTGATACAGATTTAAATACTCTTTAGAATTCCGACTAACGGAATCGGGTGGTCATGCTTGCTGACTTGGTTGACACGTCATCATATCACAGTTGCGTAGATTGATGCTCGTGATGTTAATCACTGGATTGTCTGGTCCAGACTCAATTATTTTCAAGCTACCATCACTGCACTGCACTGCACTGCACTGCACTGCACTGCACTAACCCATGCTGGAACGAGGCGACTAACAGGAACAGGTGGTCATGCTTGCTGACTTGGTTGACACGTCATCATATCCCAGTTGTGCAGATTGATGCTCGTGATGTTAATCACTGGATTGTCTGGCTACCATCACTGCACTGCACTGCACTGCACTGCACTGCACTGCACTGCACTGCACTAACCCATGCTTGAAAGAGGCGACTAATGGGAACAGGTGGTCAGGTGACATCGTATCCTAATTGCAAAGATTGATGCTCATGTTGATGATCACTGGATTGTCTGGTCCAGACTCGATTATTTACAGACCGCTGCCATGTAGCTGGAATATTGCTGAGTGCGGCTTTAAACAACAAACAAACAAAATACAACATTACACTATCTGGTACCCATAAACATAAACTCTGCTTGTCCAGACTACATGAACTCCAGACCCAGACATGTTTTATTTTATTTTTATTATTATTATTTATTTTTCTATTCTTATTTTATTATTTTAAAAATGTTTTGTTTTGTTTTTTGTCATAAGAGTCGACTAACGAGACACACATTGTCAGATCAGAAAAAATGATCAAAATCCTGCATTTATTAAAAAAACTTCTTTCCAAAAATGGATATCAGATATCACAAACCAACAATGCAACAGCACTATTATGCTTCCCAAGTTAGGGGCAGCATGACCATGTTTATCTAGTAGGCCATGGTTGGCAGTGAACATGAAAGGTGTTGATAGCAGTTGACATGTTTGATCACAGTAGATTCAGATGTCATTGGTGATGATGGATTGGCTATTAATTTGATTTTAATGAGGCAACAAGTGTCAATTACACAGTGGGACTGTGAGGTGAAGTCAGAGTTAGCTCACTGAAAATATTATAGTCGTGTTTGTTCGGAGATGACTGATCACTGATACAAATATCTGAAGATATGATTATTCTGACAACTTGAAAAAGGTATGTGTCCAGATTAAGAGGGTTCCACTGTATACAAGTTACAAGTTTACAACATAGACAGCTAGTTCTTAGAACACAGGCACAAAAGTTGATAGGATTGAAATTTTGTTGAACACGAAATACTATCTGGTACCCACATATACAACCAGATCGTTTTACACCTTTGGACAATGAAATATCCCTGGAAACTGAGACAAAAGATGAATTGGGTCTCATTAAAATAGAAAAATGAATGATTCACTCTGACAGTTTTGACAAGAACATCTTGACACTTTGGGTAAAGGTCAACCGATGGCTCAAGTGGCCATGGGTCAGGCCAAACAATCGGCTAGTTCACAGTACAGGACCATGGTCAGGGAGTTTGGACGAGGCAAAGGGAAGTTGGAGACAAGTATATTTTATCATTATATTTTTGTTTTCTTTCATTAGTTTGTTCTGCTGCCAACCATGTAACATTTAGATAAAACAGTTTAGTTTATTATTAAGGTCCGTTTCATAAACATTCCAACTATATTTTGCCGACTTCTTAGATATAAATTCTATACAAGGTTTTGTTTTTGTTTATTACACAGGTTTTTCTCAGCGATATTCGAGTTATATTAATTCAGCCTGTAAATAATTAAGCTCAGGAACATTTTCATTTGGTTTCTTTGTTCTGTGAAGCTGCACTCACCATTATTCCAGCTATACTGACAGCACTAATTATTCAAATCTTGACCAGACAATCGAACAGATGAGCAATTCCCCTTGTCTTTTGGGGACTGTGACACACAATCCACAAAATCAACATGACCATCCAATCCTCTTAGTCTCCTCATGGAACAAGCTGCAACTAAGGTTGCTTGGCACTTTCACTGGCTCCAGATTTGGAAAGTCCAATCAGCTAATCCTATTAGTGATAAATTTCAGAAGCTAGGCGAGGATGTTATAGTTCATATTAAGGCTGACAGGTAGATGCTTTTTCATTGAAGTGAACAATATATATTTGTTAATCTTCAATGCAAAGATTTTAGATGTTTATAAGAGTAACATATCTTAGTGTGTTAAGTTTTTTTTGTTAAGGAGTAATTATGAAAATAATTTAAAGCCTAAAACAGCACCTCATTAAACTGGACACTGTCGATATGGAAACCATGTGTTTTGCATTTATACCTGGGTATTTACTTGTAATAAGATCTGTATCAAGTTGAAGGGATGTTTATAGTCTACCAATGATTGTTAATCCGAAAATTAAATTTATCTACTCCATTTCACATAAACATCTGCTGTTTAAATGAAAAGGGTTTGGATGTTTGCTGTTCATGATGCTGGGGTTTTTTAATGTATAAAGTATCGTAGAATGTTTACTTGTTTGAATTGACACAATTATGTAACTATCTGCAAATGATTCATTTACCCAGAAATTCATTAAACCTCTAAGTTTCACTTAAAATTGTGTTGTCTGGATTAACCAAGTTCAGCTGTATATGGTTTATGATGTTTTCTGTTTTAGTTAATAAATTTATGGAAGGATTCTTACTTGTTTGAAATTTGCAGTATCTGCTGAAGACTTAAATGAAATGGTTTGAATCATATTTTCCTCCCAGAAAAATATTTTAAAATTAATTATGTGTCAGAGAGGTATTAGGCCTTTAAAAACAAGTTTGCTGTCTACTAATGTTGTCAACTACTGTTGTCAGCAGACTTTTATAAATGTTTTCTCTCGTTTCAATCAGCAGTGAACTAATTCTAACTTACTGAGCAGCATAGTGTAGGCAAGGAAAGACAACTCTTCCATTAAAAACAGTCATGACAGTTATGAAACTATTATTATGATAATTCTCTACAAACCTTTTTCTTTAAATTTAATTATTACAAAATTATGATTATTGTTTTTCCAAGACAAAGTGACCATCTTGAAGTAAATTCTGAAAATGCATGGTGATAAGGAACATCTTGTTAACTGTCAGGACCTTAGGTTGGAAAGCTGTCAATGTGTGAAGTATGTCTGGCAGTCAACAGCGACTTGCTGTTACCTGACGGAGACTGTTGTTCAGCGCTCACCTGTACGAGGAAAAGGCACTTGTCACACCTGTGAGGGGAAACACTTTCTGAGGTAAAACAAACTGTGTATGGGGAAGAGGATTTTCTACCACGAGGATTGTCATGGGAAGATTTACTGCTGCCAGGATTGTCATGGGATCATACAGTCCAGGATATTTGTCTCTAATCGACAAGACAGGCATGGAGGAAAAACTTGTAGTTTCACATGCTTGATAAGGAAAATATCATTTTATTTGGTGTAATATTTTATTTGGGACAAAAATATTGTCAAAATTTGATTATTGTAATAACATTATTCTTATTTCATATATATATTTTTTATGTTTGGGCTTGAAAATATTTTTGAATAGATTGAAGCTTGTTGTGCTATACTGTTTTCAGTCATATAGCATATTAGAACACTGAGCCTATAGTGACTGAGTAAGTTTAGTTTTACGCCGCTTTTAGCAATATTCCAGCAATATCATGGCTGTGGACACCAGAAATGGGCTTCACGCATTGTACCCATGTCGGGAATCGAACCCGAGTCTTCCGTGTGATGAGCGAACACTTTAACCCCTGGACTACCCCACCACCCCAAGACTGTAGTGATATTATTAGGTAATAATTACGCATATTCATAAGGAAACTGGTTACTCTTTGAAATTGTTTAGGTTCAACAAAATTAGTGTTTTGTTACATTAAGAATCAATAATTTTACAAGGAACTATGGCTGTGTTAATGAAAAGATAATTGAGCAAAACAAAAATAGAGCATCATAATTCTTTATTGTTATGTACTGGTAATAATAATGTAAGTTTGATGTTGGACAATATTGATGTACACCAAGGTCATTAAGCGGGATCAGCATGAGTCAAACCAGATGTTGAGTGAAATTTATTGATATACGACACACCTTTGACTGCATCCAAATACTCCATAAAGTTTACTACATAGCATATAGATGTATATTGAGTTAAGCCACAGCTGGTGCAGAGTTTTAACATGGAAATGTTAAGACCTCCAAAATGAGGTATTAGTTGTTCATGATTTTCAAATGTCATCAGTGAATATGATTGGAATTTTTTACAGTTTTTTGTTAACAATTTCCTTTATTAAGAATATTTTTTTTATTAAAGTTAATATTTGTAGATATATTATAAAATGTGGGTAGATTATTGACACTGTTTGTTTGGATTTGTCCTGGAACTACAATCTACAATGTACATAGAAGGGCGAGTCTGAAGGATTCATTGTTGGGTGTAAAATGTCAATCGTGAATGCCCTCATTTGTGAGGTGTTAACTTCTCCTTATATCTATGTGTGAACAGAGACCATATAAATGTGTAGTCTCTGGTGTGAACAATGCCTCAGATACCAACAATTCTCCAGTTCGTTACATTCCTCATTAAGGATGATTAAAAGCCTCTTTTACGAGGTATTGACTTTACCCCACCGAACGCCACTAAAGCGGTCAGTGTAATTAAGGACAATTTCCTCGCCCATGTGACCATGATGCAGGAGAAGACAGTTGTCAAAGTCAAAGCTTTGAGTCATCAACACCGTGACATGGAACTCGATAACTACATCGTAGAATGAGAAGAAATATGATGAATCTGATCATCCCCAACACAACAGGCCAGCCATTGGCTGTGTTTATTTTGTTAACTGACTTAAACACAACACAAGCATGTTGACACATGTGATAGAGGGGGACTGTCCAATCTGGAGGAATCTACGCTAATTACGGCCTTCAGCCATGTCACCGGAATCAATGCATGCCTAACTGTTGTTATGCTTCCCTGTGATTAGATAGGTCCTCGCTTGCCAGTTGCAGTTTGCAAGGCCTCTGACAATTGAAGCTGTGAGAGCTGTTAATTAAAAGACAGAGATCAGTTAACTGCTCTCAGAGACTGCCTCGGTTGGTTGTTTACAAGATGGGCAGTGGGGGTTGGATTGCCGATACAGCTGGCCCAGGATAACTGGAGGGAGATGATTTGATGGTCTCCGAGCCGGACATGGTTAAGTAGACTGTTGATACAACATACCCCATGCATCTCTCGACTACACAGGTATGTGGCCGCATCACAAAGCACGTTCCGGATTACAGGGATTTGTAAATGAGATTATCTGCGACAGCTGATAAGGAACTGTGAAAGGGTGTGCGTTAGCTACTCTGTCAAATAGACCCACTAACGAAGGTGATTTCTGGTGGAGAGCTAAACTGTTTCGATCACATGTTCTGGTGGAGAGCTAAACTGTTTCGATCACATGTCCGTGGAAGTTAGTTACATTGTGTGTGGACCGACTTTAGTTTGTTACAGTGTTACAGATCTTCTGTAACGGATGACTCACAGGTATATCTGTTATCATAACCAGCATTTTATCATGGATCATGAAATATTTCAGGATTATGGAAATATTCCACTGAAATTTGAAGTAAATATTCCCCAGCCTGACTTTGAAGGGATTTGTTTGACAAGAGCTGTCATCGTGACTGACAAGTGTTGAAATGTACATTCGTCAAGGTATGTAAGTTTCACACACCTGTGTGAAGCAGTGTAGTAGTGATGATTGGTGCTGTTACCAGTTTTCTCAGTGGATCAAGAAGATTCTGTGTCCACTTTTCAACACTCTAAATGGTCAGCCTTATTGTCAGCTGGTTTGGTCAGCTTTTGTGTAGTGACTGGCCTCATTCACTGGAACCATTTCACCATGGAAACCATGTAACATATTACTCTGGAAGATGGGCTATGGATCCATAAATGTGTATGGTGCCGTCTTGAGATCTCCAAGACAAGATAAGATGGTCAAGGAATTCTAATCAGTCATATCCAGGGCTTAAATATTAATGTGGAATGCTAACAATGCTCTTCATAATTTGTAATGTGATAATCCTAAAGATCAAGTCATGTTTTGAAGACCGTTTATTAAATATTTACTAAATTAATTCAAATATAGATTTAAAACCATGCTGTAAGATTTTATGATAAAGCATAATAATTTAAGAAATGCATTCAGTCTGAAAAGTTTACAGTAGAGACAAAATTGATAATGCTAAGAAGTAAGAAGTTAATGGATGAAAGTTTATAAATTATTGATTTCAACTTTTAGTTTACATTATTTAGATGTTGTAACATTTTTTAAAGGTGAAATAGTTTATGCATAATGATATTTAATGTAACTGTTTGCTATACTCTGCCAAAGTAAGAATTCCATAATACTGAAAGTGAAGTCATAATTGAATAAAAGTTTAAATAATATATTAACTTGAGAAGCTATTAATATTTGAATATAAAACAACTTTCTTAATGGGACAGAATAGTTTAGCAAGTGTGTTGAATTTACAATACTGTGCAAATGTTATGATTCAGTACTACAAAAAGCAGAGTCCTACATGGAGGACAGTATTAAAAAAATCAACTTGATAAATTAAAAGTATTTGCATTTTGGATATGGTGCATCTTCTTTTAAGAAAACGGAATTTAAAGGCAATGTGGTGGTATTTGTGGGGGACACTTGCCTCTGGTAATTATTTAGATGGGGTGATCACGTCAGACTTATCAAATATTTATGTAATTGGTATGAGTAGATAGGCTAAGACTACCAGAAACTCAGGCAATATAACGGCAGTTAACACGAATGTCAATCAATTCAAGCTCACCAAGGCCAAGAGAATTTGTTTTCTTGTTTTATTGTAAAGCCTGTCAAAAAAAACCCATATCAATCATTTTTAACATGTTAATTTAAAATGTGCTTATTTTGAATATGCTTTCAATTTTATGTAAAGAAATTCTTTTAAAAAATCTAACCTTAAAAAGCTATGAAAAGTTTTGGTATTTGGTATTGGTTATAATGCCAACATCTTGGCAAATTAACTAGGAATATAGAAAATGATCAATTTAACCTACAGTCAACTGATTAATCAAATGTCTGCCTATAGTTTGTTTGTTTGTAGTATGAGAAGTGTGACTGCTTGAAAAATATATAATGTTTGATTTTCATGTTTTTGATCATGGTATTTTTTTATTAGTGTGTTTATAACATTTTATTTTTTTAATTTGATAAAACTAGTTGTTAGGTTTCAGTGTGGAGTTTCATCAGCTACAAGATAAAAATAATAATTTGATTTATTCTTCGGTCAAACGTAGGAATTGTTTTGAACTATTGGTCTGGTAAACATCAACTTGGTCATGTATTTTGTAGTCTGTTTTTCATCCATTTCATGTCAACATTTATTTGAGAAACCTTGGCAACTATTGATCATATTGATCAGTTGCCGTGGTGATGCTCTCTATCCTGTTGAAACAGGAAGTCAGCAGCAACTCTGACATAAATAATTATGACCATTTGGTCACAAAACTGTGACAGTTGCATCATGACCTTTTGACCCCTGACAGTTCCTCTTTAAACTGTGCAAGATGCAATTAATGTCAATTTCATACGTAGTAATGCTATATAATCAGTTAATGGCTGTCAGTGGTAATAGCATATCACCACCTATTGGAATTACAGGATGACTTTGCTGGGCAATTGGCGGTCCGAGCAAGTTTGAAAATGCAAAAAGAAATATTTATACTTTAGGTTACTTTACAGGACCCGTTGTTAGGCTTTAATTGTGGACCCGTGAAGATCTAGGTTAGAATTGATCTTCAGCAAGCCATGCTTGTCGTAAGAGGCAACTAATGGGATCAGGTGGTCAGGCTCGCTGACTGGGTTGACACATGTCATCGTATCCCAATTGTGTAGATCGATGCTCATGCTGTTGATCACTGGATTGTCTGGTCCAGACTCAATTATTTACAGACCGCAGCCACATAGCTGGAATATTGCAGGCTTGCTGACTTGTCAGGGGCAGCAGGGTAGCCTTATGGTTAAAGTGTTCGCTCGTCATGCCAAAGACCAGGGTTCGATTCCCCCCATGGGCACAATGAGTAAAGCCCATTTCTGGTGTCCGCTGCATGTCCATGCATTTCATCTTATCCCAGTTTTGTAGAAAGATGTTCATGATGTCAGTCACTGGATTGTCTGGTTCAGACTGCATTATATACAGATCACCATTATATAGCTGCACTATTGCTGAGTGTGGCATTAAACTACAAACTTGCAACCCTTATGTTTCATCACAGTTTGTAACAGGTGTCAAGAAACCCATATTGCATTTTGATAAAAAATTAGTTGTTTTGGTATGTTATTGATGTGTATTTTCACACACTTATTCAATAAACATTCACAACCTGCTTTAATCAATCCAAATATCTCGGTTAAACATGATGAATAAAATGACCAACTTGCTGACCCATACCTGTTGGATCCATTTTGCCTAAAATTATGATTGTCTAAAACCAAAGTTTAAATGTTAGAATGTGAATCAATTTAGCAAATAATTATTAAGGTTGTACAGAGTTCACAGTTTCCTAGTCTGCTGGTTCATTTCATAAGGGTAGCTAGTTGATTGGATAAGGCATTCACCCATCACTCTTATTGACCAGATTTCCATTCCTTACATAGGGACCCGTGAAGATCCGGGGTAGAATAGGTCTTCAGCAACCCATGCTTGCCACAAAAGGCGACTATGCTTGTCGTAAGAGGCGATTAACGGGATCGGGTGGTCAGGCTCGCTGACTTGGTTGACACATGTCATCGGTTCCCAATTGCGCAGATCGATGTTCATGCTGTTGATCACTGGATTGTCTGGTCTAGACTTGATTATTTACAGACCGCCGCCATATAACTGAAATATATTGCTGAGTGGGGTGTAAAATTATACTCACTCACTCACTCCTTACATAGGTACAATCTGTAGAGTCCATTTCTGGTGTCCCTCGCTGTAATATTTTGTGGAATATTGCTGAAAGTGGCATAAAATCATAATCACTCAAGTTTTATGATGTATACAGAATTGGCAGGTTAAGATTAATCTTAAACCAAAACAAATAGTTTCGTCCAGTTTTAATTTAATATTGCTAGAAACAAGGAGAAAATGTTCTCCAAACAGAGGGATGCGGTCACCCCAATTTAGTGATTGGTCAAGATGCTCATTTCTCATCTTCACCCTTTGATATGAATAGAATTTGATTGAATTCTAAAGAACTTTTGAACAATAATATCATGAATAGGCATGATGTATGTTAAAGCTTCTTCTGACAGCATAATGAATACGATGACAAGAAAATATAATCTTTTATAAACTGGCGAAATTAATTTTTCTTTTAACACCAATAAGATCTGAGTCATTGGACTGCAGTTGGAGTGTACATATTTGATGTTTTTTTCTGTTTCTGATCGTCTAGGTGACAGCCGTAGAGTGTGGAGAAAGCTACAAAGAAACGTTTCAGACGGAATCTCACACTGTCAAAACTTATGTGTCCATGGTACATATCACACAAGCATGTCAAGAAGAAACATTTGTCAGAAAACTGATCAACATGGGAACCCTGTGACAAAACAGTTTGTTGTCTGTAGGTTGGCATGACAACAAGATTCTGATAAACAATATTGTGACTGTCATACTCAACGGAATTCCTCTACGCAGGATTTCAGAAAACCTGGAGAAAAAACTCTTCGCAAAGATTTAAAACCCATTGCGTGTGTCTGATTAGGGAGATCAGTACGGTGTACTTGATTTTGTTGAGAAAAGGATCATCGTAATTGTATATGGCATTGCCATGGTGATATGTCCTCTTTCAGTTGTTACATTTTCAGTTTCGTTTCGTTGAAAGTGTAGATGTGCTTGACACAGTCGTGAATGTGACGGACATTGTTGTCGGTGACGAAAAACATGGCATGCTAATTTTGTGGGCATGGTGGTTGTTGTGGAGTGTACCCAAACTGCATCTGGACAAGTGGAGAGTGTATTCGTTGTCCTAGGGAGAGTTTCAATGTCCTAGGAAGTGTTACTGTGTCCTAGGGAGTCTTTCATTGTCCTAGGAAGTGTTACTGTGTCCTAGGGAGAGTTTCATTGCCCTAGGAAGTGTTACTGTGTCCTAGGGAGAGTTTCATTGTCCTAGGTAGTGTTACTGTGTCCTAGGAAGCATTTCGACATCCTTGGAACTGGAAAATCAAAGCAAGACTTTAGTGAACTTGGGAGGGTTTCAATCTCAGATTCAATTCAGGATCCTAGGAAGCATTTCAAATGCCCTAGAAAGCACTGGATTGGATTGGATCTTGGTGAGTTTAGTGTCCAATGGAGTGTTTCAATGTCCAAAAGGGCATTTAAGTGTCCTGAGGAGTGTTTCACTTGTCCAAAGAAAAGTTTCAATGTCCTAGGAGCACTGTAAATTCTTGAATCCTTACTGATGATCAGACATACATGGGTCTGACCTCTCATTCTATATGTGAAACATTGAAATGTTCGCGTATATTGACAGAACACAGCCTCATTTTTTAAGAACGTTCAACTTTGTACCAAACTGTATGACTGTATACAGAACTGTATGTGTGTGACAGAGTAAAGGGCTGCTAAATCCAGATCAGGAGATACTGGAAGTATCACTTAATACAAAACAAAGTGGAGTGTCGCACTATATATTTGAAAGTGGAGTGCCGCTATACTCTCAACAGGATGCCTGATCTTTACACCTCTTGATACCGTACAGCCACACTCCCTTGGGTCCTATGTACACGGATCAGGAACTTCCCCCTCTACAGAATAGAATCGACTAATCCAGAATGTATGTCTGAAATGTATCAAATTCCTAGTCACTGTGTCATTTATTCAGTTAAAAAGTTAATGATTCATACTTGTATAAACAAGTTTCTGGTGACGAGGAGGGTAGATGAGATGGTGTGGGATATCATTGTCCCATGAAACCCAAGTCAGTCGACATTAAACATTCCACAGTGTACATGCATCAAGCTGTTAGATTTCTGTGAAAGTCGACGTGCAAATTGGGATTTCTATACAATCTCTGCCAAGACGAATGTGGACATCGCTCTTCAATAGTTTGAAACTGGACTATCTTCAAGCAAGCTAATACTTATATATCTAAGTATTTTGAATATTTGTAAACAAAGGATATATGTGTTGGTATGCTGGACTGTCATACTGATATGCTGAGTGGACAGTATGCAGCTGGGAGTTTTTCGGTTTCGGAGCAAACATTCTGATAAAATTAACAACAGAAAATACACCATGACTGTTTAGGTCAATATTCCATTTATTTCTGTGGGACATATCAGCACAGACATGATGCTCTGTCAACACAAGAGTCACAGTTCAAGAAACGTTTGTTGATTGCGTTGACAATAAATTTTTGTGGTAGTTGTGCATGATGTTCCTTGGAGATATTTTCGTGACGATGTCCTGTCAAAAAAATAAGTGGACCCGGAAATCTTCTTTTTCAGTCAGCTAAAGCTGATTATGGATGTTAGAGTCAGGAACAAAAGTTTTTGTGATATACGGTACCTTAGAAACAGCACATTACCTTCGTAAAGTCTCTGTGCCTTGCCCTGTCGGGGTCTGTTGAGGTCTGTCAGTGAGTGTGAGGTCATACACTGATGACGGAACTGTTGACAAGGGACGCGTGAGGATACTGGTCGGACAACACGATGTCAACTTAAAGCGGTATGTGTGGAGGATTAGCGATGTTTGGTCGAATGATCACCACCAGGGTCCGTTAGAATGCGAGACTCCTTCCTCAGGTGCCTAGGCAGTGCTAAACCCAAAGGGGCTCGCAAACTCCGGCGGACTGACTCGGATTATTATCACCCCCCGCCTGAGCCGGCGCCCCAGGCTCCGCCACGCCCACAGCAACAGGAACAA
The DNA here is from genome assembly GCF_003918875.1 of Haliotis rubra. Lineage (NCBI taxonomy): Eukaryota > Metazoa > Mollusca > Gastropoda > Lepetellida > Haliotidae > Haliotis > Haliotis rubra. Next base: position 1,864,861 of record NW_025767535.1, read on the forward strand.
CCACCACGACAGCCTCGACGTAAAGTACAGCCGCAACCACGGCCGGATCCAAGGTCACAGCCTCACATTCGGAATAAACCAATGAAGGGTATTCTCAAAAATCCTCTTGGCACCAATGGTTACTATGGATATCAGCCAATAAGATTTGAGGTAAATGTCACATTCATGAGCTAAGTGATGTATCAGTAATTATAAAAAATATTCATTGCAATTCTTACAATTTTATTTATGTTTATTTTATTGAAATTATTTTCATTTCAGATTTTCTAATGATTATTCACTTTTTGGCATGTCCCTTTTTTACAGGAGGGATTTATTGATACAGCCTAAAATGGATTTAAATTGTTTTTAAACTGTTAAGTCTTTGAACCGATATGTATGTGATGCGGATAAAATATTCAGCAGGAAATTATCCCGTTATTGATTTTTAGTTCATCACAGGCTTAGATAACATATATTATTAATTTCTGTTTCTGTACCATGTCATTTGTAATGCAAAAATCACATTTCATGGTCTGATTATCAACATATATCGGGTTTTCATGTGTCAAGGGAGGTAACTCTGTGTGTCTCGATGCCATCGTAGTCTTCTTGAGATGTGGTCGCGGGTCTGTGCTGCATTCTACCTGTTCTGCATTCCCTTCTCTATGGATTTTCTTGGTTCTGCATTCCCTTTGTTCTGCTTCATTCTTCTGCATCCTTTGCCAGTGGAGGACAAATACTCTTGAGATGAAGGTCCTTGCTTTTAATTGAACAGTTATCTCTCATTACTCACTATTGATTTTTGTGCTGGAGAATGTTGTTATATTCAAAAGTTAAATGGCTGTCAAGCCCAGAGTGGGAACAGACATCGGACTTTGCGAGAAATTATCAGGAATGTAAAATGGTATCTTCTGCGATACATCATGGTTTAAAAGGTGGATCTGGTTGGGGGGGAGTAAACGAGGGATCTGTATAATATGTTTGTCTCTCCATCTCTCCATGACAATTTTGGGTGGACCAGGAATCCTGTATCCAGTTCTTGTCTCTCCATGGGAATTTTGGTCAAACCAGGTTTCCAGTACCCCATTCATTTCTCTCCATTGGTGGGGTGGTGGGGTAGCCTAATGGTTTAAACATTCGCTCGTCATGCCGAAGACCCGGGTTCAATTCCCCACATGGGTAGAATGTGTGAAGAACATTTCTGGTGTCACCTGCCGTGATATTGCTGGAATATTGCTAAAAGCGGTGTAAAACCATACTCACTCATTCTCTCCATTGGTGTTGTGGGTAGACCTGTACCTCCTGTCTCCCCGTAAGTTTTCTAGGCAGACCTGGGTCGTAACATTACTACCTGTTGTAACTCTAAAGTTTACCATAGGCTTACGAATGTCGTCGCACTACGAACGTTTTGTAGATCGGGGCCCTGGTCTCCTGTACCCCAGGGGCGGTTGGGTAGCCTAGTGGTTAAAGTGTTGGCTCGTCACGAAGACCGGGTTCAATCCCCACATGGGTACATTGTGTGAAGCCCATTTCTGGTGTCCCCTGCCATGATGTTGCTGGAATATTGCTAAAAGTGGCGTAAAACTAAACTCAGTCAGTCAGTCCTGTACCCCATAGGTGTCTCTCCATTCAATTTCTGGATAGAATAGGTCTCGGGTTTCCCATTTTTCTCTCCACATGGGAATTCTTCCTTGTCTGACCATGGGGATTCCTCTATGTCATTCTATCTTACAAGCAGACTCATGATGATCAGATGGTTGGGAGTGCCATTGTGCTCTGCTGTGTGGATTTTGGTAACAATTAATCATTAATTTGCCTGTCCATACTAGATTAAGCATACCTTATATAGGGTGCTGTTTAATATGTTTGTTTGGGTTTGATAACTCGTATCAAATTGGATTCCCTCATGGCTAGAAAGAGACACTGAAGAGTTCAATGGGAAATTTGTCTTACATTTGCTGTAAAGACCACTAACTTCACTGAGTACAAAACATCAGAAAACCTTATATATGCAGTAGCCTAATGATATATATACTATTCACACTTTGCTAAGGATCAACTCATGGATTCAACAGAAAACTATCATGTGGGGTCAAATTTGGGTTAAATATCTAAGCTTATTGTAAGCATGGATCCTAGGTTTCAGTATGTCACTGCATCTTGTGGATCCCATTAATGCTGTTGACAGGTCAATCAAATCAAATCAAATCAAATCAAATTAGACATTTGTATAGACAAGATCGGAAACTGTTGATATTTTCCGATTTTCTGACATTTTCAGGTGTTGTGTACCTGTCAATGCCCCGTGCCATGACAAAATGGTTGATTGGTTCCATGAAAACCATTTTTTATTGTTATTCATGTACCAAGTGCATAAGGTTAGATTAAAGTGAGTGTTTGCCTAAAGAGGGGTTACCATAATATTATTATCCGTTTTTAAATGGATACAATTTAAAATCATAACTCTGCGTTTAAGTAAAGTTGTGAATTTTGGTGATCCTTAGCAAAGTGTGAGTAGTATATAGTTGTAACAAACTCAAAGGGACCACTGACTTTAGTTCATTGTAACTGTTACTTAGCTCATTATGCACATTTCAGCTGACTTATACTGCAAGTGTACTTGAGAAGAAAAACATTTGTCAATTAATTATAAATGAATTTGTATAGTTTGCTGTACCATAAATAAAGTATTTATCATTAGAATTTTGCCATAAATAAAGTATTTATCTTTAGAATTTTGCCATAAATAAAGTATTTATCTTTAGAATTTTACCATAAATACAGTATTTATCATTAGAATTTTACCATGAATAAAGTATTTATCATTTAAATTTGATGAAACGTAGCGTATGGATACAATGTCATTTCTTACCACCAGAAAAAAGTTTGACGAAAGTGTAACCTGTAGATAAGCCGACCCCCTTCTACAGACTACTGTTTTTGGTTCTCAAAATTCAGCTTATCTACTGTCATATATGGTAACCTATATATTGAGTGATGCCTCTGTGTGTGTTAATTATGTCACCCAGTTTTAATATAATGTACTTTATATATAAATATCAATCTAATTTAGAATTTAACAAATTAACCTGATGGATCTTTATATAGTCACATACCTATTGTGAAACGTCTGTATATACGCCTGGGTTTAATCAAAGGTTGAATCTCTTCAAATACTGATTACTTTACAACTGTCTCCAAATTCCAAGTAATTAAACTGTTGATCAGTTTGTTCATCTGTCTTGGTTACATCAGACTGAAAAAATGAGCTAAATGTCCGTAAATGTGACATGTGGCGGGTCATTGTATGTATCAAAGTAGTTCTGCTACATCCTCCGACTGTTGACCGCAACCAAGATTTGCAACATTGTCCGCTTGGCTGTAAACAAAGTTGTCGTGAGTTTTGATGAAGTACGGAGTTTCCAAATAAGACAATATTGACACCTGCAGCAGACTTGGCGCATTGACATAAACCGAAACAGAAACAGTAGTCCATTTCTGCAGGCCTTGCTCTGGGGCAACACTTCCGTAACTGTTGGATGCTTGTGCCTTTCGCTCTGTTGAGGTCTGATATTTCGGGCTATGGGATTTAATTACAGCTTGTTGAACACAGATCATGTGATCCTATGTTAATACTTGTGATCCAGGTGATATGTTCAGAGCGAGTTATGTACTGTCTTGGGAATACAATCCTGGTATTGAAGTATTGCCAGGAACTTGAATAAATTTATACTTATACCGGAGTCGATAGTAAAAGTTAATGTAACAAATATTTCTCTCATTTTTCTTGTTTAAACATTTTTTTCTCTGAAAATTTCTTGTCTGTGTTTTTGAAAGTTGTAAAAAATCTGATATATTTGTTTGTAGTTTTTCAATGTTTTTTCTAAATTTGTAGCAGTACAGTGTGTGTGTTACATGTTAGGCAGGTCTCATTGTCCAGTATGACATATTGTATGTTGGTTTGAACATGTGAGTTTGCTATCAACAAAATAATGGGAAATTGTTTTCACACATTTCATAGATTTGACTTTCTCACAACTGTACAAGTTTTTTTATTTAGGATCACAATTGTTATGTTCTCAGTGGAATGTTACACATATAAAATATAAAATATTTCCCCCTAAGGCCAGACCAATTTTATTTTTTGTTTTACAGATTTTTGTCATCAGAAAACCTAAAGGCAGGAGGGGAAAAAAAAAAAAATCACCAGTCAAAGTTGTTTCCTTCTAATTATTAAACTTATTTAACTTCCGGCAATTTATGAAGTGTATAAGGGGGCCAAAAACAATCCCCCCCAAAATGTTGGCTAATAGAAACATTAGGATTTTATTTTTTGAGCGGGGAAAATTAACTTTTATTTCTTATTCTTGAAATAATACGGCAAGCGGATCCGTAAAACAAGATTTAAAATTGGTCTGGCCTAAGTAAAAAATATCACTGCACTAACATATGAAAATTACAGAAAAAAACTGATGATGTGTCAAATCCATAGTTGTCTCGAAGTAAAAGTTTGGTCGCTATTTATTTCTTATTTAGTCATTGTTTGTGTTGAACCTCAGAGATGAAGTATCCGTTCAACTTCAAAGACACCATGGTTGACAATATTGTATTTTGTGAAAGATGTTATATATGTGTCAACGTACAAACTTTTTCAAAATCTTTTTACGAGACACTGAGAGTTTATGTCCTAAATTCAGTGTTCAACGAGACCCATGAAGATCGGGGTAGAATTGGTTTTCAGCGACCCATGCTTGTCGTAAGAGGCGACTAACAGATTGTGATCAGCCTTGCTGACTTGGTTGACACATGTCATCGTTACCCATTTGCGTAGATTGATGCTCATGCTGTTGATCACTGGAATGTTTGGTCCAGACTGGATTATTTACAGACTGCTGCCATATAGCTGGAATATTGCTGAGTGCAGCATAAACAACAAAACCAATAAAAAACAATGTCCAGTGAAGTATAATTTTAGCCCAGTGTTAACCCAATGTTAACAAAGTGTTAACCCAGTGTTAACCATGTGTACACCAAGGGTACTTAGTTGTGTGGAAACTCCATCCTTTCCATGTTAGGCTGAGGGCTTTGGTGGCCCAGTCAACTATGCTGCTGGAGTTGGCTGTGGTATTGCTTCCCTTAGATGTGTCAGGATCCTAAATTTAATTCATCATTATCATTAGTTTGCCATTTCAATGCTTGTGTAAGGATGTGAGACCTCCCATGTGAAGCTGACTTTCTGGGAATACAACTCACTCACTCACTCACTCATTTATCCACATGAATTTATCAATTTATATAATAAAACTAATCTTAGGCAAACTTCACTACTCTGTATATACAAACCAGCAAACGGCCTTGCAAACAGTGATAACTCACTCAAGTGTGACACATCAAGCAGTTATCTCCCCTGCCACTAGGCCATCATTAACACTATGTACCCTACAAGCTAATGACCACTTCTTGCTCTTGACATGATGCCACAAATGAGGCTTCATTTCTCAAAAGCAGGCTTTACATTGTCTCCCCGTTGATCCACCATGGATATAAAGTTAAGAGTCCTGTCAAGCCCGCCTCCCTGAGTTAGGGGACCGACCAGCTGACCCCAACACTGACCCCATGTTGGAGGGACGTACCAATGGCTCTCATTACCAGAAGATAGCCCAGGGGAGATCTGACCAACTGACATGGCCAAATTGCAATTAGAAGGAAAGAAGTTCTATACGCATCTGTCCTCTCTGTGTTTTACAGGAACGTACTGAGGTTGCCTTGTTACTGCAGCTCAACAGTTTATTTCTTTTGGCATTTATTCCCCAGGAACAGTGAGAAAATCACCCCATGGTGTGGGTGGTCCTGCAATATAACTTGCTTCTGTGTGGAGACATTTGATTTATAGAATACTTATTCATGTGAGTATTGCACTAGACCTTCAAGCTGTTTCAGTGCAAAATGTTTGAACCTATCAAACCTGAAATGAAATTATTTCTATGCAAAAAACAATCTGTCCTATTTTTGTTTCATATTCAAATGATTATTCTATGAAAGGTTTCATATTCAAATGATTAGTCTATGAAAGGTTTAATATTCAAATGATTATTATATGAAAGGTTTCATATTCAAATGATTATTCTATGAAAAGTTTCATATTCAAATGATTATTCTATGAAAGGTTTCATATTCAAATGATTATTCTATGAAAGATTTCATATTCAAATTATTATTCTATGAAAGGTTTCATATTCAAATGATTATTCTATGAAAAGCTATAGGCTCATATTGTTTGTTTTTGGTATTTAATGCCACACTCAGCAATATTCCGACTACAGGTCACTATGGCAACATAGGTCCATATACATGACCTGTGTGAGTGAGTGAGTTTACTTTTACGCCACACCCAGCAATATTCCACCTATATGGTGGCGGTCTGTAAATAACCGAGTTCAGTTCAATGATCTGCAATTGGGAACCGATGATGTGTAAACCAAGTCAGCAAGTGACCACCCGATCCCGTTATTCGCCTCTTACAACAAGCTTGGGTTACTGAAGATAAATTCTTAACCCGGATCTTGATGGGTCACATGACCTTTGTACGTACTGTGTTTGTAGCTTATAGAATATTGCCACTATTTCTTCATGGAATGCTCTGCAATAAATATCTTATCTAATCATGAAGTGCATATGACACAGTACAGAATCATTTAAGAACAGATATTGACGCTGAAGACTAAACTGCACAGTTAAAAGTCAATTATAATCCAGAACAATTTATCGCAATCCGACCCAATCCATCACTATCAAAATACTTTACTATCCAAACAAATCCAAGTTCAGTACAGAAATCCGTTGTAATCCTGTGCATTCCCAATTGGAATTATTCTGAAAATTCGTGGGGCGGTGGGGTAGCCTAGTGGTTAAAGCGTCCGCTCGTCACGCCGAAGACCCGGGTTCGATTCCCCACATGGGCACAATGTGTTAAGCCCATTTCTGGTGTCCCCCGCCGTGATATTGCTGGAATATTGCTAAAAGCGGCGTAAAACTAAACTCAGTCAGTCAGTCTGAAAATTCGTCATCACCCAACATCTGGAAATTTTGAAATTGGTCTTAATGTCATGTTCTTTCTAAATGTGAAAATGTGGTTGCCTTGTGGTTAAAGTGAAGAGGAACACTTTTTATGGATAGACAACTTTAAATTCTTTGTTGCAATAGATATGATGTTTTGATGATGACAAGACATCATTTGCTTGAAAATGGTGTTCTGGTCTACACCGAAACATCACATCTATTACTTCAAAGAAGTTGTCCATCCATAAAACTGTTCCTCTTCATCATACCAGCTTCTAAATGCCACTTAAGGAATTTGTGGTTAAAGTGTTGGTTTATAGTACCAGTGCCTGGTTTGATTTTTGACATGGCGAACGTGTGAAGCCCATTTCTAGTATTAATAATAATAATGAGAATATTTATAACGCGCCTTTTCCAGGCTAGATATCCTGCTCAAAGCGCACAATCTGATCATTATTACCCCGGATAACCCAAGCTGCCTGTTAGGCGCTAGGAAGGTTAATAGTCTCATGACTTATTTCACCGGGTACCCATTTCCTGCTGGGTGAACAGAGGTAATTGTGAACAAACTCACTTGCCTAAGGTGAGACCTGATGTATCACATGTGCTTCGTTGTGGGGCAGGGCTGAAGTCCTGGAAACTCTCAGGAGTTAAGCTGCCTGCATGGTCACCCATCCAAGGGCTGTCCGGAATGTACCTAAATCCTATTCATTTTCCTTATTCGATTACCTGTGAAGATCTGGTTTATTTTACAATTGATCTTTGGTAACCCATGCTTGTCGTAAAAGGTGACTAACAGGATCAGGTGGTCAGGCTCGCTGATTTGACTGGCACATACATATGATTGTCTCCCAATTGCAAAATCAATGCTCATGCTGTTATAGCTGGAATATTGCTGAGTGTGGCATTAAACAACAAACCAACCAATCAACATTATTAGTGCTGCAGCAAGTGAAAAAACTCTTGTCTGTTGTTTGCGACAGCATGCGTGTGCTCGATGCCAGTACAAGTGTCTGTATTTTTTATTCAAATCTTTAAGATGACACTAAATGTCATGACATTATCAAGACGAGGTGAAAAACACAGAACCTGAATGTAAGAAATGTGATACAGCTCCATTAAACAGTGAAGATATTGAAGTAATATCCAGTAATGTAACTTCATGTTGTGTTCACACAGTGATGTGAAAAACTTGAACATGGATGTCTACTTCTTGAGCTGCGTGGTTTGACACTGTGCTTCCACGCAGTTATAGCATACCACTCACACATCTTCTTAACTACAGCAGCTTCATGTTGTCAGTGTTTTAGATCCAGTAGGATATATGTTGGACAGTGTTTTAGATCCAGTAGTATATATGTTGGACAGTGTTTTAGATCCAGTAGGATATATGTTGGACAGTGTTTTAGATCCAGTAGGATATATGTTGGACAGTGTTTTAGATCCAGTAGGATATATGTTGGACAGTGTTTTAGATCCAGTAGGATATATGTTGGACAGTGTTTTAGATCCAGTAGGATATATGTTGGACAGTGTTTTAGATCCAGTAGGATATATGTTGGACAGTGTTTTAGATCCAGTAGGATATATGATCCAGTAGGATATATGTTGGACAGTGTTTTAGATCCAGTAGGATATATGTTGTCAGTGTTTTAGATCCAGTAGGATATATGTTGGACAGTGTTTTAGATCCAGTAGGATATATGTTGGACAGTGTTTTAGATCCAGTAGGATATATGTTGGACAGTGTTTTAGATCCAGTAGGATATATGTTGGACAGTGTTTTAGATCCAGTAGGATATATGTTGGACAGTGTTTTAGATCCAGTAGGATATATGTTGGACAGTGTTTTAGATCCAGTAGGATATATGTTGGACAGTGTTTTAGATCCAGTAGGATATATGTTGTCAGTGTTTTAGATCCAGTAGGATATATGTTGTCAGTGTTTTAGATCCAGTAGGATATATGTTGACAGTGTTTCAGATCCAGTAGGATATATGTTGGACAGTGTTTTAGATCCAGTAGGATATATGTTGGACAGTCCAGTAGGATATATGTTGTCAGTGTTTTAGATCCAGTAGGATATATGTTGGACAGTGTTTTAGATCCAGTAGGATATATGTTGTCAGTGTTTTAGATCCAGTAGGATATATGTTGGACAGTGTTTTAGATCCAGTAGGATATATGTTGGACAGTGTTTTTGGACATCCAGTAGGATATATGTTGGACAGTGTTTTAGATCCAGTAGGATATATGTTGGACAGTGTTTTAGATCCAGTAGGATATATGTTGGACAGTGTTTTAGATCCAGTAGGATATATGTTGGACAGTGTTTTATATTAGATCCAGTAGGATATATGTTGGACAGTGTTTTAGATCCAGTAGGATATATGTTGGACAGTGTTTTAGATCCAGTAGGATATATGTTGGACAGTGTTTTAGATCCAGTAGGATATATGTTGGACAGTGTTTTAGATCCAGTAGGATATATGTTGGACAGTGTTTTAGATCCAGTAGGATATATGTTGGACAGTGTTTCCTGATCCATATGTAGGATATATGTTGGACAGTGTTTTAGATCCAGTAGGATATATATTTGGACAGTGTTTCAGATCCAGTAGGATATATGTTGGACAGTGTTTTTAGATCCAGTAGGATATATGTTGGACAGTGTTTCAGATCTAGATCCAGTAGGATATATGTTGGACAGTGTTTCAGATCCAGTAGGATATATGTTGGACAGTGTTTCAGATCCAGTAGTAGGATATATATATGTTGGACAGTGTTTCAGATCTAGTAGGATATATATTGGACAGTGTTTCAGATGTTGGATATATTTTGGACAGTTTTTCAGATCCAGTAGGATATATGTTGGACAGTGTTTCAGATCTAGTAGGATATATATTGGACAGTGTTGGACAGTGTTTTGTTGGAGATGTTTCAGATCCAGTAGGATATATGTTGGACAGTGTTTCAGATCCAGTAGGAAATATGGATATTTCATGTTGGGATATATATTGTGTTTCAGATCCAGTAGGATATATGTTGGACAGTGTTTTAGATCCAGTGTTTCAGATCCGAGGATATATGTTGGACAGTGTTTCAGATCTAGTAGGATATATGTTGGACAGTGTTTCAGATCCGGTAGGATATATGTTGGACAGTGTTTCAGATCCAGTAGGGTATATGTTGGACAGTGTTTTAGATCCAGTAGGATATATGTTGGACAGTGTTTCAGATCTAGAAGGATATATGTTGGACAGTGTTTCAGATCCAGTAGGATATATGTTGGACAGTGTTTCAGATCCAGTAGGATATATGTTGGACAGTGTTTCAGATCTAGAAGGATATATGTTGGACAGTGTTTCAGATCCAGTAGGGTATATGTTGGACTGTGTTCGAGATCTAGTAGGATATATGTTGGACTGTGTTCAGATGCTCTATGGTATTTCGTTGAGTTACAGAACCAGTAGAATATACTGACTTTGACAGTGTTTCAGATCCTGTATGGTTAATATTTGACTTTGTTTCGGTTATTCTGTGGCTTTTGACTTTCAGATCCAGTATGATGCATGTTTGACTATGTTTCAGGTCCTGTGCAGTATACCTGAGAAAAAATTCACATTCTTTTGGGTATATGTATGACAATTTTGCAGATGTGTGTAATATTATTTTGTGAACGAAAAGAGTTACATATATATGTGTTTATTTGCCATGTTGCAGGAACCAGATCGTAAACGGGAACAGTTCATGGCAGTGCTTGCTCAGCGATACCCTCAGTATGCCGACCGAATCAGTGGTTCTCAGTACAGTGGCTCTGGGAGTGAGAGTGGCTTCCCCATACAGGTATGTGGACATTTTACAGTCTCAGCGCCATTGGAAATTAGTAACTAAAATATTTGACAGGTTCAAAGTTCTTGTCAGTATTTTGTCTCGGACAGGTGAGATATTGAACCATGGGTGGAAACTAACCTGCAATATTGGCGCCATCGGACAGTGACAACTTTGGCAACCAAAATGACCCAAAACATTCTTGTCAGTAGTTTGTGTTGGACATATGAGATATCGGAGCATGGGTTATCAACAAAGGTATGTCTAAACTAACCTGCAATATTGGTGCCATCGGACATTGACGACTTTGGTAATGACTGATGGAGACTGATGAAAATAGATTATCTTCATTGTGAATGCCGTTTTAGTGATTAAGTGAATATTGTAGCAGCATCAAGAGACACAACATATGTATTATTTTGCCGAAAAAATTATTGTGCATCTGTGGCCATGACTTTGATGTGCACCATGTCTTTACTAGAATTTTAATATTTGTGGATCAACATAAATATTTACACCAGTTAACTGAAGTGATCAGGCCAGAAATGAAGATTTTCAAGGAAAATGTCAGTAAAGGCCACACTGTTAAAGACTTCAGTGACATTAGCTGTTGGCATGTGTGATTCACATGAAGTTTGAATTAGAAGATAATACTATTTTGTTTCAATTTTGCGGTCCTTTATCGTTGATTAAAGACCGCTAAATGTTTAATTTAAAACCGAACATGTTATTGATTTCCCCTACTGTATGACAATCGACTCGCCCAAATTCAAGCCGTGAACTGAAGTTTAGTCACCGCTAACTTTATTCACAGAAATAATTATTGATAACCACCCTACTATTCCCAATTTGGAAAAGACCTAACATGCCACGTTTTATGTGGGATACATGGACAGTGGAAGTGGAAGTGGAAGGACTGGGCATTACGGCCGAGACGGAAGCGGACAGGTAAGGGCGTGTGGGCCGACGTGAGTTTGACGACGTCATGCCCGCTAGATCTAGACCCGGTTTGAATACTGCCGCTTTTGCGCTGCTGACGAATTTTCCAGCTTCGTAGTTTGTTCACTGGGATTACTGACAAGAAATTCTTCTTCAAACCATTCACTTTTTACTTTAAAAACATCAAAGATGCTGCCGAGGTAGAAATCGCCGATGTTCGACATGTTTGTTTACAAACAAAAGGGTCAACTAGTTCATTGTATTCATATGCAGTGAATCGGTCACTTTAATTAGCGATCTTAAACTGTCATTTAAGTACGGTTTTGATGAGCTCTCAGCCAATCAGAATCGAGTATCACACAATGTCGTGCTAGAATGTTAGTTTTCATTGTGTATGAGGTATTATCTAGTGAAGTAACCGTGGAACACTTAGAGTAGACATGCACAAGGCTCTAAGGTAATAACCAGTGAAAGTCTGGGTTAGAATATTGATCTTCAGTAACCCATGCTTGTCGTAAGAGGCAACTAACGGGATCGGGTGGTCAGACTCGCTGACTTGGTTGACACATGTCATCGGTGCCCAATTGCGCAGATTGATGCTCATGCTGTTGATCACTGAATTGTCTGGTCCAGACTCGATTACATACAGACCGCCGCCATATAGCTGGAATATTGCTGAGTGCGGCGTAAAACTAAACTCACTCACTCTAAGGTAATATAATGTAGAATTACTATACATCCATGGGCTTAGCATTCAGTACAGCCTTGGAGCAAAGCTACTAGACTTGCCCCTTTAAAGGATTGAATTACTATACATCCATGGGCTTAGCATTCAGTACAGCCTTGGAGCAAAGCTTTTTTTCTACACTTACTTTAGGAGTACTTGCCCTTTAAAGGATGGCCTTGGAACAAGGCTACTTAACTGCCTTTAAATGGGCTTGGCATTCAGTACAGAAAAAGGCTTTAACTGACTTTATGGAATTGCTAAACATTCATGAGGGTTAGTATTCAGTACAGTTGGAGCAAGGCTACAACAGGTACTTGGGGAATATGATCACAAGTTTGGGAGGGAGGCTGACAAAATTGAGCATCAAATAATTTAGCATGACCATGTTGCTAGACAAATACAGATTTAAAGGATGGATGTATTTTTAATGGAATCTGGATTTGGAATACAACAGATTGCTCCTCCAAAACATTAAATAGTTGATGATGTTGCTGGCCTCGACCTTCTATCTCTTTTATTCAACACTATCCCTGTGTCAGTGTGTCTCCAGTTTCTGCAGCTCGGACATATTATTGCCATCCCATTCAACACATCGCTTAATATGAGACAGGTTTTTCTGAAGTGTTGCACGCTTATCACGTAATTCTCTAATTTGGCTTGTCAATAAAATTAATTGCCTAATTTTCCTCGTCAATCTCCCAGCAGCCGCTGAGCGGATGTGCTGCATGTAAGGTGCTCACTGGTTACACAGTCGTCCCATAGGGTCCGTGTCTCGTAACATCCTTCACCAGGCTAACCTCGTCCTTGGGGCAGTGCGGATACACGGATACACGTCCCCAGGCGCATTAATCTTCCCTGGTCGGTCATGAATATGCAAATTATCTGACTGAAGGCTGACCTTGGGATCTGGCATTGATTACAGAAGTCGTTACGATGTTTACTCAGAGAAGTATTATGCAGTCAGACGTTATGCAAATGAGCAGTGTTAATTACCAAGGCTAATTGTTTTCTCCTTTAAGGGATGAGCAGGAACATTGATGTCAAATTACAATATGGTTGGATAGCCCAGTGTTAAAATGTTGGCTGAAAACCTAGGCTTGATTCTCAAAATGGTTACAATGGGTGAAACCTGTCCCGTGAGTCTCTGGATTGAATTTAGTGAAAGTTGGTGAAAAGAAACCTTAGTTTAAATTTAAAGAATTGAGAAGCTTCTGAATAGAGGTTAGATTGGATATTTTATATAATCTTCAATATTTGGTATTATATTGTTTCATACATTTAAACTTTATTAAAAATTGTGTTGATGAACTAATTGGCAAATTTGACACAGAGTTGTGTTTGGCAGTCAGTCATCATTCAAATATGGTTGTTAAATTATCAGGATTTATTGTTTTCTCCTTTAAATGAGGAACCAGTTATACTAATGTACGTGAAATTTACTGTGATGTTGGTAGCTTAGTGGTTAAGGTGTTTGCTTGTTATACAGAAGTCTCAGGTTTGATTCCTGACATGAGAACAGGGAGAGAGTGAGTGTGTGAGATTTTAGCTCTATTCCGCAATATCATGGTAGGCGACACCAGAAATGGGCTTCACACATTGTACCCAAGTGGGTAACTGAACCCGGATGTTCAGTGTTACAAGTGAACACTTTTACCACTAGACTACCCCACTGCCCCTGACTGTGAAGCCCATTATGTGACAAACCAGAAAATGACCTAAAATAATGCCCCCTCACTTAAAGATTCTGGGAATGAAAACTTTGAAACAGGATGAGAGCTTGAATCAATTGATAAATTTCAAATACTCATTTTTTCTTTTCTCAAATACTCGTTGTCACCCTGTCTAAAGGTTTTCGCATTTGAACTTTAATATTGATTTTTTTTCTTCCAACGCTTTCTGGGTTTTATTGATGGAATTTCCCCAGTTGAGGATATGATGAATTATCCCAGCATGTCCAGACCTATAATTCCTCCATCATGTCCACCTGGCTATCGATCTCCGATCTGCTCTGCTGTTTGCAATCAATACATCAACTCCAGCTCTTCTCGCTCATTTAACGCACCATGTTTTACATTGGCCATGTCCAAGGATGCCATACACCTCGTGTGTAAGTCTGTCAAATGGCATCCTGGACAAATCCAGAACAATGTCAATATGGTCATGCCGAGATGCTGTGGTTGCCAGTAAGCGACCTCGACAGGTGCTTGGAAGACCTTGAGGACGTTCATGTGACCCAGACCCCAGAGAGACCCATGTATGAGTGGTATTTATATCTGCCATGCTGCTTATCTTGTGATTGCAGAGTCCATTAATACTACATTGAGTTACTCTAGCATTCGCTTTGATACAGGGGCACTGTTCAGTCGGGACTTGAGAAGACCGACTACCACTTTGTAAAGATCAAAGATGACGCTGGAATTGTTAAAGGTGTTTTGTGCCTGTGACATCGTGTGCTGGCCCGGTAATGGTGATTTACAACTGATAATACTGATGCAGACTGATACTTGCTCCCATCTAGACATTAATGACACAGACGACCTCTGTCAATTTGTAATGGCATTTAAAGGAAGATTTGGCTTCTGAAATTGGCAGCCCAGGAGTATTTGTTGACTGGGATCTTATCTGCCTAAACAAGTGGACAGGTGTTGACTCATTTGTCATTCCAACTGGACAACATTAAACATAGCTTTGAACAGTACTAAGTATCGAAAGACAACCACTAGGAGACTTTGTTTACTTTGTTTCTGAAGTAAAGCTGCTATCACCAAACTATAATCAACAGAGCAGTTTGTCAAATTTGTATAGGATTTGAGGTGTGGGCATCTACATCTACATTTGTAATTATGGAGGCTATTAACTCTTTCAACACCAGTCAACCAGAGGCATTTACTGCCATGACACCGAGTTCCAAGAGACTCTGATGTCATAGATGAAGCCAATGTTTATGAAGGAAATTATAAGCTTGTAAAATGTTATTGCTACTACATCTCACACACCATTTAAAAGATCTAATCCCACTGTTGATAAATATGAATTTTTATTATTATAATGTTATTCAAATAATACAACTACAACTTAAATAGATTTATTTTTGTAATGAAAATGCAAGCTTACATTTATAATGTCCAGATAAACCACGAAAGAAGCAAAAACTATGGCGATTTTTTTCCATTTGTGACATGTCATAACATGCCCGTGGCTTTTTTGTTTAAATTTTCATTATTTCGTAATCAGAAAATTATTATAAAAAGATTTCTTGAATAATATATATGGTCGCCTATTTCCCGATATCAGTTGCTTTCCGCTCGGTAACATGACACTACAACGGAAAGTACCTCTGTTTTCGAAGCTTCATATGAATAACATGGGAGGCAAATCGTTTGATGTCGGGTATCGTTCGAGGCTCTGAACATCAACAATATCACTGTACCCTTGCCAAGAGTATTTTCACAGTTGTAAGAAGCGATTTTATTGGATAAAGATTGGTTTCTAATGACGCTTTTTCGCCACAGTCTGCTATAAGGGTCGTGATTGGTCAAAATCAGACATGTGACCTAAGGCAGCCAATCATATTACGGCAATGGATACCGCCCTCGTAAATGAAAACGTTTAGATTTAGACGAAAGTTTTGGGTAAAATAATGCTATTCTGAACATATTAAGCAAGATATCGCTACCTCTACGTAAATTATGGAACTTATTGGACGTATCGTGCTAGGTTTTGACCTGTGACAAAAATGCTTCATGCATATATTTTCGCATTAAACATTCGTGTCCGAAGCGTGAAGATTGAGGCGGCGAGAGCCTAGATGTCACTTGTCAGTGACTTGACTTACATTACAAGATCGCACAAAAAGATGGAAATAGTAATTTTATATGAACGTTTGACATCTTTTATGAATGCTGTTGTTGATTTTATTCATTAGTTTATTCAATTTATTTAATGAATTCCTCGAAACATCGTGACTTTGCTCTTTGACAATGTTATTGTGGACCCGTTGCCGAAGCATGTGTCCGAGAATTGTTTTTTTCAATAACATTGCAAAAAATAGTTTATAATTCTAATCCTGTCGATGATATATGGTCATTTGAAATTTAATAAGTGTTTTCAACATTGTGAAAAGTGATAGATTTGATAAAATAATCATATGTTAGTTAGGTTCCTAAAATTATATATAATTTTGATGCGACTACTGCCTGGCCTATGGTTTTCCGGCCTATGGTGAGTTTGGAGACATAATCAAGATGGTATGAGCCATTGTCTTCCTTTAAAGTTTGTTATTTGCAGTCTTGAAGCTGTACAATAAAGCTGGAGCCAGAATTCACTTTGCAGAGTTACTTCCCTTAGGGGTGCAGAATCCTATGGTAATGGTATGAATCCCAGTTCTATAACCCTGTCTGGGATCTCCTCCCCTCATTGAGTTGACATGCCATGACATTACTTGAATACTGTTCTAAGCAGCATTGAACCCAACTCACTCACTCACTCACTCATGCAGGCATGCAGGCTCTCACTCACCCACCCACCCACTCATTCGCTCACTTAACCACTCACTCACTCACTCACACTCACACCCAAACTCACTCACTCACTCCACTCACTCACTCACTCACTCACTCACTCACTCACTTACTCACTGTAAAGTGGCACCTGTCTAGAACCAGCATCATGTGGACGTGCCTCCCCCATTAAACTGATACACTGTGATATAACCAAAACACTGCAATGTTAAACATCCCAGCAGTTTCCCTTATCCAACCTTCCCAATAATTGTCACGGACCACATGAGAATTCCAACAGTCCAACTCAGATTAAAAATAGAACTGCTAGAACAAATCATTAAATTTCAAACGAAAGAATGAACTAATCCTGTAGAAGCAGGAATGTTATCTGTTAACACAACACTGACAGTGATAATATTAGTTGTGGGTCAGGTAGTACGTATCTGTATAATCCATCATGTAGCGGAGGTCATTGCTATATAATCCCCCATGTAGCGGAGGTCATTGATCCTCATCTCATTGTCAATATCTACAGGGAATATATACCCTACTCTGATAAATGGTCCCGGTACTTATCATGTTATACAACCCTTGGAGATTTGCTTGACTGAAGGCGCTAGTGAACTATACTCGGTGATGAAAGGTCACTCTATGGGTCGATGACTGCTTTGATGGTGGGCTTACATCAAGTGCTAAAATGGTGGATATATTTTACAAGAACTATACATCACCTCTTTGTTACAACAATGTTTATCCTAAGATTACACCTGGGGTGTTGCTGGAGAAATATTGGTTCAACAGATTGGAATTAACTACACATTTGTAAATGTGAACACTTTCTAGGACTCTTGAATTTAATGTTTTGGTTGTTTTCAAGAATTGTGATTACTGTTTTCAAGAATTACGATTGCTGCAAAATTTCTGAAATGGTTAAATCAGCTAAAATAGGTTCATGGATCTTCACTAGCTAATATTCTATTTCAGTTAGGATCCTGAAAGTGGTGGGTTTTTTTCATGTTACACTATTTTATATTCTTGTCATTAGTTCTGAACAGGCTGGTATCAAAATCCTTTCAGTTACTGTGAGATGAGTAATATATATTGAGTTGTTGTTTTTTGGGTCAACTTCCGTCCCTATTATTTCTTGCAATTATCAGGTGTTGTACTTCATCTTCGGGTCCTGATTTCATGGGTTTTCTTAATGTTACAGCTTTTTAGCTTTTGTCCTTAATTTTTAACATTTTTATCAAATCATTCCAGTTACTTTGAGATGATTATTTGCCCAAATTAAGTTCTTCTTCCTGTGTCAACTAACACTTCTATTTTGGGGGGGTCCTTGCTATTATATGCTGTAGTACTTTATGTAGGGATCCTGAAATCATGTCTTTTAATGTTACACCTTTTTTACCTTTCATCCAAAATGTTGATCAATGAAGTACGAAACTGTTACAGTTTCTGTGAAATAAGTTAATTCAAACTGAGTTCTTCTTTCTGCTAGTGTCATCCCTTTGTCTCAGCATCTGTTACCTGGGACTGTGATAAGATAGATCTGTAAAGCCCACCCTGATTTACAGTTGTCCCCAGGGGCTTTGTGGCCTGTATCAGCTTGGAGGGAGGCCATGCAGTGTTACACAACAAGGGCCAACTCCTAGCTCCACCTGTCAAACCAATTCAAGTACCTGCATTGTTCCTCAACCTTGAGGTCATTTAGCCCCTCGGTAAAGAGAAAACAAAACACAAGTGTGACTGGTGGAAGGTGACAGAACTGCCCCGGGGTATCTGGATATTTGCCTGTGTCCCGGAGGTCCCTTCCTTCCTCAGTGCAAGGTCTGCCTCTGAAGCAAGTCACTTCAATCTGATCCTAATTGATGGTTCTGCCTGTCGTATCTGATATGTCACTCTACTCTGTGGCGACACACGTGTGTATGTGTGTGTGTTTTGAAGGTCATGGCTGCTGACATCCGGTATCTCTCACAGAGCTGATGTAGTAAGGAACAGCGGCTCTCTCGATTCTGATCAAGTTCTGATATCAAGGAAGTTGTACTGTGGGAGATTGTTTCTTGACAGACCTGATGGTCTTGTTACCGACAAGAGGACAGTATCTTTCTTGATTCTAATCGGGTTCTGATACCAAGCTAAAAGGAGAGGAGTATATAGCCCATAGTCTCCTTGACAGACCTGGTGGTCTTGTAAACAAGGTTTGAACAATGTCTGACTCAATTCTCATCCAATTCGGATTCGATCTAGAAGAAGGACCATAGTGCACATTGTTAAAGAAGCAATATTTAAAACTGGTCTAATTCTAAAACCAAAGGAAGAAAGGACACAGTGGATGTTATCTGACGCCTCTCATGTCCTTATGACCAGCTATTTGAACACTGAACTATCTGGATTGTCATCACATTCTTACAGCATCAACAACATAGGAATGTATTGTACAAACAGTTGACAGATCAGCCTGTCTCTCAATCATCTTCATCTCTTGAGGATTTTTGTTTCACATCTTTGGAAAAGTTTCTTGTGTATCTCTAGTTCTGGGTGGACCTATTACTGTAATGATTACTGTGGTGATTACTACAGTGTGACAGTGATTACTACAGTGTGACAGTTATCACTACAGTGTGATAGTGATTACTACAGTGTGGCACAGAACCTTGCATCTCACCTGTGAGTGTTACAGCTGTAACGATGCGCTACGAACAGATCCTAGCATGTGGAGGCATGGAGAAGCGCAAGGTAAGGAATGTCAATATTTACATGAGTTGTTTCACTGGAAACAGTACCTACAAGAAGGACGATCATATGTTCATTTTCAGTAATAGAAAGAGATTTTGTACCAGACAGATAGCATGGGTTGTATACTCACCAGGGAGTGGAAAATGCACCTTAATCCCAATCCCCAAGATAAATATCATCAGTTGAGTGAGTGAGTATGGTTTTACGCCGCTTTTAGCAATATTCCAGCAATATCACGGCGGGGGACACCAGAAATGGGCTTCACACATTGTGCCCATGTGGGGATTGGAACCTGGGTCCACAGCGACTTCCACTGGATAAGACCAACCCAACAAAAGTACTAGAATTTGTACTTTACTAAGAAAGTGTAACCCAAATGTAACATATGTAACTACCAGTAATATACTGAGGAAAACAAATAAGGGAACACCACTTCACAGCAGTGTTCCTTTATCATGTATATTTATTTTCAGATTTCCTCACATCGCGCTATTCAAAGCTGGTGATGAAAACTGGAAAGTATTAAAGGAACGCTTGAAGTTTCCAGTGTTCCTATATTTGTTTTCTCTCAGTATATTATTGGACGAGGGCAGGGCTAGCCCCGTGGTTAAAGCATTCTCTCGCCAGTTTGACATATCATGGGTTCAGTTAATCTGTCGTACAGACCCTTTAGCAAATATATCCAAGAAAGCCCACGCAAGTCTAGAAAATGTGGCAAGTCTAGATTTCCTCAGCTTCTGAAAATGAAGAAAGTCTCAGGGCTCCTTTTCATTGTATTATATTTTCTTTTACTATGAACTTTTTTCAGTAAAATATGTTCATTTCAGAGACTAGTTGTTAGTCTAGGGTTCAGTATGTGAAGCAGATTCCTCGTCTCCCCAGCTGTGATATTGCTGGAATATTGCTAAAAGCAGAGTAAAACATACTGGCTCCACCATTAATGGATGATGATTCACTGTTATTACTGGACTTCTTGTCATCAGTTTTGTATTTGTGGCAATTTAAGATCAGACAATATCAATTCAAGATCGGACAATATCAAATAAAGATCCTTCAATGAAAATCTTAAGCCTCCTGATTGGCATTTAAAGAATAACACCTGTGACCGTCAGTGCACCGAGGGTTTGTCAATAACAGGCATTTAGCAGTGATGATAGTGAGTCACTCTTGACTGAGAATAATTCCCGTGATGAAATTAACACAGTACAAGATGGAATATCCAATTAATGGAGTTGATGATATTGACTTATTTGCACCGAATGCCCAGAAGGCTCTGCTGGTTGTCAATGTTTCGGGCAGGTACAGAAGTAATGCATCCGTTCCGTGTTTTCTGTTGGGTTGTCGGTGTTCACTGTCCTTACTGGGGTCTGTTGTGGGAAGTCATGCTCCAGAGCATGTCCACATTGTTACTTGAAATATATCTTCGTCAAGCCATAGCTTTCAGATGACTCAGAATGTAATAATGACGTCCTTCCAAAGTCAGCCATGCACATATACCTCTGTATATACTCATATTTTAATGTTTGTGTGAAGCAGAACATTATAATATAAGTATATTTTAATGTTCTGTTTCACACACATAAAATGTGGTGGGGTAGCCTAGTGGTTAAAACGTTCGCTCATCATGTCAAAGACCCAGGTTAGATCCCCACGTGGGTACAACGTGTGAAGCCTATATCTCGTGTCCCTTGTCGTGATATTGCTGGAATATTGCTAAAAGCAGCGTTTAAAACCATACTCACTCACTCACTGTCTCACCCACTCAAAGAAGGTGTCTTGATAAGGGGTATGTGTATCGTTCCTATGTAAATGAGTGAATGTCTAACGTTGTATGTCGGTCATGAGGTACTTTCAGTCTTCCAGCCTTTTAGTATAAGTTGATGACTATCTCTAACATTATAAACGCAACTGTTGTTGTCCCTATGTAAATGAGAGAATAATATATAAATGAGAGATGTCTAGTGTTGTATGTTAGTCATGTGGTACTTTCAGTCTTCCAGCCTTTTAGTATAAGTTGATGACTATCTCTAACATGAAAAACACAACAGTTACGGTCTGTTTGTCCTGTGTAACTGGCCACTAAAAACCCGAATATTGCTGAGTGCGGCATAAAACTAAACTCACTGACTCCTGTGTAACTGAGAGATGTCTAGTGTTGTATGTCAACATGCTACAACTGTCCATTCACACCTCCACCAGGTTCCGCTGACATTGACTGGTGTCTGTAACATGATACAACACACACATCCCACACAAACACAGTGTTTGATAGAGTAGCCGTTACACCATGTAAGTGTCCACACTTCCCTTGTCCCACATATAGCTACAGCTGTGAAGACCTTAGCTTTCTCCAGCCAGTGACCATTGTGTAGACAATATGTCCACACGTATACCACTCAATAGAAGTAAAGGACCTCCAGATTCTTTCATGTTACTATAAATTGTGACAGATTACCAGTAATAAGTTGGAAGAATCAAGTGGTACTTCTCATACTGAAGTATATATCCTTAACAGACATATATAAATTCAGTTAACTCTTTCACTGCCATCACCAAGTACTTAGTGTCTCTATTTTACACACCCTGGAGGGGTGGTGGGGTAACCTTGTGGTTCCAGCGTCCACCCGTCATGCAGAAGACCTGGGTTCGATTCCCCATAGCCACAACTTGTGAAGCCTATTTGTGGTGTCTTCCGTCATGATATTGCTGGAATATTGCTAAAAGTGGCATGAAACTCACTCACTCATTCTATTCATCCCTTACTTTCATTTTGAATGATTCTATTTTTATAGTGAGGGTTTATGTCACTTTTAGCAATGTTCCAGTACCTATTGTACCTGTGAGGAAAATCAAACCTGACCTTTGAAAGGACAAGCGACAGCTTTAACCACTAGGCTACCCCGCTGCCCATTTTCTACCTGACCAGAGATTTCATATCATCATGTGTGTAATGATGTTTATTTTGCATTCTTTAAGTGAAGGTGGCTCAAAATGAAGCTACCATGGAAATATAGGTCCAAGGTATTTATCAGCACAGAATAAAGATATAGTTCCCTTGATAAATGAGGATGATACTGCTAGATACAAATATCACAGTAGATTGTTAATTGAATAAGAACAAAGAAGTTATGTTAAAATTAAGTCACTATTGTAATTCACCTTCAATATCATTTATTTGAACATTATGATAATCGAAAGCTCATTAATTACCAAGCTTCTCAAGCTTACATAACTTTTTTCCTCGTAAGATCCCAAGTGTAAGGCGTGTACTTCATATATTGATTACATCACCCCATTAGAGAATACCTTTGATTGATGAGTTGCTGCAGGGTACAGGTGTTACCGGCAGTGTTGCACCGTTATGGCCTCGTCACAGGTGAGTGCACACCTGTAGTGATGGTGCCCCAGGGAATTTGTAGTCGTGGGTTACGAGCTGTCAGGCTCCCCTGGATCCGTGGCACATGGAGAAATAAACAACATATGTTGTCTACATGATGTAGGGATACCTGTTGTAGTGATACTTGTTTAATCACCTTTGATCCAAGGTCCTAGTCAAATGAGGAAAAGTAATGTAGCCCAATCTGCTCTTTATCCATATTTAATATTCACGCTGTTAAAGTCTCTTTGCAAGGGGTATATGTAAAGCAACTTTAATGCAATAAATTAGTCAGTTTATTATTGGATTGTAGCCCTGGATTATTCCCAATCTTTGAAACACTCGATTGTTATTGTGGATTGTAGCCATAGATTGTTATGCTAAGTAGTAGCCTGGATTGTTTCCATTCTTTGTAACACTGGATTGTTACTGTGGATTGTAGCCTTGGATTGTTACTGTGGATTGTAGCACCTGAATTCTTACTGTGGATTGTAGCACCTGGATTGTTACTGTGGATTGTAGTCCTGGATTGTTTGCTAAATAGTAGCCCTGGATTATGCCCAATCTTTGTAACACTGGATCAATACTGTGGATTGTAACCCTGGATTGTTATACTAAATAGTAGCCCTGGATTGTTTCCAGTCTTTGAAAACCTGGATTGTTATGCTAGATTGTAACCTTTGATTGTTTCTAATTGTTGTAGCCCAAGATTGATCTCAATTGTTGTAGCTGTGGATTGTTTCCAGTTGTTTTAGCCCAGGGCCTAGATTTTCGGAAGCTCTCTTAGCGCTAAGATAGTCGTAAGTGCCATTAACATTAACATTAAACTTACGACTATCTTAGCTCTAAGAATGCTTCGAAATTCTGGGCCCAGGATGGTAGCATTGCCAGTCCACCCTGTTTACATATTTTGATGTTAAAGTTGGAATGGGTCCCTGGATTGGAAACTGGATTGTAGCCCTTGCACAAAGCAATCTCGGCACAATGACTGACATAATGCTGATATTTGATCATGGTAGTTGCACTAAGATAATTTTGTCAATCAGAGCCCTATATTTGGAAACTTTGCTGGCTACGAGAATGTTATACACTGTATTCCATCTATATGATTAAAATATTTATCATCTGAGCCAATGAAAACTGGTCAATATTTCGTATTTATTGTCTCTGCAAGTATTAAGGATGTGGCCCCTGAGTTTGTATATGAATTATTGGCTGTGTGTGCAAATATTGTCTCTCTCTTTATCCTCCAGCGTTTGATTGTTTAAGGTCCATTGTTGGTCTCTTGTGGTCAGTCTGTGTAAACTGACCCCTCCTAAAACTATATACCCTTACAGGTGACAAACACTGATTGACAGAAGGCAGTTTACATCCTGGTGTGGTTGTGGTCAGGGTTTATTGGCTTAAGGTAGCCCAGTGGTTCATGTGGTCATCTATTACAATGGAGACCTGGTTTGATTCCCTGTATTTACCTTGTTGTGATATGGATGGTTGGTTGGTTTGCTGTTGAATACTGCACTCAGCAATATTCCAACTATATGGTGGCGGTCTGTAAATAATCGAGTCTGGACAAGACAATCCAGTGACCAACACCATAGTATCAATCTATGCAATTGTGATACGATGACATGTCAGCCAAGTCAGTGAACCAGACCACCTGACCCTGTTAGTCACCTCTTACGACAAGCATGGGTTGCTGAAGATCAGTTCTAACCCGGATCTACAAGAATCTGGTTATAATGAACTCAAAGTCACCTCTATTCTAAATTCTAACCCGGATCTTCATGGGTCATGATATTAATGGAATAGTTAATATCACATTGCTGGAACCAAAGAGCATATGTATGGTGCCAATGAAACTGAAACGAGTGGATTTGGCCTTCAAACTACCTGTCATAGTTCCAGGCATTTCATGGCTCTCAAAGTGAATGGCAATGGCTTTGACTACTGTGCTGCCAGTGCCACACCCACCCCCACCCCATCCTTTCCCCACCCTCCTTCCCAACCTATTGTTTATGACAGTTTGACAAAGCAACTACACCACATTGCAGCCATGCTTGTTATCATCCTCCATGTATCGATAATTAACATCTAAATCTTCATGGGAAAAGCGACAATGGTATTGATCTCCACTTTATATTTAGAAAACATGCCTTTCACATGTTATAAAGACTCCTTGAGGTGCAAAAAGCGTGCAGGCAAGCGTAAGATGAGATCAGAGATAAAAAAATAGTAAATTTTAGCTCACCTGACTAACAGTCGTTAGCTTGTCATGGCCTGTTTGTGAATCTGCTATTGACATCTTCTAATCAGAAACTACTGGACCTATGAAGCAAAAACTTCACAATTGTTCTCACCAATGATGACATCCCAAGATTCAAATTTGTTACACTGCAACAGCCATATTGAAAAATCTGTTCATTGTCCATTACTATGGATTTAACCAATCAGACAACGACTACTTGCTAGGATTCGGCCGGGACTTACAAAACGGTTTTTGGATTTTCTCTTCCCTGGTCGCTGACACTGATCTATCAACAAACGAAAATCCGTATAAAACACAGATATTTGACCTGCAGTATTTACATGTATCACTCGGAAGCGATCGTGTGGAAAATAGCATTAGGAATCGTTCAAGTTTTTGAGGTAAAGGTTCAAAGGGTATGTGCGAATGTTAACTTTCGCGATTTGGTAAGCTGTGATCTGATTGGTCAGTCAAGAAGGTTACCTGATGCGACCTTCCACAAGGTTTGTTAGACTCAGTATAGCAGTGTAATGAATAATACTGAGCCTAAGTTTACTTAGAATGTCTCTGTTTAAAGCATTACGTCTAAGTGTTGGCTATTAGTCCTCAGTGTTTATAGAAATTTTAGAAAATATATTTTAAGTAAACAAATATAGAGGAACAAGGCAACATTTCAAGTACAAGACTAACACCATACTTACATACTTATGATATTTTGACATGCTATTTCTAGTGTCACGCACCACAAGTAATGTTTTGCTCTTAAAAAAATATCAAAACTTATTCTCCTGCTTGTATTATAAACACCCCTTAAACACATTACGTTTGGAAAATAAGTGTACATAATACACAAGAAGACATGATATTGATTTTATTTGTGTGCAGGTACTTGGAGCATTTGATTTGTTGTGAGGCAGTGGGGTAGCTTAGTGGTTAAAATGTCCGCTCATAACGCCGAAGACCCGGGTTTGATACCCCACAATGTGATGCAATGGGTACAACGTGTGAAGTTCATTTGTGGTGTCCCCACTGTGATATTGATAGAATGTTGCACTCACTTAGATATGTTGTGAGGCAGTTGTTTGGTACCTAAGTGGGAATAAAAACCTACTAATTTCTTAAATACACAAATTTAAACCATTTATGACTACACCAAAAGTTGCTCAGAGGAGGGAATCATTAATTACGTGACTTACAATCATCTTCATGTGTAGGTCGCGTGACGACCGAACAGATATTGGTGCTATATAAATCTCTATATATTATTATTATTATTATGTGTGCAGTTGTATGACTGGGAGTGAATGTGTGTGTGTTAGTTATGCATGAACAAAATGACCTGAAACCTGTCTTCACATTTTATCATAAATGCCATTAGGCCCTTCACTTCCCTGGGTGAGTGTCGATTTTCTGTAACACGGTATCAGAAATAAAAGTTTCTTAAATACTATCTCAGTACTATAATAGCCTAAAAGTCACAAAATCTCACAGTGTGATCAAAGTGTGATCAAAGTGGTCCTTTTTTGCCTCACCCTGAAGAACCAAGTTCACTGAGAATGCAATAGTATGAAACAGGAATTTAAAGTGGCAGTTGTAAGAATGACGTGATCACTTTGTAAAGATGCAAACTTAACACCAAGGCTGTTCAGGGAATGAACTTTTTTATCAATGATGAAACCTTTCTATTTACTTTGAATTCTTTTCTACGATTCTGCCAAGGTTTAATATTTGCTGACACTTTTTCAATTTGATGTCAATCTGTGTGAATATTTGTCCCAGTTTCAACAGATTGATAAGATGTGAGCGTATATTTGAATTCACCTGTTTCTGCTGGCAATGACAGGCTTTAGCAAAGTAGTCAGATTGCCAAACCGACATGCCGAGTACAATGATAAAATCACAGAGGCCATGGCCTGTTTGGACAGCTTTGATACCGAACACGCTCGTTTAGCGACACCGTGAACCTCTGTTGACATTTCCAGCCAAAATATTCGAAGGTTTTATTCGCAAGATAATTTGTCTAACGACAGGAAAGCGCAGATTAATTTAACTTTTGATTTGGCCCCCAAACTGATTTGACTATTTGACTGCTATCACTTTACGTTCATGGTTTCATGTGATGAATTAAAATCGTACATGAAACTGGCAGATGCAGCTATTTTAGTTTATGCTTTTAAAGATGTTCTGTGAGATTGCAGTTTTGAAAATCAGAGGAACAGAACTAGCATGGAACTCTTCAGTGTTGAGACCTGATACTCTCCAGAGCATCCACCTGAATGTGATTGACAATCGGATATGTTGATACGTCAGTGATATGAGATATGGCTGTAATCTGAACAGAGTGAATTGACCGTTGGCTATTGAAAACCGTGATGGTCACTGATGAACACTTGATAATGCTGTTCAACAAAACAGCATCTCCCGGATCAATAGGAGAAGAAAATTATACAAAATTGCAAAGCACAGGCACAAGACAAATCGCACTGGTCCGAGAAATGATGTATAATTGCCGAGAACATGTGCCATGGCCGCAATTGATTTTAGGAACAAAGGTTTAATTAACCATCCATGTTGACATATTGGTCTTTTGTACGGCAGAAAGGAGACGAATGATTGGTCAGCTGGATTATGCTCCGTCCAAGTTTTCCCCGGGGTGGAGTAGGAGATCTGTCCCCAAGGTTCAGCATCCCAGTTGGTACATTCTCATAGTGAAGATGCTCATTAGCGCCAAGAGTTCTTGGATGGGTTTGTTGGATATGGACAGTTCGTTGAAAAACATCATGGCCATTTTTTTTATGTATTTTCATGTAACTCTGGGATCTGTTTCACAAATCAGATGGATTGAGATTACGGTGTTCTTCAATTGGATTACTGGATCTGGAGAGTGCATATTAAATACAGTATTTTGATGAACTTTTTGATGCATTGTTGTGATTGTTTCACAATACGAACAGATTCAGATTTGAGTTCCTGGAAACAGTTTCAAGACGAAGATGTCCAAATTCCCTTGTCTGTGATGAGTGTTTGGGATAACTGCAAGGTGTATGTTATAAATATCAGATAGTGAAGCTCCTAGGTCCTGTTATAAGGAGTGTTTGCTGCGACAATGTGATATGTACACAGACAGAAGAACAAGTGTGACAAAGCTAGTCTGTTGTCATGGTGACATTACTTGTCCATGAGACAAAAACTTTTAAAAATTAACCAGGACAGCAATTGTCTATCAAGATATTCTCATTGTGAAAAGGCTATTTCTCAAAATCTTGTTAATGTTTAACAGAATTATACACTCGGAAATTGAAGGAATATTTCAGTATAAAGGTGTGGACCTTCATGTGCTATCACAGGCTGGCAAATCTTAGTTGTCATGACAACTTGAAAAAGAATCATTTATTAAACTCACATGGATACTATCATCGAAGACACTAATAATATTATTGAACTGTAGGTGAGGTGGCCTAGTGGTTATGGTGTTGATTTCATCCTGTATAAGACAGGTTCAAATCCCACATTGGTAGAAAGTATGAGGCTTGTTTGTGTTTTCTCCTTGAGATGTGGCAAAAATGTTGATAAAACTCCTTCTTGTTTTACATACAATTTTTTTTAAATCTATATCTTTTTGACACTCATGCGTGATAGCACTTGATTTTAAGTCACCAACTTATACTTTGGGAAAATCATCTTATTAAGAAATATGTATGGCTTTTATCCCCTATGAAAGTTTCTCATAAATTTCTGAATGCATGGGTAGACATTTCTAAAGCATCTGGCAAAGCATCCCTTCTCAAAATGTGATTTATCCTAGGTTTTAAGCATGCTAATGTTCACCAGACCGGCATTACAAGGCTGTGATCTAACATACTTTTCTGCCTCAATCTGATGATCGTGATAACATCAGTCATTAAGTTTGACAGGAGATGAATATCTATGAGGTATGAGTCAGACACACATCTCCTGAGCAAGTCGAATTGGGATTATCTTACACACACAGAACATCCAGGACCCAACACGATTAGTTTTTTGTTGGGGGAGTTTCGGGATTAATGAGACTGTTCGCCCTCTACAGGTGTTAAAAATGGTTGTCGATAACTTTAAAGGAGGAAGTTGAGGAAGAGTGGAACTTTGCATGGAGAAGATATCGCAGCAGTATCACATAACGAACCTTGCTGAGGATTGAAATAGCGGTCTGTGTTGACTGACTACCGGTCAAATATTTGTCCGACAAGTGACACTACTGATTGTCCACCGATTGTCACCACTGAAATATTTCACTGTGATTGAGAGATCTGACATTTCGTTTGGAGACTTGGACAAGGTGCATGGAGGAAGGTTTGGCTGGAGCTGTAACTACTCTGTAATCAGTTATTGATGAGGTGAAGACAGGCCAGACTGTTACTGTACCTTGTCATGCACAAGATGAAACAGTTCACACCTTGCCCTCAAAGGGTTAAAGTGACACACGTTTTGTGACATTTCCGTAGTAGTGTCAGCTGGGCTTCTGTTGTGTACTTGACATTGTTGGATTTGGATATTGGCGTGTAAATCTCTGGATTTCTTGTTTGTGAGGACTGCTTGTGATTTTGGAATTTACCTGATGTGTGTTTGAACAGATCAGCTTCATGGTTGAATGGTCAAGTTTTGTAATGAATTCATGAATTTGGACTTAGCCTTAAGTGTTTTCAGTGATCATCAGTTTCAGTGTTCATTAAGTTGACTGATGAATTCATGATTTTGTATTTATGAAAGTAATCAGCAAAACAGCTTCTGTTCAAGTCATAACGTTGAAACAGTTTTCAGTATGAAGTAAAGGACTACCCTAAGTCTGTGATTGGACATGTTATTTTGATTTCAATATACAACATAGAAAAGTTTTATTCCTGGAGCAACTTGGATGACCGAACACAGAACCTGGAAATAAAACCCAAATGGAATTGAACACAGAACGTTTCTGTGTTACCAGAATGAACATAAACATAGTTAGCATATGGCTGACATTGCTATAATTGATATACCACGTTTACCTACAACACCTTGATTGAGGTACTAGAATCACAGACTGTGGATTGCAGTTTTTATGTCAACAAATTTCGGGGTAATTACCAGAAGGTTGTATGCAGCTAATGGCCATTGGAGAAACTGACTTCTTACATATCCAGAACATGTCTTTGAGCTGCTGGTAGAATGGCTGGAATTACAACCTGGTGTTTTCATTCACAACAACCTCCTTGTCTTCACAGCCAGAAGTAGGGAAGGGGAGGCTGGCCGGGATATTTTACACTTGTATACACAGAAAATTGTTGTGGTTATCATTGTGATGAATTTACCATGATAATTGGAAAATAAACACGTCCTTGGTATAACAAGTGTTACCTGCTTTGTAAGACATTCTGGACCATTTTGGAGGTGATGTGTGGAGATGAAACTCAGGGATGATCAGCTCTGCGTTTTCTCTGTGAGGTGTCTGTGATGATTGTCAAGCCTTTTGGGGAGTTTCTGTTTGATTTTCAAGCTGTTATTGTTCTTTATCTATGACTGTCAAGCCTTTTTTAAACTTTGATTGTCAAGCTGTTTCTGTGCTATCTCCATGATTGTCAAGCCTTTACGGTCTGTGATGATGATGATGATGATGATTTAAAGATTTTATGTGACTTTGTGAATTTGAAGTTCTTTTGAGCCTTCTGTGATGACTGTGAGTCCATTGTGCTTCTACTGAGGTGGTTGTCTTTCAACTTGCAATAACACGGCTAATTGCCACTCAATAGTGTTTTTACAGGAGTGATTGTTCATTCAGGAATTTTAACAAAGGCGATGTAACAACCTCAAAAGAAACCACTGTTCTGTGAAAGGCTGATACTGCTCTTTAGCCTTGGAGGTGTTAATTGGATGTGTTTGTGACCATGTGCGTTTGAAGCATAAGAAACTACTACTTTGTTGCAACATGTTCATTCTGTGCATCACTGTGGAGTCACTACTGGAAGGGTTAAAACTTTGAGTGTAGAAAAGACTGATTTGTTTACAGCAGTTTTATACATCCCGAATATTGAAAATCCCACGGATACTCCTGTCCTGTTCTTCTGTACATCACTGTGGATTCGGCACTGGAAGGGTTAAACCTTGAAGTGTGGAAAAGATTGATTTGTTTACCTCAGCTTTACCAGACTCAGAATATCGATACATCCCACGGATCCTACTGTTATGTTTTCTTGAACCTTTAAAGGGTTAAGTGACACTGAAAGTGTTAACCACCTGTTTGTTGGAGTGGTCGTGCTGGAGATCCAAGCGCTATTTACCTGGTGCAGTTGGCTGATTTAGAAGATTGAGTTCTGCAAGGATCGCCTGGAATATTGTGCTGTATCCTTCATTGTGCCTTAATGGAAATAGTCACAACAGAGCTTGTCGTAAAATTACATTTTATTTTAATGACATGAGAGAAATGTCAGCTTTTAACAAATAATATGAGTTTAATCATTTTGTAAATACATTTCAGTCATTCATGAATTTTAAACGATTTTAGGTTCTAATTGTCACTCATAAATTTAAATTTCTCCAGAGATTTTTTTTACTAGTACTTAATTTTAGTTCAAACTGATATTCTCACAAAACTATTAATTTGGTAAAACGTTTCATCAGCTTGACATTAGCAGCTTTTGTTTGCCCATCAGCTGGTTCCGCTGTTCCGGAAAATGTCAACCTGTAAATTATGAAGACAGATCAATGAATAGAGAGGTAGCTGGCATGACACGGTATCTGCGCCATCAACAATATTTCCTTAATACGCTTGTCCCCAGATAACAGTGGGAGCCTATATGTGTTTTGTACCTACATCACTGACAACCGATGAATAGACCAGGCTTGTGGACTGTGGGGGTTTGTGGTCCTTTACAACTACACGATGTCTGCTGTTCTTCATCCCATGGGGTTTGTCTGAGAGCGTGAAACTTGCAAACATCTCATAGTGTTTGTTCATTCACAAACAGGTTTCGTGAGATCTTCGTGGTTACAGGGGCTGCAGTGTTATGCAGGCTTTTCGTACTCAGGGTGTTTGTCAATGCCAAATGAAAGTTTTTTGTGGAAATGTGACGTTACAACACTTTAGTGGATAGCTGGATTTACTGAGGATACAACTTCAACATGAACTCAACCGAGAACGTCATTTGGCGGGAGTATGGCCAGGTAACTAAAACTTTGTTTACATTAGGACATCGTGTTGCACAGCAAGACTGATATGACATACAGGTAGATGCATTTGATGAGGATTGAAGTATATTTTCATTAATTTGCAGATATTTCAAAATTTGTTTTCTTTGGCTATTTGTGTCATGCAAGGCTGTTGTCATGTATCATGACATGTAGATGCATTTATTACAGATTGAATGAGGTATTTCTTCATTGCCATGTAAACACTCTTTGAACTTTGCTTACATTGCTTTGTGTCATGAGGAAAGGATATTGTCATGCAGCATGACTGACATGACATACAGGAAGATGCTTTTGATAAAGATGTTGTAAGAAATATGCAGTCAAATGATTTTCAAACTTTGTTTACATTAGGACATCATATCAAAAACAATGGCTGCCATCACATGCAGTCAGATTGTAAGAATGCAAACATGAAAATAATATTCAATAATCTGCTGTAATAATTGGAATTTATGTTAAAATATAGGGATTGTGCCACAAGACCTGATTGTGTTACCGTGTACACATAGCAGACATGAATCTGTGTCAAATGTTTTTGTTGTCTGTTGACAGAAAATGTGCTTGAAGATTTTACTTTCATGCAATAATTCGTATTTCAGAACTTTTGTCTGCTCATATGATTAAATATAAGTTGAGTACATTTCATGCATGAGCTAATCATTTTGATAAGAAAACCACAAAATGAGGCTGATTTTTATATGATGATTTAAATGCAGGTTACATTTCAGTGTGGTCTGTGCGTACATTGTTATCAGATGAGCGTAGCTCCCCATAAGCATTACCGTATTCATTGTGATAAATGACCCAGATGCTTTAAAGTTGACAAAGGGGTTGGGGAAAGGAACTGCTTATTAAAGGGATCAAGTTTCAGACATCAAGTTGTGGAGAATACGGATGATTTCCATGAAACTTTTTCACTGTTAATTGTCAGTTATATATAGTCTGTTACTGACACAAAGAAAGAGAAAGAAAGATTATTAGACAAGTGTCTGTCAGATACCATTTATCTGTTTGATTGGCATTTTAGAAGTTGATGAATAATAAGCAAGGTATGATACTTTATGGATAACAACTTCTTTATTATATTATGATGTCAAGCAAGAGTTGGTATAAGAATATATACCGAAACGTTGCATCATAATACAGTAGAGAAGTTGTTAGGTAAGCATCATACTTTTTTAAAGATACCATTTATCTTCAGAGTCATTTAAAAATGTATCTAATCAGAAGACCGAGTTAGATAATATGTGAAACAACAAGTTATAAGATAAATAATATCTGTCTCTCGTGCACTCTTCAGTTGCACCATTTCAGCGTCGAATTGACATATATTTTATTTTTTTTCATGTTCGCTGTGGTGCGTTAATACATAACCCAACAGTCGTTTGTGATGTCATCCACACTACTGCTAACTTCTCACACCTTCACATTCAAATTACATTCAAGGGGGGGTGGGGTAGTCTAATGGTTAAAGCGTTGGCTCGGCACGCCGAAGACCCGGGTCCGAATCCCCACATGGGTACAACATGTGAAGCCCATTTCTGGTGTCCCCTGCCATGATGTTGCTGGAATATTGCTAAAAGTGGCGTAAAGCCAAACTCAGTCAGTCAGTCAAATTACATTCAAGAATGATCTGACCTTAGGTCATCGCCCTAGTGTAGCCAATCACAGAGGTCAAATTTACAAATGTTTGATACTGCTTTTCTCTCATTGGTTTCTTCACATAGAGGTGTGTAATCAAATATGGACTGTCACATTTTGGGTTATGTAGTACCTGCACTTCATACAACAAATACGGTTTGCTGAGGTCTGCCGTATTTGTTTTGCTCTTATGTCTCAATAACACTGTGTCTGCGTGGGTTTGTTGGGTAGATTTAAAAAAATGATATCTGAGTTCAGTGTTTTGATGCCTGATTTCTTTAAACAGTGGACAAGTTTGACAGTAGAAAGAACAGGAATTCTCATTAATTAGTCCCCAAGTAATATAACATAAATACTTTTGAGTTTCTGGGACTCCAGTCCTGCCCCACAATGAAGCACATGTAGTACATGGGGTCTCACCTTAGGCAAGTGAGGTGGTTCAAAATTGCCTCTGTTCACCCAGCAGAAAATGGGTACCTGGTGGGATAAGTCATGTGACTATTAACCTTCTAACGCCTCACAGGCAGCTTGCGTTATCTGGGGTAATAATGTGTTAGCACTTTGAGCATGCATAAGTGTGTGGAAACAGGTGCTTTATAAATGGTCATTATTATTATCTTATTAAATACTTAATCAGTGTCAGTATACCTGATAATGATGCTTGCACTTCTATCAAACTAAATCACTTAAATCAATTTTCGCTTGATAACAGTGTAATTGTCTACATTGAATAAACATGCAATAAACAAGATCCATAAAGTTCTTATCCAAAAGTCATGCTTTGCATATGCCAACCAAACCATATACACCCGATCATGTCAGTATAAAAATTGCTACACGAACATACTGCTTATAAATCTTATTTTCCACAATATATTTCTCTATGTTTTGATTTGTAAATGCTGATTAATATGTTACAAGATTAAATTCAATGCAGATATTCTGCAGCCATGGGGCATTACCACATATATGTAACTGTATTGACCAGTGATTAACCTTGATCCTATTGAGAGGGCCTTAGATCAGAGGTGGAGACTTTCTAATCAATATGATTAGTTATTTGTAATGAAAGTCCTGTGGGCATCTTAAATGGTGAGAATTTTGTCAGGGCATAAACTTTATATCAGTTAGAAATGAATCTGTATCATTTATAAAATTGTATAGTGTTACCTGTTACAAATAACATCCGTGTAATAGTAGAGTGGTATACTGCAAGGATATGTAACAACTTTATTTTTACCAATTGCAGACAAAATAGGACATGTTAATGTTGAACCTTGTATTTACTATAGCCTGTTGCTTTTGACATATGTTAAAAATAAGGACTTCTTTAAGTGTCATTTATGCACTAGTATAATGGAGAAGAACATTGTTTATTAGGGCTTCACAATATAACCGGTTTACCGGTATTTACCGGTTCAGACATGAAAACGATACGTATTGCAATACGCTGATCGAAAATACGTATTTGACTTGCATTTGGAAAACATCGTAACACTCGGAAATCTTCGGATATTTCCTTGTTTCATTTGTGCATAATATTATTCACATTTTTATTTTATCATGATTAAAAGTTGTTATTAAAGCTTAATCAAGCATAGTGACTTTGCTGTGTTTTTGCTTTATAAATCAAGCAGTAACTCGATTATAAGTAGTTGTCATGCAATATATTGCAATACATATCGCAATACATGCTTTCGCATCGCAATATATTGCAATATGAATATTCTCTGCAATACCCATCCGTATTGTTTATGAATAGAGAACCTCTTTACTGCAATAAAGAAGTTGTCTATCCTTAAAAAAATTGTTCCTCTTAAAAATAAGGAGAAAATATATGTGTCATTTTTAAAGATCTGTGTCATTGGTTAGAATGTGAACTGACACATTTATGATATCCTAAACATTTGTTAGGAAATTAGTATCAGACACCGAACATGTGGGATATTTTCTTTTTTTAACATTTTGGATATCTGTAATACCAAAAATGCTGTGACTCTTGATTAAGGACAAACTGAATGTTACACCTGTCCTGTGTAACACTGTGAAATAGTGCTGGATTGTTTGAGACGATCGACTCTCATGAATTGATTTGTGTTGTATAAACACCCAAATTTCAACCTGCTCTTGTCAATGTGGGCATGTTGTGGGGTGCTACTGTTTTGGACATTGGTTCAGTGTTTGCCAACTGTTTGGCAGCCATTGTTAAAACATTTAACTTGTGGGGCTGCTTGTTGAAGCTTTCAGTCAAAGTCTAACTGGGCTACTGTCTTTTCTGATAGCATTCCTAACATGGTGTTCAGGTGGAGATTTTGAGATTCTGCGGTGAGACATTTTTGTATTGCGTACAACAAAGCTATGCTCCGCCTTGATTGGTTGTTCAACGTGCAAGTGTACAGTGATAGTTTGGTTATCATTCTATGTTGTTGACAGAGACAGTTTAGCTTGGTTAAAATATCAGTGGCATGTTTGTCGGAACTTGTTTCAGAAAAATTGCAACTTTAAAATATTTGAACAATTATTTTTTGCAAATTAAATTTAAATGTTTTAAGTGTGTAAATTACACTATGAAGTTGTCAATTAAATTAAATTCACCTGCCAATATGATCATGTCACATATCAATTTTCTAACTGTTTATACTACAAATGGCTAAATGGTAAACTATCGTAATTCGGAGTAAACAAATTGCACAACTGAAACTTTCACAAAATCTTTAATAAGAAATAAAAATAACTGAATATTTAAAAAAAAAAATGTGTACAGAACACAAAAATTGCTGAATTATAGTGAAAGTTTAATTTTCAAAATTGAAAATACATTATATTACATAAAAACTTTGATTTTTGTGTTGCATGTATACTTCTTAAATAGCCAAAGTTATTTCTTATTACTGTCAAAATAATCTGTAATGGCTTGCAAGATTATATTTAGTATTGTGAAAGAATAGAATGTTCTTTCTTCTTTTGATAATTATATATATTAAAACCATTTTTGATATTTACAACCATTCAGCATGGTATAGTGTTCATCTGTTTAGCCATTGACATTATAAATGATTAAAATCATTACAGAATGATGAAAAGGATAACAAAAACTAGTACACAGTCAATGAATGTTTAAAGGCATATCATATTTCTTTTCTAATCAATGCTGTCAAAGGTTGTAGGTGAAGCTAATGAAATAAAAGCGTGCTTTCATTTATAACTTTTGTGTAAAATCACATCAATTAGGAATGAGTTTTGAGGCCTTGAAGTTTTAGGTTCCGTAATTGGAGTAGAATTGTATCACATATCTGATCACTTACGAAGGGTTTACGTGACTTACCACATAAGTGTTAGATAATTCCTCAGCTTTAGTTACACACGTACATTCATTGTTCTCTCAAGGTTCCATCCAGGGTTATTATTTGTAGTTGGTTTCAAATCCAGTTTGAACTAGAGATGAAAGCTAGATATATCCTGCTACCATTAATATTGCCACAACAATAATAAACATCATAGGGGTACGATGATTCGCAATCATCAAAATCACCAAACCTGATCACCCAATCCATTTAGTCATCTCATAGTTAAGTTTGAGTAAGTGAGTGAGTAAGGTTTTGCTCTATTAATGTGATATCATGGAGTGTAACACCAGAAATGGGCTTCACACATTGTACAAATGTAGGGAATCAAACCCAGTCTCAGCGTGACGAGTGAACGCTTTAACCACTAGGCTACCCCACATCCCCAAGCATAGTCTGAAGGGAAAATTCGCACTACTGATACCTCTATTCACCAGATGAGTGGGATACAAGGTGTAGCAAGAGCTGAGTCTGAATTATGGCAGCTGTGTGATTATATACTGCATGCAGGCAGATAGGAAGTTACAGTTTGAACCCTTCTTGAAGTTTCAGACACAATTACGAAATGGATAGAAATGAAAATAAAATCTGTCTGCATTTTACATCAATCACTGAATTGTATGGTTCAGACTCTGTATGGTACTTACAGATTGCTGTCATATAGCCAGTGGTAGCATGACACGGAAACAACAACAACAACAGAAACAACAACAACAGAAAACAACCACAACAACACAACAACCACAAAACAACAGAAACAACCACAACAACAGATTCCACAGAATCCACAATTAAAACCACAACAACAGAAACAACCACAACAACAGAAACAACCACAACAACAACAGAAACAACAACAGAGAAACAAACTCACAACAACAGAAACAACCACAGCAAAACAGAAACAACCACAACAACAACAGAAACAACCACAACAACAACAGAGACAGGCCAACAGGTTTGATTCTCCACATGGGTACAATGTATCCACAATGAAGCCCATTTCTGTGTGTCCCCAGAGGCCATGATATTGCTGGAATGTTGTCTAAAAGCCCCCGCATAAAATTGCTGGAATATAACCCAACTCATTCACTCACAATTGAAAATACATCAGTTTCAATTGCAACAATTCTGGCAGTAAAGTCATCAGCTTCCCTTTCAAGCACTTCCTGTGCTAGATGGTGTGCCACCATAGACTTCATGTGCTGGCTGATCGTTATAAAGATGTTAACGCCACATGCAATAATTACAGACAATTACACAGATGACATGTCAGAGGCAGTCGTGATGGCCAACATATCGTGACACTTAAGGCTTCTTTCTGTGCTGATAGGGCAATTTCTCATTTATCCACACTCCTGCTCCTCGTGTTGATGGCTTCCGTCAGGGGCCGTCTACCTATATATACGTTACATGCATCACCTAATGAGTGCTTGCAGTAGCTGTAAGAGATGAAAAAGAAAAAGTATATTTTTTAGAAATCACATGACATGAATGTTGTAATTATTTATCAAGAACTCTCTATATATTTGGAAACATTAAACATGTATTAAAATAAATCAAATAATTGATAACCTTGGTATTTGTCAGCTGTTGATGTACTGTCAAGAGGTCACCATGACATGGAACTTCTCTGATACAGTCAGTGATGCTGAACTGTTGTACCACTGCATGAATGCCTGATCAAGCCAATATGTTTATTTGCGAACTCTAACAAGTATCCCCTATTGTCAAAATGTTATGCAATCTGAAGATGGATGTGTTTCATGGATAGTCTGTTCATCTTCGGTGCAGAGTTGTGTCCCTTATGTGTGTCAGGATCAGGATAATGTAACATGTCCACTCCCAGGTAAATCTTTATTGTGATTATTAGTTTCTTAGAACGTCTAAAATGTACCTCACTTGGACTTTGCTTCTACACAAGGGGTGAATGGGTAAAGCATTTGCTCACCATGTTAAAGACCCAGGTTCGATTCCCCATATGCGTACAATGCTTGAACCCTATTTCTGGTGTCCACCACCATGATATTGCTAAAATCAACATAAAACCTCACTCTGTCACTTACTCACCCAGATCCGGGGTAGAATAGGTCTTCAGCAACCCATGCTTGCGACAAAAGGCGACTATGCTTGTCGTAAGAGGCGACTAACAGGATCGGGTGATCAGGCTCGCTGACTTGGTTGACACATGACATCGGTTCCCAATTGGCGCAGATCGATGCTCATGCTGTTGATCACTGGATTGTCTGTTCCAGACTCGATTATTTACAGACCGCCGCCATATAGCTGAAATATTGCTGAGTGTGGCGTAAAACTTAACTCGCTCACTCACTCACACACTTACTCACCCACCCACTCACTTATATGGTGATATAACTAAAATGTTGTCAAGACAACACAAAACTCACTCCGTCTCACACAGCACCAGATGCCTCCCTAAAGATATTAATCTTTCAGCTATATTCATCACTCCATACCTTGTACATAAACTTGGTGATTGTCCTAATTCTTTATGGCCAATCAATCCACATTAAGTGTCCTTCTAATACCTGTCTATTGCAACTTGTAGCAATATCCGCTCAGGACATCTTGTAATTTACAAATCTATTAGCAAAACCCATGATAAAACAACCGGTTCACTTGCCCAGCCGACTATAATGATTAAGGAAGCAGTATTAATTATTTCATAGGCAGTAACGTCCTTTGGTTAGGAGAGTCTCGATCATTCCCTGGAGGGTAATTACCCGTGTTAACGAGCAATCCACGTGCAACGAGGACATACATTGTTCACAAAGATGAACTACATGACAGTACATGTGGGCTGGCTATATTATATTTTGTAATCTAAATAATTAGATGATATTGTTTCTATACCTGTTATTGATAGTACATATCATATTTCACTACAATTTATCTCTTTGACAGAATGGAGTGTGGAATTAAGCTAAAATTGTTTTGCAAAAATAGGTCATTAGAAAATGAGAGCTTGTCCTTTTTTGTGATTATAATTTGGCTGTTATTTATTTTTAAAAATTGATATATTTAGAAAGTTCTTCCAATTGAACACATTCAGATATGGTTAATTTAACAGTGATTGATACTAGGTTTCAACTAATCAAGAGTAATTTGACTTTGTGAATTGAACATCCAATTTTCTTGACAGTCACTGTTCTGATCACAATTGCAGCTGTAGCATACAACACTCAACCTCTTCCCAGCTGTAGCATCCCATTCTCAGCTGTAGCATCCCATTCCCAGCTGTAGCATCCCATTCTCAGATGTCTCATCCCATTCTCAGATGTAGCATCCCATTCTCAATTGTAACAACCCCTTCCCAGCTGTAGCATCCCATTCTAAGCTGTAGCATCCCATTTTCAGCTGTAGCATCCCATTCTCAGATGTCTCATCCCATTCTCAGCTGTAGCATCCCATTCTCAGCTGTAGCATCCCATTCCCAGCTGTAGCATCCCATTCTCAGCTGTAGCATCCCATTATCAGCTGTAGCATCCCATTCTCAGCTGTAGCATCCCATTCTCAGATGTCTCATCCCATTATCAGCTGTAGCATCCCATTCTCAGATGTCTCATCCCATTCTCAGCTGTAGCATCCCATTCTCAGCTTTAGCATCCCATTCCCAGCTGTAGTATCCCATTCTCAGCTTTGTATCATCCCATTCCCAGCTGTAGTATCCCATTCTCAGATGTCTCATCCCATTCTCAGATGTCTCATCCTATTATCAGTTGTAGCATTCCATTCTCAGCTTTTGCATCCCATTCCTAGCTGTAGCATCCCATTCTCAACCCCTTTCCAGCTGTAGCATCCAATTCTCAACCCCATCCCAGCTGTAGCATCCCATTCTCATCCCGTTCCCAGCCCCTTCTATTCACTCAAAATCCAAAGCCATACATTTCCAAGCCAGGATACATCTTCTGATATAGGAAAGGTTATTTTCAGTGAAGCCAAAATACTTGAGTTACAAATCTGTGCTACTCTATACAATAACAGCCACTTGTGTTAGTTTACCTAGCAATCTATGTTTTCATAGAGCTGTTGAACAGACAGTTGAAGTACCACCATAAAGCATCATCATCCCATAACCTCCCTGACATCCAAACAGGTTTCATCAATGACTTACAACATGCCTGGTGTGCCACACCAGAGTCATCCAGTGTCCTCATCGTGGGACATGGATCATCAGACTGCCTACTTAACACCATAGTGACGAACCTGAGAAGATCAGTAACCCATGCTTGTCGTAAGGGATGACAAATGGGACCAGGCGGTCAGGCTCACTGACTTGGTTGACACGTGTCATTGTATCTCACTTGCTTAGATCGATGCTTATGCTGTTGATCACTGGATTGTCTGGTCCAGACTCAGTTATTTACAAACCACTGCCTTATAGCTGGAATATTGCTTAAGTGTGGCGTAAAACTAAACTCACTCACTCATAGTGAGGACTGTACTGACACTACAGACCCTCAGACTACAGCCTCGCAACCACTACCTGTAGTACTACAGGTAGCTAATGGGGAGGTGTTTTGATAGTGTTTGTGAGTGAGTTTAGTTTTGCACCGTTTTTAGCAGTATTCCAGCAATATCACAGAGGGGGACATCAGAAATGGGCTTCACACATAATACCCATAGGGAATCGAACCTGGATCTTTGGCATGACAAGCAAATGCTTTAACCACTAGGCTACCCCTCTGTCTCAGGCAGTGTTTGTGGTTTCTTCCAGCCACTCTTATAATGACCAAGGGTTGATAATGGCAGTTGGGTCGGTATTTGGGCCCTTTGATGTTCTACTTGGTCAGTGATGGTTGACCTCTCACATATACTTACTATGTCCTACTTACTGTCTAGGAGAGCACTTGTCTCTCTTTCAGACCATATGCTTTCTTGAACAATCAGACAAATAGTTGTTCACCTTTTCTGCTTCAGCAGCTCTGTCTTGTCCCCTTTTCAGGTCCACTGATCCGTTTTCCGCCTCTTTTAGACTTGTATATGATCTAAGTTGTTCAGGGTCATGCCTGAGGGTTACGCCCTAGTGGTAAGTGTTTACGATCACTTTAGGATTTCATCACAGTTTGAGCTGACGCATCATGTCAACTGCAGCAGTGGTTAGAGTCATCAAACCCAACTCACTCACTCACTCACTCACTCACTTGATTATTTACAGACCACCACCATACATCTGGAACATTGCTAAATGCGGCATTGAACAACACTCACTCACTCACTCACTCACTCACTCTCTCAAAACACTCACTTATTTACTCACCCTGCCTTATAAATGGAATATTGCTGAGTGTGGCATTAAGGCTTAAATACTCTTCAAAACATCACTCACCACTCACTCACTCACTCACTCACTCACTCACTCACTAATTTACTCACCCTGCCTTATAAATGGAATATTGCTGAGTGTGGCATTAAGGCTTAAATACTCTTCAAAACATCACTGAACATCACTCACTCACTCACTGTTGTTCAGGAATACTTTACACAATATGTACACAGGGAAAATAGAACCCAGACCATCTACTGAACAAGCAAACACCCTACCCACAAGGCCAATCAGCTTGCTTAAG
Organism: Haliotis rubra; assembly: GCF_003918875.1. Classification (NCBI taxonomy): domain Eukaryota; kingdom Metazoa; phylum Mollusca; class Gastropoda; order Lepetellida; family Haliotidae; genus Haliotis; species Haliotis rubra. The sequence goes on from NW_025767535.1 coordinate 1,908,034, forward strand.
TCAGGTTGCCACCTCGGGCACGTTTCTGCCTGTCATGCATAACAGAAGTGAATCTGTTTTTATTTCTGTTGCCTTTGCATCAATATTTATCTAACTTCCAGCAGATCGGCCTCTCACATCTGTGACTGTAGCAATACTATGTCGTGCTGTGTCAAGATTTCCATATTGCCAATAGATGATTCATTGCACAAACTCTCCAGGTATTTCCTAATAACCCCTCTATGGATTTGCATTGAATACGAAAGTTTAGAATGTGCTATGTCATCAACTGGAAAATGAAAGTTGAAAAACTATTTACCTTTCATAACCCTGAATCGCATGATTTGATCGAGCAACCCTTTCACTCAATATCGCTTTTATAATGTCACAAATGTAAAGTGCAGTTGAAACCAGGACTATTGGCATATTTCAAACGAGTTCGGTTTGATGTTTTCAAGTGGCGCTATTTCCATCATTGACACTAGCCAAGGAATCAGACGTCGAGTGCCAAAAGGTAACGGTCCCAACTGATGTGATTTGTTTGTGTGTATAGAAGTCCATGAAAAATCTATGTGGAAGTTGAACCAGATTACCTATGTATCGATTTGTCCTGGCCGGGGACGAACGGTGTTCAGTGATGTGAGCAACAATGACCTAGATTTGCATCATCGCATTCACTTGCAACAACAGTGGTTCAGTACAGGTGATTGACGGGCAGCACCTAGAGTCTGCTATGCATGGTTTATGATAATGACATATGGAAATAGGGACTTCATATCTCGCAACTTGTTGAAAGAAGCTGAGGGTTGATCAGAGGATGTAAGTATTGTAGGTTATCGAAAGAATTTAGTGTAGGCTTTATGTTTTAGCTTTTTGAAAATTTAGATAACTGGGATAGAATATGAACTGAAAGATGTACATCAGTTTGTAGATACTGGAACAAGAGTTTCCTTAAAGAATGGTAAATCCAAGAATATAAGGTATCAAAAGATAGTGTACCCTTTCCAATCTTATGTATGCAGAAGGTTTAGATGACTACGATAAAGATATAAGAAAATAAATATATCTACAAACTGACATACATATTTTATTTTTGATTATATTTTTATCTATGCCAGTTTGTAGATACTTTAAGAGTTTCCTTAAAGAATGGTAAATCCAAGAATATAAGGTATCAAAGAGAGAATACACTTTTTCATCTTATACATACAAAAGATTTAGTTGACTAAGATAGATATATAGAAAATGTTTAGAAATATGATGATGGTTTTGTGAAACAGGGGTTTTGATATCTATGAAATATAGTTAAATGAATTTAAACTGAAATATGTACAAAATAATTTGAATCAAATATACCACTCAAAATATGTTAAGGACCACCATTTCATTCACATTACTATAGATACTCTACAATCAGGTAGTTCTTAGCTTATTTTGTGTAGTATATGTGCTGCTAGGAGATATGTAAAGGTTACACATGGGTGGTACATTTATTATGAATGGGTTTGAAAATATATAACATTTCTGAAATGTGGATGTGGTTCATTATGCATAGAAAGCTATATTGCATTTTCAGTCCAAAAAAGTGAAAATTGATTTATTTTAACCAGGTAAAGCAGCTGCTGTTTAGTTCTCAATGAATTTGATAAAATTAGTACAAAAATAGTTGGTCCCTTTCAGCTACCCTTTGCTTTAGAACATACAGCAATACAACTGTAACTATCAAGTTAGAGAGTTTGTCAAGGTGAAAGCACACCTGTGAAGGTGAAATTAATATGATATTCGTCATTGACTGTTTATCATAATTGTCATTAAAACAGCATGATGGCATGAGAAGTAGTCATCACAGCAGGTCCCTAACCATACAATAGATATATAAGTAGTTGTGTGACTCATAGCATCACAATACCTTTGCCAAGGAATCTTTCACCAACATGGCAGTTATTCTGTTGGTGAATCAGCACTTTTTTCCGTGCACGGTAAACACGAAAGTTACAATGAGCGTGATGCTGGGTCTGGCCTGATGCAGTGGTGCGTGTAGCAAGTGACACGTATTGAGGTGCACACACCGAGTATTGATGCAGTGCAGACACGTTGTGCATTTGGTGGTGCCATTGTCATCGCATATCTTGATGACATCGTCCATTTAGAGGACTTCACATTTATCAGTTTGGGACACAAGTAAGGTTAGTTTTCAAACCGTGCTGTTTCTTTGGGTGTGTTTCATGTGCTGTTCTAAAATATATTTTTTAAGATGCAAATGTCGACCATTTTGTTTGTGGGAGTCGGCTTCTATCTAACCAATAAAGATGTTCTGCACAGAGTGGTTTTAAGATGTTGTCATGCCAAGGTATTGGATGTATGTATACATTGTGTGGAGTCTGTTTTTGGCGTCCCAGGTTTGTACTTTGCTGGAAGATGCATAAACTTTACTCACTCACTCATTCATCTACTTTCACTCTTTGACCTGCCCATCAACCTCACTTCACATGCTCGCTCACTCACTCACTCACCCACCCACCCACTCACTCACTATGTTATGTAGATACTTTCATCCCAGCACTTCTCCTCTGCACCCACTCTTGTATCCTCTTCTATTTTCATTAATCATACATGTTTCACCCTCACGTAGATATTTTTACCTGCACATCTGACATTGCACTCTTGTTCTTGTTCAGTCAGAACCCATAGCCCCAGTACACAGTCTGCATCACCTTGATGTTGACAATATAGCACCTGTAACACCAGTATTGCAGCTTCTGTATCCTATCCATCACCCCCACCCCAAGGACCTAAAGCTCTCCCAGCAGTCACCCTATTGGAGTGGAGATGTTTGCTCCAGCCCTCATACCCCTATCCTCCTTCCTACACCCCCACCCCCAGGACCTAAAGCTCTCCCAGCAGTCACCCTATTGGAGTGGAGATGTCTGCTCCAGCCCTCATACCCCTATCCTCCTTCCTGCACCCCCACCCCCAGGACCTAAAGCTCTCCCAGCAGTCACCCTATTGGAGTGGAGATGTCTGCTCCAGCCCTCATACCCCTATCCTCCTTCCTGCACCCCCACCCCCAGGACCTAAAGCTCTCCCAGCAGTCACCCTATTGGAGTGGGAGATGTCTGCTCCAGCCCTCATACCCCTATCCTCCTTCCTGCACCCCCACCCCCAGGACCCAAAGCTCTCCCAGCAGTCACCCTATTGGAGTGGAGAGATGTCTGCTCCAGCCCTCATACCCCTATCCTCCTTCCTGCACCCCCCACCCCAGGACCTAAAGCTCTCCCCAGCAGTCACCCTATTGGAGTGGAGATGTCTGCTCCAGCCCTCATACCCCTATCCTCCTTCCTGCACCCCCACCCCCAGGACCTAAAGCTCTCCCAGCAGTCACCCTATTGGAGTGGAGATGTCTGCTCCAGCCCTCATACCCCTATCCTCCTTCCTGCACCCCCACCCCCAGGACCCAAAGCTCTCCCAGCAGTCACCCTATTGGAGTGGAGATGTCTGCTCCAGCCCTCATACCCCTATCCTCCTTCCTGCACCCCCACCCCCAGGACCCAAAGCTCTCCCAGCAGTCACCCTATTGGAGTGGAGATGTCTGCTCCAGCCCTCATACCCCTATCCTCCTTCCTGCACCCCCACCCCCAGGACCCAAAGCTCTCCCAGCAGTCACCCTATTGGAGTGGAGATGTTTGCTCCAGCCCTCATACCCCTATCCTCCTTCCTGCACCCCCACCCCCAGGACCTAAAGCTCTCCCAGCAGTCACCCTATTGGAGTGGAGATGTTTGCTCCAGCCCTCATACCCCCTATCCTCCTTCCTGCACCCCACCCCCAGAACCTAAAGCTCTCCCAGCAGTCACCCTATTGGAGTGGAGATGTTTGCTCCAGCCCTCATACCCCTATCCTCCTTCCTGCACCCCCACCCCAGGACCTAAAGCTCTCCCAGCAGTCACCCTATTGGAGTGGAGATGTTTGCTCCAGCCCTCATACCCCTATCCTCCTTCCTGCACCCCCACCCCCAGGACCTAAAGCTCTCCCAGCAGTCACCCTATTGGAGTGGAGATGTTTGCTCCAGCCCTCATACCCCTATCCTCCTTCCTGCACCCCCCCCCAGGACCTAAAGCTCTCCCAGCAGTCATGGAGTTTTCTGCTCCAGTGGGTTGCTCAGAGCTTCCCCTGTTTCACCATCATGTTGTATAATTTATTGCAATCGATTCCACGTCCATTATATAGTACTGAATCAGTCCACAACACACACTGGGTACAGAGCTTCTTTCAGCTGATTATCTGCCAAATCCTTTAAAAATCTATTTATACACAATCATGTGTCCTGCAATAGGTTCTGCGATTGATCATTTCAAATATTAGCATATACCTGTTTCACCATGCTGAGGCAGACATGTTTTGCGAGCTATAGGCATCATATGATGCAAATATATCATGGATAACTCTTTAGTGTTAAGTATTTTGCGATACTGAAGCACAGATGTTCTGACCCAGAGGTATTGCCCACAGACCAATCAGGTCAACTTCAGCAACTACGGGACAAGGTAAGGATGTGATACCAGTTGATAATGATGCCCAGCTGAATGCTGTAATAGAGGTAGAAGTTGTTGTAGATGGTTGAAGGAAGACGGTATCAGTAACAGTACAAAATCTAGCAAAGCTGATTATGTTCCCCTAAGGACTAATTGTGACTAAGAGTAAAACATTTTGAAAACTTGTAGAAATGGGAATCTTTTACGTGGATTTTCCTGGTAATTATGGTGTTGGCACCTGATACCAAATTTTGGTTTTGTTTTATCCTCATGGGTATAAACTCTGTTTTTGGTTAGTTGAGGTAAACTAGAGTTTAATGTTGCTTTCAAGATTTTTGCACGAATATACCAGTCGGGACTTACGTATTGCTAGCCCACTGAGATTCCTTGTTGCAGTTAAACATGGAGGCTCCACTCAGGCACATTATATAGCCTCCAGGTTGACCAGAACTTTTTTCATCTCATTAATGCCAAGAGGCTTGCAAGAGAACAGTAATTACCATCTTTAGCATCATTTGGTGTGACATAACAAGGGTTCAAACCACTGACCTACGACTGTCCGGGCAAGCACTCTATCTGCTGGGCCGTATTGCCAGAATCCAGTTCTTGGTGTCCTCTGGCCTAAACCCATCCTCCTTGGAGTTGCAATATAAGAGGGAATTCTGTTATTGTGGTTTTTGCAAGAATAATATGTGATTCTTTAGATGCCAATTTTGTAAAGTAAATGTTCCCAAAATAACTAAGCATTTAATATTTAATTATTTGGCGAATCTAATCAAAGGAGGAATTTCTTTGTGATGACATTGATTAAAGTAGAATATAAAACATTTGTGGAAATAATTTCACATTTTCTGTTGCAGGATCTTTGATAGCAAACTATAAATGTCAGTAGGGCTGATGCTATGTCTTCGCATTAGATATTGATACAACAGAGATGTGTCTCAGAGACGGCTTTAATGTGACGTTGATCAGTGTTGTGATTAAGCTTGAGTGTGGAGACCTCTGAGGGAGATATTGATTGGACAGTTGGGAGGATGGTGCAACACCTAGAGGAGATGTATGGGGAGCTGGAGATGGAGGATGTGGAGACAAAGCTTGGGACGATTGTTTGAAGTTGTTTGAAGGCAGAGTTGTGTGAGAGTCAGAGTCATGTATATGTGCATGTTTATCATGATGGTGTCAGAACGTGGCTCCTTGTTTCAAACAATTTGGGGTTGTCATGGCAACACATTCTGACAACAAATGTGATGATGATGATGATGATGATGATGATGATGATGATGATGATGAAGAAGAAGATTGGGAGCACTGGTGATGATTCCAGATGAGAAAATGATAGTTCATGTTTGTTTTTTGTAAATGCAGGACTTTGCAATATTCTAGCTGCTGGTTAATGACGGTGATTAATGATAATGTTGATGATGTAATTGGGAGTGATGTTGGTAATTATTATGATGATGCTTCACTGATGGTGGTAGTGATGATGATGGTAATAATAATGCCAAATATGATAATGGCGATGGAAAGGCAAAAAAACGGTCATTAAAAATCAAGAGCAATGGGGTAGCCAATGGTTAAAGCATCCACACGTCACACTGAAGACCTAGGTTCAATTCTACACATGGGTACAACATGTGAAGCCCATTTCTGGTGTCACACATGGTGATATTGCTGGAATATTGCTAAAAGCGGAATAAAACCATACTCACTTATCATAAATCACCCCGCAGTGTTCTAACATTGTCAGCCAAATTACTCTCATTTTAAAAATCCAGCCAACTAGTCATTAAGCCCTGCTCAGTGCATACAGAGGAAGGAACTGTACCTTTAAATCATGGCAGGTGACATTTGAATGGCCTTCAATGAAGTGTAACCTGTGCCCCGAGGGGTCACTGATAACAGGTAGCACATAATCTACAGCCTGCTGTTTGAGTGACATATGGTGTAACACATATATCACTCGACAAGCCTTTCTGCATTCAGTCAATGACAAATATTGTTTGTATTCAGCAATAAACATCATCATAAAAGTATATACATATATGGCATGATAAGGCCTGAACATTTCTACTTGTTTCACATTTATACTGTCCTAAAATTGATATTTTTTACCTTTCTTTCATGGTTTTGTGCTGCCAATGGTAAAAATGTATTTGGCATTGGCTTTTAATTTTTGCTACTTCAGGAAATTACATCTGAGTCTGGATTAAAAAGCAGTTTATTATTTAAAATAAATTTCATTGTCATACTCACAGAACTTAAGCTCTAAGCCCCTAAAATAAGCCTTCTGAAAGAATTATAATAATGTTTCAACTTAAACGTACTTACCAAATGTTCCAGTGATAAAGTCAGTTTTAATAAAGTTTGAATTATTTAGATCCATTTTTACATACAATACAAATCATCCTAGAATTGCTTGCAAACTCTTGAAAGCATTATGTTTTTTATCAAAATCATTTTTTTTGTGTGCTTTAAACTTATTTCTTGAACAATATTTGCAATCTGATAAGAATTTATCATTGAAACCTATCGTAATGATTTGCCACTTGGCTCAGTAGGTCCAGAGGATTTCTTGATGTTGGAATTACAGGGGACAAAAAAAGACATTATCTTAATGGGCAATTTCCTGTGTGGTTAATGATAGGATCAGGGAGGTATCCAACCACTGACCCATAGCCTTGTCGTACTGACAGAGCTCGTGCTGTTATCTCCCTTGAGGTAGGCGTACAAGATCCGCATTGTGCTATGGGGCATTACGACACAATGACAACACCTCAGTGGGTTGTCGACACAACATCAACACAACGCCTCAGTGGGCACCGCGACCCACAATCACCTTCAACCCACCTAGGTCATCATCGATCCCAGTGGCTGGCGGATACAAGGTGAAGCCTGTCACATGACCACAGCGACAAGACATGCACGTTTGCAGTGCTGTAAGATGCAGATGCATGTTTGACGCTGTTGCGGTCCCCGCAGACGTGAAGTCAAGCTGACAGGCTGCACATTTGCACATTTAGGTGTCGAACAAGCCAGGACGATTTCAACTACAGGTTTCTTTTGAAAGGAAAATGAAAATGATGTGTGAATAGCTTCAGGATTCCAACACACGTGGAAGTCTTTACGGAATAATCTCAAGTTGTTGTGAATGGAAGTTGATTTATTGAATGGAATTTACAAACACAGGAGATGCAGAAACAAGTATTCATGGAAGTCAAACCGTATTCTTGAGGACAACTAACTACCTGTTGCTGCCAAGGCATAACAGAGGTCTACCTCCCCATTCACACTTACGTCAAAAGTGTTTTAAAATGTTCAAGAGCTCATTTAATTTTGGGTGTGACTCAGCGATAAAGACATTTCTGGCAATGATGAAAGAGTTGTTTCCATGCAGACATGGATAAATCTGATGTTTTGTGTCTTCTGTTTGGAAACTGGGGTCAGTTAATTCGTGTCGTGTCTAGTTCCAAGGACTATATTGATTAAAGCGGTTCCACAGATTCCACAACACAGACGTACCCAGAGGATGCACAAGGTGACAGAGATGCTTTATTTGATTCAGTTAGATTTTTTTTCAGGTATTTTGCAGACTGGAAGCATATTATTTCATCCCTCAGGTATCAGAATATCAGTCAGTTATAGGACTTGTAGATATCATTTACAAAATGCTGTTGTCACTTCAACATGAGTTCTGGTGTATTTCACTGTTACAAGTTGAAGCTTGTAGCGAGATGCTTGAGTGGAAATAATGATTTGTCCTGAGTTTGGGTTTGTTGGCATGATGTTAGGTTTTTCTCCCTCATTGAGTTTAGATGTCAAGATATTACTCACTCACTCAACAACTTATATTATACCTATTGTGCATGAACTGAATGTATTTTCTTTAGTGTCTTCTCTAGTGTCTTCTGTTCAGTGGTCTAGTGTCTTCTCTAGTGTCTTCTGTTCAGTGGTCTAGTGTCTTCTCTAGTGTCTTCTGTTCAGTGATCTAGTGTCTTGCTTCTTCCTTAGCGTATCATGTAGTGTCTTCCATTCTGTTTAAATTAAGGGTGGGGTAGCCTAGTGGTAAAAGTGTTTGCTTGTCATGCTGAAGACCTGGGTTCAAGTCCCCACATAGGTACAATGTGTGAATCCCATTTCTGGTATCCCAACTGTGATGTTGCTAGAATATTGCTGACAGTGACTTAGAACTAAACTCACTCACTCACTCAGTTTAATTTAGACTCAGTTACATACTGTAACAATGCTGAATGCCATCAAAGAACTCTCCCTCTCATATACTGGAAACTTGTGTGGGGCTTCTGGGTGAGACTGTCCCCTGTAGCCTGTGATAACTGACTACGGACAATGGATGGTCAGATTGTGTGTCACAGTACCCAGATGACATGATCATTCTATCAACCACTGGTTCCTATAGCCTAAACAGGGCAGTTGGGTAGCCTAGTGGTTAAAGTATTCGCTCCTCATGTGAAGACCTGGGTTTGACTCCCTACATGAGTGCAATGTGTGAAGCCCATTTCTGGTGTCCCCAGCCATGATATTGCTGGAAGATTGCTAAAGCGAGGTAAATCCATATTCAGTCACTCTAGGGGGCGGTGGGGTAGCCTAGTGGTTAAAGCGTTGGCTCGTGACGCCGAAGACCCGGGTTCGATTCCCCACATGGGCACAATGTGTTAAGCCCATTTCTGGTGTCCCCCGCCGTGATATTGCTGGAATATTGCTAAAAGCGGCGTAAAACTAAACTCAGTCAGTCAGTCACTCACTCTAGCCTAACCACTATCATTTAAAACCCTACTTATTGCTGCAGACTGCAATGGGAACAAAACCTTTTTGAGATTGAAAATATTTCCACCAAGGGAAGAACATTCAGCAAGGATCTTTTAAAAATGTCACAAACTATTTCAAGAATATAATTTTCTTCAATTTATGTTCAGGTTTACTTGAGGTATAAGAAATATATCATGGGGACATTCCACAGGTGTGACTCACAGCTGACGGGACATTATGACAAGCTCTCTATAACCTGTTGCTCAGACAAAGACAGCAGAAATGTACCTCTTCATGGCGTACCTGAACAACTCCCCCTTTTCTAAAGACCAGACTCTCAATACATACAATGCGACTTGAGGTGTAGGCTTTCTGGGGCCCTTTTACTGTGCAGATTTGTTTCCCTTGGCTGTGGCAGAACCCTGTGACAGTGGGTTCAAATTCTAAATTTAGGGGGTGAGGGCTGTGGGTAGCCTAGTGGTACGTCATGCCGAAGACGTGGGTTCGATTCCGCACATGGGTACAATGTGTGAAGCCCATTTCTGGTGTCCCCCACTCACTCACTCACTCACTCTTGCCTCAGCAACTCATACAGACCCTGCAACAAATATATCCAAGAAAGTCCATGCAAGTCTAGAATATGTGGCAAGTCTAGATTTCCACAGTTTCTGGGTTTGAAAATGAAGAAAATGTCTGAGCTCCTTTTCATATATTTATGATTATTTTTTATGAACATTTTTCTGTAAAATATGTTCATTTCAGAGACTACATGTTAGTCTACAACCCCCTGGGGCTCGTTTTACAAAGCGATCATAGCGCTACGACTGTCGTAAGTCCATGTTAAAGTATGGGAGTTACGGTCACCTTATGACTGTAAGTCTATGTTAAAAGGAGTCCACGATCACCTTAGCTATGACTGTCACTCTATGTTAAGTATGGGATTTACGATCCCTTAAGCTAACTCAGTCTGTTAAAGTATGGTGACATGACTGTTTGTGTCAATCATGACTGTTTGGTGACATGACTGTTTGGTGACATGACTGTTTGGTGACATGACTGTTTGATGACATGACTGTTTGGTGACATGACTGTTTTAAAGAAGCCATTTATGAGTGTCAAATGTGTTAGATTTCCATGTACAATAGAACCCAAGTCATGGTGTGAACAAATGAGAATCAAAAACCTCCCCTGCCTGTCGTAATTACCATCTTTAACTTACTAGGTTACAAATGCATTTCTTTAAACTGAAAATGTTTCTCTGGGTTGGTATATGAGTCAGATCTTCAGAAAGTAATATCGTGTTTCCAAAGCAGGAGAGCATGATTGTCCCCACATTCTGAGAGAGATGTACGCTTGACAGATTTCTATGTTGGTAAATGTAATCCTGTTAATGTGCTTTGGACACGGAGAATCAAGTGGTATTGCATGATGGGTGCAGTTTTTGTTTGCATGGGGTTTGCTCGTCATGCTGAAGACCCGGGTTCAATTCCCCACATGGGTACAATGTGTGAAGCCCAATTCTGGTGTTCCCCACCGTGATATTGCTGGAAGATCTATAAAAGCAGTGCAAAACCGAACTCACTCACTCCAGCAGGCAAATTTATCATAATAATAATGTGTCCATTTATATAGCGCAAAACTCCACACTAGTTATGCTCATAGCGCTAACAATCAAGACGCAGCACATTATTACCCCAGATAACCCAAGCTGCCTGTTAGGCGCTAGAAGGTTATAGTCATATGACTTTTTCCACCGGTACCCATTTTCCTGCTGGGTGAACAGAGACAATTTTGAACAAACTCACTTGCCTAAGGTGAGACCACATGTGTCACATGTGCTCTGTTGTGGGGCAGGACTCAAGTCCTGAAACTCTCAGGAGTCAAGCTGCTAAACACTGTCACCCATCCAAGGACTCTCCGAGCTCGATGCTGCTTAACGTCACCGATTTGTGACAGGGCCACGCGCCACCTCTTATGTGAAGTATATCATTTGAATAATGAGTACAACAGAGAAGATAGGGGAATCGTTGTTAATTACATCTCTATATTGATCGATGTATGTATTGTATGTAAACACTGGTTTTCATTGAAGAGACTGTTTCCAGTCTAGGCCTACCTTATAATTAGTGTCAAGAAACTGATACATCATCTCCAAGAAAATAGAGTAATTGTATATTACTCCATCGATTGACGTCATAACAGTTTTCTGACAGCAAAAACGTTACTTGAGCTTGCAGCAAACTTCATTTGTTCAAAATTACATTTTGATTTGTGGATTTTTGTAAGTGATAAGAAATTCATCCCCTTGGAGCCTGAAGCTCCTTGAAATGAAAATTGAGAAATGAAATACACAACAACAGGTTTTTGAGTACACTCGTTGACACCAGCCTTATTCACACACAGACACTCTTACCTGTTCAGGTATATAATGCAAGACACAACATGACCTAGGTGGGGTGTATTAAAAACACTGCGGAATAAGGTAGTAGACGATTATCACTGAATATTTACATGTGGAGGGATTGGCAGTGCTTCAGTTTTGAATGTCCATGATGTAACAGCCTTACAGCTGCTTGAAGCAAATTTGCTGAGTCTGCAAATTGACAGGTTCAAAGCCTTGTGTCTCATAAAGATGAGTTTAAATTGGTTTCTTTTTAGCCTTGGCTGTCAGACTGTTTGTAGCTAATATACTCCATAGAAGCACATTAGAATTCACAAAAATTAATTTGTTGTGGAAATCGAGTATTTCTGTTTTCACTATATATACTGGACAAAATAAGTTAGGGATATTGGTATTTTTATTATTGATATTTTATCAATGTGTCAATGAATAAATAGATAGATCATTATTCATAATTTCAAAATTTACGTATATCCCTAACTATTTTTGTTCAGTATATGTGGTTAAGGACAAACCAGTGTATTTTTCAAAGAAGAAATGTGATAAAACACTGGTTGTATGTGAGCCTTTAAGGCAGTTTAAGGTAAAAACTTGTTTTTGTATCCACCAGCCCACAATTACAAACAAATCTGAAGATTTTTTTACCTGTCTTTCCTGCAGTGTTTAAAACAACTCCAGTGTTAAAAAAAATATTCAAAGTATGTCAGAAAAGGGAGGTAACCCTTCCATTTGTCATCTGTGAAAATCTTTTCATATTTCATTCCATCCAAAGTAAAGTACATTTGAGATCACTTTGAAAATATATTTTTCTTTAAATGCTTTTTTCACCACCTGATTGAACTTTTTAAAGAAACCTTTTTTTTCAGTGTCCAAAAACGTTCTTGTTACACCATCTTCTAAAGTGGTTAGAACAGTCTGCAAAGCTTGACAGCCCTTGATGCATTAGAAAGTTTTTCATCTGATGTGGTCGTACATTGCGAAACAGACATGCATGAAGCTGTAGTCAGGGAACAATGGTGCATTGTCACCTGGGGTGTTGTGTTAACAATGGGCTGATTCAGGCTTCTCCCCTGTTGTGCTGCCTTCAACACAAAACACATTGTGTCACATAGTGTCACAGTCATTCTGGGCAGCTGATGCAATGTGAAGATTGTCTGTTATAGGTAGACATATTTAGGTAAATAATATAGTTTAATCTTTGTAGTTGCAGGCCAATCATGACCTCAGAGCTAGCCTCCTAAGTGTGGAATATGTATATATATATATATATATATTGTATAGAAATTGCCACAAATGAGTAAAACCTGACAAATTATCAGTGAAACCTGACACAGGAAAGCATTCCGACCTCTTCAAATTGAGTGCGATTGTACTCAGTTGTTGTGGTTTCTTTTGGAAATCTGGCTTGTTAATCATTACGATGCAGACTGTGTGGGCATTGTCTTGTTTGTAATTTCTCTGGCTATTTCTTTACAAAGTGTGTACATGTTCTATTGTTAGGTTGCCTTCTCATGGGGAGCCTGAATTTGATGTTGTCAATAAAATGGAATTTGGGCTTGTTGTAATGCAGGATCATGCAAATCCAAGAAATATTGTGAGATACTTACTAATTGAAAATATATTTTGATCTGTTTGGATTCCACTGGACAATAGGCCACCAAATAATTATGTGTTTTGACTGATGTGGATCAGATGGTTATAATGGCAGATTGCCACCTCTGTGTATGATTGTTCATCATATCAACCACTAGTTGGTCTGGTCTGGTCAGTATATCTTTTTGTTTATGGATTTATAAATATATGTGAACAGCTACATGCCTGCGTAAATCTGCCACAAAAATTATTGAAGGTCAGTTCATAAATCAATTTCAGTCCTTTGTAAAATCATCTTATGTACTTTGTTATCAGGGGGCAGTGGGTAGCCTAGGGGTTAAAGTGTTCGCTTGTCACGCCGAAGACCCAGTTTGATTCCTCACATGGGTACAATGTGTGAAGCCCATTTCTGGTGTCCCACGCCATGAATTTGCTGGAATGTTGCTAAAAGCGGCATAAAACTAAACTCACTCACTCGCTCACTCACTATCGACGTCATCTGTCATATCTGTCAAAGTACAGTCCGGATCTAAACGCAGTGATTGATTATTTATAAAACTTAAATCTTAGCTATTCAGGTCATCATTGCTGCCAGATTAATAACACATGATGTACGTAATAAAATGTATAAAAGATAAGTAAAGTAATGTTCAAATGACTTTATTAAACTACCTAGTACTGCCAATTTGCCGGAGGTTAAGTCCCTTGAAATAAATCTCAACTTGAACTGTGTCATATTGCACAGCATGTCTTCTCAAGTTGTGATCAAACTGTGCCCTACCTGCGCTCTACTGTGCACCTGTTGACCTCCAGCTTGTAGTCAGTTTACCTGGTGATTGTCCTGTACCTGTCTATCCATCGGAGAAGACAATCATGTAATCTGTGGACACCAAATTACCCACCTGGCTCAACTGCCCATCACACCTGTTGTGTTCACCATGGCTGGGGTGAGTGACCTGATGAGTGACCACTACATGTGTCTTTAGTACAACCAGATCGACACACTGTTGTAACCAATGTTGTAGCATGATGACATAGGTGTTGGATAAGCTGTTTATTTCATAGGGTGTTATAACTGGATTGTGATATCGGTTAGTAATGCTTAATGTTGTCAGTAGCAGCTATGAAATTAACAACACTGATACTTTATGTACATGTCTATTTCAGTACCTTGAAATTGACATGTGTTTCTGTTTACTTAAGGTAGATTATACAGCATGACATTAATGATAATGTAATGTCATGATGACATACAGTCACATGTTTCATGCTCGAGTAGTCTTGTCTACAAAGAGTTGGCAATAATTTCTCTAATGTTAAATCTTAAAAGGGAATGGAATGCTGGCTGTTTTAAGATCTAGGATCCCAATCTATGGACACCTAAATCTTTTATCTTATCATTCAGGTCATGGCAGCATGCTTTGACATAGATATTAATTTGAGACTGTAAATATATATACATATTTAATGTTTTTGAGTCGGATCGTGAGTGTAAAATCAATAGAAGGATTTTCTATCACAACCATCAAATTTTAATGCACATTTATGAAACCATCTTGTAGTGGTTTTCTGTGGTGATAGGTCTACTTGACTGGCTCTAGATTAACTCAGCCTGTGTTTTCCCTGAAGTAAGGAGATATCCTATCTCTATTGCTGTGAGTCATGGCCATTATCTCCCAACATAGTTATCAATGTCCATATTGTGTACTGTAAAACACGATGCGAAATAAGTAGAACTCTCACATTAACAAGGAATTGGACTGAGGACATGTTTCGACAGGAAATAGCCAGGATATTTTAGTTTTGATTTTCCTTCAAAATAATTATCTACAAAATTATCTACAAAAATCTAGTATTTACAAGAAATGGTGAAGAATTATTACTCTAAAAATCCACCACTAGGCTCCTGGGTTAAAACAGGTCCCCAGCTTCTGAGAGAATTAAATGGGTTGGATTATTAGGCTTTTGATTGGTTGTCATGGGGCATGCTCATGATATCAACCACTGGTTCGTCTTTTCAAGACTACTTTATTTACAGGCAGGCATGACATAAATTGAATGTACTGTTGATGCGGTGTTTGGCAACAAACAAATATGTGGACATAACTTCTAAATGTACAGGGGTGGCAGGGTGGCCTAGTGGTTCACCCATTTGCTCGTCACGCCAAAGATCTGAGTTTGATTCCCCACATGGGTGCAATGTGTGAAGCTCGCCATGATGATGCTGGACTCGCCTAATGGCAGGTGGAACATATTACTGGTTTTATTTCCTCACAATATGAAATGGCTTCTGTCGTGTCTGTAACTGATGCACCATGATTGCTTTCAAATTGAATTTTTTATTTTATAACATTCCTGTTCATGTCTTGGTGTTCTTCAAGGAAATGTGTGAAAGGGTATTTGCTGTGGTGGGTTGCCTCCCTTACTCCTGCCCAAAATTACGATTGTGGGTTCGAATCCTAGATTGACCTGAGTAAATTTCCCGTTTTTTGGTTTTTTTCAGCATCTTAGCATGCTGGTCTTTAAAGAGAGCAGGCAGTACACCCATGAAGATCTGTGTTAGAACTGATCTTCAGTAACCCATGCTTGTTGTAAAAGGCGACTGATGGGATTGGGTGGTCAGGCTTGCTGACTTGGTTGACACATGGCATTGTCCCATCCCAGATCGATGCTTATGATGTCAATCACTGGATTGTCTGGTCCAAACACGATTATTTACAGACCTCCGCCTTACAGCTTTTTGATAAAGGGGGTTGCACACTTCATTTTCACCCATTCTCTCACGACAGTTTCAATGGTCATCTAACAAACTTTCAGGACAGGGGTGAGGTCGGGGGAGGTGCACCCCCCTGCACCCCCCCTCTGGATCCGCCTGTGATAAAGCAATAATATGCAAGATCTGCATCACCTCAGGCTTTCTTCTGACGTCTATCGATATCTAGTTAAAACACTGTAACTGGAATAGCATTCAAATGGGCATTTACTCATTCACTCAGTCAAAATGTTGTTTTTCCTTAGGCTGGGCAAGGATGGTCCTGTTTATGTAGAAAGACAAGTGTCTCTTTGACTGACCAATCCCAGTGTCGTATCACATGACGATGTGATAACGTGTATATCACACATGGATCATGTGCTGTTCAGGATATGCACTTGAAGTTACATGAGCTGACATAATGATGATAAGTCAGTGTTTTGAATATCTACCAGATTAGTTCAGCTGATTTATCATTCATCCAACATTAGTAAACACTGTACTGACAAATTTACAGATAACAACTTCCTGTTCTTATGTTATCCATAAATTTGTCAGTCTTGTGCTTTCCAGCTTCTAAAATGACACTCAGATTAGGAAACGATAGAGTAAATTTCTTTCTTTCTTTCTTGTCACATTTTCAAGTATGTTTGTTTCTTTATTCCTTCCTTTTCTTTGTTTCATTGAATATTGGGGGCGGTGGGGTAGCCTAGTAGTTAAAGTGTTTGCTCATCACGCCGAGGACCCGGGTTCAATTCACCACTTGTGTACACTGTGTGAAGCCCATTTCTGGTGTCCCCCGTAGTGATATTGCTGGAATATTGCTAAAAGCGATGTAAGGCCATATTCACTCACTCACTCACTCACTCACTCACTCACTCACTCACTCATTGAATATTTTTTCACGTTTTCAAATATGTTTTTCTTCTTTTGTTCTCTCTCCTTTCTTCCACTGACTTATTCATTTCATATGGTTTCAAATGTATGTTATTTTGACATTTCTGTCCGCAATTGTTAATTTATACTTAGAAATCATCTCTTATTTAAACTTTCGATTTGGCACTGTAGTTGGTAAGTGAAGCAAGAATAATTGAATTATTTGGATATTGCTATTTTAAGTCTATCTGGATGTTGCAAATATCTCAGAAAAAAAATCAGCTCTTTCTTCTTCATGAGCAGACATCTTGTTTTGATGTCTTTAGTGTATCCATTAAGGGCATCACAGGTACTTTATCTTGCACAACTCACACTTCAGGGCAAGTGCAGTCTATTAGCGGCGGTAATCGAGATGTGGATTATCTTTCATGGGGAAATAGTTGTCATAATCATATTTCATGAGTCTGGTGTTTTCCAAAAACATAATGTAGATTGTTGCTCTGGTTGGAATACCAGTCTTCTATTCTTGAGCATTTTCTGGCTCCATTCCAACATTTACCATTTACCAAAATAGCATTATATCTTGATTGATGCTGTTGAAAGGTGTACCTCGACTGCTTTTTTCATAGTGCTTGTTTTTGTTTTATATTGGCTTTTCTGGGATTTAATAATTGATAAGCATGTAGATGATAACCATTTGTCAATAATTGGAACGGTGTAATGGCTCCTGTGAGAGGTGGGTCTGTAAATTACTTATGAGGCTGTACTTCCCACAGAGCCATGTGACCTACATTGTGTAGGAGCAGTGTAGGGAGCTTGACTGTATGTCAGCTGTAGTAGAGGTATAGAGAGCTGGGGCTCCTTTCATGAAGCAACCTTTACTAAGGGTAACCTTAACTGCCATTCTTTAACATTGCACTAAGGTTACCTTAGTGACTTACGATCATCTTAGTGCTTTATGAAAGGAGGCCCTGGACTGTATATCAGCTGTAGCAGGGGTATAATGAGCTGGACTGTATGTCAGCTGTATTAGGTGTGTAGGGAGCTTGACTGTATGTCAGCTGTAGTAACAGTGTAGGGGGTTTGACTGTATGTCAGCTGTAGTAGGGGTGTAGAGAGCTTGACTGTATGGCAGCTGTAGTAACAGTGTAGGGGGTTTGACTGTATGGCAGCTGTAGTAGGGGTGTAGAGAGCTTGACTGTATATCAGCTGTAGTAACAGTGTAGGGGGTTTGACTGTATGGCAGCTGTAGTAGGGGTGTAGAGAGCTTGACTGTATGGCAGCTGTAGTAACAGTGTAGGGAGCTTGACTGTATAGCAGCTGTAGTAACAGTGTAGAGAGCCTGACTGTACATCAGCTGTAGTAGGGGTGTAGAGTTTGACTGTATGTCAGCTGTAGTAGGGGTGCAGGGAGATTGACTGTATGTCAGCTGTAGTAGGATTGTAGAGAGCTGACTACATGTCAGCTGTAGTAGTGATGTGGGTTTGACTGTATGTCAGCTGTAGTAGCAGTGTAGAGACCTTTACTATATGTCAGCTGTAGTAGCAGTGTATGGAGCTTGACTGTATATCAGCTGTATCAGGGGTTTAGAGAGCTTGACTGTATGTCAGCTGTATCAGGGGTTTAGAGAGCTTGACTGTATGTCAGCTGTATCAGGGGTTTAGAGAGCTTGACTGATCAGCTGTATCAGGGGTTTAGAGAGCTTGACTGATCAGCTGTATCAGGGGTTTAGAGAGCTTGACTGTATGTCAGCTGTAGTAGGGGTATAATGAGCTGGACTGTATGTCAGCTGTAGTAGCAGAACTATAGTGAGCTTGACTGTATATCAGCTGTATCAGGGGTTTAGAGAGCTTGACTGTATGTCAGCTGTATAAGGGGTTTAGAGAGCTTGACTGTATGCCAGCTGTAGCAGGGGTTTAGAGAGCTTGACTGATCAGCTGTATCAGGGGTTTAGAAAGCTTGACTGATCAGCTGTATCAGGGGTTTAGAGAGCTTGACTGTATGTCAGCTGTAGTAGGGGTATAATGAGCTGCACTGTATGTCAGCTGTAGTAGCAGAACTATAGTGAGCTTGTCTGTATGTCAGCTGTAGTAACAGAGTACAGAGCTTGACTGTATGTCAGCTGTAGCAGGGGTTTAGAGAGCTTGACTGTATGTCAGCTGTAGTAACAGAGTACAGAGCTTGACTGTATGTCAGCTGTAGCAGGGGCTTAGAGAGCTTGACTGTATGTCAGCTGTAGTAGGGGTATAATGAGCTGGACTGTATGTCAGCTGTAGTAGCAGAACTATAGTGAGCTTGACTGTATATCAGCTGTATCAGGGGTTTAGAGAGCTTGACTGTATGTCAGCTGTAGCAGGGGTTTAGAGAGCTTGACTGTATGCCAGCTGTAGCAGGGGTTTAGAGAGCTTGACTGATCAGCTGTATCAGGGGTTTAGAGAGCTTGACTGTATGTCAGCTGTAGTAACAGAGTACAGAGCTTGACTGTATATCAGCTGTATCAGGGGTTTAGAGAGCTTGACTGTATGTCAGCTGTAGTAGGGGTATAATGAGCTGGACTGTATGTCAGCTGTAGTAGCAGAACTATAGTGAGCTTGTCTGTATGTCAGCTGTAGTAACAGAGTACAGAGCTTGACTGTATGTCAGCTGTAGCAGGGGTTTAGAGAGCTTGACTTTTTTAATGTCAGCTGTAGTAACAGAGTACAGAACTTGACTGTATGTTAGCTGTACTGACAGTTTTCTTCTTTCAACTGTTGATATATTTGCTTCTACTTGCAGCAGCAGCCACGACAACGAGATCACCAGAGGAGGCGCACAACAATCGTAACCTACAACCCGGATCACAACCGGTCTATGGAATATGACTCGGGCACAATGTCCGACGTTGATCTGCCCCCCAGCAGCTTTCAGCGGGGAGGCTTCACAAGATCCAGCCTACCGATAGTGCGAAGCTCGTCCAGTACATTCGACAGACCTTTAGGTGAGCTTTCTGATAGTGTGAAGCTTGTTCAATACCTTAGACAAATCTTTAGGTAAGTCCAGCCTAACAATAGTGTGTCACATACAGTCTGCATGATAGTTGAAATAGTTTTAAGGAAAGTAGTATCACTACACTTCGTCATAAGTGGTTTTTAAGGAAAGTAGTATTACTCTACCTTTAGAGTCACATACAGTCTGCATGATACTGGAAGTAGTTTTAAGGAAAGTAGTATTACTACACTTCATGACTCTACCTTTAGAGTCACATACAGTCTGCATGATACTGGAAGTGGTTTTAAGGAAAGTAGTATTACTACACTTCATGACTCTACCTTTAGAGTCCGATACAGTCTGCATGATACTGGAAGTGGTTTTAAGGAAAGTAGTATTACTACACTTCATGACTCTACCTTTAGAGTCACATACAGTCTGCATGATACTGGAAGTAGTTTTATGGAATGTAGTACCATTACACTTTATGACTCGACCTTCAGAGACATGCAATCTGCCAGCCAGCAGAGGAGGCACAAAAACTCCTATATAGTCTCTGTTCAATAACTGCTCCCATTCTTTATAGGTATATTGATCGTAGGGTCTACATGCTATCTGTGATTGAAGAAACTGTCAGTC
The DNA here is from genome assembly GCF_003918875.1 of Haliotis rubra. NCBI lineage: Eukaryota > Metazoa > Mollusca > Gastropoda > Lepetellida > Haliotidae > Haliotis > Haliotis rubra. The sequence continues at coordinate 1,928,535 of NW_025767535.1, forward strand.
TGTTCCTGCAATCACAGCAGTGTAAGGATTGGCTTCTCAAGATGCAATTAAACTTAATTTGTTGATGGTCTGATCAAGAGCAGTTTCCTGAACATGCAAACTGGCTTATTTGAAGAGGAGAGACTATTTTGGCAAACTGTTTTCATTCCTGATGTTTTTCCTATGGAACTCTTTCCATATGTGAATAATGATGTATATTTCAAGTTTTACAGGCATAGGCTATTGTGTATGTCATATTTGACATTTTTGTGCTGTTGTATATTTCATATTTGACGTGTATATGCTGTTGTATATTTCATGTTTTACATGCATATATAGACTTGCACAAGTCTCTAAGGCAAACACTATTAGTTTAAATGATAATTTCTAAACAAAATAATAAATAACAGACTGGGGTCCTTACTGTCCGATTATCTAGACTTGCCCCTTCGAATGTTAGAATTGCCTAGTGGTTGAAGCGTTGTCTCGTCACGCCAAAGGCCCGGGTTCGATTCCCCGCATGGGTACAATGTTTGAATGTTTGGCGCTCCGCATTAATGGGTACAGCAAGGACTGGTCGGCTTGGAGTCAGTATAATGTGTCTGAGTGGGGTATTCACGCTTCACTGCGGCATGGTATCTCAGTGGACTAGCACTATAAAACCAGCTTAAGTCTGGGCTAGTACAAGCAGCCGCACATACACATACACACGCAAGCACGTCATCATATGAGCAAAATATTCTCAAGCACGTTGTTAAACCCAAATTTACCTCACCTAATGTTTGATAGTGTTTTATTTGAATACATAACACCTTTTATGGCTTACGTGGACATAGTGTTATATATATTGTAGTATAAATGACTCAGAAGTTTTATGAATTGTCTTTTTGATTTGTCAGGTTTAGTGTTCCTTATATTCCGAGATGAGACCAAGAAAGCCTTGCTGCCCAACGAGATCACCAGTCTGGACACTGTCCGAGCTCTGTTTGTCCGGTCATTCCCAGAGAAGCTGTCTATGGAATTTCTCGACTCACCGAAGAGAAAGATTTATGTATTAGAACCCAAGTCCAATATATACTTCCAGTTGGAAGATCTCAGGTAGGAACAATCTCCATTGTATGAGATCTCAGATAGGAATAATTTCCTTTGTGTCAGATCACAGGTAGGAACAATCTCCATTGTATCAGATCTCAGATAGGAATAATCTCCTTTGTGTCAGGGGGTGGTGGGGTAGCCTAATGGTTAAAGCGTTGGCTCGTCACACCGAAGACACGGGTTTGAATCCCCACATGGGCACAATGTGTGAAGCCATTTCTGTTGTACCCCCCCAGTGATGTTGCTGGAATATTGCTAAAAGCGGCGTAAAACCAATCTCAGTCAGTCAGTCCTTTGTGTCAGATCTCAGGTAGCAACAATCTCCATTGTATCAGATCTCAGATAGGAATAATCTCCTTTGTGTCAGATCACAGGTAGCAACAATCTCCATTGTATCAGATCTCAGATAGGAATAATCTCCTTTGTATCAGATCTCAGGTAGGAACAATCTCCATTGTATCAGATCTCAGATAGGAATAATCTCCTTTGTGTCAGATCTCAGGTAGCAACAATCTCCATTGTATCAGATCTCAGATAGGAATAATCTCCTTTGTGTCAGATCACAGGTAGGAACAATCTCCATTGTATCAGATCTCAGGTAGGAACAATCTCCTTTGTGTCAGATCTCAGGTAGCAACAATCTCCATTGTATCAGATCAGGTAGGAACAATCTCCATTGTATCAGATCTCAGGTAGGAACAATCTCCTGATCAATCTCCTTTGTGTCAGATCTTAGGTAGGAACAATCTCCATTGTATCAGATCTCAGATAGGAAGTCAGATCTCAGGTAGGAACAATCCCCAATGTGTTAGATCTCAGGTAGGAAGTCAGATCTCAGGTAGGAACAATCCCCAATGTGTCAGATCTCAGGTAGGAACAATCCCCAATGTGTCAGATCTCAGGGAGGAACAATCCCCAATGTGTCAGATCTCAGGTAGGAAGTCAGATCTCAGGTAGGAATAATCTCCTTTGTGTCAGATCTCAGGAAGGAACAATCCCCAATGTGTCAGATCTCAGATAGGAACAATCTCCAATGTATCAGATCTCAGGAAGGAACAATCCCCAATGTGTCAGACCTCAGGAAGGAACAATCTCCAGTGTATCAGATCTTAGGTAGGAACAATCTCCAGTGTATCAGATCTATGGTAGGAACACTAGCACAGGGATGTATCTCTGCCATGGATTAGCAGGACAGACGCAGCTGTGTCTTTACTTTCACAAATTGAAAAGTCAGTCTGCCAAATAGTTTTGTTGGTGCACTTTGTTGACCTAGTGCGATGTATAATTTCAACAAAAATAACAGTCTGTACAACACTTTAGTACTTACTTACTGTGTCAATTATATACTGTGACTTGTGTCCTGAGATTTCTAGGTTCAAAGGCAACCGTTCCGATTGCTTTCGTGAAAGTCAGTGAGTGAGCATGATCATGTGACTGTGTTTTCCTGGAGTGTTCAAATAGTGAGGTCATTAAGTTGTAAAATATTGTAAAACATGATAGCCCTTCTGTAATCATTGGGCCAACTGGCCCAGTTTTGTGAAAAGCTGGATGCAACCCTGCACGTAGGAACAAATTTACCATTGTATCAGATCTCAGGTAAGAACAATCTCCATTGTATCAGATCTCAGGTAAGAACAATCTCCATTGTATCAGATCTCAGGTAGGAACAGTCACCATTGTATCAGATCTCAGGTAAGAACAATCTGCATTGTATCAGATCATAGGTAGGAACAGTCACCATTGTATCAGATCTCAGGTAAGAACAATTTCCATTCAGATCATTGTCATCAGATCAGATCTCAGGTAGGAGATCATAGGTCAGTCACCATTGTATCAGATCTCAGGTAAGAACAATCTCCATTGTATCAGATCATAGGTAGGAACAGTCACCATTGTATCAGATCTCAGGTAAGAACAATCTCCATTGTATCAGATCTAAGGTAGGAACAGTCACCATTGTATCAGATCTCAGGTAAGAACAATCTCCATTGTATCAGATCATAGGTAGGAACAGTCACCATTGTATCAGATCTAATGTAGGAATACTCTCTATTTCGTCACAAATCTAAACTTGTGTTCTCCATTTCCCCAGAGATATCAAGGACCGATCGTTGCTGAAGATCCACGAGTGTGAGAGTATCGAGCCACAGAGAGTGAAGGAGTACCCACCTGCTCTACGTGGTCGTTCAGTTCAGTCCAAGAATCAGCAAGCTCCTCCCAAACCAGCCCGCGACCATGATGCAGTGATTCGAGAAGAGGTAGAACCTATGTTCCTTTTCTCTTCAGACTAATGCAACCAAAATCACAAATACCATCGATTTGTGCTCTACATCTATTACATTTCTAATTGTAAGGAGACTCAGAATACATGTTTTATTGGACGTCACTGTCTACACTTTATATTAAACTTCTTTCAACTTCTTTGATATCATAGGGGCGGTGGGGTAGCCTAGTGGTTAAAGCGTTGTCTCGTCACTCCGAAGACCCGGGTTCGATTCCCCACATGGGCACAATGTGTTAAGCCCATTTCTGGTGTCCCCCGCCGTGATATTGCTGGAATATTGCTAAAAGTGGCGTAAAACTAAACTCAGTCAGTCTTTGATATCATATGCACATGGCGGTAAGTCAAAACTTGTTCCAGTAGAAACATAACTGCAGAAATTCTGTGAAATATTTTAGATTTGTCATACCATATTTTGAAATGAGGGAAAATAACACTGCAATCTGATTGGTTGAAAAAGATTGTTGAATTTAATCAGAAGCCCAGAAATCTTTTGGATTTTTGTACTGCATATGAACACTTTTCTTGTAAATTTCTAATTTTTAAAGAGTTATTTAGCTTGGTGAAACTAAGAAATTGTAAATTACATGTCAAGTTTGTTCAAAATGTATCAGAAAAACTAAAGTTGTATTTTGCATTTTCTTCAATAGGCAGATTTTGTTGGAAGTATGTGTAACATGACGTCACGGCTTTATCTGTCTCCAAACTGAAAGCTCATTTATTGTACCTCTATATCAGAATATTTAGATGTTAGATTAGATTTAAGCACAACCTTTATAACATACTATTTATTGTACCTGAGAGAGAAATCAAGTTTTGAGTAGGCTAATAAATCACTTGTACCCCACTTTGAAGCAAAAAAGCTGCACATTGTTTCTGAGTCAACGAAAGTAGCATGACATAACATGTGTTAACCCTCAGCTTAAATAAAATAGGTGTTTTCTGTCAGTTTTCAGTTTGTTTTAGATCTGTTACAATGGCAGAATGAAATATGTCCGTAACATACAATTACTGCCGCAGTATCCCAAGGGTTCTGTGTGGGTTTAGACATCCTCCATATTGTTTTATAGCACAAGCTGCAGGCTGTTGGTATCAGTATAGGGAATGTTGAGATGACCCGTCAGATGTTCAGATGTTTTACCATATGCAACTTCTGGCTAATGATGTCATCTTTTAATATTTCTAATGATCAAATGCTCAAAACAGCCATCAAATCTGAGAACACGTAACTTTTATCTCCCAATTCACTTCCGCACCACTAGGTTCACTTAGGGTAGGTAATCTAGCACACGTATAGCTGTGATGTCACCTGTTTGTGTGCATTGCAATGAATGAGGGTATATTTGTTTATCATTTTATTTATCTTAAGTAAATACATCAAAATCCTTTATATGTTTGGTGTTTTGTTATAAGAGCACTTCCTTATGAGAAGATGCAGCATTTATGTAAGTCTTAGAATCTCACACTTTTCTTGTGACATTTTTTCAGTATGCAAAGACACGTAGTTTACCAGCACAGTTAACCAATCACTACCAAGAAATCATCGATGACCAGCGTATGTGGGAAGTTGAAAGAAGGTCAAGGTCACATACACCAGAAGTAGATCGGCCAAGGTCATTATCAGTAGGACCAGCCAGAACACGTGCCTCCCCAGAAAGATTGCCAACGCCTGAGAGGGTAATGCTTAGAACTATTCCAGAACATCAACAGATGAGAAATGGATACCCTCCATCTGTGAACGGCGGCAGTAACGGGAATTACGAAACGTTGCCTGCCTACCAGAGAGACTTACGGAGTCAGGCGGCATCTCCGACTGGCCCTCCGCCCCACCGACCCTTCTCACCCCCGGGGACCTCCTCCCACTACGAGCCAGTGTACGGATACCACCAGCAGCCTGGGGCTCCCCAACCCCCTCAGACCTACGTCGCCCACAGTGTCCGTGCCCACACTGTTCACGCCCCTCAGAGAGCAACCGTCCCGCCAGTGGAACTACGTAAGTGCAAATGTTTCCTTCTCACTAAGTTCTAAGTACAAAATATCAGGCAAAATTCTGGTCAGAATGATTCAACAGTACCCTGCTTGTCTCCTGAGGTTCCAGCCCTGAATAGGGTAAAGGATCTGTTGTTTTTTTCCTATGTGGATTCTCAGTCAGAATAGGTCCCCAGTACCCCATGCTTGTCTACTAGTGGGGTTCCAGGGCCAAAAAGGGTAAGGGATCTCACAGTTGTCTTCCTGGAGGTTCTAGGACAGAACAGGTCCCCAGTACCCCATGCATGTCTCCTGGTGGAGATTCCATGCCAGGACAGGGTACAGGATCTCTCATATTTCTGTCTGTGAGGATCTCATAACAGAACAGGGCAATGGTACGTCAAGCTTTCCTCACCAGTGGGGATTATAGGACAGAATACCCACACATTGTTTTAATGATCGATGGTCACATTTGATTATGCTGTCATACAGGATTGAGATAATATTTATGATAATTGATGTGTACATTTGTTTGATGCTAATTAAATAAGGCATTCTTAATCACATGGTCCCAGGATCATTACATTACAGTGATTAATGATTAATTTTCATTCTCAACTCCCTTAGGAGGATAGAGTGAGTGATATGCTTCTTCAGCTGCAGGACAACTTTTTCTTTCAGGAAACGGAACAAGAAACAATAACCAAAACAGACACTCTCTCACTTTCGCACCAATGTCTGGAGGTCAAGGTCAGGGGCAGGTTCCTAATCAGGAGCCCCCCTACCAGAGGTCGCAGAGCTACCGCGTGACCCCCGAGAGAGATACTGTGGCCCAGAGAGCACGGAAGCCTCACCCCCCAACCGTCCGACTCAGACACCAAGTACAGCGAGCCAATGTTTGTTCCTCTGCTTCGTCTTCTTCCCTGCTTCTGTCGCCTTATTAACATCAGACTACAAATTCTTGAATGGTTTTGGCTACAAAATAAGAGTTTTTACATGAATAAAAATTATTTTAAGTAGAAGTTGCTTTAAGAACTGAGAATGACTGAGAGAAATAGTACATGACCAATAGTCTTTGATCTTTACAACCGGTAGTGTATTGCACATAGCTTGTTGTAATGGGTTAGACGGGAGTGGATAGAGCATCAGGGGAGTGGATTATTATTATTATTATTATTTTATTATTATATGATATTTATATAGCGCGCATATCCACGTAACTAGTACATGCTCAAGGCGCTGGTATTTCGATCGATCACTGGATGACAATCTCAACGGCACATCGTATTATCAATCTCAACTCCCCAGGGAGCATACAGCATGGATTGTGAGTGGTCATGGTCCTGTCATACCAAATGACTTTAAAATTGGTACTTGTTGTTACCCTGGCTGACACTTCGCATCAAAGTGACTAAACAAGGTCTGCTTGACTATGAGTCTGTAAACTGTGTGTAATGGGCTATCATTTATAATCATTTGAAACCTCAAACTTGAACACTTTGTACTGGAACATATTGTGTGAAGTGGGATGAACTCATTCTTGAAAAGTTATTCACATAAATATTAGATTCCGCATTAATAGTGGATGTGAAATTAGCTGTTTAAATCAGAAGTTGTCATTGTCATTTGAAACCTTAAACTTGAACACTTTGTTCTGGAACATATTGAGCGAAGTGGCATGAGTTGAGTCTATCCAAGTTATTATAAATACATATTAGCTTCCACAATGGTTGACATCAAATCAGCTGTTTCAGAAGTGTTTATGGAGATTTCAAACCTCCACTGATTAATCATAAGTGAGTGTTAAATATGGGAAAATGGTCTCTCAGGCATTTTTAGTTGTCATTAGTTGGTTTATTAAAATGTGAATGAATTTTCATTTCTGATTGTGCAAGTGCCACCAACGTAATTAAAACTGTCTTTAAAACAGAAATGTTTATATTCTTAATGTAATATCTTTTAACAAACTCATTATTTTAAGGTGTTGCACCCCTATGCGTTTTGCACAATTTTCATCTCAACGAGACTTAGTTTTTAAACCAACTAATGACATAGGCTTCATGATATAAGCTTGCTTAAATTTGTGACAAAACCATTCAAGATGGAGCAAATTTGTTGGTTAAAATTTATCGTTTATTTTCATTTTTGTGATTTATCCTATAATCTGACTGTGGTAAATAAGTAACATCCACAAATTAGCTGAAATTTAAACACCAATGGATTACATTTCCGTTAAAAAAAAGGCTATTTTGTATGAAAAAGATTTTTCAACATTTTGAATCTGTTTTATTCCCAAAGGTCCTCATTAAGATACAGGTGATTTTCTTTGTCTCCCTCTGGTGGTGGGAATGTGCGGCTGCTTGGTAGCAGATGCATTTTACATAGCTCGCAATCAATATATCTGTGCAAGAGATGCAGCATCGGCAGATGCTGTTAAGATCTAACTTTTATCCTGAACTAACAGAATGTTAGCATGGAGCAATTCAGTTGTACAAAGTAGGCTTCTATGCATTGAGCTTGTTCTATGGAGCTACATGCTAGCATTATAGTGGAATACTAAACAGCCATATATTCTGTAACTTCCTAGTCTGAATGGTAAATCTAATGATAACAACATCAGCCTTATTGTAACCTACAGTCTCAGTTATTAGTCAAAGTTCTAACATTTAGTACTCTCACACTTCTGTCTGTAGGGAACCAGTTATAGTGTACAGTCTTAAATGTTGAATTTTTATAGGACGTATTATTAAGCTGTGAGTGTATTGTTTGCTTGTGAGGACATCCTATCTCTGTGGAACATTACCTTAAAGTGAGGAGTGAGTTTAGTTTTATGCCGCTTTTAGCAATATTCCAGCAATATCACGGACACCAGAAATGGGCTTCACACATTTTACCCATGTGGGGAATCAAACCTGGGTCTTCAGCCTCACGAGCGAACGCTTTAACCACTAGGCTACCCACCGCCCTTACAAGGGCAAGAAAAAGTGTTTTATTCCTCTCTCTAAATGACCTTCATCTCACTAGCAACAAGAAGTCTGAATTATCTCCTGCAAGAGACTCATCTTCTTATTTTCTTCCCTAGGAAAAAGACAGTGTCATAATGTCCCCCAAACAAGCTATACGTAAACTTCCCCCTAAGAAAAGCAGTGTCTTTTAATTTCCTGACGGCAATACAAAATGTGATAGTTTTCCTTAAAGAAACAAGCAGCGTCTTAATCTTCCATCCCATAACAAACCCCCCACCAAGTAAAATGCAGTGTCTTAAACATACCTCACCCCTTCAAAGAAGTGGAGTATGTAAATTTCCCCAAGGAATGACCCCTGTCCTATTTCCCTCCTAGCAGCAAGCAATGTCTCAATCTCTAACCTCCCAGCTAGCTATAAGAAGTATCTGTCTTCTCTCACCCCCACCCTCTTTGCCCCCATGAAAATTTCCAACTGCCACCCTCTAGCAGCTGGAATTGTTTTAATTTTTTAATTTTTTTAAAACAAACAAGTGTTTTAATCTCCCCTCTTCCAGCAGCAAGCAATGTCGTAATTTCCGTAAATGTAAATGAGCTGTGTTTCAGTTCCCCTCAGCAACAGGGAGTGATGTTATTTCCCTCCAGCAACTTGAAGTGTCTTTAATTTCTCTCAGCAACAAAAAGTCCCTCCTTTCACATTGCTGAAGCTGTCATAGAAGAGAAAAACTTGGAATCTGCGGAATGACATTAATACAACAGGCCCCAAAAAGTCGCCAAACATGTTCTGTCAATTGTGTTCACAGAAATTGATTTTTATCAGGTTTATTTGCACCCACGTTGATCTAGAGGTGTTTATCTGCATTGAAGAGCCTTTTCGATCGCTCGTCAAAGTTGTTTATCTATTTGACTGTCTACAGACACCGTATAGACAAGATGGAAGCTCAGCTGGCCAGCTTGACTGCATGGGTGCACAATACCGTCAAGGCAGACAGCAGGTCTAACAGTCTAGAGAGAAATGGCGGCCATTCCAGCAGTGCTGTGTCTACGTCCGACAGCTCGGAGACCTTCCCTGGTTCCACAGCCAGCAGTAAGTACACACTCATCACACTCCAAAACACATTACTTCATCTAAAAAGCCATTATGACACCTCTATGCTCACTGACGGAACAATTACCAATTCCCTACTTGGAACTGTTGATCGTACCTTGGGATAGTGTTTTATTGCCTGTGTTTTTTAAAAGAGATCCGATGAATAACAGACGTTGGGGTAAGTATTTTGTTGTCAATGCCAGAGAGGGTTTGAATAATTCATTGGATAAATTAAATATATATTGGGAAGTAGAGTGATTCTGTTATGGTATGTGGGGTAGCGTTATGTAAGCGTTGCTTGAACTCAGAAGAGCGGGATTGGTCTCAGTTGTCAGGTCCTGATGATCAGGAATTCAGGAGTTAAACACACTTACTGCAGGTATATCTCATCCTGTGTGCAGGTAGGCTATTTATCTGAAATATCTCTCAGTTCTGTTAGGCTGTTTACTGTTGATGCTTGTGAAGTGGCAAATTAAGTGGCTTGGAAGAAAAGTGGCTACTAATTTGTTTGCCACATCTCCTGCAAGTGTTTCCAACTGTTTTGCCAATAACTTCCAGTTAACAGGGGCGGTGGGGTAGCCTCGTGGTTAAAGTGTTTGCTCATCATGCCGAAGGCCCGGGTTCGATTCTCCACATGGGTACAATGTGTGAAGCCCATTTCTGGTGTCGCCCACCGTGATATTGCTGGGATATTGCTAACAGCTGTGTAAAACCATACTCACTCACTCATCCATTGACAAAGAAACTCAGCCATTAATGTTTTGTTTGTGTGTTGTTTAATGCCACTGCAATATGCCTGTGTCTGGACCAGACAATCCAGTGACTGGTTTCTTGATTGATTGATTCATGCTTGCCACAAAAGGTGACTATGCTTGTCGTAAGAGGCGACTAACGGGATCGGGGGGTCAGGCTCGCTGACTTGGTTGACACATGTCATCGGTTCCCAATTGCGCAGATCGATGCTCATGCTGTTGATCACTGGATTGTCTGGTGCAGATTCGATTATTTACAGACCGCCATCATATAGCTGGAATATTGCTGAGTGCGGCGTAAAACTCGCTCACTCACTCACTAACTGATATGCCCACATGTTAAAAACAACAATAGTTTTCACAGTTCCTCTCTATACACTGGAGGCATATGTGGCCCTGTGGTTCAAGTAACTATTTAACTGTGCAGAGTTGCTTCCCTTGACTATGGCAGGATCCACTGATCATTGGTGTAAATCAGATTCGCACCAAATATAGTGATATATATGTTGGGGTCAAACTGGTGTTGGTTTAAAAAAGGTTCTACCTGGTAAACTCAATGACTTGTGTCTAACCAAACAGTGATGTACCTGTAACACGATCCAAAGAGACGATAAATCCAGCTCACTCACTCTGTGACTGTCTCTCTTCAGTTCATCCTCTCCTAACCATTTGGTATTGTGGTCCATTTTCTGTTATAACACCTGACATTTCTCTGAATATTGCAACCTGATATCTGTATAATCCCAGGAACCATGTTAGCTAGCAACTAACACCATTGTATAATGTAGATATCATTGGTTGGGAACATGTTATCTTACTAACTCTGGTACCTACCTGTAGGAGAAATGGTAACGCCATGATGTTCAGGCTACAGCAGACAGAGGAATATATTTTCATAAAATCATTTTGAAAGGTTAATCAGGATTATAAAATATTACTTGCATGTTATTATTTAATTTTTTAAACAATTTGTTAAAGGCATTTATGTCATGAACTTTCAGCATTTGGGATTGACGTCGATGTTTGAGATGACTTTTATCATATTTGGTTAATTTGTTGAAATGAAAAGATAAAGGTGCAATTTTTTGGGTCCGAATCGATATTTGGGGCAATAAAACAAAATGATGTGGTGTTGGTACTGAATGGGATAGGGATGAAAATATAATATTTAGTGATTTATATGAATTTTATTATTCAGGTAGCAAGTTATGATTATATATACTTTTGTGTATTTGGGATCTCAGGCACGACTGTAATGAACTGAGCATTTTGTTTGGGAGTAATTTATTAAACGTTCCTGGCTTTCAAAATGATGAAAAGAAATAAAATGTCTTGAGTAACCAATGAATTGAGAGAATGAAATGCATGAGAACAATGCATGATATAAAAGTGCATTCATACAGCATTTAAAATTAGTATAGCTATGCAGACAAATCAAAGGGACATAACTGTGATTGCTGCATTTTGTAACCGTGGTAACCATAACAAGTGACATGTCTATTTCAGCGTATAACACCAAGCGGAAGGTGACAGTAACAGGTACTAATATTGGTGAAGGACAATGCATATAGTTAGACATGTTTGTTCCTGCCCGCTGCCTTACCTAACCAACATGCATCATGAAGTATCGAAACCTTCACAGACATAGCGGTTATGGGTGGATGGTTTTCCGTCAAATTTGACCAGAGGATTTTAGTGTAATAGAACTGAATTATTTGAGTTTTAAAATATTGCAGTGGAAGTAGCTTGTATGTTGTCTGTGGTTCCATGTCACCTCATTGACAGAACAAAAATAATGGAACGTTTTGGAAAGCAAGATGGCTGCCCCCAGGAAACCTCTATTGGTTTTGATTTTCTTTCATTTCTTTACGTTTAAAGTTTATGTCATGAAATAATGTTTATGTATTTGTGGATGGAGGAAGAGATTAGTTTGTCATGTTTTAAAACATTTTGTGATTTGTACCGAATCAAAGATATTGAAGTGCACTCTGAGTTCTGCTTTGCAAATGGGCAAAAGATTCTAACTGGTGATTTTAAGTCCTTAGTAGTGACCGAGATAATAGGTGATGAATGGATTAGGGATACAAACATCATAGCTACCTGTACATTTGGTTAATGCATTCTACACGTTACAGGTAAATAAATGCTTGCTAAGTGTAGGGTATCCAAGTGGTTAAAGCATTGGTTCATCATAAATAGATCTGGGTTGAATCCTGAAGTGGGCACCAACATGTTCTTCTGCAGTGTCTCGAACAAGACTAAAAGTGGAATAACACGAATTCACTCACTCACTTAAAGCCATTTTAAAGCAGCTCTGGTCAAATTTTGAATTTTAGTACTAACAACTGAATGCTGTATAATTCTACCCGTCATCGATGCTACTCAAAAGAAATTAAAGATCACCAAATTTATGAATGACTGTAGTTAATTTGTCAAAACCAAGTACCCGCAACAAGTTTACTGTACTGTTGTGTGGATCAAGCCATGACAGATTTGCTAAGTCGAATGACAAAATTAGGTGTTTTCTTAACTTCTTTTGAGTGGTGTAAAATATCCAAATATTTACCTGCTGTTTGACCTGTTTGACACTAATGCATCATACATAAGCATGACAACAAATGTTTAGTCGGGAAGAGTGTGTGTCTGAGGTTTGAAGAGCATTCACCATGACAACATCACTTCACCTATGAGTGTGTGGCCATATTGAAACACGCTTGTTTCCTGGAGCAGTGGGGAGGCCATGTGGTTAAAGCATTCGCTCGTCACGCCAAAGACCTGGTTCGATTCCCCTTGCCGTGATATTGCTGGAATATTGCTAACCACTCACTCACGCTTGCTTCCCCTTCCCCATCTTCCTCTTTTTGATCTAGACCCATGAAAATCCGGGGTAGAATAGGTGTTCAGCAACCCATGCTTGCCACAAAAGGCGACTATGCTTGTCGTAAGAGGCAACTAACGGGATCGGGGGGTCAGGCTCGCTGACTTGGTTGACACATGTCATCGGTTCCCAATTGCGCAGATCGATGTTCATGCTGTTGATCACTGGATTGTCTGGTCCAAATTCGATTATTTACAGACCGCCGCCGCCATATAGCAGGAATATTGCTGAGTGCGGCGTAAAACTAAACTCACTCACTCACTCGTTTAGATCTGATGCAGACATTAGACCATGCATACCACACCATGTGGCGTGGTGCCCTCTAAGAATTTCATGAAGTCTTTAATGTCCTGTACCTCTATTCCTGTAGAAATCAGGGTCTGGATACATAAAGCGTTCGTAAGGTTACGATCTGTCGTAACTAAAGTTTTTCATAGGCTTACGAATGTCATGACGCTACGAACGTTTTTCAGATCGGGACCCTTTTCTATAGTTCTGATACAATACCTATCTGCATGAAGATCCAACTACATCTCCATAGGAGGTCATTTCAGTTGAACTTTGAAATCAGCAAGTCAATGTCGAGTTTGCTATATTCTTGGCGACCAAAACATCGAGATTGGCGAATCTGATTATATTGTCTTGAACATGAACATGATCAGCCCTGAATGACAACCCATTGTGTTGCTGTGGTTCATGCTGTTGTTTCAATATCATGGCAATTCCAACAAGATGGACTTCCATTAAAGAGATATTTTGACAACCCATTTTTGTAATTTACACATTTTCATATTTTAGACACCCAGCTGTTTCTGAGTATCATGGAATTTAAAAAAAATGAGTTCCACTAAAGAGATATTTGTGTTCTTAGCAGCTTTTCTTTGTTTAGTCCAAAATTCCAAATCAAGGTACAACGGAAGCAGAGCCAGGTGTTTTTCTTTGTTTAAACTGAAATTCCAAATCAAGGTAGAACATAAGCAAAGCAAAGCGTATCAGAAGACTGACGCCTGATTGGCTCAACAGTCCACACATCCTTCATTGATTGGCTCTAGTGGTTCAATTGTCCACACATCCTTCATTGAGGTTATGTCAAAATTGGCACATCGTTCACCAGACATCAACTCCTATGCAGGATTCATCAGATCCTCAAACAGAGGAGTCACATCCAAGTGACAGCTCTGATTTTAATGAGAATGCCAGCATATCACTTGTGAGAACCCACAACTGCCAAGGGAAGGATTTCAAATTACCACTGCCTGTCAACTTCTAACTGCTGTTAACAATCTCTGGAAGCCAATTGATGATTATGCCCCAGTGATCTGTGTCGTCAGTAAAGTCATGCAGAAAACATTACATACTTACAGTGAGGATATCAGTAGTCAACTCGTGTGTCACTAATTAGATGGCAACAAATCTGAATACCCTTAGAGAGTCCTTGAGATTTATTCAAATGTCTACTCTATCTATGAAATTTTTATACAGCTGTTTCAGGGTACTTCTTTATGTCAGAGGTGAGGTGAGGTGAAATTGGGTTTATCGTTGTGCTTGAGAATATTTCACTCATATGACGACGTGCATGCGTGTGTATGTGTATGTGCGGCTGCTTGAACTAGCCCAGACTGAAGCTGGTTTTATAGTGCTAGCCCACTGAGATACCATGCCGCAGTGAAGCATGAATACCCACTCAGACACATTATACTGACTCCGAGCCGACCAGTCCTTGTTGTACCCATTGATGCCAAGCGCCAGGCAGGTACCAACAAGTACCATATTTTAACGTCTTTGGTATGACGCAGTCGGGGATCGAACCTGCGACCTTCCACTCACCGGGTGGATGCTCTAACCACTACACCACGGAGGCGGGTTCCTCTTTATGTCAGAGGGGCGGTGGGGTAGCATTATGGTTAAAGCGTCCGCTCGTCACGCTGAAGACCTGGGTTTAGTTCCCCACATGGGAACAATGTGTGAAGCACAATTTTGGCCCCCCCCCCCCCCCCCATGATATAGCTGGAATATTGCTGATAGCGGCGTAAAACCAAAGTCACTCACTCTTCATGCCAATCTTGATTATATTAAAAATGTCAGTTAAGAGATAGATACCTCACAGGCTTGTAATGTTTTAAAATATTTCAATATATCGATTCTAATAGAATAGGGAAAAAAAATGTTGTGGCAGGGAGTTTACACTTGCCTTGGGTTTAGTAAAATCCTTCTGCATGGTAGATTGGTGTTTCAGGAACCTACCACGTGTCAACTCTCACAAACATCAGAGCAAAGTCTCTGTGCTCCTTCAACACAACTCCTTAAGTTTTACTTATGCAGAGCAATGCTTCATTGTCAAACAAATGTTTCTGTTCAGCTTTTGTTCCTTGTTTTATGTTGCACGTGTTTGGAATCCTTGCTTCTCTGCAGCCATTTTTTTATAATCCATTTACCTGCTTCTGTTTTTGCATTTTCCTCCCCAATTTTTCATTTTCTTATTTCAATATTTTGTTTTATCAAGAATCTTTTCTCTTCAGTTTTTAACTGTTCTTGTTGGTGTCACTGCTGGTACGAGGAACACTGAAATAATTATTTCAAATTTTTACAGGAAAAGTCTAATTTGATGTCTATGAAAATTGTTTGAAGTTTTGGGATGCTGTGAGTCAAAGAGGCACCCACCATACTTTGTCCTCTCTATTGAAATCTACTGTAAACTAAGGTGTAATAAATTAATGAGTGCCATGAAGCGATGTTCCTTTTAACTTTGATAGATTAAATCCAATTTTGGACCAAAGAGCAGTGGACACTAGTAAGAACATCTGCAGTCCTGTAAACCAATCTAACTCAGAACTGATGCGATTATTTGTTGTAGGACTTTAGGAGTTACCTCCCTTCATATGCTGACCTCTTGTTTCAGGCATGTCGGACATCCCTACGGCATCCAGTCAGAGTGGAACACTGACCGGCTCTGAACAGCGAGACGCCGATCTGCGCGAGTCCATCCTCAACATTCGGCAGAAGGCGTCCGAGCTGAAGGGCGAGCTGCGTGGTTTACGTCGCATGCAGCAGATCAACAAGGAAGACATGATGGACACGATCCAGAAGACCATCGTCCACCTGAAGGTAGGTCATGTGACATGATGGACACGATCCAGAAGACCATGGTCTACCTGATCCAGAAGACCATCGTCCACCTGAAGGTAGGTCATGTGACATGATGGACACGATCCAGAAGACCATCGCCCACCTGAAGGTAGGTCATGTGACATGATGGACACGATCCAGAAGACCATGGTCCACCTGAAGGTAGGTCATGTGACATGATGGACACGATCCAGAAGACCATCGTCCACCTGAAGGTAGGTCGTGTGACATGATGGACATTGGTGAGAAGCCCATCGTCCATCGGAATGTGGGTCACATAACATAATGGTGATTGGTCAGAAGACTACCTTCCTTCATCCAGTGTGAGGAAAGTCACATTGTGAAAGTCAGTTCTAGAAGCCAAGGAAAGCAAGCAGAGAGAAATGTCCCAAGACTCATTGTGAGTTTGAACCGACATTTGGGCCCATACATTGAGAGACATATGACAGAGAATATGATATTCATTGAGACATTATAACACATATTAAGAGACTATTGAACTCACACTTTTCAGGATTATACCCACTATTTTAAATCAATCAGAACAGACAAAACCATTGATCATGAGATCCAGCCTGATCCAGTCAGTGTAGGGTCCAGGTCCAGCAGCTGGACCAGGTTGTTAGAGTGTGTGACATGGAGATCTGTTGTTGCAGGATGTGCTGCGGACAGTTCCGGGTTCCAGCAGTCAGGTGGTCCGGCGGCAGAGGTCCGAGACAGACACGGACAGACACATGTACATCGAGGACAAGGCCAAGATAGCTAAAGAGCTGACGTGAGTTACCAGAGGCGATAATTATTATTATTATTATTACATGATATTTATATAGCACATATATCCACGTGACTAGTACATGCTCAAGGCGCTGATATTTCCCTCGATCACTGGATGTCAATCTCAACGGCACATCGTATTATCAATCTCAACTCCCCAGGGAGCATACAACTCTTGCAGCCACTAGGCGCACTGAGTTTCACGGCTTTCTCACCCTTACGAGGTACCCATTCACAGCTGGGTTGACTGGGACACATAGTCACAGTACTTTGTCCAAGTTCACTGCACGTTGCTGTACCCGCAACTAGGTGTTTGGACACCATCTGGTCATATACCAACAGATTCGTGAGTTCTTTTAAGTGCACAGGGTTGTGTACTGTACACTGAGGGTAAGATCTCTCCTTCAGTGTAATTCCTGTGTTGAAGCCATTTACATTGTCCTGCTGGTGGTGATGTTGGTCAGATCAGTTCTGGGGGAAATCGTCAGATAGAGCCTGTTATTGATCCTCCTAGACTTCAGCTAGTTGTCCATGAAATTTTTATGTACTGTGGGGATTTACATTACTGGGATCGAATATTCCAGGTTAGAACTTGTCCCCAATGTCCCATGTTGTTTAGGGTTGGTGGGGTAGCCTAGTGGTTAAGGCATTCGCTCGTCACGCTGAAGACCCAGGTTCAATTCCCCACATGGGTACAATGAGTGAAGCCCATTTATTGTGTACCCCGATGTGATATTGCTGGAATATTGCTAAAAGCGGCATAAAACTAAACTCACTCATCGTATGTTGCTTGAATGATGTGACAGGATGGATGATGGGTCGGTGACTAGTTTGACATATGTCATCATACCCCAACAGTAGCTGATAATATCAATCACTGGATTGTCCAGTTTGAATTCTTTACAGACCACCATCATATACCAGGAATATTGAGTGAGTGAGTGAGTTTAGTTTTACGCCGCATTCAGCAATGTTCCAGCTATATGACAGCGTCTGTAAATAATCGAGTCTGGTCCAGACAATCCAGTGATCAACATCATGAGCATCGATCTGCGCAATTGGGAACCGATGACATGTGTCAATCAAGTCAGCAAGCCTGACCACCCGATCCCGTTAGTCGCCACTTACAACAAGTATGGGTTACTGAAGATCAATATTCTAACCCGGACCTTCACGGGTGCCAGGAATATTGAAGAGTGCTGTATTCAAACAATGCCTGCCATCACCAGTCAAACAAATCAACATGTAGAATGAATCTCAGTGCATCGTTAGCTGGATATATCATGTATCCTTGTATACTTATTTAATCCATGATTAGGATACCCTGTTCTACATCTGTCACCATGTTTCAGTTCTACATCTATCACCGTGTTTCAGTTCTACATCTATCACCGTGTTTCAGTGACCTCGAGTCCAGTGTGGAGGAGTTGCGAGCAGACGTCATATCCCGCCAGTGTCGAGTCAACATGACGGACGTAGAAGGAATGGCTCTGATACTAAGTAACGTCACCAAGTCACTGGCTGATCTCAAAGGTAAAACACTATTTAAAATGGTTCTTTTTCTTGTTTTCTGATTCAGGTGAATAATTTAAAAAAATGGCCACTATTGAATCTGTCAAATGAAGTTGGGAATGGATTTTTGTCTACAGACATGAAAACATTCAAGGCCTTAGTGTAGCTTTCCAAATTTGATGCATCAGTTACCAATAGGATGTTCAATGCCTTTTCTTATTTGACTTGTACCACCTGCATATGTTCACATATTTTGTCAGGTGAACATTTGCCTTGCCTTTACATGTGTGTATGTTGGTGCAACTTGCAAGACGGGAAAGTCTTACCTTTTGGTCAGCAATTGGTATATTAGTAAGTCATAGACACGCACAAATGACATAGTCAGAATTGTACCATCTACTCGGCTTTTGGAAGAGATTTCTTAGGATTGTGGAGATGATTTTGTCATTTATGTTAAGAGACATCTTGGGGTGCATCTTGCACCTTATACATTAGCATTTAAAATATTGATACAGTTTTTAAGATTTTATCACTCCATTAACTAGCATACCTTTACATTTCTTGTCAAGAATTCGGCACAGTCAGTATTATTGTGTATAATCTATGGATGTAATAGTTTATCTGCATCCTTTGATGCTTCCTGCATCCTTCTTCATCTGACTTTGGATCATTCTCGGAAATTCTATGGTCGCACATTTTCATTTAAAACTAAGGATACATAAGAGTGTGCCCAGTGGCTGTTATTTATTTGTAGCCTGACTACATAATGTGCATTCTGTGTTGATGTTGACAGCGAGGTATCCAGCCCTGCAGGAGCAGCTGAAGTTGGTGATGGCGGGGGAGATGGAGATTGTGGTGCAGGAGGAGAAGTAGGTTACAATCTTTGTCAGAACTTTCCTTACAATCATGTTAACCTGGGACATTGTCAGTAAATCTTGATCATTGTGAGAACACTGTTTACAATCAAATCGCCAGTCAGACCTAGTCTCTGATTGGTAGGTATGTTATGTTTAGCGTGTCTGATGGTTAAAGTCAGACCTAGTGTCTGATTGGTAGGTGTTATGTTAAGTCAGACCTAGTGTCTGATTGGTAGGTGTTATGTTAAGTCAGACCTAGTGTCTGATTGGTAGGTGTTATGTTTAGTCAGACCTAGTGTCTGATTGGTAGGTGTTATGTTTAGTCAGACCTAGTCTCTGATTGGTAGGTGTTATGTTTAGTCAGACCTAGTCTCTGATTGGTAAGTGTTGTTTAGTCAGTTCAGTACATTGTGGCAGGCTTGTGTGTTCCAGGTTCCTGAAGGAAGAACCGGAGAAGCTAGAGGCCGACCTGAAGAGATGCAAGAAGCTGACTGGAACACTGTACACACTCAAACGGTAGGAGTTACTCTTGTCTACTCATCAGGATGTGTGAGTGAGTGAGTTGAGGTTTATGCCACTTTTAGCAATATTCCAGCAATATCACAGCAGGGGACACCAGAAATGGGCTTCACACATTGTACCTATGTGGGGAATTGAAACCGGGTCTTTGGCGTGACGAGCAAACGCTTAACCTCCGTCACCATCAGGATGAGTGAATGTGTTGATTGATGAATGAAACACTTTCATTGTTTGACATTTAATCTCCTTGAACAGGCCTTTCACATCCATATCTCAAAATGAATATGATCGTATCATAACCTGTTCTCTCCTGTGCCTTAACCTGAATCTCACCATTTTATCTTCTTTTCATTTTTCACTTCCCTCCTTGAAACCATTTTACCTCATTCTGCAGACTTGCGTCAGTCCAAGAGCATCGGCCGCCCCAGATCCCCCCAATCGCCTCCAACCTGAAGGAAGTAGGTGACGAGGACAGGAAGAATGTCCTAGAAAACATCCGAGCCATTGTACCCAACCATGACAGTCGTGTAGCGAAGATTGAGGTACGGATAAACTATTGTCTCTACCTCGCGGGATGTGTAAGTTGTCTTCTCCTTGCCGTGTCTGTGTTGTGATGTCACACGAGGTCACAGGTTTCACTTCGGAAAACTTCAGGAAATTGAAGAAAGAATTCTTATGCATCTTTTGTTTTTTCTTAACTAGGTTATTACAATAAACAAGTCCAAAGACTGTGGAAATGTAAGTCGTCAATAGGATCACAAGAATCGCACGGTGTCCTTGAAATTCTGGAAAGTGATACTGAGCATGGTTTTATCAACATTATCCTCATCAGTACTAGTATATGAGGCTCCAGTTGAATTAATTACTATTTAACAAATTTTAATGACTTTGAGGAGTTTTGATACATGTATGTCTGAATAACAAATTTATAAGCATCTGTATTGAAAAGATATGTATAGCTTGAAAAATCTGTTTATTTTAATATTCACACCAGGAATCTTTCACAACTCAGGATTCTGAAAGAACAGGGTTTCACTGTATTTAGTGAGTGAGTGAGTGAGTACGGTTTTACTCCGCGTTTAGCAGTATTCCAGCAATATCACGGCTGGAGACACCAGTAATGGACTTCACACATTGTACCCATGGTCTTTATCGTAACGAGCCAATGTATTAACCTCTAGGCTACCCAGCGCCCCTCACTGTATTCAGGATTTGTTAATATGAGTAAACAAACTTCAGATATTGCTGAATATGCGAGATTCTGATTTATGTGTGTATGTTTTTTCTAATGCCTGTGTTTGATCTCCACAGGCAGCCGAGACATCCCGTGAGAGGAAGAAGAAAATCTCTACCCAACAGGAAGCTCTCAAGATGGGCAAGTCTCTGGAACTGGCCTCCCGAGCCCTGCGTCCAGCATCAGAAGGCGACGGGGATGCGGACTTCAGGGACAACGTGGACTGCGGGCCGAGGTCAGCGCCACCACACGCATCCATGCCGCTGACGGAAACCACAGAGAAAATCAGCAACGTGGGCATGAAATGTGAACACGAAGCAAAGATACCAACGGATAAATATGCAGCAAGAGCAGCCTTCTTTGGGGATATGTCTCCACCAAAATCTCCAGAGAAGGAGGTGAACCCTTCAAGAATGACAATGGACTATACTGTGAGAATACCATCATCAAGTTTAACTTCTGGTTCTGGTGGAGGATCCCAGCCCAATAATCTGAATGATACGTATGTTGTAAAGAGTGACACCTCCCCCACGCGATCTCAGCTGAGCATTCCACGAGGATCTGGTAAATCATCCTCCCAGCCG
This sequence comes from Haliotis rubra, assembly GCF_003918875.1. NCBI lineage: Eukaryota > Metazoa > Mollusca > Gastropoda > Lepetellida > Haliotidae > Haliotis > Haliotis rubra. Next base: position 1,950,147 of record NW_025767535.1, read on the forward strand.
ACATCCCCAAGCAGCAGGAAGGGGGAAAGTTCCGACGGCAAACAGAAAAAGGTTCCTCCTCCACCTCCTCCAAGGAAAAGTAGCCGTCTGCCAACTGCAAGTATTTCCAGTAGTTCCAATGCAGCCAATGGCAATCTTATGTCTCCAGTTCGTACTGTCTCTGTAACCTCACCATCACCTGACAAGTCGGAGGAAGGTCAAGGTCGTGGGCCGGTATCATCCACGCCAAAGCCAACTCCTCCCAAGAAACCCACATCTAAGTTCGAGAAGGATCTCGTTGCGGGAATATATGCAAATATGAATCGTCCAGATCTTCAAAGCCAGAAAGTGGCCCCTGAACGCATAATAAACAAAGCGAGTACGGAAGAGAAGAGATTATCTCGGGAAGAGCGGGGAAGCAGCAGCGAGAGCACGAGCTCAAGTGCGAGTCTGGACTCACAACAAGGGGGCGTTGTCATGAGGCGGACATCAGCGGAGGTCGTCCGTCGGGAGAGTACAGGGGAAAGGAAGGTCAAGCCCCCACCCCCAGAACGCCGATCAAGTCTGCTTCAGAAGAAAGCGACAAGTCCATCGGACGAGAAGATATTAGCACAGCAGAGGATTCAGGAGGAGCAGAAAAAAGTTGGAGGAACTTGTTCGAGAAACAAACGAAATGATGAAAAGACAGAGTGCAATTCAGACGACTGAGAAAACCAACATGAACGGGATCAACACGAAGGCTGGTGACAGAAAGTCTGGAGTGAACAGGTAGCTGGTGACGTGAGTTGACAGATGGTGCTATTACTACAGATGCAAATACCACAAGTGGTTGCCTTCATTTTGTGCCATTGACCTGCACTCCAGACTGGAGATGACCAGACAGAGATGGAGACTTGTGCGGTCAGTACCTTGACCAGCACCCATCAGATGTCATGTTCCTGCAGGAACTCGGACCATGTCCCTTCAAGTGCCAACAACCCAATACTTGTTTGGTTATAAGGCATAAAGGGAAGCAACTCTTGCCATGTTCTAAAAGTGATACAATGTGATACTGGATACATAGGAAGGAATATGACCACAGCTTGTGAGGGACGTAAATACGTCTGCCTGCTGATGAAACAGATCCAAGAATGTTCATGTGATTGTATCTTAATAAGACATCTTTGGTCTCAAATTAAAGAACTGCATCAATTTTCTATGGATGATTAAACTAACAGTCTTTATTCAGAAAATTTGTCTGATTTGATGAAGACACATGTGATTACTTGTCACAGTGAACTTGTCCTCGGATGAAGATGAGAGATGAAGAAGGAAGAAATGGATGAATACGGTGGCCATCTTTGATACTTTGGACAATAACATCGACGCCATGGATAGTGCTGTGATTATTGTGTCAACCCATGGCATTCACAACTCTTGTGTGCTTTTGAATGCAATATAGCGTGAATGCATTTCACTAGCATTTTTGTAGATAGGAGCTTGATGGTGCAATAAGAGAAGCTATAAGGTTAGTGACATCTGGAGAGATCGAGGAGCTCCAGGGGAACTCCTGTCAAATGGATTGACCTGCAATAATGTGTGGAATCAAGATGGACATGCAGTGTCATGTCCATTGGATTATTTCTAGGTGTGGTTGTACGAGCAGACGGCACTGAGTGAACTCACAACACTGTCAGTGTAAACTATACAGGCAGTCAAGAGAGACGCGTGAGGATTGTTTGATAATGCCCTGTTTTGCAGGAGCATCAGAGTCATGAGAGCTTCGTGTCATGGTGGTGTAGCTCCACGCAGCCGCATGTAAATTGATAGGAAAATTACGTCTGCTGATTCCTTTGAAGGAAATGAAGACAGTTCTTTGGATCCGTGGCTGGAAAAATGGAAGCTAGGAAAATGGAAGCTATGTCGAACATTGGAACATAAACCATGGGTCGTTTGTTGGCTGCATTTATAGGAACAGATTTGTTGGCATTTATTGGAAGCTTGACCTCAACCCTTGATTAAGGGATAAATGTGTTGGAACACCAATACTCAGTGGGTACAGACAGATAGCGTGATGAGGGTATGGCTAAGTATCTGATAGTATAGCTACATATCGGATAATAGGGTTGCATATCAGATGTTATTCCTGGATATCAAATGGTATAGCTACATATCAGATGGTATGGCTGGATATCAGATGGTATAGCTGGATATCAGATGATATATCTGCATATCGGATAGTAAAGCTGGATATCAAATGGTATAGCTACATATCGGATTGTATGGCAGGATATCAGATGATATAGCTCAATATCAGATGGTATAGCTGCATATAGGATGGTATGGCAGGATATCAGATGGTATAGCTTGATATCAGATGGTATATCTGCATATCGGATGGTATGGCAGGATATCAGATGGTATAACTACATGTTGGATAATATGGTTGGATATCAGAAGGTATAGCTACATGTTGGATAATATGGCTGGATATCAGATGGTATAGCTGCATATGGGATTGTATGGCAGGATATCAGATGATATGGCTGGATATCAGAAGGTATAGCCACATATCGGATGGTATGGCAGGATATCAGATGGTATAGCCACATATCGGATGGTATGGCAGGATATCAGAAGGTATAGCCACATATCGGATGGTATGGCAGGATATCAGAAGGTATAGCCACATATCGGATGGTATATATCTGATGGTATGGATGCAAATCTGATGATGGTATAGGAACATATCTGACAGTGTAGCCACACATCTGTATGGATACATAGCTAATGATATGACTTCATATCTAATGATAAGGCTACCTACCAGAGGGTACAGCTGCATATCCGATATGCTATGTCGAATGAAATTATATTTGTTGGACTAGTGACGGTCCCAAATGGTTGAAGTCTCTCTCATTGGAACCCAGAATACAAGCAATTATACTCTTGAAAATGTTCCCAATGCATTGTGCAGGGTTAAACTGCAAAACAGGAATATATAATCCAGATGGTAGTATTTAATCAAAGAATTGTACCTTAAAGTCATTGTGTGTCAACTATTTGCCGAGCAATGACAGATGTTTGTGGTTTTCAAATCAGTCAGGGATCACTCACTGCAGTTGTTTGATGTTTAATATCACGAAGTCGTGGTGTAGAATCTGTTAGGAAAACTTGCATGCAGTTGAGTTTCAGTCACGTATTGTTACCTGTATTGTACATGAGAAATGTTACAATTCGTCCAGACTGCTTTCAAACTCATACCTCATACTTGTCACTTTCAATTCTACTTTACAAGTTTTGTGGTTCAACTGTTTTCATTTTCTCAAGTGTGAATTTCAAAGTTGAGAGTAGATTTGTCCAGTTGTAACACTTTGGATATTTAAAGCATTTAAAGGCACCGTTTTTCCTTTCAAGTATTTAATTTGAAAAGTCACTTGTGTACTTTTCCCGTTTTTGTCTGTTAAACTTTAAGCTGACTGTTGCATGTACATACTTAGTTTTTTTACTGACGGTAGTGTGGGTAGTTCTAGAGTTCAGCTACACCAGGTGCAATACATTGGATTCGTGTACAGACATTTCATCGATCGCCAGATAACGAGCTTGTCCGATTTTTTGCAGTAGATTCTTTGTTGCATTGTATAATAATCAAGTGAACTTTGGTTGTGAGATTTTGATCATATTTCCACATATTCCGATTTGAAGATCGGTGGAAGTAGAGACATATGCAAGAATATATTGACCTCGGCAGCCATCTTTGTTTCATGTTGCTGGTTACGAATCGCTATTATGCTTGTTTAAACCACCAGTATTTTCCATGATTTTAGAAAAATGGACCAGGCAAATCATATTTATTGGAAACAAATATTTTTATTGGGGTTCAATTGTAAAATGTGGGTGTTAACTTATTTTCAAGCTTTTCTCGAATTCTTAATTTGAAATTAACAACTTGCATGGAAACGAACGCTAACATTCCATCCTGCTATACCGAGACTATGCAAGCTCGCTGCAAATGTTCATCAACTTTTGAAACGTGTGTCATCTTAAACTGCCTTAGGTTGAATTGGAGATTGAAAGTGGTATGTTCTGTAGAACGTCATGCAGGACTGAATAAACAATTATCACAAATTGCAAGGTCTTGTTTTCATGTTCTATGCCATAGCTCCATTCCACAAAGTGATACAAGCTTTAACGTTTGCTCATCAGGAAAAAGAAAATACATCTTACTTTTTTTCTGCTAAAGAAAAAGTTTAAGCCTAATTTTTCACGAATTATGTTTCATTTATTAAGAGATTTAGGAAATGAAAAAAAAAGTGTTTTTAACTGCTCCACATTTAATTTCCTCATACAGGGTCTACACTAATAAGCTGTCACTCACCTTTTCAACCAAAATCATTCAAGTTGTACAAGGAAAAGACTACAACCGATGCCATGCTTATCTGCTAATTCCAAGTTTGTCCACTTTTGAGGGTCTCTGAAGCTGTTTTTAAATTATCTCCCCTTGACTGTACTGTTACACATAAGGCATTTTACATACAATTAAAGCTTACTGTATATTTTGCTAATTTACATATCCTGAATGAAGTACATCAGGACTCGTTTGTTTTCTATATGAGGTTTCACTTACATTGCGGTGTTTATGCTTGAGAGCGAGTTTAGTTTTATGCTGTTTAAAGCAATATTCCAGCAATATCATAGGTAGAGGACACCAGAAATGGGCTTCAAACATTGTACCCATGTGGGGAATTGAACGGGGTCTTCGGCATGATGAGCGAATGCTGTAGCCACAAGGTTTCCCCCTCCTGCAAGTGTGTGCTTGTTCGTGTTATGTTCATAGTGCTCACCGAATGCAATACCTTCTGCAGTTGAGCACAGACTACAAGCTGTCCAGTGGGACATCTCCCTAATGCAACATTAAAACAGTCATCAAATGACTCGTTTAATTCATCCCTCTGCATCTGTGTATAACATCCTTGTTTCCGTCCACTCGGAACACTGTGTTCTTGTAATATAGAGAGTGGATGGTGTATGCTAGAAAATCATTTCAAAAGTGCTTCCAGCAGAATCACAGCTGGGGACACCAGATATCGGCTTCACGTTGTACCACAATGATGCCTGGCATGTCATTCATGCCATGTAAAATATTCTTAGAGGTTTGACTGTTTTGCAAGAAAACAAGACTGCATCCTGTCGTAAGAGGCGACTAACGGGATCGGGTGGTCAGGCTCGCTGACTTGGTTGACACCTTCATCGGTTCCCAATTGCGCAGATTGATGACCATGCTGTTGATCACTGGATTGTCTGATCCAGACTTGATTATTTACAGACCGCCGCCATATAGCTGGAATATTGCTGAGTGTGGCGTAAAACTAAACACACTCACTCGTGCATTTTTCCCATGGATCCTGAACAGCTGAGCTCAAACGTAGAGAACTCTACAGCTACAGACGCATATGAACCATACCAATGCCTTCCGCAGCTATAGGCAGCACTGGTGATATCACTGTCTGTTTGTTTGAAATGATGGATACAACCATATCCATTCATATACGAACTGGCAGATATAGGACCACACCATACTTTGAAATTAACTTGAGAAACAACAGACAACTGAGACACTGTACAGAATTAATTTATTTATTGACAACCTGGGCAACTGTCAACATAATATTGTCTATCCTCTGATCTGTACAACTATATGGACCAACACAGCAGATACGCAACTCCACATGTCATCAAACTCACTCCTGTGTCTCCACGTTGTTTCCGTGACGTCTGGGTTGCATTGCTGCCAGCAAGTCACGACCATCCTCAATTACCAACTGTATCATTCCTCGGTTCTATTATGACATATACCCTGAAATCATCAACCAATTAAAATACGTCTTTGGAATTTGAATTTACCATAGATCTAATTACAAATTCATGGCCTTTGATGAGCCTTGTTACACTTAATTGAGTCCAGGACTGAAAGATGGGTAGGGACGGCTTATAGATTTGTGTTTCTATCAAGCGAGAGATTTATTTTTACAGAGCTTTTGGCACTATTCCAGCAATATCATAGCAGGGGACACCAAAAATGGGCTTCACACACTGTACCCATGTAGGGAATCGAACCCGGGTCTTCAGCATGACAAGTTCTATCCACTGGGCTACCCCACTTCCCCGTTTCTATCAAGAAAGAACAAAGTAATTTCAGAGGAATTATTTTTAGCGACTCATTGCTTTGTAAAAGGTGGTGATATTATTGTCTAAGAACTGGGTAATTGAGTGGAATTTTTAGCAACTCATTCAATCTTGACAAATGCGAGAAATGGTTCCAGTGTGTTGATCATAACAGCACAGAGACAAAATACACTTCAATCGAGAACAGCCTCGGGATCCATGTTATATACCTTAAAGCATTTACTGTACACACACATAGCATCTGTTAGCTCTGGACATACTCAATATATACACAACACTTTGTACACTCTCTACAGCCACAGTACATCTAGTCAGTCTCAAACAGGTCTCTATCTTACTACTGATTCATTAGCAGAAAATGTTATCCTTAACACTCCTTCAGGGGGATAACTTGCTGTCCTAGCACTTTAGATTCAAGTCATTCAAATCCCACTTGGTCTGCTAGCTCAAATATTACATGAAGATTTTACAGATGTCTTGGACAATGTCTCCCTTTTCACACATTTTACAGGTTACATATCAAGATTAGAAATGGACAAAATCAAGATTTAAAGGGATTTAACTCAGATTTTCCTATTTGAACACACATGGAAAAGAAATTATCCACACATTTCAACTTGGATGAAGATAAGAAAACAAAGAAAGAAAGAAGTTGATTGTGATATTACCATTGAAATCCAGCAATGAGTTCAGGCCAAGTTTCTATACCCAGCAAAACCCTACTTTGAGCACAATGTACAATTCAGACAGGTTTCAAAAGAAATCAAACGTTGGTGTTTAATAAGTATCTTTGCCCATGTGAAAACCATAACCGCAATGGAAATGAACTTGCAATGGCTGACATCACCAGCTGACCACACAATCATCAACAAAATCACAACAGACTAGTCGTCATTGGAAAACTTTAGCATGATTTCCCTAGGAAAGACACTTGCGGACACACAACTGACCCCCCAGAAGTTCTTGTCTCTGAGATGCACACATATTGCATTAACAAGCTCACCTCGTAACAATATTTCAAAGGCTACCAGTACCTAAATTCGTCTCTGATCCGACGCCATATCGGACTCCTACATCTCCATTGACCTCTCCAGGTCATTAATGCCCTGAACCATGCCCTGAAAACTAGTCACCATAATATCAATACCATCTAATCAATGTTTTGATTACTTCATTAATATAATCAATGTACTTGCATAGTTATGTATGACACACGTTATCACAACAGTACAACCAATCCTGCTAAAATTTCCATCCCAACAATACTCAATATACAAAGTGAACAAACATGAAGAGATGAATGGGCTCCATGATTTGTCCTGTAACAATTCACAATCAAAATAGTACTCAAATTCAAGAGATCCTTGACAACGACTTGGAGCCAAAACGAGCTTGACTTACCTTCACAACCCAAGCATGAATTCCAAGCAAACTTGATATCTATTTTTTTCAGGGATAAAAAGGTCCTAAGTTTAATATCAAAACCAAAAATAAAAAGGTATGGTCTTTCATTCCTTCAGATCACAAATCTTGCTAGCTGCTTCTCATACAAAACAATGTGACAACTGTAGGTTCTGAAACCGGACCTCCTCGATCCTCTGGGAGGCTGCAGCTGTAGGTTCTGAAACCGGACCTCGTCGATCCTCTGGGAGGCTGCAACTCTTACACATCTTTCATTTTCCCATCTCAAAAACAGCAGTCATTTCTTTCAACACCTTTCACAAAACACTGTCAACAAGAACTAACAATTTCCTCAAACAATTTTTCAAGCTTGGTCTTGTATTCTTGGTACCAGTGCTCACTAGCTAACGTGTCCCATCCCGATTCTAGACTAAGATGGGTTGTGAAAGCTCTGGCTGCCTTGAAGGATCGAACAGTACCTGTCAGTCTACAGCAGATAGAATAATAGTAATAATCAGTTCGGTCCAGCTCGACCAACCCATCCTTAGATGTTCCAAAATACAGTGTTGGCGTTGCCATTTGGCGACGAGGCTTGTTGAGGATATGTTTAATATCACAGCTCAATCAGCTGCCTCCATGTCAGTCCCATTGGCAGTTCCGAGTAACGTGCGGGTCGGCCGAGTCCAGCTTAGCTTCTTTTGTTGACAATCATCACAGAAAGATCCCCTGAGTATTTGCATATCAAGACTTCTTGGAGGGTTCAACCCCTGAAATAAAAACAAGAATAACAATAAGAGTGAGTGAATAGCATCTTACGCTGCTTTTAGCAATATTCCAACAATATCATCGACACATTTTACACTTGTTGTGAATCTAACCCGGGTCTTCGGCATGACGAGCAAATAGTAATAAGAACCACCATCACCATTCATACAAGCAATTATTACCTACGAGGGAGAAAATATCGGGGTTCATATTTTTCATACCATGCCCTAGGGCAAAATATCACTTTGTCATGGTGACAGGACGTCATGAACAATGTTATGACGTCACGTATCTTCTGTGACGTTCCATTCTACATGCAGCGACGACGGGTAGCCAGCCTATGTTTGAAAGTAGATTTGATTTATTTACCTGAATTTGACGACTTCAGTAATAAACAGAATATTATATTCATGCCCATATCATACTATGTTTATGACACTCGTGTGCCTAAATATCGCTAATCACAATCACAGTTTGATGCCACAAATCGGTATGGTGAAAACCATCCCCTCTGCAGCATGAATCATTAAGTGTTGCATTGCTAAAAGCTGCTTGAACTCACTTTCTTTCACCCAAATCATTATTCAGATTGTTTTCTCGGCACAGTGGGAAGAAAACAACTACAACCTATGCCAGGCTTATTGTCAAATTACAAACTTTCCATCTCATTCATTGGGATTCATTATGGCCCCAGTAGATTTCCAGCTATTTTTGGTCGAATTGTCTCCCCTTGACTGTCTCACTTTAACGTGTAGTGAAATGGGAGTTCAAGCTTATTTCCCGTATTTCATGTACACGCAGTGTGTGGCTGCTGGCGGTTGACAAGACTAGCCGGCTTCATCATGCTAGACATTAAGATGCCATTCAGCAGTTTAGATTGAATACCCCAGTGAGAGATTATCTACCCAGTCCTAGCCCATTCCACAGAATGCCATGCACCTGCCAGTGAGAGATTATCTACCCAGTCCGTGCCCTTTCCACAGAATGCCATGCACCTGCAAAGTTAGCGACAAGGTAGCAACAAGTACCAGGTTTCACCATCTGGTATGACCACACAAGAACTCAAACCATCCAACTTCCAATCTTGGGTCTTATATTCCATCCACTATCCCACAGTCTATGTCCATGATAAGAATACTATGAAAACCTGTACATCATTTTATAATCACAAAATCTTGTACTGCTGCTGCTGCTGATGATGATGATTGGAGATTTAATGAGCACTTTCCGACATAATGCGCATTTCGCACATGGGCCACAAGGCCATTTAGTGTATGATCGAAAGAGGGCTGATTTGACGGAGAGATATGGCAACCTGAAGGGGTGTTAGGGTTGCATAATTAAATTTGTATGTATTTTTAATTGGGAAATTTGCCATAATTGTAGGGGGGTGAACTACAGGATAGTTTGGTTGGTATTTGCTTTGTTTGTTTTTTATGTTTTGATTTTGATTTTCTTTGTGTTAGCACTATATGGTTATGTGGGATTATAAGCACGATAAAAGGCCAGTTTGGATGAGAGTGATTGAGTGAGCGAGTTTAGTTTTATGCCGCTTTCAGCAATATTCCAGCAATATCGCATCGGGGGACACCAGAAATGGGCTTCACACATTGTACCCATGTGGGGAATCGAACCCAGGTCTTCGGCGTGACGATTGAACGCTTTAACCACTAGTCTACCCTGCCGCCCCCAGTTTTGATAAGAAATATTATTAGTGGACTTAGGACTGTTTGTAATGTTAAGTGTGTGTTCAAGCCCTGTGAATTCTGGAGCACCATTCTGTGTTGTTGGTAGCATATGTAGTGTAGTAGGACGTGTTCAGGTGTTTTACTGCTGCAAGCTACCTTCTATATATGTGAATTATCTCCCCTGGACTACACACGCACAAGACTCACCCATTGGTTTGAGAACTATGAATGTAAGAAGATCGGAGAGAGACACGATGCCGACAACATGATCCTCCACATCAACCACCACCAGCCGATGTACCTGCAACAGCATCCACCACATACAATACACAGAAACAATAATCTGTGGCACCACTAAGGGCGTGGACAGGGAAGATTTATTGTCAGTCTCACTACGTTTGGTTTGTTGTTTTACGCCGCACTCAGCAATATTCCACCTTTATGGCGGCAGTCTATAAATAATCAAGTCAGGACCAGACAACCCAGTGATCAACAGCATGAGCATCGATCTACACAATTGGGATATGATGACATGTGTCAACCAAGCCAATGAGCCTGACCACCCGATCCCGTTAGTCGCCTCTTACAACAAGCATGGGTTACTGAAGGTTCATTCTAACCCGGACCTTCACGGGTTCCACTCATAAAGTCTAATTTCAAGTATAGCACTTGCGGCAACATGGACTTGAGAATGTGGAGCACAATCTCAGATTAATGTTGAAACTAATTCACTCCGGACACATAATGCCCCAAAGCTCAGGCTTATAACCTGTGCTGCTGATAATTCTCAGTCAACCTGACCACACTTGCACGAACTGAACTTAGTAAGTCTATTTTAAAGTATGGGATTAAGCCATGACCATGTCATGCATGGACAGCATATGTTCGTACCTCTGCCTTGACGATAGTGTCCATCACTTGGCCCAGCGTGTCTGTCTCCATACACTTCGCTACCCCTTCAAACCCCTGGAACAGCCAATAACAACATCACATGTCTGTCTAGCCATCATGAGCACAGTTAAACATTTGTTAGTTCACGAATGTTCAGTGAGTGAGTGAGTTTAGTTTTACGCCACACTCAGCAATATTACAGCTATATGGCGGCGGCGGTCTGTAAATAATCAAGTCTGGACCAGACAATCCAGTGATCAACAGCATGAGCATCGATCTGCGTAATTGGGAACCGATGACATGTGTCAACCAAGTCAGCAAGCCTGACCACTCGATCCTGTTAGTCGCCTCTTACGACAAGCATAGTCGCCTTTTTGAGGCAAGCATGGGTTGCTGAAGACCTATTCTACCCCAGATCTTCACGGGTCCACGAATGTTCAATCACATACATTGTTATATCATCTATTAACCACTCCCCGTTTTCTATTCTCTGACTGACCTGGCGCTGGTTACTGTGAATAAGGATGCTACAATTTCTTTCTGTTTTGTAACTGATACTTTCATTCCTGTTAAGTATATGCATATCTCAGCAGCCAGGAAACTACAGAGATAAATGTGAGAAGAGTGAGTGAGTTTAGTTTTACGCCTCACTCAGCAATATTCCAGCTATGAGGCGACGGTCTGTAAATAATTGAGTCTGGATCAGACAATCCAGTGATCAACAGCATGAGCATAGATCTAATCAACTGGGATATGATGACATGTGTCAACCAATTCAGTGAGCCTGACCACCCAATTCCGTAAGTCACCTCTTACGACAAGCATGGGTTACTTAAGACCAATTCTAACCAGGATCTTCACGAGTACTCTCAAGGAATGGCAAGACTTACATCACATCTATGTTGCAGAGCCTGGGCTATGGTCACATCAAGGTTGTTATATGTCTTCTCCGCTGCCAGGTTCTGAAGGACAAAACATTGAAAATATAAACACTGAATTTAACAATCATAGCTCTTGACTAGTGGCTAACATAATCACATAGAACTTCAGTGAGCGAGTATGGTTTTACACCACTTTTCCAACAATATCACGGCAGGGGACACCAGAAATGGGCTTCACACATTGTACCCATGTGGGGAATCGAACCCGGGACTTCATCGTGACGAGCGGACGCTTTAACCATTAGGCTACCTCATCCACCCTCATAGAGATTCCACAAACAGTCCTTTGAGAGATACTTATGAAACAGTTTTGCCCTTCATGAATGAATTACTATATTTTCCACAAAACACCTCACATCATCTTACTGTACCTACAAAGAATATATGCTAAGTGTGTTCCCTCTTTCTATACATAGTCCTCTCAACCCACACATGTGAATCAGAAAGCCATTAATATTTGATGCACACAGAAGCCTTGATCAGTTCAAGAAATACCCCATAACATTACAATGGTTGTGACCTACCATTCTTTCGTTTTGGATGAAAACAACACATTAATTAAATTATTATGTCTTTAGTATCTATGATAGCGAGTAAGTTTGGTATTACGCTGCTTTTAGCAATATTAAAGCAATATTACAGCGGGAGACACCTGAAATGGCTTCACACATTGTACCCATGAAGGGAATAGAACTCGGGGTCTTCGGTGTGACGAGTGAACGCTTTAACCACTAGGCTACCCCACCGCCCAAGTATTTATAATAAAAAACAATGAAACAGTCCAATCATAGACCATTTGACGATTAGTTTGACACTTGAAATTTATTTAAAATAACTCTATCCCCCCAAACGACATGATCTACCATGTAATACTCACGATGACATCAAACTTGGCATATATGTCGACGACCTTGTGTTGTTCATCGACGACCGGCAAGGCTGATATCCGGTGATCCATGAACATGTTGAGAGCCTTGATCAGCGGTGTGTCCTGGGATGTCTGCAGATACACCAGGACAAGCAAGGTCACACTCAAGGTCACACTCAAGGTCACATACAGGTCTATACAATGGGACACATGTACTATCTTGCAAAATATTTATTACTTGAACGTAAAATAAAATGGGAAAATACCTGTTGTATTTAACAATTAATGTTTAGTTTGAAACAAAAACATCTGAAGCGCCCTAAACAAGTAATCAACTTTTCACAAGACCCAATTACTTAAGATAAACTTGGGGTCCCTTTCTGTTGTATAACAGAAATATCATTCAAATATTTTCATTTCAGAGACTAAATGTAAAAATTTCTCTATTGATTTCCAGATCTGCCACCTGAAATCTCATAAACGAGGAAGAAAACAAAACAGAAAGGAATTGAATCAAACCTTCAGTGTAGCAATCCTTCGATGCTGTCTTTACCCCTAACATTCATCAATTACTCAACAATACAGGTGAAAGCCAACCTTGATAAACAAAGTTTTCAAACTATTTGTAGTTTAATTTCAATTTGTAAACAATTCTGCAACAAGGTATCTAAAAAACTAGAGGATTCCATTCAAAGTCATGGTACTTCTTTTGTTAAGTGTGGTGGTTAAAGGTGAGGTGAGATTTTCCCATGTAGCTAGGTTACCTCCCCTTGAATGCTGACTGTGTTCACTAAAGCACTACTTGATTTCTCCCACCACAGTACTGACCACCTGCCAGGTGTTAGTTGGTTGGTTTTTTGTTTGTAAATAATTGAGTATGGCCCAGACAATCCATTGATCAACAGCATGAGCATCGATCTACACAACTAGGATATGATGACATGTGTCAACCCAGCCAGTGTGCCTGACCACCTGATCCCGTTTGTCTCCTCCTACAACAAGCATGGGTTGCTAAAGATCAATTCTAATCCGGATCTTCACAGGTGCAAGGTGCGAGTCAGGTGGCAGATAGCTGTATAATTACCGTAATGACGTTGTCGTATGTTCCTATACCCAGATCCCGTATGCTCTTCAACATGTAGCAGGGTTTGGGTAGATCCTGAATCTGAAACAATCAGAGCATTCACGTCAGGAATATCAGAGCATTCACGTCAGGAATATCAGAGCATTCACGTCAGGAATATCAGAGCATTTACGTCAGGAATATCAGAGCATTCACGTCAGGAATATCAGAGCATTCACGTCAGGAATGTACACTGGTACTGAAGAATCAAGAGCATCTTCTTCCAAACTGCAGAAACGTCAGTAACTTCTCCAATCTAGAACTATCTTATGGCTCAAACATAATTTCTCCATCATTTAGCATTATGCGTTGGTTTTACTTATTTACATTTTTCTGAATGGGCATTGAATTTCTGGCTCAGGATCAACCGCAACAAGATCAGTGGGATGTTAGGATCTTATAGGTATGGGTACAGAATCACAATCAGGGAAACCCTATCAAAGGTCATACTATTTTGGGCATGGTCATGTGCAGGGCTGTGTGAGGCCACACTTTTTTTATTACGGTTTACAGATGTTTTACAGCAATATTATTTGTTTCAATATCTAAATTTTTGTTTTGCAGCGATGTTAAATCCATAACAGAAAGTCGATTTCAATAAGTAGATTTTAAAATAATTTATTTGGATTTTATTTATCGGCAGTATATAAAAAATGGAACAATTGAAATGTTAATTTTGTTCCAATTTAGCAAAAATTACAGTTAGCGGATCCATAAACCAAGTAATAATAATAATATGGCCTAATGGCCATTTGAAATATATTTTGATACAGGTATCAGTATTGCAATATTAATTGCAGTTTATTGGGATCTGATGTGTTCAACACTGTTTAACACTGATTGTACATGCAGATCTTATTTCTCCATACTACACTGACTGACTGAGTTTAGTTTTACGCCGCTTTTAGCAATATTCCAGCAATATCACGGCGGGGGGACACCAGAAATGGGCTTAACACATTGTGCCCATGTGGGGAACCGAACCCGGGTCTTGGGCGTGACGAGCCAACGCTTTAACCACTAGGCTACCCCACCGCCCCTCTCCATACTACAGCAACTACTGCTCAACTTGGTCAATCGCCATTCTGTAGTCACAGAAACGGGGGAGATAACAGGAGCTAACAGGAGATAAAAATCAATTCAGCATTTCTGCAATTTTTGTCCAACAAATCTGCAGGAAATCATTTGTGAACGATCTTCTTTTGGGTAAAAACATACAAAAATGAATAAAACTTGTTACATTTGTTTTTTCAAGAAACACAAAAAATACTGCAATACATATAGTTTTAAAAGCGCACTGCATATAGAATACTGGAAATACTGTGGAGTTCAGCCAAGGGACACAACTCTGCAGAGTGTAACTTCACCACCTGAGTTAAAGGCCATCACATCCTCTCTAGGACCAGGACTTACATATAGATGTAGGAAGCGCAGTATTCTCTTGTGCGTGAGGATGTAGATAGCATTGCCAGTGTTCTTGTCCACCACAGGTAGACGGTGAACATGGTTCTCTATCAGCGTCTTGACGGCGGTGTACAAGCTAGCGTCGGGGTCGATGCACACAAATGGCTTCTGCTTGTCTCGTAGCACTTCTGAAACAATCACAGGATGTTATGCAAACAAAGATAAACACATTCCCAATTAAAAGTGTGCCCATGGGTAAAAGTGTGCGCCAGACTACCCCTCGTCTGGTTATAAATACACACACCCCTGTACAGTTTCCTTAAGGCCATCCTCTGTTTATAACAAGGATTACAGATGCATTTTCAAGGTCACCTGTAGCTGTTTGCAACAAAAGCCCCGCCTACACTAATATCAGCCAATCAGGAAAAAGCAGTCTGTTGGTGGGCGTTATATAATTTTCTTCTTGGTAAGCCAAGCTAGTGCCAAAGAATCATCAGCAAATTATATATTTTCACATCTTGTTTTTGATTATAAATTAAAGAGGCCTGAACAAGAAATACTGTAAAGAAACATTCAGACAACACTTTCAGTATGAAAACATAAAACCTCAGTTTCTAAATACTACTGAACATTTCCAAGTAGTGATCTCATTAACTGACCAAAAATATATCCAACAGCATCAAGTTCAAAGCAAATTTGCAAGACAGTGCCAAAAAACATAGAACTGTCAAACAGTTTAACAGTTCAACACATGCAAGCACCAAATAATAGGAATTCTAACTTCTTTAATAAGCAGGTCCTACAATGCCAGGTGTATCAATTAACTGGACTTCACTTGTTTCTACTACACCCACATTAAGATGCTTCATGGGCGGTGGGGTAGCCTAGTGGTTAAAGTGTTTGCTCATCACACCGAAGACCTGGGTTCGATTCCATACATGTGTGAAGCCCATTTCTGGTGTCCCCCACCATGATATTGCTGGAATACTGCTAAAAGTGGCATAAAACCATGCTCACTCACTAAGATGCTTAACGATCAAGGAGACTAAATGGTTCTATCCATGAATGCAAACTGACAGCCCTTGGCAAAGGTTCGGGAGGAGAGAGAGAAAAGCAATATGTGTAACAAATTTGGACTTTTTTTAAAGTGTGTCCTTTTTTTCTTAAATTCTGGAGAATATTTTATTTGATGCTAAAATTAACTAGACATTACAGTATCTTCTTATTTATTGTTCCCGATGTCTGTTAAGTCCAGATCAGGTCTGCAAGACCAAGATATTGCTTCATACTGTAATGGCAGAACTTTTGAAATTTTCAATTACTGATTTTGACTTGGGGCTGAATATCAGCTATGAGCGGCTCTAGATCTAAAGCTCCGAAAACGTGAACAGAAGATGTGAGTAAGCCTCGCGTCATAATACCATGACCCTGAGCTACTACACACCAATGATAAAACGTTACAATCCCTTCCCAGGGGAAAGGATTCTTATGACATGACAGCTGGCTCCTGTTCATGTACAGAGTATCCAACAGGATCTATGTCACATAATCCCACCTAAGCTTTATCTACACGATGCCATCTGATGCCCTTTCAACAAGACTACCATAAATATACCGAGTCTCTCCAAGATGTCCATATAAGGCTATATGTATGTTTTCCCAGGTAGGGGAATTGGATCATGTTCCCATACGAAGCATCAGTGTTATTTCTAATCCTTTACAATAGCTGCCAAAGACTAATAGCTGATTATTGATCTCTGCAGCACAAATCATGTCCACTAATAGCTATACATTGTCAGTTTAAAATGGTTGCCTCGCAGCCCATGACATCCATTGGTGACTGCTGAAGATTTAGGCTTGTTGCATTCAACATTAACAAACGTATCTGATTGTACCTAACTGCCAAATGTTTTTCATTATACATCTATATTTACTCATCGAAAACAAACTGTGATAATTATATTCCAAACTAATTAAAGCTTTGAATCATTTCTGCCAAAGTTGCTTCTACTTTTGTAGTATTCATTGACATATCTAAGCTGCCATTTGCTCTGGGGACAACACATTAACAAAACAAACCAGTCTGCTTCATGCATGCCCAGTTTTCAACCAGTCTTTCCATATCTAGGACAGTGGGGTAGCCTAGTGGTTAAAGCGTTTGCTTGCCACGCTGAAGACCCAGGTTCAATTCCCCAAATGGGTACAATGTGTGAAGCCCATTCCCCGCCATGATATTGCTGGAATATTGCTGTAAGTGGCATAAAACCATACTCACTCACAAGGAAAGGTCACTCGCTCATTCTGAATGTTATCAGATTTCTCCAGCTTCATACACAGAGAGAGAGTGAGACAGTGAGTTTAGTTTTACGCCGCACTCAGCAATATTCCAGCCATATGGCGGCGGTCTGTAAATAATCAGTCTGGACCAGACAATCCAGTGATCAACAGCATGAGAATCAATTCATACAGAGAATAAAGGGACATTCTGTGCTCCTTTCCATCATACCATGAGCCAATTTCACATGGGTACAATGTCTGAAGCCCATTTCTGGTGTCCCCTGCTGTGATATTGCTGTGATATTGCTAAAAGCGGGGTAAAAACATACTCACTTACTCGCTCACTTTCCATATCTCTGTTCATGCACCAGTTTACAATCATCCTTTCCTTCCCAACCTTTCCCTATCTTGTCCATCTACTCCTCAACTTACCTCTCCAGGTCTCAATCTTGTGATCTTCTAACTCATCCATCCGCACCTGCAACATCACAACAGAATGTCAGGGAAATGCTTCCTGGGGTATACAATCAAATATACACCCGCACAGGCAATATAACATGGCAACAGTACTACTGTATCTAACAGGCAACAAATACAATTTGGGACAGACATCAATCGCAAGACACCATTTGTTTGCTTGTGTAACCCCAAATATTCCAGCTGTATGATGGCACTCTGTAAATACTACAGTCAGGACCACACAATCCAGTGATCTTATAAGTAAGTGGGTTAAGTGAGTGAGTTAAGTTTTATGCCGCACTCAGCAATATTCCAGATATATGATGGCAGTCTGTAAATATTCCTATCAGGACCAGACAATCCAGTGAACAACAGCATGAGCACCGATCTACGCAATTGGGATACGATGACGTGACAACCAAGTCCGATCCTGTTAGTCGCCTCTTACGACAAGCACGGGTTACTGAAGATCAATTCTAACCCAGATCTTCACAGGTCTAAGTGGGTTAACACTCATCCCACACCTTTGTTCATTTGTCAAAGAGTGAATGATGTTTTAAGCCACAATCAGCAATATTTCAGCTATATCACAGTTGCCTTTAAAACATGTCTGGGCTGACATTTAGTCTCAGAAATAAAGTTAGCATATCTAAAAACATATATCCACAAAACAAAAAATAATAAAATAAAATACAATTCCAAATGAGTCCTGCACAATCCTTAATTTCAGGAACTGAGACAATCTAGTCATGTATTACAACAATCATGTACATTATTATTATTATTATTATTATTATTGGATATTTATATAGCGCATATATCCACGCACTAGTGCATGCTACATGACACCTTGTAGAACTCCCCATAGAGGTATCTCATTTGATTTAGGATTGATATACTGATTCCATTAACATTAAGTCCCATGAATACATAAATCTCATTTTAAAAGAAACACATCTACAAAGTTACTAAAAAATATCCAATATAGAGGTAAGCTTTATTTCTAGATCAGAGGCAATCTAGACATGCCCATAATTCTTAACTTGAGTTGGGCTGCACCTTAAATTAATTCCGCAGGGTCTGTAAGACAGACTGATATACTGCTATGTAAAGTGGGTTGTGGCATCTCTAACACTTGTTTACTTATCAAAGATAAAGCAGCATCAAGGGCTATCAACAAGAAAGATGTCAGCTGCCAATCACTGGAGCTTTCAACCACTAACACACAGGTGATACACGATCTTGAACTGAACCTATGTATGTTTAAGGCTTAAGGTTTAATGCTGTTTTGAGTGAGTGAGTTTAGTTTTACGCCGCACTCAGCAATATTCCACCTATATGGTGGCGGTCTGTAAATAATCGAGTCTGGACCAGACAATCCAGTGAACAACAGCATGAGCACCGATCTGCGCAATTGGGAACCGATGACATGTGTCAACCAAGTCAGCCAGCATGACCACCTGATCCCGTTAGTCGCCTCTTACGACAAGCATGGGTTACTGAAGGCCCATTTTAACCCGGATCTTCACGGGTTAATGCTGTTTTGAACATTATACCTAGGTGATTCAGATTAATGAAGGAGGCAAGCCCAAGTTTTGCAGGTCTTCTCTTTGAAGAATCCCTTGAACACAAGTATTGCATTTACAAACAAAGGGGCAGTAGTGTAACCTAGTGGTTAAAGTGTTCACTTGTCACACCAAAGACCCAGGTTCAAATCCCTACAGCTCCCCGCCATGATATTGCTGGAGCATTGCTAAAAGCGGCGTAAAACCAAACTCACTCACTCATCCCACTTGACATAAATGGAATGCTTTTAAAACCAGTATTAAAAGCTCTACAAAGTTTTACTACCATTTTAAATAAAAGCTCTTCATTTCAATTACTATTTTGAAAATAAAAACCTTTGGAAAGTCAGGTTTTACTCATGAAAGGAAGAAAGACAGTTAATTAACAATTAACTGCCGTGAAAACAAAGAATTAGTTTGTAAATAACTTGACAACATTTGACACAGCCCCCAAGGATATTTATCAGGTGACAAATTTCAGGTTGAAAATTGTGGACATGACTCAGACGAGGTGAAAACTTGGCTCAACAGGTGTCCATCATTCTGTCTGTGTGCCAGCCAGGGCTTGAAGAGGCTTCAACTTTAAACAACAACTTGTCACGGCTGATACAGTCCCCAGAATGATTTACCGGAGAAATATGTGTATGAAGTCTAAACATTATTATTAATTCATAATTGTGGATCACTGACCAGTACTGTCATTGCGGTTACTAGGTCAGGTGATGGTTGACAGGTCACTGCCATCTTTGTTGTTGGTCCTTTATAAAACAAGTTTGTCCGAACCCACTTACAAAACAAGATGTTACTGCTTATATTGTGATACTTCTGTGGAGTTTAAGTCAGAACTAGTTCCATATAATGGCCTAGTCAGGGTGCAAACAAATGTGCAGAGTTATCTCCCTTAGATTTGGGGTTCAAGTTCCAGATTGGGCTTGATATTTCATTTTTTGTAGTGAGTGAGAAATGGGCTTCAAACATTGTACCCATGTGGGGAATCGAACCTGGGTCTTCGGCGTAACGAGCAAACACTTTATCCACAAGGCTACCCCACCGTCCTAGATATGGAAAGACTGGTTGTAAACTGACAATACATGAGGAGTAAATGCTTTAACTCAAGGAAACCCCACCACCCCTAAGTGGGATGAAATACAAGTCATGCATGTCTTAGACATTTACTACTTCTGTGAAATGGTGCCGACAAACCTAGAAACATGATCAGAGCAAACTAGGTTCCTGGTGCGCCCAAGGGATGTAACTCTGATCAGTAAATTGTTGTGCCTAAGACAACTGAACCACCTAAAGCCCCCCCCCCCAACAATAACAATAAACAGCACTGGTTTTAACTCCAAAACATACTTAAATAAATGCATCTAAGGTAATTGGTATATACTGTCAGGAAAATAGAGGTTAATTTGTTTTCTATCTGGCCTTGACAAACAGGTGGTTTGCTATTACCGTTATTCAATCAGGATAAATAAATCACAAAGGGAAGTACATAGAAGCCGTCCCTAGCAGGAAACCCCATCTACCTGTTTACGTCTTGCTTTACAGCAATCAGTAAACAAAGCACTACAGTAGAACACAATATGTATTGATTTCATCGAGAACGGAAACAAGCACAATGGCTTCTATTAGGTGACATAACCATCTCTAACAAAACCATGTACCAAGCTCCACAGAGGCAACTTTGTTCCAACTTTGCTTTGAGGTTACTTTGTTAATCCTTTGCTTTGAGGCTACTTTCTTAATCCTATGCTTTGAGGTTAATTTGTTAATCCTCTGTACTGAGGTTACTTTGTTTCTCCTTTGCTTTGAGGCTACTTTATCCCTCCTTTGCTTTGAGGCTACTTGATTCCTCTTTGCTTTGAGGCTACTTGATTCCCCTTTGCTTGGAGGCTTTGTTCCCCGTTTGCTTTGAGGCTACTTTATCCCTCCTTTGCTTTGAGGCTACTTGATTCCCCTTTGCATGGAGGCTTTGTTCCCTGTTTGCTTGGAGGCTACTTGATCCCCCCTTTGCTTTGAGGCTACTTTATCCCTCCTTTGCTTTGAGGCTACTTGATTCCCCTTTGCATGGAGGCTTTGTTCCCGTTTGCTTGGAGGCTTTGCTCCCCTTTGCTTTGAGGCTACTTTATCCCTCCTTTGCTTTGAGGCTACTTGATTCCCCTTTGCTTGGAGGCTTTGTTCCCTGTTTGCTTTGAGGCTACTTTATCCTCAGCTGGTTCCCAGCTCCCTTTGCATGTAACCTTGCGATAAGAGAGATGGGGCCCAGCTTAACTTTATCCCTCCTTTGTTTTGAAGCAACTTTGTTCATCCTTTGCTTTGAGGCAACTTTTTCCCTTTGCTTTGAGACTATCTGTTCACTCTTTGCTTTGAAACTACTAGTTTATCCTTTGTTTTGATGCAACTTTGTTTTTTGTATATTGGGTGATGAATCTACAGCAGAGACTACTGCAGCAGAGACTACCTATAAAACCTCACATCTAATGTTGTTTTCCTGGAGACTGTCTATATCCATCTTCAAATGTCAGCACAATGGAAACCTATTGCCATGGTTACAGACAAATTCAAATAGCCCCTAACAGACCTGTGGAAATAGCTGTGTGTGAGAGGATGGCTGATTTACCACCACTGCTGAAGCGGATATGGGGAGAATGATACTGGCCACAGTTGGGCTGTATACTTGGACCAGCCAAATATTAGTTTCCCATCAACTGGTTATTGTTGTAACAGTATACATCCAAAATCATAAATCACATTGATCCATGTGAATTACACAAACGCCTGCTGCCCTATATCTTTGAGTGATGGAGGGAGCAAGAGAGCAAGAGTTTGTTGGTTTGGTTTGGGTGTTGGATGGAATCATCATGTAGGTCTTGGCTAGATGGGCAAGTGATTTAGTCAATAACTTAGTGAGTTTAGTTTTATGCCACTTTTAGCAATATTCCAGCAATATCACGGTGGGGAACACCTGAAATGTGCTTCACACATTGTACCCATGAGGGGAATTGAACCAAAAGGCTACCCTAATCTATATCTTACCATAGTCTCCTCATATATTATTTCCATGTCATTATACCACATGATTTCTAAAAAATTGTTATAATGTACATCATTTATGTGTGAAATGTATCTATATTTCTTGTACCTACTGTGTAAATATTTGTAGCTTATAGAATATTGCCACTGTTTCTTCATGGAATGCTATGCAATAAATATCTTATCTTATCTTATCTACAATTCTCAACTTAATATTCTTCACAAATACTTAATTGCTATTTATTTGCTTATTTGCATTGTTTAATCTCAAACCGCACATCTGCTACAAAAACACCAAGCCTTGTCCCCACAAAAAGGCGACAGATTGTCATTTGGATGGGGGCATCTATGTTAGATATTGATTCAGCCATTGCATGTCCAATAAAGCCACCACTCCAGCAGAACGTAAGTCAATCCCTTTACACCAGCAGATCATCAAGCCTTGTTCTGGAAGTGACTGGAGCGAAAGGTCAACTTGTACTTTGAAGTTCAGTAAATACTAAGATGGACCACTCATCTTTTAAGCCCTTCCTTACTTGGTGTGCCCTTAACAGGCTCTGCCAACAGATGATTTAATTCCGTTAAGTAGATTACCCCGATAGTACGACGTCTTAAACAACTGATGCTCTCGCTAACTGCCCGCAAAACCAAAAAGCAATAATGTTGTCAGAGAAGTCAAAGTGTTGAGGGTTGCCCTAATAGCAGATTTTTGGTCTGGTGGAAATGGCTGGGGGCTCATTTGAAGCACATTTGAGAGAATACATCAGTTGCACAGAACATAAACTTCATTATATGGTACCTAAAACAGCCAATATTCAGCTCCACTTGATTGCTTTAAGTGTCAACTCAGCCTGGTCAACTAAATTGGACGGACTGAAGTAGACCTGTTAATTAGTCTCTGTGACTTTTTTGACTGTGTGTCACTGTGACCCAGCAGTGTGAGAAGATGCTCATAACATCAATCATTGGGTGGCCATGAGCCAATCATGTACTGCCTCGTGAAACTGCTGGACTTGCAGACTGTGGCTTTCAACAGGCAGAGTCTGAAGGATCACAGAGGTTGTCTGAAATATTGTCAGGCTTTGGTGAGTAAGTGAGTATGGTTTTACTCCACTTTTAGCAATATTCCAGCAACATCACTGTGGTGGACACCAGAAATGGGCTTAACACATTGTACCCATGTGAGGAATCGAACCCAGGCCTTTGGAGTGACAAGTGAACACTTTAACCGCTAGGTTACCCCAACCGCCCCTTATCCTGCTTCACATGGAGCGAGAAGTTGCTCATAATGTTAACCACTGGTTGGCCTTGACCTGACTCAAACATGTAGACTCTGAGGGATAGCTGGAATACTGCTGGCTAACATCCAACAAAACATCCCAAGAAGACTCTGAAGGTCTGAGGGTGTCTGAAATGTTATCTTTCTCCACATGGTGCTCATGATGTTAACCACTGGTTGGCCTTGACCTGACTCAAACATGTAGACTCTGAGGGATATCTGGAATACTGCTGGCTAACATCCAACAAAACATCCCAAGAAGACTCTGAAGGTCTGAGGGTGTCTGAAATGTTATCTTTCTCCACATGGTGCTCATGATGTCAATCACTGGTTGCTCTCGATCAGGTTCAGTTAAATAATGCACTCTTCCACAATTCTTTAAAACATGACCAGACCTTAAGTAATCTTCTAAAGTTTTTACTTGAAAAAAAGTAGAACTGTCACATTTCATGCCCTTCCTAAAACAAGTTGCAATAAATTTTAGAAAGCCCACACATAAACTCCTTTTTGCTATTTTTTCGCTGTCGGTTTTTAAGACTATACCCCTCCCAGCTCATTCCTTCCCCTCTAATAAATGACAAGTCCCTAATCCTAAAGACACCTGAACAGACTTACAGGATCACACAAGTTACCATCTAAGATGCATGCACACCTCTGACATTTCCTTCCCGACTCAACAGGAAGCCACCTTAGTTTTAACATCTGCTGATTGATAGTACAGTACTTGTAGCCCTATGTAACCTCAGGCCAGAAAGGCTGGCTTTATCTCTCAGTTGTCTCCATGATTAAAGGCAATTGCTCCACTGACAATCAAGCATTTGAAACAGTAAAAAAATTGAATTAAATTGTCTCCTGTTTGGTTTGTTCACTCTGTCAGAGCAGC
Organism: Haliotis rubra; assembly: GCF_003918875.1. Taxonomy (NCBI): domain Eukaryota; kingdom Metazoa; phylum Mollusca; class Gastropoda; order Lepetellida; family Haliotidae; genus Haliotis; species Haliotis rubra. The sequence goes on from NW_025767535.1 coordinate 1,974,871, forward strand.
AGCAGCTAGTGAACAGCCTATATGTACCAATCACAACAAGTGAGTGCGTGAGTTTTGGTTTTATGCCGCTTTTAGCAATATCACAGAAGGGAACACCAAATATGGGCTTCACACATTGTAGTGAATTGAACCCTTGTCGTCGGCATGACGAGAGAACTCATTAACCACTAGGTTACCCCATCGCCCCCAATCGCATATAAATATTTTAGGTTAATTTCTACCGCTGTCATTGAACATCTTCCTGTTTGATGCATGAGTAAATCAACGTACATCAGGGACTTACATGGAGTCCTGTATATGAGGGTCCCTGGGACTCATACTCTTAATTTTCAGGGATCCTGGACAACAAAATGGGGGTCCCAGACACTTAAATAATATTATTAACACTGTTATTGTATTGTGTATCATGATCATCACAGTGTTACAGTAATTAAATTGCAAATAACACCATAACCCAGCTAGTAGCAAACTTAGTGATAACTTATTGTCACTTGAATGGAATATTTATAAAAAGTATTTGGACTTTTTCTGAGTCCCTGTGGATGCGCTAATAAATTTCGTTGCATCCATTGTCAATTTTTAGACGTACAGGGCGCAGGAATTCACGTCCTTTAAATCCATGGTACATGTATTTCTGTTTAAGCCTGCAGCTGGGTTTATAAAGCCTCTTGTAATAGGATTCCAGATATATCACAGCTTGATGTGGGACTGACTGACTGAGTTTGGTTTTACGCTGCTTTTAGCAATATTCCAGCAACATCACAGCGGGGGACACCAGAAATGGGCTTCACACATTATGCCCTTGTGGGGATTCGAACCCGGGTCTTCAGCATGATGAGCCAACGCTTTAACCACTAGGCTACCCCACCGCCCCTCTTGATGTGGGAGGAGAACCTTAAGTGCTGCAGATCTTAGTCTGTTACCACTTTGGTGCAACCCACGATCACCGGTTACAATGAAGGTTACCAATATAGAATGACAATCAGGATGAACCAGCACTCACAATGACAGGTTTCAGGCAGACCAAAAGGGCCCGGAACAGTACAGCAAATTGCGGCGCCACCTGATCCCCATCTAAGCATGCAAGCCCACACATGTATATCGGTCAAACCATAGTCCACCATCACTTACAAATGTCATTTTCATCAAACAAAAATATTCAAGAAAATTACAGCCATCACAATGTTCTTGAAGCCTGATAATCACCTTGACCAATCCACTTATTTCTGTCTGCCCGGCAGAATGTGGGGCAGTCATCGTCAGCCTTCACACCTCCTTCTACTGAGACGTTAATACTGGGGCGGTCATCGTCAGCCTTCACACCTCCTTCTACCGAGACGTTAATACGACGTCGTGGAAAGACTCTCAGACAATAAGGACTTCTACTTTTAGTATCCTCAATTAGAATGCTATACATATCTTCTTTGCCCATGCCACTCTTACTATCACTATCTACTTAGTAGTGCATCTCACCGTCCCGGAATCACATTATATTCCCTTCCGCCAACCCTTTCTGCAATGCTAAAGCTTAAATGAAGCAAGTCTAGATTTCCACAGGCTCTGAATCTCCATCTCAATGGGGCTCCTTTTCAATTTAAAAGGAATAACTTGTTTCTATTCAGAGACTAAGCTGTAGTTGGTAACACTTCTACCATTCTTCCAGAACACAAAATAGTCCATCCTACACACATACAAATTTAGAATTGGACAGAAAATGATACAATCTGAAACCTGGGGAAACAAAAAAGAATATTGCAGTTGGAGTCATTAGATTTATTTCATGTGACATTTAATTTCTTGTAAAAAACAACAACTCAAAGTTCAGAGTGTCAGTGGACGTGTTATTTCAATAAAACACTGAAATCCTGATATGTGATCCCAGGCATCTGTGCAAGTACAACGATATCATGTTAATAAAATCTCAGGTCTTGGACTCCTAAATCCTGTTACCGTATTTGCAGTACTAAGAGTGTGAGTGAGTTTAGTTTTACGCCATAAGTCAGTAGATCAAAATATAGACACCATCTGGCCTGATGCACTACACATCCTACTTCAAGATGTTTTCAGGAAAAACCTTTCCTGGAAAATAGTAAAATGTAAAATGAAATGTACATTTATTTTTTTAAAATAAGAAGTTAAGATACAATCCTGAAAAGCTACAGCTTAGCAGTTTTAATCTTGTGCATTAATGACAGTTTTTGACAGACCTCAGTGATCGATCACAATCTGACCCTAATTAAAAGTTAAATTTAGAAAGGATCATCAATCTATTCTATTCTTTAACAAACTGATAGTGATGACCCATACGTACAGGATAATTTTATCACAGTACAATAACCAGATTTCTTAAAAACCGGAAGGACACGTTTTTATAGTACAGCTTTGGAGACAGAGCACAAATGCAAGCTGGAGTTGGTCGCGACTGAAACCCATCAAACCTGCATGTAACACCTGATCCATCTGCCTGCAGCTTTGCTATTTCCGTCTCAAATGTATATCTAATAGATAGGCACAATCAATCCTGGAAATCCGGGGAAATGTTTCAGTTCAAATCATTACCCATCAATGTAGTAGTACATGAGGCTTGAATAAGTTCTGGTTGTCTCTACGCCCCATCCATCCAGTACAGGTAGGCTATAACTGGCTATATACAACAGCCTTACATAAACTAGACACATCCATATGTCACAGGCTGCCTGTCTGGTACAAGTGTCCCCACGTAAGTCATGCATCATATTCTTCTTATACTACAAGTTACAAAGCTCTAGTGAGTGAGCTTGGTTTAATGCTTCTACGTATTATCATTATTACATTATTTCTGATATTTCATGGTGTGTCAGCTTGTTTTAGAAGAACAGCCTGAATTGATTAACAGCTTGGATGTCTACCAGTTTGGTGAAAGGGCAGAGTTTTACGGGAGACGCAAATGTGCATCTAGTACCCACAAATGTAGAGAATGGACACAGAAATAAATTTCACCGTATCCTGAGGGACGCACAATGTTATCCACTGTACCGACAAAACATCTGTGACTTTGCTAAGTAGTTAGCTGTTTCTTTCAGAGCAGTTACGTGCATCATTTCATCCACCAGTCCACATGATCAATGTTTCATTCCTGGCTCTATAGAAATTATCAAAACATACGGTTCTGTACACTGTCACTTCACAGGACCCTCATATTGTCCACAAGGACCCTTAAAACTAATAATTGGGGTCCCCAGGACCCCCATGTTTGTGAGTCAAGGTTAAAAACCAGGTGAAAGGGTATACTGAATGCTTAGTCCAAGGATGTATAGTAACGCTATCCTTTAGAGGCAAGTCTAGATAATTCAACTGTACATCAAGGATGTCAGTCCTTAATAAGGACAACTTTTTATTTATATCATTTAGAATTTATCATGTTAACAGATAATTATTACCTAAGAGACTTGTGCAAGTCAAGGGTAATCGTAACCTGGGATCCAAGATTTCTCACGTTAAATTACAGTGCCTTGGATCGCTGTTTCTTACATACAGATCCTAACAGTAACACTACATTTTCCACAAGCTCTGACATCTCCTATTAAATTTAAATGAATTTGTTTGATGGCATAAAAATTATACTTATTTTGAGAGACTAAGCGCAAGTCTATCTGAACCATTGCCCCAATACAGACATCACGCATGCAGAGGCTCCGTTTCACAGACCTTTCTTTCAGATCATATGTGATGATTGACTAAGAAGAATACTATCTCATGTTTTGTAGTAAATATTCATACTTAAAACACTCATTTAATTAATTTCATCTCAATTTAATTACTTTCAAAACCTTTCCACCACAGAAAATTTGCCTCCTTTTCACAAATAATGAGCCGGATGGCATAGAAATCATCTGCTATCATATACACAACTCTAAACCAATCAAAGACCTTTAGATAATCCTAGGTCATCAGAAATATTGTCATCTAGAATATTGTCGCTGTACATGTAACATTTGCAAAATAAATATCTTGCACTTTGTGCACTATGTCATGAGGGTGTTCCTTCCTAAACATGGCTTCAATATGTATCTGTAGACAGCGATAATCTCTGTATGTGGAGACCTACATACGACACGACACAAGCAACAGCAGCAGCAGCAACAGCAACAACAGCGGCAGCAACATATCCTGTCCAGACTTATCATATATCTCGTTTATGTAGTTATTAAAGGTCACATGCAACGTAAAACACAACTTTGCAGATTCTGATACCTTTCGGTATGGACTTACCGAAACAAAGCGTCAAAAATGCAAATTCAACTTATAAAGTTGAAAAATAACGCGATGAAAAAAACCGCGCGAAATCGGAGTTCAAACGTTTCACTAATTTTCCCCAGACTTTTCTGGGGAATACGGGTTTCAACAGCTGGCTGCGTTTATAGCACGTGCGCAGTGAAATAGGTTCGCGCAACTTGGAAGCGGGCTGTCTGGTGAATACTCTGTGAAGGCTTTGGTGTGAGCTAGTTTCATAATGTTTTGTTGATATCTCACAGGCGCGAGCTTTTTGTATGTTATGACAGTAAATAAACTGTTTATATAATTTCATTTGTCTATTTCACCACGTTCTTCTTACGAGTCACTTTCTCAGTTCGATGCTTAAAAGCATTATTTAGAGTTGACACGATTTCTAACTGTGATATAGATATGTCACTGTCACAGACAAAACTCAATGTCTTGTTTTATTGACACCAGTGTGTCTGCCTGCCTGTCTGTTAATGACAATATTCAATACACAATGCGATCACTGACCACATGCAATTTGAACTTAACACCAATCAGGCTATACACCATAAACAAAACGCATTGATTTATGGCCCGAGTTCGGTCTCTGTCACATTATGTAATTACACAGACAGGCAGGTGTGATACTTGAACACATGACATGTTATGATGTCTGTTGATTGCAAAATGTTATACACAAAAAATGAGCATGTATTTACAAAACCCAACTTTCTATATATACACACACAATGACCCGTGAAGGCGGCATCTGCTAATGAACCAGCCGTTACACTTGAGTGCACACCCACCCGCTCTGACTGGGTTCGGTATCCCGGCTGCTTCGTTTCGAGGGAGGTAAACCCAAGTACAAAATATTGCACTTTTGATTTGCGATTATACTCTTATAATTTTGTTTATTTGTTTTTTCATAATCAGAAATGCATATTATATGTCATGAAGAAGTGATAATTGTGTTTTAATTATGTTTGATTTTTTGGTTGCATGTGACCTTTAATATATTGTCACTGTACATGGAACATTTGCGAAATAAATATCTTGTATTTTGTGCACTCGGACAGCAGGGTCTTCCTTCCTAAACATGGCTTCCATGTGGGCAGCAGTAATCCCTGCACGTGGAGACCTACATACACCGCGATACCAGCAGCAACAGCACCAGCAACATCTCCTGTCCCCAGTGACCACACTGGCTTCCCTACTGTCAGGACAGATAGAGCTAATCACACGAACATGGCTTCCTGAATCAGTCTGCCAGGTATTAAAGTGTCTGAACTAATTCACAAACTGACAGAGTGAATTAGCTGGTTGAGAAACCTGAAACTTGCACACCGAGAAGATGAAGGTGATAACAGGATACAGCTTCCTCAAAGGCTGAATCAATGCCTGGTTTGATAACTACTGAGGAACACACACTTGTAGCACTTCAGTTCAGGCCTACCAGCAATGTTTCCACAAAATGACGCGAATTGGCGAAATAACTGCAATAATTTGCCCAAAAAATAACAGTGAGTGAGTGAGTGAGTGAGTGAGTGAGAGCGTAGTTTAGTTTTACACCACACTCAGCAATATTCCAGCTATACGGCGGCAGTAAATAATCGAGTCTGGACCAGACAATCCAGTGATCAACAGCATGAGCATCGATCTGAGCTATTGGGAACCGATGACATGTGTCAACCAAGTCAGCCAGCCTGACCACCCAATCCTGTTAGTTGCCTCTTACGACAAACATATGTGAGAATGCAGCATCTTAAACTGGACTCTGCTTGAGACTGAGTGAGTGAGAGTGAGTGAGTGAGTGTGAGTGAGTGAGTGAGTGAGTGAGTGAGTGAGTGAGTGAGTTTAGTTTAACACCGCTTTTAGCAAAATTCCAGCAATATCACTGCAGGGGACACCAGAAATGGGTTTCACACATTGTACCCAAATGGGGAATTGAACTCAGGTTCTCAGCTTGATGACCGAACGCTTAACTACTAGGCTACCCCAATGCCCTGACTCTTTGAGAGGACATCCTTCGTAACCATGGAGCTTGTTTAGCCATCTTGGCATGGCCATGACATCTCACTCTCATTGTTGAGTTGTTGAAAATTTATCAAGAGGTAACATGAAAACATATTTACGACAGGTGATGACCTCCTTTTCTTCTTATCTGCACGAGAGGCTTGTTCTAGATTTTATCAAGGAGAAACTGTGTTTGAAGATTTGCTGTAAGGCACTTAATAACTTGGGTCAGTGTGGGGCACTCAGGTGTTCCTTAATCACGTGTTCCTTAATCACGTATTTCTGAACATTATATCACTTTATTTTAGTAGAATTTGTGGACAAGCAGCGAATAAAGTGAGCAGAGCAATGTCTTTAGGGCAATATATGCAAAGGTGTTCCTTTATCACGTATTTCTGAACATTATATCACTTTATTTCAGTAGAATTTGTCGACAAGCAGCGAATAAAGTGAGCAGAGCAGCGGTTTTAGGGTAATACATGCAAGTTTACATTAATATCATAATAGGGATTTAACCTCCAATTTTGTACCCATGTAGTGAATCCACTCCAGCCTTTGGCATGACAAATGGTTACCATAACAACCACAAGGCTTTAATACTGAAACTGCACACAAGAAAGATATCCATCCATGTATGTTTTCAACGTGTGCAAAATCCTCATTTACTGTTAACATTTTACACATTTTCTGTCCACTGTCTCTAATAGGCCTTGAGTTGGGTTGATGCAAAACAGATATGTCCTTGTGAGAATTAGTTTGAAATAGTCCAGTCACATCACAGTACACAAACAATCATGGTAGTGACACATTGTGTTATCTGTGGATTTGAACCACAGTGACATGATCAGGCAGCGCTTTCACCACTAGGCTACCCCATGAGGACGTCTGCTTCACACCGCAAACACATCAGGGACATGAACCCACAACAACTGGTGTCTGGCACGCTCAAGGGAGACAACTCAGCACAGCCAACAGCGACCTCAGACAAGGACACCTGTGTCCAAAGAAGGTGAGGTGAGGTGAAATTGGGTTTAACGTCGTGCTTGAGAATACTTCGCTCATATGACGACGTGCATGTGTGTGTATGTGTATGTGCGGCTGCTTGTACTAGCCCAGACTGAAGCTGGTTTTACAATGCTAGCCCACTGAGATACCATGCCGCAGTGAAGCATGAATACCCCACTCAGACACATTATACTGACTCCGAGCCGACCAGTCCTTGTTGTACCCATTAATGCCGGGCGCCAGGCAGGGACCAACAAGTACCATATTTTAACGTATTTTGGTATGACGCGGCCGGGGATCGAACCCACGACCTTTCGCTCTCCGGGCGGACGCTCTAACCACTACACCGCGGAGGTGGTCAGTGTCCAAAGAATAAATTGGCAGTATATATGTACTTATTTAAGGTTGGGCTACTAACTGGCCCTGTATTGAGAGGCTAGGGATGGAGCATGTCTGGAAGAAAGAAGAGCTGGGCCTTCAGAAGCACCAGGCAAGGAATCAATACATAAATCAATCAAGACAGATCAACAAGCAGCCTCCGGACCCTCATTTACTGGTCTCAACATCACAGAAGCTGCAGTAGTTCGGACCAACTCAACCATATACTTCCACAACAGCTGGTTCAACCATATAAGTGTGACTCTAACTTAATTAAAGCAATGTGTATAAACAGAAATCTCTCAGTAATGTTCATAACATGTTGCTTATCAGAAACATACTGCCGCACATATTTTTCATTTAGATTTTCATTACGATTATCATTAAAAAATATTTGCACTCTACCAGTTTCTGTAAACGAAACGAAGTATAATCTGTAAGCTTACTGTAGCCAGTGTATATGTACGTGCCAAACTGCAGCTTTACAGGCAGACAATCAATCTCCCATTGTTGGACCCCTCCCAATATGGACCCAATGATAACCCCTACCGCTCCCTTGAAACTGTCTGCTCGTTATTCAAATACTTGGGCATATTGACAAGTGAAGGTTCAAATTAAAACTACGACCCTAAATCTGCCTATGAGAAGTTTTTACTGTGTTTATACCACCTTCTCATACAATCTGATGTTCATTCCCACACCAGACAAGATCGGAATAAATTATCAAATACTTCACTGCGTAAAGAAAACATAGTACAGTAATGTGAAGATAAACGTTACGCATCAGCGCCATCTTACAAATAAATATCCACAGCCAATAAAAATGAGCGTAACACACACAGCTAGTTTCTTCATCACTTCCTCAACAGCATGACATCTGTCTAGCCTTAGCCTCTTCACAAACAATCAGCACACTGCCAGTCTCCACTTAAATTGTCCTCCATACCAACCATTAAAGCATAATCATCATTCCCCTTTGATCTTGAAAGCAATGAAACAATTCAAATCCATCTTAAACTTTGAATTTAGACCACATCATAAAAGATGGCAGTTTCAATGCAAGGCGGTATGCTTGAGTGCTACAATAAATTGATCCATTAAGATGGCCGAATCCTTTACTTGATTCTTGTGAGAGGTCTATTTCTGGCGTAATAAAGGTCTTTGCACGCAAAGATAATACAGATGGCCATCAAGAAAATTAGTCCGAGGAATCATCAATATGATTGTGTTTGCCCAGCTAAGCGTGCAATGTGACGCTCTATAAGAAATGACAAGGACGAACCTCAAAGCAGATACGGTCCACATAGGCTCAGCTCTCTACGGATCATCCACAAACCCAGAACCTTGGAGGCGGCTATCATTGCTGCATTAGGGGTGGTGGGGGTAGCCTAGTGGTTAAAGCATTCGCTTGTCACCCCAAAGACCCAGTTTGATTCCCCACATGGGTACAAAGTGTGAAGCCCATTTCTGGTGTCCCTCGTCGTGATATAGCTGAAATATTGCTAAAAGCGGCTTAAAACCATACTCACTCACTCACTCATTACATCATTGTTTGTTTGTTTGTTTGTTGTTTAACACCGCAAGGGCTGTATTCCAGTTAAACATTGAACCTGAACCAGACAATCCAGTGAGGAAAAGCATGAGGATTGATCTATGCAAGTTGGACACTGTGACATGTGTCAAGCAAGTCAGTGAGTCTGACCACCCGATCCTGCTAGTCGCCTGTTACGACAACCAAGAGCAGCTGAAGACCAATACCAACCCAGATCTTCAAGGGTATCACTGCATAATCTAGGATATGGACAATCAAAATATTGCAATGTTTGGACAGAAAAACAAGAAGAGAAAGAACTATTTCAAATCACAAGTATTTTTGTTTCAAGTAGAACTTCAATGATTAACTTGGCTAACATATTACAGCCCCGGAGACAAAACAAAGGTAGTTTCATTGTGCTAGCAAGTTTGAATCAAACCATTACGAACCAAGATTTCAGATTACCTATAATAAAGTACATCTTGTCAAAGCTTAATTTCACTCTCTTTAATGTGTAAGATGTTGGTACTGAGTGCCTCTCAGGACGAGGATCAACAGATTGTTGCTATGGACACCAATCAACAGAATACGATTCTGTACTTCAACGAACTGAATGCCGGTCCAGACATCGAATAACTAATTGCCACTCTAGAAATCAATAAATGAAATATTGCTGTAGACATCTATTAACAGAATGGAGTTCTAGATTTATAAGGATCAAGGATGCCCTTCTAGCCATGGATCAACAGGTCGACGCTTTAGACGTGGGCTAACAGCCTGCCCCTCCACACAAAGATCAACAGCCTGCCCCTCCAGACAGAGATCAACAGTGAGCCCCTCCAGACAAAGATCAACAGCTTGCCCCTCCAGACTAAGATCAACAGCCTGCCCCTCCAGACAAAATCAACAGCCTGCCCCTCCAGACAAAGATCACCGGCCTGCCCCTCCAGACAAAGATCAACAGCGTGCGCCTTCAGACAAAGATCAGCAGCGTGCCCCTCCAGACAAAGATCAACAGCCTGACCCTCCAGACAAAGATCAACAGCCTGCCCCTCCAGACAAAGATCAACAGGCTGTCGCTCTAGCCATGGATCAACAGGCTTTCCCTCTAGACGTGGACCAACAGGTTGCTGCTCCAGTTAAGGTTAACAGGTTGCCCTTCTAGACATGGCTCATCAGGCTGTCACTTTATCCATGGATCAACAGCTTGCCCCTCCAGACAAAGATCAACAGGCTGTTGCCCTAGATAAGGATCAACAGGTTGCCCGCTCTAGACAAGGCTCTAGCCATGGACCAAGAGGTTGCCACTCTAGATAAGGATCAACAGGTTGACGCTCTAGACAAGGCTCTAGCCATGGACCAAGAGGTTGCTGCTCTAGATAAGGATCAACAGGCTGCCCCTCTAAATAAAAAGGACCAAGAGGCTGTTGCTCTAGATAGGATCAACAGGGCCACTCTAGCTGAAGATCAACAGGTTGCTGTTCTATGCATGGACCAAGAGGTTGCCACTCTTGGCAAGGATAACAGGTTGCTGCTTTAGACATGGATCACTTGAAAACTGCTACTAGCAGTCAGGAACAAGAGAGAGAAACACAAAGTATGGAATCTTCAGTAAAGTATAAGAATATATGGTGTCATTAAAACAAAGATAAAGGTTGTATTGCAAAGCTGAAAGTGTAGTGAGACGAGATGGACGCTCCTGCTGCTGTCTCGTATTACTGTCTCCTACTCCTTGCTGCCGAAGTGACCTTTACACAATGTCAGTACTTACCAGTGGAGACTTGTAGTACATCTTCAGAATATTGATGAAGTCAGTAATTGTCAGCATCCCTGCAACAGAAGAATTCATTAGGGACCATCCATTTCACACTTTGGAATAAGTGGGTGGTATATTTGTTTTAACAATTATTTCATCAAGGTACATGACAACATAATTTATCTTCAGGTTTCGAAAAAAAAATCCCCTAAAATATATTGTACATTGGATGACCTGAAAAACAACGACATCTGCTCCAGAAAGAATAGCATTTTTTTTCTCCTTCCACGGAAAAAAAAAGGTTGAAAGCATTTACTGAAAAAGTTCCCGTATCTTTGTCTCGTATTCACAAACTGTGATGAGCAATACCAAACTTTATTGGAGAATTGGAGTAATCAAAAGAGTGTAAAAAAAATAATTACATATGAAAAAGAGTATTGTTTTAAGTAGCAGTAGTGTATTGTCTGCACCTGCACAGATAGATCGCTATAATCACTTGAGGGTGTTTTAACATACCAATCAATCAGAAACTTCAACTATTGACTTATGGAGATTTTAACACTATGTAAATTGAAAGCATGATTCTCATTGGTTAGTCTCACTCTCAATTTTCCTTCATGACATTTTACAAACATAGTAAAAAAAATAAACATGAAAAAAATATGACAAACTCCAAATTTGAGTGAGTGAGTGAGTTTAGTTTTATGCCACACTCAGCAATATTCCAGCTACTCAGCAATACTCCAATATTGGCTGCAGTCTAAATAATCATGTCTGGACCAGACAGTCCAGTGATCAACAGCATGAGCATCGATATACGCAAATGGGATATGATGACATGTGTCGACGAAGTCAGCGAGCTTGAATGCCCGATCCAGTTAGTCGCCTCTTACGACAAGCATGGGTTACTGAAGACCAGTTTTAACCCGGATATCGTAAATTGAGGGAGGTTGACAGGTTAAATTTAGAATCAAAATCGTAATTATTAAGCAAAATGTCTACATGACCATCACTAACTGCTAGGGTTGGGTATTGCCAAAATGTTCGCATTGCGATATGTGTTGGCGTATTGCAATATGTATTGCAATATATTGTGAAAGTGTAATACATGGTTTAAAGTATTGAAATGACAGTTTCCTTTCTTTTGAAACAATACCACAGTGACTATACATGAGATCAATTGAAAATGTTTCCAAATTGAAGACTTTGCTTTAAAGTTTACAACTCGGGGGGAAAAAGTATCTGCAGCGGCGTCCGCCATTTTGGTTTGTTTATCCCAACAACGAGTGCCAGAACCAATTCTATTTTGTTATACTTATATGGTTTAAAAGTCTTGCAAATGCAATTATATGACCGATAAACATTCTCAAAACTATTAATGTATAATGATATAAAGGAAATACAAATATTATTAGTATTTCTGACTTCATCAGGAAAATTACCGATCATGGTCATGGAAATTGCCGATCGTATCGGTTGAACTGGTTTGCGAAAAGTGTACCGCAATATATCGTATTGTGAAGTTCGAATTGCAATATACCGGTTAACCGGTATTATCGCCCAGCCCTACTAACTGCACCATCCAACCCTGTCATCATAGCATCATGGGATACGTGTATACGTTTCCATCACAATGTATGGTTTGGAAAGGTGCTTTTAAAACTTTTTAAACAAAGAAGGCACTTACAACACCAGGTACTAGTATTTGAAGTCTTGTCCTGGAACTGTACGAAGGAAGGATGTGTGTGCCCATTACAAATTCATCCACGTACTAGCTTCAAAACACCCTCATCAATCCCACCGTGGTCAAATATAACACAGACTAAATTCAACCCTCAAATGATCACAGCTGAAGCTTGATGGAATCAACGTGACAACCTTAACTCGATATACTGTCTCTGTATACAGTATGTCTGCCATCGAGAGAAAACACCATCAATTTATTGTGATGAGGCCAAATTGTTTGATCTGGAACCTATCCAGAATTCCAAATCTTGCAAACAGCATCTAATTAGTGAAGCTGAAGGAGTGAGATGATGCTATTGATTCCAAGCTGAAACAATGATGGTCAGCCCATGACATCAGTTCTCAGACTGTTAGTGTCTTTTCTGTCACCGTCTCCGAGGTTACAAGTACGCGGAAGAGTTATTTTTATGACATATTAGCTTTGCTGGACAAGAAAAACAAAACACTTTCGCAGCTCAATACTTAATATTCAACATCCAATTATTAGCATATCTGTTTGGTTTGATAAATGGTAATTCTGCAGAATATTTGGTTGTTTTATGGTGTAAGTGAATGAGTAATGTTTTATGATATTTCTAGCAATATTCCAGCAGTACCACCAGAAATAGCTTAAATAACTGTACCAAAATTGGGAATAACCTTTGGAGGGGTGAGCACATGCTTTACATACTAGACTACCAAAACCACGTTTTCACTTGGAAAAGAAGCATTTTCATCTGTAAAGGTCTTTGCACTTTATAGTATGAGTGAGTGAGTGAGTTGGGTTTTTTATGCCACTTTTAGCAATATTCCAGCAATATCATGGCAAAGAACACCAGAAATGGGCTTCACACATTGTACCCATGTAGGGAATCAAACCTGGGTCTCCAGCGTTATGAGCGAACACTTTAACCACGAGGCTATCCCACCACCCCTGGTCATAAATACACTGCATTGTTACTGAAAAACTGTCATTTTTGTCCAAATTCTGTAACAAATATGTTTTGTTTGTCCAATAAATTCTGATTGTTTCTTTTATCATCACCTGCCTTTCCCATGCAGACGGTCAAGCCCATAAAGTAAACAATACTGTACATCTCTATTTGGGTAAATGTCTCGTGTTGGTTTGCAAGGTGCAAGTCATACAGCAGAAAGTGACACTTACCAACATAGTCTTGTTTCGCACTGTCCCACAGTGGCGCCGCTCGAACACCATTGTACACCAACGCAAAAAATGCTTTCTTAACCTGAAAATAATGACGCAAAATAAGAGATCATGATCTCATTCACAATGTTCTCACACTGTTATTCTAAGCACTCCAAATCTAAAAAGAAAAGGTGTTAAATTAGAACGAAGATGTAATAAAGGCTTCCAATTGGTTTTTCAATCGTAAAATTTCAAATTAAAATTCTCCCTTTAACACTTGTGTATTTAACATGAGAATCGTGAAATGTCAGTTTACATATATTCTTTCCTGGAGACATATACACTTTGAAATTGAAAGGAAAATAGAATTGTGTTGCCTCCCACAATGCACTTTAAACAGCATCGTGTGCGCAGAACATTGCAGAATTGTATCCAGAATTCTAAGTGTCATGACAATAATATTAATTTTGTTATTTTTGTGTTCAAAATTAGATTTCTTTCATGTTATTTTTCAATTTGAAGCACCTCTTTCAAAAAGTAAATTAAAACTCAGCATTAAATCATATTCATCTGTATTGTTCCTGTTGTCAGTGAAGCCAAGCCTCACTACCAACATATAAAGTCTCAATTCCAATGTTGGGAGTTTTCCTGACATTTTTCTCTGACTTAGGGCTGAGTATCAGCATCAGAGCGATTCTAAATATATCCCTGCATTGACCAATCTGTAACGCCACATAATAAGATCAAAACGCCTATTCATGTCCAATTACCCAGACTAAAATAGCTCCCAACTGAGGTGTGCGGTTTATTGTAACACTCACGTTTAACTGTGTATCAAATATGACCAGCTTTGCACTCGTAGGAATGAGATCATAGCACTTGTGGGCACGCATAAATTTGGCAAAAACTTGTTCCTCGTTTTCATCTGAAATGAAATAAACATGTCACGATAATGCGGCAAAATCCGTTACATGTATTTATCAAGACAACTTCAGACCAACAAAATGTCACATTTGTTTTTTCCAAATATAAAAATGGAATCTGGGGCTCATGATGCATATCATGTGTCCTTGACATGATTGTGATAACTCAATTCTTCATCCTGCTGTTAAATCCTGTTTGGTTTCTGTCACTGCGGCTCTGTCATGTTCGTGCTGCAGAAACGTATTTCCTCTATTAGGAGTCCACCTCTGTATTACAGCTCTCCGTCTCAGCGTAAAGTTTTGAAAGAGCCAGATCTTTCATAATGGCTCATCCTCCTACAGCTCATGATTTCCCCAAATGAGATTTTTACTATACAAAGACTTCTTTCTAATCACAGAAAGAAAAAAATATCAAGGCATGGCCTCTAAGAAGAGATGCTCACTAGCAAGAGCTGGAATCTATTAAAGGCTATCCTCTAATGGTGAGTGATTGTGTTTGGTTCAACACCAATTTGAACAGTATTAAATTCATAATAAACCATGTCTGCTTGATTTGTGTGTTTTCTGACATTTATCACTTTCAAGAAACAGTGAGTATGGTTTTATGCCACTTTAAGCAATATTCCAGCAATATCATGGCAGGGGACACCAGAAATGAGCTTCACACAATGTGCCCATGTGGGGATTCGAACCTGGGTCTTCAGCGTGAAGAGTGAACACTTTAACCACTGGGCTACCTCACCGTCCCCTTTCAGGAAACACAAACCAATGGGTAAGGAGCTGACAAACGTAGAAACATACTGAAAGCAAATCCAGGATTCAAACCCACGATCGTGAGGAAATGTGGTACATATTTTATCCAGATTATATTTCAGCAATATTATGACATGGGACACAAGAAACCAACACAACACATCGATGTTAGGAATCAAACTCAGTTTTCAGAATAACCAGCCAATGGTTTAACCACTCGACTACTCAACCGACCCTGAAATTCTTGAAGGACCCTCTGGGCTCACAACAGAGGAACTACAGGCCAATGTTTATACAACATGACGCTAATGATAAATCTCCCTGTAGTTCTGTAACAGGCGTCGGCAATGAAGAAGTTACATAAACTGACAAAACACCAGAGGGCACTTGCTGTAATCAGGGGTCACCCTAGCATCATGCGGAACACAACAACTCATTGTTTTCTGCCCCTGCCCAGATCATCCTGGGTCATGTCCTTCAGATATAAGCCTGGTTACCTACAGTAGATGTACATGCCGTAAACATGTTGTTGTGAAATGTTCTACAGCTTGTATACAAGCTTCTTCAACTGAAGGTAGTTACAACACTGTCATATTCTACAGCTTGTATACAAGCTTCTTCAACTGAAGGTAGTTACAACACTGTCATATTCTACAGCTTGTATACAAGCTTCTTCACAAGCTTTTCAACTGAAGGTAGTTACAACACTGTCATATTCTAATGTCTCATATTCTGAAGGTTTACACAGCCACTGTCATACATCACTGTGCTTGTATCTTATGTCCGTTGTGAAAGCTTCTTCAACTGAAGGTAGTTACAACACTGTCATATTCTACAGCTTGTATACAAGCTTCTTCAACTGAAGGTGACTGATTGCTGTGTGTATCTTGTAATCCGATTGCGTCCTGATTGCGTCCTTGTTAGTATGTCCCCTGAAACCTTGGTTTGTAATGGCGTGAGAAGCTGTTCACAGTATCAACCACTAACTGGCCTTGATTTGACTCAGTTGCGTACAGCCTCAGTGAAACGGTTGGACTAACAGATTGTAGCTAACGGAAAAATAAGTACATCACAAGCACTGTGAGTGTGTGTGAGAGAGTTTAGTTTTACGCCGCTTTTAGCAATATTCCAGCAATATCATGGTGGAGATACCAGAAATGGGCTTCACACATTGTGCCCATGTGGGGAATCAAACCCGGGTCTTCAGCGTGATGAGTAAATGCTTTAACTACTTGGCTACCCCACTGCCCCACAAGCACTCGGAAGGTCATGGAGGTTGTCTGAAATGGTATAGCAATCCCTAGTTGACCTTGAGTAATTATGCAGTCTCTGTAAAATGGCTGGACTCCTGAGTGAGTGAGTGAACAAGTCTAGTTTTACGCCACACTCAGCAATATTAAAGCTATATGGTGGCGGTCTGTAAATAATCGTGTCTGGACCAGACAAGCCAGTGATCAACAGCATGAGCATCGATCTGCGCAATTGGGAACCGATGACATGTGTCAACCAAGTCAGCGAGCCTGACCACCCGATCCTGTTAGTCGCCTCTTACGACAAGCATGGGTTACTGAAGGTTCATTCTAACCCGGACCTTCACAGGTGCTGGACTTCTGAAGTGAGGTTTACAACATATAAAACATCACAAGCAGACAGAATCATGGAGGTCGTCAGATTTACTGTTTTCTCCACATAACTCCAGGTAACAAAACACTCACACGTGTATAGTGTATACTTGAGAACACACTTAGAACAGTAATGACCTTTCTCAGATTCCATCAGTTCCACATTATCAGGTGGTAAGACTCAGTGAAGTCAGATTGAGAAATTTCGGGAGGCGTCAAGTCAAACACAAGGCTCATCTTAAGGAAATTAGTGAGTGAGTGAATGAGTGAGCATGGTTTTACGCCATTTTTAGCAATATTTCAGCAATATCATTACGGAAGACACCAGAATGGGTTTCACACATTGTAACCATGTGGGGAATCGAACCCGGGTCTCCAGCATGACGAGCCAACGCTTTAACCACCAGGATGCCCCACTTAAGGAAATGAAACCTACTTGCACCCAGAGCAGCCTCAGGTAATAACCTGACAAAAGGAGGTTGCACCTGCTGCTCAACATAACATTATACAATGTGCTTCAGTTTTGGAATAAACTGATTTAGAACATCATTAAAACAAAATACATCAGGGTCTGATAAGATCATTTTTATTCTACTACATAAGTTTCTTGCCATGAACAGTAATAGTGAATCAATCACTGTCTGTGTAGTCAGGGTCACTGCTTTAAGCCAGATCTTCACTTTCTTTTTCCAATGAAAAATGTCCTTTGGACAGCAAAATATCAAGATGCATTGGTAGGAAGTTGGTACGTGGCTGTATTTCCCAGTTTCAAGTTGCACCAGTTCAAAGTCTAAATGCTTAAGTCCTGCTCTGTATAATATTGATAAAACTTGTTAATTTGTGCTTCATACATCAGTACGAAGCCGGAATATTGTTACGCACATCATGACAAAACTCCAGGGTCTCAATCCTAAAAGCGTTCATAACCTTACGAACTGTCGTAACTCTACAGTTTATCATAGGATTATGAAAGTCATAGCATTACGAACAATTGAATCCAGGACAAAATCCCCCCAGACAAAATAAATATATAAAAAAAATACACCTTGGACATCCGGACGTTATACCCCCCTATCCTTAACATATCAACGGACAATATTCACCCTACTCATGCTTAGCTTTAGATTAAAGGTTCTACTGATCGTTCTGCTATAACTGTGCAATGAATGATGTGAAAAATGTGCTCAAAATATGTGCTATGTGCTCTTTGACCTTGTTGAATGTTGAAATATTGATAAAGAAATGAATGGATATCTATACGATGCACTTTTTTTCTTGGGGTGGGGGGTTTTTGTGGGATGCACTTTTGGGAGAGAGAGAGGGAGAGAAAGAGAGATTTTGTCCGGTTATCAAACGTTTTGTGGATCGGGACCCTGATCAATACTGTTTTGTTGCCCTCAAAAGTCATCACTTCAAAATAAATGAAATATGATGTTGAAGCAACTGTGACTCCAAACTGGCATGTAAAGTGTTCAAACACAACCCTGCAGATTTACTGCACAGGAACTTCTTTCAAAATGTAAACAGTTTTCAGCTCTTATCTGACCAGTATTTAGAGCCTTCATAACAACGCAGGCACCCTCCAACATTATTCAAGGATGGTCAGTCTATGCTGTTATAGTCTTAGGACAGAGAGAGAGAGAGAGAGAGACAGAGAGAGAAAGAGAGAGAGTGTGTGTGTGTGTGTGTGTTTTGTGTGTGTGTTGGTGAAGAAGAGAGAAGTGATTTTTTCCTGGTGTCCCAGGCATGACAAGGGTTCCCAGGCGACCACTGACACCTACTTGATGTCTACAGGCAGACAATATAACACTCGTAATGTAATAACAAAAACACAAGTATCACTGTACATTCTCTGCAGCCCTGCACTAGTCATTAAAGGTGTTATCCTTGTGTGATGAACTTCAGCGACCCAGTGAGGAAAAATCAGTAATGGACAGTTAAACTTACTTATATTTCTTATGAGAATAGAACAGTCTCACGGAACATATCATTCTCTTCCCTTGTGAATTTCTATGTGTAAAGGATGCAATATTTTCTGCTAAATTACCTAGAACAATGAAAATTGGCCATTACTGGGTGTGCCATCTAGCTGGTAATTGATATCTCCACGGACCTGGAGTTTGGCATTTATCCAGCTTTAGGGATTGTTGTTCTGCCTCTCTATTAACCTTACATTTTCTATCTCGCACAACACATGCTTCAACCACATCAACGATAAAAGATCCCCTTAGAATATAAGTTTTGAATAGCTCCCCAGGTATCAACCTGATGACATAAAACGACTGATTGGGAGGTGAGACCTGATGACTGTGGGATGAGGTGTCATCGTACTCATCATAGATCATCGCTCACTATGTCAGTCACTGACTTGTCTGGTTCAGACTTCATTATTTTATGCCTCTGTACTGCTGGAACATTGCAGAGGCATGCATTAAACACAGTGAGTGAGTGAGTGGAGTTCAGTTTAGTTTTACACCATGTTTAGCAATATTCCAGCAATATCATGGTAGGGACATCAGAAGCTAGCTTCGCATATTGTACCCATCTTTGGTGTGACGAGCGAACACTTTGACCACTATGCTACCCCACCACCCCTTAACACTGAACTTAATTGTACAGACATTATAAATAAGGCAAAAACAACTTTCAACACGAGAAGCTAACGACAGTGAATTGATGAGTCACGCCGCTTTAGCAATATTCCTGCCATATCATGACCGGGTACACCAGAAACAGGCTCCACACATTGTACCTATCTGGGGAATCGAACCTGTGTCTTAGGCTTAATGAGCAAACACTTTAACCACAAGGCTACCCCCCTGCTCACTGGAGACAGTGTCCATGTTTTCTATGCCAATGTAATCTCCATACAGTAGGGTTCAGTGGTCACGTGGTCGCTGTCCAACAAGATGGCTGCTTCTTATCTAAGCATTTGGCACGGCCCCATGTTTAACGAACAAAA
The DNA here is from genome assembly GCF_003918875.1 of Haliotis rubra. NCBI lineage: Eukaryota > Metazoa > Mollusca > Gastropoda > Lepetellida > Haliotidae > Haliotis > Haliotis rubra. The sequence goes on from NW_025767535.1 coordinate 1,994,934, forward strand.
CGCAACTGTTCACTTGATATACTGGAAGTTGAGCAGATAAACGTTGGTTGTGGTACCTTAAAAACTTATTATGCTCCTCCAGGAGAAGTGCATCCTGCATCTGTGTTTACCGCTACATACCCCATCTGCAGCAGCCCCTCAATCCCCCACGCCACATGGTTTTGTCATAATCAATCAGGACTTCCTGAAGTTGCCATCACTAACGATCATCTCATTCGCCCCAAGGTACTGGTCTGCACCAGGCGCAGGCATCTCGCCAAGCTAAGAATATTACTGGTACCAACAGGGTTTGCCCTGGACTTTCAAAAATAGGAGTCACCATGACCCACAACTTTTCAAACAAGAAGACAAAGTCATCAATATCCCCCGCAATGGCAAACTACTCTTCATGATTATGTCTACGAGTTATGATTATATTAGGTGTGTATATAGAAAAGTGGAAGGAGAGTATTGAAAGGTGTTTAAAGTTCTGCTCCAGAAAGGAGCACTATCACCAATTTCAGTCTAAGTCGAACTTGTTGCCATGGAAACGCCAAAAATATTTTATTCAGAATTCCCAAACTACCAAAAGGCACCAGTACACCACCAGATCTATCTTTGTGCCAAATTTGGTGAAGAAATATTGAACGGTTTTAGAGTTCTGCTCCGGAAAACACAAATGTGCACAGGACGGATGGACGGATGCATGGATAGAGTCCATTTTAATACCCGTTAGGCTTCATGATACCTATTTTGGGAGCGATAATTGTTACTCAAACTGAAACAAATTTTAACATTAAACAAAATATTTTTTTAAACCTTGTTGAAAATGATCAACTGTTCTATTTTCGTATTTATGATATTTTATTCTTATCAAATTTATTGCATCATGTAAAATGCGGCAGATATTTTCTTAGCATATATTTAGTAATATATGTGTCAAGCACACACTTTTTCTGCATCAGGGCAAACCCTGCCTAAACTAACGGCCATATCAAAACCATCTATTGTAAGCAGAGTTTCAGAAGCCATCATAAAACTTATATTTACCTGCCACGAAACAGATCCCATTATTTTCTGTTTGAAACTACATCTCTATCATCATCAAACAGACATTTTGTTATTGGTTTCTTAAAATAATCTTCCTCTCAAGACATACTGAATAAAACCTTTGTAAATACCAAAGTTTGAAAGGCACAGGCTTTGGATTTCTATTAGCTTTAGCTGTTATGCTGAATATCCACAATGAGGCCATTATAATGGTATGCCAGTTTCGTTGGAATAACTTCTACAGAAGATGAAAGCATTTTATCTTTTCCATTAAGTCTTCAAAAAGTAAAAAAGAAGCAATTAGTTGCATTCTCAGAGGTTGATGAAGCTAAATGTGTTTCAAACCATTTACACAATGTTTTCAACCAAACCCCTCCCATCATAGGATTGATGAACCAATTAGTGATGGACTTTCTTTTTCTTTCAGTTTGCTGGGACTATCTGCTGGTTCAGTTATGACGGTGAGTTAGTGTAAATCCCATGAGCATTTGGACACGTCTGTGTGTGTCAGACCTATCCCATCTATATTGCAATGGTCTGTAAAGTATCAAGTGATGCTTTTAGCAATATTCCAGCAATATCACTGTGGGGAACACCAGAAATGGGCTTCACACATTGTACCCATCTGGGGAATCAAACCCCTACCTTAGGCTCTTTAAACGCTTTAATCATTGAGCAACTGCCTTGTAAAGTATCAAAAATTAAAGCCGACATAATCAACAATGATCTGTACCTTCACAATCACCTCAATTGCCACCAAATCCCCACCAGATACTAGTGGTGTGACGATTCATCGATACGCATCGATCCATGGGCCGCCGATTCAGGGAATCCATACAATGTTTTACATTGTCGTAACCCGATACGATACCTCAAATGGGCCACGATACATCGATGTTTTACTTTGAATATTGCTGAATCGCGATATCTGTCAAGAAAGACTTACTTTTGTTTGATGATTAAAATGTACGCATACTTATTTTCCCTTCATAGGTTTCTTGGAAATTCTTGCGTCAGGAACTGTGTCAAACATAGCGCTCGCATTTTATTAACATTCACAAAGTCCATGTATAAACGTAATTATCTCATTTCGAAAGAACATTGAAAAATGCTGGCGGAATTTGACAAAAATACTTCAAAATGGTTTTGTTTTTATCTCAAGGTGTTTTATAGTTGGTGTTAGAATTAAAGATTTTAGCATCGTGATACGTATCGTATCACCACTCTTGTATCAGGATTTGTATCGTATCGCAGCTTCAGTGCACAATACTTTGGCAATATATCGCTGTGACTAAAATGTTAGTATCGTGATGTATCGTATCGCAGGATGTATGCCAATACCAGCACTACCAGATACAGGCAACAAAGTGAACATTGTGTAACGCCACAGCAATATTACAGCCTGAAAATAATCTGCATCTGGCCAGATCATGACGGTTTGCAAATAATGGACCTATCAAATCATAAATAATCATGTCAGGACAAGCATGGTGGCCTGTGAATAATCAAGTTCAGACCAGACAAATCAGCGGAGCATTAACACTGATCCACATAATCATCTCAATCTGTAATGCATAGCATCCTGACACCTTGATCTCCTTTCAATTGAGTGCTTGGCACCCACTCTAACCCAGAACCCATCTTGTTAACCTGGCCACTCCGTGTGTAAAGGACAGACTCACCAACAGTTCCTTGGCAACTGAGGGACAGATGTTGATGAACTACGAAAACTGACAGCCAGTCATACAAATATGAAGACTATGAACCTCAACGCCTCAGGATCTTTGTCAAATCAAGACCTCAATGATGGCTGAGCCGGTCTTCTGACGCAATGGACTAAACCACACTTTCGTATGCCCTCAAAAACCCTTCAGCTAATAACCATGGCAACCAACCACTTGTTACATAGCAACCCTTTCACTGCATCCTAAAACACTATCCAAATATCTGTCAAATATTCAACATCTACAAAGCAAATGAAAAAGAAAATTCTCCAATAAGATTGTTGACTTTCTTCAGCTTCTCCAAATCATAATTGAAGTAAGCTGGAGTGAGTTTTGATCCCTCTATATTTGAAAAACAGTCTCATCACTGCAACTTAAAAAAATCCTGCGATAAGATTTCATCAAAAGTGTTGAATTTTCTCAATTTAAAAGGATTGGAGAGTTTCTTGTAATGTGAGCACATGCTTTTCCTGGAACAAAGGAAAATGACTGTTTCATCAGAAAATAAGACACTACTGATCAAGGAAGTGATGCCATTTTCTTGCTCATCAAGAACTCATCATGTAATTGTAGGATTCCTTGTGCTGGGAGCAAGGCTATAGGTGTAACAGGATAATCTGTATCTGTACATATAAGATTACAGTTAGACACAGGCCCTGGGTAAACTTTGGATTTGTGAAGTGAGAGAGTGAAGTAAAATACTTTTGTACACTACTTTAGTTTCATCGCTGATGTCAGAACAACAGTGACAGTGATCTTAGGTCTTTCAAGTTTATCCTTCTTATTATACATTATTATTATAATTCAGGTTATGGCAAACTAGGGGGGCTATTTTTTCAAACCTTGTGTTTTACTGCATGAGTGAGTGAGTGAGTATGGTTTGACTCTGCTTTTAGCACTATTCCAGCAATATCATGGCAGGGGACACCAGAAATGGGCTTCACACATTGAACCCATGTGGGGAATCGAACCCGGGCCTGTGGCGTGATAAGTGAACACTTTAACCACTAGGCTACACACCAGTCCACTTTACTGCATGAAGTAACAACGGTCCCTATATGACAGCTTACAATCAGAAGCAGTAAGCTATACCAGCTATGAAAAGCTTGCAGTCAGAAACAACCCGTGAAGATCCGTGGTAGAATAGGTCTTCAGCAACCCATGCTTGCCACAAAAGGCGACTATGCTTGTCGTAAGAGGCGACTAACGGGATCGGGTGGTCAGGCTTGCTGACTTGGTTGACATATGTCATGGTTCCCAAATGCGCAGATCGATGCTCATGCTGTTGATCACTGGATTGTCTGGTCCAGACCGATTATTTACAGACCGCCGCCATATAGCTGGAATATTGCTGAGTGCTGCGTAAAAATAAACTCACTCAGTCACTGCAGTCAGAAACCAAGTCTCTATATGCATGTTTACAGTCAGACACACTGTGACTCTATGTAAGCTTGTAGTCAGAACACTGTGAGCCTCTATGTAAGCTTGAAGTCAGAAGCTCTGGACCCTATTTTTACGCTTGCTTACAAAACCTAAGTTTGTAAGCTACCTGTAAGCTTACAGTTAGAGGCACACATACTAGTGAAAGAACATTACCAATGATTAACTGAACACAGGTCTGCCCTGAGGTTACAGAACATCAGGAACATGTCTGGTCACCTTACTGCCTGTGATGGACTTGAGCAATGCATGTCAACACAATCAGTGTCTGCAACTAGAGAGGCAGTGATGGCTTGTCTGAAGCCAGACCCATCCACAAAATGCACCAGACAGCAGCAGCCAAACATAATCTAACTTGCACAGGCTTCTCGAAACAGAAATATTGTCTTCTACAGGTTGGGAATTTGCCATGTTCAAGTGAGTGAGTGAGTGAGTATAGTTTTACGCCGCTTTTAGCAATATTCCAGCAATATCACGGCGGGAGACACCAGAAATGGGCTTCACACACTGTACCCATGTGTGGAATCGAACCCGGGTATTCGGCATGACGAGCAAACCCTTTAACCACTAGGCTACCCCAGCGCCCCTTATATTCAATTGGTTTAAGCTGGCACATAGGCCAGGTTTCCATCCAAACAATACTGCTTTTAAGCATTTGTGTAATTATCCAAGAATACACGGTGGTCTGGACAGTATTGAGTCTCTCACTGCAGTACACCATGGTACCAAAAGGTCTGAAAGTGGAGCACAAAACTTTCATCTTGCTCTATTACTGAACTATTTTGTACGACCGGCATGTTTTCTCGACAAGTGATGGTGGAGCACCATACTTCAAGCATGCTGTAACACTGAACCAATTTGTACAACCAGGAATACATCTGTCTAAAAGTGTTTAATAAAGCTCACTTCCTGACGCTGTGGTGGACTGGCTTCAGAGTAACAGGGAATTCAGAAACATAAATGTCAGTTAAAAACTCAAAGTGAGTTTAGTTTTACGCCTCTTTTAGCAATATTCCAGCAATATCATGGCCTTGGACACCAGAAACAGGCTTCACACATTGTACCCATGCAGGGAATTGAACCCAGGTCTTCAGCAAGACAAGTGGACACTTCACCCATTAGGCTACTCATCGCCCCTAAAAATTAAAAAATGTAGAAGAGGGCTAGTAGTCTGTACAGGTGAAAGTGGAACACTATGCTTCCAGCATGCTGTACCACTGAACTACTTCATCGAACCAGCATGCCGTTTCTGGTCCAGGTGATATTGGGGCACAGTCAGCTTGCTTTATTGCTGCACAATATGTTCTCCGGTCAAGGTGAATCAACATATGCATTTACATAACCCTGTCTAAAAAGCAGATGACTCACAAACTAGGTGAATTATTGATTTGTAGCACTGAATTTCATCAAATTTTTTTAAATTTGGATTTTTACTCCAATTTCATTTCTTTCATTCTCCATGTCCACCAGACAAATCCTTACAATTTTTTCTCCATTCAGAACAGTCTATGTTCATTTTCCCCACACAGAAATCAGACATATATGTTGACTAGCACCTTCTGATGCCTTGCTCCAAGAACTCTGAAGCCTCTATGCCTGTTGTCCAGGTTGAAAGACAAAAGTTTGTAAGATTTTGACAGAGAAAGGAATCAAAGATGTCATTTCAATGAAATTGTAAGAAATATAATGTTGCTATCAGAATGCGGTGCAGTTGGTGATATTTGAACTCTCCAGCGGGGTACACTTCTGCCTGCTGATTGCAGAATAGTTTCCCACTAAATCAGCACGCAGGAAACACTATGCAACAGAGGTACCAGCATTACAAACATGGGAAAAAAGGTTACCAGGGATTTGTACTTATAACAGATGGCCTATCTGATTCTTTAAGTGAGTGAGTTGGGTTTTATGCCGCTTTTAGCACTATTCCAATAATATCACAGCGGGGGACACCAGAAATGGGCTTGACACACTGTACCAATGTGGAGAATCTAACCTGGGTCTTAGGTTTGACGAGTGAATGCTTTAACCACTAGGCTACCAACTGCCTCTCAGCAGCAGTGATGAAAAGGTCTCAACAGAAGCTTTTCTCATACATCTACACTCAATACAGAAGCTTTTCTCATACATCTGCACTCAAATATCTATATCAGGAAGTATTTACATGTTAATAGGAACTTGAATGCAGCTGGAAGGTATTTTGATAATGGTTTAACCAAATACAGTAATGATGTGAGTGAAACTTGACATGGAAGCAATGCGATCAGGTGGAAAATGATTTCACAACATTAATCTGCACCTTCTGTTACATGTACCTGGAAATATGCTGCATGGCAATTAGATCATCAAACATAAAACATCTGGTACATATGTACTAGAGTGTGTTTGTTTGTTGTTGAACGCCACACTCAGACAAATGTACTAGTATGTAACATATGTAAAGGATCACCCAGTCCTTTAAAAAAACTACAGCCAATTTATCATGCCTTGAACAGTGGTAGCTAAATGGTTCATGTGTTCGCCTGTCATGCCAAAAACCAGGGTTCAGTTCCAAATATGGATAGAATGAGAATCCATATCAGGTGCTGCCCACTGTCACATAGACTAAGGCTTAGTCTCTGAATATATATAATTTTGATAGTAACAAACAAGCCCATTTAAATTGAAAAGGAGCCCTAGGGATAGGGAGACCAGAGATTCTGAACCTGGGGAAATCTAGACTTGCTTCGTTTAGGGCTTTAGCACTACAGGGAAGGCTAGGCTGTAGGGAAAATAATGTGGTTCAGGGACTGTGAGACAGACTATCTGTCACATTACTACAATATTTTGGGAAAACAGGGTAAACCACACTCGCTCACTTATCACAAAACATCGCCAGGCACCCATAGCTGTTACAGTCCTGTCACTCACAGGGAGATAACATCTACACTGCTGAAGAGTAGCCAACAGGAGACTAACTGGAAACCCACGGAGTTTATTTATGTTTGCACCCCGGCCTTTAAGCCAAATTTCCCCTTTCTGATAGTGGACTTGTAATGTGCAACTCCTGATGGTGAGAAGTGAGCTGAGTCATGTCCAGGTCGACCATGTGACAGCTGGCAACAGCTGGCCCACCTGACACCAGACCACAACATCAGCTTCGTAATGGTAACAATCGCCACAAGCACGATAAACCCACTAACTTATCTCCACCCTGCAGTTTCCATTTCCACTCATAAATTCAAGGGCCTAGACACATAAAGTTCTTGTTTACCCAAAAGAGAGTAGGGTTTTATACTGTTTTGGCGATATTCCAGTGAAATCAAGGTGGGGGAAACCAGATATGGGCTTGACGTATTGTATTTATGTGTTTTACTAAAACCCAGCTTAAACAGTAGATACATATAGGTACACAACCTGTAGCTATCCCGTTTAGCTGTTTTATCAATGAGAGTTAGTGAGCTGGGTTTAACACCAGATATAGCAATATCCCAGCAACATCATGGTGGGGGGACGCCCAAAATGGGCTTCACACATTCTAGTCTAGTAAACACGTTTTCTGCCGAAATCGCCGATGCGCGACACTTAGCGGTTGTTTACATAACCGACAGGTAACTAGGAAGTGGCCCAAGTCTGTGAGTGATCAAAATCTTGCAGTGTCACGAATATTGGGGAGTTTAAACCAACTTGGATATATCATTACTTTTTGCCGCCCTTTCCGGCAGGATTGCTCTTACATACAATAAATAATGCGAGAATGGGAGAAGCCTCGTTTCGTCAGTGGCGGATGGCATTGTTTATCACCGGGCTCATGAGTGGTAATTCACCTGATGGATCTAGCAGCTGATAAATGTAGATGTTAGACGAGAAGGACCTTCATTTAAATACAACAAGCATGAATACGATAAGAATTGTTTATGTTATTTAATCAGCCGATATCCGTAAGTACCGCGAGAAAAGGGAAACGCCTTCCTACATCTATCCACCAAACTGAGGAACCTTAAACAACTTGAGTGAGTTTGGTTTTACGCTGCTTTTAACAATATTCCAGCAACATCAGGGCGAGGGACACTAGAAATGTGCTTCACACATTGGACCCATGTGGGGAATCAAACCCAGACCTTCGGCTTCTTAAACAACTTCACTTGTGACGAGTGACCAACAAGTGTTGACCCTAATGATGTCATAAATTGCAAGTTTTTCATGCCGTCATTCATCCACTATTCATTTCAAATGTCAAACCAAGCTGTCATGCAGTTGACATGTCGCCACACTCGTCATGCTGTCATGCTAATGGTGTATGTTGGAAGGGTGAAGAAACACACTTCACCCAGGCTGCTGAAATGATAGATGAACCAATAAAGAACATCATCTGCTGTTGTCATAGCAACAATGAAGTGTTTCATGACAACATCCACTTAACCTAATCCAAGTTTTCACAAAACCTGTTCAACAAAGTAGGCATCACGTCATTGCCCCACGATAAAGAGACTTCTGGTGCAAGAGTGCAGTTGCTTGGCAGCTTCAATCAATTACGGCGCCAAAGAACTGTGTCAAGGTGTTTTGGCATCAAGTTCAAGTAACTGCCATTGTTTATTAATTAAACCATAATAAATTTATCGTGATCGGCTGTAACGAGAAGATCGACTGATAGATTCTACTCTGAAGCAGATGGGTGGGGTGAACTGTCAGTCAGAGGCTGACACAGTCCCAACGTACACGCAATGTGGTTATTTGGGCCAGTTTTACACTCACACTTGTGCAACACAGATTTTTCATTGAAGGCTCTTAATCACTGATACTCTTTATGAAGCTACATATGTAACACCTAAATGTCTTATAGCACGCAAGCACGTGATGCATTTTTATACCAGCACTGTTTTACTTATTTCACAACAGCCTGTAAATCTCTGGGCCAGAAATAAACAGTTCTTGATTGCAAAAGCACGACTTGCCGCAGTGGTGAAAAATATTAACTCTAACCACTGAGCATTTTTTTAAATTAATTCTTTAGACAAAAATAGGATACTAGGGTATATGTTCATATATTTGCAGTCAATATATGACCATAGCCATTATAAAACTAAATCACCGGTGGTCGATGGTGCAAGCAATATCTCGCTGCCATGGTGATAAACTCATTCAAACCAACTGAGAATGATTCACCAGGTCTTGAGACAAACACAGCATACTAGGGTCCTATTCTTCTGTTATCAAGTAAATGTTCATGTAGAGTGAGCCAAATACCTCAGATATCCGAAAAGTTAACTGTCAAGTCAACTTTCACTAAAAAAACCAATCTCTTATGTCATAAAAGTGACTGTCTATAATGGTTTGGGCTTCACACATTGTACCCATATGAGAAATCAAACAAGAATCTTTGGTGTGATGAGCGAACGCTTTAACCACTGGGCTATCGCACCGCCCCTTTTGTCAGACACCTTCAGCTTTAACCTATGTTTCAGTTCACGTCGGGACTTTGGCAAAGTGTGCTGGTGCACACACTTACTTTCGAAAACCCTTTGGTGGACTCTGGGATTAAAAGTGTATATTCTTACCTAAATCTTCTATTTCCATTTTGTCGACATCAGAGTCCATTGATAACTGTAAAATAATGATCATTTGAAATCAGAACCTAACACATGTTAAAAGCATTATTATAATATTATCAGCATGAAGCACAAATCCAAACCATGTCAGATAACTTCCACAGGAATGCATGTGTATTAGTCAGAAAACACAGAAATAGTAATCCATCCAAATTCACCACACCACTTTAAACAACTCAAGGCCACAGCTCACATATTATAGTTTAAGAATATGTAGCTTGGGTACGTGGGTCTAAACAAAAGTAATAATGAATTAATGTGGGTCAATTACTTTCAACATTACTTCCAGTTGTTAGTGGTTTTACTGAGTGAAATATATGCTTACTCTGTTTCAAGTGACTGTGAGAGAAGGCTTTGTCTTGCAGGTGCTTGCAGTCACTATACAATTACCTATGATTAGTGATTTTTGAGTTTATGAGGTCAGACTAGTACATAATTATGCTAGTCTCTCTTAACAAGGTTGGACTTGTATTTCACTGTTTAATATCCTTTCACTGTTTAATATGAAGTCAGAATAGGATATAATTAAGCTAGGGTCCCTTCATGGGGTCAGACTAATGTATAATTATGCTAGTGTCTCTAATGAGGTCGGACTTGATATAATTGTGCTAATGTCCCTTCATGAGGTAGTCTAGTGTATTATTATGCTAATGTACCTGCATAAGGTCGGACTTATATAATTGTGCTAATGTACCTTCATGAGGTAGTCTAGTGTATTATTATGCTAATGTACCTTCATGAGGTCGGACTTGATATAATTGTGCTAATGTCCCTTCATGAGGTAGTCTAGTGTATTATTATGCTAATGTCTCTTCATGAGGTCAGACTTGTGTGTAATTGTGCTTATGTCCACTAATGAATTTGGACTTGAATATAATTGTGCTAATGTACCTTCATGAGGTCGGACTTGTATATAATTGCATGCGAGTGGTCATTCTGGAAGGATCGTGCCATGGTGGGTGGTGCGGACTTAGGCTCGTTGCTGGACTGGAACCGGAGGGGCGATACTGGAACAGACAAGTAACAAACTGCTGACTCAGCCACAAACAGCGTCAGTTCATGCACAGCTTAGCTCAGAGATATAACTTTAAAACATCAAACAATTCAAACATTTTGTTAGCTTATCATGCAGACTCTGAAATATAATATCCGGCATCTCTGAAACTGAAGATATTCCAGGGGCTCCATGTTCTTCATACAAGAAGACAAGTGAACAAATAAAACCTCTTTAAAACATATTTATTTCTGTGACAAACTATTAGCCTTTGTGTGAACAAATTACAGTTCTCAGAAGAGTTGTTTGTTACAGTATAACAGTCTGCTAAAAAATAATAGTCCATGTAACAACTATTAAATCTGAAAGTGATGCTTAGAGCCAAGTTTAAGCATAAGAAGACTAAACATTGTTTGGCATCGACCAACATGATGATGATGATGATGACTGATTGAATGAGTTTGGTTTTACGCCGCTTTTAGCAATATTCCAGCAACATCACGGCTGGTGACACCAGAAATGGGCCTCACACACTGTACCCATATGGGGATTCGAACCTGTCATCATGATCATCATCATCATCATCATCATCATCATCATCATCAAGACAAAGACTGATGCCTACAACGTATATCCTGCAGGCTACTGAGTGAGTGAATATGGTTTTACACTGGATTTAGCAGTATTCCTTCATTATTACCATGGGGACGCCCACAGGCTTCACCTATGATGTACTGGTGCACATCCCCTTCAGTCTTCCTATGTAAAGGCGTAGTGGATTGAGAGCTTGCTCGTCACACCAATAACATTTGGAAGTAGGGGACGGTGGGGTAACCTAGTGGTTTAAGTGTCCACTCGTCACAATGAAGACCTGGGTTTGATTCCCAACATGAACACAATGTGTGAAGCCCATTTCTGGAATACTCTAGTTGACCTGCAGGAATACTGCTAAAAGTGGTGTAAAATCTTACTCTTCTTAATTTCTTCTACCTCCAAGTTTTCACAATGGGTATTTTAACAGGACCGAACAAATGTAATTAAAGATTAAGATTCATTTGGAAGGAATTTTGACAAGAATAACATGGCAATAAGTCTCTTCCATGTAAAACCACATATGTTTATTTTACAGGATGATGTCACTCCACACTAATCTCACTAGACCAGAAATGAATCACTAATGAAACAATACACGATGTTTAACTGACTGACTGAGTTTGGTTTTAACGCCGCTTTTAGCAATATTCCAGCTACATCACGGCGGGGAACACAAGAAATGGGCTTCACACATTGTACCCATGTGGGGATTCGAACCCGGGTCTTCGGCGTGACGAGCCAACACTTTAACCACTAGGCTACCCCACCGCCCCTACGATGTTTAAACTCTGTAGAGACCCAAGTTGATTAGGTATCCAGCAGTATATTGCTCGTCGTCAGGGGCAACTGATTAGATCAGGCGGTCGGGTTTGGTCACTTGGCTGAACGTATGTCATCATACCTGGTTGGTGTCAGACATTAACATCACTCATAAACTACAAGCTCACATGATAAGACTGGATTATTGCTGACGGAGGCTTTATATAACATTTAATCACTCACTGATGAAGAATTCAACAGTTCTCAATGACACAGGTAATACTATACCTTCAGATGCACAGCTCAGTTAACAACCACAATGGTTTTGAATAAAAGGTATCCCCCCAAACCCAAGGCAGTTCAATGCTGTTTACAACAATCTCATTTCATTGTGTTAATGCCAAGAGTTTTCTATTCAAATTCAATAGTCAAATGATTAGCTGTCTCTGTCAAAAATTATGTCAAAGAGCGCACTGACACAAAACCCTTCACGCAGCACTGTGCTCTACGTTCTTCAATAATACTCGCAGAAAATGGAATGAATGATTGATCCCAACAAAACAAATCACCTGCTGTGAAGTTTAATAGCTGCCAGACTTAGGCATTGCTTCTTGGCGCTGTTCCACCCTCCTCTCATACAACACAACAACCACCAGCCCAATCAACAATGGATTAAATAATCATGGTGGCAACAATAGTACTTTAAAGAAAGAACCATATGAATAGTTTAAAAGCTTAAGGATATTTTTTCAGTTTTAAGTCTTTCTGCCTTTTTTCTAAAACAATTAAGCCAAGCTCCTGCTGCAGAAATAAACATTTGAGATCCTGCATTTCACAATTGATTTGAAAGCAAGCACTTCATGGAGTGGTGCAGCATAACAATTGCTGTCGTATTGTGCAGCGTAATTAGCTTCCATGTGGGCTCACTTCCCCCTGGGTCAAGGTCAGGTCAGGTCACCTACTTTCTATACATAGTCAATAGGTCAGGACTTAGGAGGTCACCATAACAGTAGAGCTTGTCACGATTATGCTAGCCAGTTAACTCAAGGTCACCCAACTATATCCCAATACTCAAGCAATATCTTAGGCTTGCATAAGTCTCTAATAAGCAATAATTAATAGTTTGAATGATAATTTCTGAAAAATAAATAAATGTCCCCTTATCTAGACTTGCCTCTTTAAAGGATAGAATTACTATACCTGCGTAGGCTTAGCATTCAGTACAGCCTTAGAGCAAGGCTAGCAATATCTCAGCTACTTGTAAATAATAGTCACTGGATCATGCCAAGAAACTTATGCAATGATCCACACCATCGGGGTATTATAATCCACACCATCGGGGTATTATAATCCACACCATCGGGGTATTATAATCCAAACCATCGGGGTATTATAATCCACACCATCGGGGTATTATAATCCACACCATCGGGGTATTATAATCCACACCATCGGGGTATTATAATCCACACCATCGGGGTATTATAATCCACACCATCGGGTATTATAATCAACACCATCGGGTATTATAATCCAAACCATCGGGTATTATAATCCACACCATCGGGTATTAAAATCCACACCATCGGGTATTATAATCCACACCATCGGGTATTATAATCCACACCAACGGGTATTAAAATCAAGGACCCACAATCTACAATGTCGCACAATCTACAATGTCGCAGAACTGAATTACCTAATCTCATGACAGAATACATTTAATGTTACCAAAATCGGTGACCAATATCAAAATGCTTGCTAGATTTCAAAAAGAAGAAAAAAGAACTGGTTATCAGGCAAAAGCTTTTAAAAAATGGTGTTTTTCACCCCCAACCTTTGAAAGGTCTCCCTACATAAATATTCCTTAGTAAGTACAATACTGGTAACTTTATCCCTTGATCCAATTTGAAACAGCTTGTGGCAGTCACCATGGTAACTCTTCAGGCAGAAGATCAAGCTCTGTACAGTTGTAATTCACAGAAGTAACTCGACTTGATGCAGACCTGTATACTGACTGACTGACTGACTGACTGAGTATGGTTTTACACCATTTTTAGCAATATTCCAGCAATATCACGGCAGGGGACACCAGAAACGGGCTTCACAAATTGTACCCATGTGGGGAATCAAACCTGGGCCTTCAGCGTGACGAGTAACACTTTAACCACTAGGCTACCCCACCGCCCTCTGTGAATACAGTAGATACAGTATATTCTATCAACAGCACAGACCATATATTCATGCCTTACAACCAGTCAGCTGTGTATGCTCAAACAGCAGATGCATATATGTTTTAATGGTTACCTTTGCCACCTTGTTTTAATATCCAGAGAATTATTATCAGTTTTCAAACGATATGATTGCAAGCTGTAAATAAGTGAGCCTGCACCAGACAATGAAGTGCCTGACATCACAATCATCGATCTACACAACTGGGATACGATGGAGTGAGTGAGTGAGTGAGTGAGTTTGGTTTTACGCTGCTTTTAGAAATATTCCAGCAATATCACGGCGAGGGACACCAGAAATGAGCTTCACACAATGAGCCCATGTGGGGATTCGAACCCGGGTCTTCGGTGTGACGAGTGAAGGGATACGATGGAACAATCCCAGACTATCTACACAGTGAGACTGTGAAGATCAAGGTTAGAATTGGTCTTCAGCTACCCATGCTTGTCGTAAGAGGCGACTGATGGGATCAGGTTAGTCTGTCTCACAGTCCCTGAACCACATTATTTTCCCTACTGCCAAGCCCTAAATAAAGCAAGTCTAGATTTCCTCAGGTTCTGAATCTCTGGTCTCCCTGGGACTCCTTTTCAATTTAAATGGGCTTGTTTGTTACTATCAAAATTATATATATTCAGAGACTAAGCATTAGTCTAGGATCAAATGGTCAGGCTCGTTGACGTCATCGTTTGAAAATTGCGTAGATTGATGCTGAAGATGTTGATCATTGGATTGTCTGGTCCAGACAGGATTGTTTACAGACTGCCTCCAAAGAGCAGGACAATTGCCGAGTGCGGTAAACAACAAACAATAACGATCCACCAAGTGTCCGAGCCATCATATTCCACATTGAGTAGGTAGCTGACACCAAGTCTTATCCAGCACCAGCAGTAGATGGAGGCAATTGATTTACCATTGTCTTCCATGGTGATCAATCAGGCACCTACAGTCTACAGCTGAACTTGGTTACGACATAATTAAAAGGTAGGACTATAGATTTATGTGGAAATGTCCCTTCGGCTTCTACTAATTCAGATCCTGCATGATCCCTGCAGTTTGTGTCCAGCACAGCATGTTGGCAGCAAGTTGAAGAAGATTACACAGCTTGAAGTGAAGTCGAAGTCTTTCAAACGAAGTATTATTAAACCTTTTATCGTCAAACAGAAAAATATATCATTCTTTTAACTGTAGAACTGATACATTTTTAAAAAGATAATAAGTATGGATCCTAGACCAGACATTTGTGACCAACTTTCTAATTTTTATATTTTAACTTACTGCAATGATGATTGTATTGTGATACATGCAATAATTTCTTATGAACCCGAATAATAACTTGCCCACAGATTTGACTTGCCCCACACATTTCTGACAACTTCATCCACCATTATGTCAAATTTCACCACAGTCACAACACACGCACACATATCTGTGGGTGTCTGATTGTGTCGAGAAAAGTCTAAATTGGTGCTTACAAAATTTGATCTGATTGTGTCGAGAAAAGTCTAAAATAATGCTAACAACATGCATACTGATTGTGTCAAAGTCTGAAATGGTGCTTACACGCGATCTGATCATGTCGAGAAAAGTCTAAAATGGTGTGATCTGATTGTGTCAAATCACTGTTTAAACCGTCAAGAGACAATACACGTCCATGACTACAACATGACAGAATCTAGTTGCGAAGTACAGCTATTGATGTCCTTGATGGTAAGAATACAGCATGCTGACAATGCATTGCTCAAGCCAGCTTAAAAACATGAAAACCTTTTTTTAAAATTCTCCTCCTTTGACATTAATAAACTGCAAGGATATGAGTAATCATCAAGTTTTTAAATACAAGGGAGCTTTCCAGATTGAGGATACTTAAAAGCAAAATGACAGATGACACAATCTGACACCCATCTTTTACAGAGCAGCAGCAGAAATCTTAAAGCCCTGATCTCCGCATCTCTGCATCCAGCAAGCACCTGTTGCATGAGACCGCCTCATGTATATAATGATTACAAAGCATTCAACCTGTCCCTGCAATGCCCTTCATTTGTCCATCCACTTATTCAAGTACACATGCAATCGTTATATCTGAAGTTCATTTCAAAGATTTCACAATTTTACAGAAATACCTTCTAGAATTTTAGTAACGAGGGTTTAAACTGCTTTCCTAATATGGTAGGCCGCAGCTTTATGATGATTAATATAGGAAAGAGATGTGATATAATTTCCTCAGCTGAGCTGGTTGAGTGGCCTCCAGGTTAACTGGCCCCTGGATGTATGTGCCTGTGTGTGTCTCGCTGGGGAGGTCTCCAACACTGGAGCTCACACCTACATACAAGGCCCAGTTCTGAGCATGCAGCCCATATTATAATTATCTGCTTTTGATTTCTTTAGATTCCTTTTATCTGTAAGTGCAGGAATAAGTCCGCAAATGTTCATTAGGTGGGTGGTGAAATGGGGTTCAACATGGCATTTCAGATTATTGAAGTTAAATAAAAAGTAACTCGGTCTCCTCTGAGAAATACCCTGTACTCTAATATAGCACAATTTGATAACCTCAAATTTTCTTAATACTTATGCCACAATTTTATACCCTCTTATTTTCAATGCTTATGCCACAATGTGATACTCTCATACATTCAATGCTTATGCCACAGTTTGATACCCTCAAACTCTCCCGATACTTTTGCCACAATTTGATACCCCCTCTCTCTCCATACTTTTGCCACAATTTGATACCCCCTCTCTCTCCATACTTTTGCCACAATTTGATACCCCCTCTCTCTCCATACTTTTGCCACAATTTGATACCCTCTCTCTCCATACTTTTGCCACAATTTGATACCCTCTCTCTCTCTCACTACTTTTGCCACAATTTGATAGATAGCATTCAGGGGCGGATCCAGATAGGGGGTGTGGGGGTGAGCACCCACCCTTTCCCCCAAAAAATAGTTTCCCTGAGGAGCATATCCCCCCTGTAACCTCTGGACTTCGTGATTTATGTGCACCCCCTTTCTCCAAAATCCTGGATCCGCCCCTGGCATTGCAGTATGGGTCCTGGTGGGTAACCTAATGAATGTGGAGCAAGGAAAATTAAATGTTAATCAAAACATGTGGGTGCCTACATTAACCAGTTTCTTGTGAGGTGGCCTACATAAGATCCCCTACCAGTCAACATAGCTGAGTGTCCATGTTGTTATCTAACACTGTTTTCAAACTTTATGACGATCCTCCATTACAAACAAGCAAATCATTGCTACACACACCCAATCAGTGGCCATGACACATATCAAAGGTAGGGGCTACAAGGACTTTCCTCACAGGAAAAAACTGCTATATACCACAGCAAGGTATTATACCATAGAAGACTGCATCTACACGAGTGAAGTGTGTGTGACCATGGTTTTACGCCGCTTTTAGCAATATTCAAGCAAAATCACCAGAAATGGGCTTCACACATTGTACCCGTTTCTTCGGCATAACGAACGAATGCTTTAACCACTAGGCTACCCCACCGCCCACATGAATGAAGCAGTCTTGTTTACTCTCCCAAGGTTGTACTGTTACTGAATATACTGTTTCAGCCGAAAGGCAAGACCAATTTTTTTTCAGAAAAATGCTTCAGCTTTAAGGCTGAAGGCCCAACTGACCAATAGTATGTTCCTACGTGTCAAATTGACTTTTAATGTACTTTGAGATGAATTCTTTCGCATAGTTAAGAGTTGAAGCTAGTTAAACAATACAAGAGACTTGTTTAACTTGTACATGCACTTTCCTTGTGACAGGGAGATGTGGTAGTCCAGTGGTTAAAGTGTTTGCTTGTCATGCCAAACACCTGGGTACAATTCCCAACATGGGTAAAATGTGTTGAGCCAAATTCTGATGTACCCTGTGCCATGATATTGCAAACAAAGTTTGACAATATACTCACTCACTCACCAACCCAAACACTCACCATGGCCCCCAATACACCAAGCAACCACCACCTCGCTCACCCACCAACCCAAACACACTCACCATGGCCCCCAATACACCAAGCAACCACCACCTCACTCATTCACTAACCCATACATGACAATCAGTGAACATGTCCCCTCCATGTATTTGTGAGTGGCAGTCAGTCACGCTGTTCAGCCATGCGACACACCCGTGACTGACAGCCTGATGACAGGTCCCATCAACACACAATCTGACAGAAACCTACACCTCCCCTATATTGCAGCTATGGGTTGCTGGCTTGATACTTAATAGCTGAAGCACGATTATTCTGACAAATGACATCAATGTTCCAGCGCACTGCTTGATATAAATCAAAGTGATTTACAACAATAAAACAGAGGATGCAGATATGACTATCAGCACTGCAAAATGTTACTGCACAAACACTGATATTACCTTCAACAGCCATGACATTACCTTCAACAGCCATGACATTACCTTCAACAGCATGACATTACCTTCCAAAAGCCATGACATTACCTTCAACAGCCATGACATTATCCCATACAGCCATGACATTACCTTCAACAGCCATGACATTACCTTCAACAGCCATGACATTACCTTCAACAGTTATGACATTACCTTCAACAGCCATGACATTACCTTCAACAGTTGACATTACCCCATACAGCCATGACATTACCTTCAACAGCCACATCACCATCAACAGCTACGACATTACCTTCAACAGCCATGACATTACCTTCAACAGCCATGACATTACCTTCAACAGCCATGACATTACCTTCAACAGCCATGACATTACCTTCAACAGCCATGACATTACCCCATACAGCCATGACATTACCTTCTTTCAACAGCCACATTACCTTCAGCATTACCTTTATGACATTACCCCATGACAGCCATGACATTACCTTCCACAGCCACATCACCATCAACAGCTACAACATTACCTTCAACAGCCATGACATTACCTTCAACAGCCATGACATTATCCTTAACAGCCATGACATTATCCTTAACAGCCATGACAACAGCCATGACATTATCCTTAACAGCCATGACATTATCCTTAACAGCCATGACATTACCCCATGCAGCAGGTCTTACTTCAAATGAGTGAGTTTAGTTTTACGCTGCACTCAGCAATATACCAGCTATATGGTGTCAGTCTGTAAATAATCGAGTCTGGACCAGACAATCCAGTGATCAACATCATGAGCAACGATTAACACAATTGGGATACAATGACGTGTTAACAAAGTCAGTGAGCTTGACCATCTAATCCCGTCACTCGCCTCTTACAACAAGCATGGGCTACTGAAGACTTTATTTTAATTTTAATTTTTTCGATTTACGTGTTTTTTTAAAGTTACATTCATCGGTATCGTTTTCACTGCAAACAGATTATAATTCTAACCCGGATCTCAACGTGTTACTTTAAATGACAAATTGAATGAGTTGGTCAGCTCATGGCAATAAAACACAATGACAAGTTAGCCACTCAGCAATTCTACATCAATATGGGCTGATCAAATATTGTCGCTGAGGAAATTTCATCAACACATTCTGACGGTAAAATGACAAGCTGGCCACACAGACTTTCATGCCTTCATATTGACTTAACATGTTTAATGATTCCACTGAAGTTCTTTTCCAATATTTTTGACTGTTCAGTATCAAAGTGACAGATAAGCGTGTAAGCTTTCAAATATACTTGATCACTTTCGAAAAATTTATAATCTCTTGTAACATATTCTGACAGTAGAATGATTGATTCCTCTAATTATTGTCATAAATACCAGAAAACCATCACGATCTCCCATAATATGACAGACAATATTGGATACTATCATGGAACATGATTCTCAATCATCTATAATATAAGTCATATGGATGCCACAGTGTAGCAACCAAAAACTTTCATAATCCTGTAATGGGATTCAAACCTCAGACTGGGTCAGATGCCACGTCCTCATGAGTGAGTTGGTATGGTTTTACACCACTTTTAGCAATATTCCAGCAATATCACGGCAGGGTGTACCAGAAATGGGCTTCACACATTGTACCCATGTGGGAAATCGAAACCCAGGTCTTCAGCGTGACCAGAGGACCACGTCCACATGAAGAAAGAGGTTAACCCCATCAGCAAGCCAACAAAGTAAGGATGCCACTTTTGTTTTGTTTACTTTTCCCAAATTTTACATGAAGATGCTCAGCCAATCATTGGGTGTCTGTGTGACAGCCACAAAACTTCTGGTTACCATGACAGCACCACAGACCAGAGGTGATGTCGGAATCCCTTTTCTCTTGTGAGTGGGGAGTGAGTTTAGTTTTAGGCTGCTTTTAGTAAAATTTCAGTTATATCATGGCATGGGACACCAGAAATGGGCTTCACACATTGTACCCAGGTGGGGAACCGAACCCGGGTCTTTGGCGTGACGAACCAACGCTTCAACCACTGGACTACCCCACCATCCTCCTGTTTCTCTTGACCAATCAAAGACGTTAATGCCACATAGGAAAGCTGACAAGATAATGATGTCCCCAGTGAGACTGACTCCATGCCCTTTGAGAATTTAAAGTCACATTGCCAGTCTTTCAGTGCCATCAAGACTTCAAGGTTATTCAAAATAATCATCTACTCAACATAAAAACCTGTCAACTTGATTTCTCACAGATTTATGTCACTAGTAAGTTACGATAAAAAGCTATCGCTATTCATAACAAGACATTATAAAACATTCTACAGATAGCCAGCTAAATCAATCTACCATGCTAGGGACAATGGGGATTTACAATATCTAAGCTAGATTTACACCATCCCTTCAGCTGCTGCCTGGTTCCGGGTTGAGCCGACAAACACCATGACACAATAAACATGCATACACACAATAAACCTAGGAGCTGCTTACCATACATTTCAATACAAACCAGCCATTACTGTATCCTGTATGCATTACATCTTAACAAAGAGGGCAATGTATTCAGCTGCAATATACTGCCATACTTTAACCCGTATTGCAATACGTATTACAATATATTACCAATTTACATATTCATGAGATAACCAGTGTTATACCCTGTATTAATGTCAGATACCGTCAGTATTCCTTTTCAGACAAAACATGTTGCTTAACAAAAACAAAGAATCTAAACAAAACAGGTAACATGTCTCATATTAACCAAATAAGGGGGCGGTGGGGTAGCCTAGTGGTTAAAGCGTTCGCTTGTCATGCTGAAGGCCCAGGTTTGATTCCCCACATGGGTAAAATGTGTGAAGCCTATTTCTGGTGTCTCATGCCATGATATTGATGGAATATTGATGAAAGCAGCGTAAAATGAAACTCACTCACTCACTAACCGGATCATATCAATATTATCAAATACACTTATTTACATTTGCCCCAATATTTTTACAAACGTATTGCCGAGGATTTGCACCATGATATACTGGTGTACACAATCAAAGTGGCCTGCTCATATTTAAGTACATTAATACATAAATCACTGTCAGTTATATGGCTGTCCTTGGTTTCCCAGCTTCTTCTATCAGACAAGACCCAGCCCTTGTGGACACACACACGAACACAGAGTGTTCTTGTACCAACTCTCGAGAGGTATTTATGGCACTCATGTGGTGCTCCGCATTATTTGCTGTTGACACAACACTCAGCAATATTCCAGCTATATGACAGCGGTCTGTAAATAATAAAGTCTGGACCAGACAATCCAGTGACTGTCATCATGAGCACCAAACGACACAATTTAGATACGCTGACATGCATCAACCACGTCAACAGCCTGACCTCCTGATCCCAATAGTCACCTCTATGACAAACATGGGTGGCTAAAGACCAATCATAACCCATCTTCAAAGATGGGGGTGGGGGCGGACAGGTGTGTGGCTTGCGGTATGGCTAGCAAAATAAGCCCAATTGCACAACTAGTAAATCCAAAAGATCCATTAAGTTCGGAATACATTAAAATATTGGTGGGTTTCTTAACTTGTTTCCAGGTGACTACACAAAATTAATTATGGTAATCAATACTCATATTTATACAAATTACACATATATGTCCCACTATATACAAAAACATGACACAATATTCCCTTATGATAACATTTCCTTACACTAAACTCGACAGCGCCATGCATAATTAATAAGTTGTCAGCTTAAAATGCTTTAATCAATCCTGGCATGTTCAAAGCCCACAGACCTATGAATATTGCATTAGTAAATTCCCTACCCTGTCTTTATGAACGACTATTCATAACATCTATGAAGAGTGGTCAATTTGACAAGTCACCGATACAAGGAACCATTTTGTTTGTCTGGCACAGTAAACCTTGGTGGACTGATTTGGGTTGGAAATAAATCACATGAAGCACCCTACCAGCTTGTGTGTCACATGTAATGATTGCTGATATCTAAGAACTGAAACACAAATACTGGAATGAAAATCTGACATTTCACGCAAAATAAAAACTACTCACAACCCTGTCCTTATGGGGTTTTTCTGCTACAGTTTGGTCAAAACTTCAACAGTGGGCAGTAGTTACAAAAACTATACATTTAAAATCCTAAGCCCTTAAAAAAAAAGCTTGTGGTTCCGATTTCCCGACTGACCCTAAATATTCCCGCTGAGCCTAACAATTTTACTCACCACATAGTAAATTAAATTTATTTTCTGACACATGAGTATGTAAAAATATTTTGCAAAAAAACCCAACCCTACCTACCTACCCTAGTTCTGAAATGTAGGAAATCGGAACCACAACATTTATTTTTTGGGGCCTAATTAGAAATCTTTTTGACATTTTTAAAAATATTAGTAAGGAAAACATTGGGGACATAAGAAGACTTCATTTTATCATTTTACTTATTTTTGCTGACCAACCCCCTCTACCCCTAAAAATCCAAATTATTTTATAGCTAATATTTTTTACATTTCAACATCTAGGATTTGCTCGAATCACAAACAGTTTTTGCATTAGCAGCAGAAGCACAATTACTTGGCAACACTGTAACAGCAACAACAACTTTGTTATCAGACTTTTGCTGCTTTGCACATGACATTCCCCAATCATTTTCCTCGAAATTCATTAAAAAACACTCACAAAGCTTAGGAAACAATCAAGCAGCAAGTTTCTGATCGATACCTCGGTGAAAACCGAGAACAACTAATGATCAATTAAGACAATGATTACAACGCTTGTCAATACGAATCAACCCCTGTAATTTCTTTGGCAATAAAGCATGGCAAATAGAAATTTGCTGATTATTTTTCCCAGATAATATACGTCAGAAATATTAATCATATTACTTCTGCAAATCCTCGAAGCTTGTTTATGAGCGGTGTGAGCCCTGTAACATATGTCATGAGCCAATAACTCCATATCGAGACTACCCTCAAAACCTATTGATCAGGAACTCAAGTAATGGTGAACTACTGCAAGCAAGGGGAATTCAGATAGCCTCTTGAAGCAAAACATTCCCAAATGATATGGCCTTGAAACTGACCCAGATAGATGTAAACAAACGAACAATAGTTGTACGACACTTACTGTTGGGTATACGAAGCCGGAGGCTCAGCTTCCTCTTGCGTTTACTCATGATGGTGACAAGATCAACACGGTCAACTCTTAAGTCAGTTCAGTGTCAGTTCAGGTGAGAGTCAGGCTTGAGAAGGTTGCGAACAAGAAGTAAAACCTCAAGTCAGTCCAAGCACTGCTCAGAGCTTGTAGTGAGTCTATTGAGAGCAGTGGGTGCTGTCAGTGAAAGGAGTCTGGCGAGCTCAGCCTGTCCAATGTTGCAACAGTGTGGACCATACACACTTCTCGCAGTTTATATTCTTACGGAAACCTGTGACCTCAGTTCATCTGTAGCTGGTCACATGATCATCTGATTTGCATAAAGAATGTCAACTTTGTGAAATGACCAATGATAAAGAGGCATGGACGTGAAGCAACAATCTTGTATGAAGTTAACTTTGGATGTTCAAGCATGGCTGGGTACAGTGACAATCAGGGCAGACAATG
This sequence comes from Haliotis rubra, assembly GCF_003918875.1. NCBI lineage: Eukaryota > Metazoa > Mollusca > Gastropoda > Lepetellida > Haliotidae > Haliotis > Haliotis rubra. The sequence goes on from NW_025767535.1 coordinate 2,019,291, forward strand.
TAAGTTACATTTTCATGGCAGATTCTCATGATCGTAATCAAAATCTATCCTTCTCAGGTCTTTTTAACTAAAGCATTTTTCAATATCTATACACTGTGTCAACAAAATTACAAACAGCTGACAATGCAAGATTTGTACTAAGGAAAGTGCTGTTCAATCTCGATCACTATTGTGCACGATCACTTTTTTCTAAACAGCTACCTATCAAACAAAACGACTGAGGTGATGCATGCATACTAGGACATTGTTTCAACATTTCTGAATAGCAACAAGATGAGGAGAACATGTGACTTGAACTTTTCCCTTGGCAAATACTAAACAACGAATAAAAATATCTGAATGGAAGTCTGATCAAAGAAGATTCAGATGGTACCCACCCAACCCCATTCTTTCCGTCACTGTTTGCAATTTTATTTTCTCCATCACTTCGATCATGTGCACCACTAACAGGTTTTCAAAATCAAGTATATTCATATTCAAGGTTGTCAACAATTTTTGTCAAAAAGCTTCAGCAATACAACCTTCCTGTGCCAGACATAGTTAGTTTGCTATTGATCTATCTTTATCCTTGTACTACTGTCCCAACAACTAATAACAGGAATTGTGAAACAACCTGCTAATCATCATCAAGCTTAACATGAAAAACACTAGACCTCAGGTTCCACAGAGGTGCCGGTCCTCCAGACAACACCAATAATTAAACATTAATCAGGACCGGTAATCCATACACCCTGGTGGTCACTGACTGAAATAATGCCGATGTGATGTCATATTTTAACTCATACACCCAGGTTATTAGTGGAATGTGCAGTATTGGTCGCCCATTTCTAAAATTTAACAGAGAAAAGAAATCAGTCAAATATTTGCAACTGAGAAAATTTTAAAAGTTGAGTTAAGCAGATCAACACGTGCAGACTCTGCGACACATCTTGGTCTAGTCAGTGGGTTAATGTAATTATCCTGTCACACTGCAACATACAACAAGGTGGGCATGGCACCTGCATGTTGTGGTTGGCATGACAACAAGCCTCCTGTAAGTGACCTTGCTGGAACCCAGCCCACCACCTCCATGAGGTAACCAGTCCACTTACTGAAGGCAACCCAGACAGAGGCAGCAAACACACCTCAGTGTTAGAAATTAGTGTTCGACCATTAATATCCTGCATTGTGGAAGTTTGGTCAGCTGGAACTTGTGTTGAAAAAAACCCCTTTCGGTTACTCCTTAAATACATAAGAAATCAGTTCTCTGCACAGGACAGAGTAAAATAATAGTTTGGAAAAGGGCAATAGTTCTGTTTTTCCTTGACAATTTTAAGTATCAAATTATGTTTTTCTTCTAAACATCAGTCAACACCTTTCTTTGACCAGACTTTCTAAGTTTGGGTCCCATAAGGAACCTTCATGATTGCATTTCAACAAATGCTATAATCAAAAAGAAAAACCATTTAAACATTCATGGAGAGAAAAACTTTCTTTCTAAATTCTCACACTAATTAATAAACATGGTACAATCTATTTACTTCCTTCATTATGAGGACTTGGTACTGTTAATCAAACTAAACACGCCAATCATTGGCAGTGCCATATATAAAGTTGAGCCCTGGATCAACACAGCACACATAAAGATCTACTTTTCCAATACTAATAGCTGTTTGGGCAGACAGTATGATCATCAAGAAGCATCAAAATGCTGGCTAGTCATTTAATTCCGCATCAGATTCATCTGCTTCAACAACACTGCTGGTCAAACCTTTTTATCAAGGCTTATATGCAGTCCACACTTCAATAAATCAATAAAGCGACTTCTATCAAGCTTGTAAAACATGTTGTCGATTGGCCTAGACAAGATGTGTTCTATATGATTTGCAGAAGATATTGCCTATCGAGCTTGCACCAAATTTACCTATGTGGTATATACAAGATATTGTCTGTATGGCCTGTGCATGTACCAGGCATAATACGAACATACTGCTCTCCTTACAACAGATCTCTTCAGGAACTAATTTAGCAGACAAGATAATTATTAATTTACAATTCTCTGTGGTCACGGTTGTCATGCCAACATGTTCTCAGTTGTTTGACACGAAACTTAAAGCAGAGTCTCGGAATGATTGAAACGGTTCAAACCCCATCTTCTCTCATCGAATGTACAATATTCTAGTGTACTAGTCCAGCTGTTTCCGCGGCAGCCTGGACTGTATACGGACCTGAACACATCAACACAGACGTATCAGACAAATGACAGACATGTAAACCACCTCATGATAAAGTGGACAAATATTCAGGTAGATGCCGACAGCTGACACATGTGACAAATGTGCCACTTAAATTAGCATCAATCAAAATAAATTTAACACAAATATTCAAAAAATTCCCAAACAGAACAAGAACCTAGTTCAACCATTGCTTCAGGTGTACACACGGTACAGCAGTACATCACATGGGTGTTAACGTTGGGTAAATAACGCAAACCAAGCCGATTTCTACATCACGATCAGCAAGAAATAACAATTTAGGACATGATTAATGAACATTTTACTGCTCATATTTCCCCTCTACGTTGATAAATAACACTTCTTATATATTTATCATTTTGTTTTCCCTGTTGATGGAACACTGCGCACCATGTACCCAATTGTATACACATCTTCCCCAGGGGTAGATACAGCTTTTTGAGAAAGGGGCATGCACAATATTGAGAAAAGGAGGGGTGCACATTTCATTTTCATCCGAGTTTCAATGGTCATTTAACAAACTTTCAGCACAAGAGAAAGAGAGAGAGAGAGAGAGAGAGAGAGAGAGAGAGAGAGAGAGAGGTGGTGGGTGGGTGGAGTGCGAGAGTCGAGTGCCCACCCCTCTGGATCCGATATGTCCCCTGTTCCCCTAGATACCCTTACTTGCAGTCTGTGTTCATGTATCAAACATACTTGACTGTGTGTATAGACCTAACACAATGTTACTGGGGCTCCGGACCAGTGGTTCATTGATGTTTCAGACAGCACAATGTCTCCATGACTTGATGCTGAAGTGTTATTCTGAGGCAAGCTCTGTAGAATGTTGTTATTCTGAGGCAAGCTCTGTGAATGTCGTTATTCTGAGGCAAGCTCTGTTGAATGTTGTTATTCTGAGGCAAGCTCTGTAGAATGTTGTTATTCTGAGGTAAGCTCTGTAGAATGTTGTTATTCTGAGGCAAGCTCTGTAGAATGTTGTTATTCAGAGGCAAGCTCTGTAGAATGTTGTTATTCTGAGGCAAGCTCTGTAGAATGTTGTTATTCCCAGGCAAGCTCTGTAGAATGTCGTTATTCTGAGGCAAGCTCTGTAGAATGTTGCTCCACACATAACTGGCCAACCTGACCGGACCATACAGACACAGCCCAACACAAATCATCAACAGTGTCTTGTACAGGAATAAATTCCAATAATGACTTCCATCCAGGCAACATCAAACACAAGAAAGGTTATGCAAGTCATGAACACAGTGTCAAGCGCACTTTTGAAGGTAGAATGATACTGTTTAGCTGAAAACCTAATTTAAACATAAATGAGGTAAATTTGCATTGTAAATGATTCATGTAAGTCCAGAAAAAAACTGTTATGCATAATTAAAGCTTTTCTGTCATAATTTGAGAATATTTAAAGCTCACATGGCTTTACTCATAATTTAAAGCTTTACTCTGTCATAATTAAAGCTTTACTCTGTCATAATAAAGCTTTACTCAGTCATAATGAAGCTTTACTTCATAATTAAAGTTTATAGTGCTAGCTTTACTGTCATATAAAGCATGCTCTGTGAAACAATGAAAGCTTTACTCTGTCATAATTAAAGCTTTACTCTGTCATAATGAAAGCTTTACTCTGTCATAATTAAAGCTTTACTCTGTCATAATGAAAGCTTTACTCTGTCATAATTAAAGCTTTACTCTGTCATAATTAAAGCTTTACTCTATCATAATTAAAGCTTTACTCTGTCATAATGAAAGCTTTACAGTTCTGTCATAATTAAAGCTTTACTCTGTCATAATTAAAGCTTTACTCTGTCATAATTGTACCAAAACATGATAGAAATTGAATATGATACGGTCTAATGATACAACTAAACCAATCAGGTATTTGCTAAACATGAATTACAAAATATAAGTAACGCCAGCTGTTCCCAGTTTCCTGACTGACTGGCTCATAAACATGCACATAGAGATGATTTCATACTTTAGATCTAACTTGATAACTTTACAGCTTTTTGTGTAGTTTTATATACAGTACAAAGATGCCCAAAATAATGTTTAGCAACTTAGCACCTCAAACTCAGCACTTTCACATGAAACAGGCATTCTCATTTTAGTACAAAATGTCTAAATGTGAGGTTAAAGCATAATTCAAAGAACTTGATATAATTTATAAACATATATACAACACCTTACTTGTGTGAAACTAAACGATAGAAGGATATTTAGATATAATGACAATGCACCCAGATTTATTCACTTACGTATAATGCCCCATAAATATGTCACACAATAGTTACAAACACTAAATACCCCACATCCAAACAAATTAAACCCGAGTGCTTCTGAGGAATGAATATTTTCACTGCTTGGCCATCCAGCTGGCTTGTACAAATCGCTCTGAGTTTATGCATATCAAAAAGAAATCACCCATTTAACTGGTTATTTCCTTCTTGCATGATCATTTTAAATGATTACAATTTTAAAATCTGACATTAGGAACAGCCGGAATAAATAGGGGAAAGCATCATATACAGAATTAGTGGCTTACGAATATTGACACAAGACATTATTTTTGAATGTTTGAGGTTTAAGATCATTTTACTGTAACTTCCATTACTCCTTAGGTAAATCCTCAGATTACTGTCATAACATGCCACTCAGAGTTACCTCCCTTGAAACATCGGCCTGATCCAAATCTTATGACAATGAAAGTATAGAATGAATTCACTCACTTCAGCAGTAAACTTCTAAAACATCTAATTTAGAACTGAATTCCTTAGCAATGATGTTAATGAGTCTTGTGCTTCTTGAACCTGTCATAAATCAATACAAACATGCTTTGTCATTTCATTAGTTCAACATCAAAACACTCCACTCCCTAATCTTAGCCACAGCCATGAAAAGAAAAGTATTTGCAACATTCCAGAAGGGCAGCTCAGAATTAGCTATAAGAAGAGATCAAGCCCACTGATCTATGTACAATTGGTATGAGTGCCAAGGAAATAATTGTTTATATTGAATAGTTGCCATGGAGACAATCTTGCATGTGCCTACAAGAATGTTTACTGATAAAAGCTGCAGAGAGCAATATAATTACCCAGCTAGATGATAGCATCCTGTAGTGTTACCCAGTCTGGACTAGACGAACCAGTGATTGACATCATGAGCAACATCCAACATTGCAGGGAAAGATGGCATGTATGAGTCTGATCATATATCCACTTAGTAGTCACTGAGTGAGTTTTCAGTTTTACGCCACCTTTAGCAATATTCCAGCACTATCACGGCAGGGGACAACAGAAATGGGCCTCACCCATTGTACCCATCTGGGGAATCGAACCCGGGTCTTTGGCATGACGAGCAAACACTTTAACCACTAGGCTAACCCACTGTCCCATATCCACTTAATAACCGCTGACTACATGCACAGGGCACTCAGACCTCTCCCAGCTTGCCACCTATTCATTTCATAAATATTAGTTAAAAGAAGTTAAGCAACACCAATTCTTTCATAATTCTACAGTTAATCTATCATGGCATGACAGGGTAAGTATGGTAATATGAAAGAATTGGGCATTCATTCACTTCTTACAGTTGTGGGGCGGTGGGGTAGCCTAGTGGTGAAAGCTTTAGCTCGTCACACCGAAGACCCGGGTTCGATTCCCCACATGGGTACAATGTGTGAAGCCCATTTCTGGTGTCCCCCGCCATGATATTGCTGGAATATTGCTAAAAAGCGGCGTAAAACCATACTCACTCACTCCTACAGTTGTATGTATAAGCTGATGCATATGGAGATAGTTAAGTGCGAGGAGTTGATATTTGAACAGAGTTTCAGTTACATATAAATCACAGTAAGTCAGCTTCCCCAAAGCTATGCATATGTTAGGCTTTTACCATTTTGGTGAAACCTATGAGAACAGCTATGTTGATGACAAACAGTGACATCATTCTGATAATATGAGACTCAAACCCATAGACATTGGTTTCTGGTATGCCTCAGAGACTTGACCCTGAAAGCTAATTCCAGCTCCTTACACCACTGAGCCCCCCTTATGTTTACAGATGACCACATGTCTCTGTCATCCATTGATTATCATTTGTTACACAACCAACTAAGGTGCTAATCATCGGTACCAGGTTTCACATTTAATGAGTGAGTGAGTGAGTTGATATTTAACGTCACATCGGCAATATTTCAGCCATATCATGACGAGAACATATTTGTCATTGAAATGTAATATGTGTATATTAGAAAAACCTGTCTTCAAAGGACAGTAAAACAACTAGAATATCACAATTACAACTAACACTACTGTGGAAAGTTAAAACTAATAGCACTATTTGGACAATACAACCACATTTAATGAGTGAGAGAGTGAGTTGATATTTAACGTCACATCGGCAATATTTCAGCCATATCGCGGCGAGAACATATTTGTCATTGAAATGTAATATGTGTATATTAGAAAACCTGTCTTCAAAGGACAGTAAAACAACTAGAATATCACAATTACAACTAACACTACTGTGGAAAGTTAAAACTAATAGCACTATTTGGACAATACAACCACATTTAATGAGTGAGAGAGTGAGTTGATATTTAACGTCACATCGGCAATATTTCAGCCATATCATGACGAGAACATATTTGTCATTGAAATGTAATATGTGTATATTAGAAAAACCTGTCTTCAAAGGACAGTAAAACAACTAGAATATCACAATTACAACTAACACTACTGTGGAAAGTTAAAACTAATAGCACTATTTGGACAATACAACCACATTTAATGAGGGAGGGCGGGACACTACAATATTACCTCTAACATTAATAGCCTTCGTGATTATTCTTACAGCTTGAAATCAATATACAATATGTATTTATTATTATTATTATTATAGGATATTTATATAGCGCACATATCCACGCACTAGTGCATGCTCAAGGCGCTGGTATTTTTCCCTCGATCATTGGATGTCAATCTCAACGGCACATCGCATTATCAATCTTTATCCGTATATGTATCCGGGTCAAAACCTAATCATCTTTAGTAGTAAAATCGAAAATAAATTATTATTTTGTTAAAAATTGGGAATTCTTTTCAAGTTCTTGTTTTCTAAAATTCAGACGCTTCATGAATGATCTGCAGGGACCAATGCTCATTAAGTCAATTGTCTGGTCAAGACTTGATTATTTACAGCCCGCTGCAATATCACTAGAATACTGCTGTATTAGACAACAAACAAACAAACAAACAAATCTACCTTGACCACAACCATCAGAATACATGTGCTATTAAAGAAGGATGGCTACCATTATACCAATCCTCTACCCCTTGCTGTAAACAGTATCTTCCGAAACACTAATCAAAGTGAATTCCTGACCTAAGACTAAAGTGTTATAACCAGAAACTCATATTTAGCTAAGCAACAATAAGTACAGGACACATTCACTGTGCAAGTTCACAAAAACAGAAGTAATGTCTAAAATTGGGTTGGGTCCTCAGAGGTGAGGTGAGGTGAAAGTGGGTTTAACGTCGTGCTTGAGAATATTTCGCTCATATGACGACGTGCATGCGTGTGTATGTGCGGCTGCTTGTACTAGCCCAGACTGAAGCTGGTTTAATAGTGCTAGCCCACTGAGATACCATGCCGCAATGAAGCATGAATATCCCACTCAGACACATTATACTGACTCCGAGCCGACCAGTCCTTGTTGTACCCATTAATGCCGAGCGCCAGGCAGGGACCAACAAGTACCATATTTTAACGTCTTTTGGTATGACGCGGTCGGGGATCGAACCCCCGGGCTGACGCTCTAACCACTACACCACGGAGGCGGTCTTGGGTCCTCAGACATACTTCCCTACTGTTTGGGACCTCTCTTCATCATGAAGGTTACAAAAGGCCCTTGACATTCATGTTTCACACAGAACACACACATCTCCATATTGAAATATTTTAAGCATCAATACTCACATGCTTTCAGATATTCCATTGCATCAACGTTAGTAATTCACCAACACAAGATAAAGATGCTGAACAAACTGAACTCTTTTTGTGAAGAGGTTCTGGATTTTTCTCATCAGTGGCAAAGTCAGAATGGCCCTGTGAAGAAATTGGCCAGTTGGCAGTGCATACTACCTACATATCTCCTCAGGATGCCGTCTGCTACACATCCTGGTAACTGCAGCCTCAAGCACACCTTAACAACTTGACTCATCAGATCACGAGCAAACAACAACAAACCAATTTCACACTGGTTGATCTGCTTTTCTAATCTTAAGGCAGATGGTGTTTTCATTATCAAACATTCTGAACATTCTCTGAGATTTCTGGTTCCTCAGGGGTGAACTGAACAGGCTGGTCTGGGTTTGAAATGTCATATCTTGGGAATACATGTTTTTCGGTAAACAATTTTTTTTATACAAGTATGTTTCTCCACAGGTATATCATAAAATACAAAATAATATAAACATAAAATAGACATATCTCGAAAGCCATAACTCAGTTTTCATTCATTAAAAATTTATCAAATATATAATATGTACTTCTGAAACTCAAAAACTTTCGGAATTTCATTATATCAACTCCAAAATTATCCATTGCAAGAATTTTCTGTAACACGTATCAGTAAGATATAGAAAAACTTTGGGGTAACAACTTCTTTATTTCGTTAGTGCGACATTTCGATGCAGATTCTTGACAACGGTACAAGAATCTGCATCAAAAAGTTGCACCCACAAAAGAAAGAAGTTGTTATCCTTAAAGTTTTTCTATATTGTACTTCCCAACTTCTAAAATGCCAGAAACATATCAGTAAGGCAATACAATGGAGTGTGACTTAATGTCATTCTGACCCGGCAGCATTGAATGATGCTCATAGCATCAGTCACTGGTTTGTCTCATCCAGACTCAAACATTTACAGGCTGCTATCAATTCATTTGCCTGGAACTTTTCTCGGTGCAATAACAACAAACAGAATACTTATAAGGTATCATAGTCCCAAGAACTGCTATAACATGAAAGTCAAGTAACTTGTTTGAGTGGCATTTTAGAAGTTGAGATGTACAATGTAGAACAAATTTTTATGGATAACAACTTCTTTATTTCGTTGGTGCGACGTTTCGATACAGCAGGACAATAGTACAAATATCTGTATCGAAACGTCGCACTCACGAAATAAAGAAGTTGTTATCCATAAAAATTTGTTCTACAATGAAAGTCAAGGTTTTAACAAAACACAGATCTAAGTCTTGTATATATAATCTGCCAATTCTGTATCTCACACACTGTGGTTATCATATGAATGATATTACTATCTTTGCACTGGTTTTCTTTTATCCTCCAAACAATACAAATTACTGACAACTTATGACCATCAATCTACAATAAATTCAAGAGTCAAAATGCCATGATTCATTCATAATTTGCAATCTCAATGTTTATTTTTTATCAATATGACTTAAGCAGCAGACGCCATGATATCATATCCATCAGTTTTAATTGACAAGACATGTATACAATATCACTACTTTCAGGGAAAAAATAGCTCATCTTCTTAAGATTTTCACTTGTCCTAGAACTTACAGACAAGTGTTCCCTGATTGCACCACACTGAATATTTCCACGGGCTTCCTTTCTTAGCTAATGGGCAACAACTGACATAAAGACAACAGATGATTCTTAAACATCATGATGACAGACAAAACTAAAGTTACATGTGATTGTTATCAAACAGTTATCTCTGTGAGCAAGTTATCACATGATATGATCAACATCTGAATATATATCATTGTGCACTAGCAGGGATTGAAAAAATCTGCTCTCTGAAACTGATAAGGTTCAGAAGGTCAAGTGACATTTCCTACCAGCCATACCCGTAGGTGGATGACAACTTTGTTACAGATCATTTTGGTCTACTGAAAACATATACGAGTTCTCATTCTGACCAGTAAGTTTCATCATGGAGGTGTTGGAATGTAGTTGGTACTCACATAAACAAGAAACGTTCTGCTATGGGCACTTCCAGCCGTGTGTACAACCATGAACCTTAAGCAACCTGTCAGTGGCGATCAATGTTCATATGTGTTCACTCATGTGAGAAGATTAGTTGGATATGAAGGTCAGCTAGCACAGGGCCGAATCAAAGGCTAAGAATATAATACAAGACACAAAGCAGAGTGTTGAACCTATGCACTAAACGCAAGGCTTCCATGTCTTGGAACCCTAACCTTTACAAGATAAAAAATTAGGGTGTCCCGAGAATAAAACCTGAAGGATCCCAAAACCTTGAACACAGTAGCAAAGCAGAGTATTGAAACTATGAACTAAAGGAAAATCTTCCATGTCTTGGAAGCCTAACCTAATAAGATGAAAAATTAGGGTGTCCCAAGAATATAACCTAAGGATCTCAGAACCTTGCCCACCTTAGCTCAGCACCATGACTGTTGAATGAAGGTATTTAATGACACCCAGACAAATCTAGATAATACCCATGCAGGTTCAGCAAGCTCTATTAGCATTACACAGTAGAGTAGTCTATTGTCCTGTATCCACGACTGTCTAGATACAAATACTTCAGAAAAGACTTCTTCATACATATATTATGTTCCTTATTCTATATGTGATATTTCTGTAAAATACTGTGGCAACATGGAAATTTAAGGGTAATTGTAAAAGAAATTCATGCCTTTCAAATCTTGTCAAATTGATATCATACGGAAATTGTTATATAAACCACAAAAGAAAAACATTCTACCTTTTTGTGTAGAAGTCATGTGCAAACAGCTGGAGACTGAAAGTCATAATTTTGATTGCAAAATTAGAAACTGCATAATCATGTTCATGCATTATTATAGTTTACTCTCAAATAAACCAGTAAATAATCATATTTTTGATAGCTATTGTGATACAATATGCTCTTGTGAGCACAGACAATGTCACATCATGTGTGTAGAATTTCATATTTGATCAGTGATCCATATCACATATGCTTATATTTCCTAATTGTTAAAATATGTTCAATTTATATGGTTCCCAGCCATTACATAATCCCATAAATTAATAATCATTGACAATTTCACCACATACGAACAACTGACAAATAAACTAATAATAAGACATCAAGAATCAGAAACAGAAAATGATGAAAGTAGCGACAGATAGACAGTTGAGTTGAAGCATGCATGCATGTCAGATTTCTACAGATATATTTGGTAACTAATTAATTATACATTTATGGAAGATATTACATAGACACAGTACAACAGATTGAACAGCATGCAGAACTGGTTAGGAAAGCTGTTAGTCAGAAGCAGAGAGACGTGTTACATTTTTAATCAATCAATTAATTTTCATTCAAGGTGTGCCTAAACAGCAGCAGCAGCAGCAGCCTTATCCCAATGGAGAGAAGCAAGAGAGGACTTTCAGCCACATTCAACAGCAATGACAGGCACTTCAACTCAAGAATCTACCTGAAGACGACACAGGGGAATCCATGTCTAAATCACCACCAGTGCTCATGGGTTTTTGGGAGGATTTTTTAGCCCCCAGGACTCAGTTTGGATGGAAAGTACTAGGGCAAAAATTATCTACCTCACTGTCAACAGAGACACTTCCTCAAGGTTGCTACCACAATGCATCATACTTCCTCTATATTTACATAAATTAATATTCATGAGGCTAAACCATTTTTTGATAGGGGTGCATTTTGTAAGGGTTGCTCAATTCTCAGCAAATGAGATGATTCATTCTGCAGGTTTGACCAGGGAATGTATTCACACACATAAACAGGAATAGATGTTGCATACAGACAATCAAAGGCCTAAATATATCTGATGATAACAATAACAAACATCCCTAAAACCCTCCCCATAAAATGGTTTGTTCCATACTGGAGCTATAAATAGCAGTGACAACACAGCCATGTGATTACCATATCAGACAGGCTGAGGAGAAACAGTAATGACATGTAGTTTCATAGCAGTGGCTGGCTAGCTTGCAGGCCATTTAGACATGGGCAATGTACATATTGATTGCAGCCCTATCTACAGTGCAACTGATGCACAGCTTGACACGTTTTTATAACATGCATAATGTACTCAGATTACTGAGAACGGTGCAGGAATCTATACTGAAATGTCAACTAATGCAATAACCCAGATGTTCTTATCCATTAAGTTGTCTGTTTTCTTATCGACTCCTAAACTGAGAATGCCAATCAAACAGTCAACAGTGTTGTCTGCTGCAAAGTGCTGTGTAAAAACAACATGTATTGTGGCTCTATTTCTTGTAAGAAATAATAAATTTGTAAATGCCCTAATGATTTTTGGTTTGTTGTTTAATGCCCCACTCAGCAATGTTCCCGACATATGGTGACTGTCTTTAAAGCCACTCAGCAACCATGGCTTCCACAAAACTGTATAGTATATATGTATAAATATGTCAACATGATATTAAAATTATTGGTCGGATGTTTTTGCAAATCAACAGGTGACTTCAATATTGTTTTTGTTTTGTCAGTTGTTCAATCTGGCAATATTCCACCAGTATGACGTAAACAATGCCATTGATACGTAAACAACTGAATCTGTAACTGACATCATGAGCATCTATCCATGCAACTGGGATACAATGACATGAATAAAAAAACAAAATCAGCAAGACTGACCACCTGTACACTAAGCATGAGTTGTGTCTTCACAGACATTTTCATCCTTGTCTAAAACTGGCTTGCATTAAGTAGGCTTTCCTAAACCAAACTTGCCCTAAACAGGCATCCATATAACAGACTTGCCCTAAACAGGCATCCGTATAACAGACTTGCCTTAAACAGGCATCCGTGTAACAGACTTGCCTTAAACAGGCATCCGTATAACAGACTTGCCTTAAACAGTCATCCATATAACAGACTTGCCTTAAACAGGCATCCGTATAAAAGACTTGCCTTAAACAGGCATCCGTATAACAGACTTGCCTTAAACAGGCTTACTTAACAGACTTGCCTTAAACAGGCTTACTTAACAGACTTGCCTTAAACAGGTATCCGTATAACAGACTTGCCTTAAACAGGCTTACTTAACAGACTTGCCTTAAACAGGCATCCGTATAGCAGACTTGCCTTAAACAGGCATCCGTATAGCAGGCTTGCCTTTAAACAGGCATCGGTATAACAGACTTGCCTTAAACAGGCATCGGTATAACAGATTTTGCAGGCATCCATTATAACAGACTTGCCTTAAACAGGCTTACTTAACAGACAGATTTGCCTTCCAAACAGACATCCATATAAACAGGCAGATTTTGCCTTTAAACAGACATCCATATAACAGACTTGCCTTAAACAGACATCCATATAACAGACTTGCCCTAAACAGGCATCCGTATAACAGACTTGCCTTAAACAGGCATCCGTATAACAGACTTGCCTTAAACAGGCATCCGTATAACCGACTTGCCCTAAACAGGCATCCGTATAACCGACTTGCCTTAAACAGGCATCCGTATAACAGACTTGCCTTAAACAGGCATCCGTATAACAGACTTGCCTTAAACAGACATCTGTATAACAGACTTGCCTTAAACAGGCATCTGTATAACAGACTTGCCTTAAACAGGCATCCGTATAACAGACTTGCCTTAAACAGACATCCGTATAACAGACTTGCTTTAAACAGGCATCCGTATAACAGACTTGCCCTAAACAGGCATCCGTATAACAGACTTGCCTTAAACAGGCATCCGTATAACAGACTTGCCTTAAACAGGCATCCGTATAACAGACTTGCCTTAAACAGGCATCCGTATAACAGACTTGCCCTAAACAGGCATCCATATAACAGACTTGCCTTAAACAGGCTTACTTAATAGACATGCCTTAAACAGGCATCCATATAACAGACTTGCCTTAAACAGGCTTACTTAATAGACTTGCCTTTAAACAGGCATCCGTATAACAGACTTGCCTTAAACAGACATCGCTATATCAGACTTGCCTTAAACAGGCTTACTTTACAGACTTGCCTTAAACAGGCATCTTTATAACAGACTTGCCTGAAACAGACATCCGTGTACCAGACTTGCCCTAAACAGGCATCCGTATAACAGGCTTGCCTTAAACAGGCATCCATATAACAGACTTGCCTTAAACAGGCATCCATATAACAGACTTGCCTTAAACAGGCATCCATATAACAGACTTGCCTTAAACAGGCATCCGTATAACAGACTTGCCTTAAACAGGCTTACTTAACAGACTTGCCTTAAACAGGCATCCATATAACAGACTTGCCTTAAACAGGCATCCGTATAACAGACTTGCCCTAAACAGGCATCCGTATAACAGACTTGCCTTAAACAGGCTTACATAACAGACTTGCCTTAAACAGGCATACTTAAACAGACTTGCCTTAAACAGGCATCCATATAACAGACTTGCCTTAAACAGGCATCCGTATAACAGGCTTGCTATAACAAACACTCTATTAATACTCAACAAATGGTGATGGAGATGAAACAAGAGGAAACACATTCTACTTACACTTCCCGTCTCTTAGTGATGATGGACTGCTTGGAGGACTGAAACTTTTCTGGAAATAAACAGGCAGAAATTTAAAAATATGAAAGTATAATGACCGGTTTGTGATATTTAGTGAAAAAAGAGTGGATGAAATTCATAGGGATATAGTAAATAAACTTATATAAAATACAATTTGAGCCTAATGTTCAATGGTTCTCTGTGTGAAGTTCTGATGACATGTCTCTTTGAGGTTGCATCAGGCGAAGACTGAGTGAAAACTGTCCACCTGATCTAAATGAAAGACATGAGAGTTCTCGAGTAAATCAGATCTCCGCAAAACATCAAACATACAAATCTGGCTTCATTTCTTCATCCTATTGATTCTAAAAGTTTGATTTGTATAAAACACCTCAATACATCACAAATATCTACTTGCTGGTACAACCTTGGGTGAATATTGCCATGGGACTCAAAAATGATTGGATTTTATAGAATAACAACATAAAATCTGTCCTTAACTACCTACAATCTTGATTAGGTCAATATCAAGACAGAAATCTTATATGCTTGATTGAATGTTTTCTTGTATCAGAGTAACAGATCTGATTTGATTGAAATTGCTGTCAAAATGCAGTGAGACTGAATGTTATCTGAGCGTCACCAAGTGTCAGCCACACAATTCCCACTGAAGTCGGCTCCACTGCAAGGTAGAGGCGTAAGGCATAACAGTGAAATATATAGCTATTGCAGATGCTTAAAGAAGACTGACTGACTGACTGAGTTTAGTTTTACGCCGCTTTTAGCAATATTCCAGCAATATCACGTCGGGGGACACCAGAAATGGGCTTCACACATTGTGCCCATGTGGGGAATCGAACCTGGGTCTTCGGCATGACGAGCCAACGCTTTAACCATTAGGCTACCCCACCGCCCCCCTTAAAGAAGAAGGAGAGAGGGAGTGATTGGATTAAATGCAGCTTTGACCACTCAACAGCTATATGACAGCCTGTACATACAGTCTGGACCAGATAATCCAGTGACAATGGAAGGAATGATCCGTATCATCAAAGCATAATAACAGGTAAGACTTCCGCCCATATCCCCCTAAATTTTAATGATGAGGAAAAAAAAGTTTTATATATATTCAGGTAATATTCAGGAAATTTAAGGGGTGGGTGGGGGGTGAGCCATATTCCAGCCATGTCACAGAGATATACAACAGGGACAGGTTCAACACATTCTACCCATGGGGAATTGAACCATGACAGAGGTGTGGTAAGCAAAGACTCCATCCACTGGGCTTCATCACCACCCGTTATCAAGAAGAACGTGACATTTCCCTCTTGACATCATTACCCCTTGGGGTGGCCTAATGGTTAAAGTGTTTGCTCGTCATGTTGAAGACGCAGGTTCGATTCCCCACATGGATACAATGTGCGAAGGCCATTTCTGATGTGACCCTCCGTGATATTGCTGGAATAATTGCTAAATGGCGTAAAACCTTACACTATCACTCACTCATTACCCCTAAACGAGAACACAACGCTTCCCAACATTACCTTCAGAATCTTCCTCCAGATATTGTACTTAAGTTTGTTCTCATTGCCATGAGGATACCACGTTCCTTGGGAACTAGCAGGTCTCATCCTGGACATTGCACGTCAACAGTTAACTCCAACAAATGTCAACTCACTTGTAGCAAAATACAAACCACAGAAAGCTAAATTCCACAAAACTGATAGACAGGATCTTGTGTCAAGCACCAAAACACATCACATATAAATCTTCCATATTGAGTGTCCAAATCGTTGTACTACAGTCAAAGGCAGCATGTAAGTATTGTACTTCAGACAATGGAAGTATCCCAGTATTGAACTACAGACAACAGCAGTATCCCAGTATTGAACTCCATGCCATAGCAGTATCCATGTTGTATTCCAGGCAACTGAGGTATCTCAGTATTGAACTACAGAAGAGATATTCAAGTATTGTTCTCCAGGAAACAGCAGTATCCAAGTATTGTTTACACTATGAACAACATCAGCTCGATCTGGTTACTGCTGAGTGCGAGGCAACATATATCTCCTACAGCGGATATGACAATTCAAATGCATGTCAGACACTCCTAGTGGTTCAAAATGTCATCAGATCTAACTTGTCACATCCGGACCTGCATACCAACAATCAACAACAGGTTCCCCAGCGCTATAAACAACAGGTTCCCCCTCACTATTAACAACAGGTTCCCCCTCACAATAAACAACAGGTTCCCCCTCACAATAAACAACAGGTTCCCCTCGCTATAACACACCACAGCTACACATCAACATGTCTCCCAAACAATAACTGAAGATTAAATGACCATAGGCTTCCTCTGTTTTCAATAATGTATTTCCCTCTGCAGTCAATTTCCATGCTGTTGCTGAATAACGACAGCAGGTGTGGTGACATAACTGTCTCACAGTTGGTTGGGCAGCTGCAGGTTGACCTCTGATCAGCATCATCCACAATTAATCCTCCCTAGACTTGCACAAGTCTCCAGAGAAACAAATATTAGGTTAAATCATAATTCCCAGATTTGTAAACAACAAGAACAATGTGTCCCTTTATAACTCCAGCATCCTTATCTAGACTTACTGATCATATGGATGGGATTGCTCTGCACTCATGGACTTATCAGTGAATATAGACTTGGAGCAAGGCTAGTTATCTCCCAGCTGCTGCAGACTTTCATACCACAGGTGCTCTATAGAACATGATTCATTAAAGCAGAGCAGGTTTTTGTGAGATCAATATTGATTTAAGTTGCTGAAATTAATTCCATTTGCATTTTGATTAATCTTGATGACACACCAGTGACAGTATATCCAAGTATTGACTTGCTTTGTAACCAAGTTATTGTTAAACTTATATTTTCCATTAGTGGCAAACATTTAGATAATGAAATCCAACATGTCTGCACTTTTCAAGGACACTTTCGAACTTTCAAGGGCTGCTTCTCTCTGCAACAAACACTCTTGGAAATAGAAAAACTATGAAAAATTCCAAATTCTTCCTCAGTTCTGATAAACACATAAACACTGAGGTGAACAGTTGGATGGCAGCCATCTTCTCCTACTTTAAACAAATACACAGAGAGGTCTGTTTCTGCAAGCGCTGGAAGATCTAAGATTAGAATCAGTCCTAATGAACCATGTTTGTCGTTACATGCATGTATCATATCTCAAATGCGTATAGTCGTAGATAGTCTGTCATACAGACCCTGAAGCAAAAATATCCAAGTAAGCCCACACAAGTCTAGAAATATGGCAAGTCGAGATTTCCACAGCTTCAATTTCTGAAAATGAAGAAAGTCTCAGGGCTCCTTTTCATTATAATTTATTTTTTTTACTATGAACTTTTTTTTCCTGTAAAATATGTTCACTTCAGAGACTAGTTGTTAGTCTAGGTAGAAGACTGATGCTCTCAATGTCAATTACTTGACTCTCTGGTCCAGACAACTGTTTTCAGACTGCCCTCATATATTTGTACATCATACAGTATTTCGACAGTGTGAACATGTTATTAAAACATCTTAAAATCTTTGCAATGATACTCTTTCTACACTTGTTCACAGGACCATTGGTCCTATGCTGCATAAACACATTTGTTTGAAAATACCTAGGTGATTTATTTTCACACCAGCATTTTTAATCATTATTAAAAAATTAAATGTATTACATTTTTGTTTGTCAGTTAATTGTGCTCAGTATTGCAGCTATATAAAAGCAGCCTATGAATAATCAAATCTGGGTCAGACAAACCAGTGATTGGTGTTATAAGAAACAATGTATGGTGATATGCCATTGAACTGGACCACTCAATTTATCAAGTTGGCCTTGTGTGCTCAACATGTGCTGCACGGGATCCACTCCTTCCTGTGTGTCCAGTGTGTGTGTGTGTGCGTGTGTTTGCACACACCCCACACACACACCCATCCTGAAAGTTTATTAAATGCCCCATGAAAATAGGTGAAAATGAAGTGTGCAACCTCCCCCCTACCTTTTCAAAAAGCTGTATCCGCCCCTGTCCTTGCATCATGAGAAACATGGAGTGAGTCAGTTTTGTTTTACGCTGCAATCAGCAATATTCCAGCTTAATGGCGGTGGTCTGTTAATAATCGAGCCTGCACCAGACAATCCAGTGATCAACATCATGAGCATCGATCTACACAACTGAGATACAATGACATGTGTCAACCAAGTCAGCAAGCCTGACCACCCAATCCCGTTATAGTCGCCTCTGACAACAAGCATGGGTCACTGAAGATCAATTTGACCCGGATCTTCATGGGTGGAGAGACGATAAGCAATAAAAAGATTGCTTAATATGGTAGTCATCAAACTTTCATCTCCCAGAAGAAGATACACAAGTAAACTAGTGACTGAAGACATGAGCAACTGTTGACATCAGGAAACACTGACACACTGACTCAGTCCACCCACAGAGTCGGACTACTAAACCCCACCTTAGAGAGTGAGAGAGTGGGTTGGGTTTTACGCCGCTTTTAGCAATATTCCAGCAATATCACGGCGGGAGACACCAGAAGTAGGTTTCATACATTGTACCTTTGAGGGGAATCGAACCCATGTCTTCGGCGTTAGGAGCGAACGCTTTAACCATTAGGCTAAACACACACCCTCCCTCCTCCTCCGATACTCCGACCCCCGACCACCTTAGTTCACAATAACACGTTTTGTGTTTTGTTTACACAGCAGTCTGCAATATTATAGCTAAATGACGGCAATCGGTAAATAAGTGAGTGAGTTAAGTTTTACGCCTCACTCAGCAATATTCCAGCTACAGGGCGGCGGTCTGTAAAGAAGCGAGTCTGGACCAGACAATCCAGCTAGACTAAGATTCTCAGACTATTTGCTTAATACAAAAGCCTTTTATTCATGAATCAGAGGTTTTTGGTAAGCCATTGGGACAAAACTGTGGCTTGGAAGACCTGGACACTCATATCCAACTGTGTAAGTAACCGATATGAAGCATAACATGAAACAGTAAAAATGTCAAACTGTGGTACAGCTTCAAGTGAGTGAGTGAGTTTAGTTTTACGCCTCACTCAGCAATATTCCAGCGATATGGCGGCGGTCTGTAAAAAATTGAGTCTGGACCAGACAATCCAGTTATTACAGCATGAGCATCGATCTGTGCAACTGGGATATGATGATATGTGTAAACCAAGTCAGCGAGCATGACCACCCGATCCCATTAGTCTCTTCTCCAGCAAGCCATGCTGGCTGTAACAGGTGGTCAGGCTCACTGGATTATCTGGTCCAGACTCACTTATTGACAGGCAACCATCATACAGCTGGAATATCGCTGAGTGCAGTGTTTATCAAACAAGACCCCAGAGAGCCAGTAAGAAGAAAATTGACAGAGAAATAATTATTTCAGAGTAATCAAGATGAGATGGGACCACATATAAAAAGTAAAATCCACATACATGCACTTAACTCACAATTTTATCGAAACCGTCACAACAATAAAATACACAAGGTCACGAGATGAGACATTCAGTTACCAGCCATGTTGCGTCATCTGTTGGAAGACCCAATATGCACTACCCTGTGGAAACATCTGATCAGGCAGGAAGCTATTGATCAGAGCTTGCAATTTCCATATGTTCTCACTGTGAGAGTCTTGGAAGAGTTGTCTCCCTTTGACTGCATGTTTTGCGGTTACAAAGGTCTATGAATATTGCATGAATGCAATACGCTCCACTTTAACACAAATAAATTATAAAACTAAAATGTTTCTTCTCTGTTTCTGCAATATACAGTGAATTTCTGTCTATCTACATGTTTTCAATTACATTTTCTGGACTTATATTTACTGTGCATTATCACCTGTTACAGTAAATGGGTGATTACGGTTTACATTGCTTTTAGCAATATTCCAGCAATATCACGGTGGGGGACACCAGAAATGGGCTTCACACATTGTACCCATGTGGGGAATCGAACCCTGGTCTTCGGCATGACAAACGAATGCTTTAACCACTAGGCTACCCCACCGCCCCATCACCTGTTACTCTTGTGAGCATCTCCATTAGTAATTGTCCAGTAGGTAGGGTTTCCAGTGGTAACATGGTAATAGAGGTGTCACAGACGGCATACATTCAACCTCATACAGCAGCAGCAGGATATTTCAGTCTCTTTCTCTGGGGGGTGACAACCATGTGGCAGAAATCATAGATGTGGCAGAAATCATAGATGTGAAGATACAGGGCAGCAGGGCTCTGTAGTGCACCCCTGAGGGGACTTGGACAAAGAATTGGTCACGTCTACATCACTGATAGCTTTTACCAGTTTATTAACAACTAATAATGAATCCACCCTACGTAATCTAGCTCTCTATGTTAAATATGCATTTATTCGTCGTAACGAGCATATATAATTAATCATGTCCTAATGTATATCCCTACAACATGTATTACAACTCTTGTAACTCTCTTGTATAAGGGCTGGTGGCCTAAAATACAATAAATGATTGTCTTGTCCTGTCTACAGAGTGAGTGAGTGAGTGAGTGAGTGAGTGAGTGAGTGAGTGAGTGAGTGAGTGAGTGAGTGAGTGAGTGAGTGAGTGAGTGAGTGAGTGAGTGAGTGAGTGAGTGAGTGAGTGAGTCTACTTGCCCAAAAATGTATTTGAGCGAAGTTTTCAGAATGTGGTGTTATGCTTCTTTTAACAATATTCCAGCAATATCATGGCAGGGGACACCAGAAATGGGCTTCACACATTGTACCCATGTGATGAATCGAACCTGGGTCTTCAGTTCGACAAGAAAACAATCTAACCACTGTGCTATCCCCCAACTATACCCATCCACTCACTCACTCCAGATCTAGACATTTTAAACACTCTCCTACAGGAGTGAATGGTTCTGTGACAGCCTGACGTAAATGTCACCAGTGTGGTCATGTATCTATTAGCGAGGTGTGTGTAAATGCCACAGTCATTGATCACATGACAAGCTCTGTTTGCCTGCCGATTACAGGACCTGCACAGGTCAACACACGGACAAAAATAGCAGCTTGAGCAAATGGGCAAAATAGGACATCTGAGTCTCTTTACAGGTACTTCTGTGTCTCAGCTATATACCTTCCTGAAGGGGGCAGTGTGGTAGCCTAGTGATTAAAGCTATCGCTCGTCACTCCGAATACCGGGTTCGATTCCCCACATGGGTACAATGTGTGAAGCCCATTTCTGGTGTTGATATTGCTGAAATATTGCTAAAAGCGGCATAAAACTAAACTTACTCACTCACTCACAATCATGAAGACACCATGTTGAGTGAGTGAGTGAATATGGTTTGGGGATATCTTTTACATTATTCGTGCCAGAAGGCGATACGGACAATAGGCTTGACCTATTCTGCCAGAGAATCCCAGTGGGGTGACAAGCATACAAGCATGGTACGTCTTTCAAGCTACTCCACCCTAGCATCTTCATCAGGTCATGGAGGTAACTGGACCTATGCAGCCCTAGCATCTCCATCAGGTCATGGAGGTAACTGGACCTATGCAGCCCTAGCATCTCCATCAGGTCATGGAGGTAACTGGACCTATGCAGCCCTAGCATCTCCATCAGGTCATGGAGGTAACTGGACCTATGCAGCCCTAGCATCTCCATCAGGTCATGGAGGTAACTGGACCTATGCAGCCCCAGAATCTTCATCAGATGACAACCTACTCTTCCCTGGGTGACAGACACATGAAGTTCTGAGTTAGAATTAGTCTTCAGTTACCCATTCTTATCATCAGAGGTGACTAACGGGATCGGGTGGTCATGCTCGCTGACTTGGTTGACACATGTCATCATATCCCAATTGTATAGATTGATGCTCACATTGTTGATCACTGGATTGTCTGGTCCAGTCTCGATTATTTACAGACCGCCGCCATATAGCTGGAATACTGCTGAGTGAGAAGTAATCCAACCAACCAACCAATCCCTGGATGACCTGAATGTTGTAACCTCCTAAGCCCTAGAAGCTCCATGTTATGGCCTGAGTGCACAACCTCCAAGAATGTTGTTTATTTACTCAGCACTCCCCCACCAATATCCCAAGTGATTAAATTTAGCTGCACTTTAGGGAAGAACAAATAAACAAAAGGTGGTAAATATTTGTGTCATGCTGTTTACAGGTCTTGTACCTTGACTCAAGCCATGTGTTAATCCCGCCTTCAACCGCCATGTCAACATGGCAACCCTCTCGTCCAGAGAGGTGACCTCACAGTCAACAACACCAGCCAGTATCACCAGGCTCACCGTGAAATTCATCAAAAGAGTTAATTATTGATGTATTTTCACACACTTTCATCCCACACACCTCTATGTTCCAGTCCCATAATCAATGGCACTATGTGCTAGGCCATTATCTCAATCAAAGCGTATGACGTTCTTCCCATAATGTCCGTACTTTTCAAATATTTACCTGCATAATCCTGTTAAGAATGCTGTCATGTCATTGCATCAGTGATGGAGTTCCCGTATTAATTACAAAACTGGTGATAAGGAATTCTATTAACTCATGCACTCATAAATATGGCCAGAAAAGCTCATATAGAAAAATCCTGATAATGCTGGGGAGTATTTCGCAATATGGTCAGGTGAGGGAAACAGGAAAATATTTCTGCCTTCAGAGTGAAAAACATGAGCTTGACACATTGTACCCAAGTAGGGAATGGAACCTGGGTCTTGGAGATGGCAAGTCAATGATTTAACCTACTGGCAACTTAGCAACTTAACAACCTAACAACCTGAAGATAGGAAGCAGTACTCTCTAAAAATGGCACAAAATAGTTCCATGCAACGTTTTCACTGAAACACATGTGCCGTAAAGATGGAAGGATTACCTTCCAGCTCTGTTTTTAAATAACTGATAAGCCAAAACTGGGTAAACACAAATGGCTCCCTGAATATAAGCTGTTGGAGGTATACTGTCCAAGTTGGTATCTGTCTCACTCACTCACAGACACACGCATGTATGCATGCACACACACACAAGCAGACAGACAGACAGACAGACAGGCAGGCAGGCAGGCAGGCAGGCAGACAGACAGACAGGCAGGCAGGCAGGCAGGCAGGCAGGCAGGCAGGCAGGCAGGCAGACAGACAGACAGACAGACACATAACCAGATGGGTTGCAGTCAGCAGAGCGACAGGTAACTTTTTGGGTCATTGAGTTATGTACTCGCTTGTGTTCACTTCAATTGGGTATCCTAATTTTCCTTTGAGTAACCAAATAAATTGTACCCACCTCACTTAAACTCAGTTGGGTATTTTGTCATTTTCCATTAATTGTAAAAATAGTATAAAGTTTAAATGTTATTTATATTTGATCTGTAACATGAGAAACAATAAGACTGACTGACTGAGTTTGGTTTTACGCTGCTTTTAGCAATATTCCAGCAACATCACGGCAGGGGACACCAGAAAAGGGCTTCACACATTGTACCCATGTGGGGATTCGAGCCCGGGTCTTCGGCATGACAAGCCGAAGACCTAAACCACTAGGCTACCCCACCGCCCCCAGAAACAATAAGAAAGACTGCAAGTTGCCTTGTTCATGTGCTGAAATAGAACCTCTCAATATACCTCAGTTAGTTTATCTATGCATCTGTTTGCAAGCTAAGATTTGACATTTTTGTGTGTACGCATGTAAGATCTAATATATTGAGTATTTACAAAAATTCAAACATACTTGTACGCAATACACTTAATAAGAATTGAGTTTTCACACATTTTTCTTGCGTAATTTACGCAGATACACAGCTTATCTGTACCTCTGAGCCAGTATGTTTTCTGCACATCAGATATTCTCTATCATATTAAATATCAACAATTGAGGCTGACCCAGTGGTTGACAGCATGAGCAACTGTCCACACCAGAGGGTCATGGTGACACAAAATCACTCATGTTACACAACATACCCTCCCCATTCTGACGCTTCATCTCAACAACACAGCAATACCTATTAGAATACAGGTTAGGACAGACAGAACACAGTAATTGATTTAAGTAACTATATTTTGAAACTATATTTAAATCATTATTATGTTCATGCAATGAACAAAATATCAGAGATCTGTCATTGTTTATAAAAGCCAGTCAGTTAAGAGATGAAATGCTGAAAAATTAGTTACAAACGATTGACTTGTAAAAAATACTTATGTATAACTCTGTAAACTGTACATGGGCCTTGAATACAATATAATTCTTGTCTTGTCTACTCAGACACTTGCAATTAAACAGTACTATTTCTTTTATCATGTTTTTTTCGCACAGTATCTGGCATATTCAGCCAACAAAATTACATCAGTCATCCCCTAAACTTTTGCTCTTCAATAGACTGTCAGACCAGACCCATGAAGATCCGGGGTAGAATAAGTCTTCAGCAACCCATGCTTGCCACAAAAGGCGACTATGCTTGTCGTAAGAGGCGACAAAGGGGATCAGGTGGTCAGGCTCGCTGACTTGGTTGACACATGTCATCGGTTCCCCATTGTGCAGATCGATGCTCATGCTGTTGATCACTGGATTGTCTGGTCCAGACTCGATTATTTACAGACCGCCGCCATATAGCTGGAATATTGCTGAGTGCGGCGTAAAACTAAACTCACTCACTCAGTCAGACCAAGGAGGGTTCCTTCACTGGAGAAGTAGGAAGTCATGGGGGTGTCATGGACGTAAACAAGTGTTGTTTAGTTTTGGGTTTGATTGTTGTTGTTTAATGCCACACTCAGCAATATTACAGCTGTAAATAACCAAGGCTTGACCAGACAATCCAGTGATCAACAGCATGAGCATCGATCTACGCAATTGTCAATCAAGTCAGCGAGTCTGACCACTCGATCCCGTTAGTCACCTCTTACAACAAACATGGGTAACTGAAACGAATTCTAACCCAGATCTTCATGGGTTGGACAAAACACATTCACCACGTGGTCGTGTTAATGAGCCAATCCAGCGGTCGTTAACCTGCACAGCAGCTCAAACACACACGGCAGCAGGGTAATGTTGACTCAGTGGGCCCTACTTCGGGGATAATCTACCTGATAACGTTTTGTCCAACACGCTATAAAGTACCAGGTTGTTTTACCTTTCAGAGCTTTTGTTAACCAATATTATCATTATCTAAGACTCTCAACAATTCAAGACCGCCTCCGTGGTGTAGTGGTTAGAGCGTCCACCCGGAGAGCGGAAGGTCGTGCGTTCGATCCCCGACCGCGTCATACCAAATGACGTTAAAATATGGTACTTGTTGGTCTCTGCCTGGCGCTCGGCATTAATGGGTACAACAAGGACTGGTCGGCTCGGAGTCAGTATAATGTGTCTGAGTGGGGTATTCATGCTTCACTGCGGCATGGTATCTCAGTGGGCTAGCACTATAAAACCAGCTTCAGTCTGGGCTAGTACAAGCAGCCGCACATACACATACACACGCATGCACGTCGTCATATGAGCAAAATATTCTCAAGCACGACGTTAACCCAATTTCACCTCACTTCACCAATTCAAGGCAGATGATAACACCATGCTTGAGAAGTACAAGGCAATTATTCAAGGCAGACAATTGTTCAAGTATTTACTGTAGCTGTGTCTACTCTGAGTTTGTGAGTGAGTGAGAGTTGGGTTTTATGCTGTTTTGAAATAACTTCCATGTAAACTTGATGTTGAGGCAGTCCTAAGTTCTGACATTTCCAGAAATTTACTACTTCAGTGAAAACCAGGAGCACAAGAACAGATTTTCTGGGAAACATAATCAGGGAAAACCCATGATCATAGGATTCTGCTACAACTAAGGGGATGCAACTCTCTACAGCAAAATGTGCCTTAGACAACTGATAATAATCAAATGGGTTATCGGAAGGTATCAACAAGCATACACAGAAGATGACATCAAGCAACAATACAATGATTGGTTGACTGGATCGTTGGTTGACCTCCAAGAGATGGCCGGTTGATTGATTATGGTTCAACACCACAAAGACATGGCAAGGTACAAAATATGCTAGGAATGAATGGGGTATTTCATAACTTAACATTAAAGAATAATTTCCACATAAAATTATTTAAAAAATTCAATTCACAATGATTGTTTCAAGACCTAGCATCAGTGAGTAAGTGAGTGAGTAAGGTTTTACACAGCTTTTAGCAATATTCCAGCAATATCATGGCGGGGGGCACCAGAAATGGGCTTCACACACTGTGCCCATGTGGGCAATTGAACCCAGGTCTTTGGCGTGACAACTGAACGCATTAACCACTAGGCTACCCCACCAAACCAAGTCCTAGCACATCACAAGAAGTTTGAATCTGTCCTAACCAGCAGCCTGTATTGCCCAGATCCTACTGAGGCAGAGATCTGGATTCAGTTGTGGACATTTCTCGGAAAGCCCAGTTCTGGAACTTGGGACTCACACTTTAAAGCCTGAGATTCCTACAATAAAAGGATTTGAGTCCCGTTGACTATAAAATATATTACCCAGGAAAATGGCTGTTATAACACAAACTGTGAATGACACAAAGAATTATACGATAATTTACATACACAACTGTCCCAAACACACGCAAATTATTGTATCCTTTCTATTCTGAATTTTCATGACGAAGTTTTCATGACAAAACCTGAATTGCATGAAAACAGCACTACACTTCATGAAAAGACTTGGGTCTCACACCAAGCTTTGAAATTTCCGTCAGGATAACCTATTAATGTTATCAGCTGGGGCTTCACAAGTGATATAAGTTGACCTCCATAATGTCATTAGTATAAAATGGAAATTTGTACACATACATTTTAAAAGAAACATACTTACACAACTCAGAGTTATCACTCACAAACATTTATTTTTAATGATACAACTTACATGTTGTTTTAAATTACTTCGAAGTTTATTTGTTCTCATGCTGACCAAAGTGTATAACATGTCACATAAACTCCCAACAACACCATGCAGTATTCTTTGAACAAAACAAGCTTTAAATAACATAATGACAGATATAATGAAATTTGGGGGGTGGGGGTGCACATGCTGTGTTTTAGTTGAAATGCATGTTATAACTACAGTTTTAACACTCTAAAATCAGACTTCCCTCTGAGTTTGTTATAACCAAAGTGTACAGTGCGTCTAAATTACAACCAAGATGTCGCATGGCGGTGGGGTAGCCCAGTGGTTAATGCGTTTGCTTATCATGCCAAAGGTCCAGGTTTGATTCCCCACATGGGTACAATGTGTGAAGCCCATTTCTGGTGTCCCCCACCGTGATATTGCTGGAATATTGCTACAAGTAAAGTAAACTTAACTCACTCCCTTGCATGTTTTTAATGTATTATCCAATGTCGGAAGTTTTTAGATAAGCCATTGATAGCAATCAGTCAGTAAATAATTTTCCCTGAAGAATTTGAAGATAGTTGAAAAAGATATATTGGGTAGTTGTTGGTATACTATTCTTATGCTATTGTTTTTCTTCAATATTAGGCCAGACCAACTTTATTTCTTGTTTTACGGATTATTTGACCTCAGAAAACCTAAAGGCAGGAGGGGAAAAAATAAAAATAAAATCACCAGTCAAAGTGATATTTCTTGTAAATACTCAAAGTAATTTACTTTGGGCAATTTATAAAGTGTATATGGGGCAAAAAACAATCTATAAAATACCATTTTTGTAAGTTAACATTTTTGGCCAATAAAAACATTAGGATTTTATTTTTGAGCAGGGAAAATTCATTATTATTTTTTTTCTTATTCTTTAAAAAATAAGACAGGCAGATCTGTAAAACAAGAAATAAAATTAGTCTGGCCTTATGTTGATTTGTAAGTAAGTAAGTCAGAATTACTTGTATCAGGGCATTTTACGTAAATACACATCTCATACAGATTTGAGTAATAATAATAATTTTCCATAGTCCATCCAGAGCATGCTCAACGCGCTACATATAGAAAGAGTCACTAGAGTTCCTGAGGAAGATCAGCACCAACTAACCCATTTTCCAAGGTTGTTTGGTCTTCACCTCGTTTCTGATTTATCATGCAAGTGGTTCAGTGAAGTCATGTCAGTTTCATACCACCTGCCAGAAAGACCCATCAAACATGCCCCCCTCGCTATAAGGCCAATACCAATCCAAGACTCTAATTAGTATCTGACATATCAACACTCAAGCTCCACCCAAAACACACCTAATACCATGTATTGTTGATAGTGGTATGGATCGAGGTCACAGACACATCAATCCTGTTTGCCTTATAATGAGGAAGTTGGGTAAACGTGTTTGGATGTAGATGTGAACTCATTAATTTGAGTATTTTATCTACTACTGTCTGTTTTGCTGCTGTCAAGGACAATCTAGGAGTTTATGTCTTGGTTTCAAGACAAACAAAATCTAAAGAAGTTTGTTACTTGGGGCTGGCTTGACACTGACAGAAGACATAAATATTCTCATTCTTTGTATCATAAGTAACAGAACTTCATCTGCCTTCATGAAAGAAAAGCTCAGAACTTCAGTTTCCTTGAAACTGTAAAAATAATGGGCAATCTGATTTGACTAAAATGTTCTCAAGTGGGATTGAAAACTGAGAATTCTGTGGACAATTCACTGTGTATAAATAATTTTCTTGACAAGTATCTTTTCTTAGTTAATCCTACTCAAATTTCAAAGAAAATGCCAACTGGCAAAATGGATACCATATCAATCAAATATTCACTTATGAATCACATCATAGATTCTTTTTACCATATTCTGTTAACCCTGGCATGTTCAGTCATCAATATATGCAAATAACGTCATCCACTGTTGGACAATGTCATCACATTTCAGTGTCAAGGTACCAGTTATGAATTCAACCAAACCCACAGACCCAAAATACACACATTTTTTTAAACTCATGGAGTGAGTGAATTTAGTTTTAAGCCGCTTTTAGCAATATTCCAGCAATGTCGCGGGACATCAGGAATGGGCTTCGCACATTGTACCCAGAGGGGAATCGAACCTGGGTCTTTGGCATGATAAGCGAACACTTAACCACTAGGCTACTCCACCGCCTTAAACTTATAAGAAGAGGCAAAGGAAGCCTTTTCATCTAAGGTGCTTCAATTCCCTGTGCAGAGTTACGTCCCTTTGGCACATCAGGAACCAATGATTGTGGGTTTGAATCTATGTTTGCTCCAGTTATGTTTCTCAGCTTATAAGGAAGTGTTAAATGTTGAAGTGTATCAGTTTGGCTGTTAGCCCAACGTGCATACTGAGACAACTGAAATACTGTTAAAATTGGCTTGAAACCAGTATCACCCATACACTCATTCTTACTTTAGTGGGACAGTGGGGTAGCCTAGTGGATAAAGTGTTTGCTTGTCACCCTGAAGACCTAGGTTCGATTCCCGACATGGGTACAATGTGTGAAGCCCATTTCTGGTGTCCCCCGCCGTGATATTGCTGGAATATTGCTGAAAGCGTATAAAACCATACTCACTTTAGGTCTGAACCTTTCACAACAGACAATTCCATTATTCAGCATCTGACACTGAAAGTGATTAGAAGGAATGGCTTAGTGTTGTAAACTCCTCGAATGAGCTGGGTTTGATGGTGCCGCGAACAATATGCTATACATATCACTGTATCTTGGCTAATCCCTGAACAACATTATTTTGCCATCCGCCCAGCCCTTTCTGCAATCTAAATCCCTAAATGAATCAAGTCTAGATTTCCTCAGGTTCAGGTTCTGAATCTCCCATCTCACTGGGGCTCCTTTTCAATTTAAATGGGTTTATTTGTGACTATCAAATATATATATATTCAGAGACTGAGAGAAAGTCTACTTAATATCCTCAAACTCTCTCAGATACTGACTCAACAATTTAATACCTAGTCTCACAGTCCCTGAACCACATTATTTTCCCTACTGCCTAGTCCTACCTGCAACGCTAGACCCCTTGACCCTTAGAAAGTCTAGATTTCCTTAGGTTCTAAATCTCCCTTCTGAATTGTACTCTTTTTCAATTTAAAAGGGCTTGTTTGTTTCTATCAAAAATTTATAATCAGAGAATAAATGTTCACCTACATCTTGGTGTACCGATGCCAAAAGTCTGAGTTGATGCAGCTCATACATTTCTAACTGTAGTCAAACGCAATAGCACAGGAATCGCTTTGGACAACAGTCACAGTCACAATCGTGGACAAGGAAATAATCACTTCCAACTGGAATCAAACCCATGATCGTAGGTGGGGCCGTCCAAGGGATGCAACTCTGTACAGCAAAATTCCGCTCTTCAGACAAACAAATCATGAGTTCTTTCTTATGTAAGTCTTTCACAAACATGATACACTATTTTAGCCTCCAGGTGTATCATCCGTCTTGTTGTCCCTTTCTCATGCATGAAACAAAGGTTACAGAGACTGGCCTCATTTTACGCCATCCACAGGTGACTTTTGAGTCTGTCAGATCACGACCTATACTTGTGTTACAAGGACAGAATTCCCCCACTGACAACTGATGATGATAAAAAGACCAACAGGCGGTGGTGGTTGGTTTGTTGATTGGTTGTTGTTTAACGCCACACTCAGCAATATTCCAGCTATATGGCGGCAGTCTGTAAATAGCCCAGTCTGGACAAGACAATCCAGTGATCAACAGCATGAGCATTGATCTACGCAACTGGGATGTGATGACAGGTGTCAACCAAGTCAGTGAGTCTGACCACCCGACTCTGTTACCGCCTCTTACCACAAGCATGGGTTACTGAAGATCAATTCTAACCTGGATCTTCACAGGTCTAAAAGACCAATATAAGTTGTATGAGTATCACAGTGGGAACTTAATTAAATAGTCTTCAAAGCATGTCAGCTGGAAGGGTTGAGTGTGTGTTTTGCATCTGAAGTTCATCGAGTAACACATTCTTTTCCAGACTATCACCAACAGGTAGCACTATAAACCAGAATCAGACACAAATTAGTGAGTGAGTGAGCATGGTTTTATGCCACTTTTGACAATATTCCAGCAATATCAAAGCAGGAAAACCAACAAATGGGTTTCAGGCATCGTACCCATGTCAGAAATTGATCCAGGGTCTTAACCACTACCCCAATGTCCCTTAAAAGGAAAGTGAGTGAGTGAGTGAATTTTACGCCGCTGTTATCAATATTCCAGCAATATCATGGCTGGGGACACTGGAAATGGGCTTCACACATTGTATCCATGTGGGGAATCAAACCCGGGTATTCGGCGTGACAAGCAAACGCTTTAACCACTAGGCTACCCCACCGCCCCCTAAATATACAAGATACAGCTGAATATATTAAGAAAAAGTGAAGTTACAGATTGCATACAGCAATAGTTAGTGATACAAACGCAATTCTATTACTCAAGAAAAAAACACCCATATTGCCCCCTGTAGATTTCAATTACATTAGTGAAAGGAAGCCAATGCTGAACTTAAGCCTCTCCAACAACAAGAGTCCATTGAACATAGTGATCTTAAGACTCAGAGAACATAACTCCCATACTTTAACATTGTCAATTTGGTCATAGAGCTAAGATTGTTGGAACAGGATTAAGTACAGTTAAAAAAAAATCATCACACACCCTGTAACAGGAGTCTCCAATATATCAAAGAATCTCCTCAGTAAAGGATACTCCAGTTCCTTCTGATATATATTATCAGAAAAACAAACACAAATCTGAAAAAAATAATTCCCAGAGACTAAATGCCTTCAATTTACACAGAAATCATTCTTACCTGAGTCTCTAGCTTTTTCCTTGGTGACCTTGGCCTTGAATCTGAATTTGACCTTGTCCGAAATTTATTCATAAACTGTTCAACAGGGGTAGAAGGCCCTGACTTATGCCTGGCTCTGTCCCCTTTAGCATCCAGCATTTGTCCCTCCAAGATCTGCCCCATGGGGGGATATAGGGTCTGCAGGGCCCCGTGGGGCTAACATTGTCGGGGTAACTCCGTGTACATGAAGCTGCGACTCGTCCATTGAACGTTCCATTGCTACTGCATGCTTTTTCCCAGGCTTTTTCATACCAGACACATCCGATTTGGAACGTGGACGAAAATTATCAAAAAAGTTTTTCACTTTTGAAGATGTTGTGGGAGAACCACTTTTGCTGTCTTCCCCCGATTTGTTTCGTTGCCTAGTTTTCCCGCTGAGCAGGCTTTTGAGACCTGTGGATCCCGCTCGGGGACGGAAGTCTTGGTCTACATCCATCATACTCCCATCTGCCACATCGGAGTCTAGGAGAGGCATCGCAAAGGCACTTAGGTCCTGAAAAACAAAAATATATTGTTATCTGGAATCTGTAATGCATGGAGGCAGGGTTCTTCCATGTCCACAAATCATACCCAAGCTGCAACAGAATGGATGGACCAGACAACAAGAACTGACGATATGACCACATCGGCACAATTTGCCCAGGCAAGATTAAAATGATAACCAATAAATACTGACTCTGGAAGAAGTACATTGATAAACTACATCCACAGAGCCAGTTGGACTCTCAACCACGTTTAAATGTTCTCAGACACATTAGGAGTAAAATGCAATATGTAAATCAAAATCAATAAAGGTGCTGTCAAAGAAACTCCAGACTTCTGAATTCCTCTCATCGTTGATCCCAAGATGTGCTCATGAATATTTTGCATGTCCATTTTATATTTTTCTATAGAACACAAGTCCACATTACACCTGTTTGTATAACACATATATATCACCAGTGTTGGGGGTGGGTTAAATTGGACTTGTGTTTGAGTTACCAAAGTCCAGTGGACAGGTAAGTTGTTTCAATATTTTAATCAATGACTGCTATGAATACTGAGTTATGAACCTACTTGTCTAAACTTGTTTCTGTCATCACTTAAAGCATATTGTAGTCTTATAAATAGTTGTTTTCAGCTGATCTTATAGAAATTACAACATTGAATACATGTTTAATTGTGATCACAGTACATGACAAGCCTTAAGCTTGAATTATGACTATCACTGCATTATTTTGTGGAACACGACCCCAGTGTTTATGATTGTCATTGGCCAACAAAGGTGGAGGTCACTGTACCCCAAATGTGGAGTCACTGTACCTAAGTAGGGAGGTCACTGTACCCTAATGATGGAGATCACTGTACCCTAATGATAGAGGTCACTGCACCCAATGATGGAGGTCACTGTACCCTAATGATGGAGGTCACTGTACCCTAATGATAGAGGTCACTGTACCCTAATGATGGAGGTCACTGTACCCTAATGATGGAGATCACTGTACCCTAATGATAGAGGTCACTGTACCCTACTGATGGAGGTCACTGTACCCTAATGATGGAGGTCACTGTACCCTAATGATGGAGGTCACTGTACCCTAATGATGGAGGTCTCTGTACCCTAATGATAGAGGTCACTGTATCCCAATGATGGAGATCACTGCACCCAGTTATGGAGGTCACTTTAATAATGGAGGTATGGAAGTCACTGTACTAAGTATGTAGGTCACTTTACTAAGTATGGAGGTCACTGTACCCTAAGTATGGAGGTCACTTTACTAAGTATGGAGGTCACTGTACCCTAAGTATGGATGTATGGAGGTCACTGTACTAAGTATGGAGGTCACTGTACCCTAAGTATGTAGGTCACTTCACCCAATGATGGAGGTCACTGCACCCAATGATAGAGGTCACTGTACCCTAAGCATGCAGATCACTGCACCCTAATGATGGAGGTCACTATACCCAATGATGGAGGTTACTGCACCCAGTTATGGAGGTCACTCTAATAATGCTCACGCTTTCAGTTACAGGACTGACTGACAAGAAACCAGAGTCCCATTTTGCCCAAGAACATCAGTGGAACCAGACCAATCAAGATTTTCAACAAACCACAAAACTTCAAGTCTATAATGCAGAAGAACTTGCATCCAATCAGCAAACATACATTCTTCCATACTAGATCAAATGTCAAGACAAATACACTAGTAAAATGATTGTGACGCTTGTAAACTGAACTTTATAACTGAATTCCCAACCCAAACAACCCAGCTGACCCGTTAGTCGGTTGCCATGCCTGTGTTGCACCAAACACACCTTCTCTTCCCGAGACAACGTGATAATCACGAGTGCAGATTTTGACACAGATACTCACCTCAGTTTTAAACTTAAACAAAGCCAAAGGTCAAAGAAAGATCTTTACAATGTCAAAACGATGTCCCCTGAATAAGTAAATCAATTGCTCACAGATGGCTTGTTCAGGAAAATGTTTAGGAGAGCAAAACTTGTACATCAAGATATATAGATCTCAGAAATCATTCTTCATGTTCCTGGATGAAAACAAAGTACTTACTGTGAACATTAGACAAACCTTTTGCCTAGACTCAAGTGTACATAACACTCAACTTCAGCTCAAACGCATACTTCAAAAAAAAAAAATCAATCATATTCTCAACAGCATATGGCTAAGTAAATATTTCAAGCAGCCGTATTATATAGGTTAGTTTTCACAATCGTACACAAAATCAAACAATGTTCAAGTCAAAACACAAAATAAGGCACAAAAAAAAAATCAAATAAAAATCAATATATTCTTTGGGAACAGTTAAAAAATGTCAGATAAGAAATTTCAATGACTGTTTATAGATAACACTCATCCAGGTGAGCCCCACCCCAAAAATACAGACCACTCCCATAATGAGTGTTCAGAGTTACATCCCTTAGCACCAAAGGATCCGGTGATCATAGCTTTGAATCCTACATTTCATAAGATAATGACACATGGTTTGTCAGCATCAGAACCATGGATGGCTTTGAGTAAATCATCACTTTGGGGTTTTCTCCCAACGTAAATCTGACACTGTTTTGACATAACTTAACAAAAATGTAGAAAAGGTCATAACCTTGATTCACGTAGCTACAAGTGTGAGATCTGTACTCTACAGGTACACAGACACCAGGAAATGCACTCAACACAATGGTGTGATGATAACACAATGAGTCTACTCAGACCCCAGCTTCAACAACATCGTCATGAACAACACTAGATGAACGTCTGCTTCAATGGAAGGCCACGAGTACAGGTGGGGCTACGATGGTGATATTTCTCTTCAAACACCATCACACAAAGACCGGTGGTATTTTCTTGAAACACCTTCACACACTGACCAATGGTATTTATTTAAAACACTCCAGCAGTAACGTCTTTAAAAAGTGAAAAAGAAAAAGAAATGTTACTTCAAATAAGAAACCTCGACAAAGTTTACATTCGAGTTCAGTGTACTGTTTCATCCCAGAAAGTATTGTCTGTGAAACTGTTAACTTAAAGCCACACTCACTCCATATAACACAGCTATATAACATCTGTATGCTGACAACCTGTATAGTAATTGTCTC
Organism: Haliotis rubra; assembly: GCF_003918875.1. Classification (NCBI taxonomy): domain Eukaryota; kingdom Metazoa; phylum Mollusca; class Gastropoda; order Lepetellida; family Haliotidae; genus Haliotis; species Haliotis rubra. Next base: position 2,055,458 of record NW_025767535.1, read on the forward strand.
AACCAGACACTCTGACCGCCTCCATGGTGTAGTAGTTAGAGCATCTGCCCGGAGAGCAGAAGGTTGTGGGTTTGTTCCCTGTCCGCGTCATACCAAAAGACGCTAAAATTTGGTACTTGTTGGTCCCTGCCTGGCGTTCAGCATTAATGGATATAACAAGGACTGGTTGGCTCGGAGTCAGTATAATGTGTCTGAGTGGGGTATTCATGCTTAACAGCGGCACGGTATCTCAGTGAGCTAGCACTATAAAGCCAGCTTAGTCTGGGCTAGTACCGGTACAAGCAGCCACACATATACACACATGCACGTCGTCATATGAGCGAAATATTCTTAAGTACGACATTAAACCCCATTTAACCTCAGCTCACCTCACCAGACACTCCAGTGATCGACATAATGAGCACCGATCTGCACTGATGACATGCAACGGACCTGATATATTGAGTCACCTCTTATGACAACATAAGCTGCTGGTGAACATTTATAATTTACGATTAATAGTAAACTACAGTCTCTGTTTGAAATTTGTGAGTGAATTGTGTATTTACTGTTCAGGATTTCGGTTCAGGATACCAGCTTAAGTGTGGCACAAAAGTTCAGAATGATAAACATTCGAAATATCCATTTAAAAAAATGAGCATGGCAAATATGAAAGAAAGAAGTGACATTTCTTAATTTTTTATATAATATATTTTCCACATTTTTTAGGTTTTGATCTTATCATACATTATTATTTTTAAGGGAAATGATAAAAAATATTAAACAGAAAGAGTGGGAGGGGGTACATGTCCAGTCACACATCTCCCCAGCACTACCCTCATTGAGGTGTGTACGTACAATACCGGTGTTACGTATTCATGTCATCATGGACTCCCTGCCAAGACATTAGCATGTGTCAACTTCCAACACATGGTTAGACGTTACTTAATTTAGCAGCACGGTGACCTTTCTTGTTCATTAATGTACGCTCTTCGTGTAGCAATTACACATGGTAGTTGACACACGTGCCGTGGAAGAGGTTGAGGGTCGCAGCGGTTGTCGGAGAAGAGTCCGGGACTTGCACCATGTCTCTTTATCTATATCGAACACTAGGACATCCTGAATCCTGTGTTTTGTTAATAACCTGAATGTATATGTAAAGGTATAACACGAGCCCTGAGCCTGTGATTGAGTCTGTTGCTATGTTGACATTCAGATCCCAATAATGAGTTAATTGCAACAAGGATGTGGGTATATATACATACAGAACTGTCCCTTACTTGAAAGGCGGATCAAGGATTTGGAAATGGGTGCACACTGGCACAAGTAAACAAGTGAATATAAGCAATTAAAAGAAGAGACATAGAGATTGACTGAGTCTGAAGAAACAGGAGATGCACCTGCATACACGTGATGACTCGCTGGACCCCTAGACACAACCCCACAACCCTCAAGATCTCTGTACACCCCACACCCCTCTACACCCATGCACACACCCTACCCCAACCTTCTAGATATCTGTGCATACCCCACAACCCTGCAGATCCATATATCCCCGTATCTCTGTACACCCCCCCCTACACACACCCTACCCCAACCTTCTAGATCTCTGTGCATACCCTACAACCCTGCAGATCCATATCTCCCCCATCTCTGTACACACCCGACAAACACCTGGACCCTTGTACACACCCCACAACCCTGTAGATCTCTGCACATACCCCACAACCCTGTAGACCCTCTGTACACACCCCACAACCCTGTAGACCCTTGTACACACCCCACAACCCTCTAGAAATCTGTACACAGCCAACAACCACCTGGACCCTTGTACACACCCCACAACCCTGCAGATCCATATATCCCCCCCTCATCTCTGTACACACCCGACAAACACCTGGACCCTTGTACACAACCCCACAATCCTCTAGACCCCTGTTCACACCCCACAACCCTGCAGATCCATATATCCCCCCATCTCTGTACACACCCCACAACCGCCTGGACCCTTGCGCACACCCACAATCCTCCAAATCCCTTCACATATCCACAACCTGCTGCACCCCTGAACACGCTCACTCAACCTACCCGATCCAACAGTGTCATTTTCTCAAATAAATTGAGAGCTTAACTTGAAAATCACAACTGTTAACAATTCATTAACAACAATTCATTAACTTCAATTGTTCATGATAAACTACAAGTGCGATATTGAGGAGTCTTTGTGAATGTTCTGGAGTACTTATGTCCTGAGTTCTAGATGTTTGCTGAGGTGTTCGGACCCAACAATCCTAATTTGAATTCACAAAGGTTATGATAAGGAGTCCTTGCTTTTTGTGGTTAATTTCGCTCACTGCTGCTACCCTTGCGAAACCAGCACATGGCACTGTTTCAGGACAAGCATGGGTTAAATAAACAGATATGAAAAAACCCAGATTGTAAATAAGCAAGCACTAGATCTCTGACAACAAACTGAACAATCGTACTCTAAAATAAAGTTTCAAATTACCTTAAACTTTCTCATAACAGAAAAAAACTAAATGATTAAAAAATCAAAATGAAAACAAGCAGGTGCTACTGCCCTTTGAAACAAACTGCAGACAAAATGTTTAAAAACCTTCCAATTACATTGATGGTTCCAATGAATGGATAACACATGGTCAAAATAGAGATTTAAATGAAAACAAACAGGAAAAAAAATACAGTTAAGAGACATTCAAATCACATCCACTGTGTCAACAATTCAGTTTGACAGGTTGAGTTGTTTTGGTGTCAAGCCACAGTTACAGAGGGCGCTATAAGATGTATAGGGGGAGGACGACCACTTCTGACCAACACAAGGTAACACCACGGCCTGGGTCACCATGTACGACACAGGTAAGGATGTGCAAACAAAGCGTAAACTGTCGCTTACTTGTGTCGAGGCCCTGTCTTTGCCTGTCATCCCAAGACACTGACCAAAACATTTGCACAGCATCACTGCCGCGATGCGTGCCTCCGTCCTCATTACAGCTCGGTCATTACGGCGGTGTTGGAGTAGACTCGGGGTGGACGGCTGTAGTGCCTGGATCATTCTCCTTAGACTCCACGGTATGGTATGATCCACTCTACTCTACATTCCAACTTCTACTGGAGAATTCACACAACTGAATATTCACCACCTCATGAATATTCATAGCCTTCCAGGTAACAGCACATTGGACGAAGACTCAGGTGGGAGACTTGCGATTGGCTTTGGGCTGGAGGCGGGGTCAGGGGACAGGGTCAGGGTCAGGGGTCAGAGGTAAGGACAGTTCTGTCAAATGTCACTGTGAATTACGGTATACATTTTTTAATGTCTTGCTTCCTACTGCATGAAGACACATGTTTTAACTACATCGGCACTTGCCAACCGGTTTAATTCTAGCTTGTGTTTCACAAGGGTCATTGCCAGTGTTTGTTTATCTCTCTCCCTCGCACTATCTAATAAAGTGACGATAAAATAATCTACAGAGGTAGTTTGTGACCAGAGGGGGTTTCTGGCAGATAAGTCAACAGAAAACACTGGGTGGTAAAAAGAGGGGGTGATTAAAGGGTACAAAAAAATCTACAATTTGTTTCCCGTTTTACAACTTTCTAACATGCCCCCAACATGTGGTTGAGATTGGGCAACAAGATAACAAGTTGTTTCTCCAGACTGAACTGATACTACAGTCTCTCTAGTCTGAACTGACACTACAGTCTCTCTAGTCTGAACTGACACTACAGTCTCTCTAGTCTGAACTGACACTACAGTCTCTCTAGTCTGAACTGACACTACAGTCTCTCTAGTCTGAACTGACACTACAGTCTCTCTAGTCTGAACTGACACTACAGACTGACACTACAGAACTGACACTCTCTAGTCTGAACTGATACTACAGTCTCTCTAGTCTGAACTGACACTACAGTCTCTCTAGTCTGAACTGACACTACAGTCTCTCTAGTTTGAACTGACACTACAGTCTCTCTAGTCTGAACTGATACTACAGTCTCTCTAGTCTGAACTAACACTACAGTCTCTCTAGTCTGAACTGACACTAGTCTCTCCAGTCTGAACTGACACTACAGTCTCTCTCTAGTCTGGACTGACACTACAGTCTCTCTCTAGTCTGGACTGACACTACAGTCTCTCTAGTCTGACTACTGACACTACAGTCTCTCTAGTCTGAACTGACACTACAGTCTCCTCCAGTCTGAACTGACACTACAGTCTCTCTAGTCTGGACTGACACTACAGTCTCTCTAGTCTGAACTGACACTACAGTCTCTCTAGTCTGAACTGATACTACAGTCTCTCTGAACTAGTCTGAACTGACACTACAGTCTCTCCAGTCTGAACCGACACTACAGTCTCTCTAGTCTGAACTGACACTACAGTCTCTCTCTCTAGTCTGAACCGAACCCACACTACAGTCTCTCTTGTCTTACAGTCTCTCTAGTCTGAACCGACACTAGTCTCTCTTGTCTGAACTAACACTACAGTCTCTCCAATCTGAACCAACACTACAGTCTCTCTAGTCTGAACCGACACTACAGTCTCTCTAGTCTGAACTGACACTACAGTCTCTCTTGTCTGAACTGACACTACAGTAGTGTTAGTTCAGACTAGAGAGACTGTAGTATCAGTTCAGACTGGAGAAACAATGGGAAAGTTTTCTTTGGTAGGCGTGAGTATGTCTCTTGTGATGTTAAGGTATGAGATATATGATTATTATTGTGCAAAGACTGGCTTGTTGAATGTGGCCCTGGAAACAAGCAAGGAAAGTCCCTGTCATGAGTGAAGGGGCGTCAGCAACAGTTACAGTTGTTTTTGAGTCTCCCATACTATGGACTCTGAGTTTGTGTCATTGTCATTGTGTCTCCCCACCTGCGAATCTTGGTCAAAATGTTTTAATTGGAATGACACCAAAGCGGGAGAATCTGGTCGTAGAACAGCACATTCTCACATATCATGACAAGGCCTATAGATACACTTCTGTATCAAACGAGAGGATGTAGTCCTAGGCTTGTCTGCTAGGGTGAGTGAGGTAGTCAGTCGGCTAGTGAGCTCAGGGTGATTTGGTTAGTAAGATTCGAATGAGCGAAGGTTAGTCAGATTTGGGTGGGAGAGTTAGTTGGTTTGGTTTTACGTCGCTTTTGGCAACATTCCAGCAATATCAGGGCGGGGGATACCAGAAATAGGCTTAACACATTGTATCCATTTGGGGAATCGAACCCAGGTCTTCGGCGTGGCGTGAACGCTTTAACCACTAGGCTACCCCACCTCCCCCTTTTGTGAGTGGCACGGTTTATGAGTGATTTGATTAGTGAGATCTGGGTGAGCGAGTGAGTATGTGAGTTTAGTTTTACGCCACACTCAGCAGTATTCCAGCTATATGGCGGCGGTCTGTAAATAATCGAGTCTGGACCAGACAATCCAGTGATCAACAGCATGAGCATCGATCTGCGCAATTGGGAACCGATAACATGTGTCAACCAAGTCAGTGAGCCTGACCACCCGATCCCATTAGTTGCCTCTTAAGACAAGCATGGGTTACTGAAGGTTCATTCTAACCCGGACCTTCACGGGTCGTGGTGCTAACCTTGGATGGGTAGGTGAGTAAGTGTATTGCTGAGGGTGGGTGGGTGGGGATGCAAGGGTGTTGGGGTGAGTGGAGTGAGTGAGTGAGTGAGTATGGTTTTACGCTGCTTTTAGCAATATTCCAGCAATATCACGGCGGGTGACACCAGAAATGGGCTTCACACATTGCACCCATGTGGGAAATCGAACCCGGGTCTTCAGCGTGTCGAGTGGACGCTTTAACCATTAGACTACCCCACCGCCCCTGGTGAGTGGAGTAAGTGAGTAAGTTGCTGGGAATGTGACCAACTTGTGATTTATATCACTGTTACAGACAGTAGACACTTATCCCGTTTGCAGGCTTGTACAAATAGCAGATCAAGGATCTTTAACAGGGTGAAAAGAGGAATTTGAACCCACAATCATCAGATCCTATATACAACAAAGGGCCATAACTCTTCACAGTATTTTGCACTGCCAGTATAGTTGTCTGCCAGTCAGTGTTACTTAACACTTGACAAAAGAATTAAGAAATCCATTACCAAAGGAATTGTGAGTCCACGTCTTTATGACCATTTGAATGTTTAGCTTACGAGACGAGATACACAGTATTGAAAAGAAGCACACAAGGCAATGCCAAGAAGAACAGGAGACTGAGTTTCCATGGAGGCTGAGTAATTCATTGTATATGGGGACATCTTAAATTTTTATTGACCAACTTTGTCATTACATTTTTGTTGATATCTCAATTTGCTAAAGGGATACAATGTAAATTTGTTTTCACATAATTTTCAAAGTATCTTTTTTCTAAAATACTGAGTCTACTGGAGGGGATTGCAATCTGAACTTGTGAAATGATGCCTGTCTCCTGGAGGGGATTGCAATCTGAACTTGTGAAATGATGCCTATTTCAACAACATACGAACTAATCTGATATCAAGTTAAGTAATCGGTCAACCCAGAGGTGAAGCCAAAACTTTCAAAACAAGGTGCACTTAATACCCTCGTCACGAAGTGACTCGGCTGAACACGCAGGTATTATGTAAGGGGTCTAACAAAGAAGAGGTGTGCGAATCCTGATGGACGTAGATAATTCATCACCACAGGGAAGAAAGTGCAAAATTAATACTCTCAAGTCTCGTAATTTGTTACACCTCACGAGTTCTTGGGATTGGCTGCACATTTTGACACCAGTCTAACCATTTTTTTTGAAGGAAAACAAATCTGATGATGGATGAACTGAGAATCCTAACAAACAATTTAGGTTTGAGTTTATATTTTAATACCGGTACCATAAACGAATTCAGCTTCATGTAACAAGAAAACTTTGAAAACTAATTATTACATAACAGTAATATTGCAGGGGCGGTGGGGTAGCCTAGTGGTTAAAGCATTCTCTTGTCACGCCAAGGACCTGGGTTCGATTCCCCACATATGTACAATATGTGAAGCCCATTTCTGGTGTCCCTCCACTGCAATATTGCTGGAATATTGCGAGAAGCATCGTAAAATAAACTGACTCACTCACTCAACATATTACAACCAAAGCCCAGAACATAAAATATTGCCACAATATCCATGAAACATTTTCCTCTTTTTAAACGTCAGACTCTTAGATTGAGTTTCAAGTTTGAAGATAACTTTTAACCTCTCCAGACTAAATCTTATTGAGCTGTCAGTAAAGTTAATGCCAGGTGTTTAATCAGCCGTAGAGTCATATCGGCCACACTGTTACCGTCAATACCTCTCACTACTACTAACCTCACCCCTCACTACTGATGCCCTTACCCCTCACCACTGATGCCCTCACCCCTCACTACTGATGCCCTCACCCTCACTACTGCCAGCTCTCAGAAGATACCAGCAGGAGATGGCTTACCCTTCCATTCATGTCCACCCTTGGTGCAGTAAGTCATGGAGATAGTATGAAAACTGGGGAGTTACCATGGAAATCAGATCCCTCATATCAAACTGACTTGTCACACATTAAGGTGGGTTTTTTTCTCTAATATCTAACATAATCTCAACACAAGACTTTATCTTTCACTCAAGACTGCTTCTCTAACAGACTGTTAACCAGTTGGTGGCAAGCAGTATACACTGTTAGTGAGTTTTGATCACTTTTAGCAATATTCCAATAATATCACGGTGGGGCACACCAGAAATGGGCTTCACACTTTGTAGCCATGTGGGGAATCGAACCCAGGTCTTCGACGTGATGAGTGAACGCTTTAACCACTAGGCTACCCCACCGCCCCATATTGAACAAGAAGAGGTAGAAGGGAAACGAGTTTGAAGAGTTGTTTTTCTCCTGCCATGACATCTTCCAGTTAAAAACATCAGGTCCACATGCACTGGTCCGACTATGCACTATATATATTACATAACCTTTTCATGACACAGACTGTTTTAATCCAGCCCTAACACAATTGAATCTTCCGCCTTGAGGTCACAGTGACCTGAGTATCACACTGCAAAACGTACATATCAAACAGATATGCCTTAGATTGCATTCCTCCGCCTAACATCATCAATCAAGTGCCAGGTTCTGATCGAAAAGAGAATAATATTTGCCGCAAAACAACTTCCATTTAAAAGCTATAATATTTCAAAGATTTCATTTGGACCACACTTCAGAGATCACACAGTTGTTCTAATGTTTTTGAAAATGAGTGAAGTTCAAGGACAAGTTCAAGATCAAACAGACATGCAGTATGAAACACTGAGTGCAACAAAGAACTCACCCACCGCATTGAGCGTCTGTGTTGCTACCATGAGATTAAATGAGTGAGTGAGTGAGTGAGTTTAGTTTTTACGCTGCTCTTATCAATATTCCAGCAATATCATGGTGGGGAAACACCAGAATGGGTTTCACACATTGTACCCATGTGGGGAATTGAACCCGGGTCTTGGTGTGACGAGCAAACACTTTAACCACTAGGCTACACCACCGCCCTAAGATTAAATGGGTATGTAATAAAACACGATCTTTTTAAACAAGAAGAACTTTTACCATAACCAGGCTTCGTCAAAGTGGCCGAAGTAATAGACCGTCAGATCCAGACAAACACGTGGTCGATGTTATGAGCAAGAGATCACACCTTCGCAGTCCAATGACAAGATATTAACCAAGTGAGTGGACCACCTGGTACCGCCTCTTCCAACACCTACTGAGTACTGGGGACTATTTCTATACACCACAAGATATGTCAGGCACCACTGTAACTAATGACCACATGACCGAACTTATTTACAACTGACAGCGCCACAGGAGCTTTTTACGAGGATTCAAGTCAACACAAGCCATCCAACAAAAGTGAAAATATAAAACAATGACATTCTGAATACATACCAGGAACATAACTGAATGTGTTTTAAAATGTTGCAGGCTCCTTGGATACTAACATTGTATAAATTGTTTACACAAAACATTTAGACTGAAAATGATGGAATGTGGTTAGCAAACTGTACACCAGTGATTAAGTATGTCATGTGAACTGCAAGTAACATGTAGGCACTCACAACATTCATCCAGCTGGAGTGAGTGAGTGAGTTGAGTTTTACGCCGCAGCCAGCAATATTCAAGCTATATGGCGGAGGTCATCCTACTGGAGTGAGTGAGTTGAGTTTTACGCCGCAGCCAGCAATATTCCAGCTAAATGGCGGCGGTCATCCTACTGAGTAAATGAGTTGAGTTTTACGCCGCAGCCAGCGATATTCCAGCTATATGGCGGCGGTCATCCTACCGAGTGAATGAGTTGAGTTTTACGCCGCAGCCAGCAATATTCCAGCTATATGGTGGCGGTCATCCTACTGGAGTGAGTGAGTTGAGTTTTACGCCGCAGCCAGCAATATTCCAGTTATATGGCGGCGGTCATCCTACTGGAAACAATGTTGGATATTTTTTGTAATATACTCTTCAAAAAAATAAGTGGAACCTGAACTTTCGATTTGGATAGGAAGTTTAAGCATCTAATGAACGCACCACCATTTCTCCTTATCACCACCCCTAAACACAACGCATGGGATGTATGTGCACTACATTGTAGCCCCATACACGTGCATGGGGCGTCATTCTTGATTTTTATGGTTTTCAAGATCGATAAATCACTATAAACCATTAATTTTGACAATCATCTTGCATCACACAGTTGTTTGTGTTTGTTTCTAGCCATTTTTATTTATGGAAAAAGAGGTGGGGTTTAACGTCACACTTAAAGGTCACATGCAACCAAAAAATCAAACATAATTAAAACACAATTATCACTTATTCATGGCATATAATATACATTGCTGATTATGAAAAAACATATAAACAAAATTAAAAGCGTACAATCGCAAATCAAAAGTGCAATATTTTGTACTTGGGTTTACTTCCCAAGAAACGAAGCAGCCGGGATACCGAACCCTGTCAGAGCGGGTGGGTGTGCACTCAAGTGTAACGGCTGGTTCATTTGCAGATGCCCTCACGGCTCATTGTGTGTGTATATATAGAGATGTTGGCTTTTGTAAATACATGCTCATTTTTTGGGCATAACATGTTGCAATCAACAGACATCATAACATGGCATCTGTACAAGTATCACACCTGCCTGTCTGTGTAATTACATAATGTGACAGAGACTGAACTCGGGCCATAAATCAATGCGTTTTGTGTATAGCCTGATATGTGTTAAGTTCAAATTGCATGTGGTCAGTGATCGCAGTTGTGTATTGAATATTGTCATTAGCAGACAGGCAGGCAGGCAGACACATAGGTGTCAATAAAACAGACATTGAGTTTTGGCTGTGACAACGACATATCTATATCACAGTTAGAAATTCTGTTAACGCTAAATAATGACATTGCTTTTAAGTATCGAACTGAGAAAGTGACTCGGTAAGAAGAACGTGCGGTGAAATAGACAAATGAAATTATAAAAACAGTTAAATCGGTAATCTACTGTCATAACATATAAAACGCTCGTGCCTGTGAAATATCAACAAAACATTAGAAATATAGCTCACACCAAAGCCTTCACTGAGTATTCACCGGACAACCCGCTTCCAAGCTGCACGAACCTATTTCACTGTGCATGTGCTATGAGCGCAGCCCAGCGCAGCGCACCCAGCTGCTGAAACCACTTTTCCCCCCAAGTGCTGGGGGAAAATTAGTGAATCGTTTGAACTACAATTTCTCGCGGGTTTTTTCATCGCGTTATTTATCAACTTTATATGTTGAATTTGCATTTTTGATGATTTGTTTCGGTAAGTCTATACCGAAAAAGTATCAGAATCTGCAAAGTTTTATGTTGCATGTGACCTTTAAGAATATTTCGCTCATATGACAACGTGCAAGTGTGTATATGTGTGGCTGCTTGTACAAGCCCAGACTAAGCTGGCTTTATAGTGCTAGCTCACTGAGATACCATGCCTCAGTTGAGCATGAATACCCCACTCAGACACATTATACTGACTCTGACCCGACCAGTCCTTGCTGTACCAATTAATGCCGAACGCCAGGCAGGGCCCAACAAGTACCATATTTTAACGTGTTTTGGTATGACGCTGCTGGGAATGGAACCCACAACCTTCTGCTCTCCGGGCGGACGCTCTAACCACTACACCATGGTGGTGGTGTTTGAAAATGAATATCATACACATGCAAATTTCATGTCATACACCAATCATCTTTCAAGAGCAATTACTGTACAAACAACTATGGTCATAAGGAAGTGCAAGTGGTGATGCACTCTCAAAACATTCATTATTATCATATCAACATTGACTGACTCCGATATATCTCCCATTTTTTTCAATTGTAAATTAAATATGAAGTTCCCCTACTTTTTTTAAGAGTATGTATTGAAAACAATGTTGGATATTTTTCGCACATATTGAAAACAATGTTGGCTATTATTTTCATATATTGCTGGGAATTCACCCTATATTTTCCCATCTGTTCGTATATATATATAACTTACCAAACAATATTGAATATCTGTGGCCTTTTGTCTATATCAGATATATATGTCATTAATCACAAAGAACAATGAGATGTGGTGCATTTCACAAAGAAACATTGTTGTATTGTGACGTTAATCCTGTCATTCAACATCGGCCCACAACTTGATGACGTAAAATTGGACGGTGCTACTTTTTAGAAATAAGCTGTTCCTATTAGTTATAGCTGGACAGTTTAAAAAACAGCATAGAGAGGTGTTCTTAATATTAATCATTTGTTTGTTGGTTCAGACTCCATGTCAAAAACTGCTGTGATATAGCCAGCATGAATATGCCTGACAATGGCATTGAAAAGAGCATGACCTCTACCGAAGCTACAAACTGTGTACAGAGTGTGAGCAGAGTTATCTCCCTTCAATCCTAAGCTTACAACTGAGCAGTCCTGTAGTCAGACCAACTCAAGTTAATTTTTTCCCCTGAAAATATAGATTTACAAAATATAAAATGAAACAAATGAAGCCTTGAATAATGCCAAATTTCAGACCCGAGGCAATCTGCTCTTGTCAAACTTAATCATTCTAAATTTCTAATTTGTCTCTGGGTCTTTGAGACAGACTATCCCGAACCATCACAACAGAATACAGTTGTATCTGCATTTAAAGTACAGGTTTAAAAATGAGTTTGTACAATGAAAAAATTATGTTTCTTAAAGAAAGTTGTCATTTGGTTTTAATATTTCTCAAGAAACAAGATAAATCTGCCACTGTACAGGCCACCTGTTCAATGAGACATCAGGAAATAACGCTGTAACATTGTAACCCTGTAATGAGGCAACACTGTAATGCTGGAACACAGTAATGTTGTAACACTGTAACCATGTGATGAGTCAACACTGTAATGCTGTAACACTGACCCAGTTGGCTGTGGTACATCTGAAAAGTGCTGACTGTGGTAAAGAATATATTCCCTTACTCAGCAGATTTTGTTACCAAACTACACCAGGTCAACTGTCCTCAGTAAACCAGGCCCTGGCACATATGCAGACATAAATATTAACTATTTTAGGTCAAACTGAATACTTTTCAGGAGACTCAAGTAATATTGGGTTGGAGGGAGGAGGGCAGCTGTTTGACATATATTTATTCTGTCTTTCTTTCAAACATTCAATTTTGCTGTGTATGGAGTCAAACTAAATAAGGAATAATCTCCATCGCAAATTTGTTAAGGACATCCAGTAAACATATTTTGGAATAAAAATAATAAATATTTCTAGAACAATATTTTCTTCAAAAGGATCCTTGCTCCACAATATTATGAATATTCAAGCAAAACTGACAGGATAGCTAGATGAATGTCATATGTTACACCCTTGTTGGGAGTCAAACCTTGGCAATCAGCATGGGAAGCAAATTTCACAGCCATTAGGCTACCTGATTACCCAAAACTGCAAGAAACCGTTTTAGAAGACACAGTGGGGTTGAAGAAGCCTAAAAAATAGCATTTTAGAATGGAATTTCTAGCGTAAAACCACACTCACTCACTCACGGTGTCATATTAACACATACACAGACAGAGAGAGAGAGAGAGAGAGAGAGAGAGAGAGAGAGAGAGAGAGAGAGAGAGAGAGAGAGAGAGAGAGAGAGAGGGAGAGAGAGACTAGCCTTGCCCAAAGTCTGTACTAAGTGCTAAGCCCATGCATGTATAGTAATTCGAGCCTTTAAAAAAGCAAGCCTACATAAGCGGAAACCACCTTTATATTGTTTTTAGAAATATCAATTAAACAATTAATTATTACCTTACAGACTTGTGCAAGTCTACCCCCACCCTCAGGTAACAAAACACAGAGTATACACGCCCCCCATTAGCTTCTGCACAATCGACCACTGTCAGGCTATAATCACATGAACACAATCAGGCAAATCAGATTAAGTAAAGACTCTTAAATGAATGATCTAACATCAGTTATTCCCTGGGACTGCCAATCAATATGGCTCCACATATTACTGTGCATCACAATAGAGCGATGACCCACATCCAAGAGTAATGTGTTTTCTTACCAATCTGACACCCATTCCTCAGAGCGATCATAGCGCTAAGGTGATAGTTGTGCTAAGGTGACCGTAACCCCACCATTTAACATTGGCTTATGAACATATCAGCAGTAAGTTCACTTTGGGAAACAAGGCCCAGATAACATAATTTCTTTCATGTTTTGTAAAATAGTTTACAATCACCACTTTGATTTGAACAAAAGCAGGGGTACAAACCATTGGTGCCCTCCTAGACCCCAATACCCATTTTGGATTAAATTATCCCAATTAACTAGATTTTTTGAGAAAACAACTTGTCAACCTACGTTTTACAAGTCTTGGACTAACAGGCTACAGTTTAAAATCACCACTTTGATTTGAACAAAAGCAGGTGTACAAACCATTGGTGCCCTCCTAGACCCCAATACCGATTTTGGATTAAATTATCCCAATTAACTAGATTTTTGAGAAAACAACTTGTCAACCTACATTTTACAAGTCTTGGACTAACAGGCTTGTGATCATGCCTGTCTCTAAATCACAAACTAGAAGTATTCCTCCTACAGTTGCAATCAATAGCAACGGATTTAACTTTCATATTTCATAACACACTCGTCTGACAGTATGATCCTTCTAACATGGATAGAATATGAACATATCGGTAGACACTAAATATTTTCTGTCTGCTGACAAACCATCGCTGCCTGCACTGAAACAGACATATCTTAATCGATGTAACTGAAGGTTCGGACAGTCCTAACTCCATATAAACATAAAACCTACTCAATACTCTATGATCATTTCTGTTAATGTCTTGCTAAGAGAACGATTATACAATGTCAACAACTAATGAATATTGATGGTACCATCTACAAATATTCCCAGCATTACCTTTGTTTTATGACTCTCGTGTGCCCGATGGCGCCATTCTAAAAGTCGGTATTTCATCCTGGCATAAACTGACTTCTTACACATGGCAGCAATTTTGCCGTTTTTGAAAGAGAAACTTCGAGACAAGCGTCAATTTCAGTAATCCAGTGATTGCGAGAGCTCGATGCACAGGCAAGCAGCGCCAACCTCTCCACACAGCAATTGAACCACACACAGAACAGACACTTTACTCCAAGCTTCCAACTTCACCTCATCAATTATAGAATTCGACTTCTAGGAAATCGAACTGAAGAGACTATCTCGATATCAAACGTGATCCTATTTGCGTTAACCAATACAGGAATGTTTTCCCAACGCTGTGTCACAATCTGGTAAGATCATGCGATGAAAGCACCAGCATCCCAACTCCGGACCTTCCACGTGCGGGTCGATGGCAATTTCTTTAAATATCTCGATCAAACAAAGTCTTCACGTATATATCCCCGAGTGATCAATATGGCATCCCAGTCAGGCACAATGACACCTTGTGAGAGGAACAATACACACGTCTTGAGGATGGGCAAAATAACCTCTCGAAAAGTTGGCCCAGCTGCCGAACCCAGGTGATATCTAGGAATCAATCAATCCCTTCAGCGCCGAAGTGGCGCTCTACTCGAACATACATCAGTGGCTCAGGTATCTGCGGCTGCGAAATGTGCACCTGCGTCTGCATGGCGTAACAACGTCTGCACTTGTACTGCAGAACCTGCATTGATTCAAGTCTCCAACAAACCAGCCGTCTAACACACCAGTAGGTAGTAGGTGAGGTAAAAACACAAAGATTCACCAAACCACACGACAAAAACAGTCAGGTCATAACATCCCGATATTTAAGACCTAAGTCATTCTCCAGACTATTGCCATGTGCTGTCAGCACCCACAATGTATTCTGCACGCACAGAAAGTCAGACCCAGAAACTCAGACTCGCATTCACTCTTCATGGATGCCAGTTTACCATTTCTCTTGCATTGATTATTCTCGTATGTGGAGAAAAAGAAAAACTTGCAAGACTTCAAAATAGTTTGTAAACAATTTCTGCATGTAACTTGTTTCTGGAAATTCTGGGTCTTCAGGTCCCGAGACATGATTGATACAATGTCTACCTACATGGGTTCAAGATCTGGTCAACTATGTTACATGGCATCGTGTCAAAACAGCTGTACCTCTTTGAACATCTTCCAAACTCCTGTCTCCATAAACAAGTGATTCCCTTGAATTGGCTAAGGAACCAGGTTGCCCAGCAACCAGAGAAACACCAGCCAATCAGTAGAATACACGGACTGATACAACAGTTATAAGTAGAGCAATGGGGATTGTTTTAGAAAGGAGTGGGAGGAAGAGATCGACCTGCACCTGAAGGGACGTTATGTCTGTCAAGTACAAACTACCCAGGTAAACGTCAAACTGTTTGAAATCTATTTGTCATCACCATTACAATGGGACAGTAGTTGTCATAGTATATTTGCAAGATTACTGATTTTCTGAGGCAAACATTTAGTTTCGGAAACAAATGGAATTTTAGATACTCTAGGTAATCTCTTCTGAAAGTGAGGAAGTCTAGGCTAGATAGTGTTTCATATACCTGATTTTGACTTCAGACATGGCTTCAAAAGACTGCTCAATTGACGAGAATTCAGCAACTGGACAACGGCATAGGTTGTGGGTTTTGTCCATGCCATTATACTCCTACCATTAAGCTTGGGCTGTCCAGCAGATCAATCATCCATGACAGCAGGCAAAAATATATTGTCAGCTTTACAACACCCATCTTAAATAATGTGGGTACAAGGTTTAGTACAAGACATAGAAACAAATAAGCAGGTACAAATTACATATTAGCAATGGAGATGATTTTGACAAATCTTTACTGTTTGACTAACAAAAATTACCAATAATCTCTGCCCTCAATGATGTACATTCTGATACAGGCTCACATCAAGGGAAACAACTCTTTGCAGCTTAATTGTTCGATGTTTGTATTGAACGAAGAGACATAAAATACTGCCTGTGCTACAGTAACCTTCTCTGACTAAAACAGTGTCCCTGAAATGAAGTTAGGTACAAAGTTACATATAAATAATTTATAAGCTCACGTTCATGTATTTAAGTAATAGACATTAAGTCTCATTTATTTGAGGATAAAAGGGTAGGACCACTTCCTGTATGAGCTGAGTGAGATTGAGATGAGAACAGATTGCTACAACTGAGAAGGGTATGAGAATAGGGACAGCTGTTTTTGGAATAATATCCATGCTTATGGGTCTTTAAGAGAGAATAGATTCTCAGACTATGTGCTTAATGCAAAAAGCATTTTATTCATGAATCATTGTTTTTTTGGTGAGCCCAAGGGACAAAACTCCGTCTTGGAAGACTTGGCCACCCGTATCCCACTGTGTAAGCATCCGACTTGAAGCATAACATGAAACAGTAAAAATGTTGTACTGTGGCACAGCTTCAAGTGAGAGAGTGAGTTGAGTTTTACACCGCACTCAGCAATATTTCCAGCTATTTGCTGGCGGTCTGTAAATAATCGAGTCTGGACCTGACAATTCAGTGATCAACGTCATGAGCATCGGGATACAATAACATGTGTCAACCAAGTCAGCGTGCCTGACCACCTGATCCCGTTAGCCGCCCCATACGACAAGCATGGGTTACTGAAGATCAATTCTAACCCAGATCTTCAGGGGGCACAGCTTCATGATTGTTGACACATCTCCTCATGGAGTTTCCCCCATGCCTTAGAAAATGTCTAAGATAAACATTCAGTTATCACAGTGTCCAAACAATACACACCTTGGGCATATAAACAAAATATGGTGTGCTGAAGATTACTTACTTACAGTGGGTGTATGCACAGTGTTAGGGGAATGTAAACAAGGTCAGCTAGCGGCCACAGTCCACTTACGTACATGTCCTGCCGAGACTTGTCCTCTACAACTAAGTCGTCCTATCTCCCAGACATCTATATCCATCTTTATATCATACAGCCCTGAAATAGTATTCCTAACAAACCACATTTGTGAGTATATTTTCACTTAAATATTCGACCATCTTAATCAATCTGGAAGGACTTGAAAATGACTTGAGAAAATGACAAAGTGCTACAAAACTGAAATTACTATTAACTTAACAAGAAATCATGAATTCTGTATTGCATTATATTACTGAAGTATGTCACTGATTTCATATCATTGTCTATAGTATTTCAGTTGATAAAACAATGTTATTACCAAGAATGCACCTATTTATAAGATTTATTCAGTATTCATTTCCAGATGCAGATTTACACAACATGCATACAGGACTTTTGTATGAGTTTACTTTCATTAAATGAATATCAAATCAATTATAAAAAAAATATGAAAATGCCCTTAGATTCAATAAACATGGAACTACAAAGAATAAAAGTTCGATTCCATCCTGCCAAAGCATGTTGGTTAATAAAACTCGCTCAGTCATGAAATACTTTGTGGACTGAATATTAATGAATAATTTATCAAGGTAACATGTTTCAAGCATCAGTACTCAGATAAGTCGGGCAACCTGCATATGACAGAATATTTTTATCTTATTCATTACGGTTGAGCAAGTGAGTATGCTTTTACCCCGTTTTAGCAATAGTCCAGCAATATGACAAGCAAGTGACATCAGAAATGGGCTTCACCCTGTACCTATGACGGGAATTGAACATGTGTCTTTGACATGATGAGTGAACGCCTGAACCACGAACTACATCCATGCCCCTGTTTGTGAGTGAAGTTAGTTTTACGCTGATTTTAGCAATATCACAGCGGTCTGCCCCAAGTAAGGCTAAGCTTGATGACAGACCATAAACAGCATGTATTTGCTGACATAAACTAACATGTCACCTGTTTCAGATTGATGGATTAGAAAACCACAAAGCTGTAACAGTTATGGCATGAGTGACAGTTTGACTGGCCATGAGGCACCTGTGTTCCTCTGTGTACCTTACAGATCACTGAGGCATATGAACTACACTCTGAACTCTCATGGGGTGAATAAACTGGTGTATCAGGACTG
The DNA here is from genome assembly GCF_003918875.1 of Haliotis rubra. Classification (NCBI taxonomy): domain Eukaryota; kingdom Metazoa; phylum Mollusca; class Gastropoda; order Lepetellida; family Haliotidae; genus Haliotis; species Haliotis rubra. Next base: position 2,073,966 of record NW_025767535.1, read on the forward strand.
ATTGCATCATAGTGAGGTGAGGTGAGGTGAAATTGGGTTTAACATCGTGCTTGAGAATATTTCGCTCATATGACGACGTGCATGCGTGTGTATGTGTATGTGCGGCTGCTTGTACTAGCCCAGACTGAAGCTGGTTTTATAATGCTAGCAAAACAGTGACAAAATAGTAATTTCCATCACAATGTGACATGATCCCACGTGACATCAATCAGCAATGGACCAGAGCCTTGGTAGTTTCCCAAATAACCAAATGAGCCAATTATCAAAGCACAACAATAAGCAATCAACATAAGCGATCTAAGTGAGTGAGTTTAGTTTAGTTTCATACCACACTCAGCAATATTTCAGGTATAAGGCAGCAGTCAGTAAATAATTGAGTCTGGACCAGACAATCCAATGATCAACAGCATGAGCATCGATCTACGCAATTGGGAACAGATGACATGTGTCAACCAAGTCAGCAAGCCTGACCACTCGATCCCATTAGTCGCCTCTTACGATAAGCATGGGTTACTGAAGATAAATTCTAACTCGGACCTTTACGGGTAGCAATCTAAGCAACTTTCCATTACTCTCTAATATGAGATACACAGTACATTAGTTACCTAGAGCAATCAGCCCAATCAGAATGCCAGAAAACAGCTACACCATACTCTCTACAACTACAATAGTAGCCGTGTACAAATAGCCACAGTGTATCCAACAGTCACTGACTGTCCAATAGTATCTGTATCCAACACTTACTGTGTATCCGTCGTATCCAACACTCACTGTGTATCCGTCGTATCCAACACTCACTGTGTATCTGTCGTAGTCACTGAGCTTCCAGTTGTAGCTGTGCATAAATAGTGACCATTTGATAGTAGCTGTATATCCGATTGTCACTGCTTGCAAGTGATTATGCGATAGTAACTGTTTCCAATAGTAGCTATGTACCCAATAGTGATTATCTGATAGTAGCTTTGTATCTGATAATCAATATATATCTGATGCTAGCTCTGTATCCAATACATTAGCTATGTGTCCAACAGCAGCTCTGTATACAATAGTAGCTCCGTATCCAATGGTTACTGTATATCTGACACTTGCAATGTATCCAATAGTCACCATATATCCAATAGTAGCTGTGTATCTGTCACTATCTGATAGTAGCTCTGTATCCAATAACAGCTTTATATCTGGCATTGGCTATGTATCCAACAGTAGCTCTATTTCACTTGCAATGAATCCAATAGTCACTATATGTCTAATAGTAGCTGAGTATCAAATAGTCACTGTGCATATGATAGCTCTGTATCAAAAAGTTGCTCCACTTGCAATACATGGAATAGTCACAACATATCCAATAGTAGCTGTGTATCTGACAGTCACTAGTTATCCAATAGTAGCTATGTATCAGACAGTCAATATGTACCCAATAGTAGCTATGTATCCAATAGTCACTATGTATCTAATAGCAGCTGTGTATCCGACAGTCACTAGTTATCCAATAGTAGCTGTGTATCCAATAGTAGCTATGTATCCAATAGTCACTATGTATCCAACAGTCACTAGTTATCCAATAGTAGTTGTGTATCCAATAGTAGCTGTGTATCCAATAGTAGCTATGTATCCAATAGTCACTATGTATCTAATAGTAGCTGTGTATCCGACAGTCACTAGTTATCCAATAGTAGCTGTGTATCCAACAGTCATTAGTTATCCAATAGTAGCTGTGTATCCAATAGTAGCTATGTATCCAATAGTAGCTGTGTATCCAACAGTCACTATGTATCTAATAGTAGCTGTGTATTCAACAGACCATGCACATAGCAGTGTCCACACTAACTGTCACAAACTCCAAGAAAGTCAGCTGATCGAGTCTCCACTGATCCAGCCCATGTGCTGCAGGCCGGCCTCCCCCACGACAGGCTTATGGGAAGTGTAAACAAGGTCAAGTTCACAACCGGCTAATCTCGTTCAGGCATGGCATTGTGCTATTTGTTCCAAGGACTAGCAGCCAACATATGCTGCACATAGTACAATACTGCTTCTAATTAAACAGTAACACGCCCTCTGGTTCATCACAGCGTGATAACAGCAAGTTGCATGTCACAATCATTCTACACGACGATCCTTGCGATGTAACCATCATTCATCTCGTGTTAATTATTGATTTCAGAATAAGATGTCAATGACTAATTGATGTTGTTTCAGAATTAAATTATACATTTCACCAATGACTCACATCACACACCAAACACAGTTTTAGCATCAAAACATTTACCATTAAGAACCTGTCTGCGACACGTAAACATGCTTCAGTTGACAAAGTAAACAAGACCATGCACTAATCACCTGCGTGAATGGTAACTGGCTAACATGAATAAACAACAAGGGTATCAACAGTGAGACTTCCACATCAATTATGCAGCAAAAGATATATTGCTTGAGGCATTGTAGGATTCTAATCATGCAAAACAATCTCTTCAAAGACCAACCCATTGAATTCTGTCATAAAAAGTATGTTACCATATATATATTCTACCAGTATTGTTGAACATACAATATATTTGGGATTACAATTTCTCAGTAATTGGCATTGTGTATTCACAGTATTGTTGAGTTCAAGAAGCAGTGCGGGCTGGACGTTTCATTAGGGCAAAATACACATTAGGGATCCATGGATTATAAAGTTGATGTTGACCCTTATCAATGAGGTCGGCTGGGGTTGAATGAGGCTGCTGGTAAACACAGCTTGAGCAAAGTACAGAGAAATAGGCCAGTGTGCCCTAGATACTAGCTGCTCGCAGGAAGCATGCAGCACATGTCTATAGACTGAACACATGTAGCCTGTACAGCATCACTAAAAACAGTGCCTGCTCATACAACATCCTAGAACACCCTCGAACACTCTGCCCTTCCTCCAGAGCTCTAACGGCCACTAAATATCACCACAACCACTAAAGATATCACCAAAACATATAACTCACTTCAAGAAGACAAAACAAACCCTGCAGACCTCTTGTCATTATCACAATGGAGAACAAGCATTGTCACTAAGGTGACATAATCCCCCACACACACAAATTATCAAATCATATTTAAAAAGTAATGAAAGTGAACGTCGTAATTTAAGATGAAGTTGAATGTCAACAAAAACATGACCAGTCAACCTTTCATATCTTGCTCTATAGTTGTTCAAACACACAAATATTTTCAAGACTCACTTTGACCTTGACATGTATGTATTAGTGTATGAAATATGCAAAAATAGTAATAAAGCAATTGCTTATTGAAAAACATTCAAGGGAAGTCTTGAAAGTCTATGAAGAAAATCTAGTGAACTGTTCTTGAGATATCTCGCTGACAATCTTAACATGCAGTTTAACATGCTGAAATCTTCAAAGTGTCGCCGTGACCTTGAAAATTATGTGAAGGTCACCAAAATCGACTGTAACTTGCACCTTACCTCGATGAAGCTTTAAGTCGAATATGAAGAAAATCCAGAGAACGGTTCTTGAGATATCTTGCTGACAAGGGTAAAACGTTAAAGTCTCCTTGTGACCTTGAAATGAAGGTCAAGGTCACCAAACCTGACTTGGACCTTTCTTTTAGTGTGATGAACCTAGCTACCAAATATGAAAAGAATCCAGTCAACGGTTCTTAAGATATTCCAATCTGTACTGACAGATGCAGCATAATATTATATCCCCTGCTTCGCATTAAACGAGCGGCGGGGGATAAAAAATTCAAAAAGTTTCAACAGCAACAGAAGGGTGATGACAAGATCCTATGGATGTAGAGGCACATGCAAATGTCCCTCAGGATACTCAAATGTTGTCTCATCTGACAACAGATTCAGCAAAATGTCAAAACATGACCATTTTCTTCAAAGCATTTTCTTTGAACAGAACATCTTTCTTTACAACTGTCCTATTTCCAAAGAAGGTAAAAGTACACAGATAGGATCTTCAACCCAATATCAGTGGGTACGGTTAAACTGAACTTCATAAGTACAATTTCCTCCAAAATAATAGATGACTTATTGGAGGTTACTTGTAGAGAAGTAGAATGTCAGCTTCATTTTGTTGTTGTTTAATGCCACACTCAGCAATGGTTGACTTATTTGGGTTTACATGGAGAGAAGAAAAACGTCAGTATCGTTATGTGTTTGTTTAATGACACACTCAGCAATGGATGACTTATTTGGGTTTACATGGAGAGAAGAAGAACGTCAGTATCGTTATGTGTTTGTTTAATGCCACACTCAGCAATGGATGACTTATTTGGGTTTACATGTAGAGAAGAAGAACGTCAGTATCGTTATATGTTTGTTTAATGACACACTCAGCAATGGATGACTTATTTGGGTTTACATGTAGAGAAGAAGAACGTCAGTATCGTTATATGTTTGTTTAATGCCACACTCAGCAATGCTGCTATATTACAGCAGTCTCTATATAATTGAGTCTAAGTTCTGAAGTTTATAATGGTCAGGTTACCATGGATTCGCTGATGTATGATCTTATGAATTTTTCAAACACAACACCAACAAATTATGAAAATATAGAAATATATAGAATCTCCTGACAGTCAGTATTGCAGAATGGCAGAAGTTAATTGGGGCAAAACATCCATAAGTTTGATTTTTCATAATTCATTTGTTTGAGTATTAATCACTGAAGACATTCATGTGTTTCCAGTATCGGTATCAGTCTTTGTCACCAGGTGATCCAGCGAGGCATAAACAAGCCCCACATGGTCTGGGAGATTACTCAGGTTGTTATTGACGGGCGGGTCAAGGTATCTTCTGTGCAGCTGGCTTAAGTCTGTGTTGTAAACACCCAGAAGAAACACCCATACACAACACTCCATTATGTTCTACAAAGGGAGAGGTTTGCCCATCTGGCTCTCGACCCTGACAGTACATGCTGAGTGTGGGTGTGTGGTGTGTGTGCTGAGTGGTGTGGTGTATGGTGAGCAGAGAGCAGTGTGGTGTGGTGAGCGGTGAACAGTGTGGTGTGTGGTGAGTGGTGAGCAGAGAGGAGTGTTGTGCAGAGAGCGGTGTGATGAGGTGTGTGGTGAACAGTGTGGTGTGTGGTGAGTGGTGAGCAGAGAGGTCTGGTGTGCAGTGAGAGCGGTGTGGTGTGGTATGTGGTGAGAGCAATGGTGTGTGGTGGCGGTGAACAGTGTGGTGGCGGTGGCGGTGGTGCAGGTGTGTGGTGTGTGGTGAGTGGTGTGGTGCAGAGAGTGAGCAGAAGTGTGGTGTGGTGCAGTGGCGGTGAGCAGTGTGGTGGCGGTGAACAGTGTGGTGGCGGTGAGCAGGTGAGGCGGTGTGGTGTGTGGTGTTGTGGTGGAGCAGTGGCGGTGAAGCAGTGGTGGTGGTGTGTGGTGAGCAGTGTGGTGGTGAGCAGGTGAGCAGTGTGCAGTGAAGGTGGTGAAGCAGTGTGGTGTGGTGAGTGGTGAGCAGTGTGGTGTGGTGAGCAGTGTGTGTGTGTGTGTGTGGTGAGCAGTGTGAGCAGTGTGGTGTGGTGGGTGAAGCAGTGTGGTGTGGGTGAAGCGGTGAAGCAGTGTGGTGAGCAGTGTTGTGCAGAGAGTGGTGAGCAGTGTGGTGTCGCGGTGAGCAGTGTTGTGCAGAAGCGGTGAGCAGTGTGGTGGTGTGTGGTGGCGGTGAGCAGTGTGTGGGTGAGTGTGTTGTGCAGAAGGCGGGTGAGCAGTGTGGTGTGTGGTGGTGGTGAGCGGTGTGCATGGTGAAGCAGTGTTGTGCAGAGGCGGTGAGCAGTGTGGTGTGTGAGTGAAGGTGTGTGAGCAGTGAGCAGTGGTGTGGTGGTGTGGTGGTGTGGTGAGCAGTGTGGTGTGCAGTGTGGTGAGCAGTGTGTGGTGAGTGGTGTGTGGTGTGGTGTGTGTGGTGAAACGGTGTGGTGCAGTGTGGTGTGGTGAAGCGGTGTGTGGTGTGTGGTGTGAGTGGTGGTGCAGTGTGGTGTGGTGTGTGGTGAAGCAGTGTGGTGTGAGTGGTGAGCAGTGTGGTGTGGTGAGTGGTGAGCAGTGTGGTGAGTGGTGAGTGGTGTGTGGTGAGCGGTGTGGTGTGGTGTGGTGAGCAGTGAGGCGGTGAGCAGTGTGGTGTGTGGTGGTGGTGTGCAGTGTGGTGGTGAGAGCAGTGTGGTGTGGTGAGTGGTGAGCAGTGTGGTGTGTGTGTGGTGGTGTGGTGAGCAGTGTGGTGTGGTGAGGTGTGAGCAGTGTGGTGTGTGGTGAGTGGTGAGCAGTGTGGTGTGTGGTGAGCGGTGTGGTGTGGTGTGTGGTGTGTGGGCAGCGGTGGTGGTGCAGTGTGGTGGCCCGGTGAACAGAGAACAGTGTTGTGCAGAGTAGTGGTGAGCAGTGTGGTGTGTGGTGAGTGGTGAGCAGAGTGGTGAGCAGTGTGGTGTGCAGAAAGCAGTGTGGTGTGTGGTGAGTGTGGTGAGCAGTGTGGTGTGTGGTGAGTGGTGTGGTGAGTGGTGAGCAGAGAGCAGTGTTGTGCAGAGAGCGGTGAGCAGTGTGGTGTGTGGTGAGTGGTGAGCAGTGTGGTGAGTGGTGAGCAGTGAGGTGTGTGGTGAGTGGTGAGCAGTGTGGTGTGTGGTGAGTGGTGAGCAGTGTGGTGGCGGTGAGTAGTGTGGTGTGTGGTGAGTGGTGTGCAGTAGCAGTGTGGTGAGTGGTGAGCAGTGTGGTGTGTGGTGAGCAGTGGTGAGGTGTGTGGTGAGCGGTGAGGTGTGTGGGTGAGCAGTGTGGTGAGTGGTGAGCAGTGTGTGTGTGGTGGTGAGCAGTGTGGTGTGTGGTGAGCAGTGTGGTGAGCAGTGTGGTGTGTGGTGTGTGTGTGGTGGTGAGCAGTGTGGTGTGTGGTGGCGGTGAGCAGTGTGGTGTGTGGTGGCCAGGTGAGCAGCAGTGTGGTGAGTGGTGAGCAGTGTGGTGTGTGGTGGCAGGTGATCAGTGTGGTGAGTGAGGGTGAGCAGTGTGGTGTGTGGTGTGGCGGTGAGCAGTGAGCAGTGTGGTGTGTGTGGTGAGTGGTGATCAGTGTGTGTGTGGTGTGAGTGAGTGGTGATCAGTGTGGTGTGTGGTGAGTGGTGAGCAGAAACAGTGTTGTGCAGAAGCGGTGAGCAGTGTGGTGTGTGGTGAGGTGTGTGTGGTGAGCAGTGTGGTGTGTGGCGGTGGTGAGCAGTGTTGTGTGTGGCGAGTAGTGAGCAGTGTGGTGAGCAGTGAGCAGTGTTGTGTGTGGTGAGTGGTGAGCAGTGTGGTGTGTGGTGAGCGGTGTGGTGTGTGGTGAGCGGTGAGCAGTGTTGTGCAGAGAGCGGTGAGCAGTGTGGTGTGGGTGTACAATGTGCCTTACAGCCAGGAGGAAGTCTTGACCCACATGGCCAAGTTGATGACTTCTGTAACATGCTTTGAGGCAGTGAGCCAGGCATACAGATGTTGAAAAAGCTCCGTCTTTCTAACAGATCCCACAGCTTACTATAGCATTCATCCCATTTCAGTTACAGCAACCTACATACTTTTCTATTGCATCCCATTTCCATCCCCTTCTCAGCTAAAGCATGCTTTAGGGAATGTTGATGAACATGGTTCCAATGTCAAGGAAACTGATCCACAAGATTTGGATCAGAAATCCTCTGCACCATCACATACAATTACACATTGTCAGTAAAGTCACAGAGCTAAAGCTTACTCTGTGAACACATATAATTCTAAAAGAAACAAACAATTCCTTTTAAACTGACAAGGAGCCTCAGTGAGTTGGGAAATTTAGAACCTGAGGAACACTAGACTTGCTTCACTTAGGACTTCAGCATTGCAGAAAGATTTGGGCGGAAGGGGAAATAATGTAGTTGAGGGACAGTACGACATACTATCACAAAGCCTGCCTATTGGGGTCTCATCTTACGAGCAAGGACAACAAAGGAGAACCCTGAGGACATCTTGACACAGAAAATACCCATCGGGTTACACCAACCGAAAAGGTCATGTGACTTGACTCTACTTAGTCAATGAAATGAGGCCCAAATCCATCACTCTACAAAATAGGATATCAATGGAAATCTGCTTATTTGTTTCTGGAGGCGGATGGTAGCCTAGTGGTTAAAGTGTTTGCTCATCATGGCGAGGACCTGGGTTCAGTTTCCAACATGGGCACTGTGTGTGCAGTCCATTGCTGGTGTCCTGCTGCTGTAATATTGAGGGAATAAACCCTACTCACTCACTCACTCACTCACCCACTCGATTGTCTCCACTGTTTACAGAGTCACAGGCCCCGCACCAACGTATTGTTTAAAGTGACGCTTCACAATGTTTCAGCTATATCATAGTGGCCTGTAAATAATTAAGTCCACTGATTGACATAATGATCCATGCCTTCAGGGTACACTGACACGCCTGATCACTGACTGACTGAGTTTGGTTTTACGCTGCTTTTAGCAGTATTCCAGCAACATCACGGGACACCAGAAATGGGCTTCACACAATGTGCCCATAATAAGTCATCTTCTATAGCGCACAGTCTCCAAACACCAAGTGATTGCTCGCGGCGCTTAATCAGAATCTGATTCTTATTACCCCGAATAACCCAAGCTGCCTGTTAGGCGCTAGAAGGTTATAGTCACAAGACTTTATCCCACCGGGTACCCATTTTTCTGCTGGGTGAACAGAGGCAATTTGAACAAACTCACTTGCCTAAGGTGAGACCACATGCATCACATGTGCTTCGTTGTGGGGCAGGACTGAAGTCCTAGAAACTCTCAGGAGTCAGGCTGCCAAACATGGTCACCCATCCAAGGATTGTCCGAGCTCGACGTTGCTTAACTTCAACTGATTCATGACCTGAGCTGTGTGCACAGGACCACGTGACACCACAGGACAACGTGACACCACTGTGGGGAGTCGAACCCGGGTCTTCGGCGTGACGAACCAAAGCTTTAACCACTAGGCTACCCCACCGCCCCCCGCCTGATCACCACACATGACCACTGACCGTGAAGATCGGAGTCTTCAGCTATCCATGCTTGTCATAAGAGGCAGTAATGGGATCGAGTGGAGGCTCGCTGCTTTGGTTGACACGTCATTGTATCACAATTGTGAAATCGATGCTCATGCTGTTGATCACTGGATTATCTGGTCTTGATGTTTACGGATCACCGTCATGACTCCAGGTGACCAGGCCACTTATATCCCCTTAACACCAAGCACCAGGTAGGATAACAAGAAGTACCATCCTTTAATACTTTATGCTATGATATACTGAAAGGGCCAGGGTACCTATGTACAAAGCGTAACAATGTAATACTCTATGATATGATATATTGGCTCCAACTGACCAGCCCACTTATATCCCCTCAATACCAAACATCAGGCACAGTAACAACAAGTACCACCCTTTAAAGCAGAACCACCAATCGTATCTCTCCAGACAGGCATCCCTTCACAACACCGTTTAACTGAACAGCTACAAATCATTATCTAAATGCTATCTCTTTTCCCTAAAACAATTTTTCCTTATTTTTATAGGAAACTACATGACATCCTAAGCGATAATTGCCCCATCACTTGGAATAAAATTACAACATCAACACCTACTCCACATCAAACACAATCAATAACATGCTTGTTAGAGGAAAGTCCTTCCAGATTGGCTGTCAATGATCGATCTGTGTTCTAGTGTACTTGGTAAGAGTCCAGACTCTACATGGCTGCTGCGGCCAATCTCATTGCTTTCATCTTCATCGGGTTTCTAAGAGTCCATTTCACGCCTATGTCACCAATTTTCCAGGGATATCACTGTCGCCTGTAGGTAATCTGATCTGTAAGCTGTGTTTAAACACGAGTTTGAACATTATTTCAGTTAGATTAGTGAGTGAGTGAGTGAGTGAGTTTAGTTTTACACCATACTCAGCAATATTCCAGCTATATGGCGGTTGTCTGTAAATAATCGAGTCTGGACCAGACAATCCAGTGATCAACAGCATGAGCATCAATCTGAGCAATTGGGATACGATGACATGTGTCAACCAAGTCAGTCAGCCTGACCACCTGATCCTGTTAGTCGCCTCTTACGATAGACATGGGTTGCTGAAGATCAATTCTAACCAGAATCTTCACGGGTCTCAGTTGATCAGAGCATGACAGCTTCAAGTGGGAGGATAACGCACAGTGAGGCAGGTCTAAGATGCTAAAACCTTGTCAAACCCACCAGTACATCATATAAAGGTGACCATGGTGCATCTGATACTTGAAACCATGATCATGAGTTCCTGGCATACCAAAGGGAGATAATCTGATCGGAGACTTGCAGTGACTTCATGCAACTGTTGCCCATATCTGGGCTAAACTAAGTAGAGGTTCGGATGAGCTACCTTCCACATCACTGGGATACAAGGACACAGGACAGTTGGGGCAGGACAATCAACCAAACCACACTATCTGATCCTATCAGTTCCTTCTTACAACCAGCTAGGGTTGCTGAAGACCAACTCAAACATGGAACTCCTATGGGTAACATAATATAGTTCTGTATCAATCAAGATTCAGCTGTAAGTTTCTGAACAGAATGAGTGAGTGAACTTCTAAGCCACTTTCAGCAATATTCCATCAATATCACAAAAAATGGGTTTTATACATTGTACCCATGTGGGGAATCGAACCCGGATCTTTGGCATGACAAGCAAACACTTAAAACACGAGGCTACAACACAGTCCCAGTCACAGTATAATGACAAACCATATTTTTGTGTGTGAACAGATTCTTTCTCCATCAGTTCATAATGCACTCAATGATACAGAATGACGCCTGCATTAGAATGAAAAATAAATATTTGCCTCCTCTTAATAATGTATCACACAAAACTTCTCAGCATGAGAAGCTACTAGCAGACACCTAGAGCTCATATAGCTCAAGGAGTGCCAATTTGCTTTGGGAAAATGTAATCAATTCTTGGTTTGAAAATCACAAGCTGCTTCTTTGTGTTTCAAAGTCAACACATATTACATCTTGATTGGATTGATTAAATGTGTTCTGACGCCAATCCCTGAGGCTGGATTCAGTGTGACTATATCCTCCGACGTCCATCACAATCAGAACAAGATCAGAGTCAATTGTCTGGGACTTCATCACAGCCTTTGTTTGTTCTTCTCCTTTACACTGTTCGGAATCCTGCATAGTGTGATGTTGCTGTTGCTGTTGCCGTCCGCAATTAAGCTAAGTCACATCAAACATGCACTTCCAAGCTGTTGCCAATACTGAGATGAAGATGCATACGGTGGCACAACCAAATCATCAACATCACCTTCTGTCTCGTCTGCCTCCGGACCTTTTTTCGATTGTCTCACGTATGTACGATCATGAACTCATCCAACAAATCAATCGCAAAGTTACGACTGTTGTAAAGCCCTTATTTATGTCTCCTCTGAAGCTCATACTGTTTGAGGCAATTCGTAAGCCTGTAATAAACTATATGGTTCTGATGACATTATTAATGCTTTGTGGATGGAGACCCAGGCCTGACATCCACCTGTGCACCAGGTCAAGACCTGGCCAACATGGGTCAGAGCAACAGTGCAGGAGTGAGGTGAGGTGAGGTGAAATTGAGTTTAACGTGGAGCTTGAGAATATTTCGCTCATATGATAACGTGCATGCGTTTGTATGTGCATGTGTCACTGCTTGTACTAGTCCAGACTTAAGCTGGTTTTATAGTGCTAGCCCACTGAGATACCATGCCGCAGTGAAGCATGAATACCCCACTCAGACACATTATACTGACTCCGAGCCGACCAGTCCTTGTTGTACCCATAAATGCCGAGCGCCAGGCAGGGACCAACAAGTACCATATTTTAATTCTTTTGGTATGATGCGGCTGGGGATCCAACCTACAACCTTCTGCTCTGGGCGGACGCTCTAACCACTACATCATGGTGCTGGTCCAACAGTGCAGGGAAGATGAGAGCACTGATGACCTCATATTTTGACATTCCAGGTAGAGTTGTGTTAGCCTTTTTGGTCCCTGCTTCAAGAAGTAATATTCATAAGTACTGCAATTTGATTAGCTTCCCTTGGGTATCCCAGGATCCTGAGAATTTTAGAATGTCATATCATTGGACATAACGTCCATTACTGAGGACTGCATCACTCGGGAACTCCATCCACATTAGTGAGAGAGTGAGTTTAGTTTTACGCCACACTCAGCAATATTCCAGCTATATGCCGGCGGTCTGTAAATAATTGAGTCTGGACCACTCAATCCAGTGATCAAAATCATGAGCATCAATCTGCGCAATTGGGAACATGTATCAACCAAGTCAGCGAATCTGACCACCCAATCCCATTAATTGACTCATACGACAAGCATGGGTTACTGAAGATCAATTCTAACCCGGACCTTCACGGGTACATCCCCATTAAGGTGATATGAACATGACAATACTGAAAAGGTGGACAGGATTAAAGTCACTCACTAACTCACAATGAAGTTACATCCCCAACTGTATAAATCCTCTGTATGGTCACTGCCTCCCCTACTCTACAAGTTTTCTCCAGGGAATGTCAGGCAGTGCAATTCACACCTTGGAATGTGTAGACAACAAATGTGCTTGAAGCATGTGGTGTTCTCAGTCTCTTCCAGAAATTCAGGCAAGCCTCGCACATTGTAGCCACTAAGACACCAATTCCAGTCTCCTCAGATATCACAGAATACCTAGTCTGGATTCACTTGCCCTTACCCACCACACCAACATCAACAGACAGTGATGGAATACCAAACATGGAACCACTGAATACCAAACATGGAACCAACATTGCAGTAGGTACATACACTCCATCCACAGAGGATAATGTCAAAGGTTCTTCCAATAGATATACTGTTTCAGGACAATGGCTGACATCAATTCTCAGTTTATGAGTGAGTGAGTGAGTTTAGTTTCGCCAAGACTCAGCAATATTCCAGCTATATGGCGGCGGTCTGTAAATAATCGAGTCTGGACCAGACAATCCAGTGATCAACAGCATGAGCATCTATCTACGCAATTGTTCTGGGAACCGATGACATGTCAACCAAGTCAGTGAGCCTGACCATCCAATCCCGTTAGTCGCCTCTTACTACAAGCATGGGTTAGTGAAGATCAATTCTAACCCGGATTTTCACGGGTACATCCCCATTAAGGTGATATTAACATGACAATACTGAAAAGGTGGACAGGATTAAAGTCACTCACTAACTCACAATGAAGTTACATCCCCAACTGTATGTATCCCCTGTATGGTCACTGCCTCCCCTACTCTACAAGTTTTCTCCAGGGAATGTCAGGCAGTGCAATTCACACCTTGGAATGTGTAGACAACAAATGTGCTTGAAGCATGTGGTGTTCTCAGTCTCTTCCAGAAATTCAGGCAAGCCTCGCACATTGTAGCCACTAAGACACCAATTCCAGTCTCCTCAGATATCACAGAATACCTAGTCTGGATTCACTTGCCCTTACCCACCACACCAACATCAACAGACAGTGATGGAATACCAAACATGGAACCACTGAATACCAAACATGGAACCAACGTACAGTAGGTACATACACTCCATCCACAGAGGCGGATAATGTCAAGGTTCTTCCAATAGATATACTGTTTCAGGACAATGGCTGACATCAATTCTCAGTTTATGAGTGAGTGAGTGAGTTTAGTTTACGCCGCACTCAGCAATATTCCAGCTATATGGCGGCGGTCTGTAAATAATCGAGTCTGGACCAGACAATCCAGTGATCAACAGCATGAGCATCTATCTACGCAATTGTTCTGGGAACCGATGACATGTCAACCAAGTCAGTGAGCCTGACCATCCAATCCCGTTAGTCGCCTCTTACTACAAGCATGGGTTAGTGAAGATCAATTCTAACCCGGATTTTCACGGGTACATCCCCATTAAGGTGATATTAACATGACAATACTGAAAAGGTGGACAGGATTAAAGTCACTCACTAACTCACAATGAAGTTACATCCCCAACTTATAACAGACTCTGTATGGTCACTGCCTCCCCTACTCTACAAGTTTTCTCCAGGGAATGTCAGGCAGTGCAATTCACACCTTGGAATGTGTAGACAACAAATGTGCTTGAAGCATGTGGTGTTCTCAGTCTCTTCCAGCAATTCAGGCAAGCCTCGCACATTGTAGCCACTAAGACACCAATTCCAGTCTCCTCAGATATCACAGAATACCTAGTCTGGATTCACTTGCCCTTACCCACCACACCAACATCAACAGACAGTGATGGAATACCAAACATGGAACCACTGAATACCAAACATGGAACCAACGTTGCATTGTAGGTACATACACTCCATCCACAGAGGCGATAATGTCAAGGTTCTTCCAATAGATATACTGTTTCAGGACAATGGCTGACATCAATTCTCAGTTTATGAGTGAGTGAGTGAGTTTAGTTTTATGCCGCACTCAGCAATATTCCAGCTATATGGCGGTCTGTAAATAATCGAGTCTGGACCAGACAATCCAGTGATCAACAGCATGAGCATCTATCTACGCAATTGTTCTGGGAACCGATGACATGTCAACCAAGTCAGTGAGCCTGACCATCCAATCCCGTTAGTCACCTCTTACTACAAGCATGGGTTACTGAAGATCAATTCTAACCCGGATTTTCACGGGTCTCTCGGTTTATGAAAGATGAAGTAAGATGTCAATGCATAGCAGGTCAGTTGGACATACATTTAGCAAAACACAAGTCACTTGAAGATTGTTGTGAACAGTTGTTCAATATCAGTGAATTTGGCTTTGAATGGCATTTCAGTTATATCAATCTGTATTAGGGAAGTACAAGTCTGAGAAACCACTGAGCATGGCTATGGTGCTGAAAAAGGTCATATCTCCAGCTAACTTGGAACTGCAACCATGATCACTGCAACATGAATGGCCAAGGGACAGAACTACGTACCATACTTGGTGCTGCCCAAAACCACTAACCAGCAATATCCATCCTACTATCAGGGGCTCCTTTCACGAAGCAACCTTTACTAAGGTTAACCTTAACTCCCATTCTTTAACATTGCACTAAGGTTACCTTAGTGACTTACGAACACCTTAGTGCTTTGTGAAAGGAGGCCCTGGTATCCATTATCAAAGTTAAACCTTAAAATGTGAAGTCATTTAACTGCTGAAATAAACAAATATTATCGAATGGTTTCTTCCAAAAAGTATGGACCTAAAGTGTTGTATGGTAGTTTATACCCCTGAAGGTCCGGGTTAGAATATTGATCTTCAGTAACCCATGTTTGTTGTAAGTGGCAACTAACGGGATTGGGTGGTCAGGCTCGCTGACTTGGTTGACAAATGTCATCGGTTTCCTAAGTGCTCAGATCGATGCTCATGCTGTTGATCACTGGATTGTCTGGTCCAGACTCGATTATTTATAGACAGCCGCCATATAGCTGGAATATTGCTGAGTGTGGCGTAAAACTAAACTCACTCACTATGGTAGTTTAATTGAATGAATTAAGTCACTGTGACTTAACCTTGGTTCATTCTAAATTCACCTGGTCATAACTGACTTAATTACACCAAAAGAACACTTCAAAATAACTGCTGATGTTTGAGCCAACAAAAAAGGGACCAATAAGTATCTCTCCTTAGAGTGGTGAAGCATCTTCACCTAACAAGCACCTGTTCACTCAAAGTACAGGTACAATGATGATGGCAGCCTTTCTCCAAGACAACTAGTTAGGAAAACCAAATGCCACCAAGGTACTCAAATTTCTTCAGACTTAACCTGTTTCAGCCATGAACTTACACTGACCGATCCTGCTTGGCTACCAAAACATCTCACAGTATTTCTCTCATAGAAAAAAACACTAACAAAAACAAGGAAATGGAACTTCTCCAGCTATATTGCAGAACAAAGAAAAACAGAGAACCACAAGTTCCTTTGATTCCAATAACAGTTACTATACATATGTTCACCTCTTCATCAACACAGACGACAAGAATATTTCCAAGGTGAAGGTCACAGGTTTTATCTTCTAATGGAATGACAATCAACAACAACAACAACTCCATTTTCCTTCATCAGAACGGCATGACCAAACAAACATCATGTCTACTGGTTTATCTACATTGACATAGATAAACAGAGGCACAAGTCCTGCAAAATACGCACAGACCAACAACCGTTACTACTCCTGCCGGCCACGGAATGAACAAATGGATTTCAGGAAGATGACATTCCTTTCGGGATAACCATTCAACAACAACATTGAGATTTTCCCTTTTCACAAACAAATAGACCTGCGTATGTCCATGACCTTCATAAACACAAGAAGCAGTTGCAGGGGTCAAGGTGAAGGTTACAGCAGCATCCAAACCAGGAACAAGGATTCTGTTGCTGTTGTGCAGATCTGGGACGTCATCATTAGTGAAGAAAGTGTACTTCAACACTGGCTGCATCCACTCCAGATGTTTCCCTGTGGGTTATACCATCTCTCACCGATTTGACGCCATAATCACCATGCATACACGCTCTCAGCACGGCGGGAAACAGGTAATTTGTCAGGAAGTGATCCGGAGGAAGATCCTGACAATCAGCACTTGTATTTCCATGATGATGCTTGTATGAATATGTGGACCATTGAGACGTATAGAATGCCTCACGTCCTACAGTCTCAGACAGACTCATGCTGGTCTTGTGTATTGTTCACATGGATAAGTATAATGCACTGTTGAGACGTATAGAATGCCTCACATCCTACAGTCTCAGGCAGACCCATGCTGGTCTTGTGTATAAGTATAATGCACTGTTGAGACGTATAGAATGCCTCACGTCCTCCCTCTCAGACAGACTCATGCTGGTCTTGTGTATTGTTCACAAGACAAGCATGGCATGTTGTCAAGACATAACATCAATTCCACAGACTAACACAATGAATATTGTTTTTGTTAAAGCTGTCAGCAACAAATGTGGTCCAGGTAAACCAACGGTTTATAGCATGAGCATTTTTCATTCCCTGAGTGAGTAAGTGAGTGAGTTTTACGCCGTTTTCAGCAATATTCCACAAAACTGGAATTCTAATAGTCCAGATCACGTATATCCCTCTGTCAAGTGGGAATCGGCATGGCACCATGGGTGAAAGCTATGAATATGCAATGCCATCTAGAAATTGTACATTACACTTGACCATTTGACCACCTTCTAAATGGCAATGAGTCTCGGAAGACAATATGCATACTTTTAATAACAAGGATGATTGTCTAGTTCCTTTCACACATGTTCAAAGGCCAGCATGTGAGTGAGCAAGTTTGGTTTTATGCTAGCTTTAGCAATATTCTAGTAATGTCATGACGGGGACATCAGGAGTAGGATTCACACACAATACCTTTAAGGGGAATCAAACCCAGGTCTTCGGCGTGACGAGCATACACTTTAACCACTAAGCTACACCACCCCACTACCAGCATGTGACATGTCAGATATCCATCTTGATGTCTTCATGAAATGATGTTCATCTGTCAGTCAATGAAATTTTCGGGTCATTCGGGCATTAATCGAATACTTTTTTCGATTTTCGAGTACAAATGACTAGTTTTCATGAGGCATTTCAATGAGCATAAAATATCTAGTTCTACCACCCAGGAAAGTGTTATTGCCCTTTTAGCTAATGGATATTGCTTTTACAAACGGCCCTTAATATCTTGAGATTTATGAACCGTGCAAACAGCATCCATTAACACTTTTACAACAGTTTTCGGACAGAACCAGTTTCTCACGGGGATCAAGGTCATTAACGGTACCAAGGTCATCCATAACTGGTTGTCTTCGTCATATGGTTAAAAAATGACAGCTAAATGGAAATACCTTGCTGTATAATTTCTCAAATTTTGGGGAAGCTGAATGGTATAATTAGATGTTCTGCTCACTGGGAAAGGGACAAGTGAGTGTGTTTAGGCATCAGTATTCCAGCGTGTGTGTGAGTGAGTGAGTTTGGTTTTACACCGCTTTTAGCAATATTCCAGCAATATCAAGTGTGGACACCAGAAATGGGCTTCACACATTGTACCCATGTGAGGAATCAAACCCAGGTCTTCGGCATGATGAACAAACGCTTTAACCACTAGGCTACCTCACAGCCCCCAGTATTCCAGGAATATCTCCAAAGGTCAGTGCCTGTTTGAAGGATAGCTTAGTGGTTAATGCGTTCGCCCAACAGGTCAAAGACCTGGATCTGATTCTCTTCATTGGTACAACATGGTGTCATTTTAGTGGGCTATTGTTGAAATAAAAGTAAATTCATCTATGCTTCTTCAAAATACAAATTGGAATTGTATTTGGTTAATGGTGACATAGAAACAATAGTATTAATCCTTTTCACAGACCATCAGACAGCAATACTAAGATATTGACATTTTCCAAGTGAGTGAGTGAGTGAGTGATGATAGCAGCTTAGAGGAATTAATATATTCTCATGGAAATGAAAGTACAACTGTTCTTTTATTTATTTCCAGAATTTCACTCACAGTGGAATACATACCTTGTGAAGAAACCTGTACTTTCATATGTTCCCTTCCCTTATTTGTTTCCATGAGCATATTTAGTAGTGACCAAAGTTTATATAATACCTTGTAGCCTGCCCCATGAGTGTGTCTTGCACAAGTCCATTATGTTCCAATACACACCCATTCACAGCTCTATACAAATGAGTTCCTTCCTAGTACAACATTATGAAACCTTACACATCTATATTTCCTGAGATTATATGTTGGTCTGTTCATCAAACAATTAGGAGGAAGCCTCAAGTACCAATCACTTGAGTCCGGGGAAGAATAGGACTCGAGCAACCCACGAGGCAACTCATCGACTGGCCAGACTTGTAGCCTGGCTGCTACATTGTATCCTAATGGTGTAGACTGATGCTTATGTCAGTCACCAGATTGCCTGGTCCAGACTTAACCATGAACCACCAACCAGAAGCATCAAATGTCCAGAAATCTATCTTGAGAGTACAGAATCGAGCACCGTTGTCTCGGTATTGATGGGACCAAGAAAAAATATCAAGTTCAAGACATCAGACCAGGCCATATCATCACTTATCCAGCCTCATGTAAGAATGTCGAGTTTTGATTGGTTCACGTTATTTTGATAAAATACCATGTACACCCGTCACGATCCGCGAACAAGGAGTACAAAAGTCATATTATCCCGCCACGCCGCGGTGACCACGCGAGTGAGAAAAGCTGCATCGCCAAGCCTTTAGTAACGTGCGCTGCATTGAGGTCAATAGATCAGCTGGTGTCAACATGGCATCTCACATAAATAAAAACAAGTCGATTCGATGCATATTGTTTTCTTTTGATTTAGTAAAAACATTCAGCTAGATAAATGCATTATCATATCGTGTCGAGGGAAATATGGGGTTTTATCAGTCCCGAGTAAGGCTGTAAGGAATACAACCTTACTGGGGACCGATAAAACCCCATATTTCCCTCGACACGATGTGATAACTTATAATATCACTATGAAAGAAAACAAAACGCTTCTCATTATGTTTTGATTTGAAACTATAATCCGTTATCAGTAGTGTTAGTCGTAACAGTGAGCACTTCCTAATTAATTCCTTCTTAATTAATACTAATTAAATAACAAACAAGTAACACCTTCAACTCAATTAGCCCTAATTAGTTTACACTACCGCATCCCTTTGATTCATGCTGCACCATGTGTAAACGTGTGGAAACAACCTCAGTTCAGAGGGATACGTGCCCATGAAAGGTAGGTGAATATCGAGTTTCATTGCAAATATCAAGTTAAAAGGGTAATTTTGCTTGTTGGGACCATGAAATTATATCTAGATATCCAAAATATCGAGACATTCCAACTCCACCAAAAATATCTTGGTTTTTATACATTTCTCCCAAGTCCAAACATTCTACTCAACTCAGAAGTGTAGGAAGAGCTAAGAATGAGACTGACTGAGTTTGGTTTTACGGCGCTTTTAGCAATATTCCAGCAACATCACGGTGGGGGACACCAGAAATGGGCTTCACACATTGTACCCATGTGGGGATTCGAACCTGGTCTTCGGCGTGACGAGCTAAGGCTTTAACCACTAGGCTACCCCCTGCCCGCTAAGAATGAGAAGTTTTGGCTGCATGAACACGAATGAAATGGAGGGAATGTTTTGTATAACACATGCTCTGGGCTCTGTAGGAGTGAGTGAGTGAATGTAGAGTGTAGAGTGTAGAGTGTAGAGTGTAGAGTAGAGTGAGTGAGTGAGTGAGTGAGTGAGTGAGTGAGTGCACTTTTCCATCAATATCACAGGGAGGGACACCAGAAATGGGCTTCACACTATGTTCCATGTGGGTGAATCGAACCTGGGAGTTCAGCATGATTAGATGTGTTAACCATTAGGCTGACCTGTACGAGAAACAACAACCAGCTCTAACCAGATCAGTGACCGCCAGTGTGTGTTATGTAAAACACAGGCTGGGCCATATTGACAGGTGCTTTAAGTACCAGTTGCTTGTTGAGCTACCGGATAAGGATTTGACAACCTCTCAATCAAAGTCTGACAAACTATATTGAGGCTCTCACACACTAAACATCATGAACGCGTGAAGACAAAAGTAGAGTCACTATTTGCTTATCACAGGCTCTGGATAATGTTTTCAGCCACTGAATGTTTTCGTTCACATTGTGCCGAAATAGTTGTTCATTTATTCAATATATTTTTACAACACTGTCTCTTGAGCATGGAGTATTTTTTTAACAAACGCATACTGCAGACATTTATTTTTTAAAGTTTCATTAATTGGTAATCAGGTGACAAATTGAATTTCTTTGTGTGTCATGTTCCCAAGTGAGGTGAGGTGAAATGGGCTTGAGAATATTTCGCTCATATGACGACGTGCATGCGTGTGTATGTGTATGTACGGCTGCTTGTACTAGCCCAGACTGAAGCTGGTTTTATAGTGCTAGCCCACGGAGAAACCATGCCGCAGTGAAGCATGAATACCCCACTCAGACACATTATACTGACTCCGAGCCGACCAGTCCTTGTTGTACCCATTAATGCCGAGCGCCAGGCAGGGACCAACAAGTAACATATTTTAACGTCTTTTGGTATGACACGGTCAGGGATTGAACCCGCGACCTTCCGCTCTCCGGGCGGACGCTCTAACCACTCCACCACAGAGGCGGGTCCATTGAAAAGGATACATTGGTAATAACATAGTGTTGTTACATAACTGATGTATTGCAACTTTGATGTGTATTTGTACACAAGTCAGTGAGTTTAGATTTACGCTGCACTCAGCAATATTCCAGCTATATGGTGGCGGTCTGTAAATAATCGAGTCTGGACCAGACAAATCAGTGATCAACAGCATGAGCATCAATCTGCGCAATTGGGATACGATGACATGTGTCAACCAAGTCAACCTGACTAGTCGCCTCTTACTGAATATCAATATTCTAACCCGGACCTTCACAGGTATGTACACAAGTCAAATTTAAATGGATAATGGTGATATATTTTGAATATTTTAGACAAATGAGCAGCCTATCTGAGTGAGTGAGTTTTGGTTTTATGCCATTTTTAGCAATATTCCAGCAATATCACAGCGGGGACACCAGAAATGGACTTCACACATTGTACCCATGTGGGGAATCAAACCCGGGTCTTCAGCAAGACGAACAAACACTTTAACCACTCGGCTACACCACTGCCGAACAACCTATCTGACCCACCGTTATCATGAGTTTTCAGAAAAACAAACCTCTAAACTCCTCCCTCCTGAAGTTCAAAGTGCACTGTGGTATTATACACCCTGAAGGTTTCAATATAAACATCCAAATAGATGTTCTGAGATACAAGGTCTGTATTTTTAACAAGATACAGGGTGGTGTTATTATCTTTTCATAATAACAGATACTGACATGCCGTAATAATCATGATCTATTTCCAGCTATCAAACGATGATCACTGTTTGGTATGGTCAATCCAAGACAAGCCTATCATCATCTTGATAAGATAATAGCTTCAGCAACTCCTCAGAAGACTAATGCTACGTCTCTGAACATTTATAATCTTGTCTGAAAATATATAATCTTGATCGAAACACTTGAGTGGCATTTAGAAGTTGGTGTGATGAACAACAAGGAGAGTTCTATGGACATACAACTTCTTTAATGTTATATGAGTGACGTTTCGGTGTAGCAAATGATGTAATCATCATTTGTTTGATAACGGTGTTAGTAGCTATACCGAAACATCGCTCATATTACATTAAAGAAGTTGTATATCCATAGACAAGTATTTTTAAATTGAAAAGGAGACTAAGAGTTAATTTAGGTGAAACACACCAATGCACTATACATGGAGGACCAATGTTGAATACCAATAGCTTAAACTTTCAGACAACATGACATATCAAACTTCCTGAATCGGAAATACATCACAACCACAGTATAATCCAGAAATGATTTCAACAAATGCTACAATCAACATTACCTGTACAAGGTGACCAGTTAGTGAGACACAATGTATTACCTGCGGTCAGCTGACTGGACAATGCCAGGCTGTGTACTTGTGGTCAGTGCTGTGAGGAGCCAGACATACCGTACTAGGGGAAGCATGTACAAAGTCAACACTTGACTGATAACAAAGTTAAATAACCGGGGCTCCCAACAGGGGGGTCTACGCTCATGGCTGATATTCACATTTCAGAAAGCTATAAAAAACATACCGTGACACTGACATAAAAACGTCTTTAACCCAAAAACAAAAATGCTATAATTAAAAAACACCTGATACAGACCGTGTCAAAATTCAAGTTCAAAGACCCCTAGTTATTGTAGGGTTTTCTTTTCTTGATGTAACAGTTTAATCTATGAACTCCTTGAATCGTATATTTACAATATGACAGGTGTATGATAATGAGGTACCTCTTGGCTTTCATTCTTGACTTTGTAAGATTTATGAGATGATGATAGTCTTTCTCACAGTCCCTGAACCATATCATATCAATTTTGCCCAGCCCTTAGTGATGAAATACACCTAAATGAAACATGAAAAATGTTTTGATTTTCCATGAGTTCTGAATATCCAATCTCACTGGGACTCACAGGCGGATCCGGAGGGGGGGTGCAGGGGTGCGCACCTCCCTTTTGTCCTGAAAGTTTATTAAATGACCATTGAAACTGAGGTGAAAATGAAGTGTGAACCCCCCTTTTTCAAGAGTGTGCACCCCCCTTTCTCAAAAAGCTGTATCCGCCCCAGGGACTCCTATCAGTTTGAATGGGTATGTTTTCTTTAAAAAATCATACATTTTCAGAGAAGAAGCATTAATTCAGAGACAATATCTGTACAGTGCTTTTACTATATCTTTAATACCAAAAACCAGATATTACCAGCAACAAATATTTTCCAAACTAATCTTCAGGGATCTCTTCCACTAAGGTTGTAATGCACTCAATTCAGGAGTGACCACGGTTCAGTGGAGATGCCTCACTTCCCCAGTTCCTGGTTCATGCTCTGCTAAATCACCCCCTGTCAAACTAATCTGCCCATATTTCACTGAAATATTGCCTTCATACATATTCAAGTTAAACTGTAGGCATATGTAAAAAATGACAAACTATTTTCTGATTTACTATTCTCACATATTAATAAATTTTGCTGAACTTTTTAATTCACCCCACCTCAACACAAATCTAAACGACTGCAAATATAACCAGGAAATTATTTAAACTGTTTTTGAATCACATCCTTTAACAGTTAATGTACATCATGTATGCCTAGAATAGTTTCAAAAGATGCCTTCCTGTATCAAATCATCGAATAATTTGGCTGAAACATCTATTTGTTTTCGTAGACAGAACAAGAGTGTGTTATAGTATCTTTATCCCGGTAACTGACAAGTCTACATAAGTGACAAATTGTTCTTATTATTGATATAAGCTATAAATTATGCTCATAATAATTTGTTCAAAGACCTGTTCCATTTCCACAAGTGAGGATCTATGCCACTTTTAGCAACATTCCTGCAATATCATGTTGGGGGATACCAGAAATGGGCTTCACACATTGTACCCTCGTGGGAAATTGAACAATGTCATGAGGAACGAACGCTTTAACCACTAGGCTACCCAAACAGAAGGTGAACATTGAGCGTGAGTGAGTGAGTGAGTGAGTTTGGTTTTAGTGAGTGCAATATTCCAGCAAGATCAGGAGGACACCAGAAATGAGCTGACAAATGTACCCATGTGGGGATTGAACCCAGGTCTTTGAGTGAGTGAGTTTAACCACTAGTTCCCCACCGCCTCGAGTGAGTGAGTGAGTGAGTGATATGAGTGAGGAAGGTATATCAGAGCATGTCAGCTTGACTCATGAAGGGAGCCCAAGTTATTCAGGTCCTAAACATTTTCCACTTTGATGAAGCTCCCCCATCCCTGATACAGAGACAGACCTGACAACATCATCATGGTAAACCTAAACATTAAGACATGTGCAGGCTGTGTTTATATAGCACTGCTTCATGGCACGTCATACAAGTAAACAAGCACAACAACATGGCGAGGAACCTGTCAAACTGGATCATCTAACTGACAAATACATGTTTGTGCTCTAGGTAAACAGTACAACATTCTCCAATATACTGTGATTCAATGCACGCCTCACACTTTCTATCAGAGGGACTCTCTGTTTTCAAGTATGGGTGAAACACTTTCTATCAGAGAGACTCTCTGTTTTCCAGTACGGTGAAACAACCCATCGGCACCATAACATCTGTCTGGTTTATCATTACATTTTACACAATGAACTATTCTTAAAACTATTTCTAACAAAACCTGTTTTTGGTCTCCACCAGTGTGTTTTGATGCCCCAACATGAGCAGGATATTTTACTACCTGCTGTCCTTTAGACAAATTTCAGTCTGCTAAGTATTGCCATATTGTTTGAACATTTATCAATAATATTTCACACTTTTCAAACCAAAAAACCTACAAAACTCGTTCAAAAACATGACATACAGACCCTTCAGCAATGACTGAGTTTTGGTGTTCAAAGGAATACAGAGATATCTCCAGGGCATTGGAGACACCCTCAGGGCAAGATAAATAACTCAAAGGCTTGCTGAGTCTTGCAGTCCGAGCCTTTACGACAATAGTGAAAAACACCCAGCTGTCTAACTGTTTTATTGATAGAGTAAACCAACAGCCCCAAGCTATCTGTTAACCTGTGTACATGGTAAAATTTCAATGGTAAAAAGTTACTTACATGTTTGCTGGAGCTGGTCAGACATCAATATCCAGTTATTATGTCCATCGCATAGGTATTGATATCCAGTAGAGATTTCAGGGTGATAAATCTATCTCCCTTGACTGAAGAGTCACTGCCTGTACAAGCAGACGGCACACACTACGAGGCATGGAGTAATGTCAATGCACTCTTGGTAGATCGTCATGGGTCATGTGACACTCAAATGTCGCTACACAACTGCTAGGAACGATTCAATGTTTAAATGATTCAGCTTTTGTGTAGGGAAGTGAATTACCCCTTTCTCATTACAAAGAATCGCACACTAAATCTCTCTGCTAGAGTGAGCAGTCAAGGATGTAGATACCATCCTTGTGAAGTTAAACCGTCATATCCCCTGTGGTCACACAACTAAAACATCTATTTCTTGACAATGTGGGGCCCATTAAATCAATGCCTTCAGTTAGTCACCTCTGTCTATCTTAAAAACTACTTAAAACTTTTTACTGATCACTGAAGTAAACAATGAGTGGGTTAGGATTTAAAGTCACACTGGCAATGTTTCAGAAAGAATTTATACTAATAAATACCTTTCTACAACGGACAATAAAACAACCAGTCTTATCACAGATTGATATTTAAAAAAAGTGTATAACCACGGACGGATATGGCTACAGATAACAAGGCATTATATAAATGGACTATAGATCGCTGGCTACCAAAGTTGGTCACCAAGCTTGGGACCATGGGGACTTACATGGTCTGTCTCACAGTTCCTGAACTGCTATATCTCCTCTACTGTCTAGCCCTCCCTGCAATACTAAAGCCCTAAATGAAACAAGTCTAGATATCCCCAGGTTGTCTCACAGTCCCTGAACCACATTATATTCCCTACTGCCTAGCCCTCACTGCAATGCTAAAGCCCTCCCTGCAATACTAAAGCCCTAAATGAAGCAAGTCTAGATTTCCTCATGTTCTCAAGTTCCCATCTCACAGGGATTCCTTTTCAATTTAAATGAGATTATTTAGTACAATCAAAATGATATATATCCAGGGACTAAGTGTTAGTGTAGGACTTAAAGTACCTTAGCTTACCTGCATGGTACATCTTGCAGGATGGAAAATAAGTAAAACAGATAATCTGAAAATGCTATTTTAGGGTTGCTATGATCTTCGAATGGAAATCTAAGCAGAAACAGCCTTGTTCAGATTCAAGGCACGAGATGTGAATTAAGATCTGAAGAGTCTAACCACACAACCATAGCTTCCATGAGTGAGTGAGTGAGTTGAGTTTGATGCTGCTTTTAGCAATACTTAGTCTTATCACAGCAGACATACCACAAGAAGGTTTTACAGATTGTACCCAGGGGAATCCTTGTTGATGCAGATTCTTCAACAACATGGTGTTGTATGTTTGCCAAGTTGGCAGAACCCACAAGCTCAGGTTTGGTGCTGGCAAACCCAGAGACATAAAGACAAATCTGGGATTCAAACCCGCAATCACAGGATCCTGTCACGTCTGCAATTCTGCATGGTAAATCACTGATTGCTGACTGAACACTCATTTTCACATCAAGTTCTGACATTATCCTGTCTGCAGTCCATCTCTTGTCACGATTCAAGCTGAACTCACTTTGTCCTCAACCTAATTCAGCCTGAATTCAGTCACTGATCTGAACCTAATTCTATCAAACGTTCCAGTTAACCTTCATCAAGATGGCGGGAACATGGACTTTGTCATCGTAATTGCCCTGGGAAGAATAATTCCTTTCTCAAAGGTTTTCGTAAATGCCTTATAACCCACAATGACCTCCGACATCAATGTCAACGTCCCTATGAAACACCAGTGCTTGGACTCGGTAAATTGCACATTAAATTATCATCAACATGATCATTACTTGAAAAGGCTTTCTTCCAGCTGAAGCTAATTTCTACCAAAGGCAAGGTGAACTGCTGTGAGATGGGGTTTAACGTTCTGTTTAAGAAATACACTTCGCTCTACCACCATGTATAGTGTAATAAAACACACTTTTGCCCTGAACTATTATAGTTAAAGCCCGGCTTGCATCCGAATAGTTCAGGGCTTCAGGCGAGTGTGTTTTATTACACTATACATGGTGGTAGGGCTTAACTGTATTTCTTTCTAAGATGCCAAATTTAATACTTTCTAAAGATAATTACGATTAATTTAAGGCAGAAAACAAACGACGGTGTCCTAAATTAAGAATCCTCGCGACAGGGCTAACTGGCGCCAGCTGTTCTATTGATGTGTCTGCCCCTATGTTAAGATGAACGTTACCAGAAAAAACAAATGATAACAGTTTGATGACAGTTTACGTTCGGATTAAATATCTTCTCTGAATTATTTTAATTACATCTGTCATTAACGTAAACCATATGGGGCAATATGAACGTTGCATTTCTACTACCAGCGTAAGTTTAGATCAGTACATCCAGAGGAAGTTGAGTAGTCAAGCGACATTCCACAATTGCATTGTGGGAATGTAAACATTACAAAACGTTACCGTGTCGTTGAAAACATGTGAGTCGAAATGACACATTTTAACCGTCGTAAAACATAAACGTAATGTTTCCACCAGTGATGTTAGCTGCGTGAAGCAACAGCAAACCAAGAAACTGGATGCAACGGTGTAGTTTACTGTAGGAGGCCGTACGAGGCGATGACAACTGACATGCATCGTGACGTCGCTTACATTGTGACGTAATGTAAAATAATTCGATTACCAGGGGGCACACTAGAATGGCGCAGTGACGGGAAAACGTCATTCAATTGTTACATCATCAAAAAACTATACCTTTATTGTCTGATAATGTATTTTTTTTTCGATTGTTCTAATCGCTAGGCATCTTAGAAACAAGGTTATTGTCATTACAAAGCAAAGTGCATGAACAATTACGTGTTAGCCTGTCATGAAGACCCTTAAACAGATATGGCCAAAAAAACCTATGTGGTACTGCAGTTTCAGGAATTTCTCAAATCAAAGAAAATCTCTTGGCTCCTTTTCATCATAATTTATTAAGTTTATTTAAGAACTGTTTTTCTGTGAAATCAATCTGTTTCAGTGCTTGTATCTGCTTGCGAAAGGTGACAGTTTTACACCAACACCCTATTGGTATAGTGATCAGACGATTCTTTGTTTATCCGACTGAGACCAGGAAGCAGGCAGGGCAACAACAAGGACGATCTTTTAACATCTTTTGCCATGATGCAACTAGGGATCAAACCAACGGGAATCAAACCACTGACCTTCTTCAGCCACTGGGCAGACGCCCTACCTACTAGGCCATGGAAGCTTCTTTCCTCAAAGAACAGGAAGGAGGAGAACCTACTTATCTCGAACCTTCAGTGACCTTGAAAATCCGAAATGAGGATATGGATGCTGATATTTTCTGTTATTTTCAGAGTATCAAATCTCTCGGCATAAAAAGCTGACAGGCCTTTTCACGCAAATTATTCATTTGTTTCCGTCATTACTTGAACGGTTCATATCCTCATCTTGTCGCAAATACAGTTTGAGTATGTTTTTTGTTCAACTCCAAACTATAATTCAGGCATATGGTGGAGTGTCTTGAAAATATTGACACCAGACCAACTCGGTACTACTGCTTTCTGGACAGATGATCTATGAAAGTATTTCATATCAGACAGTAAATGTCAGAGCATTGAGCTGTGTGAATAAGAAGCTCATTTCTAGGCTCATCCTGCTAAACCCAATGATGAAAGTAGGATGAGAAGTCCACTGCCAGAGATGGTGGTGTCAGACGTAAGTAATTGAGATGGATTGAGAGTGACTTACATTATCTCGGTGACATTACAGCAGCTGAGCTTGGTATACGGAGAAAGCACAAAGTAAGTCTGTGTGAAAATATTTGAGCTGACCTCACACTTTGCTCTTTCCATATGTTTCAGTAGGTTTTACTGCAATAATATGAACTGATTTATAAGCTGACCGCAGCAGGCAAATCATATTTTACAGGATTAATGCTTTGGGCTCATGGCATTTATCAGAGAGTGCAAAGTGAAGTAGGTTTGAAGGTATTTACCAATCCGAAAAGAAAATTGTGCAATGGTATAGTTTGGCTACAAAGAACCATATTCAATGGAATCTGGTATTTCAACTCACCAGAATCAGATCCTTGCATATTGAAGGGACACAACTCTAGGACTTTGTCCTGGTGGTTCAGGGACGTTCAAGTCTCATCATCCATACAATCACTTCAAGCATTGACCCATGAAGATCCAGGGTTAGAATTGATCTTCAGCAACCCATGCTTGTCGTAAGTGGCGACTAACGGGATCGGGTGGTCAAGCTTATTATGATGTACACAAGTCTAGATTTCCACAGTTTCAGAACATCTCAGGGCTCCTTTTAATTATTTTTCTATTTTTTAATAGGCTACCCCAACACCAGTGACATGATGCCACTATGTAAATAAAAGATAATAATAATAATGAGCATCAATCAACACAAATGGGATGACACGACATTGAAACGTGGTGTCTGATCCCCTATTCATTTAATTGCCTCTTTCAATAAGCAGAGGTTGCCAGGACCCCAGATGACAAACCCAGTGGAGTATTTAGACTAACAACTAGTCTCTGAATGAACATATTTTACTGAAAAAATTCATAGTAAAACAAAAATAAAATATAATGAAAAGGAGCCCTGAGACTTTCTGAAGCAGAGGAAATCTAGACTTGCCACATTTTCTAGACTTGCGTGGGCTTTCTTGGATATATTTGCTTCAGGGTCTGTACAGCAGACTATGGATCAATATAAGTTGATTAGCAGGTTACTACCTAGTCTGTCTCACAGTCCCTGAACCACATTAATTTCCCTACTGCCAAGCCCTGTCTGCAGTGCTAAAGCCCTAAATAAAGCAAGTCTAGATTTCCTCAGGTTCAGATTCTGAATCTCTGGTCTCCCTGGGGCTCCTTTTCAATATAAATGGGCTTGTTTGTTACTATCAAAATTATATATATTCAGAGACTAAGCGTTAGTCTAGTTACTACCATGACTGTGAACCTATTCTAACCCACATCCCACTGGGGTAGTGGATGCCCAGAACATTAGCCTACCAGCCGAAACGTGGCTAAAAGCATCATTTCCTACAAATCTTTATGTTATTATTGGACTTTTACAGGCTTAAGTTACTTGACCAAACAGGAATTTACTTGAGTCTGGCTTCAGACTAATGGTAGTCTGTGATACAGATCCTGAAACAAATATATCCAAGAAAGTCCAAACAGGTCTAGATGATGTGGCAAGTCTAGATTTCCAGTTTCCGGAAATTAATAAAGTCTCTGGGCTCCATTTTATTACATTTTTATGATTATAATTTAGTAACTGTTAGTTTTCTATAAAATATGTTCATTTCAGAGACTAGATGTGAGTCTAGACTAATGGCTAACTGTGCAGACACCAGCTTGAAAAAGACACACGTACCTTTGTGATATACATGTCTAGACCAAGAAGACTCAGAGATGCTCCAGTGTGGTATAGTAATCACTCCAGTGGAACTCTCATTCACTGCTACACACTACATTGACTCCAGGTCAGTGTGACCTCAGCCAGAGAGCTGGGATAATTTAGTCCCACTGATGATATCTTATTACCCCAGGTGACACTACAATATGCCTACCTCTGATAATTGCAACCACAAACTGCCTGAAGACAAAGAGAATGCAGCATCAGGTGATGAAGATGGGAGCTACCTGGACCTCTTGATTATGTAACACCTGTATAACTGAAGGGAGTCATTTTACTGCCCTGTAGTAGTCTTTCTCACAGTTCCTGAACCACATTATTTTCCCTTCAACCTTGCCCTTTCTGCAAAGTTAAAGTCCTATATGAAGAAAGTCTAGATTTCCTCAGGTACCGAATCTCCATCACATTGGGGCTAGTTTCAGTTTAAAAAGAATTATTCGTTCCTGTCAAAATTATATATATTCAGAGACTAAGCGTAAGTCTACCCTATAGGCAGTCCTGGCAATTTATAGTCAAGGTTTACAAGAGTGGGTCAAAGATTTTGAAATGAACACTTTCAAAGGAGGATGAAGGATTCTGTGGGTAGATTCACACAACATGATGGAGAGTAGCCCAAAACATATCTCAGAATCGCATATAAGCCGTCTGTAAAAACATGAGAAAGTTTGGGAGGGGGAGTGTATTCCCAGCACACACCCCTTCAGCATAAAAAATCCATCCATCCATCATCCATTCAAATTAAAAAGATAATATTGTTTCACCACAGCACTGATAATTATGTCCTCGCCTCCACTACAAAGGCCACCAAACTGATACTTCCATCTTGTATATGCTACCAAGTATGTTGGCACACCCAACTCAACTGAGAGTGGGAATAGAGGTTGTTTCAAGACAGAGCCAGCAGTATTACAGCTATAGATAACAGATAACTAGATACAAATAACCATATTTACACCCTGGGCGCTGACTTTATTGATATTGTTTTCCATGGATGCTAATTCTTACAAGCCTGTTGACTCAACTCACTTTATTAATTTATCTCAATGTTCAGAATTCAGACAACACAGGAGTCCTAATATGTTATTAATATACAGGCAAGTATATGTTTCAGGTTTAAATGCATCCTTCCCCAAAAACTTCAGAAAGATACTCATCGTGTAAGCAAAAACAGATGCATTAATTCAATAGCTATAAGTGTATCTCCCTGTCCCACCCCTCTATCTATAACCATGGCAGACAGAGTGACACATGTATAATCCAAGAATAAATACTGAGACAGCTTAAGTGTCAGCTGACACAGACCACAAACATCTTCAATACCCAGGGGGATATGATGAGTGTTATCATGAGTTCCTCGCCATGTACAATCCTCTATTATTCCCTCCAGGGATGAAAATACGCAAATGTTCGCTTTGTTGCTACACAATTAGTCAATTTATCAAGAGCAGTGTAGAGATAATTAGATCATGTATGAAAGCAAAATGGAAAGAAATCAAGTTATAAACCATACTTCCTGCTTGTACGTGTTTGTCCTGAGCCAGGAATAATAACTAAGTTGTTCATCATACACATATTCCTAGACTCTATTTACCATATCTGTATATGATGAGGTTCTTGAGAGGCATATAGAAGCTGGTATTCAAATATAAGACAAAATGTTATGGATGTCTACTTCTTCTATTCCTTGCCCCTTCGTCAGGTGAATGACGTTGTATATACAATAAAGAAGAAGTTGACATCCATAATATCTTGTCTTATGTCTGTATATGATGTAGGACTGGATTACAAACTTTTATGTAAAGCAGGGAGATCCAACACTTAGAAAAGGGTAAGTGTGTGTGTGTGGAGAAAGAGAGAGAGAGAGAGAAAGAGTGTATCACTCACATGTGTTGATGGAGTAAAAGTTAAAATTAAAAGTATGTGGATCAGACTCTGATCCTGTCCAATGATGCACTGTTCCTTGAGACATTTGATGAAAGGACATGGCATACAAACATCTCTCTCTCATACAGACATTGGCTGGGTTTGGCTGGGGGTACGGTTAGCAAAATAAGCCCAATTGCACAACTGGTAAGAGAGAGGGAGAGAAAAGGTTGGGGAAGGATGTGAGGGAATGAGATACCATCTGGTCCCTCTAAATTCCCCCCCTGCAAATTTCTTCTGACAAAATATACACATGCTTATATGGTCATATGGTCAAAGGATTCTCCCAGACATCTGTAAAATCATCCTAGTTATGGGTGAATGAATTTTTCAATCCTTTCTTCAAACGCTTGATATCGGTTTAAGCATTTATGTTGAGTGGTCAACACTTGTTGATTCCACTGTGTGCCTCTCCATGTTGCAGAGATATAAATATGGATATGTCTTGACACTTGGAACTGTCTCCATACAACTTGTAATGGCCTCCATACCATTCCACTCGGTTTACGTCTCCACAATACTGTTACAACAGTACAAAACCAGCAATTCCATGAAGTTAGATGTATGCCACACAAAACTCATTTCTGGTCATAGCTCCAAACCCAGCATCAACAATCTTACCGTACACTGTCCACTACCATCAACCAGTAAAATATCCACATAGTTATCTGCCACAAATTTGGTACTCACCTGAAATCAAAGAAACAAAGCATATAATTTTAACAAGAACAGCAAAACAAAAAATATATATACACACTAAACATCAGATAATATCAACACAAAATATGTATGGACAATATTTACTTCAATTATATTAGTAATTTTTCTTTGATCAGATATGATGAAATTAAATATGGAGTGCTAAATTGATTAATGTAATTTCCAATTGATTAAAACAGTAATCATATGACCTGACTTGACCTGACCTGACGTGACCTATGTTCACACCTATAGGGCAATGCCCTGAGGATGTTAAGCTGCTCTATCCCACCCCCAAGGTAGGTACAGCATGTTAAGATATCCTCTCCCTTTCAACCCACCCACAGGTAAAGATTGAATGTCCTGATACCACCTGGAGCACAGCCCCCAGGTCGAGATCGCATGTTCCGATATCACGCTATCACAAACAATAAGCATGCCGTCAGCAGATGGGCTTAGCTGCAATCTTGTTGGTCTTTTTTAACTGCCATAGCTGTCTAAATCTGACATGGAGAAGACTGCACCCCCATCGACAGCAGCAGGCAGGACCAGCGGATGTCAATCCCGCGGTAATTAACCACAAAAGAAAGGCCTAGATTACAACTTCTGATGAGTAACAACCAGATATGGCTCCAGCATGAAAGCATTCGTCTG
This sequence comes from Haliotis rubra, assembly GCF_003918875.1. Taxonomy (NCBI): domain Eukaryota; kingdom Metazoa; phylum Mollusca; class Gastropoda; order Lepetellida; family Haliotidae; genus Haliotis; species Haliotis rubra. The sequence goes on from NW_025767535.1 coordinate 2,107,998, forward strand.
AAGACAACGCTGGAGTAGATGCGATAATGTTAGACGCCAAGTTCCAAGATGAAAAGAATTCTCAGAAGGATTTCTGCATCTTGAGAAAGTTAAAAATATTGATATTGACGGCTTAAAAAGACATCTGTAAACAAACTAGAAGTTAATTAGTGTGAACACTGTTCCTTACAGAGCAGATTGCCTTACATAAAGAGAGTTGACAGGAGTCAAACCATCAACAGAAGAATACCCTTAAGAAACATATTGAAGTGAGTGAGTGAGTGAGTGAGTGAGTGAGTGAGTGAGTGAGTGAGTGAGTGAGCGAGGTTTTATGCTGCGTTTAGCGCTATTCCAGCAATATCACAGCGGGGAAGACCAGAAATGGGCTTCACACATTGTACCCATGTGGGGAATCGGGCCTGGGTCTTTGGCGTGTCAAGCGAATGCTTTAACCACAAGGCTACCCTACCGCCCAAAACATAAGATAAGATATTTATTGAATAGCATTCCACGAAGAAACAGTGACAATATTCTGTAAGCTACATATTAAACACAGCAGGTACAAGAAATATAGATACATTTCACACATAAATGATGTACATTATAACAATTTTTTAGAAATCATGTGGTATAATGACATGGAAATAATATATGAGGAGACTATGGTAAGATATAGAAGTAATTTAAAGTTGTAAAGATGGTGACATATTTTGGAAATTAATTCAGGACTTCTGTTCGTGAAAATTATTAGGAATTGTTCTTTTTTTGAGAGTGTAGTAAATTCATAATAAAGCATTGTGTGTATAAGTGATTCCCTTTCTTCGCTATACTTGGTACATGATATTATATGGTGTTGCTCATCGTCTAAGACACAGCACATTTCACAGAGACGTTGTTCTAACGGGGTTGCAGGTTTTGTATATCTTCCAGTTTCAATTTTGAGTTTATGATGAACCGTAGTTTTGAAAAATGTGATTGATGAGCTTTGTTTTTACAATGAAATAGATAATTTTCAAGTTTTATAGATGACTTGACCAATCTGTATGTTCTTAATTTGTTATTTGAAGTTACATGATCTAACCGTAATACTGACTGACTGACTGAGTTTGGTTTTACGCCGCTTTTAGCAATATTCAAACAACATCACGGCAGGGGACACCAGAAATGGGCTTCACACATTGTGCCCATGTGGGGATTCGAACCCGGGTCTTCGGCGTGATGAGCCAACATTTTAACCATTAGGCTACCCCACTGCCCCTCTAACCGTAATACATAATAAACATGTGATGTGATGTATGATGACTGAGTGAGCTGGGTTACAGACAATATTCAAACAATATCATGGTGATGATACAAGAAACCGCTTCACATATTGTACACATTGGAATCAAACTCAGACCTTAAGTAAAACAAGCAAACACCTCAACCACTTGGCTGCCTCATCACCCCATAATTTATATAACATTTTACATGAGATAAACAAATCAAGAAGAAACAGAACACCCCATCTTTCAAAATACCCTAGTAACTGGGCAGGGCATAGCTGTTTGCAGTGAAAACGTACCAATGAATTTCACCTCAAACAAAAAAGAAAATCAAATAAAGTGAAATTAAGATTGCAAATCCTCATAACTTAACCTTGCTAATTGAACATTGCTAATCTCAGAATTTTATTCAACTTAGGATAAAGGTTGTTTAACAAACGATCATAGTTTCAAATCGCTATTGGTTTGTATTACAGGGGGGTATGCACATTAAAGGAAACCCCGAGAACAAGAAAGGTTGGCTTCTATGGTAGTTAACGCTCATCACGCACATCACGCATTTGTTTCACTGTTCCAACTACTGCGCGTACCCCTTTGTAATAATATCAATATAAAATAAAATATAAAAATCAATAATAGCGATAATAAAATTCTGAGGTTTAAATGTTCAATTGGCAAGGTAAAAGTATGAGGATACACAATCTTAATTTCACTTTATTTGATTTACTTTTTTGTTTTGTTTTGACTCTACAGTAATATGAAAAGGGCTGACTATTGAGGGGGAAACTATAGCGACCAGCTCTTGCAATACTATTGTTATAGTTTTTCTTATCCTTGAATTGTCTCATTTGAAGTCATTTCCCACATTATTGTAAAGTTAACATGAAATAAAAACAAGTTGAAGTAGTTTCAGTATCTTTAAATAACTGACAGGTAACTTGAAACCCAGATCAAGTAAACAGTTAAAACACAAACTCAATGAAGCTGCAAGTCTGCACCCAAACATCCTGTATTTTTCGCTGTGCTTTTATCAACCGAAATCCGTTACTAAACTATCGATAGTCGCACATACTATCGATAGTTTTTTGTTTCTACCATCAATTAATTGCTATCAGAGACTCAACAATTGCAATCCATCGATATTCGATGCATCGCTACAGCCCTTAATATGAAACAACAGGTGCTCTTAAACTTCTCTGAGTAGCATACATCAATAACACAGGTAAAACATAACTCACATACACAAACAATATTTAGTTCAATATTCATATATATCAATATTCATCATTATTTATCAACTATTTACACAGATATATTTTCAATTACATTAACTCATGTTCTGACTATCTGACATTACTACCGTACATAAATACTTCTCGAAACTTATTTAATCTGCAAGCTTCAAGCATAAAGTCGAGTATTCCACAATATTGGAGTTGTACTATTTACATACCACACTACATGACAAGCACATGCCATAAACGTTTTTGATCCGTGTGCTTGGAGCATGAAGGATCGGGTATTGCAGAAAATACGAGCATTGATATTACAAATACCACACGATATGTCAAACGCACATTATCACTACCTGAGCGAACGAATCAGTTCCATCACTGCAGGTCTATTATGCTTCAAGAAAACGTCCTCAGTATCTGACGCTACGTCCCTTACTCCACCACAAGAGCAATACGCGATATCTATCCTGAAGACAGTAGTGTCCACGCTGTTGTGGAAGCCTCGCTAGGATTCCCTGCTGTAGCGTCTCCGTCTCACACCACTAAAGTTAGATTAGGCTCAGCAACACACAGAGCATGTGTGAGTCATCCGCCTCGGATGCATGTGCATGTTGGCGCCATAACTGGTGTTCTAGTACAACATCGATTCTCAACATAATCTGGACGATATTCAGGTCTCATTTAACCGTTTAACCCATTCAACATGTTGTAAGTAGTGTTGGGAATTGGTTAAAATCTAATAATTGATGATTGGTCCATTACAACCGATCAATCATCGAAAAATAATTGGTTAGCGTCATTTATCAAATGTTCCTGTTATTTGTATTAATGCACACAAAAAACCCCAAAAAAACATGTAGTAATTTGTGTTTTGTTTTTGTAAATTGCATAAAGTCCATTTGCAAATTTTGCATATTTAAATGATGTACATTATAACAATTTTTTAGAAATCATGTGGTATAATGACATGGAAATAATATATGAGGAGACTATGGTAAGATATAGAATTCATTTAAAGTTGTAAAGATGGTGACATATTTTGGAAATTAATTCAAATGTTCCTGTTATTTGTGTTAATGCACACAAAAATAAAGAAAAAACATGTAGTAATTTGTTTTGTTTTTGTAAATTGCATAAAGTCCATTTGCAAATTGTGCATATTTAAATGATGATTAGTATGTTAGGAACACATATTTCCTGGATTCTTTAAGATAAATTCAATCATGACTTGGAACGAGCTTGTATAAGTAGTGCTTATGAAATGTAAATTTAATGACACAGACAAAACCAGCCTTGTGAAAAATATTGTTAATGCAAACAAGTGTTCAAAGATTGGTCGTGTTCGATTATGAGAAAACATGTTCGATTGCTTGGTCGTTTAGTCACTGCGACCAATCTTCGATTATTTCAATTAATCGGACCACCACTAGTTTTAAGTAGCTGAACATTGGGTCTTTGAAATGAAAATATTTAATAGATATACTTTTGTTTTGTCAAATTGTGTTCTAACCTATACCTCGTCATATGAGCGAAATATTGTCAAGTACGACGTTAAACCCAATTTCACCTCACCTCTAACCTATACCACTTCAAAACCAGTTAAAGAAAACCTGATTCTTTAACATCACAACAGCAAACCATCATGGACTGACAACCATAGTAATATGAAAAGTGAGTGAGTGAGTGAGTTTTCACGTCCCTTTTAGCAATATTCCAGCAATATCACAGCGGGGGACACCAGAAATGGGCTTCACACATTGTACCCATGTAGGGAGTCGAACCCAGACCTTCGGTATGACGAGCAAACGCTTTAACCACTGGGCTACCCCTCCACCCCTAATATGAAAATTATAAAATTCTGTGAAATGGTACAGATTCATAAGGAACATAAAGAAATTTAGACTTGTCGGAGTTAACTTGACTTGGAGTTTTCAGATTAACGGGTTTGTTAAAGGAGTCAAAGATTAAACACTACTGCGGAAAACATCAAGGACCAAGGCAGTGAGTCTGACCACCCGATCCCGTTAGTCACCTCTTAAGACAAGCATGGATTACTGAAGATCAATTCTAACCCGGATCTTCATGGATGGGTTGAACTAGAAGCATCCTCCCCATTATAAAACTACATATAAACGGGGATGAGGATTGGCATCCCTGGCACGTCTATTACAAGATGGCACTCTGATCATATGCTGTTTCATTTTAAAGTGAGAATCAATGTCACAGCAATGATCAATTATTGACAATGTCTAAGTTTTACACATCACAATAATTACAAGGTGAAGGGCCGGGTAGGGTAGCCTAGTGGTTACAGCATTCGCTCGTCACGCCGAAGACCTGGGTTCGATTCCCCACATGGGTACAATGTGTGAAGCCCATTTCTGGTGTCCCCCGCCATGATATAGCTGGAATATTGTTAAAAGGGGCGTAAAACTGAACTCACTCACTCACTACAAGGTGAAGGTGGAGATTGAAAATAGTCCCAGGACGGTATAGGTTCTGAGATACACACAGCAGGAACTGTGTAACAGTGAAATCTGTAGTTGTGGACATTACATGAGTGAGTTTTGTTTTACGCCACTTTTAGCAATATTCCAGCAATATCACGGCGGGGGACACAAGAAATTGGCTTTGCACATTTTACCCATGTAGGGAATCAAACCCTGGTCATAATCATGACGAGCAAACACTTTGACCACTTGGCTACCCCACCGCCAGACATTACATGATGTCACAGAGGGGTATCCACAGCGTGATTCAAATGAGCAAACTGCTTTGCTGTGGCAAGTCGGCAAAAAAGCAAGGGTCTTTAAATTCAGAAATTGAAATAAGTTCAAGATCATGCAATGATCAAGTACTCATCAAATCAAATCCCAAAGTTACAGCCTCTCTCCAGGCATTAAAGTGGTTACAGAAACTATGAAAATTGTATCTAGATGTAGTTTAACACTGGTAAACCCTCCATCGCAGCTTCCTGCCATGCCTAAGGGACATAACTCTTCACATCAAATTCATCAGCCTTACAACTGGTCCATCATTTCCCCAAAGAAGCACCAACAACTCTCCTTCAAAGATGAGCAGGGTGCACTCTACCACAAACCTATAAGCTGCTTATGGTGTTACCAGAGCAATATCCCAGCAGGAAACTAGAATAAGTGCAATCACAGCTTTCACCACACAATCAAAGCTTTCACCACAAAATCAAACACTTTAACCACTAGCATACATTGCAAGCATTCAATCACTCCGTTCAGACATTATATATCTAAGTCATCTCATCACTACACGCCACATGACATCGTCTTCATGGCCCATCACACAACCTCTGGTGAAAGTCCTGTGTATCTGAGGGAGCAAGCTCAATGCTGGAAACAGATCAATAGACCGCCTATAAGATCCTTCACTCCTCAATAAAAGACCCTTACTTCCGAGGCCCAATCCTCTGCAAATACTGAAAGCTGGCGATTCCTCCTCTCTTGCGTTATTGTCACTTACTGGCGTCATCCAGCATTCAATATCGAGTGGCAAATCTCACTTAATTTACGAGAAACTGCTTTGAGAATGGCATAAAGTGGGCTAAATTGCTGAAAATTGAAAGATCAGGTCTAAAAAGATGACAGCACTTGTACATTGTTAAAAGTAAACTTAGCAAACAGCCTGAAAGCATGACAGTTCCTGTTTACAAACATTGAACCATTTATTCTACACTACAGAAATACAGTAATAAAAAATTAAAAAATCACAAAAGGCACGAGTTTGCAAGAATAAATAAAATGGAGAAGAAAAACATGTGTCAATTTATTGACAATGTGTTCAAAGTGCATTGATAAGTCATCTTTCTTCATTCATGACATTAGAAATTAATCGACATTAAGGTGAAAGAGAAACTACATCTATTAAGCTTCATGTCCGAGATCAATACACTGATAATCCTGAAGACTTGGCTGAATCCCCAGAGAGCTCATCATGCACAGGAAGAAACCTAACATTGCTGCTTGCTTGAAAACACAATTAATCATGAGACTGTCCTTGAAAGTCTCTATAGCCCGCTGTAATGTATATCATTTAATGTTATTAAACTGACAGATGACTTTTGGAAACTTCCTGCAAGCAACCTGATTAAGCAGGTGTCAAATAACCTAAGTTGACATACAGATTGTAACACTTTGTTTTTGTAAATTTGGGTAGGTCTTAACTAATGTTAGCATTCAAGTCTTCAGCTGGACATGATCAGAATATCATTGTCATCAACAAAAACTCAACCTTGCTGTGTTTAGACAATAGCTGTGGTGCCACAGAGAATTTGTCCTTTAAGTCCATGCTGTATGGACTTCACCTGGTGGCGGTGGGGTGGCCTAGTGGTTAAAGCGTTTGCTCATCACGCCAAAGACCTGGGTTCAATTAATCACATGGGTAGAATGTGTGACGCCCATTTCTGGCGTTCCCCGCCGAGATATTGCTGGAATATTGCTAAAAGCGGCGTAAAACTAACACTCACTCAACATCATGAGCAATGGAAGATTGCTAAGTCAGTTTAAACAATAGGTCAGCAAATAGGTATCCTGCAAATTTTGCCAATCAGCAATATTTTGACATTGCCTCGGCATCTTGTAAACAAGAAGTCTGGAACAGGAATGCCACGGCTGATAGCATGAACAATTATCCATTCCATGGGGCATGACGCTACACAAACAGTCGCAGAGGTCACCAAGTTTATGTACCACTAATTCATTGGCTCAATCCCTCTCAGCTCTTTATGACCCGGGTCCACATGGATACAATGTGTGAAGCCCATTTCTGGTGTTCCAGGCCGTGATATTGCTGGAATATTGCTATAAATGTCATAAAACTAAAACTAACTCCTTGGTTCTAGCATTAAGCATGGCTTACTTGGATCCAAACTGAAATCAGTTGGCACCATTGGCAACTCTGACTTCATACACACCCAGGAGCCCCCTAGTGGAACTCCCCAGTGGAACTCCCTTATACATCTTCCAAGGAGTGTCCAGTCAAGGCATGAGCTTGTGTTTGCATGTATATATGTGTCCTGCATGTCAACTTGGTAAGAAAGAGTGAGTGAGTATGGTTTTACGCCACTTTTAGCAATATTCCAGCAATATCACAGCGGGGGGACACCAGAAATGGGCTTCACACAATGTGTCTGTGGCGTGACAAGTGGACGCTTTAATCATTAGGCTACCCGTCCGCCCCCTTGGTATGAAAGGAAAGCCTAAAAGTGATGCATTTTTTAGATGTTTACCAATTTTGTAAACTCTACAAGCACAGAGGTTTTTCTCTAGCTGAAGGCGAGCAAACTGCAGCCTTATGACTACGCTCTCGATGCACCTGTCGTTCGTAGAAGTAGAACAAGATCCATGCAACCCTGCAGCTTCAGTACATGGCTGATTGGGCATGGAGCCACAAATAATGAACCTATGATAATTTCAGGGTTCACTTTTGTTCATCAACACATGTTCATCAAGCAGATAACACAGAGGATGTAAAACTACCATGGAAGCAGATATACAAGGAATTAGACAATTTTTTATTTTCTTAGCACCCACTGACTTGCTGCTTATAGCTAGAATTAGAGACTAATGCTTGGTCTCTGAATATATATAATTTTGATAGAAACAAATAATTCCTCTTAAACTGAAATGGAGCCCCAGTCACATGGGAGATTCAGAGCCCTGAAGCGAGTTAGTGTTATGCAAATGACAACAGACCCTGAATCTAAAGAAATGTTCATTTAGGGCTTTGGCGTTGCAGAAAGGACTGTTCATAAGGGAAAATAAAGCGGTTCAGGGACTGTGAGACAGAGTACAGGAATAACTGCACTCACCACTCAATGTTCTCAGTATGTTATCCAATCATGACCACCATGTATTCAGGAATATGTGCTTTCTGTGACAACCATTTCATAACAGTGTTCGTATGAACACTTTAAAAAGGCCTCATTCCAATATTCTGTAATACCATAATCTGTACAAGACACCAGCAGATTATGATTCAGTGAATGTTGTAGCAGAATATATGCAAAATTCCAGCTATACAGTGCCCAGTAAATCGTCTATGTCACAGTGTCCTGTAAATCGCCTATGTCACAGTGTCCTGTAAATCATGTATGTCACAGTGACCTGTAAATCAGCTATGTCACAGTGACCTGTAAATCCATAAAGTCAGGAATACAAGCGTTGACAGCATGATCATTGTTGACCATCCATCAGCCAGGTCACCAACTTGGACCCTGTTCCAGCAAGCTATGTTACTGTCAAGCTAATTCTATGTGTTAAGTCTGGGAGTTTAAGGCATCTTAGAGCTACAACTACTGGATGAAAGGGAACTGATCCACATTGGTCTGTTCTAAATGGCATCTCATCCGTCCAAGAAGTCCATCAAATACACAAGCCAAGCTAAGTTCTGCTAAACTGCATAATTGAATAATTAAGAACTAAATTAAGCTGAACCCGAGCAATGTGAAGATTAAAAAAGGAAAGGACCTGTTAATTTTCAGTGTTTGTGACCATATTGCCAAATCAATATGGCTGTCAAGGTTCTAAATCAATTTCACGTCTCGATATCTGATATGAAAGCAATGGTTTGGGAAAGAAACTTCAGAAGATAGAAATAATGGTGTTTGATCTCTAGCTGTGACATGTAATTGAGTTGCTTTGTCATTTCTCAGTTCAGACAGATTCCTGATCAAGACTTGCGCCAAGGCTGGATAAAGCCAATTATGCAATCATTTCAGGTCCCATATCTTGGTAATTGGCAAGTCTAGATAGCCAGACAAAATAAAAGAAATGTGTTCAGCATATTTAAAAAATGTAAAAGTACATTTTTTCAAATTAAAGAGTTACAAAAACATTTTTTTTCATAATCAAATTAATATTTCCTTAAAGTCTTTTTCATCTCTGCTGTTGAGGTGTGGTGGGGTAGCCTAGTGGTTAAAGCATTTGCCCGTCATGCCTAAGACCCAGGTTCAATTCCCCACAAGGCTACAATGTGTGAAGCCCATTTCTGGTGTCACAGAATATTGCCAAAAGTGGCGTAAAACTAAACTCACTCACTCATTTTCATCTCTGCTCTCTGCAGGGAGTATATTTTACATGACATTTATCATTTGTTGAACAACATTATGGCACCACGTGAGGGACACCACCAACAAGTGTTTGCCACTAATATGGCAATTTCATCCGCCGCTAAAGAAGAATGGAATATTTATAACATATTTACTACTTTTTATTTTTTGGTCACATACAAGATGCCTGAAATGACTGATGTCTGCATAATCACCCAATGTAGGCTGTCGACATAATTGGGTACAACAGTTCATGAGATATCGCATTAACAAGAGTTTGAAAAGAGTTCAAAGTGTTGTGGTGACCTTGAAGATAAGGTCAAGGTCACCCAAATAAACTGGTGTCTGCATAATCCCCTAATGTAGGCTGTCACCAAGTTTGAAGACATTGAGTACAACAGTTCATGAGATATCATATTAACAAGAGTTTGAAAAGAGTTCAAAGTGTTGTGGTGACCTTGAAAATAAGGTCACGGTCACACAAATCGACTGGTGTCTGCATAATCCCCTAAAGTAGGCTGTCACCAAGTTTGAAGACATTGAGTACAACAGTTCACAGTCCGTATGTACTGCTGAATACAATGTCCCCTGTTCCGCGTTGCGGCGGCGGGGGACAATAAGCGTCACACATACTCATGTGGAGAAATGAACCCTCGGTGTGCCAAGCAAACACTTTAACGACAAAGCCACCCAATCACTCTCTACAGTAATAAACACTGCAGTTCTTGAAACAAGATTCATAGACGTTCCTCTACAAACAGTTCCATTATCAAATATCCAATATCTTGTTACCATCTTCCCACCATTATTACCTCCTAAGGAATTTGTCCAAGACAAATCTATGAGTTCTTCTGTCTCCAGACACACTAATGACGTGTTTCAGGCGACTCAAGAAAACATGACCATCAAGAACTTTGGTAAACTGAAGATTTATTGATGAGATGTTTGCAGAGGTAATTATTTTGATGGAAAGTCTTGCTATATGTATTCCTGTTGTTTGACTCAGTGTGTGACCAGTGAAGGTCCGGGTTAGAATTGATCTTCAGTAAACCTTGCTGTCATAAGAGGCAAGTAACAAGGGGGTGGTCAGACTTGCTGACTTGGTGGACACATGTCATCGTATCCCAGTTGTGTAGATCAGGGGTGGAAATAACCCATTGCCCGACGTCCGAGTCCAGTGTTTTTCTGTCGGGCAAGCAAATTTGTATATCATGCTGTACCAGTGTCCAGTTGACTTTCCAATGTTAATAATGTTGTTTATTTAAAAAATCAACAAGAAAACGGCCGGTATAGTGGAAAAATGATCAGGGCAAGAGATTTTACATGTGCCACTGTACCGGAGTACACTAGCAATTTTAAAGTTATTTCCACCCCTGTAGATCAGTGTTTAACATGTCAGTCACTGGGATGTCATACCAGGCAGGCATATAGCTTGTATATTGCAGTGAATTTAAACCTAAAAAACATCAAAACTGACTCATTGTGTTCCCATTTGTGATAGATGACAGCTATGCACAAGAATCTTTTAGGGAAATTTTCATTCCGTATACTGAGAACAAAAAAGTTCATTATTTCATCATTATGTTTACACTATTAATAACAGATGACAAACTGCATGTGATGTATTCATCAATACCATGATTGATAAATGCATATAGTCCAACCTTAACTATTTTCCAGGTGAGTGTTGTTGAAATTTGATCTTTCTAAATTTCAAATTCTGCACAAGACTGCTATTAATGACACAGTGGATTATTTACATCATAGAGGAGTGAGTGAGTTCAGTTTTAGGCTTCTTTTAGCAATATTCAAGCAATATCACAGCGGAGGACACCAGGGTCCCAATCCACAAAGCGTTCGTGAAGAGCGAACACCTTAACCACTAGGCTACCCCATGTCCCCATCACAGTTGGAGATGTTTATCAGTTCAGGCACGGGGACCTGAGCAGCGCTTTTCTCCTCACATGAATATGTATAAATACTGCATCACACCACCCTGTCTGTATTGACACAGTTGTGTACACAGAGCAAATCTATACAGTCATGCAAGCCATATCATATATGTATTCACCTGTTGAGATTCCAGGTAAAAATACAGGTCGATAACAATCTACCCTAGTAAGAGGTGACGAAATAGGTCAGTGGTCTGGCTTGACAGCTGCAACTGGATGAATGCATGTCATTGTATACACAAAAAATATGCCAAGTTGAGAGCAGGTTTATAAGTCTGGTAAGGTAAGGAATAAGGTAAAAATATGGGTCAATAACAATCTACATTCTTGTAAGAGGGGACGAAATAGATCAGTGGTCTGGATTAACAACTGCAACTGGGTGAATCCATGTCACTGTAGCCATTACAAAATTTCTAGAAAGTTGAGAGCAAGTCTGGAAAGGTAAGGAGAATTAAGGTGTGGCTTCCATCTGACCTGAATATGCAGTTGTACAGCATCAAGTGGTCTTGATCTGTACTGACACAAATCAAAGGTGTACCGACATATCACCAGATGTTTTATAGTGTGGGGACAGAGAGTAAAAAAATAGGTCACCAGAAACCAAAGTTCAGTGACCTTGTTGACCCGTGAAGATCCGGGGTAGAATAGGTCTTCAGCAACCCATGCTTGCCATGAAAGGCGACTTTACTTGTCGTAAAAGGCGACTAACGGGATCGGGTGGTCAGGCTCACTGACTTGGTTGACACATGTCATCGGTTCCCAATTGCGCAGATCGATGCTCATGCTGTTGATCACTGGATTGTCTGGTCTAGACTCGATTATTTACAGACTGCCGCCATATAGCTGGAATATTGCTGACTGCAGCGTAAAACTAAACTCACTCACTCACTCAGTGACCTTGTTGACTGCAATCACTGTAACCTAATTATATGGATGGATGCTCCTGATAATAATCACTGGATTGTCTGGTCCAGACCATCATAAAGATCAAATATTGCTGAGTGTGGTTTGAAACAAACAAAACAAAACATATGTACTTTTAATTTTCCATTTTCAATCAATCATACAATAAGCCCATAATATTAATCAATAGACGTTCATACCTGCCAGCTACCATCATTTTACTGTACAAGTGTTGTGCACAGTCAAGAAAAACACTGTGTTGCTGGATTTCTAGCTAATACACCATATATGTAGATCTACCCAACATTCACTGCCCTAATTCAACGTACAGAGATACTGTATCGTTCCCTACAGTGATATCGTTTTGTGGTAACATGCTAGTTGTCAGAGTCAGAATCTGTCATACTCTGGTTGTTTCGCTGCCCTTTCACAACAGGTTTTTAGATTTTAAATGTATTTCTTATCAAAATAAAAAGGTTCTTGTCAAGGTATGGCTGAAATATTGTCAATTTGATGTTCAATATTAACTCACTCACTCACAAATGCCTTTAACAGTTTGTCAAAGAGATTTTCTGTAAAATGACAATGTCTCACATTTTTTATACATTTTGAATTTTTGTGGCTAGACAATTACATAGACTCTTGCTATCTCCAATCATACCCATGAAGATCAGGATTGGAATTGATCTTAAGTAACCCATGCTTATCATTAGAGGCGACTAACAGGATCTGGTTGTCAGGCTTGCTGACTTGGTTGACACATGTCATTGTACTACAATTACGCAGATCGATGCTCATGATGTTGATCACTGGATTGTCTGCTCCACTGACTGACTGAGTTTGGTTTTACGCCACTTTTAGCAATATTCCAGCAATCGCGGTGTTAACAACAGAAATTGGCTTAACCTCATTCAATCTGAATCCCCATTGGACCCGGACTGACTGACTGAGTTTGGTTTTACGCTTTTTACCAATATTCTAGCCCATTGGCTTTGTCATTGCTACAAACGCGATGGGGACTTACAGACTGCCACCATATAGCTGAAATATTGCTGAGTGCAGTGTTAAAAAACAAACCAACCAACCTCCAATCAATCCGATTCCCCAATGGACAGGAAGAAGTCAATCTTGACCAGCAGCAGAAACCATAGTATACTGACTCCGAACTGTCCAGTCGTCTTATCACATAAATCCGACCATCCAGACAGGGTGACAACAAGTACCATCTTTAATCTCTACTTTTACACTGCCAGGGATCGAACGCTGACCTTCCGCTCTCCATCCCTACATGGACGTCCCTGAGGTAATCCTATTATCAGGCTCCATATCACAGATCAGGACACTATTCCAAACCTATACAACCCGACCAATAAACCATTAAACCAGCGACGATAAATAATACTATTACCCTGCCACACTGCCTGCTTTTGTCTTTGGTCATTAATGTTGGATATTAATGTCTTACATTATTAGCCGGACTTTGATGGGCTAAGAGGATCTTAATGTGTTCAAACACGGCTGACGAAGGAGAACATAAACATCATTAATGATCAAACAGGAAGCGGCAAGCATCCCATGGGCTTCAATTGGCAGGCTCTCTGTACACGGAGGGATCGCTCTGGTAGTGGCAGGAGGCGACTATCAACTAATTATGGTTCACGACTGAGGATGTATGGATTTAGTCTTGTAATGCTGAGGAATTAGGAACAACAAAACGGCCCATGGATCCCAGATGTACCAACTCATGATGGTGATGTAATCATTATGATACGTCACTTCAAATTCCGCTGGTATGATGAAGAAAATTATTCTAAAAATATTAACGTGGATTGGTTTACCGGTCATTGACATTACATCAGTTTCAGTGACTGCCTTAACAAAGAGAGCCACCAACATCAACTCATGCCGCTTTTTAACTAAAGACATTTACCAGATGCCATTTGTAGAGCTTGGAAGTTCAGCTGTGAGGAACCAGTCACAGTTGACTAGGCTTTTCTGATACGATTTGCTATTGTACGACAGGTCACATAGTCAATCATGTTAATGGTAATTACTAAGTGCTTTTGGAAATTACTTTCCAAATATTCCTAATTGCCTCAATTTGGGATCGGCATCTGATACTCATGTCAAATGAGCCCAAATATCTGGTCACATCTGATACTCTGTATTAACAGCATTGTATAAATTACCGTCTGATCCTTCTTCTGAGAAGGGACAACAGTACAACAGTTCTGTAATTCACCAGAATCTATTTTAGTTTTATTTTAATACCAAGAGGATAATGTTAAGTACCACCACCCCAACCTCTCACATAGTTCACCCTATTGTGGTTTCAACATATGGGACTGCCTCCGTGGTGTAGTGGTTAGAGCGTCCGCCTGGAGAGAGAAGGTCGCGGGTTCGATCCCCGACCCGTCATACCAAAAGACGTTAAAATATGCCTGGTGCTCGGCATTAATGGGTACAACAAGGACTGGTCGGCTCGGAGTCAGTATAATGTGTCTGATTTGGGGTATTCATGCTTCACTGCGGCATGGTATCTCAGAGGGCTAGCACTATAAAACCAGCTTCAGTCTGGGCTAGTACAAGCAGCCGCACATACACATACACACGCATGCACGTTGTCATATGAGCGAAATATTCTCAAGCACGACGTTAAACCCAATTTCGCCTCACCTCACTTCAACAAATGGTGTCTTCCACCCCCAACCCCGACTACTCCCTCTCATATCATCTCTGTATCGCATGTCTATTCAGTATAATGTGTTGGAGTGGGGTATTCATGCTTCACTGCGGCATGGTATCTCAGTGGGCTAGCACTATAAAACCAGCTTCAGTCTGGGCTAGTACAAGCAGCCGCACATACACATACACACGCATGCACGTTGTCATATGAGCGAAATATTCTCAAGCACGACGTTAAACCCAATTTCACCTCACCTCACTTCAACAAATGGTGTCTTCCACCCCCCACCCCGACTACTCCCTCTCATATCATCTCTGTATCGTACCTATCCATGTAGATACAGAACCAATATGTCGGTTGCAAGTGTTGAAATAAAGAACTTATTATTCACATTGACACATTTGATAACCTTCCTGATAATTTCTACAAACTTATTATTCATATCCCATGTTCCTGAAAAGGTCACAAGGTCATTACCACACCTTGTCCACCAAGCGAGAGAATTTGATTTCATGCCATGAACAATATTTCAATAACTCAAGTGAAGTGGGTCTTTGACATTTACCACATTCACGAAACCCATGACCTTTCATAGCATCCTTGTAAACATATACACAAAATACAGGCCAATCATATTTCACACCCATAATGACAGGTTTCTGGCACATCTAAGGGAGGCAACTCCACAGAGCAAATTGCACAGACTTGAATGATTGCGATCAAGGATCACATATGGACTCATCAACACTGGCTGACCTTTTTACAAACTCTGCAGCATTGTTCTATGTGTTGTATAAATCACTTAGTTAACATCCATCATATTCTTCCATACACTGATCACTGTGATCAGGCCGGCCATTGACCAGATCAGACACAGACAGAGATTCCTGTATTGACTAAGACAGATCAACATGGCTGGCTCAAACTGTATGACCAGTGCTTGTGTGCCAGCTAATGAACTTTCATTTAGATCACTCAGAAGCAGGAACAGATGGAAGTCGACACTGTCCAATTGGCAACATGTTACAGTGAGTTGTCTGGGCTCACTTAATCCAGCTTGTATGGATGGACCTAGTCTTGCTCCAAGGCTGTACTGAATGATAAACCCATCCATGTGCAGTCATTTCATGTAAAGATTTATTATTAATATATATATCGGATTTAAATAGCAACACCTTGGAGCGGTCAGAATCCCGTGACATCCAGCAGCCAATCATACACCTCTTCCCCTACTTCGCCGTCGAAGCACAAGGTAGCATCAGAGCTTTTGAACATGCTTCATTTTTCATACGGAAAGTAGGAATTAAGTAGTTAATTTCATCTTCTAACCATGGGCAAAATGTGGAGATCTAAGGGTACTTCAAGTAGGCGACGGCAAAGCGACCCAGCCGTGTCAGAATCGTGGGGAGAGGACCATGACGAATCTGATTTCATTGCATGGGCCGACAAGTACGGCTTACGTCCCGCTACCATTGCTAAACTGTCTGCCTAGCTATCAAGGAACTTACCCCCCTTATCATTGATGAACATATTTTGACCGATGTTCCCTTGGCCCAAAGTCCCATGATAAAATGTGGAGTCGAAGATTTGCTCAAGTCTAGATTGACGTCTGGGACATCGATGTACAGTTATTTTATCTTCATATTAAGCAGGCATGGGTCTTGCTGCAAGGCTGTACTGATTGATAAACCCGGAATGGATCCTGACTCTGTCTTGATAATGGGCAAGTCTTGAGAGGCAGACACTACAAAGATGATGTTAGACATTTGCATGGACAGCTTGTCCTTATTATTCATACAGTCTAGGAATTGTGATATGAACAAAGTATATAGTGTCTATAGTGTATAGACCAGTATTCCCTTCAGAGGTCAAGGCTGTAATTGTATTTGCCATCAGTGAATCTATCAAGTCCAGTTGTTGTTAGAATGAAGTTTGGTTACATCAGTAAAAAAATTAGTTGTTTACTGAAATACCGATGACTAAGCCAGACAAACCCATGAATATATGCATGATCCATATAAAATGAAGTTTCAGATCAACACAAGATGGAATCAGTACACACCAAGCACTACACACAATCAGATGGATCCTCAGGACACCCCAATCAACCTAGACCAACACAAGATGGATCCTCAGGACACCCCAAGCACTTCACCTGGACCAACACAAGATGGATCCTCAGGAAACCCCAAGCACTTCACCTGGACCAACATAAGATGGATCCTCAGGACACCCCAAGCACTTCACCTGGATCAACACAAGATGGATCCTCAGGACATGGCACCCTGGACAACAAGATGGATCCTCAGGACACCCCAACTTCACCTGGACCAACTTCACCCCCAAGCACCAACACAAAGATGGATCCTCAGGACACCCCAAGCACTTCACACTTCATCAGTAATACATGTGCACCAAAAGAAGATTCACCCACAGGACACCACTAATACTACAGGTCAACCAACACAAGAGGGAGCTGCAGGGCACGGAAGTACTACAGGTAGATCAACACAAGATGGATCCACTGGCCATCACAAGTACTGTAGGTCAACCAACATAAGATGGATCCACAAGTATTACAGTTGGACCAACACAAGAGAGAAACATGTCTTCATCCCCAAGCATTTATAAAGAGGCATGTTTGTCACACAACACCCCTCAGCGGCCATCATTCCAAGTGATAACTGCCTGAGGCTGCAACTGGGTAAACACACTTAATTCTTCCAGCCAGACCAACTGCGGATGTTTGTTCAACAGGAACAAAATGCCAATAATACTGGAGAGGCCTCCCTTTGCTGGGAGTTTGTTATTGAGTGCAGACTGTGACAGTTCCTGGGTCAGGAAGGTTCACAACCAATAAAGTACATTCTCATTTTCAGCTACCTTGCCCGCCATATAGCTGGAATATTGCAGCGTAAGTGAGTGAGTGAGTATGGTTTTGCGCTGCTTTTAGCAATATTCCAGCAATATCACGGCGGGGGACACCAGAAATGCAGCGTAAGCGTAAACCTAAACTCACTTACTCTGTTACTATGTTACCTCCCAGAATACTACTGATAACCGTAACATGGTATATTTGGGATTACACTTTCTCAGTAAAGTAAAGTGAGTGAGTGAGCTTAGTTTTACGCTGCTTTTAGCAATATTCCAGCAATATCACGGTGGGGACACCAGAAATGGGCTCCACACATTGTACCAATGTGGGGAATCAAACCCAGGTCATCGGCGTGACGAGTGGATGCTTTAACCACTAGGCTACCCCACAGCCGTAGTAAAGTACAGATTCTAGTAATAAGTTTAGGTGGAGTCCCATCAGAGTAAGGCACCTAATTGCCAGAAAAAGTTAGTTATCAAACACACCAATCCACATGCAAGTCAAGAATATGTGGCAAGTGTAGATTTCCAGTTTCAGAACGTCTCAGGGCTCCTTTAATTATTTCATTTTTTTATTATGAATTGTTTGTTTGTGTAAAATATGTTCATTTCAGTGACTAGTGGTTAGTGTTCAGCACACCTTGTGGAGCCTCGGACAAGTGTAAACTGGCTGCAGAGCTATGAATACACAACACCATCTAGAAAGTAGTCAAATGGCATTATGAGTGAGTGAGTGAGTGAGTTTACTTTACGTATTTCACTATTGACACTGGGCTGTACCCATGTCACCGGGTTTTGGATTGCAGACGCTGAATGGTTTAACCACTAGGCTACCCCACCGCCCCCTCAAATTGTATTTACAGACAGCTGATCACTGGATTGCTTGAATGTTGCCCATGTATAGCTGGAATGTTGCTAAGTGTGGTGTAAAACTAAACTCACTGACTCACTCATTGCCAACCATCTTGAAACAATGACCAGACAGCACAAACACAAACTTTACTTTTTCGTTACATATGAAGGGTGGTGGGATAGCCTTGTGGTTATAACTAAAGTGTCCGCTCATCACGAAGAAAGCCCGGGTTCGATTCTCACATGGGTACAATGTGTGAAACCCATTTTGCTGTCCCCTACCGTGATTGCATTAATATTTCTAAAAGCAGCCTAAACACCCAATCTCACTCACTCTCCCTTACATAACCTGAAGCAATAACTTTGTATGTGACAAGCTATTACTAATGTCAAAACTCAGTAAAAAGTTGACAGAGATCTGCGACATGTCTTTATGACATCAAACTGTTTTAACTTCTTGGCTCTACGATTTTTTCTAAGCAAAACCCTTTTAGTATTTTGGGGAAAAAATATGAAAACGTTTCTGTCTTGATATAAAAAATGGAATCTGATTATGTTGCCATGCAACGGTGTTCATTATGTCAATCATGTCTCAGTGGAGGTGAACTTTACAGTTTGCACCAACAATAACAGATGTTTTTAGATAGTGTTTTCGACAGGATGGTTCATTAATGGTCCCTCCAAAAGGGCAATCAGATTTGAACAAATGTCAACTATATCTTTTTTCTTGATTTCAATATCATTTTGTAGAATTATCAATTTTCGGGGAAAAACAAACTTGCATGGCAATGTCAAAAACCTTCATGTATTTTACATAAATGTCATGATATTATTGTTTGTTGATTGTTTAATATTGTACTAAGAAATGTTCCAGTTGTCTGAAAATAATGGATCTGGACCAGACAATCAGGTGACTGATTTTGATCACTATAATGATACAATGCAAGAAGTAGACCCAGTCACCGAGTTTGACCATCTAGTCCATATGGTCACCTATATAACCTTCACATGTATATACAAAGTCATTTAGAAAGTGACAAATGTAACAGACGTTATATTAGGGATTACACTTCTGCCATAAAGTACATATTTTAGTACTTTTGTGAGTCCCATTCAGGATCCAAAATTTCACTCAGAGTCAGGCACCGAATGGCCAGCAAACAAAATCAGAGATCTAAGCCACTCTGCCCCCTGATGGATCCACAAAAATGGAAATCCTCCAAGTGAAAGTGAAGATCATATACTTTATATACCTCTCTGACAAGTGTAAATTGGCATGACTCCCGCGACCAAAAACCAGGGTTAAATGATTATCGACCATAACACAAAAATCTGGGTGTGAATTTAAATGATTATCGACCATAACACAAAAATCTGGGTGTGAATTTAAATGATTATCGACCATAACACAAAAATCTGGGTGTGAATTTAAATGATTATCGACCATAACACAAAAATCTGGGTGTGAATCTGGATGTGAATTTAAATGATTATCGACTGGGTGTGAATTTAAATGATTATCGACCATAACACAAAAATCTGGATGTGAATTTAAATGATTATCGACCATAACACAAAAATCTGGGTGTGAATTTAAATGATTATCGACTAAAACCCTACTTGAATAAATCCCATTCTCTCCTAAATATCTGGTTTCAGAGTTTGAAATATGACTACTTTCAATTATGAAAACACACTTGTTATATTTTGTGAGTAAAATAGAGCAATTACTGCGAGAGAAAAAGGAAACATTTGGTTTTGACTCATTTCAACTACCAACATAATTTCTCTCATTATTGTTATTCCACGTGACCTTGACTTCTCATGACCTCACAACCTTGACCTTGAGAGCAGATTATTCTGAGTTTGGGCAACATCCATTAAACCTTATTTGACCCTGTTGCTACCAAACGGCTGAAATTTTACCCCGGCCATATTGACATAACACTTGGATGAAAATAGGCTTCTGTGAGCTTTCAGACTTACATGGCCATCACAAGAGGCTCTTCAAGTCATCGAACTATGAACCTGCTCTCTACATCCTGAATGGAACAATCATTTAGAGTATTTGTGTTAAGCCTTGAAGCGGTCGTCCTGATTATACAAATGGAATATTTGATAGTACCTATTTGTATATTCCACTGAGGGTTCTTTTCAAGAATAATATCTCAGACATGTTGTCTCTTGCCAATTGATGTTTTGAAATGCTATATTTTCTTAAGTTAAGTGTGCACCAAAGAACAACATGAATCTCTCTCCTGGGGATGAAGTATTTTGGAGAAAAAAATATATTTCTATTAATAAGCAAAGTAAAAAACTACTTGTATCAGTGCAGGTGAGTGAGTGAGTTTTGTTTTATGTTGCTTTGAGCAATATTCTAGCAATATCACGGCGGGGGACACCAGAAATGGGCTTCACACATTGTACTCATGTGAGGAATCGAACCCGGGTCTTCGATGTGACGAACGAATGCTTTAAACACTTGGCTACCCCATCCCACACCCACTTCAGGTGAAAGATCGGGAGATAAATAACTTGGTCAATGACATGTGTGTTTTTTCATAAAACATACATGGATGTGATTATTTACCTTTTCAAATGAATCTCCTGTTCAGCTAGGCATTGTTTTATGTGCAGAGAAAATGATCGATGTTTTCTTTTATTTTGCAAACTAAACAAGACTGACTGACTGAGTTTGGTTTTACGCCGCTTTTAGCAATATTCCAGCAACATCACAGCGGGGGACACCAGAAATTGGCTTCACACATTGTACCCATGTGGGGATTCAAACCCGGGTCTATGGCGTGACGAGCCAAGGCTTTAACCATTAGGCTACCCCACTGCCCTAATTAAACAAGAAACATCATTCAGCTGTAGACATAATTTCCCCTTATCTACCGATGATTCTGTTCAAATAATAGCTGACAATATAACTTGAAAGTATTTTCAGGAATGATGTACAAAAATTGAATGTCTGAAACTATTTTATTTTTTTATTATTTTACAAAGTACTTCAGCATTATTTAGAAAAAATGTGTCACACAAAACATGTTTTCATGTTTTTGTTTTAAATAATTTCACCAATGATTAAGATCTTAACAAGAAAAAAATAAGATCTCACTCAAGCTGTCTTTAATCATGAATACTGCTGTTCCATGAATGACTAAAGATCTCACTCAAGTTCTCTTTAATCAGTACTGTTTGTGTTCAAATATGTTCACGAATAAATACAATCTCACCCAAGATGGCTTCAGTCCCTGCCATCTTGCCAAACATGGCAGCAAACATGTGACACATTGTCCTGCACTTTTAAAGACATTTCCGGGTTTTAGATGGGGATGTCAATATCTGTCGATCAATAAATATGGCTCTCTGGTCCATACGTTATTGTTGACAAACAGGCAGGGGATTCCGTCCATTAACTGGTCAATATACCCAGTGTATACGGCTTAATATACCACACACATGCCAAGTGACAGCTTATAACCAGCCAATAACATGAGATGACAAAGCAACTGGACAAACAGACTTCAGCCATGACCAATGAAACATCTTCAGCTTTCGGCCATTCGGCTGAACTTTGACAACATTAATAGACTCAGTTGTATCTGTAGTTACAGATTATTAGTAAATGTTGAATGTGGATACAGCTTGTTGGATACTTTTAGATAAATATAACTTTATAATGTATCTGTGCAACTGTGCAAGATAAATATGTTTTCATCCAAACTTCGATATATCCTACTCCCCTATTCAGGACTTTACAGTGAAAAAAAAAAAAATTGGGGGGGATTGCGATTCTTTTTGTAAAATTAATTCGTTAACAATATTTGCCTTAAGTGTTACCATGAAGAAAATCAACTGTCTGTTGGACATACATTCTGAAATTTGTTTTGACAAAATGTTTGTCCCTCTTTATATCTGACCCAACTATGTTCACTCTCATCTAAAACACCCACCCAATACTAAAATAGACCATTATCGTCTGCCACCTGTATATCACACCCACCCATGTCCACCCTTATCTAAAACACCCACCCAATACTAACAGAGCAGTATTGTCTGCCCTCTGGATATCACACCCACCCATGCCCACCCTCATCTAAAACACCCAACCATGAACACTCATCAAAACACCCACCCATGTCCACCCTCATCTAAAACACCCACCCATGTCCACCCTCATCTAAAACACCCACCCATGTCCACCCTCATCTAAAACACCCACCCATGTCTACCCTCATCTAAAACACCCACCCATGTCCACCCTCATCTAAAACACCCACCCATGTCCACCCTCATCTAAAACACCCACCCATGTCCTCATCTAAAACACCCACCCATGTCCACCTCATCTAAAACACCCACCCATGTCCACCCTCATCTAAAACACCCACCCATGACTACCCTCATCTAAAACACCCACCCATGTCCACCCTCATCTAAAACACCCACCCATGTCCACCCTCATCTAAAACACCCACCCATGTCCACCCTCATCTAAAACACCCACCCATGTCCACCCTCATCTAAAACACCCACCCATGTAAAACCCCACCCTCATCTAAAACACCCACCCATGTCCACCCTCATCTAAAACACCCACCCATGCCCACCCTCATCTAAAACACCCACCCATGCCCACCCTCATCTAAAACACCCACCCAATACTACCAGAGCAATGTATTGTCTGCCCTCTGGATATCACACCCACCCATGTCCACCCTCATCTAAAACACCCACCCATGACTACCCTCATCTAAAACACCCACCCTCATCTAAAACACCCACCCATGTCCACCCTCATCTAAAACACACACCCACCCATGTCCACCCTCATCTAAAACACCCACCCATGCCCACCCTCATCTAAAACACCCACCCAATACTACCAGAGCAATTATCGTCTGCCCTCTGGATATCACACCCACCCATGTCCACCCTCATCTAAAACACCCACCCATGTCCACCCTCATCTAAAACACCCACCCATGCCCACCCTCATCTAAAACACCCACCCAATACTAACACAGAGCAGTATCGTCTGCCCTCTGGATATCACACCCACCCATGCCCACCCTCATCTAAAACACCCACCCAATACTAACACAGAGCTGTATCGTCTGCACCCCACCCATGGATATCTAACACACCCACCCATACTCCCCTCCCTCTAAATATCACACCCACCCATGCCCCATCTAAAACACCCACCCAATACTAACACAGAGCTGTATCGTCTGCCCTCTGGATATCACACCCACCCACATCCACCCACATCAACAATATCCCAATTACCAATCCAATAATACACCTCATCCTAACTTCAAACCTTATCACCTTCCTCCTGGTGATCAATTATCCTTCCCCTCAGCCATTTCTAAAGGCTTTGTTTACACCAATTCTGCTCCACACCTGTTCACTTTTTGTACCTGCAATCATTACATGGATCCATGCATACAATGGACAAACAAGTTTTAATGGAATATGGCATTATCTAAACAATATCTCTATTTGCCATCTTTGTGAATCGAAAGGTGTTACAGATATATACACGACAGAATCATGCACTTGCACAGTGATGACATTCACTCCAAAGGCCAATGGCACCAAATATCCCAATCTTGCTTGTTGGTAAACAGTCAGATATAGCCCAGCTACAGGAGTCTGATATTCATAATACAACAATGTCTTATACAAGAAAGGTCGCTGGGAACTACCAAATGAAAATCCCCAGGAGGCAATCAAGATTGGATTTCCAGATAAAAACATGTGGTGATAAGGTGTTTTTTTGTTGGTGTTTTGTGTGTGTATTTTTTCAAACGACAAAAAACAACAACAGCATCAAAGGCAAAAGTTGGATGTTTTTTCAAAGAAAAATGAAATTTTCACAAAATATTCCTAGTGTGTTTGATACATCTTAAACTGGATGAAACCAGTGGATTTGAAAAAAAAAGAAGAAAAGACAATTCATGTTTGAGGAGGACAGAATTTTTTTCACCTGTGAGAAATGAAAAAGAAATAGAAAACGACAGACAGCTTAAGTGCAACTACTTTTTCTGGCATGAAACAGAACGTCAATGGGGAGGTTATGGTCATTTTACAACTCTCCATCACTGTCTGTTGAGCCAATTACATCTCACACAAGGGACACACATCCACATTCATGATGCCTGTCATTTGTCCTTGCCCCAGTTATCAAATGTTCAAGACAGAGACCGGTTCCAGCAGAAACTTGAGGTACGGACCTAAACCAAGAGAGGCAGGTTTAGACAGGGTGCTGGATTAGACAGTGACGATCATCTAACATGGCTGCCATTTACACTCGTCAATCTCTAGCATGCTGAGTGCATTGGATTAAGGGACCTTGATGGGGTGAGGTGACGTGAAATTGGGTTTAACGTCGTGCTTGAGAATATTTCGCTCATATGACGACGTGCATGCGTGTGTATGTGTATGTGCGGCTGCTTGTACTAGCCCAGACTGAAGCTGGTTTTATAGTGCCAGCCCACTGAGATACCATGCCGCAGTGAAGCATGAATACCCCACTCCAACACATTATACTGACTCCGAGCTGATCAGTCCTTGCGCCGAGCGCCAGGCAGGGACCAACAAGTACCATATTTTAACGTCTTTTGGTATGACGCGGTCGGGAATCGAACCCGCGACCTTCCGCTCTCCGGGCGGACGCTCTAACCACTACACCACCGAGGCGGTCGGACCTTGATGGGACTGCCCATACCCATGTCAGCTTAGAGCATTTGATTCACCGTGCAATCACTACTTCCAGATTATCTAGCGTGCCAAGAGAATTAATTAATGTATTGGATTATGGGTCTGCTCTTACCCATGCTGGTTTAGACAGTGGTAATTACAGTTAAGATTGCTTGTTGTGACCGGAAAGTTGTGCTAGAATACGGAATAGACAGGTGCCGGATTAGACAATGTTTTAATGGTCATAATATCGTTGTAAATGGCGGTACCAAAATTTTATGGCGGTTTTGACAGTGTGCTGGATTAGACAGGTGCTGGTGTTGGCAGGTTTCACTGTATTTGACAGCAAGAACAAATCTGTGATTGACAGCATGAGCAATCGTGCATGCACTTATGTGGTGAAACTATACAGTTAACTTAATTACAACACAAGGTACAAGGTACCAGATCCTGCCCAGTCCTGCAGCTAGCATACAACACCAAGACTTGACTGACATGACCAATCAAGCAACCAAAGGCATAGACTTGCACAAGTCTCTAAGGAAATAATTCATCGTTTAAATGAAAATTTCTATAAAAAATATAAATAACAGACTGTCCACTTATCTTGACTTGCTCTGTAAAGGACAGGATTACTATACATCCATGGGCTTAACATTCAGTACAGCCTTTGAGCAAGGGTAGGCTAACCCAGCATACTCAGGTTTCCACGTATCTAGACCTGCCTCTTTAAAGGATAGAATTACTATACATCCATGGGCTTAGAATTCGGTACAGCCTTGGAGCAAGGCTACCCAAGGCACTGATCCTCGAGACATCAAGGATCATTCAAACATCACAGGAAGCTTCTCTCAAGGACAGTCTGATCCTTGGCCTTCACATTCAGGCACAATTGAAAGCCAATAACTGTTTGAGCATTGACCTTTAGAAAACCATCCAAGTGCAAGACTGATCACACAGTAGCAATCGTAATGCTGGCCCATGATTAAAAACAAATGGACACCGAAGCATCCATTGAAATAAATATTCCTTTGATACAGCCACTCGTCATTTTTATATGTAAGGTATCTTTTTGCTGGTTGAAACATATGTCTATTATGAAGTAAGACACAGGTTGAAAGATTTCAAAGTCTTCATTAGCTACTCAACTTTTGAGAAGGATGTCATTCTATTCTCAGTTGAGTTAGGTTTGTGTATCATTGGAAGATAAACATAACCCTATCAAAGGGAAGCAGTATATGTCTGTGCACCGATGTTTATGATTACAGAGTTTGAGAAGACTTTTCAATAAGCTTCCCAAAATAAGCCTGTATTTATGGTGCCAACTGTACACATTGAGGATTGAGATGTATACACACTACAGGCCTGTTTACTTTGAAGTCTGTAGACTTGTGTAACATTCTGCCTGTGCGAACTTCAGACACTGGACTGAAATGTTGTATTAGCCAACTATGTCTTATGCGTGCATGCGTGCCAGCAAGAGCACAAGAGAGAGAAAGAGAGAGAGACAGAAGGAGAAAAGAGAGAGAGGAGAGAGAGGGAGTGAGTGAGTAAGGTTTTTAGCCGCTTTTAGCAATATTCCAGCAATATCACTGCAGGGGGCACCAGAAATGGGCTTCACACATTGTGCCCATGTGGGAATCGAACCCAGGTCTTCGGCGTGACGAGCTGATGCATTAACAACTAGACTATCCCACTGCCTGAGAGAGAGAGAAAGAGAGAGAGAGAGAAAAAAGAAAACAAAAACAAAACAAACAATGTGTATCACTCACATGTGTCGATGGAGTAAAAGTAAAAAGTACCTGCATCAGAATCTGATCCTGTCTCTTCCTTGAGACACATGACGAGAGGACTGACTGAGTTTGGTTTTACGCCGCTTTTAGCAATATTCCAGCAACATCACGCCGGGGGACACCAGAAATGGGCTTCACACATTGTACCCATGTGGGGATTCGAACCCGGATCTTCGGCGTGACGAGCCAACGCTTTAACCACTAGGCTACCCCACCGCCCCCATGACGAGAGGACATGGCATACAGACATTACAAACAAGGCTGGTGGTATTTTCAAATATCAAGCCCTCAAATCACGATCTCCAGATCAAAAACCTAAACAGACACTCAAGTAATGAGACAGGAAATTGTCAAAGACCATTAATCTGATTGTCTGCATGTCCAGTCTTGTCCAGAAGGAACAAAAACAAAAAAAGACAACTGAAGCAGTGATGACAAGGGAGCAGCCAGATTGTCATCCCCGAGCTCCCTGAGGAACAGGATGATGTGAAGTGGGTTCCATCATTGTCTTCAGGATTACTGCAAGTGCCAAGGATGGAACCACCGACCTTGACCTCTCTGGACAGACACTCCATCACCAGACCAATGAAGGCCATCCCCAAGGAAAATTATCTTCATCAGCCAACTGAAGCCATGAACATGTGAGATGTTTCATGATGTAGTGAGTGGAACTGACTGGGTCTTGCCCTCTATGAGGAGACATGGTCAAGGTAATATCATCATCTTGTAAACAGGAGGCCACAAGGGACCAGGAACTCGTGGAACAAGATATACCTGGTATCAGAGCGCATTAATCTTCATCACTTGTGCAGTCAGTAGCCACAGAAGTGTCAGAATACATGAAGTCACTGGCCAGTTTCACACAGCAGTTGTAGCGCTCTGATTGTGTAAGGCAGTGTTGAATGTTATGGCTGTCTCTGCATGAGGATCACTCTGTGAAATGAGTGAGTGAGTGAGTTTGGTTTTACGCCGCTTTTAGCAATATTCCAGCAATATCATGGCGGGGGACACCAGAAATGGGCTAAACACATTGTACCCATGTGGGGAATCAAACCCGTTTCTTTGGCGTGACGGGCGAACGCCTTAACCATTAGGCTACCCCACCGCCCCTTGTGAAATGAGACCCTAGGCTAGTCCATAACCTTGCATGCACTTGGAATGAATGAGTTATTTTAGTTTTACACAGCTTTTAGCAATATTCCAGCAATATCACGGCAGGGGACAGCAGAAATGGGCTGCACACATTGTACCCTTGTGGGGAATCGAACCCAGGCCTTTGGTGTGAGGAGCGAACGCTTTAACCACTAGGCTACCCCACTGGAATGGTCACAAATTTTTCAATTTAAAAGTTTTTCAATTTAAAAGTTTGGTTCAAACCAAGGCCTTTGGAATGATAAACGATACCCTACCAACCTTGTCTTCAGCGTGTATTCAACACACAACATCTGCTTCTACAAAATGTCAGATAAAATTAAAATGTTAAACCAAACCAGAAAAGATATTTTTAAGTAGTTCTACAGCAACTGCTCACAGATGTTAATAACCCCTTGCTTTTTTACTGCATGTTATGAAGATCCTGACATAATCTTGACACAATGCCCAGGCTGATTCATGACAACTGCAGCATAAAGTCAAGATCTTAATCCTCCTTACTCATGACATCACAAGCGATTGAGGAGATGGCATGCTTACACATCACACACACCCAGCATCAGTGATCACAAGACACAAACTGACAACCCAGCATCACATCAATGATGGCTTTATCTGGAATCAGGACGTAACAAACGCACAATGAGTAAGTAGCCGAGTCAATTCAAGATGGGGAGTACATTGTGATAATACTAAAGAGGATCGCAATGGTTGCCCGGCTGTGTGGGTTCCCTCGTCCCAATCCACGAAGTGTTCGTAACGTTATGACCTATCGTAACTCTCTACTTTACCAGGGTTTTACATGACTCGTGATTCCTGCATATTTGACGCAACAATTTTGTAAGCGACTCTCAAAATATTATCATATGAGTCAAGCTTGACGCAAGCTTTATGAGTGGCCCTCACAATTCAGTTCAATAAAATCGATTTGATAAGCAAAAAATGAAATTGTTCGATGATAGTTTGACTGTCAGATTGTTCCAGAGAACTCAGAGGAGACATTAATCCTGGTTGTTTGAATTGAACAATGCTGTAGTTTCATTTGGTGACTCCACCTGTGACATAGACAGTTACATACTGAGAATGATTAACACAAAGAAACATTCTACCATGACTTCAGTAAACACTGGATTGTGATTGGTTAATTAAAGTCATTCAGAGGTATATAATCACGTTATACAGGTCTCTGTTTTCCGTGCGCAATCATACATGGTTTACGGTAATGCACTATTTTTGCCTGCCCACTAACATGGCGGACACCAAACAACCTACCGATGCATCGATAAATTACGGCGATTTTACTGTCGGAAATTACACATATGTCTTTAAAGATGGATTTAGCGATGACGGGCTCGACTCACTACTTGATGTAAATCACAGCAATAGGTGTTTATACATACAAAAGTACTTGAAAGCATGGAAACAAATATTCAGTCTAACAAGATCAAAACATCGTCTGCTTTCGAATAAAAATTCAGCAAAACAAATTTGTTTACGTTGATTCTATGTTATGTCAGAATAGATCCAGCAATAGACTGCTACAAAATTCCCGTGTTAAATTTATTATCAGCTTTCCGTCAGCGATATAAGCCACTGATCTTGATCCGGTAACGGAGGATGCATTAACATCGAGCCGAAGAAATTTCAATGCCTTCCGTCCACATAAATAAACAGTTGGGTTATCACTTCAAACAAAATGATATTTTGAAATTTGTACTGTTTCAAATTTAGCGGTAGTAAAACACAATTAGATCTACAGAATCTGCAAACCGTTCTGTTTAGCCCAACATATTTTTTTCTAAATGTATAATATCGTTCAAAAGTTATTTAGCTTAGTCATGATCCTCTTATCCATTACACTGCTTGATCTAAAATAGTCTATTAAAGTATAATTAATTACCTTACGTGTTTATGCCAGAGTTACACCCTCGTGTCCTGATCCATCCTTTCGAAATATCACCACAAATCTGGCTGTTTGTCAACAGACTCGAACATGCCAGCTTAATCCGATTCAATTTGAATTCACTACACTTTGAAGCCACTAGGTCACAAAACACTTTCCAAAATGTAGAAAATAATATCCGTGAGAATCGAATTTGAGCACAAAGTACACACATGAGTGTGTAAGAGTCACCACAGCTGTCGATGCATGACGAGAGGTCGCGTGAAATCGCCAAGTTGACAGGGCTTAATATTCAACAGTATCTAAATTCGGTACAACCACGGACTTCAAGTTACAGCAAAAGCTCTACTCTTAAATTTTGTACCAGTACCAGTAATTAGATATCAAAGACTATCTCAGTCATACAATCAGGTTAACCTTGCGCGCAAACTGTCAGAGGCTCCTGTCGCATCTTTCCAAATTTGCGCGTAAATGTAAACAATGACTTCGAGCAAAGGTCAAGGCCATGAGGTTGCTGCCACTTTTCTGGTGGGGAAAGGGTCTCTGTGTAAGTTTCAAATGTGAACCAAGCTTTTAAACTTATTTGATATATGTTTTCCAACTTATCAGTTAATGATTGGTGATTGATGCATTGAAAACAAAAAGCGTGATTTGTTATTACTGAATCTGGAGTTTGTTAGTCATTGACGGTTTGCCACCAAACACCCCGTTTCGCTGGCGATACCACTTGAGATTGAATGCGAGGCGCGCTTCGCGCATTGACTCGTAACCAAAGAAAGAGCTCCACCTGAAATTGTTCATAAAATTGTCATGGTAGAATGGAGATAAACCTACTGTGTTTGGAAAATCAGAGGTATATAACGAAATTATAATAGCTCTAAATTGTTCATTTAAAACCTCACGCTACGCGTTCGGTTTTAAATGAAATTTAGAGCTATTATAATTTCGTTATATACCTCTGATTTTCCCACACAGTAGGTTTATCTCCTAATTAATTTTTTAATGACCTCCAATATATTGAAAATGACTCCTAAAATAAATAATGTGAGTCACCATGACTCCCATTTTTAAAAGTCTGTATAAAACCTTGCTTTACCAAAGGCATAAGAACGATGTAGCTCTACTAATGCTTTGTGGATCTGGGCTGTGGATTGGAAGTCCTTAAACAGCAGCAAATTTAAGAGAAATGAGGCTTAAAGTCACGTTCAAGATAACTTCTCTTACATAGTGTGTACAAGCCTGTAGAAGCATGTGTGTGTTATGGCTGCTGAAACTGGACCAGACAAATGATAGTGTTATGTTAGTAGTGTTCCCCCTGGGATTCAGAAAGGGCAGGGTAAATTAAACAAAAAGGGCACCTCATAATCTAAAAGGGCACTTTGGTGAGGATTATTGAAAAAATAACAATAACAAAATGTATATGAAGTCAAATGCTCTTATAATTTTATTTCTAAAGTTAATTTATTACTCTTCTCATTTTGTATTTTAAGATCAAAATTTGGAAGAAAAAGCATTTCAAGACATTAACCTGTTGTCACATTTGTTTACAATTTCACAAAACACGCAAACAACAATTTAGAGTCTTCTTTTCTTTCTTGCCAAGCATCTGTTCACAACTTTTTTCAAGTCAATGTCTGAAACTGACGATGCATTCAGGCTAATCATGAGAAGTCCGTTGCAATTTTGAACACTGAGTCTGTTTCTATGTCACAATCAGTTTCACTTTTGAGAACACTCTCTCAACTTCAGAAGTGGACAATCACAGTTGCATGAATGGACAGTAATTAAACAATGTTTGGATTCAAGTTTCCAAGTTGAGGCTTGAGTCTTCAAAATGGTGGAGGGTGAACTGGTGTCAAGCTCCTTTACTTGACTCCACTCAATCTGTGTTTGGTCGACATTAAGTCCATTTCTGCCCTTGGTGTTCCACTTAGAACATAATGAACAAAAC
Source organism: Haliotis rubra (assembly GCF_003918875.1). Taxonomy (NCBI): domain Eukaryota; kingdom Metazoa; phylum Mollusca; class Gastropoda; order Lepetellida; family Haliotidae; genus Haliotis; species Haliotis rubra. The sequence goes on from NW_025767535.1 coordinate 2,140,338, forward strand.
ATCATTCCTTCTTTTGTCATCTTCTGAGTACCCTCGACCAGGATTCTGTTTTGTTGCCACTTTGTGTCAAATGCAGTCTTGTGACCACCATCTTTCTTCTGTGTTGGATTAACTGACTCTGTCTCGTGTGCCCTTGAATTTTCATAGGTAACTACCTCTGACTCAGTCCGGGTCTGAAAAAAAATTACAAAGTTCATATACCATATTCAAAATATTCTTAGATATTAAATTTGCAATCATAATTATTAAAACAAAAATATCTCACAATAATACACCTGAACGTAAGTATCTACTGTGGAGAGCCTCGACAAGGGTGTGGCTTCCCATTGTTTGAAATCGTAAAATAGTTTTACCAAGACTTACATTTTTATGAAATCGACAGTAAACACTAAAAACAAGGCTACCAAGTGAAGCTGTTATGCAAGCTGTATTAACTATTTCATTTCCCAGGACAAACAACAAAATAATTCAAGATCAATTTCAAATTGCCGATGGATTCAAAATGGCGGACATTTTCGAAGTTTCAGATTTTCACCTAAACAGCACAGTCACATGAATATCGGTCCCCAAACGCATTCAAAATACATCCCATGTAGTTCACACATCGTTGTCTTTAATAAATGAAGGTTTTATTTGAAAGGCATGTGAAATTGAAAGGGAAATCAACGGCCTAAAAATCACGAACTTAGAGGCACATACCTGTTAGGAGCGAAGAAATCTATTAGTCGGCGACACTTCCTTACTTCAACCTTCACCGCTTCTTCTCTTTTCCATTTGATTCTTTCCTTGGTAGGCATTGTGATTTGTAAAACGAATTAAACACATTTGACTTCGCCATGGTTTAAATGCCAATTTCCTAATCATTATCAAAACAATTTGGTCTCCCCTTGAAAGGGAGAGAACTCCGTCCTTAATAAAATCCGGAAAATACACACGGGTTGTTGTAAAATCAAGCACAGCTGGAAAAAAAACTGGGATTGAGGCGAAAAGGGCAGGGCGCAAAACAAAAAGGGCAGGGCGCAAAAATCAAAGGGCAGGGCGCAGCGCCCTCCTAAATGTGCCTAGGGGGAACACTAGTTAGTACTCGCTCAAAAATATACCCTACTACAGTTTTCTACATGAATACCCTGGACAGACTCAGTATGCTGACTCTCGGCCGACCAGTCCTTGTTGTATCAACTTGATGCTGAAGACCAGTCAAGGAAACATTCTTGTTACGTCTGTTGCATTTGAATACACGCTGAAGACACAGGTTGATGCAGCATGGGATGGAACCACTGAGTTTCTGGGCAGGCACATTATCCACTAGAGCCATTTCACACAGCAGTAAGAACCTTCAGATGAGGATTGCATGGTTATACTGTGTCATTATGACCTGATCTGTTGCTTGGTCTAACTTCAATTAAAATTAGGTAATTCTTATACAGCTGGATTTGAATAGAAGTCAGTGACAAGTGTTTCAGCCTGATTGCTCTAAACACCCAGATACAGTCCCTTGTAAATATACCCGTAAAAGTCTGGGTTAGAATTGGTCTTCAGTTACCCATGCTTGTCGTAAGAGGTGACTATAGGATCGGGTGGTCAGGCTCACTGACTTGGTTGACACATGCCTTCATATCCTAAATGCGTAGATCGATGCTCATGCTGTTGATCACTGGATTGTCTGGTCCAGACTCGATTATTTACAGACCGTCACCCTACAGCTGGAATAATGCTGAGTGCAGCGTTAAACAACAGACAAAGAAACTTATTGCTCCAAACACCCAGACAGTCCCATATACACAGCTCAGTAACAAACAGACACCCACTTTTGTTTGTCATTGAAAGCTGCAGTCAACAATAGTCTACATCGTAGATCCCATAAATAACCAAATATGAGCCAGAACAAACTGTAAGTGATATCATGACCAACAACAATGACATACAAGCTTACAACAACAATCAACCAGGACACAAAACCAGACCATCGGATCCGTACTGCAGCCGAGACTCTATGGCACATTGATCATGAAGAAGTCTTTATCCTAAACCTAAACTGCTTACAGCAACTGGTAAACAATTGTCTTCCAGCTCCAGGCATAGACATGAACACCAGTCTGCCAACATTTAACCCTGTTTATTACTCTCAAAGGGGGCACCTGCTCCATTCCACACTAAATACCACAATCTCAAGCACATAAACAAATTCTCTGTACTCTATCCATGTTGTGCCCAGACTTGTTACAGATAGTTTACCCTTTGTTATTCTAGTATTGACTCATCAGCAAGTTTTCATTAGCAAGAGAGCTGCTGGGCCGAGGGCTGTGTACAGATCATAGACAAGTGTTTACATGTCAAAAGGACAAAACAGAGCCCAAAGCTTGATAGCTCACGTGAACTAATCAGTGAGTGAGAGAGTGAGTTTAGTTTTACGCCGCACTCAGTAATAATCCAGTTATATGGCGCGGTCTGTAAATAATCGAGTCTGGACCAGTCAATCAAGGGATCAACAGCATGAGAATCGATCTTCGCAACTGGGATAGGATGACATGTGTCAACCCAGTCAGCTAGTCTGACCACCTGAGTCACCTCTTACGACTAGCATGGGTTACAGGCCTACCATACAAACGGTAAACAAATCATCAAACCTGAACTCATATACACAAAAACAGAACAAAAATCACCAAATAGGAAAATAAATTTCCAAAACTGCAACAATATCCTCTAAAACCGAAACAATACATCTGTAATGGAAGACTAATAATTTCAAATGGAAACAAAACTCGCGTATCAGCTACCAGAGCGCATGAGAACGGTCACTGAGCGTACCAAATGGCAGTCATAGCATCCCAACACGAGGGGAGACAAATAGGCTTTGGTACATAATGTTTTTCGTCACTATGAGTCTAATCTTGAAAATTTGATATCAGGATGTAGTGCATAAACCCCCTATTGTAGTAAGCTTCAAAACATATGTCCATACTTCTCAGTGTCAGGTTTGCAATTCTGCACAATGTGGTCCCTCGTTTGACCGAATAGAATTTCTTGTCAACATGCCGTGCTACTGTTTCTCTTCAGTTTTGTAAATAAAGTATTCATAGCATCACATTCAACATTAATATATTTTAGTGATTTAAAAAGTTTACAAAAACTTCGATCAGCATATCGCAATACGTATCGTTTTTATGTCTGAACCGGTAAATCGGTTATATTGCGCAGCACTATTATTTACCATCCAGACATTGAACTAACGCCAGACATTATATCTACACCTGTAGGTGAATACGTCAGCCATCTGGGGATCAATCATAATTAGGCGAGACATATACGGCACTCGGGCTCTTTAACTGCCCTACAGACACACAGAATAATGACCAACATTTGCAGAAGCAACAAGTCTATGTTGGTACACTATTGATTCCATGCCAGTACCATGGGGAACAGAAACTGACAGTCACATGTTTCATGCCTCCTCAAGAAGTCAAGAACTCCATTTAAATTGCAAAGTAGCCCCATTGAAGTGAAACATTCAGAAACTGAACCTGATAAAATTCTAGACTTTCTCCATTTAGAGCATTCTCGTTATAGCAACAGCTTGGTAGAAAAGAAAATAATACAGTTCATTAACTGTGAGGTAGCCGATCTTCAAGGGTGATTCACAACTCCAATCATACTGACTGAAACATCACAGTTTGATTAAAACTGTTTGTTTTCTGTCAGCCGTCCAGTCAAACCAGTGGTTGGTATAATAAACATCATACCTCCTGCAAGTTACCTCACACACACGCACGCATGCATGCACACACACACAAACAAGCAATCCAAGTCACTGTCCCCGTCTGCTCGAAACACTCAGACGTCTGCTCTGATAAGCAGAGATTGCTAAGGACGTATTTCTAACACAAATCCCTACAGGGCAATATTGATTGAAACTGTTATCTCACTGCTTCAATAATACAGTAATCTCCCCATCTGGTTCTTCAATACCTCCCTTCAAATCATGGCAAGTCCTTCAGACATTGAAAATTGTTGGAGTGAGTGAGGAAGTTTAGTTTTACATCGTTTTTAGCAATATTCCAGCAATATCAAAGTGGGGAACACCAGAAACGGGCTTCACACATTACACCCATGTGAGGAATCGAACCCAGGTCTTCGGCATGATGAGCGAACACTTTAACCACTAGGCTAAAGGTTGGATCACAGAAAACATTCTGTAATTAGAGCCTGCTGTACCTAAGTTCAATAAGCAAATTCAGAAATGATCAAGATCTGCATGAAAAGGACAATCTTGTAACAATTCAGGCACCCCAGAGAACTGTCTGATTGTTGAGAACAATAGTTGCCAGGTGGTCTCCTTCACTTGTCAATGAAATCTCCATCTGCTGCTTCTGTTAACTACACCAGTTCGATCACAACAGGTAATTGATCGCTCTCTTTCAATATGAAGCAGATATTGAGAGCCATTCTTCGTGTGGGACTTTAGTTTCAGGGTTTGCTTCAGATATTCATATAAACTGATCTTTTTAACTAACAGCCAGATTCAGTATGCAAAGACAGTGTACCAAACAACCGCATAATGTTAACAAATGTCTCCTTTGATTATATGCTGTGAAAACGTGCACTCAAATTTTAACCAAATATTTATCGATGAGTTATGCCAAGTCTATGAACAGACCCAGAGCTTGATGGTTAGGCTTCGTCTCTGAAAATATACTGGACAAAATAAGTTAGGGATATTGGTATTTTTATGATTTATATTTTATCAGTGTGTCAATGAATGAATAGATCATTATTCATAATTTCAAAATTTACATATATCCCTAACTATTTTTGTCCAGTATATATATAATTTTGATTGATACAAATATACCCATTTAGATTGAAAAGGAACCCCCATGAGATGGGACATTCAGAACCTGAACCCTGGGAAATCTACTCTTGCTTCATTTAGGGCTTTAGCATTGCAGGGAGGGCTAGGCAGTAGGGAATATAATGTGGTTCACGGACTGTGAGACAACCTGGGGATATCTAGACTTGTTTCATTTAGGGCTTTAGTATTGCAGGGAGGGCTAGGCAGTAGGGAAAATAATGTGGTTCAAGGACTGTGATAGTCTGTCGATATCTAGACCCTGAAGCCTGGGGCCCATCTAGAAAATCTAGATTTCCTTGCTTCAAAATGAAGAAAGTCTCAGGGCTCCTTCTCATTATATTATATTTTTTTTTTTACTATGAACTTTATTGCAGGAGGGCTAGGCAGTAGGGAAAATAATGTGGTTCAAGGACTGTGAGACAACCTGGGGATATCTAGACTTGCTTCATTTAGGGCTTTAGCATTGCAGGGAGGGCTAGGCAGTAGGGAAAATAATGTGGTTCACGGACTGTGAGACAACCTGGGGATATCTAGACTTGCTTCATTTAGGGCTTTAGTATTGCAGGGAGGGCTAGGCAGTAGGGAAAATAATGTGGTTCACGGACTGTGAGACAACCTGGGGATATCTAGACTTGCTTCATTTAGGGCTTTAGCATTGCAGGGAGGGCTAGGCAGTAGGGAAAATAATGTGGTTCAGGGACTGTGAGACAACCTGGGGATATCTAGACTTGCTTCATTTAGGGCTTTAGCATTGCAGGAGGGCTAGGCAGTAGGGAAAATAATGTGGTTCACGGACTGTGAGACAACCTGGGGATATCTAGAATTGTTTCATTTAGGGCTTTAGTATTGCAGGGAGGGCTAGGCAGTAGGGAAAATAATGTGGTTCAGGGACTGTGAGACAACCTGGGGATATCTAGACTTGCTTCATTTAGGGCTTTAGCATTGCAGGGAGGGCTAGGCAGTAGGGAATATAATGTGGTTCACGGACTGTGAGACAACCTGGGGATATCTAGAATTGTTTCATTTAGGGCTTTAGTATTGCAGGGAGGGCTAGGCAGTAGGGAAAATAATGTGGTTCAGGGACTGTGAGACAGACTACTGGATGGTTTTCTCTAGGTCAAAATTACTGAATATTTAAACAGTTGTGGGCAGATATTACCCAGTATTTTTGTATGTACTATAAAAGCATCAATATCGAACAAGGCTGGGTTTTAGTACAAAGCACTGAATAACTGACAGCTGCAGGAAGATTGTATTTGAGATAACACACAATCATTAATCAGTTCCAACTAACATAATGCCATTGGTTTATGTACAGCAGTTTGTATAATGGATCCACTGCTAGAATATTCTTAGAAAAGAGTTATATAGAAAATGAAAAACTAAAATCGAACCTGCTTCCAAAAGGATTGACTGATAAGTTTAGAGCCACAGATTGAGTAAGGTTTCAGCAATATTCCAGCAACATCACGACAGGGACACCAGAAATGGGCTTCACACTTTGTACCAATGTGGGGAATTGGACCAGCTTAAACAACTAGACTATAGTAACCCCACTGGTTGCTTTATATAGTGAGTGAGTGAGTTTAGTTTTACGCCACTTTTAGCAATATTCCAACAACATCACGGCGGGGGACACCAGAAATGGGCTAATCACACATTGTACCAATGTGGGGAATTGGACCAGCTTAAACCATTAGACTATAGTAATCCCACTGCTTGCTTTATATAGTGAGTGAGTTTTGTTTTACGCCACTTTTAGCAATATTCCAGCAACATCACGCCAGGGACACCAGAAATGGGCTTCACACATTGTACCAATGTGGAGAATCGAACCCTGGTCTTTGGTTTGCCTTATATAGAAGGAACTACATGATAGAGACAGTATTGCTATGGACAACAGATGATAGCACTGTGGTAAATTCAGACCAAAATTGAGTTGATTGTGCAAATAGTTTTGAACTTCATGTTACAGAAATAAGCAGGGTTGGACATATTTGATGAGCAAACTTTGCATAGTTTACCCATGAGGGCAATGGAGGCCAGGCTCAACCAATTGTAACACACAAACGTTAACGCAGGCTTACAACTAGACTAATGCATGGTCCTTGAATGTATTTAATTTTAATTGTAACAAATATACTCATCTAAATTGAAAAGGAGCCCCAGTGAGTTGGGAGATTAGGAAATCTGGACTTGCTTCATTTAGGGCTTTAGCATTGCAGGGAGGACAAGGCAGTAGGGGAAATAATGTGGTTAAGGGCTGTGAGACTGACTAGCTTACAGTGAGTGAGTGAGTGAGTATGGTTGGTTTTACGCTGCTTTTTAGCAATATTCCAGCAATATCACGGTGCAGGACACCAGAAATGGGCTTCACACATTGTACCCATGTGGGGAATCGAACCCGGGTCTTTGGCGTGACGAGCGAACGCTTTAACCACCAGGCTACCCCACCGCCCCGACTAGCTTACAACCATTGTAGCTATGGCCATGTTGTGGAATGGGAGGGACTCAGGTTTAAGTGACATTAACCACAAGGCTCTCCTTCACCCTAAATTCAGTTACAGAAAGAAAAGACTTTGATTTGTGCAAATGAAAAATTACAAGCGATTCCATGGCAATTGATTCACAATCAAGGAATTCGTCTCGCATTTACATTGCCATAAACCCACTCCCCTCCCCTGAAGCAGGTCATGCTTGCTTACAATCTCCACTTTCCTGATCAGCTGATAACAGTCGGGGCGTCTTGTAGTGCATTGATTCTTCTGCCTGCAGATGTCTTCTTTTTGTGTATTAATTATTAAATACTATGACATTAATGTCGACTCGTTTACTTACAAAAATTGACTTTAATACTATTTTATTTTGGAATACAAGTAAAAAGCATTGTGCAACGTCTGCACAAATTCAATTTGTAAATAAACATTAATTCAACTGGTGTTGTGATTTATACTGTAATTCCTGTTTACGGCAGCTGTTGGGCAATTTAAGAGAGAACGCCAGTCACAAGGTCCATAGATAACAGGCACTCTGCAGCCAGCCTTGCAAACACGAACATCACCCTGTCCATGCGTGTCCCATTTCAATATGTGCAAGGGGATGCATGAATGTTTCAGCTCACAGGAAATACCAGACTCAAGGTCAAAAACAAAGTGAATCCTGAACGGAAAATGTTTTCACAAACTCCAAGTTTTTGTATTACCTGTTGTCTTTCATGGCAACAACTGAAGGCAATATGCTCAATGGTACATCCAAATATGGACAATGGAATAATTCAATAAAATAGTGTATGAGTGAGTGACTTTGGTTTTACAACGTTTTTAGCAATATTCCAGCAGTATCACAGCAGGGGACACCAGAAATGTACCCATGTGGGGAATCGAACCCCGGCCTTTGGCGTTACAAGCGAACACTTTAACCACTTGGCTACCCCACTGCCCCCAGTGAGTGGTTTGACATTAACATAGTAGGGTACATGTGTTGCATGATTGTGCACAGAGCAACATTTCAGTTGTAATCCATCAAGTTTGGACTAGACAATCCAGTGATTCATATCATAAACAACATCCAAGGCCATTGGTCAGAATAACACTCAGTCAACCACGTGTCGATCATAACCAGCCATTTTGTTTCTGTGATCTATTCTGACCTGGAATCCTTAAACTGCAATGAATTTTAGAATCTATCGTTGAGTCATTGAAACATAATTGCTAGCATCAACATACCAAAAGGTTTTTGGCTGTTAGTTAGTCTGTCTCAGTCCCTGAACCACATTATTTTCCCCAATGCTTAGCCTTCCCTGCAATGCTGAAGCCCTAAATGAAGCAAGTCTAGATTTCCTCAGGTTCCTGAATCTCTGGTCTCACTGGGGCTCCTTTTCAAATTAAATGGGTTTATTTGCTACTTTCAAAATTATATGTATTCAGGGACTAAACGTTAGTCTAGCTGTTAGTGTCATGTGCACACATGGTTGGTGAGCCTCAGTTCAACATCTGAGTTATCTCCCCTGTCTCCAACCTGCTGACCGACTGTACAAAGTTGAGAGGAGGCAGGTTGAAGGAACATGGGATGCTCTCACTGAGAAGCACCTTGAAAATAAAACATCTCTTGTACGTGATAATATCAGGTTCGACCTTCATAACCAGCCTCCTACAACAATCACGAGTTGCTGAAGACCAATTGTTAACAATGATTCAAATTTGCGATTAATTCTGCCACAACTCCAGTGTGGGAAATTTACGCTGGTCCTGCGGTCCCTGGCTAGTAAAAATTAATCAGGACCACTAAATGATAGGTTTGCACGGTCAGTGAATTTTGTATTGATAGTTAAGTAAATCTACGAATGTTATTTTGGACCAGTGAAGTACAGGTAGGACCACTAATTATTGTCCACTCACTGTGGTCTAGTGTGAAATTTTGAAAGGTTTCATTCCCTGCAACAACCCTTCAAGATTCTGAGATTCTTGCCAATGATTCTTCAATGTGCAACCTAAATGATTGTGTGACCCTGGCTATTTGCTCTTGCTATTAACCTCTGGTTTGGGTGACCCAGATTCAATTAATTACAATTCAAGGCTGGAATATTGCTGACTGCAAATAAAACATTGTTCCAAAGTAGACTGACAGGCTGACAATCACAATGAACTTGCATATGCTGATCACATGTTCCAAGAACACACAGAGTAAATTATACATTCCATTCATGAATAATATACAGCAGGCTAGGAAATTAACATGAATGTGCTCATCTACACCAAATAAAATTCAAGGTGGAGTGATGACAATTCCTTGTGGACTATCCATCTGACAAGTTGGAAAAATCTGATTGAAAAGTTCATGGTTTTAGAGTGAGTGAGTTTAGTTTTACGCCACCTTTAGCAATATTCCAGCAATATCACGGCAGAGGACACCAGAAATGGGCTTCACACATTGTACCCATGTGTGTAATCGAACCCAGATCTGTGGCGTGACGAGCGAACGCTTTAACCACTAGGCTACCACACCGCCCCTGATGATTTTTGATTGTGAATAAATGTACTTATTATTTAGTTTGCATTATCATCATTACATAATTCACGGATATGACAGTTTTTTTCCACTTGTGCGTGTCATATACCATTTACCTTACAACTGATTGTCAGACAAATGGTAGCCAACAGCCATTCAAGTGGTATTCTCTCCAGTGACACCTCACAGCAGCAGTTCATTGAGCTGCTCCCTGCTTCACAGTTCATGCACTGCTTCACCACAATGAACTCTCCCTGGGATATGTGGCCACACTTCATATATCCTGGCAGTGCCAGTCACGATTATTGTCTCTACGTACTTACAAAACTGTCAGGATATGGCAAGAACAGGTGTACAGCAGGTGGCAGATACTACATACAGCAATAAAACACAAAATCCTATGAGGATTATAAAAGAAAAATGGTCCCAAAAACATATGCTTGGCAAATAATTACAATAGAAGGCCAAATCTATGGGGATTAAGAGAATAATGACTGGTCCCAAAAACATATGCTTGGCAATCTGGAGGAGGGTGGTCAGGCCTAGTGACTTTATTCATAGCATCTCAATGGACTTCGATTTTGAGCATTGTTGCTGATAATATCTATCACTGGATTGTCCAGTCCAGATTGAATTTTTTACTAGCTGGTCTCAAAAAGCTGGAATACTGTTGAATGTGTATTTGAACAACAGAGAACAGGATCCTGGATTACCAAAGGCAAGCAAAACGGTGAAATTAGACCGCTGGGTAAGCAGTGAGTGAGAATGGCACTTGGTTGGCAGTTGGTTGATATGAGTAAGGCATGGAGAGGGCGAGTGCGAGTGTGAATGCGATTGTGAGTGCAAGTGCAAGTGCGAGTGCTAGAGTGAGTGTGATTGTGAGTGTGAATGTGAGTGCAATTGTGAGTGCGTGAGTGCGAATGTGAGTGGGAGTGCGAATGTGAGTGGGAGCATGAGTGTGAGTGTGAATGTGAGTGGGAGCATGAGTGTGAATGTGAATGTGAGCGGGACCATGAGTGTGAGCGTGAATGCGAGTGTGAGAGTGAGTGCGAGTGCAAACGTGAGCGTGAGTGCAAGGGTGAGTGTGAGTGCAAGGGTGAGTGTGAATGTGAGTGTGAATGCGAGTGCAAGGGTGAACGTGAATGGGAGTGTGAATGCGCGAATGCAAATGAGTGTGAATGCGAGTGAGTGTGAATGCAAGCATGAGTGTGAGTGTGAATGCGAATGGAGTGTGAGTGCGAAAAGCGAATGCGAAAGTATGAGAGTGTGAATGTGGCGCCAGTGTGAGTGTGTGAATCGAGTATGAGTGTGAACGTGAATGTGAGTGTGAGTGAACGAAATGTGAGTGCGAGTGTGAGTGAGTGTGAATGCAAAGCGAGTGCCGAGTGTGAGTGTGAATGTGTGAGTGAATGAGAGTGAGCGAAAGCGGAAAAGAAATCGTGAATCGCGAGTATGAGTGTGAATGTGAGCGCGAGTGTGAGTGTGAATGCAAGTGTGGATGCGAGTATGAGTGTGAATGTGAGCTTGAGTGCGAGTACTGTTCAAGTTTACAGACCAAAAATGTTCAAAATACAGTGGACTATTAAAGTTCATTCTGCCACTGGCTGACATTAAGCAGTGATCCACTGTCCAGAAAACAGACACACACTGTAACTGGCAAATCTGTACAACTCAATGGGGTACTTCAGAACTGTTTGGCCCTGCACCTATACTAAAACAATTCACAGATCTGGTACAAGAAAACCATCCTTGTGACTGGGACACTCACACAGATTCATTCCCTTCACAATACCAGATACGCTCCATGAAGAACACAGACCGACTTCCTTCAAGAAGATTGTTTGCTGTTTAACTCTGTGCTCAGAATTATTCCAGCTATATGGCAGTGATGTGCAAATATCAAGTATGGATCAGGCAATCCAGTGATCAACAGCATGAACATCAATTTACATAATTGAGATGACATGTGTCAACCATGTCACCAAGCCTGACTATGCAATCCTGTGAGTCGCCTCTGATGACAAGCATGGGTTGCTGAAGACCAATCATCTCCTTTCTCCTTCAGTAAGAGGTGAGGGGAGGTGAACTTGGGTTTAACGTCGTGCTTGAGAATATTTCGCTCATATCACGATGTGCATGCGTGTGTATGTGTATGTGCGGCTGATTGTACTAGCCCACACTGAAGCTGATTTTATAGTGCTAGCCCACTGAGATACCATGCCGCAGTGAAGCATGAATACCCCACTCAGACACATTATACTGACTCCGAGCCGACCAGTCCTTGTACCCATTAATGCCGAACGCCAGGCAGGGACAAACAAGTACCATATTTTAACGTCTTTTGGTATGACGCGGTCGGGGATCGAACCCGCGACCTTCCGCTCTCAGGGCGGACGCTCTAACCACTACACCACGGAGGTGGTTCCTTCAATAAGAAAACTTGTGGCTAGCCAGCAACCTTCGAGGTGGCCTTTACCCTCCTCCATTTTAACCCCAATAGCCGAGGTGGTCACCTCCTCTACGCCCAACCAATAAGGTAGCCATCACTGAATCCATCTAATAACAGTGGTCAGCGATACAGCAGCATAAAGCCCAGATATCATCACTGCTCTGTTGATTAAATACAAGTCCATTAACAATCAACTCCAATCACCATCCTCAATCTGCTCAACAACTGCCACACTGATGTCTACACTGTCCAGCCTGAAAAGACGTGGCCAGCAAGAAATGACCGATCATTGTTCCACCGTCACAGCCAATAATGACACAAAGCTACTCTCAAGACCAATTACGGAAATCCCCTTATCTCTCAAGTAGGAAGGCTGTAGATATGTATCACCCACTAGCAGATCACAGAGATTTGTCAATGGGTGTATGAAGACCTCCATTATGCATGTTCACACTTCATTAGCCAGATACATGAGCATGTGATATCTGAGAAATGTTGCAGCAAATTGCCGTGGACTAATTAACCGGCATCTGCATTCTCTCATGGTGTCGGCTTACATGAACACTTCTTTCTGACAAAGGATGCTGTTGGTACTGTTTGGTAATCGATGACATCTCAAATGTCCTAGGCAGTAATTAAGGTGATCCAGGAATACTTGAAATCTCCCATGGTATTTGAAACCAGTAATGTTTTGACCTGACTCTATGCATGAGTGACTTGCTCAATATATGGCATTGTGCATTTCATTGCTCAATATAGATGATATATCCCCAGAGTCAATTTGTGATCAAGGAAGCTTTGACTTGAAAATGAGCCTTGCTCAATGTGAGCCAACTAATCCACTTAAATGTGTTTGTTTCTTGTTTAACCCCGCACTCAGCAATATTCCAGCTATATGGAAGTGGTCAATAATCGAGTCTGGACGAGACAATCCAGTGATCAACAGCATGAACATGAACCTATGCAAATGGGATTCAATGACGTGTCAACCAAGTCAGTGAGTCTGACCCCTAGACAAACGCTTCGTCTCTGAATATATATAATTTTGATAGGTACAAATAAACCCAATGAAATTGAAAAGGTGTCCGAGTGAGAAGGGCAATTCAGAAATCTAGACTTGCTTCATAAAGGGCTTTAACACTGCAGAAGGGCTAGGCAGTAGGGAAAATTATGTGGTTCAGGGCCTATGAGAAAGACTACCTGCCCCCCTGATCCTGTTAGTCACCTCTTACAAGTAATGTGTAAATGCCACCTGTCAAAGTAAAAGAACTTGTCTTTACAAGTGTGAATTTCTGATTGCCTATTTTCATCAATATATTTGCATCTTTACTGTCAAGGCCTCTACAATTTAGATAATGTATTTTACATACAAACTCACCCCTTGGCAAATTTTCAATTTCCATGATGAAATAAGTCTTATTTTCTCAAAGTGACAATACTCTCCTCAATACACCTGATCACATGTTCATATCACTGAGAATCACCATATTCATTGTGGGAGAATTTGATACAACACAATCACCATCACCATCATCATCTTTTTTATTCCGCTGCCATAATAACGCTGCAATTTTGCTAAAATGAACCCACCAGCTCACGTAATGTTGCAGAGTATGACTCAACTACATTCAGATATATTTTGGATTTGTCAACCCTTGACCCTTGTTCAGCTACAACTTTACTGATACAAAACTCCACATGAGGTCTTGCCTGTATCAAGACGAAAAACAAGACAAGTGTGCACATAACGACTGCCTTCTCTGGGTGTTCTCATCATACTGGTTTTCTCATGATCTAAATGTTTTGTTCGAGACCTTAGCTATTCACTTTCATGACAGTAAATTACAGTCATATTTCACTGCCATTTTACAACACGCAATCATATCAATACCAATAACAGCTGTTGTTCATCACACACCATGTCTCCGTACTTAAATGACAAACTTTATCGGCAGTCAACTCAGAACGTCATCAATAACACATTGTGAGAGTCAATACTACTATCATCTTAACATGACAGCCTCTACGATCACCTAAACTTCATCGATAACCCATCATCATGAGAGTCAGTTTCATCATACTGTCACATGGCAGCCTTCACAAGCACATGACAACATCTCACAATGACCTAACACAATAACATCAATCCGATTCCTTGTTACAATCTTCTATTCCTACATCCATGAAGAAGTTTGATGTAGAGGGTTACCAGACAGATTTGAACATCCCAGACAACAATCCCACTGAGCAACAACACGATCCTTTGATAGGAGAACAAAAGAAATCAGTTGATTCACGTGCCCCTTCCAGCCAAACATGGAGGCCATGTGCCTGCCATCTCCACACTGTAGCTATGAGTACTTACCATGACACAGCTGACAGTGGTACTCAGACAGTACACAGTAAATCCAGTACACCTAAATCCAGTACACCTATGCTGAAGATATCCAATGAGGAAAGTCTGGCCAGCTGGAGCAAGACGACCCAATTATTGAGGAACTTCCCGGCTGATAGGGAGAGCGGCCTGTGTCTGTACTGTGAGCCGCTTCCATACACATGCATACAGCACACACAAAGGTCATTGAGTGCACGGTTTGTGGACTCGTACAATACAGACATTCCACAACACAGTGGAAACACTTACATAACACGTGGCTAACCTAGGCGATTTCATGTTCAAGTGATCAAATCTCAATCAATCTTCACTGTTTACAATTGAAGTATCCCATGGTATTCAAAGCTTTTGAATTCAGGAAGCCCTTGAATGCCTAGCTTGTAACACAAGCATAATGTACAGTGTGCTATTGCTTAAACCTCTACTGATATTTTCTAAAAAATATAAATATCCCTCGGACAGACTGGCATCCTTAGACTACTGTCCGCTTATCTAGACTTGCCTCTTTAAAGGATAGAATTACTATACATCCATGGGCAACTACAGCTGAAGGGGTTGTTGTCTGGTACTACAGATATGTACCCCAGGTACGTTTCTCTACAGAGAAAGGACAACTACATAAGGTTTAAGTTTTAGATTGAGAAATATGGAGTCGTCCGCCGTTTACAATACCAGGTACCTTTCTGTATTTTCACATTGTTTAGGGTACATTTATGCATACAGAAATGTACCTGGGGTACATATCTGTAGTACCTGTGCCAACAACGACCCCTTCAGCTTCAGTATCACCTTGGAGCAAGGCTATTTAAACCTGTACTCAGCAATATTCCAGCACGTGACTGTGACCATTGAGTATAATACAGTCTAGACCGGTCCGGTCACTGATATTGTAATAAGACACCCTCGTTGAATACAACATGCAATGAACCCAGTCATCGCGCCTGACTACCCTGTCCATAAGTGGAACAGGACATTTCAATTCAATTCAGTTTTGGTATATATACAGCGATATCACAGCAAGGACCCTAGTCTGTCTCACGGTCAGTGAACCACTTTATTTCCCCTTCTACCCACGTCCAGTGAACCACTTTATTTCCCCTTCTACCCAGCACTTCTGCAATGCTAAAATGAGCAAGTCTAGATTTCCTCAGGTTCTAAATCTCACTCAGGTTCCTTTTTAATTTAAAAGGAATTGTTTGTTTCTGCCAAATTTATACATATTCAGAGACTAAGCATTAGTCTCACCCTGAACTGGGCTCCTCTCATAGTAATCATGTGGGGAATCGAACTTCAGCTTTCAGCATGACAAGCGAACACTTAAAGCACAAGGTAACCCAACTAGCTGTTTTGATAAACTGTCCAGATAACAGCCTTTACAGAAGATGTAACATGTGGCCAACTCTAAAGGAGAAAGGTGTATGTGTGTTTACACAGCCAGTCCTTGTCTCCAGTGTGATCTACGACTCATGGGTGTTTGTATCTGTAATAAGAAGGGTCAATAAACAAACACATTTACACTATTCAATGACTGTATGACTCTTTATCTGTTTGCTTGTTCACTAAACAGTCTGTTTATCATGTGCTAAAAAAAACCCAATTGCGGCTGAAAATCACCAATAAGACAATTGAGAGACATGCTAATGTTTTCAGATTTAAAAATTCTTATTGACCATTCTAAAATTGACATTTTCTGTAGACATGATTTCGTTGTCATTAGCATCCTAAAACCACACCCCTTCCTCACTTCCCCGATATATCATGAAGATAATGTGAGTGAGTTTAGTTTTACGCCCCACTCAGCAATATTCCATCCATATGGCGGCGGTCTGTAAATAATCGAGTCTGGACCAGACAATCCAGTGATCAACAGCATGAGCATCAATCTACGCAATTGGGATACAGTGAAGCCAGACTTCTTGGAATCAGTCTTTTGTGCGAGAGAGGGGTAGTAAATTATATCCAGGTATACTTTGGACCTATGGTGTGCTCATCAACATGGCCATTTGCTCTACACCACTGTCTGGGTTGGATATCTACAGGAAACTGCCACATCTTACCATTGCCTGCTTGACATACCCTCAACCATACCATCTTACCTTAGTCTGTTTGACATACCCTCAACCATACCATCTTACCTCAGTCTGTTTGACATACCCTCAACCATACCATCTTACCTCAGTCTGTTTGACATACCCTCAACCATACCATCTTACCTCAGTCTGTTTGACATACCCTCAACCATACCATCTTACTTCAGTCTGTTTGACATACCCTCAACCATACCATCTTACCTCAGTCTGTTTGACATACCCTCAACCATACCATCTTACCTCAGTCTGTTTGACATACCCTCAACCATACCATCTTACCTTAGTCTGTTTGACATACCCTCAACCATACCATCTTACTTCAGTCTGTTTGACATACCCTCAACCATACCATCTTACCTTAGTCTGTTTGACATACCCTCAACCATACCATCTTACTTCTGTTTGACCCATCTTACCTTTAGTCTGTTTGACATACCCTCAACCATACCATCTTACCTTAGTCTGTTTGACATACCCTCAACATACATACCTTAGTCACCCCTCAACCATACCATCTTACCTCAGTCTGTTTGACATACCCTCAACCATACCATCTTACCTCAGTCTGTTTGACATACCCTCAACCATACCATCTTACCTTAGTCTGTTTGACATACCCTCAACCATACCATCTTACCTCAGTCTGTTTGACATACCCTCAACCATACCATCTTCCCTTAGTCTGTTTGACATACCCTCAACCATACCATCTTACTTCAGTCTGTTTGACATACCCTCAACCATACCATCTTACCTTAGTCTGTTTGACATACCCTCAACCATACCATCTTACCTTAGTCTGTTTGACATACCCTCAACCATTCATCTTACTTCAGTCTGTTTGACATACCCTCAACCATACCATCTTACCTTAGTCTGTTTGACATACCCTCAACCATACCATCTTACCTTAGTCTGTTTGACATACCCTCAACCATACCATCTTACCTTAGTCTGTTTGACATACCCTCAACCATACCATCTTACCTTAGTCTGTTTGACATACCCTCAACCATACCATCTTACCTTAGTCTGTTTGACATACCCTCAACCATACAACCATACCATCTTACCCTCTACAGTCTGTTTGACATACCCTCAACCATACCATCTTACCTTAGTCTGTTTGACATACCCTCAACCATACCATCTTCCCTTAGTCTGTTTGACATACCCTCAACCATACCATCTTACCTCAGTCTGTTTGACATACCCTCAACCATACCATCTTACCTTAGTCTGTTTGACATACCCTCAACCATACCATCTTACCTTAGTCTGTTTGACATACCCTCACCATACCATCAACCATACCATCCATACCATCTTACCTTAGTCTGTTTGACACCCTCAACCATACCCTTAACCATAGTCTGTTTGACATACCCTCAACCCCTCAGTCTGTTTGAGTCTGTTTGACATACCCTCAACCATACCATCTTACTTCAGTCTGTTTGACATACCCTCAACCATACCATCTTACCTTAGTCTGTTTGACATAGTCTGTTTGACATACCCTCAACCATACCATCTTACCTTAGTCTGTTTGACATACCCTCAACCATACAATCTTACCTTAGTCTGTTTGACATACCCTCAACCATACCATCTTACCTTCCTCCTAGTTCTCTCTGACACAAAAGCCCCAAATGTCCCAGGTCTAGCTTTTCCTTAACCTCCAATCTCATTGGGGCTCCCTTTCAGTTAAAATGGTGTTTTCATCAAAAGCATATTTTCAGAGTCGAAGCATTAGTTAAGGAACGTCAGTCAGCCAGCTCGGAACTGGAATAAGTCCAGGCTTGTGTTGCAGTTGCACATGCTGCTATTCGGTTATTTCGGTGTATCGTTGAACATGACATTAAACACTATTTCACCCCACCTCTTCCACTGTGAGATATTCCTGTAACACTCATTGCTTATCTGTATACAGGATGACAGTGATGAACATGAACTATTGTAATCATCAAGCCATTATTCCAGTAATTCATTATTCATTTTAGGCCTCCAGTACAAACAGTGCTCCTTTAATACCAAACCACCACCCCACCCCCACTCTACCGACATGGCCTAGCCCCTCCCTCCTCTGTGCATCCCCTCCCTCCAGCATCTGCTTCAGCAGCTACTGTTTCGCACTAGGGCACAATGACCTGCCTCATGTAACACTAAAAACAGGATCTAAATTTAGAACATGGTTATCTTAACATTAATCTTTTCATTACTGCACTACCCAGTCATAAACTTAATTAACAAGAAATGCATATTTCTTTTACACTGACGCCAAAATACATGTTCGACTGAAATCTGTCCAGGGCATCGAATCAACAGCAGATTTTATTTTTTTTACCAAATCCATTGAGTTTGCAAGAATTGTACAGATCATTCAACCATGTGCTAGATCTCGTGTAGATCTCGATCACTGGGCAGCCACACTTCAAACATCAATCTGTGTCTGATAGGTGAAACATAGGAATAAGTGTGATGCCTGTCCCATTCAAGACACCCTCACACAAAGCAGAATCTGTTACTGCTACATGCAGATAACATAGACGATTGATTTCAAGGTCATACCCATGAAAGGCAGTGTTTCAAAACCTTTTTTGTACCCGGTGAGTGAGTGAGTGAGTGAGTGAGTGAGTGAGTGAGTGAGTGAGTATTGATTTTGCCTTCAGCAGTGGTGCGGTTATGACCACAGTGATGCATATCTCAGACATACACAAATTCTGTGAGTGAGTTCAGTTTTACGTCCCTTTAGTAGTAATATTCCAGCAATATCACGAAGGGGGACACCAGAAATGGGTTTCCCACATTGTACCCATGTGAGGAATCGAAACCCGGATCTTTGCGTGACAAGCGAATGATTTAACCACTAGGCTACCCCACCGCCCCAGATGCATAAAGCACACCAAGAAGTATCATTTTCTGATGCATGTACTGTGAGTGAGTGAGTGAGTGTAGTTTTATGCCGCAGTCAGCAATAATCCAGCTATATGGCGGCGGTCTGTACACCCACAAACAAATAATAATAAGAACAATTAATAGCCTTGTTGACTAAAAGCTGATCTATTTCCATGAACAAACATTGCCAATAAAAAAATTCTCAGCTAAATTATTGTACAAAAGATTCTATACATCACTGAATAAAACTTCCCAATCTAACATATTGCTGGAATATTTCTGAGTGTGACATTGAAAAACAAACAAAACAAAATTTGAATTTTTCGGATTTTCTTGCAGCTGGAAGATCAAAGTCATAGTTCCTGTTTGTTCAGTTACCTATGTAGCCAGGCTGTTGACAGAGTGTGAGAAAAATTGTTAACACACCATCAAGACTTTTAACAGTGTCCTGTGAGACTGGAGGGAGACAGTGCAGTCAACACTGAGAGACACAACACGGACATTACACATGCAGACGTCATGTTACTAGACGGTCAACACTCCCAGACACAACATGGAGTCATCAGTCATGTTCCTGGTCTTGCCAGTTCATCACAACATGGATGCTGACCAACAATTCAGGATTCTATCTCTTGACAACTACTGTTCTGTTGGGCGGTGGGGTAGCCAAGTGGTTGAAGCATTCACTTGTCATGCTGAAGACCCAGGTTCGATTCCCCACATGGGTACAATGTGTGAAGCCCATTTCTGGTGTCCCCCGCCATAATATTGCTAAAAGAGGCGTAAAACCATTCTCACCAACATTGTTCAGTTGGGGAGGACACCAGGAATGGGCTTCACACATTGTACCCATGTGGGGAATCGAACCCAGGTCTTCGGCGTGATGAAAAGACGTTTTTACCATTAGTCTGGTCTGATGGAGGAAAGTGTTCACAAAACCTTTGAAATATTTATGGGCTGTGAACCCAGAGATGCCAACCCTATTTAGCTCAATTAGTATTTTGGCAAAAAAACTAATGCAAAAATTAGTATTAACTTTTCCAAAGAATTTTCATATTAGTTTAGTTTAGTTTAACGCCACACTAAGCAATATTCCAGCTATGGCGGAATTTTCATGTTAAATAAAACATGTAAATATATTGTCCAAGACCTTGTTATTGACATTGTACTCACCCAAATCAGTAGTAAGTATCCATAAATAGCTTGATACTGAATATAATGTGGTTGAAATTTATTGTGTATGGTAATGTATGCTATTTGTTAATTCAATTGAATGTATTATTAAAAAATTCTTATATTTTTACTGCTATCGTCGCGTATTTTGTGTTGTTTTTTTCGTAACGAATACGATAAAATTGTATAGGTTGGCATCACTGTGATCCCACTCACGACCACATCCACATGTCTACTGTTGATCACATCACAGGAAAGACTCCCAGCTAGCAGAATAGCTTGGTAATGTAATAAAATACTTAGTTCTCCAAACCCATTTGGAACAAACACAACAGAACCCCCAAAAGAACATTCATCTTCACATAAATTGTCAGTTGATGAAATGAACCTCAATTCACATGTCTGACCAATGGCCAAACACAGAACTACTGGTATCATTTGGCTGCCAGAGTTCACAGGTGGGTTTAAGCTGAGAAAAACGTGTTTAGTCAAGGTAGCTAATTGCGAATTAGTTTCAGTAAACAGGGCAGACCAGACCTATACTACTCTACACTGGTACACTCCAGACCACTCTGTGGAGTGTGCATAGTTTCTGATAGAATTATCAACACACAGCGATGGCCATCTATCCACATGAGGCAGTTTTGAACGAACAAACTTCAAAGCCCAGTCTTTTCCAGCAAAGTGAACTTAACTTCACGAGTGACTTCAGTAACTGCATCGTAAAATTGGGCTCTTTGAATAATCGTGATAATCCCGTTCCCAAAACAGAAATAACCATTAGCCTACACATAAACACTGATGTAATGAGCGAGTGAGGGCATGTTTTATTCTTGGTGCTAACAAAACCAGCAGTTTATTTAGACCCTTTAAAAGTTACATCTGGCTGCAACTAACCACATGTTTGGATCCCATATCCTTGTCAACCCAGGCTTGTTGTAAGAGGCGACTAACCACGTGTTTGGAGCCCGTATCCTTGTCAACCCAGGCTTGTTGTAAGAGGCAACTAACCACGTGTTTGGAGCCCGTATCCTTGTCAACCCAGGCTTGTTGTAAGAGGCGACTAACCACATGTTTGGATCCCATATCCTTGTCAACCCAGGCTTGTTGTAAGAGGCGACTAACCACGTGTTTGGAGCCTGTATCCTTGTCAACCCAGGCTTGTTGTAAGAGGCGACTAACCACGTGTTTGGAGCCTGTATCCTTGTCAACCCAGGCTTGTTGTAAGAGGCGACTAATGGGATCGGGTGCTGACTTGGTTGATGCATGCCAGTGTATCCCAATTGTGTAGATCAATGCTCATGCTGTTGATCACTGGATGTCTGGTCAAGACTCTCTTATATACAGACCGCCACAATACAGCAGGAATATTGCAGAGTGCAGCATTAAACAACAAACAAACAAACCATATCCCTGTTAACAAAACCCAATCTTATTAATAACTGTTTACAATGTTACAATTACCTTAGTGCTAAGATCGTTAGTGGAACGTGGCCCATGTACAGTAAAATCTGATAATAGTATACAGAATGCTAACGTCAATGGAAAATGATGCTAAGAGCCGAGGTCAGGCTAGTAGTCTTAAAACCTTTGACAATTACCATCTCGATGAAAGCCTTGGCCAAATGGGTATGGTTTTACACTGCTTTTAGTAACATTCCAGCAATATTATGGCGGGAACACCAGAAATGGGATTCACACTCTTGTGGGGAATCAAACGCGGGTCTTCAGCATGACAAGCAGACGCTTTAACCATTAGGCTACCCCACAGCGCAGCCACTATTCAATAATTACATAGATTTGACACCAAAAGCCTAAATTCTCATATTGGTGCTTCAACCCATCAATGTTTCCATGACAACCGTTTCAAACTGCTTCTGCCCACATGCATTTTCGAACATGCATCTCCTATCTTGGTCATAAACTGTGGAGTGGCTAGCAGGACAACATAACCCATACAGGTAAGGAACCAATCATTTATTATCCAGTCATGGACGGTGGTGTTTTGCAAGTCCACCCAATCCATATTTTATCATCTCTTATTTCAAGTGAGTGAGTGAGTTTAGTTTTACGCCGCACTCAGCAATAATCCAGCTATATGACGTCAGCGCTTACTTCAAGAATGACAAACTAAGACCCATGATCTAAACAGGATGTTGCACATGTAAGCAGTTAGTAATGTGGCCCAGTGTTGCACACACAGGCGTTTAAAAGTACTGAGGAATAATCCCCACCCAATGTTGCACATACAGGCATTAAGTACTGTGGAATAATCCCCACCCAATGTTGCACATACAGGCATTAAGTACTGTGGAATAATCTCCACCCAATGTTGCACATACAGGCATTAAGTACTGTGGAATAATCTCCACCCAATGTTGCACATACAGGCATTAAGTACTGAGGAATAATCTCCACCCAATGTTGCACATACAGGCATTAAGTACTGTGGAATAATCCCCACCCAATGTTGCACATACAGGCATTAAGTACTGTGGAATAATCCCCACCCAATGTTGCACATACAGGCATTAAGTACTGAGGAATAATCCCCACCCAATGTTGCACATACTGGCATTAAGTACTGAGGAATAAACCCCACCCAATGTTGCACATACAGGCATTAAGTACTGAGGAATAATCCCCACCCAATGTTGCACATACAGGCATTAAGTACTGTGGAATAATCTCCACCCAATGTTGCACATACAGGCATTAAGTACTGTGGAATAATCCCCACCCAATGTTGCACATACAGGCATTAAGTACTGAGGAATAATCCCCACCCAATGTTGCACATACTGGCATTAAGTACTGAGGAATAATCCCCACCCAATGTTGCATATACAGGCATTAAGTACTATGGAATAAACCCCACCCAATGTTGAACATACAGGCATTAAGTACTATGGAATAATCCCCACCCAATGTCGCACATACAAGCATTAAGTACTCAGGAATAATCCCTACCCAATGTTGCACATACAGGCATTAAGTACTGAGGAATAATCTCCACTCAATGTCGCATATACAGGCATTAAGTACTGAGGAATAATCCCCACCCAATGTGGATTTAAATACTGCCGACTATTCTGACCCAGAATCCCTTCCTATGTTGCACATACAGGCAGACTATACTGACCCAGAAATCCCCCAAAAGATGGTACACATACCAGGACTCTGTCCTCCGGGACGTCCTGAGAAATCCAGATCCTGTGTCCTAGCTTAAACTTGACTCCCATCACACCTGGGGGGCTGCGAAGATTCATCACAAGTCTCTCTAAAATCAGAGACAATCCACGAACCACACTGTGAGCAGGTCTGCCAGGTAAACAACTAACCACTGTGATAGATTTTCCAAGATCAGTATTTGCTGGAATATCGTTCACACATTCAAGCTTCCTTGGCCTTGAGACAATTGTCAATATATAAAACTACAATCCAACAGGCAAATGATTTTTACATATACAATTACCACACAGATATTTGCCTAGATGAAATCGCAATCCCTCCACAGAGCATCACAAACTAAATTCCATCATCATATCACAATTGAATGAAGTCATCTGAAGAACTTCCTGACACATCAAGGACATCTGCATTGTCCATGATGTCCTTAGGTCCATATGTGAATCAATCACATGAAGTCAACTGGTCAGAGGGCACACAACAAACAAGGATCACATGTTATAAAGTTTGCCACAGTTCTGTCAGTACCAATGGTTTCGTGGTACTTCCCGAAGTAGGTCTCCCTGTTGTACAAGCGATGGAGAGGCTTGAAGTAGCCTCAGATGTATGCAGTAACTCAATTTGTCTTGAACTTTGACTGAGGTAAGTCGGCAGCTGATAAGTTGGTTATCTCTGCCTGCTGTCAGAGCAGATACTCCAACACACTTCTGACACCTAACATTGTCTATACATTAACTACGCCAGACAGATGGCATGTGGAGAAATGCTCACCAACAGACAGGCTACAACGTGAGGTGTGTAGTAAACCTAGTATATGTGTACATGGGACGAAATACCTTAAAACTCAAATCCTGCAGAAAAAACTGCAATCGGGACACAATTCTTTGAATGTCATCAACTGTCCTCTGTTTAGTCCTCTGATCAGTTCTGCATTCAGTCCTCAGATCAGTTCCGTGTTTAGTCCTCCGATCAGTTGGGTTGAGTCCTCCGATCAGTTCTGTGATCAGTCCTCCGAACAGATCTGTGTTCAGTCCTCCGATCAGTTCTGTGTTCAGTCCTCCGATCAGTTCTGTGTTCAGTCCTCCGATCAGTTCTGTGTTCAGTCCTCCGATCAGTTCTGTGTTCAGTTCTCCAATCAGTTCTGTGTTCAGTCCACCGATCAGTTCTGTGTTTAATTCTCCGATCAGTCCTCACTTCTGTCCTCTCCTTCACACAGTCAAAAGATATAATCTGTGACAACAGGTCGATCACTGGACAAGGAAGAGCTTCAGATAAACAACCCTACTGAGATCTGTGGCGACAAAATATCTACAAGACATAGGCAAGTCGTGCCCTACCAACTGATCACTTCCACAAAACACTCACTTCACCTGTTCCAGTTTTAAAGACCTGCATGCTTGACTGGTTTAGCCATGCATCGGTAACTCGGTCACAGAGACGTACCCCACAATAATCCACGATTCACCTCATCTCAACACAACACACAATGCTCCATTAAAACCTGTCAGTGTCGTCATAACACCCTACTCATCTAGGCAAAACTGTTGCGATCACTTACATGATCATAAACCCATCTTAGGAAGTGGGGTTATCGGAACATAAACCTTCCCATCAAAGTGCCTGTTTACAGACCCATTAAGGTGCCAGGTGAGCGGGCTTCTATCGGGAAGCAATCCACAACAACCTCATTTCATTGCAATCTTCTACTAAAGTCTCCTGGATCTGCTACAGCCATCTCTTGGTGGTGTAGCTCCTGTCAAACTTGTGCAGTCAATTACTGGATAATTTACCACCAAACTTCAATGGCTACTAGGAGAAAGGAAGCACAGAGGAAACTCCTTGTGTTGCTTTAATAAGGAGGTCCTAACACTTATTACAGGCCACTTACACAATACACAGCAGCACAAGCCGGCCAACCTTGCTGGCCGAGCAGGAAATGATCGGTATGTCAGACTAGTATGATAAAGGGTACTGGCCATAGATGGAGGCTGAACATCAACTCATGTACAGATAGATAGTGAAAGTTGTGTTACGCCAGTCAGCATAATCCTGAGTGAGTGAGTGAGTGAGTGAGTGAGTGAGTGAGTGAGTGAGTGAGTGAGTGAGTGAGTGAGTGAGTGATGAGTGAGTGAGTGAGTGAGTGAGTGAGTGAGGTTTTACCCCGCTTTTTGCAATGGTCCAGCAATATCGCAGCAGGGGACACCAGTAATGGACTTCACACATTGTACCTATGTGGGGAATGAAACCCACGTCTGATGAGCAAACGCTTTAACTACTGGGCTACCCCACCACCGTGAGTGAGTGATTTCAGCAAAATCGTACTGATACAACAGAAAGAGGCCTCACACATTGCAGTCATATGGATAATCGCACCTCTTACCTCTGACATGACAAGGATTTATTTTACCGACCCCTATAAATATCTGAGCATGGAAAGGCAACAAGTGGTTGACAGCATGATGACAGACCCACTGCCAAGATCCATTTAACCAGCCGTTGACAGAGAGGAATACCATGAGGTCATAGTTACCTTTCATTACCCAGAATCCCAATGGAGATCATACCTGTCTGTCTTTTCCGAGGTAAGTGATTCACTCAACTGTACAGAACATTCAAGCACCCTTGTGGACAAACCAAAAACAATTTCCACATTTAAGCCATGTAAGGAACCAGGACCATTAGTTTGAGTGAGTGAGTGAGTGAGTGAGTGAGTGAGTGAGTGAGTGAGTGAGGTTTTATGCCGCTTTTAGCAATATTCCAGCAATATCACGGCAGGGGGACACCAGAAATGGGCTTCACACAATGTGCCCATGTGGGGATTCAAACCGGGTCTTCGGCCTGACGAGCCAACGCTTTAACCACTAGGCTACTCCACCGCCCCAACCATTAGTTTAATCTGTCATTACCTTAGACCCTGGTAAATCAGAATAATTTGAATCTTAATGAAAGGATCCTGTCAACAGAACTCTACCTTGAGAACTTGATCACTCCTCCTGGGACCATGCTCTTTCCTCCAGCAGTCTGCCATCAAGGACTTCATTTTCAACAGGTGTCCTGTGGAAGCCTGTGCTCCTGGACTTCAACAGGTGCCCTTTGCTCCTGGACTTCAGCAAGTGTTCTGTGCAACCTGGTCTTCCACAGGTGCCCTGTGTAGCTCATCTAACTAGACTTCAACACCAGTCCTGAGCAACCTATGTTTCTTGACTTCAACAGGTGCCCTGTGCCCCTGCAACTCCCTGTTCTACTGACTTCAACAGGTTGCCAGTCACATCACTCCCGCCACGCACCCTCACATCCCCATCATAATCCACAAGTTGCTTCACAGATCTGTCCAACAACTTCCACCCAGCATAGCCCCGTGACTACGGCAAGTGACCACTGCAGCGAGCAGGCCTGGATATTGATTTGGGGACACTTCACAGAATGGTTACAAAGAACGGGAGCAAACAGGACTCCAAGATACTGACATCGTTTCAAACAGCCAATAACGTCACTGACAACCAAAGAACGCAAAGGTCTCCAATATGGAACTGTTTTTCAACCTCGGGGTAGAATAAAGGATTGGTCTAAAAACACATTTGTTGCTATAAGTGAGACTTGTCACTTAACTTAAAAGAAAAATGTGTGGAGGTGTAAGCAGCCAATGCTTGTAGAAAAGGTTACGCTGAACAGCCTCCGGAGATGGTTTATCATGTCAAACTCAACAAGAAGTATGGTGCTTAATTATCATGGAGCTAGCTTCTCACCTCCTACAGAAATAAATATGTTCCAGAACATGCTGAAAACAAAATTGTTTTCCTCAAAAAAAATTTATTCTGTGCCTTTCAGATAACCAGTTGTATGTCATGTTGCTCTTCTTTTCCCACCTCAGAATATTACATTATTGGTAGGGGGCGGTGGGGTAGCCTAGTGCTTAAAGCATTGACTCGTCATGCCGAAGACCCGGGTTGATTCCCCACATGGGTACAATGTGTGAAGCCCATTTCTGGTGTCCCCGCCGTGATATTGCTGGAATATTGCTGAAAACAGCGTAAAAACAAACTCACATTATCGGTTCCGTATGTGGTTAACAAGTTTCATTACACTCAACTAGAATTCTGGCTGTTAATTATCACATTGGAGGCTTAGCTACATATGGTAACGTCAGCTTTATGCAACATAGTTACTAGGGCTGAGACAGCACACACTGACCAGTCAGGACATTGTCCTGCTGACCCTCTAATTGCGGAGTTTGGTAATGGTCAACGCAGTATTCCACAGAACGGTACATACATCTCGCTACCTCCTTGACTCCCAGCACGCCTGGCATATCTGTGCAGTAATAGGTTGTTGGTTAACATGTGGTAACATCAGGGGAGGAAGGTTGTTGGGTGGCACCAACCAATCTCGTATGCCATGCTGGGTGATGATAAGCTTGGCATCCATTGTTCCTCTGTACTAAATTAAAACGGATTGTGGACTGCGTGAATTTTGTTTCAGAAGTTAAAGGGCTCCTTCCACTTTAAACAATCACAGAATCATATTACATTTTTGTTAAAACAAATGTTCCCGGATCAGGTGTTTCCATGTATACCCTACCTTTGTAATTATTTGTTTGATGTTGAACGCAGCAATATTCCAGTAAGGTGACTGTGGATTGTAAAAAAATGAGTTGACAAGACATCCTAGTGATTGATATCATGAGCAACAACCCATGCTGACAGGTAAGTATGTGAACACGAGTTACAGAACCGGACCACAGGATCCATCCAGAGGTCCAACAAGAGGCAACAGGGTCCATGGTATAAGGGCTGATTGGAAGAGCTAAGACAGGGAACACTGTTGAAAAGTGAGTGAGTGAGTGAGTGAGTGAGAGAGAGAGAGAGGTAGGTTTAATCCTACTTGCAACAGAATTTTATTATATAATATTATGTTATCATTTCAGACATTTAATCATTTTAAAAAACACACAATCAGTATGAACGAGATATAAACCCTTAATAAAAAAATTCTGGTCAAAGTGAATCAACTGCACCATGAGTTCTGGCACCACAAACCCATTCCGCCACCTCTGTTAAAAGATGAAGAACAAGGCTCAGAGGATTTAAACTTCACAACCTTCAATCTAATCCTGTACATAGATGTTGTGATAGAACAACAGATCATTACAATCACATCAAGAAATCTGGTACAACACACAGCCATTCCTTGAACCTTCTGCTGCAATCTTCCCTCATCAAACGTTCAACATGGAGGACATCGACGGACATATTTACGACTTCCGCACATCAGTATTATTCCAAACAGGTGCTTCCAGTCAATGTCTTTCACAAAACAGGAAACCTCCTGATGATTTAAAAGCCCAAGACAGTCCACAGACACAGAATGGCTATCCCTCAATTCCCAGTCACATGTCCAGAGTCTAGCTCCACAGCAGATGTGCCAAAACTTGATCTCAGAGGATTTAGTCCCAGAATGTCCTTTAATCTTGTTTAAAATATGTATCTATAAAACGATCAAAAATATACAAGCCAAAACATGACCTCATGACGGACCAAGCATACACTCCGGAAATGTGGTGTTATTCACAACAAAGAAGTTGACATCCGTAAATCTTGCTTTTCTTAGGCCAAACATGTCGGCAAGGCTCACTAATATCCCTGACTGTGATTCCAAACTTCAGCTGTACAACACCTAATGATGACTTTTGTTGACATAAATACAAGATCTGTATCAAGCTTTGCACTACACCTTTACTACAGACAAAATTATCACAGTCCATAACACAGTCCATGAAACGATTGTAAATTTTTCTTTGATTGGCATTCTAGAAGTTGGGTAGATGAAGAATGACTATTTTTTATGGATATACAACTGCTTCATTCTGTATAGGTGATGTTTCGACATAGATTCTAATGTTGTTGTCAAGCAAGCGTCGAAATGTCGCTTATAAAGAATACAGAAGTTGTTTATCCATAAAAATAGTCCTCATTCTTCGATTGTAAAGTTGGTTAAGATAAATTTGATATGTGACATTCTCCTCCAAACTTAAGAAATGTAATTTGTGATAATTCTTGATAAATTAAATGATCAACATGTAACTTTGCACTACAACTCTGCTATAGATATGGAAGGTCATCCCAAAATTGAAAACAATCCGTTTAAATCTGTTCAAGTTATTGAACACAAATTCCCTTGGACTTTTAAGTTCAAAATATGAAAATTGATGCAACTCTTTCTAAAAATGATAAAATAGGAACCAAATATTTAACCGCATCTCCCCTTTAGACAAAAGTGCTGTTGTCCAAATTTGAAAACATTTTGATCACACTTTTCAATATATTGGCTGAACAAACTTTTCTTAGTTAGTTCTAGTCTTAAACTGCTGTAATTCTTTAAAAAATTAAGATATAAAAATCCAAATCTGCACTGAATAAAAAAGTTGGTCCACAAATGAGTAAGAGAGAGCAAAATGAATGAGAAAATATTCCAGCAATACCACAGCCGGTATACCGAAAAACAACAACAGAAAAACGGAAAAGGTCTTTCCTGATGTCTGAAACTAAACCGGGGTGTTTGGTGTCACAAGCTAACACTTGACCACTAGACTGCCTTATGCCTGCCTTTTAACCCCCCCCTTCTCTCCCCCCAATCACTTTACAGCTAAAGTTTAGTAACACATATAACTGCCCAAAACAATTAGGAATTTGACATGAAAAAAATTAAAAAAAATTAAAGATATTCTCTTCACTGAGATGAAGTATACTTGAGGCATCAGCATCATGTGATATACACGAGCTGTTTTTAAGAACATAACACCATCAAAATGATATCTTGTATTTTCTCTCTGCCTGAAGATCTGACAATGCCTCCATAGAAGGTAGTGTCAGGTGAATTTCTAATCAGCCATCCAGCGTCATGGCTTCTGAATTCTTGGTACAAATGGGAAAAAACATAAAAAGCAGAATATCCAATTTCTGTATTTCAAAAATGAATATAATGAGCTTTGTCTGTTCCAAATGAAAATGACAAACTCCACGCATAAACCCCGTCATTTCTGAGTGCCATATTATCTTCAACCAATAGGGAGCACCACTGAAGAAATGTTTTTGCTTTGTGTGAGTTTTCTTTGGTTAAGATATCAAATTCCAAATGAAGGTGGTACACAAATGAAGCCAGATTGTAAGAGAAAGCTGACATGAGATTGGCTCAAGCATCCTTCACTTAGTCTGAGCAGGCTCAGATAGGCTGGTTGTTGTTTAATGCCACACTCAGCAATATTCCAGATATATGGCGACAGTCTGTAAATAATCGTATCTGGACCAGACAATCCAGTGATCAAAATCATAAGTATTGATCTACACAATTGGGATACGATGACATGTGTCAACCACGTTAGTGAGCCTGACCACCAGATCCCGTTAGTCGCCTCTTACGACAAGCATGGGTCAGGCAGTTTCAGAGTGTACCTGCGTGGCCTTCAGTGGATATAAAGACGTTATGTAATGATAGTACAAGGTGTTAATTTAATGCAATTGATAACCATCAGTCAGCATAGTTGTATAATGTTAATATGGAATATTCCTGGTATATGGCAGCAGTTAGACTTGCACAAGTCTCTAAGGTATTAAATAATAGTTTAAATGATAAAAATAAATATGAAGAAAAAGAACACATTGTCCCTCTAACAGAGAGGCATCCTGTCTGCCTGCTCATCTGGACTAGATTCTTCAAAGAATGGAATTACAAAACATCCATGGGCTTAGTATTCAGTACAGCCTTGGAACAAGGCTAAACAGCGGTTTGTAAGTAACGGAGCAAAGACCAGGCAATCCAGTGATTGACATGACAAGCTTAGATCTACACCTTCAAGATAACATGAATCTATACTCAGTTGTCAGGGCTGATCCGCCTGTGCATGAATGAGTGAGTGAGTTTAGTTTTACGCCGCTTTTAGCAATATTCCAGCAATATCACGGCGGGGGACCCAGAAATGGGCTTCACTCATTGTACCCATGTTGGGAATCGAACCTGGTGACAAGCGAACGCTTTAACCACTAGGCTACCCTACTGCCCGCCTGTACATGAGCAACTGACTCTTCTGTTGTGTACAATGCAATCAGCCAGATGTGTCTGTTTCTTCAAGTAACTTGGAGCTGTTGACAGTGCACTGTACAGATGTAAATGTACTGTCACCTGATAGTATTTGTGTTTATCTTACACTGGCTCCACCCACAGAAACTTCTATCTTGTCACTTCACGTCAACAAACATTACCTGTCACAATCAGCACCAAGGTCAGACTGAAGGTCATATTGAAGGTCAAACCAGGTCAAACAAACTCTTGTACTTACCTGAAATGAAAAAGAAGAAATTTTAACTTTACATTTGAAGGAAAATACAAGATATTTTATTGCCCAAACGTTCCATGTACAAACAGTGACAATATTTTATAAACTACGTAAACAAGATATATAATGAATCAGAAACAATTGTAAGTGTAAAATGAATGTACATGAATACATCTCACTCTCACACGCATGCACACACGCCAACACTGCCACACCCACACACTTCCTAGCCGATATGTTGCATATCTGGGTGAAATATACATAATACATCACTATGTCTGGGTGAAATATACATAATACATCACTATGAGCAGCGTGATGCATAAACAAAATAATCCCCTCGAACAACACAGTGTGTAATTACCCAATGTAACATTTAAACTACATGTAGCTGTGTGTTAAAGCCATCTATTTACTGATCACATGCACTCATCATGGGAACTGTCCTTCAGGGAATCAAGCCACAAAAAGCACAACATGTTGCTTACCATAATTTAAACAAGTCATTATTTTAGGCTCATCAAAATGTGGCTTGGGCCTCATAAATACCTTAAACAGTGTCTTAAGAATCCTGTTTCAAAAAAGTTAACTCACTGGTTTAAAAAATATTGAACTGAGTGGACCCATGGGATCAGGAAAATCCAACAAAAACTGAACTGTTTAAATTGAAAAGGAGCTCCAGTTAGCATGGAGGAGGAAAATATAAACTTGCTTCATTTATGGCTTTTGCGTTGTGGGAAGGGTGAGTGAGTGAGTTAGTTGGGTTTACGCCGCTTTAGCAATATTCCAGGGCTTCACATATTGTACCCACGTGGGGAATTGAACCCGGGCCTTCGGCGTGACGAGCGAATGCTTTACCACTAGGCTACCCCACCACCCCGAAGGAGTGAGTGAGTGAGTTTTAGCAATATTCCAGCAATATAACAGCGGGGGACACCAGAAATGGGCTTCACCCATTGCACCCATGTGGTGATTGAACCCAGGTCTTCGGCATGACGAGTGAACGCTTTAACCACTAGGCTACCCCACTGCCTGCATTGCGGAAAATGCTTAGTGGTAGGGAAACAAATATGTCTCAGGGTCTGTACAACAGTGTCTGTAGACTAACACTTAGTCTCTGAATATCTATAATATTGATAGTAACAAATGATCCCATTAAAATTGAAAAGGAACACTGGTGAGATGGGAAACTTGGAACCTGAGGAAATCTAGCCTTGCTTCATTTAGTACTTAAGCTTTGCATAAAGGGCTGTAGGGAAATAATGTGGCTCAGGGATACACTAACGCTTAGTCCCTGAATATATATACTTTTGATAGTAATAAACCCATTTACATTGAAAAGGACTGACTGACTGAGTTTAGCTTTACGCCGCTTTTAGCAATATTTCAGCAACATCACGGCAGGGGACACCTGAAAGCGGACATTGAAAAGGAGCCCCAGTGAGGTGGGAGTTTCAAGCTGGAGAAATCTCGACTTTCTTCACTTAGGACTTTAGCATTACAGAGACGGCTAGGCTGTAGGGAAAATAATGTGGTTCAGGGACTGTGAGACAGTGTCTGTAACATCAGCAGCACCCCCATGGTGACGACTACCAGCAAGATGGAGGAAGCCACAAGTTGAAGTGTCCCTCGGGACTCAGGACTCCCATGTATCTGTCATTCCCCATCCCATACCCATCACTGACGAGGAACTGGAAACTCCCCTAGGGACTTCATGTCTCCTTCTGCAGCTACTCATAAACATATTGCACTACGAGTGCCACAAATCTCAGTCACGAAACTTTCTTCAACGGCGTGGTAACATCAATCATGTTAAATTGTACATGCTAATCTGGTTCTGGAACCTACAACTTGAAACTGCCATTTTGCCTTTCTCTACATAAGCGGAAGAGCTGTTGAGTCTGAATTATGATAACACTACAGTTGTAATTCAACAGCTGCGTCTATCTGTCATTGTGGGCATCATCTAATACGCATATGGCGTTTGATACATCTCATAAGGCGTTTGATACATCGGGATTCATGATGGATATCAACAGAACTAGTGCATTAATGTCATCTTCATCATCATCAACAACAACAGCAGCAGCAGTTGAGACGGTGTACTGTATACGACCACAGTTTTGTTTAAACATATTTTATTCACAAAGTGAAAAGGATCGGCAATAAGTTCTTACAACTTATAAAACACCTCTCCATAGATATTTACAATAACAAATTTCTGCAGAAGTAATTATAGGAAACAGACACAGAGGAAGATTGACAGTTCCGGGGAAATGTTATAATACAAAAGGTGTGTAGAAAGAAGACGACTGGAATCGTTTAGATTTACTTACATACTAATGTTTTTTAACATAATTTCCTTTGTATAATTCGTCAGATCATCAATGCTGTTTAAAAGAACTGATAGCGTAATCACAGAATTACAAGCACATACATCTTGAATAGCTTTGAACATGATCTTTCTATGTTGATTGTATAATGACCATCACATATAGTGCGACCCCACATATAAGGCGACTCCCTCTACAAGCCTTCAAAATCAACCCTAATGTCTATACCCTGTCTATAACACAACCCTGATGTCTATACCCTGTCTATAACACAACCCTGATGTCTATACCCTGTCTATAACACAACCCTAATGTCTATACCCTGTCTATAACACAACCCTAATGTCTATACCCTGTCTATAACACAACCCTAATGTCTATACCCTGTCTATAACACAACCCTAATGTCTATACCCTGTCTATAACACAACCCTAATGTCTATACCCTGTCTATAACACAACCCTAATGTCTATACCCTGTCTATAACACAACCCTAATGTCTATACCCTGTCTATAACACAACCCTGAAGGAAGCACATCATCAGAACACGCAACACACCTAAATTTCTAATAAATATGTGTTTGTGCCACAATATTTTCTTATACAGTCATCCCTCGCAATAACGGGAAAATAATGTGGTTCAGGGACTGTGAGACAGACTATCCATATTACTTCTACTAGATTTTCCCGACACAATATTAAGCCATCCTTTATTCTCCAATTTGATTTGCTGAAAAAGAGAGTCAGTTTACCATCTTTCTCGACTTTGTCTTAAATCTTGGGAAACATTCACCCTGCATCTTCTATGTCTATTGAGGCGACAACATCTATTGTATACTGATCCCTGGGTGATGTCATATCATTGAAGCCATGGTTATCTCAAAGCTTGAGAGTTCACGTAGAGAGAACGTGTTTTGCATAATTGCTGACACTTTTCGTATGCTGCCATACAGATAAACAACAGGTGTTTGTTTGCATGTATTATTCAATGCCTGGATATTTTACCATACTGAACAGTTTGAAAATTCCAGGCATTAGATTCTTATCACCCTCGTAAATGTGAACAAAAACATTTATCTCCAAATCAGCCATGCTGGCAGTAGATTGTTGAAGAGAACACCTGCTACCAACATTCCAACACCAAAACCTTCTTCTTTCATTGAAACATCCCAGTCTAAATGTGCAGCACCATCCTGCTGATCTTATCTGGATATTTAACTCAATATTGGCTATCAGTGTTTTCATAAGTTTATCAAGGGCGAGAAGCAGCCATTGTTGACATCATTTCACACTGTAGATGTTACTTGGGACATAAATTGAAAAAAATAAATAAAATATTCACAAAACATTGAAAAAGAAAAATCATTTCATGACATGGGTGAGTGAGTGAGTGAGTGAGTATGGTATTATGCCATGATATTACAGCAAAATCATGGCGGGGGCACCAGAAATGGGTTCACACATTGGATCCATGTGGGGAATCAAACCTGGGCGATTGGAGTGATGAGTGAACGCTTTAACCACTTGGCTACCCCACACATGAAAGCTGAGACATATGAATATTTTTCTGATGGCATTAAGTAAGTACATAAATGATTTCAAATTGGGGGAAAGATGTGTCAAAATTAGGAAAAAAATATTCCCCAAGAATTTTTTCAATGAAGATTATTGGAACAATAATTTGTAGTTATAGATTTGACAAGTTTTTAAAATAAGAACATATCTCTGTTTGATTTAAATCTCAGCAATGCTCCAGGTCTACAATTTAAAATCAAAACAAACTATTGACCAGACAAATCAAGTGATGATTATCATAAGCAACAACCTTCACCTTCAAGGTCCCACAGCAAAACAACAGAGCCTGACCACGTGATCCACCGACTCATTGCTTATGGTTTGGTTGGGTTGTTATTTAACGCCGCACTCAGTGATATTCCAGCTATATGAAAGCGGTCTGTAAATTATCGAGTCTGTACTGGACAATCCAGTGACCATCTGTTCCAGACTTGATTATTTACAGACCGTCGTCATATAACTGGAATATTGCTGATGACATTCTCAAGTTGCTGGGGCCAATTTCATGGGATTAATATTTGTACCTACTCCATACAAAACAGTTCAGGGTCTCTTGGCTCTAAAACTACACCAGCAAATGTCTAAGAGCCCAGGGCCCCGATTCACAAAGCTATTGTAGCGCTACGACTGTTGATCTCCTATGCTGTAACATAGACTTTGTAGCGCTATGATAGATTTGTGAAACGGGGCCTAGGATCTTTTAATTTTTAACAATGATTTTAGGAAGTGGTTATAAAAAATCATACACCCTCAAAATTATTTCCTACGCTTACCTGTTTTAAATCCTTGCTATGCATATAAGAATACTCAGCAAACTGTCTGCCAGTCTAGATTTCATATATTTGCACAACAAATCTAACTTTGCCTTTAATCTTTACAAAAGGAAAAACACATATAATCATAGTCACTATATATCATATCAGCAAGTCTAGATGGGATGACAGTACCTGCTTGCCATTCTTTAAACAAAAAAAATATGACCACAAATAGTTTTTTAATTTTTAATTCAAATAATCATACCTCTTTGAGACTTATTTGAAAGCCTTGGAAAGTCCGACATTTAGACAAATGAGTCTAATAACCAGAAGATCATTAACAAAATGTCAGTGACTATGATCATTTACAAAGATTCTATTACCAAGTCCCCGTTAAGCAGAGCTAAGGTTCTGTCTGAAACAATCATGTTATCCATGCATGCATTCATCGCGAACGACAGCTGATCATCACTAGTTAAAAGATTGGACTCCAGGGAAACACCATCAATCAAAACTCAATCAAGACAATCAGCCTGCCGTGACGTCTGCCATCAGTACCAACAAGATGGAGACTGTCACCAAGATCTGTCAGGAACTGACTTGATATACGCTGACACAATGTTCCACACTGGAGTCTCCCAGCTGGTCGTAGCCAGCCAGGACACGGGATGTTATTGTATAACGTGATGTATTGAAACATTTTTAGTGAGCGAGTGAGTTCAGTTTTACGCCACTTTTAGCAATACTCAACATCATGGCAGGGGACACCTGAAATGGGCTTTACACATTGTAACCATTTGGGGAATCGAAACCAGATGTTCGGCGCGATGAGCACATGCTTTAACCACTAGGCTACCCCCCCCACCCCACAATATATTTATAGTGTTGTTTCTGTATTGATAAGTTTATAAATATATCAACACAAAGTTCACTTTACAATATCACAGAATAATTATATTTGTAAAGATGACCATGGTAAGATGGACAACAAAGAGGCAGAAATTCAACTTGGAAAAGTAACAATATTGTTGAAATACTGCCACATTAACTCAAACACACTCAACTTTGAATACTGAATTGATCTGCCATGTCCATATTGAGTATTAGGTTGATTACCTGCAGGTCTAGACAGCACTTTTGTCATCAATACAGAATAACAAAATATATCAATATATCTTTATGCTTGACTCAATATATCAATATTTATGTCCAGTCAAGGACGCCAATGGCCATGATGAAAGCCTGAAAAGTCTCGCTGGGCAAAACAACCTTCACCAGCCGATCCTGAAGAACTGGCAGTCCCGGTTAGAATAGTGTATTCCCAACAAACCCAAGTTTTCCAAAACCTTACAGTTATTGGAATAAATGTGTTTATGGTCAATCTTATACTTCAGAACAGTGTGTCCCTAGTTGTCCAGAGAGTAGAAGGTCCGTGGTTGAATTTCTGGGTGCCATAGCAACAGATGCTGCAAGATGGTACTTGTTGTTACCCTGGCTATTGGGGGCTCAGCATTATGGGAGTAGTGAGTGAGTTCAGTTTTATGCCAGGGTGTGTGTGTTTGGGGTGGGTGGGGGTGAAGGAAGAGAGGAGAGACACAAGAAATAGGCTTTACACATTTTACCCACGTGTGGAATCGAACCCGGGACTTTAGCGTGATGAGCAAACGCTTTAACCACTAGGCTACCCTACCACCCCCATTAAGGCAGTAACACTTGGACTGGTCAGCTGAGAGTCAGTGTACTGTGTCTCAGTGTTGTACCCATGTAAACAATGGCATGGAAAGGCAGTGCGACTTTCAAACCAGTAACCGTCGACACCATTACAAGATTGGGTTGGGTTGTTGTTTTACACCGCACTCAGCAACATTCCAGCTACATGGCGGCGGTCTGTAAATAATCGACTCTGGACCAGACAATCCAGTGGTCAACACCATGAGCATCGATCTACACAAATGGGATACGATGACATGTGTCAACCAGGGTTGTGAGCCTGACCACCCAATCCCATTAGTCGCCTCTTACAACAAGCAAGACCAATTCTAACCCGGATCTTCACGGGTCCACTAGTACAAGAAGCCACACACAGTCGCTACGTAAGTGTAATCATTATGAATATGATGTTAAAACCCCATTTCGCTTTAACTCAAAATCCTAAACCTCTCTGAGGAAGAGATGGCTGCTTACCTTCTATTACTGCAAGTGCTGAGTAATAACAGTTGTATCAGTTTTGTTTAACATTCACAGAACACACACTAGTTATGATAATATCACACATCAGAAATTCACATCAGTAAGTATCCAGGTTAATTATGTAGATATATGGAGGTTCAAGCCGAATCCTATAACACTCCACAGCCCAATTTGTGGCAGAAGGTCACACAATCATGTGGTTGATAGCGTGAGCACTGATCCATCCAGTCAAGGAATAACCTGCCCTTTCAGGATATGAGTGAGTGAGTGAGTGAGTGAGTGAGTGAGTGAGAGGTGAGGTGAGGTGAGGTGAGGTGAGGTGAGGTGAAATTGGGTTTAACGTCGTGCTTGAGAATATTTCGCTCATATGACGAGAGAGAGAGAGAGAGAGAGAGAGAGAGAAAGAGAGTGAGTGAGTGAGTGAGTGAGTGAGTGAGTGAGTGAGGTTTTATGCCGCTTTTAACAATATTCCAGCAATATCACAGCGGTGAAAGCCAGAAATGGACTAAGAATCACACACTGTACCCATGCACGGGGAATCTTCGGCGTGACAAGCTAACAGTTTAACCACTAGGCTACCCTACAGGAACTGGGGCCTACACTTACGCAGAAGAACTAAAAACCCTCTTTATTTAAAACACAGCAACCATTTAAAGCTGTCAACGTTTTAAGTAGCAACTTAGTTTTTCAAGAAATTATACATGATTCAAATCAATAATTCCATCTATCTGTATGAGAGAATCATCATCCTTCACCCAATGTTGCCAGTTTTTGGATTACCACAACATCCTGTCACAAACACATTCATGAAAACAGATTAAAAAACAACTAGCCTTGAAAAATGAAACAAATGAAGACAAGAAAAACACTGCATGTACAAAAATTCCTCTGTTGACAGTCTCTCTCTGGACAAAAACGCAATAGAAACTTATATCGCCACATATTCCTGATAGCATTCTAATTAATAATTCCACAAATAAAATACTGCAACAACAATAATTATTTCAAATCAGAATATCCATTTTTTCCCTATGTTATGATGAGGCAAGAGTACACAGGCACAGCTGATGCTTAGGAAGGGGAGATAAGCCACAGAGAGCATGCTCATAGAGGGTGTTTACAACTGGATCAATGAAAGTTCAAGGCCAGGTCAGTCAGTCCTTGAATAGGAAATGATCAAAACAATATATTTGTGAGGTCATCAGATGGCAATATCGTCATTCCCATCATAACCAGTCATATGAATTGATGTTTTTTTCATGGACTTCCACAAATATCATCAGATAGATGGGTTTGCTGTCACATGAAATATAACATAAATATTATGAGAAGAGCTGACTTGTGGCTTTTGTCAATATAATATTCTGAGTGTGTTAGTTTTACGCCAAGTTTAGCAATATTCCAGCAATATCACAGCTTGAGTATCAGAACAAAATATACGGAAACTTGTCCATAAATGTCTTTAAAGTTCAGGACTTTTTATCATTACCATATCAAATTACTTAATAACTTTTCAAATTTGGAAAGATTTGAATAAAATTATAAAAAACCAAAAAAACTGCAAATCGGTAAAACATCCCTGTATGTATTTAGGAGCCATTTAACTGTTGAGAAGCCATTCCTTGTCCTTGATGATTTAGTTTTTAGGATTTATTTCATTTTTCAAATCAATAATTTGCTTTAATAGTGAATGAGAAAATATTTGTTTTTCAAGCTTCTTTTTGCAATATTCCAGAACTGTCTCTGTTGGGGTCTGTTGAACAAACAGTACCAATGTGGGAATCAAACACAGGTCCTCATGATGATCTAACACCTTCACTGCTGGACTATCCCACCTGCATTTTCCAGGAACAAAAATGTAATCCTCTCCAAAATATTACTTGATTCCACTTATGTCAAATCTTTGTTCTGTGTATATCTACACCCTTACTCCCTTCACTTTCCCTTACACCCCTGGAAAAGTGCAAATATTTTCATGGTTTACGTCCAGTTATACAGCTATACAAGTGTTACTCTCAACAATTTCATTACATTTTGATCAACATCAACAACAAACTGTGAGATCAGATTTTATATGCCGCTTTTAGCAATATTCCAGCAATATCACGATGGGGAACCTGTAGTACCAAAGCAGAAAGGGAGAATATTGGCTACTTTAACAATAATAAATATGAATGAAAAATTCTTATGCAATTACAAATCCAAATGGAGTGTGTTGCAAAATAAAAGGTTATAAACTATGTTAAGTAGGATTTGAGTTGGGGATATTTGTTTTACTTTTCACTATAAATGGAAAACCATATTCATGTGTGAAAGCATTTTGAAACACACCACATTCGTGTTGTCATTCCTCATGCATATAACAGCATCCATATACACTGGAATAGTTCACAAAACGTTTGACATTTCGGCAACTGTTGTAGCATTCCGTTTCTCACAGTTGATGCGTGCATTTATAACAAGGGTTTTAGCGAAGATTTGTGATAACAGGTTGTGTGATATGTTGGGACAAAGTATGAATGTTGAACTTGTCGCTAACACAATCAGTACAAACTAGAAAAGGGAGAGTACTCCAGTCTGCTTGAGGTTGAGCACAATGTGCTGAGGAGCGTACTGATAGAAGCATTACTATAATCACTAAGAACACGACTATTTGTCTCCATATGAAGTACTGCTCTCCTTGCCTAATGGATGTAATGACATTAATGCTATACACACAATTACAGCCCAATTTGTTAGATAACAGAACCTCCCACCTCCTCATGATGAACCAGCTTTCATTATTATGGTTCTTCCTACCAAGGTTTCAGGTAAGAATAAACACTTGCCCCGAAACTGTGCATTTCAGAGGTGGCTTTGTGGCTGGCTGGTCAGGCTTGTGGACTTAATTGATTGTGCATGTTACTGCATCCCATTTTTGTGGTTTGATGCTTTTGATGTCAAACACTGTTCTGTCTGGTACGTACATATTCATTGACCGACCACTGTCATATAGAGGAATATTCCTGACTGCGAAATCAACCAGCATTATGAAACATTCATAACATTTTTACACATTTATCCAGAGTAAATGACCTTTTATCTGAAATGAAATGCCTTTTTTTCTTTCTCCACTGATATTTCATAATCTAATTCAACAAAGCTGAGGTGAAATGGGGTTTAATGTTGTACTTAGAATATTTCGCTCATATGACGAGGTGCATGTGTGTGTATGTGTGGCTGCTTGTACTAGCCCAGACTGAAGCTGGTTTTAGAGCGCTAGCTCACTGAGATACCATGCCGTAGTGAAGCATGAATACCCCACTCAGACACATTATATTAACTCCAAGCCGACAGTCCTTGTTTTACCCATAAATGCCGAGCACCAGGCAGGGACCAACAAGTACCATATTTTAACGTCTTTTGGTATGACGCAGCCTGGGATTGAGCATGTTCATTGCACCCATATGTAATATATGTAATATCTGAGAATACATTTTCTTAGTAAGGCCAGACCAATTATATTTCTTGTTTTAGGGATTTTTGTCCTCAGAAAACCTAAAGGCAGGAGGGAAAAAATAAATAAATAAAATCACCAGTCAATTTAATATTCCTTCTAAATATTTAAAGTATTTTACTTTTGGCAATTTATGAAGTGTATATGAGGAAAAAGAACAATCAAAAAACATTTTCTTGTAAGTTTACATTATTGGCCAATAAAGACATTAGGATTTTATTTTTTAGAAAAATAAATTATATATTTTTTCGTATTTTTGAAAAAATACGAACCGGCGGATCCGTAAAACAAGAAATAAAATTGGTCTGGCCTAAAGTACAGACATTAGTACTTTGTGGGGATGAGTTCCATCCAGGATTTAAACCCATACTCAAGGGAGGCACCAAATTGCCAGCTCACAAAGTCAGATCTAACCCACTCAGCCTCCGCAGGCTCATAAAAATGGCAGTCAGACAACTGGTGGCCTAGATCACATACTTTGTGTTCCCCTCCTACATGTGTAAATGACACAGCCCCTAGGAAAAAAGCTATGAATACAGAGTGCCAATTAGAATTATTATACTTGTAATCCGTAATATAACATATATTACATCTGACCTCTTTCTAAAAGGCATTGTGTATTCGTATTCATATTGTCTACACTCAATGTTTATACATGACTGATACATCACTTCTTGATGACTTCCACATGTAGAGAACTTGAAATGAAAAATAACAAATAAAGGCTATGAGATTGGATCAAACTTGTACATTAAACTGTAGTTTTATTGTTCCATGGTTCACAGATTTTTGTTGGATAAAGCATAAAGTCTGTGGTTGACACAGAAAATAAACAATAATAAACACTGAACCTTCCAAAAATAACCCAGTTTCTTAGTATTGCTCATTATAACTCAAACACTGAAGCCCTATGCAAAAAGTGTCAACAACGTCTTCATCTCCTGCGTAAACTGAGATCTTTTGATGTTAACCGATCTGTGATGTCATCATTTTATGTAGCATTTATTCAGATTAT
Organism: Haliotis rubra; assembly: GCF_003918875.1. NCBI lineage: Eukaryota > Metazoa > Mollusca > Gastropoda > Lepetellida > Haliotidae > Haliotis > Haliotis rubra. The sequence continues at coordinate 2,184,080 of NW_025767535.1, forward strand.
TTTAACATTTTCCTTCCATTGTCAGTACGGGTCTCTCTCAGTTCATCTCAAATCTAAAATAGACAAATTTGTTAACACTGCAAGTAAAATCGCTGGAGTCAGATTTGAATGTTTATCATCAATATATGAGCGGCAAATCGTGAATCAAGCTGTCAAAATTATATATAACCATACCCACTACTTAAATTCAGAATACAACCTCCTCCCTTCAGGCCACCGCTACAAAGTTCCAATTGTGAAAACTAAGAGAGCCCATACATCCTTTATTCCATCTCTCTTATTATATCTCTCTTAAACAAATGTGAAGATACTTAAATCAATGAATTTATGTAATATGTTTCTTATCTCTCTGATGTGTCAGAAGCTATGCTGATGTAACACAAATTCCTGAAAAGGCATTATGGTATAATTCTATTCTATTCTATAAGTATATGTCGAGAAAAAAATGAGGTGAGAAATAGATGAAAGAGATTTTAAAAATAGATTGCAATATCCTAGTTTTCTACTTTTCCACTTTCATTTAAAAAAAACTTGTTCAAACACATGGCTCTCAGACACAAATAGTGAAAATCTTGATATTGAGAATAATTTTCAGTTTTCAGTAACAATACATGATTAGCTGCTCTTCCTTTAGAGTATATTTTACAACGCTGATGGTGCTGATAAAATATTTACAATTACCTTGTAACTCCCAATAATTAACATTTAACCCACTGCTCATAACACAAATAGCAGGCATTGATACCCTCCCAACCTGGCTACCAATAGACTTGTATTATTAGCTCTGTTGTAATCCGATGCCATAATGATCGGTGTAAACACGAGGTAACAGGATTATACTGAGGCATGAATCAAATTGGTTAATAATTCACTGTGCAGACGAACTATCACAGCTTCTATATTCACACTAATAATTGCCTAAGGGGCAATTTGACACTGTTCCTCAAGTACAAGTGGGTGTTTCTAATGTTAAAGGTATCCTTAAGGCTGGTAGTGAGTGAGTGAGTGAGTATGGTTTTACGCCACTTTTAGCAATATTCCAGCAATATCACGGCGGGGGACACCAGAAATGGGCTTCACATATTGTACCCACATGGGGATTCGAACCCGGGTCTTCGGTGTGATGAGCGGACGCTTTAACCACTAGGCTACCCCACCGCCCCCTTAAGGCTGGTAGAATCAGACTAGTCTTTGAAACGAACTTATTTGTCTCACACACACACGCATGCACGCACGCACGCACGCACGCACGCACGCACGCACACAGTTTTCAAATCATCTAAATAAAGTATAACGAAAAGGAGCCAAGAGACTTTCTCCACTTTCGTAGACTGCCGAATCTTTGTTGCCAAATATAGACTTTATGTGCATATCTAAAGGTCTTTATAAGAGTGAGTGAGTTAGTATGGTTTTACGCTGCTTTTAGCAATTCACAAAAGGGGACACCAGAAATGACCTTCACACACTGTACCCATGTGGGGAATTGAACTTGGTCTTCAGCGTGACCAGTGAACGTTTCATCCACTAGGCCACCCCATCACACTGGCATGTATAGTATTCCCTTGTTTTACACAGCTGTTTGTATACATTAGCGACCCCCTAATGGGTGGTATGGATTTCAAAGCTTGAGGTGTTAGTGGAGAGTGTTGAATCTATATCACAGAAGGTGCTCAAGCCTTTTTACATCACAAGGGCTTAAAACACAACTTTACAGAATAAAGCAAAACCCTAACTCCCTCTCATCCAAATCTAATCAAACCTCAGTACATGCAATCACAGGTTAGTTGTACAGGAAAACTACCTGCCCCAACGATGGCCATATCACTCCAGTCGTGCAATTTGGGCAAAAAGTGTTGATTACACACAAAAATACAGGCTTAAATGTAATCTTCCAGGCTTAGCAGGCACTTATGAAGATTACCTACAGATAGGTCTGAAATGTGGTCAGTAGGTGCGTATTTGGGTAGTGTGCTAATACTGCAGATACAGTTGTCTGGCCTGACTCAGACCAGTAACCCAAAGGGTGGTGCTTGACTTATGCCTAGTCTCTGATATATTATATAATTTCATAGCAACAAAAAACACCATTTTAATTTTTAAGAAGTAGCCCCTGTGAGTTTGGAGATTCAGATCCTGAGTGACATCTAGGCTTGTTTCATTTTTTTTTTTAAATTAAGAAAGGTGAGGTGAGGTGAGGTGAAATTGGGTTTCACGTCGTGCTTGAGAATATTTGGCTCATATGACGCGCATGCGTGTGAATGTGTATGTGCGGCTGCTTGTATTAGCCCAGACTGAAGCTGGTTTTATAGTGCTAGCCAACTGAGATACCATACCGCAGTGAAGCATGAATACCCCACTCAGACACATTATACTGACTCTGAGCCAACCAGTCCTTGTTGTACCATTAATGCCGAACGCCAGGCAGGAACCAACAAGTACCATATTTTAACGTCTTTTGGTATGACGTGGCGGGGATCGAACCCACAACCTTCTGCTCTCCAGGCGGACGCCCTAACCACTACACCACGGAGGTGGTCACTAATTAAGAAAGGGCTGTGGAAGGGAACATAATATGGTGCAAGGCCTGAGGGACAGATTAGCATGGCACAATCAACAAAGACAGGTCAGTATTACCTTAATCACCGTTGCCCCACACCCAACCACCACAGTGAGTGAGTGTGTTTAGTTTTACGCCAACCCACCACAGTGAGTGAGTGTGAGTTTAGTTTTAACCACTAAGCTACCCAACGCCTCCACCTCATTTCCAAGCATCTCCACACTATTCTGATCAATATCATGGTGAGGGACACCCTTTGAAATGGCTGCTTCATATATTGTACCCAAGATGGGTTTGTTTTTAACCTGAGTCTTCAAAATCTGCAAGTAGTTATAGCTAATCACTGATATTCCAGATAAGATAATATACAGCAGTGACTACAACACTGCCAAATCTTGTTATCTTTGACGCTGTGTCCTATTTGTCTGTCCCAGAGAATCTATATCACATATGACTAGTCTCAAATAACTTCACACATACTTTGTCTGGTGATTGATGCTGCACCCAAGGTGGTTTATGTAGACTGGGCCAGACAGACAGTGACTGAACAACAACTGAACTGACTGGCTGAAACATTGAACAATGTCCAATGACTGAAACATTAAAGAACGTCCGATGGCTGATACATTAAACAACGTCCATTGGCTGATGTAATGAAGAAGGTCCAAATCTATAAACACATGATATCAAATCAACCAAGCTACCTGATATTTCTTGCCTCCTCATACAACAAGCTGGTAACAGCTTAGAAAGCCAGGAAAAGAAGGAAATTCAGTAATTCTTTAAACTCCTCCCTTTCAGCGCAAGTGAATTACAGTACTGAAGACATTCCATGCAGCAACTGAAGAATACCTTCAGGAAGGGAAAGATACAATCTGCGTCAGTTCAAACACTGTTTAAGATGAATATCTACACCAGTATTTCAATGATACCATGCCTCCCACAGAAGACATGTTCTGTCAAATGCACATGACAGACTAGTTCCAGTGTTTGTTGGTGGAGCAATCTCGTAGGACTTTCAGCCAACAAGCAGCTAGACACTAACCTGTACATGTCTGTGACATAAATGGTTATATGCTTGTATGCTTAGTGTTATTGCTAGAACTGTTTGCACAAACAGGAAGATATGTCCAGTGAGTGAGTGAGTGACTTTGGTTTTACGCTGCTTTTAACAATATTCCAGCAATATCACGGCGGGGGAACACCAGAAATGGGCTTCACACATTGTACCCATGTGGGGAATCGAACCCGAGTCTTTGGCGAGACGAGCCAACGGCTTAACCACTAGGCTACCCCACCGCCCATGATATGTCCAGAATAAATCAGATAAAAAATAGCTGTTCTGTTATTAGGTTGCCAAGCAACAAATATTTCTTCATGGATAAGCTATTTGTTTTTATTGGATACGAAGAACAAAGGCATCCTCTGTCTCGTGCCGTCCAATAACAGTAAGAGATAATTTGTCTCTGTGTCCACACAAAACACACGGAAGTTTCTATGCTTCTTTTCATCATGTGACACCTTCTCATCATGACACCCAATTACTTGATACCTCCCTAACATATGACACCTCATCAAGACACCTTGGACAGGGTAGGTTCAAAGACAACAAGTGTTTGCCACTGATATGGCAATGTCCCCCGCCGCTAAAGAATGGAATATCTATATTGACTACTTTATATTTTTTGGTCCCCCAATGTAGGCTGTCACCAAATTTGAAGACATTGGATACAACAGTTCATGAGATATCACATTAACAAGAATCGGACAGACAGACGGACAGACGCCGCTGAATACATAGTCCCCCGTTCCGCGTTGCAGCAGGGTCAACAATATGGAAGCAGCCATTACAAGGAACTTAAAATTTTCCCTCAAACCCTAAATGCAGTGACAAGTATATTTCTGTGTATCTTTGGTTGGTTGGTTGGTTTATTGTTTAAGGCCACACTCAGCTGGATTCCAGCTATATGGCGGCAGTCTGTAAATAATCAACTCTGGACCAGACAATCCAGTGATCAACATCATGAGCATCGGTCTACACAATCAGTGTGCCTTTGGGAATGTACTTCTAGTTCTTAACAAACTTACTATTTCCAATGAATTTATGTCTGTTTAATCGGATAGGTTCAAGACTGGTGACCAGAGAGAGAAAGCCCCTTCCAACCCTATTACAATCTCACTATACTAAATACATGTTTTATACTGATACATGAAACGAAATGAAATAGAATTCAAATATTTTGTTTATTGATTTGAATGGTAAGCCAAAAGAGAGCTCATTCCTTGCAAGGTTGTCAGCCGAAGTGAGGAGCTATGTCAGCAATAAAACAGACAGCTCTACGAAATTATAGTTCCTCCTCATAATTTCCCATGGCACACGAAACAGACATCCTTATAATGAACATGTGTCATATTTCCCATCAACAATGACACAGACAATACCTCCATCCATCTTCCAAAGCCACATGGACTCCGAAGCAGACGTTAGTCAACTAATGTGAAGAACTGAATCTGGTTAACAAATTGAATATACTACAAGCCGACATTATTATGAAGTGTTAAGGAGTCTAACATTTCACCCAGACAGTTGAAGATGTCTCACAGTCAAATGTCAAGACAGAATAATGGACTTTAGTCCAATATGTTCCATAGCCAAGTAGAAATGTGACATTATCATGAACATGTCATAACTATTGAAGCTGCAGTGTAAGCAACCTGACAATCTTATTAGCAAAGATGATATTTACACTTAACTAAGTCCTATCTTAACTGTCAGTGTCAGGGGTATTAAAGATTCACACTGATTTCCAATCCTATTAATTCCAAAATCCATGTTAATCTTAATTTGTTTTTGTAGCAGATCATGCCTACATCAACATGCAAAGTTAACTACAATGTTACAAGAAATATACAGAACTGTCATTAAAAAAGTTTTCTTTTGGTTTGGACTGGAAAAGAATGTGTCAAGAACCAGACAATCCGGTGATCAACAGTATGAGCATTGATCTACACAATTGGGATATGATGACATGTGTCAACCAAGTCAGCGAGTCTGACCACCCGATCCCGTTAGTCGCCTCTTACGACAAGCATGGGTTGCTGAAGACAAATTCGAACCCATATCTTCACGATTTGAAAACAAGGGCTGGGACAGGTACCTTGAGTATTAAGGTCCAGACCTGGCAACACAGTGTACTACCTAATCCTGTGTTTCATGATAATGACAATAAATGGTTATATAGTAACATTAGAAGTCACTAATGTTCATATTCTGACTGTGCAGTGAGTGAGTGAGTGACAGAATGAGTGAGTGAGTATTGCTTAATACCACATCAGCGATGTTACCGTGAAGCCCATTTCTGGTGTAGCCCGCAGTGATATTACTGGAATATTGCTCAAAGCGGCGTAAAACTGAACTCACTCACTCAACAATGTTGCAGTTATCCCGCTAATCTGACTGCGCAAGAACTCATTCTGAATTTTTGTATTTGGGTAAAGATGAAGTTTCAGTCAACTCCAGTGCATCATGAGAACGTACAATTATTCCAAAACTGACATTTTGTCCCATACTCCTACAGAAGATACCTGGGTAAGTTTGGGTAACAGGAGGCCATGTACCCAGGCAGTACATTCTGTCCACACCCTCCTTAAAACAATATTTCCAAGCCTACGAGAGTTCACCGAGGGAAGCAACCACAATGGAGACCTGCAGTACAGTTTCCCTTAAGGTGAGGTGAGGTGAGGTGAGGTGAGGTGAAATTAGGTTCAACGTCATGCTTGAGAAAATTTCGCTCATATGACGAGGTGCATGCGTGTGTATGTGTATGTGCGGCTGCTTGTACTAGCCCAGACTGAAGCTGGTTTTATAGTGCTAGCCCACTGAGATACCATGCCGCAGTGAAGCATGAATACCCCACTCAGACACATTATACTGACTCCAAGCCGACCAGTCCTTGTTGTACCCATTAATGCCGAGCGCCAGGCAGGGACCAACAAGTACCATATTTTAACATCTTTTGGTATGACGCGGTCGGGGATCGAACTCGCGACCTTCCGCTCTCCGGGCGGATGCTCTAACCACTACACCACGGAGGCGGTCAGTTTAAGGGCTGGCTGGATATTGGTATAGATAACAGAGATCAATAATTGTTAATTAAATATCCATCAATTACTAGAAAATATCAGAAGTAACTTTCCGAAGAAAACGAAAAAAAGTCCCAAACAAATAATATTTCATGTCACTTGTGAGTAGGAACATTTTACACTGATTACCAACAAAAACAGATTCCTGAACATAAGCTAGAATCAAATACAAACATAACTTTGTATATTTGTTTGTAAATTAAAACTTTATTTCATCAAATTGGTCTATGTAAGGAATAATCAATGACCCAACTTTCGTATCAATAATCATTAATAATTCTCCCATTGATGATAGTACTGATTATTGATCTGTCCAGCAATCCCTAGTTTCTGTACGTCACCTAGTTACATTACCATGCTCAGGTGTTGAAATCACGGGAGGTGATGCTATTAGAGACCTCACGCTTGTTTTTCACTTCTCAAACTGAGCCGATGAAGGAGAAACTCCCGCCTCGTTAGGACCCAGGTGTTACACTATCCCACGCTAACTAAGCCCCACCCTGCCTGAACAAATCCCAGCTGCTTCCCACAGGTGTTTTCACAACACTAATTAAACACAAGCCAAATCATCATGTTTGTGGTTGTCAGCAAGATATTTTGTTTTCTTTCAGAGAAAGCGTGAATCTACTTTAGCTATTTATATAAAACAGTTTTAACAAGACAAAAACTGATTTATTTACACAAAAGTAGGTCCTTTTTCAACACATCCTACAGAATGTATGTATAATGCGTTCACTGTTAACACTGTGTTGTTTCTGCTGTGCAAACCAATTTGCAAGGAAAATAAACAACTTGTATAGCAACAATATCGCTATCATCCTTACCACAAAAAAATGAAGCTACTTACAAGAATAAGTACTTTACTAAGAAAGTGTAATCCCAAAGTGTAATCCCAACTTGTAATCTAAACTGACCAAGTTGTTCACAAAGGAGAAGAGTGAGTAAGTGAGTTTAGTTTTACGCCGCACTCAGCAATATTCCAGCTATATGGCGGCGGTCTGTAAATAATTGAGTCTGGACCAGACAATCCAGTGATCAACAGCATGAGCATCGATTTTAGCAATTGGGAACCGATGACATGCGTCAACCAAGTCAGCGAGCCTGACCCCCCGATCCCGTTAGTCGCCTCTTACGACAAGCATAGTCGCCTTTTATGACAAGAATGGGTTGCTGAAGACCTATTCTACCCTGGATCTTCACGGGTCACAATGGAGAAGAACAATGTGTACAAGGAAACCTTGCAAATCCACACACACCTTTTGATCTTGTTACGAAAGTGTATACATGAAGTTAAAGTACACCTGATACTTTCCTTTTACAACTGGTGGTTTTGGTTGGGTTGTTGTTTAACGCCGCACTCAGCAATATTCCAGCTATGTGGCAGCAGTCTGTAAATAATCAAGTCCGAACCCGACAATCCAGTGATCAACAGCATGAGCATCAATCTACACACTTGGGAACCGATGACATGTGTCAACTAAGTCAGCGAGCCTGACCACCAGATCCCGTTAGTCGCCTCTTATGACAAGCATGGGTACAACTGTTGCTACGTCATGGATCACCAAGTTTACTATGATGTTCAGTGTGAAACCAACTTATTCCAGATGGTACCGTTCAAAGCGAAATTATCCAGATTAACCAAAGTATAAAATCTTGATACTAAAACATATTCCTTTCATTTATTGATACATTCCACCCAAAAGAAGGTCAGGAACAGCTAATTCTTTAGTCTGTCTCAGTCCCGGTGGGATCAGTCATAGGACTATTAACTTACTAGCGCCTCACAGGCAGCTTGGGTTATCCTGGGTAATAATGTCCATCATGTTGTATGCACTAAGAGCATGTCCCAGCGGCGTGGAGTTCACCACTGTATAAATGGCCATATTATAATTATTATTTCCCTCCCACCCAGCCCTTAGTGTACATTAAAAGCCCTACATGATGCAGGTCTAGATTTCCTTAGATCCACAGCTCATTCTGCAACTGTCTGAGTGTAAAACACGCTATTAACCCTTCATATGTACGTCATTGTCTGTACATTTCCTACACTGACGGACGCCAATTTGATTAAGTCAACATAACGTAATAAGCCATAATCACAGTAACCCGTGAAGCGGTCAGATAAGTGCCCGTGGGAGCCAGTTAGACTGGTTCGCAGCTTCGGGAGTGATCAGCAGAACAGCAGCATTCAGACAGAATCACATCTGTTTGTGAAGTGCACATGACCATAAGAATGCCTTACAGGTCCTGTAAGGAGATGTGTATAGCATAAAGGCCCCAGGCCCAAGTACATTATATAACCAGCAATAAATACACACAGCGTGGTCCTCCACAGTGCCCCAGGATATCTTAATGCTTTGAGTTCATCCTGGATACCCACAAGGAATTCTTACATGTCTTCTGAGTGAGTGTAGTTTTACGCCACTTTTAGCAATATTCAGTAATATCACAGCGGGGACACTAGAATGGGCTTCACACATTATTAATAATAATAATAATAATAATAATAATAATAATAAAGAGATGTCTCACAATGCGCTAATTATCACCAACAAAGCATGCTCCAAGCGCTAACACCCTGATTATTATTATCCCGGATAACCCAAGCTGCCTGTTAGGCGCTAGAAGGTTTTAGTCACAAGACTTTATCCAACCGGGTACCTATTTTCTGCTGGGTGAACAGAGGCAATTTTGAACAAACTCACTTGCCTAAGGTGAGACCACATGTATCACATGTGCTTCGTTGCGGGTCAGGACGGAAGTCCTAGAAACTCTCAGGAGTCAAGCTGCCAAACACGGTCACCCATCCAAGGACTGTCCGAGCTCGCCGTTGCTTAACTTCAACTGATTCGTGACCTGCACTCTGAGCACAGGAGCACACATTGTACCCATGTTGGGAATCGAACCCAGGCCTTCGGGGCTACCCTACCACCCCTTTGTCTTCTGAGAAGAACTTTATTCAGTACAAACCTCCGCCAAGTACATTACATAACAAACAATAGTGAGTGAGGGGTGTTTAGTTTTACGTTACATTTATCAATATTTTTTGTAACTAGCTGTCATATACAAGGGTATTAGTGAATGAGTTTAGCTTTATGCTGTCTATAGAAATATCCCAGCAATATCACGGCAGTGGACACAAGAAATGGGCTTCACACATTGCACCCATGTGGGGAATCGAACCCGGGTTTTTCGGTGTGACGAGCGAACACTTTAACCACTAGGCTGCTGCTGTTGTCTGGCTGAGTATGGTTTTGCGCCATTTCAGCAATATTCCAGCAATATCACGGTGGGAGACACCAGAAATGGGCTTCACAAGTTGTACCCATGTGGGGAATCGAGCTAACGCTTTAACCACTAGGCTACCCCACCGCCCCTAACCACTAGGCTACCCTACCGCCCCTATAACAAACAATAAGTACATTCAACATGTTCCTGAACAGTTACCCCGGGACATCTAAATACTTTCAGTTCATATCAGATACCCACAAGGTAAGTCCTTCATGTCCTCTAGGTCATCCTATATCTCCTCTAGGTTGTCCTCAAGCCCCCAAGGACGTCCTCAAAATAAAACCCATGACATGTCACACTGAAAGTGATATCCAACACAACATGGAATGTTTCAGCTCAGTTTTTGTCGACATTTTGCTTCCTACTTAAGTTCAGTTCATTAGTACAATGGGAGGTTTGTTTTGTCTGGGAAAATTGTTTAAGCTGTCACTCAACATACAAGGGTTTCACAAAAAGTTATCTTAAAGCACTGCTGGAACATCCAAATTACCTAGCTGAACAACTCTGTGAGAAATGTGGTAATCATTTGAAGTGAAATGGCTGAAAAAATGGTTTCCTAAGTTCACCTGCTGACATTCCCATCCTGCTTCTGTAAATGAGAGTGTTATGGTTTAGAATCCATCACTAACAAGTCCTCCCAGTCTGTAGTACCTACACCCACACTAATTTGGTAAGCAGACAAATGAGAAAGTAACGTGATAGAAGGGGTTAGGAGACAAATGAGAAGGTAATGTGATAGAAGTGGTTAGGAAATAAATGATGTGGAGTAAGAGCTGAGTTAGCATATCAACAAAATACTGTTGGATGCTATCTGAACACATATCTGGTGTCCCCTGCCATGATATTGCTGGAATATTGCTAAAAGCGGTTTAAAACCCAACTCACTCACTCACTCACTATCTGAACAAGTGCTCCCCCTGCCATGGTTGTGCTGCCTATGTACAGAAGTTTGCCACTGGTTGCAATGAGATCTGACTTCATGTCACTTATAGCAATATTTGAGGTAGATGGTGAATACTGCTGAAAGAGGGCAGAGAGTTTTAGGAATATCATATCCTAGTAAAAGCACAAACTATACTCTAATCTTGCCAGCTGCACACCCTATTGTTGCATACAGACTCTTGTCCTGACAGATGAATGCCCGACTCTTGCCCTGACAGATCAATGCCCGATTCTTGTCCTGACAGATGAATGCCAGACTGTTGCCCCGACAGATGAATGCCCGACTCTGCCCCGACTGATGAATGCCTAACTCGGCCCCGAAAGATGAATGCCCGCTCACCCTGACAGAGCTAATGAATGCCCCGACAGATGAATGCCCGACTCTTGCCCGACCCTTGCCCTGACAGATGAATGCCCGACTCTTGCCCTGATGAATGCTCTTGCCCCGACAGATGAATGCCCTTCAGACTGAATTCTTGCCCGACAGATGAATGCCCAACTCGACTCTTGCCCTGACAGATGAATGCCCGACTCTTGCCCTGAATGCCCGAGCTCAGCCCCTCTTACCCGACAGATCTAATGCCCGGCTCAGCCCTGACAGGCGAATGGATGCCGACTCTTGCCCGACAGATGAATGCCCGACTCTTGCCCGACTGACAGATCTAATCTTGCCCTGACAGATGAATGCCCGACTCTTGCCCGACAGATGAATGCCCGACTCTTGCCCTGACAGATGAATGCCTGACTCTTGCTCTTCAGATCCTCTTGCCCGACAGATGAATGCCCAACTCTTGCCCGACAGATGAATGCCCAACTCTTGCCTCTTCAGATGAATGCCCGAGCCTCTTCAGATGAATGCCGACTCTTGCCCCGACAGATGAATTCCCCTCTTGCCCTGCCCGACAGATGAATGCCTGGCTCAGCCCCCGACAGATGAATGCCCCACTCTTGCCCTGACAGATGAATGCCCGCATGCCCCAACAGATGAATGCCCGACTCCCCGACAGATTAATTCCCGACTTGCCCCGACAGATGAATGCCAGACTTCGGCCCTGACAGATGAATGCCCGAATCTTCAGATGAATGCCCGACAGATGAATTCCTGACTCTGCCCCGACAGATGAATGCCTGGCTCAGCCCCGACAGATGAATGCCCGACTCTTGCCCTGACAGATGAATGCCCGACTCGGCCCCTACAGATGAATGCCCCAGCCCCTCCGACAGATGAATGTCCCCCACTCCCGACTTTGCCCAGACAGATGAATGCCCTACTCCCCTGACAGCCCCTCAGCCCTACAGATGAATGCCCTACTCTTGCCATGACAAATGAACCCCGGACTCTTGTCCTGACAGATGAATGCCAGACTCGGCCCTGACAGATGAATGCCCGACTCTTGCCTCTTCAGATGAATGCCCAACTCTTGCCCCGACAGATGAATGCCCAACTCTTGCCTCTTCAGATGAATGCCCGACTCTTGCCTCGACAGATGAATGCCCGACTCTTGCCTCTTCAGATGAATGCCCAACTGTTGCCCTGACAGATGAATGCCCGACTCTGCCCTGACAGATGAATGCCCGACTCTTGCCCTGACAGATGAATGCCTGACTCTTGCCCTGACAGATGAATGCCCGACTCTTGCCTCTTCAGATGAATGCCCGACTCTTGCCCCGACAGATGAATTCCCCGACTCTGCCCCGACAGATGAATGCCTGGCTCAGCCCCGACAGATGAATGCCCGACTCTTGCCCTGACAGATGAATGCCCGACTCGGCCCCGACAGATGAATGCCCGACTCTTGCCCTGACAGATGAATGCCCGACTCGGCCCCGACAGATGAATGCCCGACTCTTGCCCCAACAGATGAATGCCCGACTCTTGCCCTGACAGATGAATGCCCTGACAGATGAATGCCCTACTCAGCCAGATGAATGCCCTACTCTTGCCATGACAAATGAACCCCGGACTCTTGCCCTCACAGATGAATGCCAGACTTGCCCTGACAGATGAATGCCCGACTCTTGCCTTGACAGATGAATGCCTGACTTGTACCAAGGTTGCCTAAAGAGTTGGCCTGCGGAGGATCCCTCTACAGCTGCAATATTCCTCAGATTTATAGTTTGTACTATTTTCATATGATACGGGCCCTGCTTCTTGATGAACATATAGTCATGGCTTCTGTCCAGCCCACATCTGTGATGAGATAATCAGTATTGGTATCCATGTAAAAATGGACCAAACTGAATCCAACACAAATGAAGCAAAAACTCCCTCCATCTTAATTACCTACTACATATAGCCCGAACCTGGCAGAGATCCATGGTCAGGTTCCACCATGATGACGCCAACCAATTGCTGAACAAACAAGGGTGCTAACATACAGGAAGTCTGTGAGGCAAGAGCTGCAGCCATGTGCAATTGACAGACTACAGAACCATGTACATGGAAGAAGTATCCCCTTCCTGACATATGTACATCCTAACATGCAGCATCATCTCTAAATCTGGAACAGCAAAGAACCTCTAAACAGTGACTGAAATATACATGTCCAGGCTGGCAACAGGACCATAGAATTTATAACCTGCAGACGTCTAAACTCTTCCAAGGCCTTATCTGAAAACACCTGCAAAACTTGTGACAAATTAATACCTAAACTGACTGCAGGCGGACATCAGGACCATAGAATGTAAAACCTGCAGACGTCTAAACTCTTCCAAGCCCTTATCTGACAAAAAAATTATTGTGACAGATATATAGACACAAGAACTTACTGCAAGGTGCCATCAAGACCATCGAATTAATAAACTGAAGACATCTAAACTCTTCCAAACTTTTATCTGAAAAGCATCTGCAAAACTTACAGCGACAATATACAGACGTCTGAACTCACTGAGTGAGTGAGTGAGTTTGGTTTTACGTCGCTTTTAGCAATATTCCAGCAATATCACGGCGGGGACACCAGAAATGGGCTTAACACATTGTACCCATGTGGGGAATCAACCCGGTCTTCGGTCGGCCATTTAACCACTAGGCTACCCCACGCCCTGAACTCACTGAGAGCCATAAGGACCTATACACTGTTGAAACTACAGGACCGATCATGAGATCTGCCTGCCACGGGTCTTCAGGCAAGTGCGTATTTTGAACACTGCATCCACAGAGCATCCTTCGCAAGCCATTGGGAACAAAAATAGTGCAGGTCCTGCACTGGCAATCTGTCCCATCATGCATTGCGAGAAGTTGACACAATAATCAGTTAGGGCGTGATGGTTGGTGGAATTATTGATGCATTGTAATTGCCTTCTGCCCGATGGCGATACATCAAAGTTAAATGTCAGAGTTGATGTTGCGCAACATTATCAATAGTTTGATGGATGAAATCAAATGAAAATTTATCATCATCAGTGCCCTTAATAAGTCGCCATCTCAATTACCTTAAATAAGTGAAAGTGTTTGGTTTATCGTTGCTGGGAAAGATATTTCAGTTATATGCCACAGGGTGTCAGCTTCATGGAGTAACAGGGGCGGTGGGGTAGCCTAATGGTTAAAGCGTTGTCTCGTCACGCCGAAGACCCGGGTTCGATTCCCCACATGGGCACAATGTGTTAAGCCCATTTCTGGTGTCCCCCGCCGTGATATTGCTGGAATATTGCTAAAAGCGGCGTAAAACTAAACTCAGTCAGTCAGTCATGGAGTAACATAACGTGTCGCAGGTTCCACACATTTCCCATTTGGGATAGATGCGTGGCTTTAGTGCTGACTGACCTTAAGAATCATAATCAGACTGAATTAAAGATTCAAAGCCTGTTCAGTGGACCCTGGTTAGTTTAAGAGAGGGAACTCAGTATGGTTGAGACTAATGTATGCAAGGAATCATACGATTCCTAAGAATACAAATCGTACAAACAGGACCAAAATCAAAGATTAGAACCTATGACCAATCTTCTCTGACAAGACGAAACCTGGAAACTCAGAATAGCAGTTCCTTGTCAAACTAAAACTTTGGTCGGGCACCTGGTAGTCTTGACCACAGACTTTGTGTACCCCTTTCATTTTGTTGGATTCGTGGTGGTTGAGTTAGTCAGGCAGCTGACTTTGGGTGCTGGTGATTAGTCCTGAATCTGAGGTGTGGGTTCAAATCCTGGATGGGACTCAACCCAGCAAAGGTACTAGAATCTGTATTTTACTGAGAAAGTGCAAACATACCATTTGTTACATTTGACCATATTCTTAATGTTATTGTGTATTCATCTTACATCTGACATATGACATAGGAAGATTTATGTGTAGTTCATTCCAGGATTTTAACCAATAACTTTTGACACATATGCACCAAAATTGCATATGCGACACCCATTATACTTTTTGCACACTTTAACAGTTTGATCATGACAGCTCAATGTGGGGAAATGCCTAAAATGGTGTAGATCTTAGATATTTACAAATTCGGTTTTGTTGGTTTGTTGTTTAACGCAGCACGCACCAATATTCCAGTTACATAGCAGCGGTCTGTAAATAATCGAGTCTGGACCAGACAATCCAGTGACCAACAGCATGAGCATCAACCTACACAACTGAGATACGATGACACGTGTCAACCAAGTCAGCGTGCAACAGCGAGCCTGACCACCCGATCCCATTAGTCGCATCCTGCAACAAGCATGGGTTACCGAAGACAAGCACCAATCTGGTGAAACCAATGAGTATTGGTATTGTGCTGAGAAACCCAGAAATAAATATGGACAAATCTGGGAATGGACTCACAATCACAAATCAGGGATGTCCATGTAACACAGCTTGGTATAGCAGTGTGGGTAGCCTTGTTCCAAAGTTGTACTGATTGCTGACTCCATGGATATATAGTCATTTTATCCTTCAAAGAGGGAAGTCTAGATAAGGACTCCAGTCTGTTATTCATTATTTTTGAGAAATTATCATTTCAACTATTAATCAACTATTAATTTTTACCTTATGGACTTGTGCAAGTCTACAGTTTTGGGGTTCTTAGAGAAGTGTTCCACTCATTCCTTGACTTAGCTGGAAGCCATGTTTTACAACCAGGCAGCCATTACCAATCAGTGGTGTGTCAGTTACATATTGATTCTGCATATAAGCTAAAAGTTCTAATACAAACACGATATAATTACACGGTGATAATGCCATACAGAAACTCAATACTTTTATCAATACAAGAATAATCTCCTTGAACAAATTGGTTATAAAGACACTGGTGGCATGGCAATAGTTGGAGGAGCAGACATGTAGTTTCAAGCTTTGCTGACCACATAGGGAGAAGTTATTATTTATGATAAAAAAAGAAAGAAAACCATTTGATCAGATGTTAATAAAGAAACATAGCCTGTTCTACAAAACCTGGTGTTTCTATGGAAATCCTATTCTAAAGACTTAGATGGAGCCAGTGCAAAAATCAGCATCGGCCCAATATTCCCTGGCTTACAATCCTGACTGTCAAGTATGAATATGGTCTGTAGATCATCAATGGTTGATCCCTAATTCAGGGACCCGTGAAGATCCAGATTACAATTGGTCTTCAGGAACCCATGCTTGTCGTAAGAGGTGACTAACGGTATCAGATGGTCAGACTAGATGACTCGTTAGACACATGTCATCATATCCCAATTACGTAGATCGATGCTCATGCTGTTGATCACTGGATTGTCTGGTCCAGACTCAATTATTTACAGACAGCCGCCATATAGCTGGAATATTGCTGAGTGTCAACCAAGCCAGCGAGCCTGACCACCAGATCCCGCCTCTTCCGACAAGGATGGGTTACTGAAGGTTCATTCAAACCCAGACCTTCACGGGTCATATTTCCCAGAAGATATGACAGGTCTACTTTCAGCAAACCTCATATATCACTTTTTAGACAATTCAATCTAAAACAATATACAAAAATAGATTAACTGGCTTTTCCTGACACAAAACTGTTATCTGATCTCAAAAGCAGAAACAGTTGGCATTATCTGTCAATAAAATTATCTATTAGGCTGAGTGCCAACTTCTAAGTTCACCACAAAAAATATACCAAAGAAAAAAGTGAAACATACAAGGCTGATAAGACCTGTTTTACAAAACTTCTGTAATAATTATATTAGCAAAAGATCAGGCAAAGAACAAAAAGTTTGGAAGTTGAGATTTCTTTTCTTTTTCACCCAGCACAATTTTATCTGAAAATAATCCAATATGTAACATCATCCGGTTTAATCAGATTCCCATCTTCATCCCTGATTTACACAAAGAGTCAGAGCTACAGATAAGTTTGAGTTATGTACTCGCTTGTGTTCATCTCAAATGGGTATCCTAATTTTCCTTTGAGTAAGCAAATAAATTGTACCCACCTCACTCAAACTCAGCTGGGTATTTTCCATTAATTATAAAAATAGAATAAAGCTTAAATATTGGTTTACCTGTTTGTTATTTATATTTGATCTGCAATATGAGAAAAGATCAGAGAGGCTGCAAGGTAAGATTTGACATTTTTGTGTGTATGTATGCAGATCAAGTTTATCGAGTATTTACAAAAATTCAAGCGTACTTGTATGCAATAGACTTAATAGCAATTTCAGTTTTCACATAAATATTTGTGTAATTTACGAAAGATACGCAATTTATGAAGAAATAGAATATGATCTGTACACCAGAAACAGAATATGATCTGTACACCAGAAACAGAACGTGATCTGTACACCAGAAACAGAATTTGATCTGTACACCAGAAACAGAACGTGATCTGTACACCAGAAACAGAACGTGATCTGTACACCAGAAACAGAACGTGATCTGTACACCAGAAACAGAACGTGATCTGTACACCAGAAACAGAACGTGATCTGTACACCAGAAACAGAACGTGATCTGTACACCAGAGAACGTGATCTGTACACCAGAAACAGAGCGTGATCTGTACACCAGAAACAGAATCTGATCTGTACACCAGAAACAGAACGTGATCTGTACACCAGAAACAGAACGTGATCTGTACACCAGAAACAGAATTTGATCTGTACACCAGAAACAGAACGTGATCTGTACACCAGAAACAGAACGTGATCTGTACACCAGAAACAGAACGTGATCTGTACACCAGAAACAGAACGTGATCTGTACACCAGAAACAGAACGTGATCTGTACACCAGAAACAGAACGTGATCTGTACACCAGAAACAGAATCGATCTGCAGACCAGAAACAGAGCGTGATCTGTACACCAGAAACAGAACATTGATCTGTACACCAGAAACAGAGCGTGATCTGTACACCAGAAACAGAATTTGATCTGTACACCAGAAACAGAACGTGATCTGTACACCAGAAACAGAGCGTGATCTGTACACCAGAAACAGAACGTGATCTGTACACCAGAAACAGAACGTGATCTGTACACCAGAAACAGAACGTGATCTGTACACCAGAAACAGAACGTGATCTGTACACCAGAAACAGAATCTGATCTGGACTAATATTTGTGTGCTGACCGTCAATTAGACGTCATTAACGAGTTAGCCAACACCATCTGACCAGGTAACACATGCAGGCAACTCATTGATCACCAGGTAATCAAGATAAACATCACCGCTCAATGAATGGCTTTCAGTGTCTGTGCGATCATGTTGATATAGGAATTAACACAATTAAGTCAGACAGTGCTGGAATTTGCTGTATAGATAGACTTGTTTAAACTGACAACATCACAAAGGGAACAATATGTGACAGTGCCATTAGCTTGAGGCAGATGACATCAGTAAATGAGATACGTATAAACATGGCAACGCAAGTCATGTTGTCGTGGCACTCAGACTAATACTACAGTGTAATTGTTGACATTCCTCTTCATACTGTCTTTAAACAGGGATCACTTGATTAACAGTCACATATCAGCTCCGTGTCAGGATATCAACTCATTAAATCAAGTCAAACTCTCAAAT
Organism: Haliotis rubra; assembly: GCF_003918875.1. Classification (NCBI taxonomy): domain Eukaryota; kingdom Metazoa; phylum Mollusca; class Gastropoda; order Lepetellida; family Haliotidae; genus Haliotis; species Haliotis rubra. The sequence goes on from NW_025767535.1 coordinate 2,202,960, forward strand.
CAAGTCATCTTTAATCAGTAGACATGTGAAGATCCGGGTTAGAATTGGTCTTCACTAACCCATGCTTGTCGTAATACGCAAATAACGGGATCGGGTGGTCAGGCTCGCTGACTTGGTCGACACGTCATCGTATCCCAATTGCGTAGATCGATGCTCATGCTGTTGATCACTGGATTGTCTGGTCCAGACTTGAATAGTTACAGTCCATCACCATATAGCTGGAATATTGCTGAGTGCAGCATTAAAAAAACACACAAAAAATCATAAATAACTTCTAGATTGATGGACTAAACAAAATGTACTGTACAAAAGAATCTTAAAACCAACAGTTTCATGATTGTGTGAATTAAGGAATCAGTTGGTCCTTAATTTCTTTGGACTAGTTTAAGCCAGGAAAGAATATCATCAAGCTAACTCTTAAAATAATTCAGCTTCAGAAATGGTGCGTAGTTGTTTTTCAGTTGCATTTCATCTTATTTCCTAAAAAAATCACGACAGTACAAACACTTGACGATTCTAAATGTCAACAAGCATCACTAAACAACTCAATCTGTGTCTCGAGTTTCACGAGAAACTGACATTTTGAACAGACATAAGAACTGAAACGAGATGTGATGAGCAGCAACAGGCCGCTTGATTTCCTTCTGCCAACATTATTGTACAAATATTGCAAATTAATATTCACAAAAATACCGACTGATAATAAGTATGCATAATTTCCGTCCAGAAAAATGTTTGAGAAAGTATTCTCCTGCAGCAGGTGATGGTGGTCTTCCCACAGATCCTTGGGTTGCAGAAGAGTTAATCTCACTGGGCAAATGGATAAGGTTTTGATTCTGGATGAGACGTCTGAGGTTCAAATCCCACTTTACAATGGCACTTGATGGAGAGTGGAGCATGTTCTCTCTCTGTGCTAATCTGAGTCAAACCACAACAAATATCCAGCCTGAACTGTTCCTTTGCATTATAAGCAGTTGAATTTAGTGTTTTGCGGGCCAAGCTGAGCTTACTAACTCATGCAGAATTTTACGAGACTCTTGATTTTGTACTAGTAGCTAAAGTTGCAGACAGTATACAGGTAAAATTTAAGAAAATAAGTTTCAGTGCAATACAATGCGACCTGGGACATGACTTCATATGACAAGGAATCCTGCCGTAGGGTAGGGCAAGTGAGTGACTTTAGCTTTACGCGGCACTCAGCAATATTCCAGCTATATGGCGGCGGTCTGTAAATAATCGAGTCTGGACCAGACAATCCAGTTATCAATAGCATGAGCATCGATTAGCACAATTTGGATACGATGACGTGTCAACCAAGTCAGTGAGCCTGACCACCCGATCCCGTTAGTTACCTCTTACAACAAGCATGGGCTACTAAAGATCAATTCTAACCCGGATGTTCATGGGTCCGCAGGGTAGGGAGTTGTCCAAAAGCTTAATTTACATCTTGGGTGATGTGGACAAGATGTCTCACCTTGAATCAGGCTTCTGTGACCATTAAACTAAAATGATGAAAATAACTTTATCTTAAAGACTTAAATAGAGAATGTTGAAGAGTGATCACAGCCACAAAATCACATGAAAAACTCCTACAAGCTCCTATTAGAAGCATGAAACATAATTCAGGTGTTCATGGCACCCTTGCCTCATCGCATGTCATCCGCGGTCACTCTGTGATCACTCTGACAACACCTTCCAGTCAAAAATGTGAATTTGGAATTATAGACTTCCAAAAGTCCAAATAGTTCACCTGCTGTAGATTTGATTTATAATCACACAATTCTGATTGATCTAACCCAGTGTCTTTGAAACCTCTGAAACCCCATCTCAAAGCTGCAGCATATTCCTGTGTCTGCAGAATCTCACAGATCTTGCTGTCATGTATATATATAATTACATACTTGTCACATCCAGCCTGGAGACTCTACTGGTGATAATTGGATCAAATACCCGCTATACAGACAGATATATATGACACATACACACTATCTCTGTGAGATTTGATTAGTGTGGCAGTAGAAGTAGTCATTGCTCACTCAGAAGTAACCTGAACTCCTTGCTAATGTCACATCCAGATGATGTACAGAGGGAGATAATGAATGCTTGGTTGGTTTGTTGTTTAATGCCGCACTCAGCAATATCCCAGCTATATGGCAGCGGTCTGTAAATAATTGAATCTGGACAAGACAATCCAGTGATCAACAACATGAGCATTGATCTACGCAATTGGGAACCGATGACATGTGTCAACCAAGTGAGCGAGCCTGACCATCCGATCCCGTTAGTTGCCTCTTACGACAGGTATGGGTTACTGAAGATCAATTGTAACCTGGATCTTTACAGGTTGAATTGTAATGAACTCTCTCACCAGCATATGTTAATTGTATAAACTCATTCATTTTTAAAGATGGTTGCTTTGATGATGACAAGCATATTAAATTTGTGGATTGTTGCATTTTCATAAAAAATTTGAGAAAGGGATGTACAAACGTTGCAGTGTTTCATATTTATTACAAATGAATAAGAAATTATATTCATCTTTTTTCTATATATGACCACTTACAATTACTCTCAGCTTACATAAGCTCATTTCCAATTTCTCCAACATACCAGTCAATTTCTATTCATACTTGGAGAAAAAAGCAAGACCATGTCATTATTTGAAATAGCTGTCTATTTTGATATATGGTTCAATACCAAAAATACATTTATGCAACAAGCATCCATGTTTTTGTGACCCTGAATAACGATAACACCCGATATAGACTGTAAGATAGAAATGTTATTAACAGTACTGTAGATTTTGTGAAATCCCACAAGAGATTAGACAATTTGTCAAAGGAGAAACATCATAATGTCAGTTTCCTAATCAGGATGTGTTTGAACAAGTTGCTAAAAATACTTGTAATTGATAGATCTCTGTAATCATTTTCATTTCTGATGTACAGGTACATATAAGCCATTGCAAAATCACTCTACAAAACATTTTCAGTTCAACCAAACATGGAATAACAACTGAATATAAGGAAAACAAATATATCCTGAGAACTAAAAAAATTGTAAGATGTGATCACGCCACGTCCCTCTAGGCTGGTTTTAGTTCTGTAATTGCTGCACGGATCTCTAGTCTTGTAATAGGAGAGTGGAGGACTGTCAGGACTTCCTGATCTATCTTATCCTCGGAACCATCAAAAGAATGAAATACATCATTACATGTGGTGGCGTGTTGAAATATACATTCAATGTGTGCCCTGATATTGACTCAGTCAACAACTGTAACCACTAGCGCAAAGCAAGTCAAGTAAAATTCTGTTTAGCAAATCATCAAATCAAACATTTACATCAACCTACAAAAATATGATAATAAGGACACTTGTATGGTGCTCAACTCCGCACCACGCAGAGCATGCTCTTACCACATACAAACAAGAAGACAAAGTCATCAATATCCCCCTCAACGGCAAAATACTCTTTATGAATATGTCTACTAGTTATGATTACGTCAAATGTTTTGGAGTGTATACAGCAAAGTGGAAGGAGAGTACTGAAAGGTTTTTAAGATCTGCTCCAGAAAGGAGCACTACCACCAAATTCAGTTGAAGCCTAACTTGTTGCCATGGAAATGCAACAAAATGACATCCTCATAGTCACAGCCTAAGTCATGTTTCCATGGAAACAGCAAAAAATAAAATTCATATCTGGGTCTAACCCCCAAAAGGCACAGCTAGGGATCACGGTTGACATGTGTACCAAGTTTGGTTAAGCTATCACGAATAGTTTAGGAGATATGATTCGGACAAAGTGTGACGGACGGACAGAACTCATTTCTATAAAAATGGATAGACAATTGTCAGTGATTATTAAACAGATGGGTGTTTAGGCCAGATTTAAAAGTAGTCAAGGAAGGGGCACATCTGAGTTGATGGGGAAGAGTATTCCAAAGCACAGCAGCAGAGTGCTTGAAGGATCTGGCAGCAAATGTCTTCAACTTGCAGGGAGGTACAGAAAGAAAGAATTTATCAGGTTTCTGCAAGGTCGGTACATTGTTGTAATAGTTTGAAGATATGAAGAGGAGACCTTGCAGACTGATTGGTAGCAAGACATAAGACTTTAAATTGTATTCTTTACATAAGGCCAGACCAATTTTATTTCTTGTTTTACGGATCCGCCTGTCATATTTTTTAAAATAGAAGATAAATATATAGAAGTTAATTTTCCCCACTCAAAAAATAAAATCCTAATGTTTTATTGGTCAAACATGTAAATTTACAAGAAAAGTTTTTTTAGATTGTGTTTTTCCTCATATACACTTCATAAATTGCCCAAAGTAAAATACTTTTAGTATTCATTTTTTTTTTCCCTCCTGCCTTTAGGTTTCCTGAAGACAAACATCCGTAAAACAAGAAATAAAATTGGTCTGGCCTTAGTAAAAATAAAAATATCATGTCTCGAGTTAATTTTACGGAAAACAAATCACAAACATCCAGGACTCGGCTTCAGCACAAGATTCTTATTCAACCATCTTAATGGTATCATGTACTCTCTGAAATGTCATGTTCAATAAGTCTCATTTCAAAACCCATTTTTGCTTGGACGTCATGAATTTCCACAAAAAGATAAGCTACACAGTATAATTAGATTGGTCCATCTTCATCTTCTTGTACACCAAGTTTGAAATTATGCCTGAAAATCAACATGGCCGTTTTATTCCGTTAAACATAAAATCCTCCTAAAACATGTTGTAACCACTGATTAAACACTGTCTTGCACTGTAAAACTTGACTTTGTGAATTCTCTGAACCTTTATAACTTTGAAATTCTGTATTTGGAGAGACAGAAACATGAAGTGATGCTGACATCAAAAATCGAGAAACGCAGCATCCTTGAGTCAATGGCCACCATTTGCATATTGATTTCACAGTCAAAAGTTTATTGGATTGGTTTACTTGCATCTAAAATGCTGATCACAACAATAAAACGTCATGCAAATCAAACCTGAAATGTCTCCTTCAGCATTTTGTTCTTTTTTTTATTACTCGTGCAGTCTTTAATAACTTTCCCCCTGAGATAATGGACTGTGGGGTGTGCCAGCTTTGAAGAACAATTCTGGCAAAGATTCCATGTATTTCTGGTTTAGAACAATAAAGATGTTGAAAAATGGTTCCTTGACATGATAACAATGTAGATTACGTTATACGCGAAGCGCTTCCAGTAAATCACGTTTAATCATCACCAAGATCTGTATTCAGGCTCATTATGACATCTAAGTAATAACACGTCTGACAGCAAGCTCCGGGTTAGAAAATAGAAAACCTTTATCTGTATCCATTTAAGAAAGTATTTACACGATCCCATGTTCACAGATCTGCTGAAAACTACAAAGCATCCCCAAATACACAATTTTTTTCCGTTATAAAGAAGGTATTTGAAAATGATCTCATGATTAGAGGAAATTCCTCATAAGAGTAACAATGAACGGCTGAGATTGAAAGACGGAAATAACATTACTCATCAACAGGTTTGTAATCACGCTGATGAGATCGCCCGAGATCAGACCTGGTGTGTTAAACAGATGATATCAAGGCAGGTTTGCAGGTCCCACTTAAACCATGTTCTGGCATGCAGTGCTTGTTTACACCAAATGCAGATCCTGGAATAATGTTTCTATTTCATGTCCAAATTTCCATTTGAATGCCTTGAAAAATGGTCATTTGTACACGAAGTGCTTATTCACATGAATCTTGGAATAATATTTCTATTTGATGGCCAAATATCTGTTTGATAGGGATGACAATCAACACAATTTGTCCATCACTTATTCATGCAGAGTTTCTTCACACAAAATACTGAATCTTGGAATAGCAAAGTGAATAACTTAGTTTAAAAATGCTGACAATCAACACTGATTTCCCTCAACATGAGTGATGTATGTGTAGCCCTGTCCGTGCTGGGAATCGAAACACGGACTTTCCGATCCGAGCAAGTGAGTGAGAGAGTGAATATGGCAGGGATGGCAACAGGAAAATCTATTTTCAGCGGAAAACTTAATATTGTGTCATTGGGTTGAGGGTTTTCTCAATGGATTTAGACGATTCACAATTGAACAATTTGAAATAAAATCCGCAGAAATCCGCAGAAAATGTCCATCCCTGATATGGTTTTACGTCGCTTTTAGCAATATTCCAACAATATCACGGCAGGGGACACCAGAAATGGGCTTCACACATTGTACTCGTGAGGGGAATCGAACCTGGGTCTTTGGTATGATGAGCCAATGATTTAATCACTAGGCTACCCTACCACCCTTTGCGAAATCATTACGATTCATAAGAATATAAATCATACAAACAAAACCAGGACCAAAACCTAAGCTTAGAACCTATGATCAGTCTTCTCTGATATGACAAATGGTGGAAACTCTGAATTGCTGAGAAACCAACAATGGGTTGCGTGGATGTTTGTTGATTGGATGCATATTCTTTTAAGGGTTATATATGACACCTCAGTGTAACACCTGACAATTCTGACACCAGAAGCGAATCCAAACAAATGATCGTTTGATCCCGGCATGACGTACGAACAAACGCCACGTAGTGAACCGACACCGCACCCTTAACCAATTATCATGATTCAAAGCAATGTTTCCTACCACACTATAATTACCGATCTCAGATGTTTTTCCTTTCATATTGATTTTTGATTTAACCTAAATGTTCAAAAGACCAGAATGATTTACACTGAGTTAATATCATAGAGAAATTCAATATTTCTCAGAACACAAGGCAAAAGTTTCTGGGCAAATTGGTTGTGAACACAAACAAGGTACAAAGCTTCCCGAAAGACTGAGGCATATTTATGGATGTGACCTTCACCTTGACAGATCGTCTGGTTCCTCTGAACAAGGTACAAAGACAACAGTTTCAGCAGAAACATGAACATCATTACTAACATGATACACTGTGTGGCAGATTCAGTCAAACTTCTAATCAAATGGAATCATTGGAACAAACTTGATTGAGCCAATCTACACTGAATTATGAGCATATCTGCTGAGTAACATTTTCATTACAGATAACAAAACTGAATTTGATAAAGTCTGCCAGAAAATTTAATTTCAACATACACATGATGAAAAATCTGAGATGGTGTGTACACTTAATAAGCAAGGAAATGAAGATATACTATCAGTCAGCTTCTATTTCCTCTCTTCAGTGAGAGACTGACGTACAATATTCTCTCAGTGAGGAGTCATGTTACCTCCATATCTGATGGCACGAAAATTTAATTTAGAATCTTCCATCTGATCCACTTCAAAGTTGACAAAGGAACATCAATGTATTTCTCACCTAACACGCCCCTAAGGGCAAATACAATAGTTCCATTTATTTCATGTTATTAAAACACATTGGGTAACATTCCAGCAAGACTGAAGCTTCAACCAGTGGATGATAGCAAGAGCACCATCCCATGATGTCTGGGGCTCACACATCAAGCAGATAATACTGACTTCTGCCCACAATGAGTATTCGCTTTGCCTATCACTTTCATATGGGGCTTCATGAGACCACACCTTGCAGAAGACGCCCACAGACTTATTGTCACATTGGCAATATTTACACCATATCATGAATAAAACAGTGAGTGAGTGAGTATGGTTTTACAGCACCTTTATCAATATTCCAGCAATATCACCGTGAGAGACACCATAAGCGGGCTTCACACATTGTACCCATGTGGGGAATTGAACTCGGATGTTCAGTGTGATGAGCAGACACTTTAACAACTAGGCTGCACCACCATGAGCACTAGAGAACTTTTCTGTCATGAAATCCACACCCACAGGAGGACAGATGTCATGGTTACAGGCGTCTGCATGCTGCATTTGTCACCTGCTGTCTGCTGGAGTGGATCATGAGACTTAATCTTACCCCAGACTGAAATGAGGGATAGTCAGGGAACTTCATCATCAAGGAACAGTGTGCAACACAGCAAAAAAACATTATCAGGGGTCATTCCATGCTTTAAGACAAACATACAACTGTCATGGCGCTGTGATCATTTTGTGGATCAGGGCAAAGCAGTCAAATCAAGTCCATCAACACAAATCCTGAAGACAGAAAATCCAAAGTTTCATGCCATTTTCACAAGATGAAGTCTTTATCCTACCCCAGAAGTGTCATTTAATTAGGTTTTCAACACAGATCATCAGACAACCTGACCCTAAGGTTTCTCTAATTGAAAAGGAAAGATAATTGATGGGACGAGACCTCCTAACAGAAACCTAACAAACTGAACGGCAGGAACAGCACAGCAAGCGTGACATCACAGGGCATAATGTGCTTGAGTTAGATTGACTTCGCTTCTCACAGAGAGTTTTGATGATGACGTCTGCACATGAGGGATACTGATAAGAAGGCAATTCATGCACTTCAGTGAAACTGATTCTTTCACAGCAAGATGCAACAAGGACCAGCAAACATTGATGCTCTGGAGCTCACCTTCAGTAATCAATGATGTCAGAAACTTAACATGGGCTGATACTGGAGGTTCTGGAGCTCACCTTCAGTTATCAATGATATCAGAAACTTAACATGGGCTGATACTGGATGTTCTGGAGCTCACTTCAGTTATCATGGATGTCTGATTACTGGGTTGATACTGGGAGGTTCTGGAGCTCACCTTCAGTTATCAATGATGTCAGAAACTTAACATGGGCTGATACTGGAGATTCTGGAGCTCACCTTCAGTTATCAATGATGTCAGAAACTTAACATGGGCTGATACTGGAGATTCTGGAGCTCACCTTCAGTTATCAATGATGTCAGAAACTTAACATGGGCTGATACTGGAGATTCTGGAGCTCACCTTCAGTTATCAATGATGTCAGAAACTTAACATGGGCTGATACTGGAGATTCTGGAGCTCACCTTCAGTTATCAATGATGTCAGAAACTTAACATGGGCTGATACTGGAGGTTCTGGAGCTCACCTTCAGTTCAATGATACAATAAAGTTGGAGGTTACAATGATGTCACTCAACATGTACTTTACAGGTGGATGTATATACAGTGATAAGCTTTACAGTTATCAATGATGTCAGAAACTAACATGGGCTGATGTGGTATTAAAAATATCAATGACAGTATCAATGTTTGTTAACATGTATAATGAGATTATGGACAAATGCTGATACTGGAGATTCTGGAGCTTTATCAATGTACTGGACATACTGATTTTCTGGAGCTCACCTTCACTGGTATCAATGATGTCAGAAACTTCATGGGCTGTACTGGAGATTCATGAGTTTGTTGTAACATCGCTTCATTGTCACAGACAATTATGTAACCAAAAATATACCTTGCTTGGGAATTCGTAACAGTGACTGTTACATGTTTCAATTTTGTTGTCAAATTCACCCTGTTTCATTCTACAAGTGGCCAGTCTGACAACTAAGACGGAAGTCACAAGAAAGATCTCATTGTCATGCACAATAACTGCCACAGAAAGAAGTCACGGTGATATGTGAACTCATATATTATGTGTGCCAACAACATGTTATGTGTAAAGGAGATTGTGAGATGAATGTTTGTATACACTAACTTTATGTGTTTGTTTCCTCAAATTTCAATCCAGTGGTAAACAAGCCCATTCCACTCATATAATCTGAAATACATAATATAACGATTCAAGTCCTATGTGGTGTTTATAGTCACTCATAAAACGACCCGTGAAGATCCGGGGTAGAATAGGTCTCCAGCAACCCATGTGCTTGCCATAAAAGGCGACTATGCTTGTCGTAAGAGGCGACTAACGGGATCGGTGGTCAGTTTCGCTGACTTGGTTGACACATGTCATCGGTTCCCAATTGCGCAGATCGATGCTCATGCTGTTGATCACTGGATTGTCTGGACCAGACTCGATTATTTACAGACCGCCGCCATATAGCTGGGATATTGCTGAGTGCGGCGTAAAACTAAACTCACTCACTCATAAAACACCAAGTCAATACACCGGAGGAAAGTTATCCAATTAGCTTTGTTTGCAAGTGTGAAATTCTGTTTCAAGATAATCTTACAGAACAGGCTACCATAGCAGCTGACAGCCATTGTCTGATACACATTTCATTCCAAAGGCCATTTACTATGCAGCCAAGGCATGTATAACTTGACTGCAGTAATGTATTGGATGTTAATCTCCATTCCTAATCCTCACTGCATTGTATATTGACTTGTCAGCCAGCCTGTTTCAGTAATTGCTGATATTTATGTATTGATAACCTTAAATGGTTATCCCCTGCAGGCCTACCAAAGAAAACTTTCCCACTGTGCAGAAAAACGCAGAAAAGCCCACATTAATCGTGGAAATAGCAACATAAACACATTACCTCGCTACTGAAACAGTAAAAACGGCAACGAAAAACAATGAAACTGCAACATTTTTTATATCAGCGAACTTTGACTTCTACTGCGCATGCGCATTACGATCTCGGCTTCTTTCCAATTTCCGAGCAACCATGAATCGCCTCGCATAGAAAAAGTATAAAATATGTCGAAATAATTGCTGTCAATCGTTTCATACGAATGGAAAGTAAACTAAACAAGTGTGCTCACAAGTATCATGATGATAAATGCTAAATAACACAACAGAAATACTTAAAAAGGAACGTAACTTTTGTCCAAGCTGGAAAATGTCAACATGCGGTTGAGACTTCCTCTTCCATGTGCGCATGCGAAAATCGGAAGTTGCGGGCTCCTCGTTTTATGATGCAGTGTTAGCGATTTAAAGTTGCCGTTTTTACTGTTTCAGTAGCGAGGTATTACATTTATGTTGCTATTTCCACGATTAATGTGGGCTTTTCTGCATTTTTCTGCCCAGTGGGGAAGTTTTCTTTGGTAGGCCTGCCCTGGGTAATGTCTTTCCTCACATCAGTAAGTCCAAGGCAATGCTATTGTCTCTTTATCTGTCTATGTTGTTTTTGACTACATATGTTTACAGTTTACTGTTAGGCAGTTAGGGGTTTGAAGTCATGATCCACGTCCTGATCTCAACATGGATTAAGGACCACCAACTCCTGTAAAAAGAGACACCAACCAAGGAAGAAAGAGTCTTCAAAATTGGCAAGTACACTTTTACATTGTTGATTTCTTGTCATTTCTTAATTATAGTGAAGTGCAGCATACTATAAAAGGTGTCATAGCCAATATGGAGTCTGGTGTGGAAAGTAACTGTGGAAGTGAGAGTTCAAGCATGTGCTTAAGAGCTCACCCTTTCCACAAATTAAGGTGTTTGTTGGTGCACAGGTGTTGGGTTCGGATTGTGTTAGATTTTGTCATTGAAGATCAAATTTTCACAAAAATGAGTCGTCTACTAGGTGTTGAGAACTTCCCTCAATGACAACGGTACAGTCTTGGAACAAGCTGCCATTCCCTCATAATAGGCAACAGCACCTCAGATAGGCAGTGTCTATCAATTTCATTGCCAATCAGATCAAGAGATTTGTGGATTTAGCAAAACAATAGATCAGATATATATTCCCCTCAGGTGAAATTCATTTCAAGGTAAGACTGCCTGAGGCAAAACAATTAGTTCTTCATCCTCATTGAAGACAATTGCCTCCCTCTTGCTCATTCTGAAGTAGCAGGTGGTAGGACCCTCTCGAGAAAGTGCATAAGAAAACTGCTGCATTTGAAGCATGAATCCTTCCCAAGAAGAAAAAGTTTTTAGTAAAGGAGTACAGTTGTAGGAAAATTTAACATTGACAGCCCACTCTATCTTTGAAAATGACTGTGACCAACCTTTAATAAATTCGTTAACACTTAGCATTAGGACAACAGACAATGACACTAGGGATTACGTCAAAATTGCTCAAGACTTAGGATCTTGACCAAGATTGGCGATCAAGCCAACAACAAAGGCCTACTCAGGTTTTAGTGTTTTCCACAAGCCTTGCAGATTTACAGGAAAACTGGCATGCAACATGTCATTGACACGGGCAACCATCCCTGTTAAGTGTAGGCTATTTAGCATCTACAGAGAAATTGTCCCACGAACAGAATGAAAGAGCTGCTTTGTTCTATTCCGCCTTTGTTTTCCAGCGCTCATGAACCCAAAGTGCTTTCACGAAATTCTTTTCAAGTTGCATTGATTACATTGATGATTTGATAATCTACAGCAAAAACTTTTGAAGAGCATCTCCAACATTTTGGAGCAAGTCTTCTATCTTAAACAGGCAAACTTAGCACTAAAGCCATCAAGAAATTACCAATTTTTGCAGCAGACAAAGGTTTCCATTTCTGGGTCATGTTTATCATGTGGAGGTGTTCAAGTTGATGACAAAAGGTCGAAGCTCAATTAAAACTTCCCAATACCTAAAATGCACTAAAAACAGGTTAAGCTCATTTTTAGGCCTCACAAACTTTTACAGAGAAAGTCACATTGAAAGATTAATATGCTAAAATAGCACCGTTGAATGCGTTGTTGGCATTCAGAGCCTAAGAGCAGGGTTCCAGTGGTCACCTGAGTGTGATCAGGCTTTCAACTGCTCAAGATGCTATGTGTAGCCTGTTCCTGGCTTATCAGATTTGGTAAGGTACTGCCAACTGATGCCGTTATGAGCATAGGGTTTGTCTTAAGTCAAAGGGCGAAGAATAATGAACATCCTATAGCTTTTGGAGGCAAGAGCTCTTCCGCGGCGTGGAGCATCACGAAGGTTTGGCAGTTGAGCCATTAGAATTCGTCCATGCCTTGCAAATTCCAAATTCACTGTCTACACAGACCACATCGCCTTAAAATGGCTAAAATCCATCCAAAGGATCACCACAGGTAGAGTTAGAGGCGATGGTCTTTCTAGAACTAATCTACCTATATGTTTGATATTGTTCATCGGGCAGCAAAATAGCAGAATGCTGATCGCTCTCGCAGAGAATATGAGCAAATATTAACTGTCACAGTCAAACAGAAAAGTGCTGAAAACCCGTCTTTACGAAGTAACTTCACTACCAACATTTCAGCAAGCCCGCAATTATCCTCACTTGACTACATATGTTTACAGTTTACTGTTAGGCAGTTAGGGATTTGAAGTCATGATCAGAGGATTCTGTCTCGACTAAGGGACATAACTGCATAGTTTATTGCAGCATCAAATAACAATGGTCCTACCATGCCTCCATTTTACTGGAAATCCCTTTTACTCCAAGAGCATATTCTGGAAGATTCTGTTAATCTATCTCTATGTGCATAAAGGATTTTAGAATGATTTGTTATTCAAGATACTTTTTATGTAGACAATTTATACTGGAATGGACTGAATATATAAAAAAAGTTAAAGGACATCCGATTTTTCATGTAACCATACTCATATATCGTGTATCTACTGAATAGTATTGTGCAACAGTTAGCATCTTAGGAACAGAACCCCAATCAACTGTTTGTTCTTAAAGCCTCTATGATTCATCTTCCAGCTAAATATACATAATCATATACAGGAGACACGAACAAGTGATTGACCTCATGAGCCTCTACCCATGACATCAGAGTACAATGACACTCAAACATTCATATCACAACGCCAGATTACCCAGTGGTGAATAAGTCAGTTTTACGCCGCTTTTAGCAATATTCCAGCAATATCACGGCGGGGGACACCAGAAATGGGCTTCATATATTGTACCCATGTGGGGAATCAAACCCGGGTCTTCAGTGGATTACCCAAGCAAGTCCATTCATACAACTAGCCAAGGTAACTGGGGGCCAATTCCAAGGCTGAGGTCAAACCCAAGCAATCCTGAATGAACTGTCTCAGATATAATTGATGTGCCATCAGAACCAGTAATGAGAATGTAAGTGTATCAGATTGTTCCATGACTGAAGTAGCTGATGGGGCATGTGGAGATGTGATAAGGGATGACTGTCCCTGTGTTGATGATGTGCTGGAAAGGTCAGCAGCAAAACATGGCCACTTGTAACATGACCAGCAAACTATTTATAATTGACAGAAGCAAGAAATGAGATGAAGCAGACAGATGAGAATATTTGTTACATGATACACATCCAGCAACTCTTACCAAATTTAGAAAACTATAACAGTCGTATTACATTTGTGCACGTTTTAAAAAATCAATGAAAAAGGGATTAGTCTTTTTTCATTGGACAATTTGTCTCGATATATATACATATCTATTTAGGGAGATAGAGAGATATGTTTATATATATATAGCTTTCATCAAGGCCATAGCCACGTCAGAACAATAGACATGGAGATCTCATACTGATTTTACAAAATGAAACTTTTGTACATCTCAAGCCAGAATAAATTGGGTGTTTGTGGCTGCAACTTTCTTGATAGTCCATGTCTGAGGACAATATGTCAGTATATAGCTTATTGTGGGAGCAAAACATTTTAGGACGAAAAACATTTTCATAGCATCATGAGTCCTCCCAGATAATAACTAAGTGAAGATAGAAGGTAAGTCTTCAGATAGTCATGTATTTTTGTAGTGAGTGAGTGAGTTTGGTTTTACGCCGCTTTCAGCAATATTCCAGCAATATCATGGCCAGGGACACCAGAAATCCAGGGCTTCACACATTGTACCCATGTGGGGAATTGAACTCTGGTCTTCGGCATGACGAGCAAACGCTTTAACCACTAGGCTACCCCACCACCCCCATGTTTTTTGTAGGAAGTATTGATCACAGTAAGTGGTCAGACTCATTGACTTGGTTGATGCTTGTCATCAGATCCCAGTTTTGTAGGTCGGTGCTCATGATGTCAATCACTGGATAGTCTGGTCCAGACCTATTATAGTTACACAAGGTTGCAATATTGTACAGTGCACTGTTAAACATCAAAATACAAACCCAGAATAAATATTTGTCTACTTCTGGAATTAGTATTAGTATACATTGTATCAACAAAGATATCACCATCTTATCAACAACGGTTATTACATCGTGTGCTCAGTGAAATTAATTACTAACTCACTCACCATAAACCGTATAGACAATATTGTCTATTATTTCCTGCTGTGTATTCCCCAATTAAGTAATCCCTCTTAAAGGTATTACAATTATCATGATGACGAGTTTTTTTAGATGATTTTTTTATTCTAGGACGACGAAATCCCCCTAAGAAATATGTTTTATAAGTGATGTATTGACACAAATAAACAGATCAACACTGCAACTGCTATCGATGTTCTTGCCATCAACACACACTAATCCCGCCAGTGACAAAGGCGTAAGGTCACTCAGCAAGCATGTCCTGGAGCAATTGACCGAGAGAACAAGGTTACACCATTACAACATCAAAACATTTATCTTGCTGTGAAGTTTGTCAAAGAGGCCTCCAGCATAATGGACATTCGTTCTCAACCATTTCAAACATGGTTCTAAAACATATTTTTCCAACCATCGTGATTGATTAGGTCTGAATTGTCGACGATCAGCTCCATATTTTGGCCCTTGATCTTGTTCTTTCTAAGGCATGTATTTTATCTTTAGTTTACAGATCTGACAAAACAATATTTCAAGTTGAAAAAATTAACATTTGGCCATCCATTTTAGAAGGTGGCTTTTGGATAAACGCAATTCTTTGATTTGGCATTAAAAGGCACAAAACCTTTTATAGTCTTTTCACTGAATCAACAAACCTTTAAAGGAAGTGTTATCATATTGTTTTAAACTGTAATTCAGTAACATGACATTGTGTCAGTTTGTTGTGGAAGGCAAGCCTGAAGTGATAAAGGTTTTATATACTACTCACACTTTGCTAAGGATCACACAAATTCCCAACAATACTTAAACATAGATTTATAATTTGAATTGTATCCATTTAAAACTAGATAAATAATGATATGGTAACCCCTCTTTAGGCAAACAGCCACTTTAATCTAATCTTATGCACTTGATACATGAGTAACCATAAAAATGGTTTTTATGGCACCAATCAACCATTTTGCAAATCGTGGAATGAGTCAAAGTGTGAATAGTATATGTTCACAGAAATCCACAAGCACTGGTATGAAGTTTACAAACCTGGAACCAAGGGTATAGGTTTCTGGATTGCCCTTAGGTCACATCTTTGTGGAATGGACTAAAGCAGCTTAAATGACACAACAACACATGCCTTTCAATACTTAGATCAAGTCAGAAAGTTAAATGTTTAAGATATAGTGTAATTTTCAAAGAAAACATTATTTTAGGAAAATTGTTTAATCTTATACTTTTAAGTAGTCAGATTAAAGGACAGCTTAAATCTGACCATGGAGAAATGAGAAAAATTCATATAAATTCTCCTCATTTGATGAACAAAAAATACTAAACCCCTTTTTGACTCAGGCATTTTTAGCCAGAATACACAAAAATGTTTCTCGTTTGTCAAATGTATATTTTATGAGTAAATGAGTGAGCGAGTCAAGATTTATAGTCAAATCGGCAATATTTAAGCCAGATCATGACTACAACAAGTCATACATTGATACTATGTATATTTAAAGAGAATGACATAGCTGATGATCTCTACCAAAGGCTAAGAGGTTTATATGACTGGTTCTTGAACCAGCCATTCAAAACTTAACCCAAAAGTGGGGTTTAATCGTAACATTTAATGAAATTCGCAACCTGACATAGTGGAATTATGACATCACATATCTGGTTGCACTGCTGCATTTCTTTTTCAGAATGGCGGCCAGTCACTTGAAGTCATTAACCGACTTAATGAGGAGAGTGTATCGGCTTCAGATGACGTCTCCTGAAGGTCACCTTCTGAAGGTTATCAAGCAATCTTGTAATCACCATGACATTTGCTCCCTGAGACAAGAGGCAGGCTCTCAGTCTTAGATGTTTCCTCCTTTCTCCCTCGTACAATCACAACCGTTCCATTTCCACTTTTATATTTCCTCATGCACACATTGTATAAAAAGTAAGTGAGTGAGTGAGTGAGTGAGTGAGTGGAGTGGGTGGGTGAGTGAGGTGGGTGAGTGAGTGAGTGAGTGAGGAGTGAGGTGGGTGGGTGAGGGTGAATGAATGAGTGAGTGGGTGAGTGAGTGGGTGAGTGAGGTGAGTGGGTGGGTAAATGAGTGAGTGAGTGGTCAGTCATGATAATGACCAGTTGTGTGAATGGTTGAGTGACTGGGCTGCTGAGTTTATGTTGAATGATGTTTTATGCCCAGATGAGAAACATTTCATACTGCTACTTGGTCCTGTATAAAATCAAGTCTGGACCAGCCAGTGGTAGACAGAGTGGTACACATCAACAACCCACCCCAACTCTGGTCTCTGACAAGTGAGTGAGTGCGTTTAGTTTTACGCCGCACTCAGCAATATTCCAGCTATATGGCGGTGGTCTGTAAATAATCGAGTCTGGACCAGACAATCCAGTGATCGACAGCATGAGCATCGATCTGCGCAATTGGGAACCGATGACATGTGTCAACCAAGTCAGCCAGTCTGACCACCCGATCTCGTTAGTCGCCTCTTAGGACAAGCATGGGTTACTGAAGATCAATATTCTAACCCGGACCTTCACGGGTCGTCTCTGACAAGTACAGGTGCTGCTGTTTTATTACCCTTGTCAGTATCATGCCAGATGAAGCCAGGACCAAACAAACCACAGTCAACAAGCCGCATCTCAGTAACCACACCACCCCAACTCTGCCATCTGTAATTCAGACTGGAATGAGGTATAGGGATGATTGTACCACCAATGATGTGAAACCCATTCCTCATACCTCATACAACCCATTGCCTCCCGTAACGATTTTATCATGGCAGAGTACCACTGATCTACCTCAGAATATCCACATGGGTCTCATGGAGAGATTAATATCTCCAACTGATCAATAGGCTACCAGGCCACAAGAAATCAATCATTAGCTTCTGTCCGAATCTCCTGAAAATGTACAGCGAGAGGTAATATATTTTGCACACTGTATTCCTGTAACCAAACTGCTCCAGAAACCTTACTGTATACACTGATAGCTGACATGAAGCATGAGTGAGTGAGTCGTAATATTCCAACTGTATGGCGGCAGTCTGTAAATAATTGAGTCTGCACCAGACAATCCAGTGATCAACAGAATGAGCATTGATCTACGCAATTCTATGGGATACCATGATATGTGTCAACCAGGTCAGTGAGCCTGACCACCTGATCCCATTGGTCACTTCTTACGACAAGCATGGGTTATTGAAGATCAATTCTAGCCCGGATCTACACAGGTCATGAAGCATGAGCATGCTCGGACCACATATGGTGTATATAATCAAGAAAATAATAGTCCACATGGTATTGAAAATGATGCTGGGCTACTTATTTAGACTCAGAACCTTCAGGCAGAGATTATTTATTTGGATGAGTGAGTGAGTATGGCTTTACGCCGCTTTTAGCAATATTCCAGCAATATCATGGCGGGGGGCACCGGAAATGGGCTTCATACATTTTACCCATGTGGGGATTCAAACCCTGGTCTTCAGCATGACGAGCGAACGCTTTAACCACTAGGCTGCCCCACCGTCCCTTCGTTTATTTGGAAACAGCAAAATGACTTCATGAAGGATGACAATCAAATAATTAAGCTATTATGTCCAAAGCTGCCTCTATTGTAATTCATCAAAAGCGGCAAATGAACATGTCAGGAACACTCAGATATTCTCACTCGTCATCCTGTCGTATGGAATTTATCCGTTGCCCTGTACACAATGTAGCTAATTGTTTTCATGGGACGCAAACATAACCATGTCATGTACATGCCGAGTCAGCACCTTATGACCTTGACCTTGACCTCAGTGTCAAGCCGACCACTTCCTCATTGCTGGTGTGGCCAGTTGGGTCAGCAGAAGACACGTGGGCATGAGGTGACATGTTTCTGTCAATACATAAGATGTGCACTGCTCACCATGGCGGGTCCTTCCTGGACCTGAACAAAGAACAGTGACAGACTCCTTGTAAATACAACCTGTACAACAAGCAAGTTCATGTCAGCCTTCCACCTAGTACAGCCAGGGTCACAATGTTTCTGAAGGTCTGAGCAGCTTGTGTTTTCTGAAGCTGGTGTAAGAAGCATACCTCATGTAGAACTTAAAGTTTCAATGTAACCTGCTTCAAAACTGACATAATGCATACATTCCACAGGTAAACAAACGCAAACATGCAGTAAACAAGGTTGTTTTTGCACAGTTTCAAATAAGATTTACAGTTTTACAAAAGAGAAAATTGTATGTGGATACCATACATTGTGTAGCAAACTGTAAGCACTTCTTGTGATGATCCATATTTTACATAGGGCTTGAGAACAATATTTCTTCAGCATTAAACAAAAATCACTTTAAAACTGGAAAACATAACAGCAATCATGTTGTGACACTTGTACATCACAAAATGTCCGCTACCTCTTTCTTCACCATCTTAAATGTGACATTACAAATGTCCCTCTCACAAATCTGAAGAATTCTTGTGTTACTGTTGCTTATTAATGTTTATTGGTAATTGTGTTGTGGATCTACGGATGTCATATACTGGCTGGGAGACCATGTCATCTCAGGAGCCCCAGTTTGCTGTGCAGAGTTCCGTCCCTTGGGATCTTGGGATTTATGAGCATAGGTTCGAATCAATGTTTGCTTTGCTCCCTTCAGTCCATGACAGAAACCTCTTCAATCAATGTTGAATCAGAGTCATTTTGTCGGATACTAACATATCTAACCACTGCTGGACCTATAAATATATCTATGGCTGGTATATGAAATCCCACGTTATATGATGTTATGACTCAGCAATCTTGTCATGATGTCATGTGGATGTGATGTCATCAAGTATCTGAGTTTTTCTTGTTTAAAGACCCTTTGGGGCCAGTTATAATTTGGGCTTTGGTTTGGTTTGTTGTTTAATGCCGCACTCCAGCTAAATGGCGGCAGTCTGTAAATAATCAAGTCTAGTCCAAACAGTGATCAACATCATGAGCATCAATCTACGCAATTGAGATATGATGACATGTGTCAACCAAATCAGCGAGCCAGACCACCCGATCATGAGCCACCTCTTATGACAAGCATGGGTTACTAAAGACCAACTCTAACCCTGATCTTCACGGGTCTGTTATAATTTGGGGACAATGGATTTTAGCTTATTAGTTAATTTGCTCATGAATATATGCAAAAGTAAGATCTACCAGAAATTAGAAATAAGTCAAGGACATGAAAATCCACTGCACATTCTGTTTTGCTATTATCCAAAAGGAATTACGTCCTACCATGGAAATAAGCATTACCAGGCACTAGAGTTATATTCATTTGTCCGTCATGTATACGATTCCTCCCATAGATCGAAGGTCTACCATGGAGAAAAGAGCTGGAATAGACATGGGCTGGCATGCATACTGGTCCCACTGTGGACTTGAATCCCATCATGGATCTGCATACATAACACCATATTCTACCACAACTGACAACTGTCGTCAGTTCTGTCTGAAACAAATCTCCACCTCACAACACGGAAACATGAACGACAGAACAACCTCCTTCAAAGTATCACAAGCTTCAACTCATTCTAACCTGTGCACACAATACAACATTGTTCACCTAATCATTTACCGATTCCAGACGAATTCTATTAACCCCTGACACTCCCCTATATACAACCGTGGACAGCTAGCTTACATGACTTCAAAGCCTGGCAAGCAAATCTCTGAAAGAAAGGGAGAAAAATCAAGCTATTGAGCCAGAGATTTTGACATCCTTTAAGCTGCATCCGCAATTGATTCCTCAAGATGAAAGCATCAGTTTTGTCATCTGACAAGAACTGCATCAGATCAAATCCTTGCAAAATCTCCCGACGTGATTTAGTTGGAAATCAATCATTTAAGACCACAGGTGACAAGTCACTGGAAGCTACTTAAAACACATTTAACTTTGGCTTCCAGCTGGTTCCAAACTGAACAACGCTGCAAGATCAACCACACTTACTAAATATTCCACCTGAATCTGTACAAACTACCACCTTTCATATTGAAACAAGCAACTATTCCATCCAAAAGACTTAAAAAGGAACTTTACTAGCATAGTGAGTGAGTGAGTATAATTTTAAGCTGCTTTTTGCAATATTCCAGCAATATCACGACAGGGGGGCACCAGAAATTGTACATTGTACCCGTGGGGAATTAAACCCGGGTCTTTGGTATGACGAGCGAACACTTTAACCACAAGGCTACCCAACTGCCCCATACTAGCATACACTAACATCACTAAAAATATCAACCATATTCCAAAGGATCTAAGCACAATTCTTAATTTTAGACAATACCCATTTGCCAAATCACTAGCAGGATTTTATTCCATATGATCTAGATAGACATGGAATGTCATTATATATTGAGATATTTATCAATAAAAAATTATTAATATTGATATCAAATTAACCATCTATTGCCACAAAAAAAATTTTCACTTTATTAAGGCTATGATTAACATATGAATCGTCAGAAAAATCAATTTGAAACACTTTTTAGTTCAACCTAGTTCATATCTAGCAGTAGGTGTGACAGTTGCAGATTGGCATTATGCAACAAAGGTATTTGTCAGCCAAGGTAGTACTGTTGCCAGGTGTACCTTACTTTAAACTGACATTGACAAACTCCACTCATTCATCACAACTGCACTGAGTGAGTGAGTGAGTGAGTGAGTGAGTGAGTGAGTGAGTGAGTGAGTGAGTGAGTGAGTGAGTGAGTGAGTGAGTGAGTGAGTGAGTGAGTGAGTGAGTGAGTGAGTGAGTGAGTGAGTGAGTGAGTGAGTGAGTGAGTGAGTGAGTGAATTTCACAAGTATCCTTTGACTCCTACGTGCACAATTTTATTAAAATTAGAACTCCAGCACCCTTGTATGAAAGATCTCATTATGTCTAATCTGCCAACCAGCATTGCGGTTTCTGAATTCTCAGTATAGTCCATTAAGATGTCTTTCAGTGGCATTTAGAAGTTGTACATTGATGTCCAAGATATTTTTATGGATTAAACTTCTTTGTAATTTCTCTCACGACGTTTTGAGACCATTCCACCTGATGAATGGACCTGGAATGGTCTCGAAACGTCATGAGAGAAAATTCCAAAGAAGTTTAATCCATAAAAATATCTTGGACATAGTTCGTTAAGGTTCAAATGAGAACGATGAATGATTAAATAACTAAAAAATTGGAGTGCACAAAACATGAATAAGACTAAATAAGCGAGCAAAGCATTCAGACAACAAAACAAACTAAAACAAACAGTTCTGAAGGTAAATAATAAAGGCACCACATATTACTCGTGATATTATACACAATCTGTTGTCTCTGTACATGGCCTACACACCCAAATACCATCCAGTTAAATAAACGCAGGTCTGAGAAACCATTTAGAGAAACCCTCAAGTTCAGCTACAATGTTGACAAATCAGGGAACATACACAACCATCATCTAAATTTGTGGATAACCTTGATTTGTGTATTGCGGAAATTATCGTGCTATCTCGTAACTGAAGTCTCATATGACGTCACGAAATCGGTAATTTTGATGTACACACAAAGCCACGTCTCCAAAATAAATGTGATTATTTGTTATTATCAAAATTATATATATTCAGAGACTAAGTGTTAGTCTATAAAACACCAAGCACGTCAAGCTTCTCAAATTACTATCTATTACTTGGCAATCTAAAAATACACATCAACAAACTATACATGTTCCTCCCTGTATGAATATCCTGAGTAGGGGCTGGGTCAGACTAACCGCAAACACAAACAGGTGGGTACATGAACCATCACCAAGTGGCACCCTCACTCACGCACTCAGCTGCTTTACATTATTGCCTAAAGTC
The DNA here is from genome assembly GCF_003918875.1 of Haliotis rubra. Classification (NCBI taxonomy): domain Eukaryota; kingdom Metazoa; phylum Mollusca; class Gastropoda; order Lepetellida; family Haliotidae; genus Haliotis; species Haliotis rubra. The sequence goes on from NW_025767535.1 coordinate 2,225,797, forward strand.
ATTTCAAGGTACGAATCAGGTTTCACGAGAGGTATTAGCTCTGAGTACACTTGATTCATCGGACATCACTACAGCTCTTCCAAAGCACTCACTATAAATAGCAACTACAAGTATTTATCAATAAGCCATTGACAAAATAAATAGCTATATTTGTGCTCTCTGTCAAGCAGATGAACAACTCCAGGAATAAAACTCTCTCTAGAGTCGTGATCTTAGCAATTCTATCATTTTATGGAAATAACAAGTAAGTATACACTGACTTTTTTCAAAAACAAAAATATCGCCATGGTTCCAGTGCCAACAGTTTATTCCTGGCAATGTCTGTTTTCCTACTTGCAACACAAATACCACTTCTTAACACTGATGCCTGGAGATAAGAGCATTGCCAGTGCTGTTTCTGTATTTGGGGAGGCCAAGATTTATGTCCACCATAAAACATTTGTGAAATTCTAAATTTCTGAAAAGAGTCAAGTGTTTAGAGGATAAAGGATTATTTGTTTCAAATAAATGCAGTCCTGAGCTTCAACATTGATTCACGACACACAGATAATATGTAAACCTAGGAGGTGAGTTGGTTATTTTAAATACCCATCACTTTTCTCCAAATAAACTGAAGAACTAACCTAAGGTCTTCATCTCAAGTGACATAGCCTTCATCAATCTACTATGTGAGTGAGTGAGTGAGTTAGTTAGTTTCACAAGTATCCTAGAACTCCTATGTGCTCAATCTCATAAAAATTAGAAGTCCAGCACCTCTGTGTGAAAGACATCATTACGTCTCTGTAGGAGGTAGCATGAGGTGAACTTTCTCATCTGTCAACAAGAACTGCGGTTACTGAATTCTCAGTACAAGTGAGCATGGCATTCAGACCACAAACCAAACTAAAACAAGCAGTTCTGAAGGTAAATAATAAAGGCACCATATATTACTCTTGTAATATTACATACAATCTGTTGTCTCTGCATGAGGCCTATTCACCCAAAAGGAAATATACTATCAGATGAATATTAGTGTTCTGAGTTTCATTCATACAAATCAGAGTTTCTTAATCAAGATGGGAAAGAAATTAAGCTGCACGATTTTAGAAAGCCGGCATCAGATTGTTCCAAGAACCCACACATACTGTATTCAGAATAGGCAGTCAAACTTCACTCATATCGACATGTTGTCAAATTTTCACAGAAGGTGATCTATTTTTTTCTTTCAAGATCAGAAATTAATTTAAGGAGTGATATATTGAAATCATGATTGGTGTGTCGTTTGACAATCATCAAATCCTTCTCGTTAAATTCCTATATAAAATAAGAGGTAAAACTAAGTCCCAGCTCCTATCAGACACAGGCCTTGAAAGCACTTACAGACTGAAGCATATATTGGGCAATAAGTTTGGTTCACTTAAGATCATACCAGCAAATATTTACCCACAGTGAAGTACAAATAAATATGAAATTCATGCCAGGTTAAAATGAGAATTTTTTAAGCCAACCAATTGATACGTAATTCAATGCCTGGCTTTCCAATAATCCCAGACCAGGTGCAAACACTTACTAAAATTTCATTTCGAACAACCTTGAAGCTGGAAGTGTTTGTTGTTGTCTCCGATTCACTGATATGCAAAGTCATAACCAAACTATTTTTTTGAGAGACTGAATTGGGTTAAACAGCATTTTCAACAGTACTCAAGATGTCACAGCTAGTATTCTCTATGTGGTAGGAAAACTGGAAGCAATGCCGGTCAAGGGTGTTAACGACTTTGGTGAACCCCATGATATTTGTTTGTTTTAACAACACATTCTGCAATATTCCAGCTATATGACGGCTGTAAATAATCGAGTCTGGACCAGAGAACCCAGTGATCAACAGCATGAGCATCGATCTGCACAATTGGGGACCGATGACATGTGTCAACCAAGTCAGCGAGCCTGACCACCTGATCCCATTACTCACCTCAAGCATGGGTTGCTGAAGACCAATTCTAATTCTAACTAGATCTTCATGGGTGGTGGACCCCACAAGCTGCCAATAAACCTGGAAACATAATCAGACTAAACTGGGATTCGAACTCAGACTTCAAGACAACTCTGCACATCAATCTGTGGCACCTTAGACAACTGGGTGACACTTGCCCCACAATTCTCATGAAAAGAATTATATTAGCGAGTGACTTTGTATTTTCAATGTTTTGAACAGTATTTCAAATTGCCATTTTTGTTAAATTTTCAAACACTATCAAATGTACCCATATTCCAAAACAGTATAGGGTCTCACTGATGATGCTTTTTATTTATATTTTGAATTGGACAGTTTAAAATTGTCTTACATTAATAATAAGATTCCCGATTCCAACCCTGCTCACTGTGACCTACATCAGCATCACTGCAGTATTCCTGTGAGAGAAAAACTGGCCATGTGATGCTGGCAGTTTAATTCAGTTAACTGAAATTCCTTGTTTTTTCCCTCGGTTCTTCATCAAACTTTCATCTGTTCAACCAACAAGTACAAAACAGTCATTGTTCAGGGAGCTTGCTTGCTGGTTGCCCGAGTCAGTCTGTTAATTATAAAGGCATCTTCAGGGACAGCAGGATGTCAGGGGATTCCCGAAATGTTATCACTATTCTGTCTTATTAATTTTTCTACCCCTGAAGGTTCAGTAACCCATGCTTGTCGTATGAGGCGACTGACGGGATCGGGTGGTCAGGCTCGCCAACTTGGTTGACACATGTCATCGGTCCCAATTGCGGAGATCGATGCTCGTGCTGTTGATCACTGGATTGTCTGGTCCTAACTCGACTATTTACAGACCGCCGCCATATAGCTGGAATACTGCTGAGTGCGGCGTAAAACTAGACTCACTCACTCACTCACTCAATAATGTTTCAGTTTCATGAATAATGATGCACTCATCTTAAACAACCCAAATCACTGAATGAGCAAGCTTTGTGTAGCACTACTTGGAATATTATTCCAGTAATGATGTGTGAAAAGCCCGAAGTGCTGAGATGTTTACCACTATTGTGGCCTTATTCTAGTGCTTACAAATCCGGAATCATAATCAGGGCAAATGTGGGAATTAAAACCCACATGCATATGATTCTGGCACACCCAAGCGCCACAACTCCGCCTGGTTTCCACCTTCAAGAATATGCATGCTGTGTCAGGACTCCTTCCAACTTCACTGGGCCAGGCAAATGAGTGAGTGAGTGAGTGGTTTTACGCCACTTTTAGCAATATTCCAGCAATATCACGGCGGGGAACACAAGAAATGGGCTTCACACATTGTACCCATGTGGGGAACGAACCCGGGTCTTTGGCGTGACGAGCCAACGCTTTAACCACAAGACTACTCCACCGCCCCCCAGGCAAACCATGTGACTAGGTCGTTGGGGTAGCCTAGTGGTTAAGTGTTCGCTCGTCACGTCAAAGACCCGGGTTCAATTCCCCACATGGATACAATGTGTGAAGCCCATTTTTGGTGCCCCTCGCTGTGATATTGCTGGAATATTGCTAAAACCAGCATAAAACTGAACTCACTCACTCACTGGGCCAGGCAAACCAATGGTTGACAGTATGAACACACACGGTTTGTGGGAAAAGGTCATCCGGGTAACAGATCAGTCTTCAATAATGGTCAGCATATTGTGAAAAGATGTAACTAATATCTCTTTGTGATTTAACAATAATTTTATGAACCAATATCTACTGGGTACAACTGGTACAAAGGGCTATTGTCACTGAGTTACCTCCCTTGGGTAAGTGCAACTGTGATTACAAATGGCCGGCAAGCCTTTCAACTAGGAGCACAAATGGAGTAAGCTGACGTAGGTTGCTTTATTGGTTTAAAAAAACACAGAAAAAACAACAACCTTACAAGCTTGAAAAAGAACACATCTTTAACCAAACTATTTACACAAGAAGGTAATATTTACACATGATATAAAGGTGAGGTGAAGGTGAAGTCAAATGGGGTCGAACATCGTGCTTAAGATTTTTGCAGTTATAGCAACGTGTAGTGTAGTGTGTGGAAAGGTGTGTCTGGTTGTCCACAATTACATCGGCTACAGTTCTCACGGTGCAGTTTACATAGGATACCATCAGCCAACCAGTCCTTGCTGTCTTACCGCTTAATAATTCTGAGTACTAGGCAGCATAACAACACATACCATCTTTAACATGGTTCGGTACAATGTAAGCTGGGACTGAACCACCAATATCTGCACTCCAGACAGACACTCTATCCACTATGCTAAGGGGATAGATAGATAGATAGATAGATAGAGAGATAGAGAGAGAGAGAGAGAGAGAGAGAGTCTATCCTCTATGCTAGAGAGAGAAAGAGCGAGAGAGACTATCCTCTATGCTAAGGAGAGAAAGAGCGAGAGAGACTATCCTCTATGCTAAGGAGAGAGAGAGAGAAAGAGAGAGAGTATCCTCTATGCTAAGGAGAGAGAAAGAGAGAGTATCCTCTATGCTAAGGAGAGAGAGAGAGAGTCTATCCTCTATGCTGAGGAGAGAGAGAGAGAAGAGAGAGAGAGAGAGAAAGAGAGTATCCTCTATGCTAAGGAGAGAGAGAGAGAGCCAGAGAGAGAGCTAAGGAGAGAGATCCTCTATGCTAAGAGAGAGAGAGAGAGAGAGAGAGAGAGAGAGAAAAAGAGAGTATCCTCTATGCTAAGGAAAGAGAGAGAGAGAGAGAGAAAGAGAGAAAGAGAAAAAGAGAGAGGGAAGGAGTCTGAGAAGGAGAAAGAAGAAATTTTACCAATATTCAAACAATATCACAGCAGGGGAGACTATTGTACCCATGGCAAATTGAACCTGGATCTTCAGCGACACGAGTGGATGCTTTAACCACTAGGCTACCCCACTATGCCATGGAGTCACATACTGAACACCACAGACATTTCGACTGTTGGACTATTTTAATGCTATCTGCAGGGTCAAGGTCTGGGTTCTAATCTTCACATCGCATAAAGAACAGGTACCTAAGAACACTGTCAACAAAAGTATGTTTTAGACACATATTGCTTTTCCGCTAGATTTGCTTACCATTCTGACAGAACTGTCAACACATACAACAAAGTTACTACACTAACTCTAAGCTATGTACAGAACACTTCACAATCTCCATGTTTGGCAAGACAAATAGCCAAAAGCATATTTATTCAGTTGTTGTCAAGCGACAGGACTAATATTTACATAAATGTACTGAGTATTGTCTGTTTATTTCCCATACAAGGAATATTGACGTCAAGTGGCCCAGGTCTACACGGGGATATGGTCGTCCCATGTTGAAGTCAATTACAACAATATCTACATCTTCTCAGCTGACTTGTAACATTCTTCTCTACACAATACACTGAGTGAGTGAGTGACTGAGTGAGTGAATTTAGTTTTACGCTGCACTCAGCAATATTCCAGCTAAATGGCAGCAGTCTGTAAATAATCGAATCAGGTCCAGACAATTAAATGATCAACAACATGAACATCGATCCGTGCAATTGGGATACGATGACATATGTCAACCAAGTCAGCGATCCTGACCACCCGATACCGTAAGTCGCCTGTTACGACAAGCATGGGTTACTGAATATCAATTCTAACCCAGATCTTCACGGGTCAGGAACAAAAGCCATACTGGACTTACATATTTCCCACTTAAACAAAATTAAAGTTGTTGACCTTTTTTCATAAACATGTCAGCCTCATCAAGTTTCAGATATGGGGTTACTTCCGGTCACAAGGAGGGGATGCAGATTACACAAGTATGCCCGGTCCAGCAACTCCTTCCGCCGAGATACAGCATCACATGACAACACAAGTTGACGCCTTCAATCTTCAGAGAATGTTGTTTTATATGGAATATATTTCTCTGGATACGAAGAACAGTTGTGCTCTGTGTGGAAGTGCACATGATTAAGTATTGGGTGGTTGCAATGTGATTACGTGGTTGCAATGTGTGCTTACACTATCAACCTCTGGTTTGTCTGGGCCAGTCTTCATAACTTACATCTGGAGAAGTGCTGCCTACAGCAAATACCAGTAAATATTTAATCCGTCACTCACTCCTACCAGCAGGCATCTTCAGGACTCCAACAAGGATTGCGGAGTAGAAACTGCCACCAGCAACCTATGTTTCTTGTAATTATTACAAACAAGCTACTGAAGTGCATCAGAAGTTGACCAAGCTCTGACACTTTGGTTTTATTCCGGTTAAAAACTGTTCAGGGCCCCCATTATTTCTACATCATTACAGTTACATGCCAGATGAGTGAACTGGAGGCTCCTTAAATCTATTTGAGTTGCCTATGTGATAATGCTTCATGTGAACAGTTCACCCTGCTGACAGTTGCAGCTCACTTGCCATTTGTGCACAGATCAAACATTTCTAACTGTCCCATATCCCATATAAACAAGTCTGTGGCAAGTTTGATACAAGTCATTTGCTTGCTGGCTCTTCACGTTAAATGGCCTCTTCCAACATCTTATTGAGTGTGCGCACGAGTATATTTTCAAACTGATTTTAGCAATACTCCAGAAATATCATGGCAGAGGACACCATAAATGGGATTCACACTTCATACCCATGCGGGGAATCGAATCCAGGACTTGAGCGTGCAAGTGAACTCTTTAACCACAAAGCTACCCCACTGCCTCTCCAACATCAAAAGTGGTTGAGGATAAAGTATACCCAGAATTCCATGTGACTGGCGCCTAAGGAACCAGTCTTCCTTCCCATCATGCAACCTGTCTTTGATTCCACCTGTTTGTGTCCTGTGTATATGCCTCTGATGTACTTGAGTGAGTTAGTGAGTGAGTTGGGTTTTACGTCACTTTTAGCAATATTCCAGCAACATCACGACGGGGGACACCAGAAATGGGCTTCACACATTGTGCCCATGTGGGGAATCAAACCCGGGTCATCGACGTGACGAACCAACGCTTTAACCATTAGGCTACCCCACCACCACTGATGTACTTGAGGCTGGTGGGGTAGCACAGTGGTTAAAGTGGTGGATCATCATCCCCCAAACTGGGCTCGATTCCCCACATGGGTACAATAAGCAAAGACCGATTCTGGTGTCCCCTGCTGTGATGTTATTGGAATATTACTGGAATATTGCTTAAAACGGCATAAAACCTAACTCACTCACTGACGCACTTGATGTTGGTTTACATCAAAACATGCTTGTTCTGCTCGTACTATGCAGCAGATGCTCTACTAAGTGACATTCTACGCTGGTCTCCGTGTTTAAACTGCTGCCAGTGCAAGGACCCTTGTTAGTTCACTGCAAACACTTGGGAGACATGAGCAGCACAGAAAATGAGGGAAGACTGCAATTGTACCTAATACTTAACAAGAACATTTACAACCCCTCAGTACCACAGCATCAGATCATCAGATCTCTACACTGTATAAGTATTAATCCATAACAGATCTGAATGATGTCACAATCATTTTGATTCCACATATTTCCGTTCGGTTGTTATGAAGACAACAGATTTTGACATTTTTTCAATTACTGGTATACTTTTTTTGTGATATACAAGGAGTGAGTGAGTGAGTGAGTGAGTGAGTGAGAGTGAGAGTGAGTGAGTGAGTGAGTGAGTGAGTGGGGTTTTGAGTTATGCTGTCGATAGCAATATTCCAGCAATATCATGGCAGGGACACGAGAAATGGACTTCACACATTGTACCATGTTGGGAATCGAACCCAGGTATTTGGTGTGACGAGGGGACACTTCAACCACTAGGCTACGCCACCACCCCTCAACAAGGGTATGGTATGCTGAAGTAGACACAGACATTGTCACATCCAGTTACTTCAATTGATATTTAGCCGACAACTACATTGCCATTTCTCTATTATAATATTGATATCTATCAGCAGGTCGGCACATTACATATAGAGGAGATATTTGGGGACTTGTTCCCTCATATTAATGGAAACCATCACAACAATATGTAAAAAATATAATCTGATCTCTGAGCTGAAGTTTTTGACCATTATTCAATCAGTCAGCGTACAGAGTCTCCTTCAAAAGCTACAGTAAAGCTTTTGTGAAAGAATTGATCCCAGCTCCTTTACACAAAGTCGCAGTAATGGATTGTTCCTAATCCATAGCTGCTGATTTCATTCAAGTTTAACCTGGCAACAAATTGATCTCTTACTTTGATTTATTCTGATTTAGAACTAAGCTGAACTAACTATGATCCAAATGTGGGCTACACGACCATATAAATAATCTACTTTCATGATGGAGCCGAGTCTTGGGGACTGAACTGCATCTTACTGGCTGAATCACTGAGATGGGTGATCAACTGAACCATATATTTAGGTGATCAACTGAACCACATTTAGGTGATCAACTTAACCACATTTAGGTGATCAACAGAAACACATTTAGGTGATCAACTGAACCAAACATTAAGGTGATCAACTGAACACATTTAGGTGATCAACTGAACCAAACATTAAGGTGATCAACTGAACCAAACATTTAGGTGATCAACTGAACCACATTAAGGTGATCATTTAAGGTGATCAACTGAACTGGTGATCAACTGAACCACATTTAGGTTCAACTGAGGTGATCAACTGAACTGAACATTTAGGTGATATGATCAACTGAACCACACATTTAGGTGATCAACTGAACAACTTATTTAGGTGATCAACTGAACCACACATTTAGGTGATCAACTGAACCACACATTTAGGTGATCAACTGAACCATATATTTAGGTGATCAACTGAACCACATATTTAGGTGATCAACTGAACCACATATTTAGGTGATCAACTGAACCATATATTTAGGTGATCAACTGAACCATATATTTAGGTGATCAACTGAACCATATATTTAGGTGGTGATCAACTGAACCACATATTTAGGTGATCAACTGAACCACATATTTAGGTGATCAACTGAACCACATATTTAGGTGATCAACTGAACCATATATTTAGGTGATCAACTGAACCATATATTTAGGTGATCAACTGAACCACACATTTAGGTGATCAACTGAACCACATATTTAGGTGATCATAGGTGATCAACTGAACCACATATTTAGGTGATCATCGGTGATCAACTGAACCACATATTTAGGTGATCAACTGAACCACATATTTAGGTGATCAACTGAACCATATATTTAGGTGATCAACTGAACCATATATTTAGGTGATCAACTGAACCACATATTTAGGTGATCAACTGAACCACATTTAGGTGATCAACTGAACCATATATTTAGGTGATCAACTGAACCACATATTTAGGTGATCAACTGAACCATATATTTAGGTGATCAACTGAACCATTTTAGGTGATCAACTGAACCACATATTTAGGTGATCAACTGAACCACATTTATTTAGGTGATCAACTGAACCAAACACAACTGAACCCATATATTTAGGTGATCAACTGAACCACATATTTAGGTGATCAACTGAATCAACTGGGTGATCAACCATATTTAGGTGATCAACTGGTGATCAACTGAACCACATATTTAGGTGATCAACTGAACCATATATTTAGGTGATCAACTGAACCCCATATTTAGGTGATCAACTGAACCACATATTTAGGTGATCAACTGAACCCCATATTTAGGTGATCATCAGTTCAGCATTTGATAGTACAACTGTACCATATGTAGGTGACAAAATGTATTGTGTTTGGGTGATCAAATTAACCAAATTGATGGGCAATAAAATGAACTATTTAGATTGTGATCAAATGAACTGTTTAAATGGATGATCAAATGAGTGAGTGAGTGAGTATGGTTTTACGCCGCTTTTAGCAATATTCCAGCAATATCATGGCAGGGGACACCAGAAATGGGCTTCACACATTGCACCCATGTGGGGAATCGAACCCTGGTCTTCAGCGTGTCGTGTGGACGCTTTAACCATTAGGCTACCCCACCGCCCCTGGATGATCAAATGAACTGTTTAGATGAGTGATCATAGGAACCACACATTTGTGACTGAACATTGACTGGGCGGCTTATTTGACTCAAGCTGACACAACCAGACTGCCCTTTGGGTCCGTCTCAAACTACCCATAACCACTGTTTCCCCTTCCACCTAGCCCCCCCTGCAATGCTGAAGCAAGTCTAGATATCCTCAGGTTCTGAATCTCCCATCTCACAGGGACTCTTCTTCAATGTAAATGGAATTATTTGTTTCAATCAAAATTATATATTAAGGCACAAAGCATAAGAATACTGACAACCCTGTTGTACCCTATAACACATACAGAACATTTCAAAGAGCTTAGTGCAAAAATGTCAAGATGAAACCCAATCATGACCGTGAGACAGTGCTTCACTTATTCACACACCAACCACTTGACGGCAGCCACAGAGACAGTGCCAACAAACCTGCACTATCAATAACAAATTCTGACGTCTTTAAACAGAAAATACAATCGGTTTGTACAGCTGTCATGAATATATAATAACCGACAAAACTACTCTTCTGCACACTTGCTAATGGTTTCACCGTAGTGCTGTACGCCTGAGACCTGCATCACATAGGGTCTTCCTCCAACGTCTAGCTGACGTAATCCGAGCGGAATAATGTTTAAAACACCATGAAACTCACTTACTTGCTCCTTCGGCACAAATCTAACCACCACAACTCTCACCACTTTGCAAAATTGAACCCAATTTTAAACATACATTGTCCTCTATGCACAGAAACACTAAATCTGAAAGTATTTGTTCATAATAACTAAACAAGCAGTTTGCCCCCTCTATTCAGGTTGTTCTACATGACAACTGTTTCATCTACAAACACAACAAATCAACTCACACTTTTGCAAAATTGAACCCAATTTTAAACATACATTGGTCCTCTATGCACAGAAACACTAAATCTGAAAGTATTTGTTCATATTAACTAAACAAGCAGTTTGCCCCCTCTATTCAGGTTGTTCTACATGACAACTGTTTCATCTACAAACACAACAAATCAACTCACACTTTTGCAAAATTGAACCCAATTTTAAACATACATTGTCCTCTATGCACAGAAACACTAAATCTGAAAGTATTTGTTCATATTAACTAAACAAGCAGTTTGCCCCCTCTATTCAGGTTGTTCTACATGACAACTGTTTCATCTACAAACACAACAAATCAACTCACACTTTTGCAAAATTGAACCCAATTTTAAACATACATTGTCCTCTATGCACAGAAACACAAAATCTGAAAGTATATGTAAACAGTAACTACACAAGCAGTTTGCCCCCTCTATTAAGTTGTTCTACATGACAACTGTTTCATCTACAAACACAACAGATCAACTCACACTTTGCAAAATTGAACCCAATTTTAAACATACATGACAGAAACACTAAATCTGAAAGTATATGTTCATATTAACTACAACAAGCTTTGCCCCTCTATTCAGGTTGTTCTACATGACTACAAAACCAACAAATCAACTGAAAAAACTAAATCTGAAAGTATTTGTAAATACAAATCTATTCAGGCTGTTCTTTGAAGTTTCATCTAAACTAACACCACTTTGTAAAATTGAACACAACTACAGTACAATGGATCTCTATGATAGAAACACAAACCTGAAACTATATGAGCACTACACAGGCAGTTTGCCCCTCTATTCAGGCTGTTCTACATGACAACTGTTTCATCTACAACCATGAAAAATCTACAAACCACAACTAACACCACTTTGTAAAATTGAACACAACTACAGTACAATGGATCTCTATACACAGAAACACAAACCTGAAACTATATGTACACAATAACTACACAGGCAGTTGCCCCTCTATTCAGGCTGTTCTACATGACAACTGTTTCATCTACAACCATGAAAAATCTACAAACCACAACTAACACCACTTTGTAAAATTGAACACAACTACAGTACAATGGATCTCTATACACAGAAACACAAACCTGAAACTATATGTACACAATAACTACACAGGCAGTTGCCCCTCTATTCAGGCTGTTCTACACATGACAACTGTTTCATCTACAACCCTATCAAATCTAAGATGACATGCCGAAGTGAAATCAGACTCAACACAGAGGATCCATCTGCTACAATCAACATCTCCAACACACAACATATCTACATGATTGGTCTACATCTCCATTCAGTGACAAACACAAAACGTGCAAGTACGACTCTGGGTGCACACACCACCTACCGTAGTCCGGGCGGGGACGGAGCCCCGTCTCCGCTGGTTTTTCTGGGTCTTTATCAGCATTTGTTCCTGGTAAAAATCAACAGGTTTGTCAGTATCAGGAATATCATACAGGGTCCCGGGGGCTGCATACGATTTCCGTCGTAGACGGGGACGTTCAAATCCAAGGAAATTCATGCTGGTAAATGTGACAACACCGTTTCTCAAAAAGTCCACACGTTATTCCTCAACTGTAAACCATCATGGCTTAAGCACATCAAAGTAAGTCATAGCAAATCCAATGATACTGTTTGTGTTGGAGAGTTGTGATATTTCCACTGATTGTAAACGCTCCGAAGAGGTCTGAGCTGTGCCGTTCTGTCAGTAGATGAGAGTAACTGTCTGCAGAACACCTCGCTATTGATTCACTGTTCCAACAGTCTATCCATGGATTCCCACACACAGCCAACAAAGTCTACTTTCACAAGAAATCTGAATTTTTAATCTTGATCAATGTGGATCCATCCACCGGAGCCCAATCCTACTACCCCCCAAACTAGTAGTGGTATATCCATTACGTCATCTAGCAGTGATCGGTACCACACAATTTCCTATGATTGGAACACTCAATATCCATCTTCATAGATCCAAGTGATCAATACTAGTTAGCCGATATACCAACTGACTGCAAATAAATACCAGATCGGGATATTACGATCCTAGCTGTGAAGACTCCTCTCAGCTAATCGTTATGTGGACGGTCAACGCTGTTTGAAGGACATAAACACCACCCTACTGAATGCCCAACTGTCCAGTCAACTGTGACCACTTATCCTTCGACTGTCAGATGGTGGGAGTACTGAAATGTTTGTAAACTGATACTTCATTTGCTATGTACCAACACCAGTGCCCTAGTGCTTAGATTACACTACTTTACGTGGCACCAAGAATAATATAAACAAACACTGAGAACCTGCATGACCCGGAACAGGTGAGTGCCTAATTGACAGTACACACACTCTCTAAGCAGCTGGCACAAACGTCCCCAGAAGTAATGTCCTCAGGTGTGTCCTTAGAAGTAATGTCCATAGAAGTACTGTCCTCGAACTAATGTCCTCAGAACTAATCTCCTCTGAAGAAACCTGTTAACTGATTGTCTCTGCAGCTTGAATAATCGTAACTCACAGATATCTGAAACCAATCAGTTTTATGTGTTCCAGTACTGAAGACAGCTGTTTTGTAGTCAGCCGTATTTACACCGACAGTAAACACAGGCTCCGTAACACACCAACTGAATATCCACCAGGGGTAGCATCACCACTGACCAGACCCAGGTGATTACAGCCAGGTATCCCAGAGTTATTCCAGCTCGGCCCAGCCTCAACTCCCATTGTAACAGACACAGGTCTATAAACAAACGATCTAAACACTGATGACTTGCGGGATACGGCACTGGTTAGATACTGTTGTATACGCTGTATATCCACCAGTGTATACGCTGTATATCTGCCAGTTGATGCTGAACACTCAGACTGCCTGTACACAATCTTCTCATGCACTCAATAATTAGACATGCTGTGAGCTGGAGTTACTGCCGAGATGTTTGCTGTTCGAGTGTCTCAGTCCGTAGTGCAAGTCATACAAGCTGCAGGTCTTAGTACGGGGCATAACAGGGCCTAACAGGGCATAGAGTAACACCTACTCTGACCGACTTATGTCACACACCCCTACTTCACGTATCACTAGCCAGTATCCATATCAGCCAGCGTTGTACACCGTATTACACGCAGGTACACAACAGCACAGCTTTAACGTATGAGTGGCTCCACATCATAACTATATGCCAACTCAGCGAGGTGGAACTACCTACTACGGGGTTACCGTCACAGATCTATACCACAATATGATTCGGACATGAAAATACCTCCTGAGTTAATCCTGGCCATGGTGAATGTAGCTGTAGGTTTCTCCACTAATGTCATGTTTTCATACGAGTTCTATTGAGACTAAACAGGCCTGTTCTATGGGGTATTCAGTGTTTACAAACAAGCAGGCAAACAGACAGGCTTATTGGATGTTTCAGTGTAAACTTACTGTTAATTGCTTTCATCATGCAATGGAACAGGTAAGATAGAATGGGATTGGGATAGCACATGAGGAGTTTACACCAGATAGGTGTGATGTACTTCCTAGGGCTGTTTCATGCTGATTATGTCGACACAAGGGGATAATAATGCTATCAGTATCCTTCACACGTTTTCCCCGTTTTAGTCACACACGCTATAGATGTGTTCGAGGAAACAGGATCAGAACAATTGATATATCACTAAAATAACCTGTTATCTATGAATTGGACTTTACCTTTTAATAATTCACACTATGTATCTGTTCATTGTCAGTTTGAAAAGGGATTGTAATAATTCAATAAAATAACACTTCCACAATAGATACCAGAGCTCCAATACACGCTTGAGTCTGATCAACACCAGATTTTACACTGTCACAAAAATAGAAGCTTGGTCTCAAATACTGTGATAGAAGAAGACCACCTACACCTTTGGAGGACGTCTCTGTGATCAATGTTCATTTCTTGAGGATGAAGAACACTATTTCATGTCTGTAGTAAATATTCAGATGTAAGACAGTCCTTATTCAATTCCCTGTGCCCCAAATTAGTTACTTTCAAAGCTCTACCACCATGGCAAATTTAGCCTCCTTTTTACAAATAATTAACAGGATAGCATAGAAAATAATCTGCTATCATATATACAACTTAAACAATTCTCAAAGAGCTTTGGTTAATGCAAGATCACTTTAAATATCTATATAAGTATATCATTGTTACTCTCTCTCGCATCTCGTTTTTGTAGTTTATAGAAGATTGTCACTGTTTCTACATGGAACGTTCGGGCAATAGATATCGTGTATCTTGTTGGTGATTAGTGATCACAGGTTCCTGTAACTAGTTTATGTAGTTTATAGAATTTTGTCACTGTTTGTACATGGAACATTTCCACAAGAGTGAGTGAGTGAGTTTAGTTTTACGCCACACTCAGCAATATTCCAGCTATATGGTGGCGGTCTGTAAATAATCGAGTCTGGACCAGACAATCCAGTGATCAACAGCATGAACATCGATCTGCACAACTGGTCACCGATGACATGTGTCAACCAAGTCAGCAAGCCTGACCACCCGATCCCCTTAGTCGCCTCTTACGACAAGCATAGTCGCCTTTTGTGGCAAGCATGGGTTGCTGAAGACCTATTTTACCCCGGATCTTCACGGGTCCATTTCCACAAGAAATATCTTGTACCTTATTTGTGATTAGTAATGACAGGTTCCTGCAAGTGTACCCTTTACATGACTAGAATTAGGGATTTGGAAGGCCACAAGGTGCCACTGTGCGTTCCAACAGAATTGACGTTGAATCCCCAAAACATGCCCACCTCTTAACTTAAACACCAGGTCAAGAACTTGGTCCAAATGAACAGATGCCCAGGTATTTAACAGAGGCAATACAATATTTTGAAACATGATACCAGTTATCAAATACCACATATCAATTTCATATCACTGTGACGACAGAGTTTGTATCTATAAACCATAGATATACATGACATACCACGTGCAAATAGTATCTGTAGTATTCATATATCATAAAATATATAGACTACTTCATAGTCACTATAAAGGTATTATGATTATAAACAAATTATCTGCCATAGATCAGTTTCCAATAAAAGAAAATTGTACTGCGAAGAGTGACCAAACAAATTCTTTTTCTTATTACATTTTGAAACAAATCACTCAACATTATCAATACTGTAATCGTAGTGATTTTCGGGTGGGATTCATTATCTCGCTTTTAGGGACCGTTCATAATTTATGGCTAGGGGGGTGATGATGATTTTCATGGAGAAGCAGTACAATGTGAATGACCCCCCCTAATATTTATGTACAAAGTAAGTGACCCTGCCCTGCATGTCATGTACAAAATCAATGACCCCCCCTCGCTTCCCATAATATTTAAGCATAAATGTTTTAATATTTATGTGTACAAAATTGCTGAGCCCCCCTAGTACATGTGTACAAAATTGATGACCCCCCTGCCTCCCAAGAACAAAATGGGTGACAGCCCCTTAAAATCATCATCACCCCCCCTAGCCATAAATTATGAATGGTCCCTTAAATATTCATCGTCAAGTCATGACAAATACTCAAGTAGGAACAACATGCAATTTGTTTAATTATCTTAAGTCCTAGTATACACTCTTCCTTAATTCGTTGTCAGTTGATCTCGCATATGGGACAGGTATTGTCATGTTGATACAAGTATAATCCCATCTCTCTCTGTGATCGTTTTAGTAAACACGATTCAGTTATGGCGGCTAGCTTTGATCATTGCATGTGTATCGGTTGTGAAAACTTTGTGATGGATACCATAACTCAGGTGTTTGAAATGCGCTAGAAAACAACTGCGCTAACAGGTCTTTTGTGAACTTTCTGCGAAAATTGCACCCCGTGAAAATATATACAATTATAGTATTACAAATAAGATATCAATTACCTACAACTTCAAATGTTATTAATATTTCATTCAGATCTTTATTACTGTAATTTCAAACAACACCATTAACCTAGAATTGAAACACTATTACTCTACAAGTTACAACATTGACTCTGTGTCAATGTCAAGCCATGAAAACCCAATTAAGTGGTTTAAACCTTAGCTCCATTCTACAATAGGAATACTTGGTTGATTTTGGAATCATTTTGAAATCTAATCCATGTTATATTTGGGATAACTCTTTGTTAGTAAAGTACAGCCATAAACAGCCAGGTAAATAATTGATTGCGGACCAACCCACAGTAGTCACAGAGCAATCACAAGCAATCAGCCAGTCACCAAGCCTGAATCATCTCAACCAAGCAGACCAGTCCACATACCGGGTAACAACATAGGACACCAGCAACATAAACAACAAGACTGACTGACTGAGTTTAGTTTTACGCCACTTTTAGCAATATTCCAGCAATATCAGGGCGGGTGACACCAGAAATGGGCTTCACACATTGTACCCACGTTGAGAATCGAACCCGGGTCTTCTGCGTGACGAGCCAACGCTTTAACCACTAGGCTACCCCACCGCCCCCTTAACAACAAGAGGCAACTAAATGTTATAGATGGTCAGAACAGACTAACGCTTAGTCCCTGAATATATATAATATTGACAGTAAACAAATAAACCCATTTAAATTGAAAAGGCGACCCAGGGAAATATGAGTGTGAGAACCTGAAGAAATCTAGACTTGCTTAATTTAGGGCTTTAGAATTGCGGGGAGGGCTGGACTTTAGGGAAAATAATGTTGTTCAGGGACTGTGATACAGACTAGGCAGTAGGGAAAGTAATGTGGTGCAGGGTCTGTGCGACGAACTCAGTCAGACTCGGTTTTCAGTGTGTCATTGTATGCTTATTGTGATGCACATGATTTTAATCACTGGATTGTCAAGTCTCAAATGGGTCCAGACCATCATCATAAACAACACTGAATGCCACACAAACAACAGTAGATGGAAACATTTGTTTTCATTTTTTTTTTGTTGGGTGTATTTATATATTTTTTATTCATATATCTATTTAATTTATTATTATTATTTTATAGGTTTTGGGGGTTTGGGGAGGGTGTGAAAGAGGGAAGAGAGAGAGAGAGAAGAAGGAGTAACACAGGGGAGAAGAGATCAAGGGAGCAAGGGAATCTATGGGGATCAATATGGAGATGTACACTAATGAATCATGGGACACAGGTATAAACTGGCAGGTACTCTGGTACCCAACTGAGCCCACGGGACCCAGCTACCCAAACCTGGGCCCACGGGTAGTTACGTGGGAGACCCAGCTACCCAAACCTGGGCCCACGGGTAGTTACGTGGGAGACTCAGCTACCCAAACCTGGGCCCACTGGTAGTTACGTGATTAACTGAATTGATTTATGGACACTTGTTTATTTTACCAAATCACTACATGGTGACAGTATGAATGTGAGAAAGTTTGCATTTTTTTCTTCTCTTATGTTACAGGGCCTAGATTTTCGAAGCTCTCTTAGCGCTAAGATAGTTGTAAGTTAATGTTAATGAATGGCACTTACGACTATCTTAGCGCTAAGAGAGCTTCGAAAATCTAGCCCCAGGCAATCTTCGTCCCCATTAATATATCATGTGGTTACCAAATAGTCAGACAATTTATATTGACTATAACTAGTTTTAAACTAATCTGATTCATTGTTTACTCTGCCCTCTGATGTATTTACAAGTATCATACAACCAGTGTTTCTGCTAGGTTTTTTAACAGCCGGTCACCATGTCTGATGACCTCCTAATTTACCGGTCCTGCACAAAATTTCCGCAATTTACTAGGTTTTAGTTTTGAAGACTGATGACAACTTGGACTTGAACTTGAATAATCATTTTGCCCCTTATTTTTCTTTGTTTCGTCATCCTCAATAGCCGAAACCTTGTGAAAAGTATAATGAATATAGAAGGAAACCTCATCTCACACGAAAATCGTAAACGCGAATTCTATTAATAGAGGATTATTTTAACGTTTTTGTTTTTTTTCGGTAACAGTTTAAGCAGGACAAAAAAAAGGTTTGGATATTTTACCAGACACGGTGACAGATAGGCTCTAAATTTATGGGTCCTGGGCAATTTTTACTGGCGAAAATCTGGTATATACCGGAGAACGGAAGCACTGACAACTGTATAACTCGATCAAGTCACAATAGTTGGTTGTTTAATACCGCATTCAGCAGTATTCCAGCTATATGGTGGCAGTCTCTAAATCTGGACCAAACAATCCAGTGATCAACAGCATGAGCAGCGATCTATGCAATTGGAATACGATGACATGTGTGAACCAAGTCAGCAAGCCTGACCACTTCTTATGGCAAGTCACCTCTTACGACAAGCATGGGTTGCTGAAGACCAATTCTTGCCTGGATCTTCACAGGTCCAAGTCACAATAGACTGAAAAACTTCAGCTCACTTGACAAAATTTACATCCCTTCAAACTATTATATGTCTGAGAAAAACTGCAGTCGACTTCAGTGTATGCATGATCAGGTCATTTTATGCATGCAGACAAACAGTTCTGGGCCGGGGCTCATAAAACAAATCCCAGTCTTGTGCCCAACACTTGCCCCTTACAGGAGATATATAGGTAAAGACGGCTGTATTTCAACTGTGTTTGTCAAGCTCATGCTGTTGATCACTGGATTGTCTGGTCCAAACTCAATTATTTATAGTGAGTGAATGAAAAGAGACAGAGACAGTGAGTGAGAGGGAGAGTGAGTGAGAGAGAGAGAGAGAGAGAGAAGAGAGAAAGAGAGAGAGAGAGAGAGAGAGAAAGAGAGGAAATGAGGGAGTGAGTTTAGTTTTACGCCACACTCAGCAATATTCCAGCTATAAGGCAGTGGTTTGTAAATAATCGAGTCTGGACGAGACAATCCAGTGATCAACAGCATGAGCATCGATTTGTGCAATTGACATGTGTCAACCAAGAAACTGACCACCCAATCCCATTAGTCGCCTCTAACGGCAAACATGGGTTACTGAAGATCAATTCTAACCCGGACCTTCACGAGTACAGAGAGAGGAGAGACAGGGAGAGAGAAACAGAAAGATGGAGAGAGAGAGAATGGTTTTATGCCGCTTTTAGCAATATTCCAGCAGGGGACACATTGGATCCATGTGGAGAATCAAACCCAAGTCTTCAGTGAGGCGAGCGGACGCTTTAACCATTAAGCTACCACACCGCCCGTCTATGCCATTTAGACACACTTACCACCATAGAGTGAGTGAGCGAGCATATTTTTACACTGCTTTTAGCAATATTCCACAAATAGGATTCACAAATTGTATCCGTGTGGGGAATCAAACCCAGGCCTTCGGCATAACGAGTGTATGCTTTAACCACTAGGCTACCCCACCAACCCACATAATCAGATTCTCAAACAGCTTGCAGAGAAAGTACCAACATATGATATGAGCACGTAATACCACATAATATCCAAGGCTCCTATCTTTTCATTTATTATGTATCGCCCCAATACCTGCTCCTGACAATACTTACTGAACTACACGATGAGTACCTTGTAATGTCAGTGGAGTGCATAAGCACGCATGTTAGCGTGACAGTAACTAAGCACGTCCACCTGTGAATCCTCGAATCATGTACTAATCAGTCAGATGAGTGCAGGGTCATAAAGACCGGTTCATATACAGACGGTACAGCTGCAGTTTGTTAAGGAAGTCGAGACTTCAAAACATCAATTATTCAAGGATAGAAAACTGTAACAGTCTTGACACTGTGTACACTTTGTTGTGAATGTGTTGACACGCATGGATGGACCTCAACAAGGTCAATCTTAGCATTGTCCTGACTCAGTGCGGA
Source organism: Haliotis rubra (assembly GCF_003918875.1). Classification (NCBI taxonomy): domain Eukaryota; kingdom Metazoa; phylum Mollusca; class Gastropoda; order Lepetellida; family Haliotidae; genus Haliotis; species Haliotis rubra. Next base: position 2,246,428 of record NW_025767535.1, read on the forward strand.
GAGGTGGAATACAGAGAATGAGTGTGAGTGAGTGAGTGAGTTGACTTGAGGTGAGGTGAAATTGGGTTTAACGTCGTACTTGAGAATATTTCGCTCATATGACGACGTGCATGCGTGTGTATGTGTATGTGCGGCTGCTTGTACTAGCCCAGACTTAAGCTGGTTTTATAGTGCTAGCCCACTGCGAGATACCATGCCGCAGTGAAGCATGAATACCCCACTCAGACACATTATACTGACTACGAGCTGACCAGTCCTTGTGCCCATTAATGCCAAGTGCCAGGCAGGGACCATATTTTAACGTCTTTTGGTATGATGCGGTCAGGGATCGAACCCGCAACCTTCCACTCTCCGGGCGGACGCTCTAACCACTACACCACGGAGGCGGTCGAGTTGACTTGTCTTTAGTTTAGTTTTATGCTGATTTTAGCAACGTTCCAACAATATGACGGGGAACACCAGAAATGGGCTTCATACATTGCACCCATGTGGGGAATCGAACCTAGCAGCGTAACGAGTGAACACTTTAACCATCAGGCTACCCCACCACATCTGCTATACAAATAGTATATCTGGAACATGTCCAATGCAAAAGACAATGAAAACATTGGCAAATCACTGCCAAACTAAGTCCAAGTGATGTTTGTACTTTTGTGGGTGGTTGAGGTATTGTGAAATGGGTTCAACATCCTATTTCAGTTCATAGTAATGGTTGGTACACTCACTCACTCAAAGGTCATGTTGAGTGAATGAGTTAGGTTTTACGCCGCTTTTAGCAATATTCCAGCAATATCACAGCGGGGACACCAGAAATGGGCTTCACACAATGTTCCCATGTGGGGAATCAAACACGGGTCTTCAGCGTGATGAGCGAACGCCTTAACCACTAGGCTACCCCACCGCCCCTGATCAATGAGATACCATGCAGTTTAGCATGGATACCCTAAGCATTATATTGATAACATTTATCATGAAAATCAATACAAACTTACTGGCCTGCACTAAAACTTTCAAGTCTACGAGCCCGAACTTGGCTTTCAGCATCATGTATCATACATTATAGAGCCATCATAGAGTCTTTTATTAGCTCAGCCTATGAGGCAGATGAGAATTTTACTAGCATAATTGGCTCTGGAATGAAGACTAAAGACGCAGACTGTATTAATGGTTCACTGCCACAGTTATAGTTAAGTTAATATAGACAAAATGAAAGCAGAAATTTTAAACTGAAAATGGATTGTAATCTTGAGTAGATTAAATGCTGGTCCAGATAGAATTCTTTGACGTTCACACATACAGAATGAATAACGTCATTATTAATCCAGCAGAAGCTGAGCTGGCGTACAGCCAGATACTACTGAAGGTTACATCTGCCAGAACAAACGTGTAAACCCCAAGAGGCCTGTATACAAGTTGACAAACACTGACACAGCAGAAGCTGGTGTTGCTTGTACATTATGAAACAATCAAACATCAAGTTTTCTGGAGAGAGTGGGCTCTTACACAGAATATCAGGCTATTTTTTTCTTTTAATGTGTGATATGTAGTACATTGTGTGTGATATGGATAACATTGTGTTGATAAAGGTCTTGAAAGCAAGGGAGAGAGAGAGGGAAGGAGGGAGGATTAGGAGGTATGGTAACGATTGATTGCTCCTGTGTGATACACACAACATTGTGGAACTTGAGAGCATAAGAGAAAAGAAGAGAGAGAGAGAGAGAGAGGGAGACAGAGAAAAGAGAGAGAGAAAGAGAGAGAGAGGAGACAGAGAAAAAGAGAGAGAGGAGGGAGAGAGGGAGGGAGAGGAGAGAAAGGAGGGAGAGAGGGAGGAGGGAGAGGGAGGAGAGAGAAGGAGAAAGGAGAGAGAGAGGAGGAGAGAGAGGGAGAGGGAGGGAGAGAGGAGGAGGGAGAGAGAGAGAGGGAGGAGGAGGAGGAGAGGAGAGAAGATAGAGATAGGGAGATAGACAAAGAGAGATAGGGAGATAGACACAGAGAGATAGATAGAGAGAAAAAGAAAAGGGAGGGAAGGAGAGAGAAAGTGAGAGAGTGATAAAAACTGTTTGCTCCTGTGTGTTTCCAGTTGGGTCTACAAGTGGCTGTATCACTGTGATGTAGGTGATGTTTGGGCAAATATATCAAACTGCAGCATGCAAAGAGTAAACCAAACATCTCAACTTCTATTTCCATCCTAACCCAAGGCAGTGGCCTGGCCTTACTTAAATCACTAAATGTTTACAAGATAGTTGGAGAAAGAAAATCACAGAATACATGTGCAGTTCAGAGAGGTGATCCACTGTATACTGGGAGTTAACACCCAGTGCACTGTTGCTGCATTGAGTGAGTCTGTGAGTGAGTATGGTTTTACGCTGCTTTTATCAATATTCCAGCAATATCATGGCGAGAGACACCAGAAATAGGCTTCACATATTGTAGCCATGTGGGGAATTGAACACAGGTGTTCGGGGTGACAAGCAAATGCCTTAACCACTGGGCTACCCCACTGCCCCGAATGTACCAGTAAACATGAGTGAGTGGATGAGTGGGTGAGTGAGTGAACATTTAATGCCACATCAGCAATACATCAACCAAACAGTGACAGGAAAATTATCTATGAATGATCCACAACTACATTATTATAGGTCAGTGCTGTCACCATACAGTGAGTGAGTGAGGGAGTATGGTTTTACTCTGCTTTTAGCAATATTCCAGAAATATTACGGCGGGGGACACCAGAAATGTGCTTCACACATTGTACCCATGTGGGGAATCTAGTGGTGGTCCGATTAATTGAAATAATCGAAGATTTTTCGCAGTGCCTAAACGACCAAGCAATCGATTGTGTTTTCTCATAATCGAACACAACCAATTTTGGAACACTTGTTTGCATCAACAATATTTTACACAAGGTTGGTTTGGTCTGTCATTAAATTTACATTTCATAAGCACTACAAGCTCATTCCAAGTCATGATTGAATACATCTTAAGGAATCCAGGAAATCTGTGTTCCTGACATACTAATCATCCTTTAAATATGCGAAATTTGCCAATGGATTTTGTGCAATTTGCAAAAAAAAAATTACTACATGTTTCTTCTTTTTTTGTGTGTGTGCATTAACAAACATAACAGGAACATTTGATAAATGACGCTAACCAATTAAGCAAAAATGTAAGCTTACAAAAAACAAATTTTTTTAGATTGTCTTTGCCCCAAACACACCCCATTCATAAATTGCCAAAAGTAAAATACTTTTAGTATTTAGAAGGCATATTACTTTGACTGGTGATTTGAGTTTATTTTTTCCCCCTCCTGCCTTTAGGTTTTCTGAGGACAAGAATCCGTAAAACAAGAACTAAAATTTATTTGGCCTTATGAAAAGGAGCCCTGAGACTTTCTTCATTTTTTGTGAAAATCTAGACTTGCCACATACTCTAGACTTGCATGGGATTTCTTGGATATGTTTGTTTCAGGATCTGTATGACAGACCATGTCAGCTCCACAACAGGCAGCCTTCCAGGGACTCTACAGATGGTTCTCTGTGAGCAAGATAGACTCTTTTTCTACACACCCATAAATAATTTGAAACGTTCCACACAATGTGTCATTGTTCTTGGTTTTCTTTGTCAATTAAAGCCCGTGGCTATGCTGGATATCACAGTCCTACATTGTTAAATCAAAAACCTCAGCTGTCACCATGACAACACTTCACGGGTTATCTGCAGGAGCTGCTCCCGAGTGACTAAAACTCTATACACCAGATGATTTAACTATAATTTACGTACAACCACATCCTACATACTGCCTTCAGGCCGTCCTAATTCCTGGTGAAATCAATTATCATCATCAGCTTCCCTGATACTTCTGGTATTGCTATCTACAAGATCAACAAAAAGGTCTAGGCTTTGTCTTATTGTTTAACGCCACACTTGGCAACATTTCAGCTATATAGCGATCTGTATTTAGTCGAGTCTGAACCAGACAATCCAGTGATCAACAGCATGAGCACTGATATATGCAATTGGGAACCAATGACATGTGTCAACCAAGTCAGCGAGCCTGACCACCCGATCCCATAGTCGCCTCTTACGACAAGCATGACTTGCTGAAGACCAGTTCTAACTTGGATCTTCCTGGGTAAAAGGTCTAAGTACACCACAACTTAACTTCCAAGAACCTACTGGAGTCAAACTGAAAGGGTGAGTGAGTTTAGTTTTATGCCGCACCCAGCAATATTCCAGCTGTATGGCGGCGGTCTGTAAATAATCGGATCTGGACAAGACAATCCAGTGATCAACATCATGAACATCGATCTACGCAATTGGTAACCGATGTCATGTGTCAGCGAGCCTGACCACCCAATGCTGTTAGTCGCATGGGTTATTGCAGATCAATTCTAACCCGGATCTTCACGGGTGTCAAACTGAAATGGAATCACATTAAGAAACTTTTCAGTGCTTTTCAATTCAAGGACAACATATGGTTGTTAGAATTACAGCAAACTAGGGCTGTGACAAATGCTACCACTAGGTCATTCTAACAACCGCATTTGGCTAAGAAAAACAGCATGTGGGCCGAACCAGGTGTACAGTTCGTTGTATGTGTCAGTTGATACCGTAACACTAGACAACAGGAGTAACACTTGATTAAACACCTTCAGTATCAGTAGTAAAATGTGTTTGTTTCTTGTTTGATGTTGCATTCAACAATAATCCAGCTACACCACCACGGACTGCAAATAATCTGGACCTGATAATCCAGTGACTTACAGTCTGAACATCAATCTGGGCAAATGGAAAATAATGATACTAATAATAAGACCACTTATATAGTGGTGAACTCCACGCTGCTGGGACATGCTCTAAGTGCATACAACATGTTGGACATTATTACCCAGGATAACCCAAGCTGCCTGTGAGGTGCTAGAAGGTTAATAGTGATATGACTTATACCACCGGGTACCCATTTTCTAGTAATAGTAATAATGATAAGGCCACTTATATAGCACTGAACTCCACGCTGCAGGGACATGCTCTAAGCGTATACAACATGCTGGACATTATTACCCAGGATAACCCAAGCTGCCTGTGAGGTGCTAGAAGGTTAATAGTTACATGACTTATACCACCGGGTACCCATATAGTGGTGAACTCCACGCTGCAGGGACATGCTCTAAGCGTATACAACATGCTGGACATTATTACCCAGGATAACCCAAGCTGTCTGTGAGGTGCTAGAAGGTTAATAGTTACATGACTTATACCACCGGGTACCCATATAGTGGTGAACTCCATGCTGCAGGGACATGCTCTAAGCGTATACAACATGCTGGACATTATTACCCAGGATAACCCAAGCTGCCTGTGAGGTGCTAGAAGGTTAATAGTTACATGACTTATACCACTGGGTACCCATTTTCTGCTGATAATAATATGAATGCATCAGCCAAGTCAGTAGTGAGTGAGTGAATATGATTTTACGCCGCTTTTAGCAATATTCCAGCAATATCACAGCAGGGGATACCAGAAATCGGCTTCACACATTGTACCCATGTGGGGAATCAAACCCGGCTCTTCGGCGTGACGAGCGAGCTCCAAGTCAGTAAGCCAAAGAACAATTTTAACCAACATCTTCACAAGAGAGTATAAAAACCCACAGATGCAGAAAACACACTGTTTTGTATGTATGACATACTTCATGTCTTATTACACTGTTAAATGCAGATCATTATCGCTGAGAGTAAGCTAAACCTTTTCAAACAAACTGCTTTCATGTGATAATGTAGAATGTTTTTAGACATTTCAAGGTCGCGGCTCTTCATTCTAGATACAATTCCAAAACATATCTTGTTTCACAGTGATGTTGAAAAAATATAATTGAAAGACAAGTCTCACAACATGAGCCTTAAAATGTACATAAACATTCCCTCAAGGTGTGGTTAAGATAGATGCGAATACTCGTTTTCCATAAACACAGAACTGGAACAGCACAAAAAATAAATAAAGTCCTATAAATAACCCTAAGACAATGCTACAGTTTATGAATTATAAGCCAGCGGCAAAGTCCTAATATTGTCACAGTGCCAAGGTGATTATCGCAAATCGTTAAGCTTCTGACCCTAAGCCGACAATAGGGCTTTTGTTGCTTGGCTATTTTAAGAGCCTTGTTCACCTTGAAACAAGCAATGAAGCAAAGCACTGTAAAGTCTGTGACCCAAACACAATGTGGGATCTTATTACCAGCATACTACAACAACAAATGATGGACAAATTATCAGCTTGAGCGAACCACCATCATCTGTTTGTTGTCTTCCGCCTTGAACCTTCGCTGGATCATGTTACCTTTGATACATGAACGATGCAGTACCAGACTTGCATTTAGTCGCTGTAGATATATACCATATAGTGCTGTGTATAAGCAAGTTTTTCCTATCTGGGATAACATGTGTTGAAGGGATGGTCGCCTTCTGCACGGGGTAGAAGATATGAGTTTTTTCTTGCTGGATCATTTTCAGGTCCCCTGATCATGTCAATTTCTGAATTGGCCTTCGAGAGCAGTTGGTTCTGTTTGACAGCAAAACTAATCAAAACAACTGTTCCAAGACTGATTTAGCTGCATAAACTTGTAACCAGTGAAGATCCAGGTTAGAACTGATCTTCAGTAACCCATGCTTGTCGTAAGAGGCGACTAACGGGATCAGGTGGTTAGGCTCACTGACATGGTTGACACATGTCATCGGTTCCCAATTGCGTAGATCGATGTTCATGCTTCTGATCACTGGATTGTCTGCTCCTGACTCGATTATTTACAGATCGCTCCCATATAGCTGGAATATTGCTGAGTGTGGCGTAAAACAACAAATCAACCCATCTAACTGTGGTATTATACATTTTCTGCAAATGAAGTAGTTGAAAGAAAATGTAACCAATAATGACATTGCGAGATGTGACCTAACATGTGAACCTGAAATCAATTCCTGTTTTTGTTTATCAAGTAGCAAGTTAGAAAACTTGAGTATCAGAAACTGTTGATTAAATATGCTTATAGTTTGACAGACTGACTGACTTTGGTTTTACACTGCTTTTAGCAATATTCCAGCAACATCATGGCTGGGGACACCAGAAATAGGCTTCACACATTGTACCCATGTGGGATATAGTTAAAGGTCACATGCAACGTAAAACACAACTTTGCAGATTCTGATACCTTTCAGTATGGACTTACCGAAACAAATCATCAAAAATGCAAATTCAACTTATAAAGTTGAAAAATAATGCGATGAAAAAAAAACGCGCAAAATCGTAGTTTAAAAGGTTCACTTATTTTCCCCCAGCGTTTGTGGGGAATTCAAGAGGTTCCAACAGCTGGGCTGCGCTCATAGCACGTGCGCAGTGAAATAGGTTCGCGCAACTTGGAAGCAGGTTGTCCGGTGAATACTCGGTGAAGGCTTTGGTGTGAGCTATTTTTCTAATGTTTTGTTGATATCTCACAGGCTCGAGCTTTTTTTATATGTTATGACAGTAAATTAACTGTTTATATAATTTCATTTGTCTATTTCACCACACATTCTTCTTACCGAGTCACTTTCTCAGTTCGATACTTAAAAGCAATGTCATTATTTAGCGTTGACAGAATTTCTAACTGTGATATAGATATGTCGTTGTCACAGACAAAACTCAATGTCTTGTTTTATTGACACCTGTGTGTCTGCCTGCCTGTCTGCTAATGACAATATTCAATACACAACTTGCGATCACTGACCACATGCAATTTGAACTTAACACCAATCAGGATATACACCATAAACAAAATGCATTGATTTATGGCCCGAGTTCGGTCTCTGTCACATTATGTAATTACACAGACAGGCAGGTGTGATACTTGAACACATAACATGTTATGATGTCTGCTGATTGCAAAATGTTATACACAAAAAATGAGCATGTATTTACAATTCCCAACATCTCTATATATACACACACAATGAGCCGTGAGGGCATCTGCAAATCAACCAGCCGTTGCACTTGAGTGCACACCCACCCACTCTGACTGGGTTCGGTATCCCGGCTGCTTTGTTTCTTGGGAAGTAAACCCAAGTACACAATATTGCACTTTTGATTTGCGATTGTACTCTTATAATTTTGTTTATATGTTTTTTCATAACCAGCAATGTATATTATATGTCATGAATAAGTGATAATTGTGTTTTAATTATGTTTGATTTTTTGGTTGCATGTGACCTTTAACAAACCAATATCATGAGTGAGTGAGTGAGTGAGGGTACAGTGTTCCATGCAAAGAAGCAATATTTCAGGTCAATGTTCAGTATCTAACCATGAACTATACACCTGATGTGACAAGCAATGTCTCTTGCGATATTCTGCCTGAAATTTAAAAATCTTGATGGTTAAGAAGAGCTTACAAACAATGAGTGAGTGTATAGTGTTTCACGCTGCAGTGCAGTATTTCAGCTGTGTCACAGTAGATAGCAACATGACCACTGCCAACATCGTCACCATCTAGTACACACCTGATGTGATGAGCAAGGTCTGATCAACTATTCTGCCTGAAATTTAAAAGGTCTTAATGCGTCAGAAGAGCCTACAAACAATAAGTGAGTGAGTGAGTGTATTGCGTTCCATGCTGCAGTGCAGTATTTCAGCTGTGTCACAGTAGATAGCAACAGGACCACTGCCAACATAACACCATCTAATACACACATGATATGATGACCAAGGTCTGATCAGCTATTCTGCCCGAAATTTCAAGAGAAGGAGTGAGCGAGTTTAGTTTGATGCCGCACTCAGCAATATTCCAGCTATATGGCGGCAGTCAAGACAATCCAGTGATCAACAGCATGAGCATCGATCTGCACAATTGGGAACCGATGACATTGAAGAGAAGGAGCAAGAAGTTATTGTGGTTTAAGCCATATTTAGCTTTTCTCCCAGCAATATCATAAAACAGACCCGCCGTGATGTTGCTGGAATATTGCTAAAAGCGGCGTAAAACCAACTGAGTCAGTCGGTCATAAACGAGACACTCAAAACAACCATTCTGTTCACAATTCCTCTGTCAGGGATCAACGCTGTTAGCACTAACACTGAAACCATCCAGCCATCACAGGTCTTCAGTACAACAACCAGGAGGTGTCGAGGACCATTCTCACCCTGAATCCCAAAACAACTTAATGCCTCAGTTTTCATACCTTCAGAACATGACGTTCTGGTGAAAGAAGGGTTATAAATCTAATTTGACGATAAAGGGTATGACACTGCATGTGAATAACATAACAGAAGATTTATGAAAGCTCACCAAGCATCTGAAACTAGATAAAGGGCCACAACAAGACTCATATGAACCTTTGCTCACAAAGGTAATTTAAGCTGGCTTGTGTGTAGCCCTACATAATACACTGCTGAGATTTGTTGACAACACAATATTTATGACAGTCTGCTAATACAGAGTTACGATGTAAGCCAAAAAGGAATTTGAATACAGAACAATAGCTGTCAGATATTCATGTTCTTCTAAAGCACTGCAGGATCAGACAAAATGATGTACCATAAAACAGCATGTCAGTTGACACCATTATTAGACTTTCTGATGACACAGCATGAGAATCAGCTGTACTAAAACATATCATGCACTGTATCCTAGGAGTCATTACTCTGGCTGATTCGTGAAGACTTTGCCGATTCTTGCTGCCATGTTATTTATTGGGATCACCATAAAGATGGTAAAACTTTACAATTTCAGTTTAGCATTTAAGTTCCAATTTTATATTGTTCATTCAGTTGTTGATTTCACACAGCAATATTCTAGATTCATGACAGCAACCAGTAACAACTGACACTGGGCTGGTTATTGATAATACAAGCGACTTCCATGACAGGATACAATGGCAACTATTCCACACTGTCACAGAACCTGACCATACAATCAACAAATCACAACGTCTGCCCACCCTGTCAGCGAATCTGACCACCCATTCCAGGCGTCACTGACCCTGGCCTTCAATCCACTAAGTTACTGAATCTGACCACCCAATCTACCAAGTTACAAAGCCTGGCCACCCAATCCACTCCCACAAAGCCTGACCACCCAATGCACTCCCACGAAGTCTGACCAACCAATCCATGAATCACTGAAAGTGACCATCCAACAAGTCACTGAACTTGACCCCCTATCCAGGAGTCACAGAGTCTGACCACCTAATCAACAAATCACTCAGCTTGGCCACCCAATCCACAAATCAATGAGCAGGACTACCCAATCCTTGCAAGCAAAACCCACATGACACACCAAGAAGTAACCGAGAATCAATGAACAGCTTTCAAGAAGGAAAATGTCCAAATCATGTTGACTTTAAGAATCTAAAGATAATATCTGCTTGCTGGTAATGTAAGGTGAAAACTGAAGGGTTGAACGCTACTTGTACAAGTATTTCAGTAGTACAAGAGAAACATTAGAAAGGTGAAGTGCTGCACTGGATATCTCACCGACAGACAGCACAATGACTGAGCCAGACAGTGACAGACAGTACAATGACTGAGCCAGACAGTCCATGTTTCAGAGGCATTAACACAGGCAATTTTACCTGTTTGCCAATCCCCCAAAACCCTGTCCTATGTAAATTTATACAGATATGTCATCAGAGGAAAATAAATATTGTTTAAACCATGTTTCATCCATTTCTGCCAATCCCTCTCTAACCCGTGAAGATCCGAGTTACAACTGATCTTCAGTAACTCATGCTTGTCGTAAGAGGCGACTAAACGGGATCAGGTGGTCAGACTCGCTGACTTGGTTGACACGTCATTGTATCCCAATTCCGAAGATCGATGCTCATGATGCTGATTACTGGATTGTCTGGTCCAGACTTTATCATTTACAGACTGCTGCTGTGACGTAAAACTAACGTCACTTCCCTCTCTATCAAGTACTCTGTTCACAACACCATGAAGGTGGTGATGAGAAAGGAATAAGACAAAGATCATGACAAAATCTGTGACGGAGCCTTCCAATAATCCTGGCAAACTGACGAGGCAGTTCAGTACACGCCGTAGCCACTCAAGAAGTCAAGATGTAAATATGTCTCTCGAAGCTTGTTCATCTACAAAAAGTATCGATCACCACACAGCTGAGTCAGGAGACTAAATGAACAGATCTGCCTGATTATATAAATTCTCTCAACGTTAAACATGTAAGTGCTCTGGTGGACCAGATAATCAATGACACATGAAAGAAAGAGCTCGTACAAGTGTAATTTATAACATTCATTCATCTTGTGCTTTTGTCAACTTTCTACCAGTGAGACCTTGTTAGTTAGTTATTGGAAACACAAAAATGCCATTACGAGAAATGTCGCGCTGCATCGTCAGTGCGTGATCATCTGCGGCCAGCCGACCACCTCTAACATTCAGATAAAACTGTAACTGCAGCTCACAATCAGACAGTGTAATCTATTTGTGCGTGTAACGTGCTGAAGATGCTTTAATCTGCAGTGGAATGGCTGCCTCCATGATAGTGGAAAACCCACATTAGGCCCAAGGGAGCTGCCGACACATTACACTCACCCCAGCCGCCAAATGTACAACTCCGATTCAGGGGTGAAATTGTACATCAGCGATGAGTGAATATTTATTCCTTACGCTGCATCAGCATTATCATTTTTTCTGTATCGATACAAGATGACATACCTACTAAAATACAGTTTCTGATCTTTCAATGACATCCAGCCTTTTAGTCAGTCAAATATTGAAGAATGTGTGTAATTAGTGTTTCGAATTCATCTCCAGAAATAGCTGCTACAAACATATTTCCAGAGCTGGATTTCCTTTTGATCGTCTCCAAATAATATTGTAATTTTCAACACCATTTGACATAAATCTGTGTACCAGGATATGTATCTTATTGTGACCTATTTGTATCACGCCTTTGCTTGTATCATATCTAACCCTATTCCATATGTAATGATGAGGTTACAATGTGCAGGCTGAGTTCAACAAACAGGTGGAATACGGGCTTCACACACTACACCAATTGGGGGAATCAAAGTCATGTTTTCATCGTGACAAGTTAACTCTTTAACTGACTGACTGACTGACTGACTGACTGAGTTTGGTTTTACGCCGCTTTTAGCAATATTCCAGCAACATCACGGCAGGGGACACCAGAAATGAGCTTCACACAATGTACCCATGTGGGGATTCGAACCGGGATCTTCGGCGTGACGAGCCAACACTTTAACCATTAGGCTACCCCACCGCCCCCTTGTTATTACAGAACATATGGTGTAGGTTGTGTCAGAACATGTTTAGCCCCACAGAGAACCATGTCCCCCCCAAGCAGAGTAAATAACACCCCTGAACTGACCCCTCTCATCCTGCCTAAACATACACCACAGAACTATTTGTCAAACTGACCGATATATCTGTGTGGTAAAAATAATAACTGTTGTGTTCAACAAAAGTCAGCTAGCTCAAGGCCATTTACGACACACCATATGATCAGGTGCAGCTAAACTTGGCAATTTGACATTTCACATAACAGCATTTCTTTGGTAGTCAACATAATCGTCTTGAAGAGCTATTTGCCTGCATGGTATTCAATGACTTCAAGGAATCTATACATTCTAATCTCCTCATCGGTCTGTTTATAGAGTACTTCAGCTTCAAAATAGAATCAGATTTCAAGTGAACAATCCAGTGGCGGTCAATGCTATAAATAGGCATGCTATGCCCCACTGAACCGATCTGTGAAGGCAACAGTGGGTGTTTTATATGGGAGTTAAGTCAAGGACAAACGTATGTCATGTGACGTTTTCATGTAGGTCTGATCTTATCATAACAAATTTAGCTTGACTATATTCACAATTATGGAGCAGCGAGTGGGTGGACACCCTGGAGAATTAAAGGGGTACTATATGCTCTTGTACTGTGGGTGGACACCCTGGAGAATTAAAGAGGGACTATGCTTTTGTACTGTGGGTGGACACCCTGGTGAATTAAAGGGGGACTATGCTCTTGTACTGTGGGTGGACACCCTGGTGAATTAAAGGGGGATATGCTCTTGTACTGTGGGTGGACACCCTGGAGAATTAAAGGGGGATATGCTCTTGTACTGTGGGTGGACACCCTGGAGAATTAAAGGGGACTATGCTCTTGTACTGTGGGTGGACACCCTGGAGAATTAAAGGGGATATGCTCTTGTACTGTGGGTGGTCACCCTGTACTGTGGGTGGTCATTGGTGAAGGGGGACTATGCTCTTGTACTGTGGGTGGTCACCCTGGTGAATTAAAGGGGGATATGCTCTTGTACTGTGGGTGGACACCCTGGTGAATTAAAGGGGGATATGCTCTTGTACTGTGGGTGGACACCCTGGTGAATTAAAGGGGATATGCTCTTGTACTGTGGGTGGACACCCACCCTGGAGAATTAAAGGGGATATGCTCTTGTACTGTGGGTGGTCACCCTGGTGAATTAAAGGGACCTCTTGTACTGTGGGTGGACACCCTTAAAAGGGGATATGCTCTTGTACTGTGGGTGGACACCCTGGAGAATTAAAGGGGGATGCTCTGCTCTTGTACTGTGGGTGGACACCCTGGAGAATTAAAGGGGATATGCTCTTGTACTGTGGGTGGGGATATGCACCCTGGAGAATTAAAGGGGATATGCTCTTGTACTGTGGGTGGGTGGACACCCTGGTGAATTAAAGGGGGGTGGTCACCCTGGTGAATATGCTCTTGTACTGTGGTGAATTAAAGGGGGATGGACACCTGTGGGTGACACCCTGGTGAATTAAAGGGGGATATGCTCTTGTACTGTGGGTGGACACCCTGGTGAATTAAAGGGGGATATGCTCTTGTACTGTGGGTGGACACCCTGGAGAATTAAAGGGGGATATGCTCTTGTACTGTGGGTGGACACCCTGGAGAATTAAAGGGGGATATGCTCTTGTACTGTGGGTGGTCACCCTGGTGAATTAAAGGGGTGGATATGCTCTTGTACTGTGGGTGGACACCCTGGTGAATTAAAGGGGAATGCTAAAGTGGGTGATATGCTCTTGTACTGTGGGTGGACACCCTGGTGAATTAAAGGGGACTATGGGGATATGCTCTTGTACTGTGGGTGGACACCCTGGTGAATTAAAGGGGGATATGCTCTTGTACTGTGGGTGGACACCCTGGAGAATTAAAGGGGGACTATGCTCTTGTACTGTGGGTGGACACCCTGGAGAATTAAAGGGGATATGCTCTTGTACTGTGGGTGGACACCCTGGAGAATTAAAGGGGACTATGCTCTTGTACTGTGGGTGGACACCCTGGAGAATTAAAGGGGGTATGCTCTTGTACTCTGGTGGACAAGCTGGAGAATTAAACGGGGACTATGCTCTTGTACTGTGGGTGGACAACCTGGAGAATTAAAGGTGGACTATGCTCTTGTATTGTGGGTGGACACCCTAGAGGTGAGGTGGGGTGAAATTGGGTTAAACGTCATGCTTGAGAATAATTCGCACATATGATGACGTGCATGCGTGTGTATGTGTATGTGTATGTGCGGCTGCTCGTACTAGCTAGCCCAGACTGAAGCTGGTTTTATAGTGCTAGCCCACTGAGATACCATGCCGCAGTTAACCATGAATACCCCACTCAGAAACATTATACTGACTCCGAGCCGACCAGTCCCATTAATGCCGAGCACCAGGCAGGGACCAACAAGAACCATATTTTAACTTCTTTTGGTATGACGCGGTTGGGGATCGAACCCGCGACCTTCCGCTCTCCGGGCGGACACTCTAACCACTACACCACGGAGGCGGTCGACACCCTAGAGAATTAAGGAGCAATATATGTTCATCTGCTGTGAAGAAACACCTTGGGTGATGTAAAGTAGGACCATATGTTTACCTTCTGTTCACGTACTGTAGCTGTTTACAGAATCAAGAGTAAATATCACACCAAGTCTGACACTGAACAAATTCACATATGACAAGCGTCAATGACTATTTTAGCATACACAATGCATTGCTGCAGTTTTCAAAGTGTGTGCTACAGACAGGCGCTCTACCAGCTCACCAACCCACCAGGTTGTTCCAGTCTCGATATTTTACAGCCCTTCAACCAGCATTGGAGACTGAGCAGGTCTCACACAGAACCTTCAGATTATGACACAATTTAGTACTCCGAGCAAAGACTGTCATGACATGGGTTTTTCCATTAGTAATATTGTGAATGAATTTTTAAATTTGAACCAGAGAGTGTGTTAATATGGTCGAAGAAATATAACCAAGCAGTGGTTCGAATTGCATGAAATTTGCAAGAAGCAGAGCACAATTGAACAAAATGTCCAGCAGTGTTCACTTTGAAATGCCAGACAACCAGACACTTATCATTTCCACTCAGTGCAGTGTTAACTCTTTCAACACCAGTCAACCAGAGGAATTTACTGCCATGACACCGAGTTCCCAGAGACTCAGAGGTCATAGATGAAGCCTATGTTTATGAAGGAAATTATAAGCTTGTAAAACGTTATTGCTACTACATCCCATACACCATTTAAAAGATCTAATCCTACTGTTGATAAATATGAAGTTTATTTTTATAATATTATTCAAATAATACAACTACAACTTAAATAAATTTATTTTTGAATGAAAATGCAACCTTACATTTATAACGTCCAGATAAACCACGAAAGAAGCAAAAACTATGGCGATTTTTTTCCATTTGTGACATGTCATAACATCCCCGTGCCTTTTTCTTTTATATTTTCATTTTTACGTAATCAGAAAATTATTATAAAAAGATTTCTTAAATAATATGTATGGTCACCTATTTCCCTATATCTGTGGCTTTCCGCTCGGTAACATGACATAACAACGGAAAATACCTCCGTTTTCGAAGCTTCGTATGAATAACATGCGAGGCAAATCGTTTGATGTTGGGCATCGTTCGAAAGCTCTGAACATCAACAATATCACTGTACCCTTGCCGAGAGTATTTTCACAGTTGTAAGAAGCGATTTTATTGGATAAAGATTGGTTTCCAATGACGCTTTTATGCCACAGTCTGCTATAAGGGTCGTGATTGGTCAAAATCAGACACGTGACCTAAGGCAGCCAATCATATTATGGCATTGGATACCGTCCTCGTAAACGAAAACTTTTAGATTTAGACGAAAGTTTTGGGTAAAATAATGCTATTCTGAACATATTAAGCAAGAAATCGCTACCTATACGTAAATTATGGAACTTATTGGACGTATCGTGCTAGATTATGACCGGTGACAAAAATGCTTCATGTATGTATTTTCGCATTTAACATCGTGTCCGAGCATGAAGATTGAGGCAGCGAGAGCCGAGATGTCACTTGTCAGTGACTTGACTTACATTTCATGATCGCACAAAAAGATGGAAATAGTAATTTTATATGTACCTTTGACAACTTTTATGAATGTTGTTGTTGATTTTATTCATTAGTTTATTCAATTTATTTAATGAATTCCTCGAAACATCATTACTTTGCTCTTTGACAATGTTATTGTGGACCCGCTGCCAAAGCATGTGTCCGAGAATCGTTTTTTTCAAAAACATTGCCAAAAATAGTTTATAATTTTAATTCTGCTGATAATATATGATAAATTGAAATTTAATAAGTGTTTTCAGACATTGTGAAATGTGATAGATTTAATATATGAATCAAAAGTCAGGTAGGTTCTTAAACTAATGTCTCATTTTGACGTGACTACTGCCTGGCCGCTTAAGCGGCCTCCGGTGTCTGGGGACTTATAACGTTGTGGCTGATTATTCGGCCTGCGGTGTTGAATGGGTTAAGAAGAGCAGAAGTCAGAAAAACACCTGTATTCATCATTCTAGAAAGGTTGTCATGTCGTATCAGGCGAGCGCTATTGGCAACATCAGTTTGTTACCTCGCAGTGTGACGTTGATCATCCATTCAACCATAAAAGCACCATTTGGCACTTTGGTGCATGTTTTCAGCAAAAACAATCAAATTATAGACTGTTACTGTAATGGCAGCCCATCCAGTAACCAGCCAGTGTGAAGTCCGATAATTCAATCCATGGGATCCAGACAGCCACCCTCACAGCCAGTACCATACCTAGCAACAGAGAATATCTGCAAGAACAGTTTGACGCCATCTTTGTTTCTACAGCATCAGTGCAAGACGACCAGTCTGACGGTCAATTCCGACTCCAGGACAATGATGCATCAGACAACACTTGTAAGCACATGAGTGGGGGAGAGTTTTCTCTCCCCTGATGAGTGACGTGGCCTTCTTCATCACGATGACAGTGGGACACGTACACGTACACAGGTGAATGTTACATCTGGACACGTGTTCTGGAAGGGGATCATTTTGTGCAGGCTTCCAAAATGGGTACCCGGTGGGATAAGTCATTTCACTTTAACCTTCTAGCACCTAATAGGCAGCTTGGGTTATCCGGGGTAATGACTTTGCGTGACACACTGTTGAACAGCTTCGAGTTGAATACCAGGTGCCATAGAAATCCATTATTATTATATTCAGGACTGAGTGAGTGAGTATGGTTTTAAGCCGCTTTTAGCAATATTCCAGCAATATCACGATGGGGGACACCAGAAATGGGCTTCACACATTGTACCCATGGGGGAATCGAACCCGGGTCTTCAGCGTGACGAGCAAACACTTTAACCACTAGGCCACCCCACCGCCCCTTATATTCAGGTGGGGGCTCACAAAACAAATTGACCTTGGGAACGTGGCCAAAGCTACAAGTGCAGGAGTTCCTTGTTATGCTTTCATTGGCTGATATGTTGATCTTATTGCAGAACCAATTTACCATATAATCTATCTTGTCAAGAAGTAATGGATCAATAGAAAATCTCACTGTGTGGCAATTTCAGTTACTGGTTCATAAACAGCATACCTTGTTGTGTGTGTCAAACACCTTTTCACCTTGACATTGTGACTAAACAAACAAAAATAGATTAGAAAACAATCAACTTTACGGATAACAACATTGGTTTATTGCAACAGCGATGTTGACAATTACACCATTCTCAAGCTTTTATGTGTAACAAGTGTGTCTCCACACACAACAGCCTATTCTCTCAGACACTGGCATGTTGCGCTCTATCAGTAATATCTGGAGAAAATAGATTTAATTCTCACTAAATTTACTAATTTCCCAGTTATGATCCCATGGCTTACGAGGAAATATTTCCTTTGGCAAAGCAGTTTGTTTTTACTTTCGAATTTCTGTCTCATCCATTTCTAATCCATGAAGGTCCGGGTTAGAATATTGATCTTCAGTAACCCATGCTTGTTGTAAGAGGTGACTAATGGGATCGGATGGTCCGTCTCGCTGACTTGGTTGACGCATGTCTTCAGTTCCCAATTGCGTAGATTGATGCTCATGCTGTTGATCACTTATTTACAGACTGCCGCCATATAGCTGAAATATTGCTGAGTGTGGCGTAGAACTAAACTCACTCAATCTATCAGGATTGCAAGAACATCACTGCTGCTTTAAGTAGGTCATGTACCCTCTCAAGAGTCATTTGTTAGAAATTGGAAACAACTGATTTTTTAACCTATAGTATCTTTTGGCATAGTATCTCTATAATCGATAGAAATTTACAAGCAATGCAAAATTAAACAACCAAAGGTCGGCTGCTTTTGAACAAATTAATTCCTATTTTTTTTCCTGACATACTTGACTTCATCATCGTAATACTAACGAGAAGTTATTGAAGACGGCTTTACGGGTACTGTTGCCATGGTGATGAACCTCGTAAACATTCCTCTTATTTGAAATGCCAGACAACTTAAAAGGTTTCAGCAAATCTCCAAACAATTTCAACTCTCATTGACAACATTATATCATTATATGATATGATAATTAGGTATCTACTATGCAATATTCTTGAAATGATTTGTATTAATAATATCAAAAGACAGTAAAGTATTGTGATTATAGTATACTACGATGATCTGAGTTTGTTTTGCAGTATGTAGTCATACCTTATGAATCTACTATAAATCTAACAAGGATTGCAATGATGTTCATGAAGAGCTAAACAACCAGATATTTTATGACTGCTTCAGAAATACTCCCCACAACCGAACAAATCATATCTAGACATTTGATTCATATTCCACAAACACAAGCCTCATCATCTCCTCAAAGAGTTATTAAGTTTTTGAACAGGTTTAAAACCCTGAACTAAAATGTTTATTGGAGATAAAAGGCCAGACATTAAAGGGAGAGAACCCTTGACTGACTGTCGAGCACAGCAAATCTAGTGACGGCAGCCTGCAAACTGTGAGTTCATGTCTGTACAGTGTACGACCCTTCAACATGTGGTCTCACTGATGGGCTTTTCTCTATTGTGGACCTACAGTTTCTTCCAAGATATGACATGCACAATTTCTGCAACTGTTTAGCAATAATCGTAAGTGCGCCATGAAAATACCTGGTCTGGAAAAGTACTAGTATAATCAGCATGTAAAACTAAAAACATCCCTTTCCTGACTCTCCTGTTTATTAGATTAGGTAAGCATGTGAAAGTTGGGGAAGGTATTTCAAAGAGGGATTTTTTCATGTAAACAGCTCACAGGCAGCGCATGTGGTACACTGTGTAATAGTTATCTGTCATTAGTGATTGTAGCACCCAGTCTAGAACTGCAACAAACATTTGTGAAGGCCGTTACCTGTCTCATGTTAACAGCGGTGTTACCTTGTTTCAGACATATGAATGTTAACAGGACCTTATCAGTCCCAGAAACAACAATGATAACAGGTGCTTCCCTGTCTCAGAAACAATGATAACAGGTGCTTCCCTGTCTCAGAAAACAATGATAACAGGTGCTTCCCCTGTCTCCAAAACAACAATGATAACAGGTGCTTCCCTGTCTCCAAAACAACAATGATAACAGGTGCTTCCCTGTCTCAAAAAATGATAACAATGATGATAACAGGTGCTTCCCTGTCTCAGAAAACAATGATAACAGGTGCTTCCCTGTCTCCAAAACAACAATGATAACAGGTGCTTCCCTGTCTCCAAAACAACAATGATAACAGGTGCTTCCCTGTCTCCAAACAACAATGATAACAGGTGCTTCCCTGTCTCCAAAACAACAATGATAACAGGTGCTTCCCTGTCTCAGAAACAATGATAACAGGTGCTTCCTTCCCTGTCTCAGAAACAACAATGATAACAGGTGCTTCCCTGTCTCAGAAAATAATGATAACAGGTGCTTCCCTGTCTCCAAACAACAATGATAACAGGTGCTTCCCTGTCTCAGAAACAATGATAACAGGTGCTTCCCTGTCTCCCAAAACAACAATGATAACAGGTGCTTCCCTGTCTCCAGAAACAATGATAACAGGTGCTGTCTCCAAAACAACAATGATAACAGGTGCTTCCAAAAACAACAATGATAACAGGTGCTTCCCTGTCTCAGAAACAACAATGATAACAGGTGCTTCCCTGTCTCAGAAACAATGATAACAGGTGCTTCCCTGTCTCAGAAACAACAATGATAACAGGTGCTTCCCTGTCTCAGAAAACAATGATAACAGGTGCTCCAAAACAACAATGATAACAGGTGCTTCCCTGTCTCCAAAACAACAATGATAACAGGTGCTTCCCTGTCTCAACAATGATAACAGGTGCTTCCCTGTCTCCAAAAAACAATGATAACAGGTGCTTCCCTGTCTCTCCAAAATGATACAATGTCTAAAACAACAATGATAACAGGTGCTTCCCTGTCTCAGAAACAAACAGATGATAACAGGTGCTTCCCTGATAACAGGTGCTTCCCTCTCCAAAAACAATGATAACAGGTGCTTCCCTGTCTCCAAACAACAATGATAACAGGTGCTTCCCTGTCTCAGAAACAATGATAACAGGTGCTTCCCTGTCTCAGAAAACAATGATAACAGGTGCTTCCCTGTCTCCAAAACAACAATGATAACAGGTGCTTCCCTGTCTCCAAAACAACAATGATAACAGGTGCTTCCCTGTCTCAGAAACAATGATAACAGGTGCTTCCCTGTCTCAGAAACAACAATGATAACAGGTGCTTCCCTGTCTCAGAAACAACAATGATAACAGGTGCTTCCCTGTCTCCAAAACAACAATGATAACAGGTGCTTCCCTGTCTCAGAAATAACAATGATAACAGGTGCTTCCCTGTCTCCAAAACAACAATGATAACAGGTGCTTCCCTGTCTCAGAAACAATGATAACACAACAATGATAACAGGTGCTTCCCTGTCTCAAGAAACAACAATGATAACAGGTGCTTCCCTGTCTCAGAAACAATGATAACAGGTGCTTCCTGTCTCAGAAACAACAACAATGGGTGCTTCCCTGTCTCTTCCCCTGAAAACAATGATAACAGGTGCTTCCCTGTCTCAGAAACAATGATAACAGGTGCTTCCCTGTCTCCAAAACAACAATGATAACAGGTGCTTCCCTGTCTCCAAAACAACAATGATAACAGGTGCTTCCCTGTCTCAGAAACAATGATAACAGGTGCTTCCCTGTCTCAGAAACAACAATGATAACAGGTGCTTCCCTGTCTCAGAAACAATGATAACAGGTGCTTCCCTGTCTCCAAAACAACAATGATAACAGGTGCTTCCCTGTCTCCAAAACAACAATGATAACAGGTGCTTCCCTGTCTCCAAAACAACAATGATAACAGGTGCTTCCCTGTCTCAGAAACAATGATAACAGGTGCTTCCCTGTCTCCAAAACAACAATGATAACAGGTGCTTCCCTGTCTCCAAAACAACAATGATAACAGGTGCTTCCCTCTCTCAGAAACAATGATAACAGGTGCTTCCCTGTCTCCAAAACAATGATAACAGGTGCTTCCCTGTCTCAGAAACAATGATAACAGGTGCTTCCCTGTCTCAGAAACAATGATAACAGGTGCTTCCCTGTCTCCAAAACAACAATGATAACAGGTGCTTCCCTGTCTCCAAAACAACAATGATAACAGGTGCTTCCCTGTCTCAGAAACAATGATAACAGGTGCTTCCCTGTCTCAGAAACAACAATGATAACAGGTGCTTACCTGTCTCAGAAACAACAATGATAACAGGTGCTTCCATGTCTCCAAAACAACAATGATAACTGGTGCTTCCCTGTCTCAGAAACGTTAACTGGTGTTTCCCAGTTTCAGCAATAACAATGTTAACAAGTGCTAACCAGTCTCAAGCAACAACATTAACAGGTGCTTTCATGTTTCAGAGAACAATGTTACCAGATACCTCCTTATCTCAAAACTAAAAATGTCAACAGCTACTTCTTGCAGTATGCAACATCCCAGTAAAATCAAGGTGACCTGTGTATAATTCAATCTGGACCAGGAAAACAAGAGGTCAATGGCATGAACAGCTGTCCACATGTCATCACGACCCACATTCAGACAAATCTACTGATCCCTTGTCAGCTCTAATGGCAGACATGGTGTACACTGAGCCTCTTCCCCCATGTACATGTCATCCGCTTGGATCAGCGGATCAGAGACTTGGTCAAAGGCATGTCAATGTACCCCAACAGTATGTTTTGTTGCTCATAACATCTGTCACTAGTTTGTTTGGTCCAGAATCGATTATTCGCAGGTTTCTGTCAAACAGTGAGTGAGTGAGTTTAGTTTTATGCTGCACTCAACAATATTTCCAACGATATGGCGGTGGTCTGTAAATAATCACGCCTGGACCTGACAATCCAGTGATCAACAGCATGAGCATTGATCTGTGCAATAGGGAACCAATGACATGTGTCAACCAAGTCAGCGAGCCTGACCACCTGATCCCATTAGTCGCCTCTTACGACAAGCATGGGTCACTGAAGGTTCATTCAAACCCGGATCTTCACAAGTTGTTTCTGTCTAACAGCAAAAAATATTATCAAATGCCATCTTAAAAACACACACGCACACACGCATAGCACAACAGTCACCCCGAGGATACGTATATCACTGTCTCCAGTCTACTCACTGATGTCAGCCTCGTCTAGAGCTGTGATAAATGTACTCACCTGAAAGAGAAAAAAAAGAACATGTAGTGGATATGTACAAAGGTCAAAGGAACAATGGCTCAACAAAAAGTGATCAATCTCACACATGATGCTGACTGGAGGATACAACTGTTCTAATGTATTTCAATAATTGGTGTCATCCGTTACTCTCACTGAAATGCATCAATAGCTTGATGAAGCTGTAAATGCACAATGCCAAGGGAAATGTACCTTGGTCGGAGTGAACAATTTAAAACACCTACAATGAGTGAGTGAGTGAGTGAGTGAGTGAGTGAGTGAGTGAGTGAGTGAGTGAGTGAGTGAGTGAGTGAGTGAGTGAGTGAGTGAGTGAGTGAGTGAGTGAGTGAGTGAGTGAGTGAGTGAGTGAGTGAGTGAGTGAGTGAGTGAGTGAGTGAGTGAGTGAGTGAGTGAGAATGATTTTATGCCACTTTTAGACCTAATGCAGCAGTATCATGGCAGGAGACACCAGAAATGGGATTCACACATTGTACCCATGTGGGGAATCAAACCTGGGTCTTCACTGTGACGAGCAGATGCTTTAACCACTAGGCTACCCTACCGCCCCTCCTACAATAAGTGACTGTGACTGGTTTAACCCTCAACAGTGAGTGAGTGAGTGAGTAAGTGAGTGAGTATGGTTTTACGCCACTTTTAGCAATACTCCAGCAATATCACGGCAGGGGAACACCAGAAATGGGCTTCACACATTGTACCCATGCGAGGAATCAAACCCGGATCTTCGGCGTGACAAGCCAACGCTTTAACCACCAGGCTACCCCACCGCCCCTAACTGTATTCCAGGTATACCATGTCACCTCAATGTGGGAGGAAGACCTGAAGCAAGGCAGGTCTCAGGTGTTTATCATGGTGAAACCCTGAGCATGGAGATGTTGTTGACAAACCATGAAACATTATTTGAACAGAAATTGATTTATAGCCACGATCAGGTTTCTGGCATGCCTAAGGGAGACAACTCAGCACATCCAGTTAAGGGTCCCTAGTACACTGCAGGCAAAACAGTTCACCATTTTGGAAGGGATCAATTGTTATCAAAAACCTTTCACAGAGCTCCAGGTAAGATTTAGCTCATGTGGGTACTGTACCCACTGTATTTTTTTGGAGTGGGTATTATGAATGTTGAGTGGGTATTTCATTTTCCGTTACCCACTGCTTTCAAATATGTGCGTATTTCAGTCATTTTACTCACCTAAGTATTATGTCATTGAGTAAGTTTACTAAGCAGGTATGTTCTGCCTTATGTCTTACCTAATCAAAACCAACTTAAATTATAATGGAAATTATTTCATAAAAAATCACTCATCCTATTCTGACATTACAACACTTGTCCTATACTAACAGTACAACTTGATAGCCATGTCTTTTTCATTACGCAAACGATTTTTATAAATATATTCCGTACGCATTTGTTTTAAACTTTTTGCGTATCTAACATTTTAAATGCGTAATTGGTACGCAACAATTATTTTTCAATGCGTAATGAAAATTTTAAAATTTTACCCGGATATCTGGGCCTCTGCTTTCATCTATGTTCAACAGCTACCAAGTTTGGTTTGATAACAAGTATTTGTGAAATGCATCATGGGCTGCTGCCTCGGAGTACTCGTCTGTCCCATGTTCCTACAAAAACACTAAAATTCACTTTTGAACTACAACCAAACCCAAATATATTCTATTTAGTAGTCCTTGGGATGCAACATCCTCATGTTCATAGCACAGTATCGTTAAGCGTCTGTAACTACCATTTAATGATCAATTCCACAAACTGAACTAAGAGTGGCCTTGACCTTTGACAGGACTAATAACCTTTGAATGGCACTGAACTCTGACAGGACTTCACACAGAAAAGTATTATGAACAGTGCCTCAGAAACAACCAATGACATATAAAGAGAAAGGTGACACCCTTTCCATTTTGGAATAACACGTCTGATGTAAGACGACATTTTAACAGAAAGTTCAATGCCTTTTGCTTATTCATAAGAATGGTACATGCACTCTGGGTTTCAAGACTTCCTTCTGGTGGATGAAATACCATCTCTTGGCATGTCATGTGATTAGTAAACAGATGATTATGATATGTACTTATTTCCTAATTTATACAAAATGGTCCTTTCTATTTGCATATATAACACAATTCAATCAGGCAGAACTGCCTTACAAATGACCCTGACCCTATATGAAGTAACATGAATTCATCCTGAGAATGATACGTACTATCCAGAGCTACATATAACTTTTTGGGGTCATTGAGTTATGTACTCCCTTGTGTTCATCTCAATTGGGTATCCTAATTTTCCTTTGAGTAACAACATAAATTGTACTCACCTCACTAAAACTCAATTGGGTATTTTGCCATTTTCCATAAATTGTAAAAATATAATAAAGTTTAAATGTTAGTGTTTGTGATTTACATTTGATCTGTAATATGGAAAACAATAAGAAAGACTGCAAGTTGTCAAGTTCATGTCCCGAAAATAGAACCTCTCAATATACTTCATCTATCCACCGGCACTCAAGCTACGATCTGACATTTTTGTGTGTACGCATTTAAGATCACATTTATTGAGTATTTACAAAACTTCAAGTGTACTTGTACACAATAGACTTAATAGGAATTGAGTTTTCACATAAATATTTGCGTAATTTACGCAAATACGGAGCTTATCTGTACTTCTGCTATCTTTCATTACAGTGGACATTTTAGTTCCTGTGAGAAAAATTGTGAGTGACAGTGAATTTGACCTGAAACACCAGGGACAAGTATTCTATGAACATTCATCCTGGAGGCTTTATATCATAAGAACAACACACGCGGGTCCTTCCTTCATTTCTATGTAGCCATCGCTTATCATTAGATTGTCAGCCTTTGCAATACGTTTTCAAATAACATAATCACTCCATTGAACAAACATTAAAAATCACCTCCAATTTGGTATTTTATTTTAAAAAGCGAATTAAAAAGCTTGAATGTTTCCTTAACTTATTTGAAGGTCACAACTTTTTAAGATGGCCTCCCTGGTTCAAGGATGACATGTACCAAGTTTCATTTATCATAAATCATGACTTTGTGGGTGAGCTTGACCTTTGACATGACCATCAATGTGTCCAAAAGAATTAAAAGACTGTATAATTAATTTTATATCCGAGATGTCTAAACACTGTGTGACTTAAGAAAACAAGTGCAGCGGTTGTAGCATTCAATTTCTAATACAACTTCAAAGCATCAACATTTGTATGGCTGATGAACAATCTGTAAGATGACAGGGGTGGAAATACCCCATTGCCCGACGCCCAGTCCAGTGTTTTTTTCTGTCGGGCAAGCAAATTTGTATATCACACTGTACCGGTGCCCAGTTGATATTGCAATGTTAGTTATGTTGTTTATTTAAAAATCAACAAGAAAACGGCCGGTTTAGAGGAAAAATTATCAGGGCAAGTGATTTTACATGTGCCACTGTACCGGAGTACACTAGCAATTTTAAAGTTATTTCCACCCCTGGATGACCTTGACCTTTCATCGGGACAGGTGTCATTAACCTCAGGAACAAATCATGCAAGTCTTAGCTTGACTTCCAGTTTTGTGATCTAATAATCTACCTCACAAGCTCTTTCTCAATACCATAGATCTTTTTTCTGGGCCTAAGGTTTCACTGCAAAGCTTTAGTTTGGCTGTCTGTAGACACAACATTGCTTCATTGCTATTGAAAGAGTCCAGAGACAGATTATTACGCATAGGCGACAACTGATCAGCTATCAAAGCCAGGTGTGCACTTTGGAATTTTCACTGAACAATACTTTGATCAATATTACAAGGAGCTTATCCCTCCCTTGATCAGGCACAGGATTAGATTTGGAAATAAGGAATGGTCAACTTTGAAGAGAGGGATGTTTTCAGGCAAGTCACAGAGTATCCTGCATTAGAAGATACATCAACAGACAGGGGAAATATGTGTTGTTAGATGATGTCTTCGGACACCATGGATTTTCATACACATCCTCTTGCATAGGCGGATCCAGAGGGGGTGGGTGGGGTTAGGGGTGCACACCCCTTTGTCCTGAAAGTTTATTAAATGACCATTGAAACTCGGGTGAAAATGTAGTGTGCACCCCTCCTTTTCTCAATAGTGTGCACCCCTCCCTTTCTCAAAAAGCTGTATCCACCCCTGTCTTGTTGGTCGAGATCCCTCACGTTGTAACGAAGGAAGTGAGACACACAGACATATCTAATATTAACCTTCATTATAAGGTAAGGCGATAGGTTAAAGTGTGGCTAAAGTGTTCGCTCATCATGCCGAAGACCCAGGTTTGATTCCCACATGGGAGTAATGTGTGATGCCCATTTCTGTAGTTCCCCACCATGATATTGCTGGAATGTTGCTAACACCAGCGTAAAACTATACCCGTTCATGATAAAGTTGTCTTTTTCAAGTGAGTGAGTGAGTGAGTATGGTTTCATGGTACTTTTAGCAATATTCCAGCAATATCATGGCGGTACGACCAGAGGACGCTTTAACCACTAGGCTATCCCACCGTGCCCTTTTTCAAGTGAGTGAGATCAGAGACCATATAATATTATATGGTCTCTGGTGAGATGGATTCAAGGACTAAAAAATATGGACATTCTTTTAGTATCCACGAATCCAAAATACGAGGATAACTTACAGAAGAATATTTTGAATATACTGGTCAGATGGGTGACAATACATTTACCACGGATGTCCCTCACTTTCTCCAGTCTACCCCCAATCCCCCATGCTTTTATTGGTGATTGTTGTCTTACGCCAGGGTCAACAGATCCAGCTGCACGAGGCCCCAGTGCCACAACACAGATCGGATCTGCCATTGTCGCAACTCTTAGCCCCAGCCAAGGACAGGAAATGACACAGTTTAACCAATAGCTGAATCAACGAGATCAATACAGATCTTACACTTAGCCTGCGTATTACTGGACATTTCGGTCTGTACCGCCTCAAACCAATCACACTACGAGTCTGTCTTTAGGGATTAAGAAAAACCTCGAAGCTATTAAAATGCAAATACACATCATTATTACGACACCAACAGAAAGATTTAGACTGATCAGAGGCGACAGTTTGGTCACGCTGCGAGGAAATTGACACTGCACAACCTGCAGCGCTGCACTCTGACCGGTGCAGCGCCAAGGGCAGCTCTAGGTGCAGCTCCACTGTTGGACTTAACCAGTTGACGAGCATGCATGGTTTAAGATGACAACAAGCCTATTAATCACCACCGAACACATGCAATCAGAGTGTGGATTACTGATGGGGCAGACCTTCAGTGAGAGCCATCTGTCAGGCGGAGATTCCAAGCTGATGTATGTGGTATAATGTTGGTGGGGAGAGGGACAATATACGGTTATGGCTTCCTGCTGTGCCTCTTTATTCACCACTGATGGCATTAACGGTACTTGTTGTTGATAACATTGACATAGCTACTTAGGACATTCAGTTATTTAGTTGATAATCACTTCCAGTGAGTGAGTGAGTATGGTTTTATGCCACTTTTAGCAATATTCCAGCAATATCACGGCAGGGACACCAGAAATGGACTTCACTCATTGTACACATGTGGGGAATCGAACTCGGTTCTTCGGCATGATGAGCGAACGCTTTGACCACTAGGCTACCAAACAGCACCCAACCATCACTTCCACAGTGGCAGTGGGGAAGGCTTATGGTTAAAGAGTAAGTAAGTATGGTTTTGACATTGCTCTTACCAATATTCCAGCAATATCATCGCAGCGGACAGCAAAACTGGGCTTCACACATGGGCTACCCATGCAGGGAATCAAACCCAGGTTTTCAGCATGACAAGCAAACACTTTAACAACAAGGCTACCCCAACACACCAATATGGTTCATGGACTCTCAGACAAATTTAGCTAGAACCCAATCAAGAAAGAAAAATCAACATAACTCAAACGGTTAAAGAATCCTGTTCTAATTCTGCATGGTTACAGTACCATTAAATGCTTATTGTCTGAATGAAACACTGCCTAACTCCCCTCCCTGGTTAATTCAGCAACAATAGCCTCATGTTTGACGCTCCCACTGTCTCCCCTTCCCCTATTGTTAAAACAATCACTTGTCACACTGACTGCCTGGGTTTGATTGGCACAATGTGTGAAACCCATTTCTGATGTCCTCTTCTGTGGTATTGGTGGAACACTTTCAGAAGCAGTCACTCACTCACTCACTCACTCAATATCATCTAAAAAATATGTTTCCGATATTTTTTACATTTTTGAACATCTGGATTTCTATTCATTTGCTACAATAGTAGACAAATAGAAAAACTGACAGTCCTGATTGACGTGTCTTTCGGTGAACTGCTCCAGCATTGTCAAACCTGATCCTAATACATTATCCTGACTGTCATATATCAACCTTGGTTGGGAATCAGTGTCATGGAAGTGATAAATATATATATACACATCACTTTGGGCTCTAATCCTACATAAGTTGATGTGTCTTGCTGTTTTCAGCTCCTGTACAAAGCCAGTGAGGTGAGGTGAGGTGGTGTAGGGTGAGGTCACCTGAAGGGTGAGGTCACCTGAAAGGTGAGGTGGGAGAGGAGAGGAAAGGTCAGGTCAGGAGACGAGAGGAGAAGAGAAGAAAGGCCAGGTCAGGAGAGGAGAGGAGAGGCCAGGTGAGGTGAGGTGATGAGAATAGAGGAAAGGTCAGGAGAGGAGAAGAGAGGAGAAGAAAAGTGAGGTTAAGCCAGGTGATGAGAAGAGGTGAGAGGAGAAGTGAGGTTAAACCAGGTGATGAGAAGAGGAGAGAGGAGAAGTGAGGTTAGGCCAGGTGATGAGAAGAGGAGAGAGGAGAAGTGAGGTTAGGCCAGGTGATGAGAAGAGGAGAGAGCAGAAGTGAGGTTAGGCCAGGAGATGAGAAGATAGGAGAAGTGAAGTTAGGTAGGTGATGAGAAGAGAGGAGAAGAGAGGAGAGGAGAAGAGACGTGAGGTTAGGTCAGAAGATGAGAAGAGAGGAGAAACATGAGGTTAAGCCAGGTGATGAGAAGAGAGGAGAGGAGAAGAAGTGAGGTTAAGCCAGGTGATGAGAAGAGAGGAGAAGAGACTGACTGACTGAGTTTGGTTTTACGCCGCTTTTAGCAATATTCCAGCAACATCACGGCGGGGGTCACCAGAAATGGGCTTCACACATTGTGCCCATGTGGGGATTCGAACCCGGGTCTTCGGCGTGACGAGCCAACTCTTTAACCATTAGGCTACCCCACCGCCCCAGAGGAGAAGAGAAGTGAGGTTAGGTCAGGTGATGAGAAGAAAGGAGAAGAGACGTGAGGTTAAGTAGGTGATGAGAAGAGAGGAGAAGAGAGGAGAAGAAGTGAGGTTAAGTCAGGTGATGAAAAGAGAGGAGAAGTGAGGTTAAGTCAGGTGATGTGAAGAGAGGAAAGGTCAGGTTAGGAAAGGAGAGGAGAGGCCAGGTGAGGTGATGAGAAGAGAAAGAGAGAAGTGGAGTTAGGTTAGGTGATGAGAAGAGAAGTGACAAAAGTTCAGATGAGCAGAGGACAGGAGAACTTAGATCAAATATTACTGACTCCAAGCCAGCCAGTCCTTGTTTTAAGTAAAATTGTGATAAAGTAATGTTTTCATTTTAAGCCCATCATTAGGTGATGTTATCATCAATGCTATCATCAATGTTATCAAGCCATGTTATCAAGTAAAGTTATCATCAAGTAATGCTGTAATCATGTCATAATCATCACCTTCATCATCAAGTATTTCTATCATGATCCATAAATTCAAGGAGAATTTGTCATCAGCTGAGGCCTCCCTGCTATCACATGGTACACGGTATTGACAGCCTGATGCCTCCTGATATCCTAAGTGTAGAGTGAGTGACCGAGTTTAATTTTACGTCACTTTTAGCAATATTCCACCAATATCACAGCAGGGGGATACCAGAAATGGGCTTCACACATTGTACCCATGTGGGGAATCAAACCCGTGGCTTCAGCGTGACGGGTGAACACAATAACCACTAGGCTACCCCACCACCCCTCCTCAGTGTAGAATACTACCACTTTGATCACTCCCGTAGGCAGCAACTTCACAGACATAACCAACTTCAGGCCAGACCAACTTTATTTCTTGTTTTATGGATTTTTGTCCTCAGAAAACCTAAAGGCAGGAGGGAAAAAATTAAAAAATAAAATCACCAATCAAAGTAATATTCCTTCTAAATACTAAAAGAACTTTTACCTCTGGCAATTTATGAATCGTATATGGCGCAAAATACAATCTAAATTTTTTATTTGTAACAACATTTTTGGCCAATAAAAACATTAGGTTTTCATTTTTCGAGCGGGTAAATTTTTTTTCTGATTCTTGACAAAATACAACTGGCGGATCCATAAAACAAGAAATAAAATTGGTCTGGCCTCACTGAGAGATACAATTATCCCTACTGTGGTAAATGTGCTCAGCAATCAGACAGAGACACCCCTGGCCCGTGAGACAGACAGCAAAGCCTGGACGCCTTCATGAGGCAGTTCCAGGACCAGGCACTGCTGTAAACCCAGGTTAATATTTAACAAATAGGAGATATGAAAGACAGACTGATACACAAGTCGTTTGTTCTGGCCCAGTCTGAAAGTGGTCATTCTATAGCTTAACGCTTCATCAAGTTTAAAGAATGGAGTGCCAGTTGTCAATTATTTATTATCTGAAACTATCATTACCATTATTTTACACTGCGTTTTATATTTCAGTAAGTGAATGATTCTAAATTTTGTTACCAAATATGTCACCAGAAGAGTTCAAGCCACCATGATATGTTTTGACAAAGCATGTTAAACAGTCAACTCCCACAACAGAGTGAGTGAGTGAGTGAGTTAAGTTTTACACCACTTTAAGCAATATTCCAGCAATATCACGGCAGGGACACCAGAAATGGGCTTCATACATTGTACCCATGGTGGGAATAGAACTTGTCTTCAGCATGACGAGCGAAACGCTTTCACCATAAGGCTACCCCACTGCCCCTTACTACAGAAACAAGGGACAGTACCTAAAGAAAGTTAATCATTAAATATCAAATGTTAATTTTTCACTTTTATTCCTTAATAGATAAGTAAATATATGTGTTCCATCATGTTGACTTTAACAATGCTCATAGTTCAAGCAGCCAGATAAACCTTTAATGAGAAAAACAAATCAGGTAAACGTACTATCCTTTGTACAAGGTTCATGTCAGTATTTCCTACATTCCTCAAAAGAATGATTATTTAATGTGTAAACAATTTAAAAAATTTAAATTTAAAAAAACCCCTTGAACTTAAAAAGCACCTGGAACTATTCACTGTCAAGATCAACTTGCAACAGACCTTGTGGCAACAGAGCAACAACGTAATAAACATTTATGATAAAATAAAAAGTCTGTCAATCTTAATATATTTTACTTGCTTGCATCAAAATACACCTTGCAGGGATATATCTACAATTACAACCATGTGCCTTTGGCCCACAATGGGAATAAAATTGCAATTTTAATAAGAATTCAAACTGTTTTTGCACAAACACTGACAAATTGTGAAATCATAAATTCAAATTGGGAATGTTTACTGTCATTCTCAGGGGACCTGAATGTGAATATCAGCCTTTTATAAGGTCCAGATATATCCTCCCGAGTATCCATCCAGAAATCACCAGAATAACATAAAATTATACAAGGATGTCTACTTTATGGGATCGTAAAAAATCTATACTATCACAAAAGTTAAAAAGTTATTTTGCAATAACAATGCATCAGACAGTTTTGAATTACAACTGTTGCTACACGAATGCAGAAATATCCCCAATGGTCACACCAACAGACATCCAATATTTGAAAATGAGATGGGTGAACGGGACAGAATTTGCAATATCACGGCAATAGACAACAGAAACAGGCTACGCATTCGGTTCCAAATCAAATTTAGAGACTATCAATTCGGCCAAACATTCATCTAATTTCCCAAAACAGTACGTTTATCTCCTAAGTGCAGCGTAAATCTAAACTCACTCACTACTAGTTGAACAACTTGATGTGGTACTTTATCTCCCATGTTCAAGATATGTAATTTGTGATCATTCTCGATACATTCAAATATCAAAATGTAATTTTGCACTGCCCCTCTCCTATAGATATTGAGGGACAATCCATTCATATGTGTTCTGAGTTCTTGGTTGAAAAAACATTCCCTCGTTTGTTTCAAGTTCAAATATGTAAATTGACACAATGCTTTAAAAAACTGGAGACAGTACAGGTACTTTTCAAACTTTCCCAATATTACTGCAACATTTATCTTTATCATCATATCATACTTCTCTTGTGCTATCACAATAACTACATACTACGCCCCCTCAATAACATGCTCCACTAATCTAAAACTGTAAAAATGCTGACGAAGCTAAAACCTACTTGCTGTAATCGAGTAATTGAGAAAAAGTTATCTAGAATATTTTGAGACAAACATGTCATGCATTATGATCCAACTTTGTGGCACTCTTCTTGGCTGAGTGCCAACACAACCCTCCAAGATCAAGATTATAAGAAAATATCCTCACAATGCTACACCTGGCAACATGTTTGTCTAAAACACTCAAATGTTTCCCGTGTATGTTTACAACCAGATTTTCGGACAAAATAACCTGTTTACTTATGTCTGAGGCAATGTCATCATGCTATTTGCCGAACATTTCAGTGATTTAACGAGTCGCCATACAGAAGAAATGCATACTTCAGCAATCATTGAGGATCAAAGTAACCTCCGTCCCTAGAGAGTTGTGGGATGATTTCCATATAATGTCAACCTTAATTTTGTATCTGGGATGAGAAGCCTGTGATGTCATCAATGGTTCCCTGGAGCTTCTTTCACAATGATGATCTAAATTCATGGCGCGCATCCAGGTAAAGACTGGTTTGCAGGCTGCATGAACCAGTGTATCTGAACTACACTACGCGTGCAAACTAATTTGTGCAACTCAATAAACAGCAAAACATACAGATAAACTAGTTATAACGACTATTCAAAGGAACCGCTAAATTTACTTTGCTATAAACATAATTTGTTACATGTATTTCGATAAAAATATTAAGCAAAAGCAAGAAACCGAAAACCCATCAGTTCATTATATACTGTACAGAGTATTAATTCAATTTTAAAAAATAAATATGTCGACAGTATCAACTGACTGCTTATTTAAGCATTAACACACCAAAATCTGTAGACAATACAGTTGGGTTTTACGTTGCTTTTAGCTGCATTTCAGCAATATCACGGCAAGGGAAACTAAGAATATTTTTCACACATTGTAACCATGTTGGGAATCAAACTTGGTCTTCAGTGTGACAAGCAAACGCTTTAACCAATAGGCTACCCCACCGACCCAGATGTAGACAATACAAATCAGTGACAATATTTTCTTACACTCCTGTGGGTGAGAAACCCATGTGAGAAAACTGGTATCACACATATGTGTGAGATCGATTTCTAATCCCGTGATTGGCTACTCCATGGTGATGACCTAGGGTCAGGTTATGACGGACTACTTTCCTGATTAAAATTCATTGATAAGTTACTTGGGCTTCAATCGAACAGAAACCTGTTACCCCTTTACACCTACCTGTTATTTTCACGATTGTAACATAAACAGGTATGTATACAATGAAACACAATTAGAATAAATATAACACGAATCTATTTTTTTTCTAATTCCTTTTATTAACACTTTAGATTTCCAGTCATGAATTCAAAATGGCTCGAACAATCAGTGATACCTGTGTAAACAATTATGTGAAAATCGCCGTTAGAAATTAAGACCGATTCCTTCGAATATTCAAAATGTACAACATTGGTACTTTTACTGGAGAGATGCGACAAGTGTCATGTATCGTCTTGCAAAAATACCTGACACGATAACGTCAGTGCCTGTCCATTGTGAGATCGATTTGCCTCGTTGTTTCTTTGATACATTGATGAAGATGACATTTTTCACTGATACAGTATGATGAAGACCCACTTCCAACTTCGAGCTAATATGTGATTCCAATGTTATCAAATTCACTCATGACAATCAGAACAAAAACACACTCGTTGAAACAATGTATCAACGTGGAACGTTTTGCTAGGCTTCATGAGTGCAAATGGCGGCACACGTCCTTTCTATTCAATCGAACATGTACAGGAACGGTTGATCTACAAATAAGTCATTGTTCAAGATATTCCTCCGACGCATGATAATGCAAAGTTTATGTCTTGATAACATACAGGATGTAATCAACTCACATTTCATATTGACAACTCCGTAAATTCCGTTACATCCCAAGCGGCAGTTTCTGGCTCGGGAAAACGAGAAAGCCGTGGCGAAGAAGAGTAGATCTAGTCCCCCATTGATAATGAACGTAACCTCAGCAATGTCATATTCAAGCACACGGGTTACACCTAATGACACACACTCAATAGTTTTGGCTCCGATTCGATGGGAGAACATTGAACGTAAACTGGTATACAAGTACAGATCCCAATGTGCACAGATATCCGAAACGATCTTCTGATGACAACCACCAAGCGATAACGATGAGGTCACATGCTCAAATATTTTTAGCTTGCAAGAATTAAAATCATTCACATTTGCAAGGTAACATCATCGTTTTAGAGTGTTTAATTAATTTTCCTTGATGTTATCTTGTTTTCATGATCACTATTGCCTTTATAATGCGAAGAGGTGGCAGAAACTTTTTTTGTGGAGGGTCACCATGGGGATGAGTAGTGATTAGGAAGCCAACTGACGTCACTCATTCATAAACGTTGTGATGTGTATTATTGCGCAGCTACGATGAGAAAATATGAAATTTGAATCTATTCGACCATAAAATGGTGCGATTTTATGGTGTGTGTAAGAAACAGATTACTGTACTCATGTCTGTCAGATACCATTTATCTTACAACTCGTTGTTTCGAAACGTATTTAACTCGCTTTCGCTTGTTAAATACGTTTTGAAACAACTCGTAAGATAAATGGTATCTGACAGACACTCGTTTAGTAATCTCTATATGCGCAATAATCCATCACAAGTTCCTCACATTCAGCCAATCGGGATTGGTTGGTTGGTTTGTTGTTTAATGCTGCACTCAGCAATATTCCAGCTATATGGCAGCGGTCTGTAAATGATCGAGTCTTGACCAGACAATCCAGTGATCAACATCATGAGCATCAATCTACACAATTGGAATGTGATGACATGTGTCAACCAAGTCAGCGAGCCTGACCACCAGATCTCGCTAGTCACCTCTAATGACAAGACTGGGTTGCTGAAGACCAATTATAACCCGGATCTTCACAGATCATCCAATCAGGTAAGAATCGTCTGTGTGACATAGCTGTCCTGTCAGGATCAAGTCATCCCCAGATGGGCCAACGTCTAAATGCTATCTGGGTCTGTGACCACAGTCACACATACCAAACAAGGTGGTGGCCTTCAGACATAGGGGGGCGGTGGGGTAGCCTAGTGGTTAAAGCGTTGGCTCGTCACGCCGAAGACCCGGGTTCGAATCCCCACATGGGTACAATGTGTGAAGCCCATTTCTGGTGTCCCCCGCCGTGATGTTGCTGGAATATTGCTAAAAAGCGGCGTAAAACCAAACTCAGTCAGACATAGGCCGCATTCTTGGTCTAGTCTGGGAGTCTCACAATGACAATTAGTACAGTTTATTGTGTTGCTCTAGACAGGCAATTTATTGGACAACTTGGAAGTACTGAAGTTGTTACCTGACCATTTGTTTAAGAAAGACATTATACATCCATCATATCTCAGTGGATGAAAAATGGAAGGAGGTACCAGGCTATGAGCTGTAAAAATAGATTCATAAACAAGATGAACTCTGGAATGGCACATCCAGATGGTGTAGCCTTGTTTCCATACACACTGTAGTGGGGACACCAGAAATGGGCTTCACACACTGTACCCATGTAGGGAACTGAACTCGGTCTTCAGCTTTAACCACCAGACTACCCCACAGCAAAGAAGGCGAAGAACTCCGACAGAACATCAGCAGACCAGAAACACATCACCAAAAGGCCCCAAGTTGAGAGCCAGACTCACTTTGTAGTTTTTGTTGAGTAAACTCTCTGCCAGACTACGAAACAAGTTGTTACATCTGCTGGTGGGTATGGCCAAATGTTTTAGTTTTTGTTTTGTTTTAAGGTCACATAAATGAAAAACATTTTCCTTTGTATGCCAAGCCAATGCCACAGAATCACTGGAAATTCATTAAAATTCATGTAATGACACTGACTGGTTTGGTTCAGCTGTGATTGTGGGTTTGTGACAAATTTAAATAACAGGTTGCTTTTTCAAATATTGACATACGTTATGGATAACAACTTCTTTAATTTCATGACATTTTGATACAGATTCTTGTACTGTTATACCGTGTACATAACGTTTGTCAATATTGTACTTCTAAAATGCCACTCAAAGATACTTTTACACACTATGATATTAACCTGTATCTTCACTGGTAGGTCTGTACAAAGCATTCTCTTCAATTACAGTAAATTCTCATCCAGGGTTTCAAAACTATGCCACAGAGCAGGTGAATACTGACTTGGAGTTTACTCTGAATTCAGCCACTTGAAGCAGATGGGAATGATGGGAATTGATGCTTAGAGTATGTAATAAAATATGTTTGTTTATTATTCTTGTAAATTGATCAGAAACTGAAATGTGACCAAGCATCTGTTTGGTTTCATTAAAGCTCTCCGTTTTCCCAACCCAATCCTTCCAGCCCACGGGTTTTACAACCACACACTAAAAGTGTTTTATTCAGTGCCTCATAAAAGTGGAGAATCTAAGCAAGGTTGATTTAAGTTGTTCAAACCTCACTTTGTCTGCTAACTCAAACTGTATGGTGATAAATAGGCTGAGTGACCTGGAATTGACATTGCCTTTGAATAGTTTTTCGGTTAATTATGACATGTCAGCCTGATGCAGAAAACCCAAAGTGATGCAGGTTTCAGAGGTTTATGACTAATGAAGATGAATAAAAATGCAACAATGACAGAATCTAGAATCTGAGGTCTGAGGTGAATCAGGGCAAACAAGGTTTTAAACCCATGACCACAGGTTTCTGGCACGTCTAAGGGAGGCAACTCTGGGAAAGCCAAAAGTGATGCAGGTTTTACATGTTTTCAATTAATGAAGACGAATAAAAATGCAACAATGACAAAATCTGTGGCAAACAAGGTTTTAAACCCATGACCACAGGTTTCATTCGTAACGTTACTACTCATCCCTTTCCCTAACCTGAAAGAAGACTCGTACCCCTCTGGTAGTCATTTTACTGAACTGGACTCTGAGTGCAAAAGCGCAGAGAGAAAGAAATAGTCTAGTCACCGAACTATTTTCAAGGGCATGTAACTCTAGTTTACTTGGAAAAAACACATGGCATCCACGCCAAGGAAATTACCTCAAAGGGTATGTTTAACATGCTTAAATTTAAATACTTTCCTATACCATAATGTTAATATATCCTGATATAAAAATTCAGAAAACCCTGGAGGACTATGCAATAATCAAAATATACTTGAAATGTCTGGGACAAAATTATGCAAGCCGAAATGAAAAATATTTCAACTAACTATTTTGACCCAATTTCTTCTCCACATACGCTCATTCTGATTGGCTGGGGGAATATTTCTCCCAGACATGGCTTCGAGAGGGGTACGAGTCTTCTTTCAGGTTACGGAAAGGGATGAGTAGTTACAAATGCACAGGTTTCTGGCATGTCTAAGGGAGGCAACTCTAGGAAATCCCAAAGTGATGCAGGTTTTACATGTTTAAGACCAATGAAGACAAATTTATACAGATGCTGACAAAACCTAGAACCACAGGTGGATCAGGTCCAACAGGTTTTTAAACCCATGACCACAGTTTTCAGGCATGTCTAAGGGAGGCAACTCTGTACAGCGAACTGCGGCACCTTGGATGACTCAGTTAACCATGCACCCAAAACATTTAAAAACGGCTCATGATTTCTGTTTTCTGAAACACAATATCTCCTTGGTTTCCACACAAGATTATTTGCAACGTGCCTGTGATTGTATCATGGAAACCAGACATCCAGCAACATCATTTTTCAATCACAACACAGACATTCATCTCATCAGTATTATCCTTTTTACCATAATTGATCGGATGCCAAATGGGGTGACTTTTGAGGCAAACTGATTTGTATACCATTTCCTACACATCAGCTGTAGTAGGACTTGTATGAGTGATTTGTAACTATGCATCTGCAACCATTAGATCCAAGTGAGTGAGTGAGTTTAGTTTTACACGGTACTCAGCAATATTTCAGCTATATGGCAGCAGTCTGTAAATAA
The DNA here is from genome assembly GCF_003918875.1 of Haliotis rubra. Taxonomy (NCBI): domain Eukaryota; kingdom Metazoa; phylum Mollusca; class Gastropoda; order Lepetellida; family Haliotidae; genus Haliotis; species Haliotis rubra. The sequence goes on from NW_025767535.1 coordinate 2,285,913, forward strand.
TCGAGTCTGGACCAGACAATCCAGTGATCAACAGCATGAGCATCAATCTGCGCAATTGGGAACCGATGACATGGGTCAACCCAGCCTGACCACCCGATCCCATCAGTCGCCTCTTATAACAAGCATGGGTTACTGAAGATCAATATTCTAACCCGGACCTTCGCGGGTATAGACCTCAGACAGCACACCACTACAGACCATGGCTATATCAATGGAACAAGGTCCTCAAAACAGGAGTGAGTGAGTTTGGTTTTACGCCACTTTTAGCAACATTCCAGCAATATCCCAGTAGGGGACACCAGAAATGGGCTTCACACATTGTACCCATCTGGAAAATCGAACCCGGGTATTCGGCATGACGAGCAAATGTTTAAACCACTTGGATACCCCACCGCCCTATCAAAACAGGATTTCATTTTAATTTTAGTAGATCTCAGAGAGTACATCACAACAGCACCAAAGCTACATCAAAGGAACGAAGTCCTAGATCTTTTATCAAAACAGGAATTCACATTAGTTGAGGTAACCACAGAATTACAACAGATTATCAAATATGCCTTCACTTCCATGGTTTGTATAGATATAAACACAAGTGTATAATGATAGTTAGTTTGCCTGTACACCAGACAATCTCCTACAGCAAGTCACCAAGCTGTGCTCAGTGGAAGGCCGAAGTCTGAAACCATAAGTGCCCCTTACTTACTTTGCATCCTTCATCAAAACAACATAAGGAACCTTGATCCCCCAGGCTACAGGAACATAAAACAGCAGTTACACTTGAACCTGGCTCAGGTTGGCACACAGAGGTAATGACCAGAATGATGTACTAATCAGTCTGATGGCACGCTGGTGATAGACCTCTCAAAGTGGAGCAGGTGATGCAGACCATGTGTGTCCAGAGATACAGGACCAATATATCCAAGCTGTAGTATATATCCTCCATTGATATTGGCCTTGTATATCTGACGGTACGGGCCATGTGTTTCCAGAGACAGGGCTCCAGATAACTTTTGGGGGTGTGAGTGTACTTACACATCATATTGCAAGTGGAGGTGTACTGAGAATTTTGAAGGAGTACTGACATGTTTTTGTGTGAGCGAGTTGGTGATGTGGTTTGTCTAGACGATTCATCAATCACTATTTCCAACCATGTATTTGTATTTGAAGACGCGTGAGAAATAACTGAGACTGGATATAAATAGGAACAGTGTAGTTTTTAGCCAATCGAAAAATAGTGACGCATATCGTTGCATGGCAATGCAAGTGATTCCTTCTGTCGGGGTTTTCTCATGTGTCAAATCGTGTTTCGCAAAAGAAACTTGACAAGTATTTATCCGAAATAGATTTCCATTTGCACGATACGCGTACGGAAATTAAATGTTGGACGTACAAAGGTATTTATGTGCGTACACGATACGCTTGAAATCTTATATTATGTCGTACTTAATTGATTTTGAGGCGTACATTACGCCTGTACGCCCCTTATCTGTAGTCCTGCAGAGATACAGGACGAATATATCCAAGATGTAGTATATATCATCCATTGATATTGGCCTTCTATATCTGACAGTACAGGCCATGTGTTTCCAGAGATACAGGACGAATATATCCAAGCTGTAGTATATATCCTCCACTGATATGGGCCTTGTATATCTGACGGTACGGGCCATGTGTGTCCAGAGATACAGGACGAATATATCCAAGCTGTAGTATATATCCTCCATTGATATTGGCCTTGTATATCTGATGGTATGGGCCATGTGTTTCCAGAAATACAGGCCGTGCGTATCTTGTGATACTGGCTGTGTGTATCTTGTGATACGGGCCTTGTGTATCTTGGGATACTGGCTGTGTGTATCTTGTGATACGGGCCGTGTGTATCTTGTGATACGGGCCGTGTGTATCTTGTGATACGGGCCTTGTGTATCTTGTGATACAGGCCGTGCGTATCTTGGGATACTGGCTGTGTGTATCTTGTGATACGGGCCGTGTGTATCTTGTGATACAGGCCGTACGTATCTTGGGATACTGGCTGTGTGTATCTTGTGATATGGGCCGTGCGTATCTTGTGATACTGGCTGTGTGTATCTTGTGATATGGGCCGTGTGTATCTTGTGATACTGGCTGTGTGTATCTTGTGATACGGGCCTTGTGTATCTTGTGATATGGGCCGTGTGTATCTTGTGATACTGGCTGTGTGTATCTTGTGATACGGGCCTTGTGTATCTTGTGATACGGGCCTTGTTTATCTTGGGATATGGGCTGTATGTATCTTGTGATACAGGCTGTGTATCTTTGATACAGGCCGTGGCGTATCTTGGGATACTGGCTGTGTGTATCTTGTGATACGGGCCTTGTGTATCTTGTGATATGGGCCGTGTGTATCTTGTGATACTGGCTGTGTGTATCTTGTGATACGGGCCTTGTGTATCTTGTGATATGGGCTGTGTGTATCTTGTGATACAGGCTGTGTGTATCTTGTGATACAGGCCGTGCGTATCTTGGGATACTGGCTGTGTGTATCTTGTGATATGGGCCGTGTGTATCTTGTGATACTGGCTGTGTGTATCTTGTGATACGGGCCTTGTGTATCTTGTGATATGGGCCGTGTGTATCTTGTGATACTGGCTGTGTGTATCTTGTGATACGTGTGATACGGGCCCGTGTATCTTGTGATACAATCTTGTGATACGGGCTGTGTGTATCTTGTGATACAGGCCGTGTGTATCTTGTGATATGGGCTGTGTGTATCTTGTGATACTGGCTGTGTGTATCTTGTGATACTGGCTGTGTGTATCTTGTGATACTGTCTCTGTGTATTCTGTGATATGGGGTGGGGGTTGGGGGGTGTATCTTGTTATATTGTCTCTGTGTATTCTGTGATGCGGGAGGGGGGTGTGTGTATCCCAGGATATGGGCTGTATGCATTGAGTGATGTGGACCTTGTGTATCCGTGTATAGTCTGTGACAGACCAAGTACACCCAGTGCTAAGTATATCCATTGATCCAGACATATCCAAAGATACAGAGTATATCCAATGATGCAGAGTATATCCAGTGACACACACAGAATATATCCAGTGACACATAGCTTATCCAGTGACATCCTCCATATTTTTAAATAGGTGAGGTGAGAGATGAGATCAAAAGTTACTGAAACACCATACTTGAGTTAAACATGGATACCCGACTCAGACACACAATACCGACTCTGAGCTGGTCAGCCCATACTTCATCCTCCTAATGCCGGGGGGGGGGAGGGGTGGCCAGGCTGGGTAATAATGATGGGAGACAGTGCAGAAGATCCAAGGAATATGCCACACACAGCAACATGGGCCCTGTCCATTACATGAGTCTATTGCTGTGAGTCAGTGCGTGAGTGAGTCTGGTTTTCACCCCCATAGTCACATTATGGCAACTTATCTTGACGTTGGAAACAAAAGTGGTGTATCTCTTTAGCATCTACCTTTCTGAAACTCATAACCACAGGAATGGTGCTCATACAAATCATAACCAATGTTAATCTGGGATTCAAACCCATGATCATAGGATTCTGGCATGCCAAAGGGACATAACTCTGCACAACAAATTACAGTGACCCAGTATACATACAAGCAAAACAGTTCAAATAACACATTATGGCAGGGCATCAGCTATTACTGAAAACCTTTTCATGAATGTTCAGCATCTGCAGAGTTTTGTTTGATAAAAGGTATGACTGAAAGTCTCATGGGGTACAACATCTGGCTTACAGGCTAATAATCTGCTTCACATCTCTGATAACTGACATGCTAAAAAAAATAATGAGCTCAATCTGCACATTTGGAGAGTGTCAAACGAAAATTGTGAATCAATATCAGGCCAGACCAATTTTATTTCTTGTTTTACGGATCCGCCTGTCCGTATTTTTTCAAGTATAAGAAAAAAAAAATAATAATTAATTTTCCCCGCTCAAAAAATAAATCCTAGTGTGTTTTTTGCCCCAGATACACTTCATAAATTGCCAAAAGTAAAATACTTGGAGCATTTAGAAGGACTATTACTTTGACTGGTGATTTTATTTTTTTTCTCTCCTGCCTTTAGGTTTTCTGAGTACAAAAATCTGTAAACCAAGAAATAAAATTGGTCTGGCCTTATGAGACACAATGTGAACCTTATATGGCACCAGGCACACACAGTTTTACCCATTTTTTTTAAAAGTGATCTGAAATTTTTAATTTCATTAAATCTTTAGACATCATTACTAAAGTGAGTGAGCGAGTTTAGTTTTACGCCGCTTTTAGCAATATTCCAGCAATATCACAGCGGGGGACACCAGAAATGGGCTTCACACATTGCGCCCATGTGGGGAATCAAACCCGGGTTTTCGGCGTGACGAGTGAATGCTTTAACCACTAGGCTACCCCACCCGCCCTCATTACTAAAGGAAAATGTGTTAATCACAGTACAACCTCATTATGATGTTTAAAAGTTAAGGCTGTTATGGTAACAGACATTCCTGTAAAGTTCTTATTTTAATTTTTAATCAACAATGTTCACAAACAATCACCTTAACCTGTAGACTTTCAAGGCCATCACACATTCTTCAAGCCTATTTTTTAGTTCTAAGGCAAGAGTCATCAGAAGATAAAACATGTCTTGGGACTGTTGCCATTCACAAATGAGTTTGACAACTCATACCCCACTTTTGTTCCACTGCCATTGGATACCCTCAGTATCGTGAAGAAACTAATATTGCTGTTAAGGACTTTTCAATATCCAAATCCTCAAAAGGCACCAGTTCACCAATAGGTATGTATTGCAAGTTTCATCCAGAAATATTCCCCATTCTTGGTGCAGGGGCGGTGGGGTAGCTTAATGGTTAAAGCGTTGGCTCGTCACGCTGAAGACCTGGGTTCGAATCCCCAAATGGGCACAATGTGTGAAGCCCATTTCTACTAGTGTCCCCCGCCGTGATGTTGCTGGAATATTGCTAAAAGCGGAGTCATAAAACCAATCTCAGTCAGTCAGTCTTGGTGCAACATAAAGAAAGCTATACACTACAGCCAACGACACTGGTGAGGAAAGGGACCAACTTATAACAGTTCCACTATCAGGAAGCAGCAGTGCTTACAGATAGAGGCCTCCTCACTGAAACCATCAACCCAGGGGTCATCAAAACCCCATCAGCCTCATCAGGTTAGTGGCTTGTGAAGGTCTGACCATGGTGCTCCCTGGAGACATAGGTGATGCTCCTGGTAATTAACACACAACTACTGCCTGCTGATACCTGCATGTAAAGCTATCCTCCCAGGGTGTCGTTGTACAAAACAACCTTAGCGCTAAGGCTGCCTTAAGCCTATGTTAAGGTATGGGAGTTACGGTCACCTTAGCACTAAGATCGCTTTGTACAACGGCACCCTGGTCAGTTTCTCCTGCTCAGCAGCAACAGGGAGAAAACAGGCCACAGATAATAATTAGCAAACTGATAAAACCGATACTGTTAGTCTGTCCTACAGACCCTGAAGGGGCGGTGGGGTAGCCTAGTGGTTAAAGTGTCTGTTCGTCACACTGAAGACCAGGTTTGATTCCCCACATGGGTACAATGTGTGAAGCCCATTTCTGGTGTTCCCTGCCGTGATATTGCTGGAACATTGCTAAAGGTGGCGTAAAACCAAACTCACTCACTCACTCACTACAGACCCTGAAACAAATATATCCATGAAAGCCCATGTAAGTCTAGAATATGTGGCAACTCTAGATTACCAGTTTCAGGAATTACGAAAGTCCCTGGGCTCCTTTTCATTGTATATTATGATCATTATTCATGAATTATTTTTTGTTGTAAAATATGTTCATTTCAGAGACTAGATGTTAGTCCAAGATATTGTCTGCTGTTCAAGACATAAGCCAAACTGGTTCCCAATCAGGGGCTCCTTTCACGAAGCAACCTTTACTAAGGTTCACCTTAACTCCCATTCTTTAACATTGCATTAAGGTTACCTTAGTGACTTACGATCACCTTTGTGCTTTGTGAAAGGAGGCCCAGATCACCATTTCCCAATAATTGTCTTTCACTTCTTCATACAGTGCCCATATTGCTGGAACATTGCTGAGTGTGGCATTAAACAACAAACAAAACTTGCACACAATCACATCCGGGACAGGCAAACCAGTGGTTGACAACATGAGCACCGACCCACTGATACCAGACGACACAAGATCAAACATCCTCATTGGTCAGTTTATACAAGCATTGGACACAGGGAAGCACCTCAAGGAAGCCACCCTACTAAAAGATCCTCGCTGATGTGTTTAATTAAGGGGTGGTCGGGTAGCCTAGTGGTTAAAGTGTTCACTTGTCACACCAGACCTGGGTTTAATTCCCCACATGTGTACAATGTGTAAAGCCCATTACTGGTGTCCCCCAATGTGATATTGCTGGAATATTGCTAAAAGCTGTGTAAAATTAAACTCACTCACTGATGTGTTAAAAGTGCAAACAATTGCTGCTTAAGTACAGCACTCCTCCAGTGTCACCACGATTACAGCGAGGTGTGTCGCCATGGAGTCTGTGTATCGGCTGCCAGTGAGAGTAGGATGACACTTCTACTGACATTAGCACAAATGATCTGCTCAGACTCCACAGCAGACGCCCGTCTGTAGGGGTGGACCTGCGAAAGTCCATGCACTTCACGCCATCACCTTCTACCAAACATCATTACCATGTCAGCCAGGACACAAGCCAGTCCGATGTTTGACAGGTTTACCTTGTGACAACGGCAAAGCAAAGATAATACTGTCATAGTGTAAAAGTAATTTCAATCTTTCTTCATAATTGTCCACAACCTATTTGTTCTTGAACCCATTTGTATGTGAACATAAGCCAAATACTCAGGGAAACATGGACAGAATCAACAAGTTTCACATCAGCCATTTACTTGGCCTTGCTCCAAAGCTGTATTGAACGCTTAGCCCATGGATGTATAGTAATTCTATCCTTAATGAGGCAAGTCTAGATGGGCAGACAGTAGTCTAAGGATGCCAGTCTGTCTGAGGGATATTTCTATTTTTTAGAAATTACCATTAAACTATCAATTATTACCTTAGAGACTTGTGCAAGTCTACCATTTACTATTCGGATGCAAGTAAATCATAAATTATTTTTTCTCAAAACCAGCAACATTGAAGCCAAAGCATCAAACATATTATCAAGTCTCATCTAGACAAACAAGAGACTGACAGCATGAGCATATCTAAGTCCACTATGTCAGATATTGTCAAAACTCAGTCCTTATTGGTCAGATTTACAAGTGAATAAGCTGGTTTTAACGCCCCTTTGAGCAGTATTATATATATTTCACAGCATGTCATCAAAAGCAAAAAACGTTAGTGTCAAATGTTTTGGGGAATCTATACAAGGTAAGGAAAAAGCTGTCAAAGCAAGAAACATATCGGGACAAATGAATTATTCTGGTATCTCTAATTGACGCAAGTCGGAGAACACCTGACAGTTCAACTTGGCTGACCATCTGTGCCCTGCTAGCTCATTCAATAAAGCTTGGGAACAAGGGACCCATTCTGCTCGGAAATCCCAAAAGAGTGAAATTATTACACAGGCACTGATCATCTGTCTCAGTCCCTGAACCACATTATTTTCCCTACTCCCTAGCCCTCCCTGCAATGCTAAAGCCCTAAATGAAGCAAGTCTAGATTTCCCCAGGTTGTCTCACAGTCCTTGAACCACATTATATTCCCTACTGCCTAGCCCTCCCTGCAATGCTAAAGCCCTAAGTGAAGCAAGTCTAGATTTCCTCAATGTTCAGGATCTGAATCTCCCAAATCACTGCGGCTCCTTTTGAATTTAAATGGGTTTATTTGTTACTATCAATATTAAATTTATTCAGGGACTAAGCGTTAGTCAAAGGTACCGACAGCTTTACATCTGAGCAGTCATTCCAATGATGAGGTAACATTTATTACAGCAGGAGACAAAATCCCAACCACTTTGCACTATAAGTTTTATTTAAAAGGAGGACAAAATCGCTTTTCAACAGAATAATTGCAGCTTTGACTTCCAGAAACACTTACAGTAGCAACTGCTAGTTATTCAGGCAAAAATCAGCATGAATTACTTGAATGGACACAAACCACGCTTGTCTGTTGGACATTAAATGTGACAAACGAGAATCTGTTGAGTTGGAGTCAGATGAAATAATGGCTGAGTATTTCTAATCACCCTCCCTTGACAGCTGCGACACAACAGAACCTCTTCACAACCTCCATGAAACAAACCAGAATTATGTTTGTTGTCCAACACGAAGCTCGGCAATATCACAGCCATATGGCAGCAGTCCATATATTACAAAAGCAAGGAGGAGAAGTGGAGAAGAGGAAAGACAAAAAGGTTAATTGAGATAAAAATGAGGAAGAAGATGGGGGTGGAAGGATGACGATGATGATGAAGAGGAGATTAAGGAGTGAGTGAGTTAGTGAGTGAGTTTAGTTTTACTCCGCTTTTAGCAATTTTCCAACAATATCACAGTGGGGACACCAGAAATGGGCTTCACACATTGTACTCATGTGGGGAATCGAACCCGGGTCTTCAGCGTGATGAGTCAACGCTTTAACCACTAGACTACCCCACTGCCCCAAGAATAAGGAGAGAAAAAAAAGGAAAGGAAGAACAATTAATGTAAATTACCATTTAGATGTACCTACAATAGACATGTTATGTGCAAGGTCACTACGCTGGTTTTATTTACCAGCCCATGAGATATATGCTGCGACGACAATTCTCTCCAACATAGTATACTTCAAACTGACTCATCCTTGGTTATCTCCCTTTATACCAAGTACCTTGAGGGTAACAAGCATCATCATTTAATGTCTTACTATTTAGTTTTGGCAACAAATATAGAAATATTCTACTGTAAGGTAATTCCACTCGAACGATGAACTACATCAATAACAGTGTCTGTTACACTGTTACGGAGTCTGTTCATATAACACATTTACCTTGCATGATTTATACTCACTTGCTTACCAAAGATATTATTGATGGTGACATGTAGGTCTTGCACAACATAAACAGCACATACTATACAGGTAAAAGAAGCTACATTGTACATAGGAATCAAGTTTGCTTTTTCAGAATCATAACCAATTGTTTTAAAATAATCCTTCCTTACTATTATTTGGGAAGGTGGGGGTAGTCTGGAGCTTAACCCATTTGACACCGCAGGCCGAATAATCAGCCACAACGTTATGAGTCCCCAGACACCGGAGGCCGATTTATCGGCCAGGCAGTAGTCACGTCAAAATGAGACATAATAAAAGGAACCTACCTGACTTATGATTCATATATTAAATTTATCACATTTCACAATGTCTGAAAACACTTATTAAATTTCAATTGATCATATATTATCGGCAGAATTAAAATTATAAACTATTTTATGCAATGTTATTCAAAACAATGATTCTTGGACACATGCTTCGGCAGTGGGTCCACAATAACATTGTCAAAGAGCAAAGTAATGATGTTTCGAGGAAATCATTAAATAAATGGAATAAACTAATGAATAAAATCAACAACAGCATTCATAAAAGTTGTCAAACGTACATATAAAATTACTATTTCCATCTTTTGTGCGATCACGTAATGTAAGTCAAGTCACTGACAAGTGACATCTCAGCTCTCGCTGCCTCAATCTTCACGCTCGGACACGATGTTTAATGCGAAAATATATGCATGAAGCATTTTTGTCACCGGTCATAACCTAGCACGATACGTCCAATAAGTTCCATAATTTACGTATAGGTAGCGATTTCTTGCTTAATATGTTCAGAATAGCATTATTTTACCCAAAACTTTCGTCTAAATCTAAAAGTTTCCGTTTACGAGGACGGTATCCATTGCCATAATATGATTGGCTGCCTTAGGTCACGTGTCTGATTTTGACCAATCACGTCCCTTATAGCAGACTGTGGCGAAAAAGCGTTATTAGAAACCAATCTTTATCCAATAAAATCGCTTCTTACATCTGTGAAAATACTCTCGGCAAGGGTACAGTGATATTGTTGATGTTCAGAGCTTTCGAACGATACCCGATATCAAACGATTCGCCTCCCATGTTATTCATACAAAGCTTCAAAAACAGAGGTATTTTCCGTTGTTGTGTCATGTTACCGAACAGAAAGCCACTGATATCGGGAAATAGGCGACCATACATATTATTTAAGAAATCTTTTTTTTGTGTGGCAAGATAATATTGTATGACCCCCAGGGAGCTGAGAATGAAATTTAAGGCAACACTGATCTCACTGAGCGGGGTAATGATAGCACCTTGAGCCTGTTCCTTGTAAATGGAGTCCAATGCAACGTGAACACATATAGTATGGCGGAAGGTGTTCGAAGTTGATGCCCAAGTGTCAAAGTTGCGGGTCAAAAGGTCAGTCAGTATACATACAGAAGGCATATTGTTACACATCATAACGACCCATGTCTGTTTACGAACTCGGCACAACTGATTACCACAAGCAGACCAATGCCATTAGCTCAGTGACCATGTCAAGAACGGTAGCTATGCTGGTACGGACCCAAGACAGATAGAGTAATACCTAATGAGAGGAGGATGATAAGAAGGAAGTGATTAATTGGTCGTTCTGTTGTTTTGAACACATCCATATGTATGTATATACATGTTACTGCATCGCTGGACTCGGTAATCAGTAATCAGTAATCATTGACCACAACTGATGAGGTATTTACATTGGAGGTACACTCAGGGCTCGATTTAACAGATGTTAACCTACTTGCACCAGGTGCAACCTAAGATAAAGACCTAGTTGCACCAGCCAAATTCCAGTTGCAACGTAGTGTGTTAAAATGTTTCGGTGCACATAAACCTTAATCAGTGATGTAATACCCATGAAACCATAGCAACACTGAGACACAGCTGATCCCTGTTTACAAGAGCTGTCATAGCCGAGACATGTGTACGAATAACAATGTTTCATTGCCATAGCTATTCAAAGTTTAGAAGAAAAATGGGCTGGCATATTTATGCATATGTTAGATTTATTGTTGATTTATTTCTCAACAATTCACTTGCACCTTGTGCAAGATAGACTCATAGCTAGGTTGTATTTTGTAATATTGGGTTGCACCAGTGCAAGTAACAAAGCACTAAATCAAGCCCTGACACTGCATATGAAAAATACTTATGGGGATAAAAGATGCTCACTTTAATCCATTCTGAATGAGCAAACATAAGAATAACAAGCCAAAACAAGGCTTAGTAAAACCCCTGACCATGAATTCCAACTTCAGATGTACAATAATTAAAAATCAAGTTCAAGTTATTTACTGTATTGACTGAACAAAAATTGACTCTGTCAAACTGAAAATCTGAGCCTGTCTTTAGAAACATGTTACTGCATCGCTCGACTCGGCTGATGAGAAGGATGAGACCATGGGGAGCTGCATCAACCAGACACGTACATTACGTCCAGGCAGAGTCTCCAGTAACCAATGCAGTAATCCATTTGGCCAGACATTATGGACCTGAGTTTTGACAATAAATTTCTTAATGCTAAAACATAATGGTCCCAAACCCTATGATAGATACTTAAGAAATTAATCTACACATGGGACAAAACTTGTAGTCATTCTACTCATAGGACAAAACTTGTAGCCAAGCTACACATAGGACAAAACTTGTAGCCGTTCTACACATAGCAGAAAACTTGTAGCCATTCTACACATGGGACAAAACTTGTGGCTGTTCCACACATAGGACAAAACTTGTAGCCGTTCTACACATAGGTGAAAACTTGTAGCCGTTCTATACATGGGACAAAACTTGTAGTCGATCTACACATAGGACAAAACTTGTAGCCGTTCTACACATAGGACAAAACTTGTAGCCGTTCTACACATAGGTGAAAACTTGTAGCCGTTCTACACATGGGACAAAACTTGTAGCCCTTCTACACATAGGACAAAACTTGTGGCTGTTCCACACATAGGACAAAACTTGTGGTTGTTCTACACATAGGACAAAACTTGTAGCCGTTCTACACATAGGACAAAACTTGTGGCTGTTCCACACATAGGTGAAAACTTGTAGCCGTTTTACACATGGGACAAAACTTGTAGCCATTCTACACATAGGACAAAACTTGTGGCTGTTCCACACATGGGACTGCCGCATCATTCCCATTAAGTAATTGAATTACTTTTGTCTGTGAAGGACATCAGTCACTAACTGACTGACAGACTGGTGGAATGACCTCTATTCACTGGAAACATGAATTCCCTTAGAATTTGTTCTGATCAGAATCTAACCTTGCAACAAATTCAGTGTGGAAGAAATACCTGCTACCGGAGTAAACACTGTCCTATGATTAGGAACAAAATATTTAGATGTGCTTGCTTGCAAAGAATTTGGTTTAAAATATCATCCATGAATAATGCCTCTCTGCTGCTTAGTGCTGGAAACTATCTGAAACATTTTCCCTTCAATACAACACTTTATTATGCAGGAACACTTCAATTAGACATTCTGTTCAATATGATACTCCTCTAAACCTTTGGGGAACAATATGCCCGAGCTAACAGGTCCACATGAAACTGTACCACTTGAAACTAACTCCCTGCATCTCCCATTAACCTATTCAATCCTTCTATGAGTGAGTGAGTGTAAGTGAGTGAGTGAGTGAGTGAGTGAGTGAGTGAGTGAGTGGGTGGAGTGAGTGAGTGAGTGAAAGTAAGTGTAAGTGAATGAAAGTGAGTGGGTGGGTGAGAGTGAGTGAGTGAGTGTAAGGGAGTGAGTGAGTGGGTCGGTGGGTGAGTGAGTGAGTGAGTGAGTGTGTAAGTGAGTGAGTGAGTGTAAGGGAGTGAGTGAGTGAGTGTAAGGGAGTGAGTGAATGAGTGTAAGGGAGTGAGTGAGTGAGTGAGTGGAGTGGGTGAGTGAGTGAGTGAGTCATATTGCCTACAACATGGCACAGTGGGGATCTATTGAGGACCAGAGCCTCATATAGTCATGGGGTACACGGGACCTATTCCAAGACCTTGAGTCTGTTCTGGACATTTTTAAGTTATTGATGGGTTAGAAATGACAAATAGACAACACGCTGGTTGTTACTGCTGCTCCAGTCAGGATCAAGCACAGAGCACAAACACTAGGCAACTGTAGCGGAGTGACACATACGGCTTGCACTGGAGTACTCTTCATGCTGAGATACTGTTTCCCTGACCACAACTGATGAGGTATTTACATTGGAGGTACACTGCATATGAAAAATACTTATGGGGATATAAAATGCTCACTGTAATTCATTCTGAATTAGCAAACATAAGAATAACAAGCCAAAACAAGGCTCAGTAAAACCCCTGATCATGAATTCCAACTTCAGATGTACAACAATTAAAAATCAAGTTCAAGTTATTTACTGTATTGACTGAACAAAAATTGACTCTTGTCAAATTGAAAATCTGAGCCTGTCTTTAGAAACATTTTGGCCAATACTTTTCAAGTTACTGGAATATTGCTGAGTGTGGCGTACAACTAAACTCACTCACTCCCTCAAACAAATATATCCAAGAAAGCCCATGCAAGTCTAGAATATGTGGCAAGTCTAGATAGCCTCAGTTTCTTATGATTATGATTTAGGAACTGTTTTTTTTTGTCTATCTGTAAAATATGTTCTTTTCAGAGACTAGATGTTAGTCTCTGATCCCGTCACAACTCCCCCCCCCCAGACATCACCTACAGACATGTGTTGGTCGTCGTAACCCCACACACCTTCCACACATCTGTGCCCCCAATCTGTATCCACCTGACCCCCAGTGCCTACATCGTCAGCCATTGTTCCCACATCCCCACAGTTTACTCCATGCAAGCAATCCCCACACAAATGTTCAACAAATGGGAAACAGGTTCAACATTCAAAGGAAGACGTTAAAGTGAAAAACAGCATTTAAATACAAGCAGAAATAATTTGAAAAAAGCCTCAATTACAGTCTGAAGTTCTGGAGAATTTGACACATGTGTGTAAGTACCGTACATACATAAGATAAGTGTTCACTTCACATGGGAACATTTAAGATCCTAATTTTAGTATATGCACACATCTTTAAGAAATGACATTCCTCCGTGTCAAAGAGATTGTTTTAACGTCGCTGTGAAAAGTATTAATATTCTATCACTGTGTATCAGCATAATATGGAAGGAATGCCTAAGTGATGCTCGTCTCTGTTGTTTACCGCTTTGGTGAACATCATGACAACATGCATAGCGCTGACACACCTTGAGACATAATCCGACGAAACGGAATCACAGGATTCTGATATACCCAAGGGAGGCAACTCTGGACAGTGAATTGCTGCACCTTAGATGACTGCTATCGAACCTATGTAAGTAGTAACTACCATTGAATTAACAGACACATCAAGTGTCAACAAAATCCAGATGAAGAGTGAGTTTAGCTTTATGCTGTTTTTAGCAATATTCCAGCAATATCACGGTGGGTGACACCAGAAATGGGCTTCACACATTGTACCCATGGGGTCCAGATGAAGTAAAACATCATGCAGGTTTTGCTCTTGGTCATCAAATGTTTATTTTGTTTAAAATTGGATTTTTTTTTAAAAGTTTGATTTTCTTAATTTCCAGGGATTCTGACATTCAATGTGATCATGAAATTTGAAAATCCAATTTCAGAATTTTTATTGACATTTCTGCAGGCTTGGGGCTGAGCAGGTCTGTCAAAACTTGGACAGTAAGAGAGAGTTTTTAATCATCATTAGGAGGTCACTGTGACCTATTTTCTAAAGTGTACTTCAAAGCAGCATAAAAATTGCAGAAATATTTAAACAAGCACAGTTCTGTCATCAGGTACTATTTGTAATAAATTGTGTCTACTCTATTATCAAAAGTAGAAACAAGCCTGACACTTTTATCAGCTTCACCAGTCATGAGTGAGCGAGTATAGTTTTACGTCGCACTCAGCAATATTCCAGCTACATGGCAGCGGTCTGAAAATAATCGAGTCTGGACCAGACAATCCAGTAATCAACAGCATGAGCATCGATCTGCGCAACTGGGAACCGATGACATGTGTCAACCAAGTCAGTGAGCCTGACCACCCAATCCCGTTAATCGCCTCTTAAGACAAGCATGGGTAGCTGAAGATCAGTATTCTAACCTGGACCTTCACGGGTCTCGCCTGTCATGACTCATTTCAGGTGATGTTTATAGACAATGAAGTGAGTTAGTTTTATGTCGCTTTAAGCAATATTCCAGCAATATCACAGCGGGGGACACCAGAAATGGGCTTCACACATTATACCAATATGGGGAATCGAACCCAGGTCTTCGGCATGACAAGTGATCACTTTAACCACTAGGCTACCACACCTCAACCATCCAAGATGAGTGAGTGATTGAGTTTAGTTTTATGCCGCTTTTAGCAATATTCCAGCAACATCACGGCGGGGGACACCAGAAATGGGCTTCACACATTGTGCCCGTGTACCAGGTCGTGGGCATGACGAGCAATCACTTTAACCACTAGGCTTAGTAAACACCCCACCCCACCCCCCAGCCATCCAAAGATGAAATGGACGAGGACACAGTGAAATACTCTTACTTCACTTAAAAAACAGGCAATGTACAAGCAAATGTGTCAGCATGGAAAATGTGAATGTTTATTCAGGATTAAACGTGAAAACTAGCTGATGATTTTGGAACATACAAAGAACAGTGTCCGGATTGCTTTAAAGCCAACAACACGAAGTGGGTACATTCCATGAAGAATCCATAAATAAGCAGTCACTTCGCTGAAGACAGACAACCAAATTACAAGTGCCCTGCTGTGTAGCTAATGACTACGAAAAGGTGACTTTCCCTTGATTACCTGCAGATATACCACATGCTGGAGGTAAATATACAGAGACAAGCCTGTTGGACTCCTACTGGTCCTGGTCTGAATTCACTGTATACAGCCACTTGCATGAGGTAAAAACACAAACACACCTGTATCGCTCAGTGTACCTAAGTATCAAGCACACCTGTATCACACAATGTACCTAAGTATCAAGCACACCTGTATCACACAATGCACCTATGTATCAAGCACACCTGTATCACACAACGCACCTAAGTATCAAGCACACCTGTATCACACAATGCACCTAAGTATCAAGCACACCTGTATCACACAATGTACCTAAGTATCAAGCACACCTGTATCACACAATGTACCTAAGTATCAAGCACACCTGTATCACACAATGTACCTAAGTATCAAACACACCTGTATCACACAATGCACCTAAGTATCAAGCACACCTGTATCACACAATGTACCTAAGTATCAAGCACACCTGTATCACACAATGTACCTAAGTATCACACAATGTACCTAAGTATCAAGCACACCTGTATCACACAATGTACCTAAGTATCAAGCACACCTGTATCACACAATGTACCTAAGTATCAAACACCTGTATCACACAATGTACCTAAGTATCAAGCACACCTGTATCACACAATGTACCTAAGTATCACACAATGTACCTAAGTATCAAGCACACCTGTATCACACAATGTACCTAAGTATCAAGCACACCTGTATCACACAATGTACCTAAGTATCAAACACCTGTATCACACAATGTACCTAAGTATCAAGCACACCTGTATCACACAATGTACCTAAGTATCAAGCACACCTGTATCACACAATGTACCTAAGTATCAAACACACCTGTATCACACAATGTACCTAAGTATCAAGCACACCTGTATCACACAATGTACCTAAGTATCAAGCACACCTGTATCACACAATGTACCTAAGTATCAAACACACCTGTATCACATCAATGCATCAAGCACACCTGTATCACACAATGTACCTAAGTATCAAGCACACCTGTATCACACAATGTACCTAAGTATCAAACACACCTGTATCAATAACACTAATCAATGTACCTAAGTATCAGTAATAATGTACCTAAGCATCAAGCACACCTGTATCACACAATGTACCTAAGTATCAAAACACACCTGTATCACACAATGTAAAGTATCAAGCACACCTGTATCACACAATGTACCTAAGTATCAAGCAAACCTGTATCACACAATGTACCTAAGTATCAAACACACCTGTATCACACAATGTACCTAAGTATCAAGCACACCTGTATCACACAAATGTACCTAAGTATCAAACACACCTGTATCACACAATGTACCTATATCAAGCACACCTGTATCACACAATGTACCTAAGTATCAAGGCACACCTGTATCACAATAATGTACCTAAGTATCAAGCACACCTGCATCACACAATGTACCTAAGTATCAAGCACACCTGTATCACAATAATGTACCTAAGTATCAAGCACACCTGTATCACACAATGTACCTAAGTATCAAGCACACCTGTATCACACAATGTACCTAAGTATCAAGCACACCTGTATCACACAATGCACCTAAGTATCAAGCACACCTGTATCACACAATGTACCTAAGTATCAAGCACACCTGTATCACACAATGCACCTAAGTATCAAGCACACCTGTATCACACAATGTACCTAAGTATCAAGCACACCTGTATCACACAATGTACCTAAGTATCAAGCACACCTGTATCACACAATGTACCTATGTATCAAGCACACCTGTATCACACAATGTACCTAAGTATCAAGCACACCTGTATCACACAATGTACCTAAGTATCAAGCACACCTGTATCACACAATGTACCTAAGTATCAAACACACCTGTATCACACTGTACTTGCACCTAAGTATCAAGTACACAGTATCAAGCACACCTGTATCACACAATGTACCTAAGTATCAAGCACACCTGTATCACACAATGTACCTAAGTATCAAACACACCTGTATCACACAATGTACCTAAGTATCAAGCACACCTGTATCACACAATGTACCTAAGTATCACACAATGTACCTAAGTATCAAGCACACCTGTATCACACAATGTACCTAAGTATCAAGCACACCTGTATCACACAATGTACCTAAGTATCAAACACACCTGTATCACACAATGTACCTAAGTATCAAGCACACCTGTATCACACAATGTACCTAAGTATCACACAATGTACCTAAGTATCAAGCACACCTGTATCACACAATGCACCTAAGTATCAAGCACACCTGTATCACACAATGTACCTAAGTATCAAGCACACCTGTATCACACAATGTACCTAAGTATCAAGCACACCTGTATCACACAATGTACCTAAGTATCAAGCACACATCTGTATCACACAATGTACCTAAGTATCAAGCACACCTGTATCACACAATGTACCTAAGTATCAAGCACACCTGTATCACACAATGTACCTAAGTATCAAGCACACATGTATCACACAATGTACCTAAGTATCAAGCACATCCTGTATCACACAATGTACCTAAGTATCAAGCACACCTGTATCACAATAATGTACCTAAGTATCAAGCACATCCTGTATCACACAATGTACCTAAGTATCAAGCACACCTGTATCACACAATGTACCTAAGTATCAAGCACACCTGTATCACACAATGTACCTAAGTATCAAGCACACCTGTATCACACAATGTACCTAAGTATCAAGCACACCTGTATCACACAATGTACCTAAGTATCAAGCACACCTGTATCACACAATGTACCTAAGTATCAAGCACACCTGTATCACACAATGTACCTAAGTATCAAACACACCTGTATCACACAATGCACCTAAGTATCAAGCACACCTGTATCACACAATCTACCTGAGCATCACGCACACCTGTAACACACAATGTACCTAAGTATCAAGCACACCTGTATCACACAATCTACCTGAGTATCAAGCACACCTGTATAACACAATGTACCTAAGTATCAAGCACACCTGTATCACACAATCTAACTGAGCATCAAGAACACCTGTATCGCTCAATGTACTTAAGTATCAAGTAGTCTTGGGAATTGGTTGAAATCTCACAATTGATGATTGCTTCATTACCAATGAACAATCATAAAAAAAAATTGGTTAGCATCATTTTTCAGATTTTCCTATCCAGGTTGTTATTGCAGATATGTATAACATTATGCAACTTGCTACTTTAAAGTGATAACTAATATATCATGAACATAAACTTCTTGGAGTCTTCAAGAAATATTCATTCATGACCAGAGCTCCAGATAAGATTTAGCTCATGTGGGTACTGTATCCACTGTATTTTTTTGGAGTGGGTATTATGAATGTTGAGTGGGTATTTCATTTTCCGTTACCCACTGCTTTCAAATATGTGCGTATTTTAGTCATTTTACTCACCTAAGTATTATGTGACTGAGTAAGTTTACTTAGCAGGTATGTTCTGCCTTATGTCATACCTAATCAAAACCAACTTAAATATAATGGAAATGATTTCATAAAAAAATCACTTATCCTATACTGACAGTACAACACTTGTCCTATACTAACAGTACAACTTGATAGCAATCGACGTCTTTTTCATTACACAAGCGATTTTAATAAATATATTCTGTACGCATTTGTTTTAAACTTTTTGCGTATCAAACATTTTAAATGCGTAATTGGTACGCAACAATTATTGTTCAATGCGTAATTTTCTATGCGTATTTTACCCGGATACGCAGCTTATCTGGGCCTCTGCATGACTTTTCAGTAAGTGAAGTGAGTTTTCTAAGAATTAAACAAGTTTTCAGGCCCTGACAGCTTCTAAGATATGTTCCATCTTCAAGTACAGTACAACCAGAAATTGAGAATTTAAAGATTGTAATTTTTTATATTTTTTTCACTCATTACTCACGTATTAAAAGTGAATATTAGCAGAACATAACTCCAGATTCAAGGACAGGTGAACAGTTATTTTGTTTATTTTGTTATTCTTTCGTTTGTTTTTAGAAACAAGAATACCAAGCCGCCTCCTGTCACCGACAGTCAATTTTATGGGCCTACCTGCGCCTCCCCTGGTGCTCAATGCCATATCCATTTGCAATATTTTTCAAAACACGATAAACAGTGGACAAAGGGATGCCTGTTCATCTTGAAATCACTTTAGCTGATCTGATGTCCTTGTTATAATACTCTAAAATCAACTTCCTCTTCTCTAAATCATCCATACTGAGGATCACTGAAAATGTTGTCTGCTAGCAAGTAAACAAAGGGGGATAACTCTTCACAAACTAATGAAGAAGGATTAACGGAGTTGTCTCTCCTGAATGGAAACCAAGCACTTGATAGCTGGTCAAGGTTGTTTATACTAGAATTCCAATTGAACATATTCCTAAAATTCTCAATAATTTCTGGTCATACTATATTTCACAGATTAAAACAGTAGATCCAAAACCGTTTGTGTTCAATTATGAGTAAATGTGATCGATTGCTTGGTCACTGCGAACAATCTTCGATTAATTCAATTAATCGTAACACCACTAGTATCAAGCACACCTGTATTACAAAATCTTCCTAAGTATCAAGCACACCTGTATTACAAAATCTTCCTAAGTATCAAGCACACCTGTATTACAAAATCTTCCTAAGTATCAAGCACTGAACACATCTTCAGTGAGTGAGAAATGGTCTTCACACACTGTTCAAAATCAATACCAGGTTTTTGTCATGATGAGCTAATACCCTAACCACTAGGCTATCCCACTGCCCATTTTGTTAGAGACATTAGAATCATGGCTTCTGCCTGTGTATCTGTACTATGAGCATTTCTGTTAGGAACAAACAGGTAACCTGAGGATGTAAACTTCATCACTCAACCAGAACATGATACACAGAACTCTGGGTAAATCACCAAGGGGACATGGGTGTCACTGACATGTGAGGTACCACTAATTGTACTGTGCAGTGTCGTAAGGTATGCCAGAAACCTATGATCATGGTTTCGAATACTCACAACAATTATTTTTGTGATATTTGTCACCACTATACCATTGACTTTAACCAAACTCTGAGGGAGTGAGTTTAGTTGTATGCCGCACTCAGCAATATTCCAGCTATATGGCGGCGGTCTGTACATAATCGAGTCTGGATCAGACAAACCAGTGATCAACAGCATGAGCATCTATCTACGTAATCGGGAACCGATGACATGTGTCAACCAAGCCAGCGAGCCTGACCACCCGATCCTGTTAGTCGCCTCTTACGACAAGCATGGGTTACTGAAGGTTCATTCTAACCCGGACCTTCACGGGTGTTAAACCAAAGAGGGAAAAATTGAAGTCCTGCATCATTACAGGATTTCGTCCTAAAATTCACACCGTAATATAACAGAAGTACTTTTCAAAACGACCTTGAACCCAACTCACTTGACTATGTATTTTTGTGGTAGCCATTTTGTCCTTCAACCTGTCCCTGTGACTGTCAGAGAATGGAAAGAACATCTATCATTGCAGCGCATGGACAGTAGCATCAAGCCCCTTTGAGCAGCAGAGCCAACAACTGAAGACACACCGACCTTTTCCTCTCTAACTGAGTGACAGTTTCAATCACTTCAAAGGAAATTATGTTTTACATCATATGTTTCTGAGCTAGGCTCCCAAGTGAACATATCTTCTGCCTGTACTTTATTCAATTGATTTTTTCATAAACATCACAGCTTCCCAATAGTTTAATCTTATCATCAAACAAACTGAATTCCATTGATAATAACATCATTGAGAATGTTCACGATAAATCATTTACAGCTATGGCTTTGGGATATTTATTCATATGCATCCATAAGCACGGAAATGTTCCCTTGTAATTGTCTTAGCAGCAAGTTTATAGTGTTATTTGTTCCTGCTAAGCTTTGTCCTCTTCAGTTAGTGTTATCAGGCTTGTCCCTTGGTCTGACTCCGCCACGAACCAGGCTGAAACCTTGTGATGCGCGAGTAGTGCAATCCTGTCATTATACACAGACAATGTGGTCATATTCTGCTGATATCATGCTGGACCACTCGTTTCTTAACCCGGCTGCCATGCTACTGAAGAAATATCAGAGATACTCCAAGTCAGATTTAATCAGTGATCTTGATGACATCATTAATATTTTCTGCTAAAGGTCAATTTCTTGCTACAAGGTATTATAAGTAAGTTAGTAATGTTGGAAATTAAGTGTAGGGGTCCTTCTGTGACTTCTCATGTTGAACGATTTGGGTTATCCTAGATTGGCTGTGATTATACACAGAACACAGTCAGATATCATCACTTGTACTGAACACAGCCAGATATCATCACTTGCTCAGAACACAGCCAGATATCATCACTTGTACTGAACACAGCCAGATATCATCACTTGCT
The DNA here is from genome assembly GCF_003918875.1 of Haliotis rubra. Lineage (NCBI taxonomy): Eukaryota > Metazoa > Mollusca > Gastropoda > Lepetellida > Haliotidae > Haliotis > Haliotis rubra. The sequence goes on from NW_025767535.1 coordinate 2,308,266, forward strand.
CAGAACACAGCCAGATATCATCACTTGCTCAGAACACAGCAAGATATCATCACTTGCACTGAACACAGCCAGATATCATCACTTGCACTGAACACAGCCAGATATCATCACTTGTACTGAACACAGCCAGATATCATCACTTGCACTGAACACAGACAGATATCATCACTTGTACTGAACACAGCCAGATATCATCACTTGCACTGAACACAGCCAGATATCATCACTTGCACTGAACACAGCTAGATATCATCACTTGTACTGAACACAGCAAGATATCATCACTTGCACTGAACACAGCCAGATATCATCACCTGACCAGAACACAGCCAGATATCATCACATGCTCAGAACACAGCCAGATATCATCACTTGTACTGAACACAGCCAGATATCATCACTTGCACTGAACACAGCCAGATATCATCACTTGCCCAGAACACAGCCAGATGTCATCACTTTCACTGAACACAGCCAGATATCATCACTTGCACTGAACACAGCCAGATATCATCACTTGTACTGAACACAGCAAGATATCATCACTTGCCCAGAACACAGCCAGATATCATCACTTGCCCAGAACACAGCCAGATATCATCACATGCTCAGAACACAGCCAGATATCATCACTTGCTCAGAACACAGCCAGATATCATCACTTGTACTGAACACAGCCAGATATCATCACTTGCACTGAACACAGCCAGATATCATCACTTGTACTGAACACAGCCAGATATCATCACTTGCTCAGAACACATCCAGATATCATCACTTGTACTGAACACATCCAGATATCATCACATGCTCAGAACACAGCCAGATATCATCACTTGCTCAGAACACATCCAGATATCATCACATGCTCAGAGCACAGCCAGATATCATCACATGCTCAGAGCACAGCCTGATATCATCACATGCTCAGAACACAGCCAGATATCATCACTTGCACTGAACACAGACCTCATCACTTGCCCTGAACACAGCTGGTTCTCATCACACACCCCAAACAATATAACAGCTTCACTATCTGCTAAATATGACCCCATTCCATCTCTAAATCCCATGTTATATAACTCTTTCATCACATAAAACCATACTTTCCTCAGCTACAATAACTGCACAGAAATACACTCTACTACCTAGCTGCACTATATATAACTCCATGGGTCAAATGGCACTTAGATCTGCAAAGGTGTGCCCAGGTAAAACATCACTCAGGGCAAGATGCACATGCATACAGAACACTCAGAAGCAGGTTAACTCCATTTCCATTTCACCTTTGACCAAAACAAAATCATCAACAAGGCAGATATGTTTTTCCTGAAAAAGTTGGCCACAAACTACATTTCTTCACTATCCAGAAACTGATACTTCCATCCTTGAAATTATCTGATGAAATAAATCTGCTGTTCTGTTATCACCAAAATCTAACAAGATGAAATCAGAAATGTAACATCTCACCATCAATCTGTTGATGAACGCATGAGGAAAACAACACTAGTACTCCACCCCACCCCTGCTACGTGGCACATCAACATTTTGTTTGCTCAGACAGCAGTAAATGATGTGAAAGTTAATGTTATGTTACATGTGCTAACACAAGTGCAGAGGTAGGAGAAACTGTTTACATGTCCTAACGTTAGTTGGTTGTTGTCTAATGCTGCACTCAGCAATATTCCAGCTATATGGCAGCAGTCTGTAAATAATCGTGTATGGACCAGACAATCCAGTGATCATGGCATCTGCGCAGAGTGGGTAACAATGACACCAACCAAGTCAGCTTAAACCTGACCACCCGATCCCGTTAGTCACCTCTTACGACAAGCATGGGTTGCTGAAGATCAATTCTAACCTGGATCTTCAGACACACATTTTGGTCAGGGTATGTATCTGTAAGTATCCCACACTCCCAAGTATGGTTGACGTAGAACAGTATTCCAATGAGTGAGTGAGTTTAGTTTACGCTGCGCTCAGCAGATTATTCTGTAAATAATCGAGTCTGGACCAGACAATCCAGTGATTGAGACAGCATGAGCAACGATCTGTGCAATTGGGAACCGATGACATGTGTCAACCAAGTCAGCGGGCCTGACCACCCTACCCTCTTAGTTGCCTCTTATGACAAGCACAGTATTCAAGGTTCTTGGCCTAGATTTTCGAAGCTCTCTTAGCGCTAAGATAGTCGTAAGTGCCATACATTGACATTAACTTACAAGTATCTTAGCGCTAAGAAAGCTTCGAAAATCTAGGCCCAGGTTCAATCACATTAAACTACAGCTGGAATGTACCCTAGACTTTTCATTTTGTGTTTTGGGAGAAATTATTCATGCGTATCTACCAGATAACATCTAGAAGCAGTGAAGATATATTTCTCCACTACCCTTCTGGGTACATCTCACTGATGGATGCCTTCAGGGACACTGGTCATTCAACTCTTCACTATCAGATCTCAATCTTAGTCAGCAAATCTCCTTTACAGAACAGTCAGGAATGATTGAGTGAGTTTAGTTTTACGCCGCTTTTAGCAATATTCCAGCAATATCATGGCGGGGGACACCAGAAATGGGCTTCACACATTGTAGCCATGTGGGGAGTTGACTGACAGTTTGGTTTTACGCCGCTTTTAGCAATATTCCAGCAACATCACGGCGGGGGACACCAGAAACGGGCTTCACACATTGTAGCCATGTGGGGAATTGACTGAGTTTGGTTTTACGCCGCTTTTAGCAATATTCCAGCAACATCAATGCGCGGGGTTAAAGACACCAGAAATGGGCTTCACACATGTAGCCATGTGGGAATTGACTGACTGAGTTTGGTTTTTTGTTTTAACGCTTTTAGCAATATTCCAGCAACATCAATAATCAAGGGGACACCAGAAACGGGCTTCACACATTGTAGCCATGTGGGGAATTGACTGACTGAGTTTGGTTTTACGCCGCTTTTAGCAATGTTCCAGCAACATCAATGCATGGGGGACAATTTGAGAAATGGGCTTCACACATTGTAGCCATGTGGGGAATTGACTGACTGACTTTGGTTTTACGCCACTTTTAGCAATATTCCAGCAACATCACGGCAGGGGACACCAGAAACGGGCTTCACACATTGTAGCCATGTGGGGAATTGACTGACTGAGTTTGGTTTTACGCCACTTTTAGCAATATTCCAGCAACATCAATGCAATAAAAAAATTAGACACCAGAACGGGCTTCACACATTGTAGCCATGTGGGGAATTGACTGACTGAGTTTGGTTTTACGCCGCTTTTAGCAATATTCCAGCAACATCACGGCGGGGGACACCAGAAACGGGCTTCACAACGGGCTTCATGTGGGGATTCGAACCCGGGTCTTCGGCGTGACGAGCCAACGCTTTAACCACTAGGCTACCCCACCGCCCCGACAAACCTGGAAATGTAATTAGGACAAATCTGGATTTTAACCTGAGGCCAGGGGATACAACCCTGCATAGCAACTGGCCACCGATTCCACCTGTGAGCAGCTCCATCAGGATGAGGCAGTCCATGTCAAGCTGTTCCAGCGTATACTGAGGCACCTACATATCTGTCCAATACATTAAACCGTTTGTACACCATCTCAAGTTCTGACATCATCCTCCATGTGTTCAACCTGCACTAGAAAAACATTCAAGGTCGTATCTCAGTCAAGTGCACAGTTCCACAGTGCGTCTCATCTTTACTGTTTGGTCTCATGTTTACCGTTCAGCAAAGCCTTGTGTTTCAGAAAGTGCCCTTGACTTATGCCACAATGTTTTATAGTTCCCTCAGAAACAATTACAAAACAATCTCACCGATCTTGCATCACGAAATATTGACTTGGTCCAGATTAGTGACACAGACACAGAAAGACTACTGTAACATTATTTCTTAATTAGTCTCCATTTACTGAAAGGACCTAATGGATATGCAGGTTCAATTGGTCGTAAGCTTTGCCATTACTTTGCCTGCCATTCATCTCAGTTGGCGATTGCTCACATCAGACAAAATATGGCAGGGACAAAACATTGGGCCTGACTGCTGATTGGCGTGTATTGATCGGAAGTATGGATACAAGGATGTGATGTGATTGGTGGGAAGTATTGCACATGTCTAATGGTTTCCGTTCCAAATAATGATGGTAATTAGGGCTGTAGGGACACCAGCGGGTGTGACATGATGTAAAATAGGTGCTTTACTTTTTGTATAAATTCCAAACCACCACCCAAGAAGTGAGCAGTTGAGTGCTTCAGTGAGTGGTTGAGTGATAGGTTAAGAAGTTGAATGAGCGAGTGGTAGAGTGAGAGGTTAAGAAGTTGAGTGAGTGAGTGGTAGAGTGAGAGGTTAAGAAGTTGAGTGAGTGAGTGGTAGAGTGAGAGGTTAAGACGTTGAGTGAGTGAGTGGTAGAGTGAGAGGTTAAGAAGTTGGGTGAGTGAGTGGTAGAGAGAAAGGTTAAGAAGTCGAGTGAGTGGTAGAGAGAGGTTAAGAAGTTGAGTGAGCGAGTGGTAGAGTGAGAGGTTAAGAAGTTGAGTGAGCGAGTGGTTAAGTGAGTGAGTGAATGGTAGAGTGAGTGGTTGATGTTTTGCGAGTGAGTGAGTGAGTGAGTGAGTGAGAGGACCACTGATCAAATATATGCAATAATAAATGTCCATGTATAACACTGAGTGTGTGGTAGAGTGAGTAGTTGAGTGGTTAAGTGAGTGAGTGGTTGAGTGAGAGGACCACTGATCAAATATATGCAATAATAAATGTCCATGTATAACACTGAGTGTGTGGTAGAGTGAGTGGTTAAGTGAGCAAGTGGTTGAGTGAGAGAGTGAGTAGTTGAATGGTTCAGTGAGTGAGTGGTTGTGTGAGCGATTGGTTAAGTGAGCGAGTAGTAGAGTAAGTGGTTGAGTGAGAGGGCCTCTGATCAAATATATGCAATTACAAATGTACATGTATATCACTTACAGTGAGTGAGTGAGTGATACCATAATGGGAGACACAGCTTACATCACAGGGAGCCAGACCCCACCTGTGTTATATTTCATGAAGTTAGGTATAGGTCTTAACTGATACTTTCCCAATACATCTCACAATCATTGCCTCTGCTAAGTCTGCACCAATTCTTCAAACTTGCTGAGTTTCTGTCTCTTGTAAATGAATGCTTCTAACTGAATGCTGAATGGGTTCCTTGCCAAAGGCTTGAGATTAAAACCATTCATTCAGTTGGAAAGATACCTGTAATTCCTCATAGTTCATTGGTTATTCTCTGTTTGAGTAACCGTTTACATAACTTTCTCTAAGAGTCTACATATCAGTCTACTCATAATATCAAAGTACCCCGTAGCCTGGCTCCAAGGCTGTACAACAAGAAATAATAATCTGCTTCATAAATACTGTCAAAACATAGTTTGTACTATGAAATCAAAAGAAAAACGTTTGGCTGTACCTGTTGGTGGAACTAGTTGTATGTCTTGAAGAGAGGGCTGAAACAATATCTGTCTCCCAAAACATCCAAGGTACCCCAAGAACATTAAGTGGTATATTCCGTATGACATCACGGTAATTTGCAAGTCATCATAATTTCCTTACAGTCTTACAAGAGTTAAGACTGCACTAGTCTGCCTCACAGTGCCTGAACCACGTTATTTCCCCTTCCACCCAACTCTTTCTGTAACGTAAACATCCTAAATGATGTAAATCCAAAGTTATTCAGGTTCAGGTTCTGAAGAGCATTATCAATTTAAAAGTTATTTGTTTCAAATAAACTTCAGAGACTTAAATAATTGTATTAGTCTTAGATTCAACCAACTCTCTCTCCCTAAATTATAGAATAAGTGATTTTTTTTTTATTATATTACCAAAAAATGATATTCTTAGACTTGTGCCAGATGCCCGTCTACACTTCCACCGACTCTCTCTCCCTAAATTATAGAATAAGTGATTTTTTTTTTATTATATTACCAAAAAATGATATTCTTAGACTTGTGCCAGATGCCCGTCTACACTTCATGAGGTGGCCAGCGTCATACACAAGTTGCTGATTTCCTGCGCGAGTGTGACACCCCTGTATCATCACTGACTGATCACCTCATCAACGAGTGGACAGGGAGGGACCTATCGAAATGACTAATGCAGCTGTTGTTGAACACATCTTCTTCATCATCACTGACCTTGACATTCCTTAAGTCTGTAATCTGAATGTTTAAATGTGCGACTATGTTTCATTGGTGTTAATATTGTTTTAGGCCACAGTCGGAAAATTCAAGCTGCAACTTGTAAATGATGTCAGAGGTAGGAAAACTAGTGGTTGATGGCATGAACATGATGGGAGGGGCATGATGGGGTGAGTTTAGTTTTACGTCGCTTTTTGCAATACTCCAGCAATGTCACAACAGGGGACACCAGAAATGGGCTTCACACATTGTGCCCATGTGGGGAATCGAACCTAGGTCTACAGCGTCAGGGCACAATGACATAGTATAACTTCCTGATCCTCATTTTCAGCTCTCATCACAAGAATTGGGTACATGGGACTCAGATGTACTTATATTTATCTTAGTAACGAAATTCTCAGGAGTTTCTACCAAAACATAATGAGATTATTCTGACGAAAGATAATTCAAACTGAAACCCTACCTCCAAATGTGGAAGATGATTACTTCATCATTATTTTGGTATACTAAAGAGGCAAAGATTAATATTTTATGATTATTTCTGTATAGTAAGAGGCAGAGATTATCACCTTATTATTATTTCTGAATAGTAAGTGAGCAGGTATAGTTTTACGCCGCTTTTAGCAATACTCCAGCAATAGCACTGTGGGGAATCAAACCCGGGTCTTCGGTATGACGAGCGAAAGCTTTAACAACTAGGCTACCCCGCCGCCCATGTATAGTAAGAGGCAAAAATTATCATTTTATCATTATTTCTGTATAGTAAGAGGCAAAGATTTTTCACATCCCAGATAATATTTTCCCATTTCACAAATACACGTTTTTTCAAAAGACATCATTGACAAATGCCTTGTTACAGATGCTGTGACAAGAAGAAGCTGACTGAGTGACCCCCATCACACATCCTCTGACCAAGCCAACAACAAGGACCTTTATGTGTGACACTGAGTGATGTAGAAAACATACTGTGATGACATCCAGATGTATTTCCGTCATCACCAACAGCATTCATCCCTAGCAAACTACCCAGGGCTTCAACCAACATGTCCGCCTGCACCCCAGGCGATGGCCTAGGTCGGATGTTATATACATAGCATCCATGGAGTCACATTGCACAATTACAGAGACACTGCTTGGAGATGCTTGGCAAGGAAGTCTTGTCAAACTAATGATTGGTAATGGGTGATGGGTCTCCCTCGCCCTGACAGATGGTCGATTCGGGGCAGCATGATTCCATCATGGAGTCAACTGCAAGCAACAGTTCCTGTCTTTTCAGTATCTTTTTAAAATTTCCTGACAAATATTATTCTCAATAAATATATAATATCAGCAAAAGTGAGAGATGGTTTTATGCCGCTTTTAATAATATTCCAGCAACATCACAGCAGGGGACACCAGAAATAGGCTTCACACATTGTACCCATGTGGGAAATTGAACCTGGGCTCTCGGCGTGATGAGCAGACGTTTTAACCACTAGGCTACCCGTTGCCCCACATCAGCAACAGCAGAAACAGCAACAACAATACAATAACAATATACATTTCTGATCCATCATTTCCATGCACTTGTAGATGCTCATAGTGCTACAAGAGCAAACAGTTTACAAAAACAAACACTGCAATTAAGACATCTACGAAAGTAAAAAATATGTGTTTTCAGATCTGAATGAAAATTGTCAAGGCTGCTAGCTGCATTCACGTCAAGCAGAAGACAGTTCCGCAAGACACAGCAGGAGGAAGTTCTGTGTCCATCAGATATGAGCTTGTAGCAAGGATATGTGAAAATAATTTGTTTTCTGAGAGCAGAGCTAATATACAGGAGGTGTTAAAAATTCAGAGTGAGTGAGTTTAGTTTTACGCAGCTTTTAGCAATATTCAGCAATAGCACTGTGGGGAATCAAACCCGGGTCTTCGGGTATGACGAGCGAAAGCTTTAACAACTAGGCTACCCCGCCGCCCCTGTATAGTAAGAGGCAAAAATTATCATTTTATCATTATTTCTGTATAGTAAGAGGCAAAGATTTTTCACATCCCAGATAATATTTTCCCATTTCACAAATACACGTTTTTTCAAAAGACATCATTGACAAATGCCTTGTTACAGATTGCTGTGACAAGAAGAAGCTGACTGAGTGACCCCCATCACACATCCTCTGACCAAGCCAACAACAAGGACCTTTATGTGTGACACTGAGTGATGTAGAAAACATACTGTGATGACATCCAGATGTATTTCCGTCATCACCAACAGCATTCATCCCTAGCAAACTACCCAGGGCTTCAACCAACATGTCCGCCTGCACCCCAGGCGATGGCCTAGGTCGGATGTTATATACATAGCATCCATGGAGTCACATTGCACAATTACAGAGACACTGCTTGGAGATGCTTGGCAAGGAAGTCTTGTCAAACTAATGATTGGTAATGGGTGATGGGTCTCCTCGTCCTGACAGATGGTCGATCGGGGCAGCATGATTCCATCATGGAGTCAACTGCAAGCAACAGTTCCTGTCTTTTCAGTATCTTTTTAAAATTTCCTGACAAATATTATTCTCAATAAATATATAATATCAGCAAAAGTGAGAGATGGTTTTATGCCGCTTTTAATAATATTCCAGCAACATCACAGCAGGGGACACCAGAAATAGGCTTCACACATTGTACCCATGTGGGAAATTGAACCTGGGCTCACGGCGTGATGAGCAGACGTTTTAACCACTAGGCTACCCGTTGCCCCACATCAGCAACAGCAGAAACAGCAACAACAATACAATAACAATATACATTTCTGATCCATCATTTCCATGCACTTGTAGATGCTCATAGTGCTACAAGAGCAAACAGTTTACAAAAACAAACACTGCAATTAAGACATCTACGAAAGTAAAAAATATGTGTTTTCAGATCTGAATGAAAATTGTCAAGGCTGCTAGCTGAATTCACGTCAAGCAGAAGACAGTTCCGCAAGACACAGCAGGAGGAAGTTCTGTGTCCATCAGATATGAGCTTGTAGCAAGGATATGTGAAAATAATTTGTTTTCTGAGAGCAGAGCTAATATACAGGAGGTGTTAAAAATTCAGAGTGAGTGAGTTTAGTTTTACGCAGCTTTTAGCAATATTCAAACAATATCACGGCAGGGGACACCAGAAATGGACTTCACATATTGTACCCATGTGGGGAATCGAACTTGGTCTTCGGCGTGACGAGTGAACACTTTAACCACTAGGCTACCCATTGCCCCTAAAAACTCAGAGATATAGGCAGGACTGAGCAATGAATACCTCAATAAGTCACACACACACAAGATGGACAAAGAAGAAAGACAAAGTATGAAGTCAATTCCTGCTTTGACCTACAATCAGTGGAGTTCTTTCAGGACAGGTGTGACAAGGGAGGTTTTCGAAGAACTACAATATATATACCTGAATTCATGAACACTGTGGACTTGTTGAACAGAACAATGCCAAATAGTTCACATGAACAAATGATTCCCACTTTACAACGAGTCTTGAGCAATAATCCTGAAAGCAGTCCAGGCCTGTATTTCTCGAAACAAACTTAAGTTTTTACTCAAATCTCAAACTGAGTTTCACAATGTGAAACAGCTGAATATTTAACTCAACTGCATTTTCAAAATATAAAGCCCAAAAAAACTTAAGTAATCTACCCACCAAACTCAAATTGTCTTCTATAGTTTGAGTTCAATACCAATTTCAGTTCATTCCGTGGAATGCATTTAACTGCGTTTTCTCAGATTTGAGTAAAAACCCGACCTAAGTCAAAACTCAGACTTAAGTTTGTTTCGAGAAATCGGGGCAAGGCAAGCTTGTTGACTGGGTATGATGAATCCAACAACAATGATAATGCTCGAGTCCTTGCAATCCCCATATCCTGAGATCTCATCACAAGCATAAAGCAGCTGGTCCTGGGTCACCAAGGTAACACTGTACTGTGGACTGAGTAAGGTCTTGCACAGCTTTCAGTCAGACATTCCAGCAATATCACACAAATACTCTTGCAAGAAAAGGGCTTCACACGTTGTACCTATATGGGGAATCAAACCCGCATATCTTTCGCATGACAAGCAAACACTTTAACCACTCAGCTACATGAGGTACTGGAGATGTCCTCATTAGATAACTCGGACATGTGTATCCAATTTTTAACTGATGTCATGTGTATTGTACGGCAGTTACCTTATTTATCAACATTTTGCTTATGCCACATAAAATATATTTCTTGCTTCTCATCACTTTTCTTTCGTAAAAATGGGTAGGTAGGGCACATTTTCTTTTTACTTTTTACTAAATCTTTTTCGATTTTCTATACATTTTTAGTCGAAAACTTGGAATGTGGGAAGCCGAGATGGATTTTGCAAATTTTGCATACATGCAAATTTACAAGGGCAAAAAGTACATAAAAAATAAGGGTCAAGCCAAATTTTAGGGTTGGTCGGTAATGAGAAACAAGAAATTACTTTTATGCGGGTTAATATTAACAAAACGTTTTTTGGAGATTTTTGCAGTTCTGAAACTGAGCCGTTGCAAACTTTTGTAGGACACAAATGTTCCCATTGAAGATATTGCTGATGAACACACAGTACTCATTAAGTCAAAGACTTACAGAAAAACACCTCAAGCAACGTTTAATGCATGAGAAGTGAGTGAATGAGTGAGTGAGTTTGATTTTACGCCGCATTTAGCAATATTCCAGCAATATCACGGCAGGGGACACCAGAAATGGGCTTCACACATTTTACCCATGTGGGGAATCGAACCCGGGCCTTCGGAGTGACAAGCGAACGCTTTACCCACTAGGTTACCCCACCTCCCCTCATGAGAAATAATAAACACAGATGGTCAATAAATTGATCTGCTCGTTGAGGATGAGAAAAGCAGCAGATGGTAAGTACTTTATCTTAGGGTTTGTCTTTAAATTATGTAGACCATAACCAAGCTCGGTCACCTTTTCAGTTTATCAACAATACAAGTCCCAAAGTATGTTTTAACATGTAAACCATTTTGCTGAAAATCATATAAGCAAAAAACTTTATTCCTTTAGATTTTTGCTTCAGTTTATTGCAAAAGACTGAAGAATGTCTTGGGACCTATCATCACCATAATGTAAAAACATTTCAGTTTCAATTATCTAACTCCATTAGTAACCTTGCCATAAAGTAGGTACATGATTTGGAACGTGTGATACTAAGTTTACAGGGAAATACTGTCATCGATATATGAATGGTTGTTAAAAGAAGTGCCAACAAGAATAGATATTAATGAATAATTACGGATGAGAAAATGTATGTTCGTGCGTTAATTTTTATTATAATAGCATTGCATGATTCTCAGATAGGGCATTACAAATTTGGATCGAGTGTAAAACAGTCATTGAAATCTTATCCTTAGCATCCATTGCTCTCACACACGCAAATTCCACGCTTTGCCGATTGATGCATTTCCTGTTCAGATGTTAACGTTTTAATGTATCAAAGTCGCCCGGTTAACGTTTCAATGCATCAACGTCACCAGGTTAACATATATATGCATCAAACTTGCCAATCGGATTTGATTTGTGTTCCATGTTAAGAGTTGGTTGAACTTAATGTGTATCTTAGTAGTATGTCCTAGGGCGGTGGGGTAGCCTAATGGTTAAAGTGTTTGCAGTCACGCCAAAGACCTGGGTTCGATTCCTCACAATGTGTGAAGCCCATTTCTGGTGTCACCTGACATGATATTGCTAAAAGCGGTGTAAAACTAAACTTATTCACTAGTAGTATGCCCTAAAAACAACATTTTGGGTCTCCATGTACTTCAAACTATTTATCCTTGCCAACAAGATTTTATTACAGTTATGTCCTTTTTCAGGTGCTTCAGTTCATCTGTGCCGACTCGTCATCAGGTACAAGTGTAATCTGTCTGGCAACCTTGTCAGATCACAAGTCTATAAGTACAGAAATTGTCATAACTCATTTGTTCAACAGACCAGAATAACCCTGGACCCTGTGGTCTTGACAAAACAACTGTTTGTCAGAAATACATGTCTGTTCTACAGATACAATTAAATGAAGCCCCCACCATGAAGCACTCTGGCATCAGTATCCGTTGTCTCCGTAGTAGCCGGCTTTCTAGACGTCTCTACAAATGATTGGCGGAGAACACTGCATGCTCGCTTGAAAAGAAAATCAAAACACTTGCTTCCTTTTGTAAGTACTTTAATAGAAAGCACTATTTATTGATCATATCAGAGCAAAGACTCTAGTCTCTTTGATTCCAGTTCTCCTTGTAGTGTTGTACAAAGAGATTTTAGCCCTAACTCCTATACCTTAATATAGACTTACGACAGTCGTTGCACTAAGAGTGCGTTAAGATTTATAGTCACATTGGGAATATTTCAGTGAGTTGGGTTTTATGACAACTTTGGAAACATTCCAGCAATATCACGCAGGGGACACAAGAAATTCCCATGTTTTGTTGTACCCAAGTCGGAAATCGAACCGGATCTCTGGATTGATAAGCAAGTGCTTTGCCCACTAGACTACACCGCCTGTAACTGTTTGTTGTGTGTGCCAGAGATATGTCAAACTAGCAAAGTCCTTGTTAGTCCTTCATCTGCCTTAAAAAAGCAGGCCAGCAAATGGGAGTTGGCAGACAGTGGGAAGAGCATGGACAGACCAACAGAAAGGCAAGTCAGGGACAAAGAGGGACGAACACTCACCAGCCAATCCAACCCATCTGGTGGCCATTTAATGAAAACGTAATAAATTTGACCAATTCAAATTATTGAAAAGCAGTGTGTGCACCCCATGAAACCATTTGTTGGTACACTCAATCTCACAGCTTCACATGGGATTGGCCATTTTAAATTCCAATGCCCATGACAGGAAATCCCGTTTTGGACGATAACATACTGTAGTTTGCAGGTTAGTTTATAGCCTTGCTCCAAGGCTGTACTGAATGCTGAGCCCATGGATGTATAGTAATTCTATCCTTCGAAGGGGCAAGTCTAGATAAGCGGACAGTACATCTAAGGACCCTGGTCTGTTATTTAGTATTGTTTAGAAAATATCATTTAAACTATTAATTCTTACATTAGAGATTTATGCAAGTCTAGTTAGTTTATGACTGAGTGAGTATGGTTTAACGCCACTTTTAGCAATATTCCAACAATATCACGGCAGGGAACACCAGAAATAGGCTTTACATATTGTACCCAAGTGGGGAATCGAACCCTGGTCTTCGGCGTGACGAGCAGACGCTTTAACCACTAGGCTACCCCATCTCCCCAGTTAGTTTATGGATTTGGACAAATGAAGCTGAGCTGTTCTTGCAGTCATGATAGTGCTCAGGAAATCCTGGTCTTAAGTTTACAGGTTTACATGATGTTTACTGTTTTATTAAACAATAAATTGAAATGACATAATTATTGTGATGTTTCAAGTCTAGATCATCAAAAGGGATGGGCACGCTTATTTTCAGAAAGCCACACCTAAACTATCTGTCTTGTGCCCCTATGGCACCCTTGAACAAATTGGAATTCTATACCCGTAGTCACTTGTAGACCAGCCAATCAGGTCACAGCTATAGTAGACCAGCCAATCAGGTCACAGCTATAGTAGACCAGCCAATCAGGTCACAGCTATAGTAGACCAGCCAATCAGGTCACAGCCATAGTAGACCAGCCAATCAGGTCGCAGCTATAGTAGACCAGCCAATCAGGTCACAGCTATAGTAGACCAGCCAATCAGGTCACAGCTATAGTAGACCAGCCAATCAGGTCACAGCTATAGTAGACCAGCCAATCAGGTCACAGCTATAGTAGACCAGCCAATCAGGTCACAGCTATAGTATGGCAGACTACACCATCAAACAATATGCAACATGATGAATCAGAATAAATTTCAGATGAACTCCAATTATTTCAAGCTTAAAACACCCCTGACCTTTCTGTACAAGGTTGACCACAGTCGTTAAACGTGAGCCTTCCAGATTAAGTATGCAGTTTCTGAGCATGGTCAGACAGCAGATGGCAAGCCGGATCCTTGATCATTTACATTTGACATCAACCAACACACAGCTGCTCATCTTAATGTGCTCAATAGATATGTTGTACCAATCTATCTTTGAGTGGCCAATAATTAAATATTTATCACAGCTCATACTATGCTACTGAGAACAGGGTTTCAGATTGTCATCGGCCTTCGGTCATAGTCCGATAACATTTTCAAATGACCAACTACTTTCTTATCAATTAGGACACTCGGGCTGATCGATAATTTCGATGTTATTTTCACATATTGAACCTAATAAATTACGAACATTATCATTTACAAATTCATCAAAAACTAACCACGAAATCTTGATCATGTTTCCGCAGCATGTATGTATTTACGCATCCATTTTTATCACACTAAACTACCAAATGTACATGTAATGGATTGCGCGATTGGTTGCTGTCTTAAGCATTGGACAATCAGAAACGGGGTTTCCCGCCCTCACTCGCATGTTACGATGTTTCGAGGAAATCATTAAATAAATTGAATAAACTTATGAATAAAATCAACAATAGCATTCATAAAAGTTGTCAAACGTACATATAAAATTACTATTTCCATCTTTTTGTGAGATCATGTAATGTTTGTCAAGTCACTGACAAGTGACATCTCGCCTTTCGTCGCCTCAATCTTCACGCTTGGACACGATGTTTAATGTGAAAATATATGCATGAAGCATTTTTGTCACAGGTCATAACCTAGCACGATACGTCCAATAAGTTCCATAATTTACGTATAGGTAGCGACTTCTTGCTTAATATGTCCAGAATAGCATTATTTTACCCAAAACTTTTGTCTAAATCTAAAAGTTTTCGTTTTTCCATTGCCGTAATATGATTGGCTGCCTTATGCCATGTGTCTGATTTTGACCAATCACGACCCTTATAGCAGACTGTGGCGAAAAAGCGTCATTAGAAACCAATCTTTATCCAATAAAATCGCTTCTTACAACTGTGAAAATACTCTCGGCAAGGGTATAGTGATATTGTTGATGTTCAGAGCTTTCGCGAACGATACCCGCCATCGAACGATTCGCCTCGCATGTTATTCAAACAAATCTTCGAAAACGGAGGTATTTTCTGTTGTTGTGTCATGTTACCGAGAGGAAAGCCACTGATATCGGGAAATAGGCGACCATACATATTATTTAGGAAATCTTTTTATAATAATTTTCTGATGACGTAAAAATGAAAATATAAAAGAAAAAGGCACGGGGATGTTATGACATGTCACAAATGGAAAAAATCGCCATAGTTTTTGCTTCTTTTATGATATATCTGGACATTATAAATGCTTGCATTTTCATTAAAAAATCAATTTATTTAAGTTGTAGTTGTATTATTTGAATAATATTAGAAAAATAAATTTCATATTTATCAACAGTGGGATTAGATCTTTTAATTGGTATATGAGAGTTAGTAGCAATAACATTTTACAAGCTTATAATTTCCTTCATAAACATAGGCTTCATCTATGACCTTAGAGTCTCTGGGAACTCAGTGTCATGGCAGTAAATCACTAAATGCCTCTGGTTGACTGGTGTTGAAAGAGTTAACTGCTCTTCACTATGCAGAAATGACCACATACCAATTTTGTCTTCTGGAACCAGGAAGTTTTGACTGTTTGAAGTTTAAAGTTTGCAAGTCTGAGTTTGACAAAAGAAAATCAGTGTTAATTATTGTATTTCCATAGCTATGACATTTTAGCTGAATTAAACAGTTGGATGAAAAGAAACAAGCTATGACATCATGTTCACTTTTAAGGGTCTGTTTGAAACAACTGAATATTAAAAAATAACAACACTTCTGTTTAGTTCAGTCTCTTTATTCACAGAGGAGTGATTGATGTTCATTTATCTGTTTATAAGTCATAAATCTTTGAAGAAAGCTTAAAGTTTGCTGTATATCTAGAATCCAAGTTGCAACATTAAATGTCATTAACAATTTAGTTATATGATGGCATTGGGATTAAAAAAATGTCAAAAAGAGCTTTAGGTCAATGGCCTATATAGCCAGACATCCACTCAGGACATTTGTCCTACTGATTTTTATAGGCTTCAAAATCACTGGAGAAAGCCATACTATGTTTCAAACATGTCCGTGATATGCTTCTGCCATGACCACACCATGCTTCTGCCATGACCATATTTCCTTTTAATAAATTACCCCTCTGACATCCTTAGCATGCTTCTGACAAGTCCTTTACATTATTTGAGGAAAAATATAAAAAAACATTTTTCAAAGCTGAAACATTTAGAGACACATAAAAGACAATCATTTGGTGCTCACTGTTATCAAATATAAAGACTATGAACTAAGTTATTGATTTTCTGTCCCGTCATGTAACCCACTTTCCGATTATGACTCCACTGTGAGGATGATGTAGCTGGACTGTGGCAGCATCAAATAGACCCTTGAGGTTGTACAGCCATCTCGCAGTACACTGAACACATAAATGACATTTAGACGCTCCTTCCATACAATCCATCAAACAGTATTGAGAAGGAATCATCAAATTGTCCGTGAAAAAAGGTACAGATAAATTCAGTTATCATATTCAGCACTAGTATAGTTATTGAATTAACAATGCTTCCTTAACTGACATATGGGTTGAATGTTTTCATGTGTGAGGGTAGTCTGTCGTACAGACCCTGAAGCAAATATATCCAAGAAAGCCAACGCAAGTCTAGAAAATGTGGCAAGTCTAGATTCCCCAGCTTCTGAAAAAGAAGAAAATCTCAGGGCTCCTTTTCATTATATTTTATTTTTGTTTTACTATGAACTTTTTTCAGTAAAATATGTTCATTTCAGAGACTAGTTGTTAGTCTAGTGTCAGGGTTCAACTACATGAATAACATGTTCTCGCTATTAAGTTGATCTAAATTATTGGAAGTGAACTAATATCTTCACAACAATCAATTCTATACTCATGTTAACTATTTATAAGCGGTCACTAATCGTCAGAAAAGTGCATCACACTGATGAGTCACTTTAACAAAAACACAAAGTTGATTTCAAAGAACTGTTTATTCCACGGTAAAAAAAAGAGGTTTAAACACTCAGCAACATTCCAGTTATATGGCAGCAAAATCTGGACCAGACAATCCAATGATGGACATTGTTCACAATCCATGCCAGAAAGTCTGACCCCTCTTTTTGGTTGCCTCTTAAGACCAGTTCAGTTTGCTGGGGACCAGTTCTTACTGTCGAGGGAGATTTTTGTGTTATCATACAAATTGAACCAATCATGTAATGTCGTTATTGGTTTCATTTTCAGTGGCAGTGGGGTAGCCAAGTGGTCAGAGTGTTCACTTATCATGCCAAAACCCCGGGTTTGATTCCCCACATGGGTACAATGTGTGAAGCCCTTTTCTGGTGTCCTTAGCCGTGATATTGCTGGAATATTGCTGAAATCGGTGTAAAACTAAACTCCCTCACTCACTCTGAACTATGATGGAACTACCTTCCTTCACATAGCCAACATGTAAACCTGTATGATGAGAAACCACTTGTATCTTATTCCAGGCAAAAGAACACATGAAACTAGGCCACAGGCTGACAGACAAAACCCATGCTGTAACTGTCGAACTCAGTACAACCTACTTCATTTGCCATGGAAATTATCCTCGGTTACAGGATCCAGAGGCTTTTTTCAAGAACACCAAGAATTAAAAGCTTATACCAAGCCTTCTGGTTTCATGTTTTATTTATCAGGTCTTCAAGTAATGTTAGGACAATTTAGTGATGAATCAACAGTAGTGTGTGGTACTTTCTGAGAGATTACCTAAATTTGGCTGCTGCATACACATTTCAGTAGTTCTTAAAATCCATTCTCTCACATTCCACAACACTAGAATATCAATCCCCTTATATACAACATAATATACAACCCTTCATATCCCAAACACTAGAATATCAATCCCCTTATATACAACATACCCAGCTGAAAAGGCACCATGGTTGACCATGGTCAACCATGGCTTACCACGGTAAACCATGGTATTACCATGGTTTACCATGCTAAACCGTGGTCACTAACTTTTCTCCCCATGGTAGACCATGGTAGACCATGGTCACCATGGTATACCACAGCAGACCATGGTCACCAGAAACCATGGTAGACCATGGTCACCAACATTTCTCCCCATGGTATACCATGGTGACCATGGTATACCACAGCAGACCATGGTCATTCTAGACCATGGTCACCAGAAACCAGGGTAGACCATGGTCATCTTAAACAAAACTATGGTAGACCATGGTGTTGTTCTCATACAAAGTAATGGTTGACCATGGTCATCACAGACAAATCTATGGTAGACCATGGTCATGACAGACCAATTTTACATTTCAAACTGTGATAAATAAAAAAATTAAAATTGAAATCCTGTCTGTTTCATGACATTGTGTTTCATTTATGAATAACAAAATAGCGGGAGCATTCAATGAAATGTTACACAGGCATTATACTAATAGCATTACAAAGGACGTGTGTAAAACATCTCAGATGAAAATGTTTTCCTGAGTTAGTTTGCCTTTAATGAATATTCATTACAGATACCTTACAGATCCTTGTTTTTTTTACGTCTGTGTGCATTGAAAAACTAAAATTGAACACTTCACTCGGTGAGAGACAAGTTAAAATGAAGTGTGTTTTTAATGAAAAATACAAGAACACAATGTCATAAAAACAATTATCAACGGGGAACAGTTCCGTAATTTTAACTTTCTCATTGTTGCTACACAAACAAATAAGGAACAAAGGGCGTCTTATACACTTGAAAATCAAAACAAAATTAACCCTCCGTGCATTTGAAAATAAAATAATTTTGCCTGTCCCCTTAGCTAAAGTTGTCCATTAAACTGTGTAAACCCCGTCTCTAAATGGTCTTACTAGTTTTGTGCCTGGTTGCCTTTAGTTTTGATTTTTCAAAATACAGCAAAACATAAACAATGCCGACAGAAGGCCGAAACAATATTCTGTGCCTAGCTTACGATCCGTTTTAGAAACATAGACAGTTCTCATGTAAAACTTACCTTCTGTCAATAACAAGCGTAACCAATTAGTGCTGGAAGATTTTTAATTCTCTTTCTTTTCATATTTACTCCATGAAATAAAATTTGAAAGTACAATGTCAAAATCGTCTGATTTCATTGAATTTCTCCCGTGAGTGATCACGATCGGCAAGCGTGCCTAAAACTTGTTATAAGTCGTCTTTTCGCAATGTTAATGGTGAAGCTCGATTTTAGAACACATTTCACTGTCACTTCCTGTTCAGCTTGCGTGCAATATGACCGGAAGAGATTACATCAAAGTAGATTAATGAAATTTAAATTATTGCGAGGATATGTGCAAAAACTATTCTTCCGTTATGATCGTGAGAAGGAGCGTGTACACTGAATATCTTTTTTAGCGATTCCGCCGTTGACAATATTATTGTTTATGAATTCTAATTTTGATGTTGATGCCTTGATATTGTAATTCTTGCCTTTATTTGTTAATAAGATGAGAAATTATCCACTGTTGACTCGTAGTGTTGTTATGAAGTACCTCGATCAGCGTGATTGCAAAACCACGCCACGCCCTACGTTAACTTCGTAATCTTATTGCGACTTCAAAAGCGGATAGCACTAATCATACAGCCTTTTACATACATGGATTCTGATACATCCCTGGTCGTACTAATTAATTTTCTTTTCTTAAAAATATGTTTCAACTTCCAACTTTCAGCCATTCGGGACAAGCCCGAATGGAGATAGTGCGATCTGGAACAGCGACCGTTTCCCTTACGACCGATGCCATAGCTGCTACTTGTCAAGTAGACATTTGTGGTAGCGCCAAAAAACCAGTGATAGTGCTTGAAACACAACTTTGTCAACACTGGCAATAGACTACAGCGATCAAAGCGAAGAATATCCCTAATATATTAGCAATGGCCAGTTCGAGGATAATCCAGCGATGGATATGTCAAGAACTCATGATAAAGGAATAGACTAGATTTAGTGCCGATGGATACATCTCAGAGTTGAATTCCAGTGGACATAAGCATGGCGGTAAGTAAATAACAGCAATATTGAAATTATTTTGAGTGCAGATGTATTGAAATTGTTTTGATGTTGGGAATCGCACATCTGAGCATTATGTGGCGTGGTAAGCAACAGTTTTTGAGGAGAATGGCCGGAAGAGCGATATAAGATATAGCAGTGTTCATTTTATATACAATGTACTTCCCTCAAGCGGAAAGTCAGTGTTAATTTGGGTTTTGTGCAATATGTTCTACATATCTATGTTAACACATGACCAATATCTAACGGTACTTTTTAAAAAAACAAAACCGTTATGACTTTTTTAGTTAAGTTATCAGTGATCGAATGGTGTCAAAGTTCACGGGGCTTGTAGAGGTCAGCCTGAAAGATTCAGTTTGTTTGCTTAGATTACACAGGCAGCAAAATAAATTCAAAGGGTCATAAAAAGGGAGATAATTGCTACAGGCACGTTTATGGATATTTCATTTTCTTTTCTATCGTATTTGTATTCAGTTTTGGAATAACTACTGACTGTAAACCAAAATGACAGTGCCAAAGCGTTTAGCTATTCACTTAGCGTGGAAATAGATTCACTTACAGTAAGATCACGTTTTTCTATGTTATGATATGTTGATTATTATAAATAATGGGAAATGTAAACATTTCAGAATATTATATTTGGTCATGAATGTAGACTAGTGATTTAGAAGCCAATTTTGTGTTTTTATTTCTAATACATGTTGTATTACTTGGCATAGACTCTTCATATTACAAAAATAATTTAAAGTCATCTGCTATCAGTGTAAAGAAATTATTTTGAATAATATAATTAGAGTCTGGTGAAAAATATTGCAATATGTTAAAAATACATAACATTTTTGAGCAACTGTAAATATATATTTAAAAATCAACAACAACACTTTTTTGATATTTGCTTAAGACTGTTTGAAATAGAATGATTGTGATTAAATGTTGGTGTGTTTTTCAGATTTCCACTGGACGATTCTGAAGAAATGGTCCTAATGTTGAAACACTGAAGATAAAGTTCTACAAGATGAGTTTATTCCTGTGCGGGCGTTTGCTCTTCACACTGAAGACTTGGGTTCGATTCCTCACATGGGTACAATGTGTGTAGCCCCTTAGGTGTCCCTCAAGGCATTGATATTGCTGGAACATTGCTAAAAGTGGTGTAAAACTAAACTCACTCACTCAATATCCCTGAACCAACGTGGACATTTTCGGGGATGTCACCACTGCTCTTTCCGAAGGTTCTTCAGACTTGTGTATATCCTGTTTCTTCTGAGAGAAATTGTGATGCCCCTTGTACAACTTCCAGGTAGATGATTTTGGGCCCTGTTGTAATTTCTCTGTTGGTTGTGACTCTCATTTATTATGTCTACTTCTAAACCAAAGTGATTACTCTTTCTGAAATTGTATATTACTGCATGAAATGGTGTTCTGAATTGGTTAATTTTCCTGGATATAGACTGACATCCAAGCTGCCCTAAAGATGTTTTTAGAATAAAATAATAGATAAGAATATCCTCTGAAAAATGATGAACATGTCCACATGCCATTTGTCCCTAGCAGCATTACTGGATATGTAATTCTAGTTTGCTTTAGACTTGTACTTGTTGCACAGCATATCCCTCAATCCCTGTGAGTTTCCCAACAACTGTCCTCAAGTTGTCTTTCATTTAAATCTGTCAAGTGTCAGCAATAAAATGTGTCTTCATAATTTGAACAGTTTGTTTTCAGTGCATGAGTTTGTTTAATGTTAATTCTTCAATACCCAATATTCTAATTGATCTCTATGCCATGGTGTATGTGACTACAATGTATATATTGTGGTATGGCGCGGTTGGTTTCTTACCATAGTCTAAATAATGGTATTCTAATGGTAAACTGTTGTGCCATCTACCGAACAGGGTATACTGACCATGGTCTCAGTTTTTTTCAGTAGTACACCATGGTGCACCATGGTCTCTTTTTACCATGGTAGACCATGGTATACCATGGTTAACCATGGTCTCTTTTTACCATGGTAGACCATGGTCTTATCTTACCATGGTAAACTGTGGTGCCATTTACCGCGCGTGGTTAAACCATGATAGACCATGGTCTTTTTTACCATGGTAGACCATGGTATACCATGAGTCTTTTTTTGACCATGGTACACCATGGTCTTTTTTTCACCATGGTAGACCATGGTCTCTTTTGACCATGGTAAACTGTGGTGCCATTTACCGGATGTGGTAAGCCATGATACACCATGGTCAACCATGGTCTGTGAACCATGGTCTACCATGGTCTACCATGGTATACCATGGTCTTTTCCTGCTCATTTCAGCTGGGTAATATACAACCCTTCATATCCCTCAACATCCAAATGTCCATCTTCTCATATCCCACAACACCCAAATATCCATCCTCTCATATCCCACAACACCCAAATATCCATCCCATCATATCCCACAACACGCAAATATCCATCCTCTCATATCCCACAACACCCAAATGTCCATCCTCTCATATCCCACAACACCCAAATATCCATCCTCTCAAATCCCACTACACCCAAATATCCATCTTCTCATATCCCACAACACCCAATTATCCATCCTCTCAAATCCCACAACACCATCATATCCATTCCATCATATCCCACAACACCCAAATATCCATCCTCTCATATCCCACAATGCCAAAATATCCATCCTCTCATATCCCACAACACCCAAATATCCATTCCTTCACATCCCACAACACCCAAATATCCATGCCTTCACATCCCACAACACCCAAATATCCATCCTCTCATATCCCACCCATCATATCCCACAACAACCAAATGTCCATCTCCTCATATCCCACAACACCCAATTATCCATCCTCAAATATCCCACAACACCCAATTATCCATCCTCTCATATCCCACAACACCCAAATAACCATCCTCTCATATCCCACAACACCCAAATATCCATCCTCTCATATCCCACAACACCCAAATATCCATCTTCTCATATCCCACAACACCCAATTACCCATCCTCTCATATCCCACAACACCCAAATATCCATCCTCTCATATCCCACAACACCAAAATATCCATCCTCTCATATCCCACAACACCCAAATATCCATCCTCTCATGTCCCACAACAGCCAAATATCCATCTCCTCATATCCCCCCACCACCATGTCCATCCTCTCAAATCCCATAACACCATCATACCCCTCCTTTCATATCCCACAACACCCAAATATCTATCCTCTCAAATCCCACAAGACCCAAATATCCATCTTCTCATATCCCACAACACCCAATTATCCATCCTTTCATATCCCACAACACCATCATATCCATCCTCTCAAATCCCACAACACCCAAATATCCATCTTCTCATATCCCACAACACCCAACTATCCATCCTTTCAAATCCCACAACACCCTAATATCCATCCTCTCATATCCTACAACACCCAAATATCCATCCCATCATATCCCACAGCACCATATCCATCCTCTCATATCCCACAACACCCAATTATCCATCCTTTCATATCCCACAACACCCAATTATCCATCCTTTCAAATCCCACAACACCCAATTATCCATCCTTCTCAATATCCCACAACACCTAATTATCCATCCTCTCATATCCCACAACACCCAAATATCCATCCTCTCATATCCCACAACACCCAATTATCCATCCTTTTAAATCCCACAACACCCAAATATCCATCCTCTCATATCCCACAACACCCAATTATCCATCCTCTCAAATCCCACAACACCCAAATATCCATCCTCTCATATCCCACAACACCTAAATATCCATCCCATCATATCCCACAACACCATATCCATCCTCTCATATCCCACAACACCCAAATATCCATCCTCTCATATCCCACAACACCCAAATATCCATCCCATCATATCCCACAACACCCAAATATCCATCCCATCATATCCCACAACACCCAAATATCCATCCCATCATATCCCACACCACCACATCCATCCCATCATATCCCACAACACCCAAATATCCATCCCATCATATCCCACAACACCCAAATATCTATCCCATCATATCCCACACCACCATATCCATCCCATCATATCCCACAACACCCAAATATCCATCCTCTCATATCCAACAACACCAAAATATCCATCCTCTCATATCCCACAACACCCAAATACCCCTCCTCTCATATCTCACAACACCCTAATATCCACCACCTCATATCCCACAACACCCAAATATCCATCCCATTATATCCCACAACACCCAAATATCCATCCTCTCATATCCCACAAGACCCAAGTATACATCCCATCATATCCCAAAACACCCTCATATGCATCCTCTCATATCCCACAACACCCAAATATACATCCCATCATATCCCACAAGACCCAAGTATACATCCCATCATATCCCACAACACCCAAATATCCATCCTCTCATATCCCACAACACCCAAATATCCACCACCTCATATCCCAAAACACCCTCATATGCATCCTCTCATATCCCACAACACCCAAATATACATCCCATCATATCCCACAAGACCCAAGTATACATCCCATCATATCCCACAACACCCAAATATCCATCCTCTCATATCCCACAACACCCAAATATCCATCCCTTCACATCCCACAACACCCAAATATCCATCCCTTCACATCCCACAACACCCAAATATCCATCCCATCCCCAAACACCCCCTCCTGTGACTAGTGGACACTGGTGTGGCTGGCTAGATGAAGCCTGGATGTGATGGTATATGACAGTAGCTGTGTAAAGTATGCACTGAGGTAGATAGTCACCTGGCCATATTAATGCCAATCACTGACATGTATCAGGACAGATGCAGACATGCTGTGCTAGAATATACTGTACTGTTACATGTGGATTGTCAATTGTAACCCGAAATCTGTATGCTAAAGAATTTGGTGTGAAACCAACAAAGAAAGGTTGTAAATTAACAATTGAGTAAAAAAATTAACTAAGTTTACAAATCAAAACAAATCACCACCATGAAAATATACAATGGCAATATCGTATAAAAGAAGTGATAATAGCTATTGCTAACTGTATATAATTTCTTTGTCATTTGTATTCCTCTGTTATTGTTTCAATTTTGAAATGGAGACTACTACTATAACACGACATGGTGCAAAAAGATTGCCAGTAAATATGAAATATCTTTATTTTTTTTACAAATTTTGTCAAAATCTTGAGTTAACTGGTCATAAACTTCGCCATAACTAAATTTTGGTATACAGCAACTATGATCAAATTACCGCTATTGGCTCCTTGAAACTAAATTAGTTGTCAGAGAATGGATACATAATCCCAAAATGCCATGAAATGACTTGTAATAAGCCGTGGTTGTTTTTATTTGACTTTCATACATCAATATACATTTTTGTCATGATCAAAACAGGCAGATGCATCATTGATGCTTTGTGGAGTAGTTGAAGCCCTAGTCTGTTCCAGATACACAGAAGTATAGCCGACCATATTAGTAAACTATTTAAACCATTTAGAAAAAACACCAATTATAACAGTAAAAAGTCTAGAACTTGTTCATGATACAAATCACTTCAGCAGTTGTATACTGTACGTCTCTGTAGATAAGCCAATCTCATAGACAATCCGAGGTCCTAACTTGACCCTTATAATCAGAATCAAAATGGTATGTTCCGGTCGCTGTTCAACCACTAACCATAATTAAGCCGTACCACCAACCTTCATTCATCTTCTCGTCAAGATCAGACATCGGCAATAGAGTGTCAGCAACTTCATATTGAATTACACATGTAAATCCTCTTCTTAGACTGACTGCATATCTGGACTTATGCTCATAATCAAGTTCATTAATTTTACTGAAAATTTCATTCACTAATGTTGATGTTAATGGTTGCAAAATCTGCATCCCTCCGTAACATACAACTTCCATTGACCTTACTCAAAGCAATCACAATCATATTACATCCCTCATGTCACGAAACGAAGTGTACTTGACAGAAATGGACATGTATAATTTGTTCGATATAAATCACATTTATTGTTGCTGGGCGATCACAAGAATTGATTGATCTATGAAAAACAAACTGTTTAAAACAAATATCGTAGCATGATGTCTTTTAGCGGCATTTAGAAGTTGAATATAGATGTCCAAGATATTTTCAATGGATTAAGCTTCTTTATTATTTCCCACACAATAACTCCTACAGTTTACCTGATGAAGGGATCTGTAATGGCCCCGAAATGTTGTGTGGGAAATAATAAACAAGCTTAATCCATAAAAAATATCTTGGACAAACATTATGGCAGTCCTACAACCCTGTCAGGTCTATCATAAAGTAAATATTATAGCAGTCCCATATATATACCCGTGAAGATCCGGGTTAGAACTGGTCTTCAGTAACCCATGCTTGTCGTAAGAGGTGACTAGCGGGATCGGGTGGTCAGACTCGCTGACTTGGTTGACACATATCCTAATTGCGTAGATCGATGATTGTGATGTTATCACTGGATTGTCTGGTCCAGACTGGATTATTTACAGACCGCCACCATATAGGTGGAATATTGCTGAGTGTGGCGTTAAACAACAGACCAAACCAACCAGCAGTCCCATAATATATTTCATACTCTGACAGTCGTGTAACATACTAAACACTCCACCAGTCCTATGACATGCTGACTACATTCGACCTCTTGTAACCCTCGACTAAGTTAATTAATCCCACAAAACAAATGAAACAGGTCATACTGAATATTCTTGAATGTTTATAAAAATGAAATAACGATCATTCTCCTACAAAGTAACTGCCCATCGGCAGCGTCTTAAATCTACACGTAAATCTCATTTTATTTCCATGCTGACTACATTTAACCACCTGTAAATCTCTGACGAACTAACTTAATTAATCCCACAAAACAAATGAAACAGGTCATACTGAATATTCTTGAATGTTTATAAAAATAAAATAACGACCATTCTCCTGCAAAGTAACTGCCCATCGTTAGAGTCTTAAATCAACACGCAAATCTCATTTTATTTCCAGCTGGTATATCCGATGTGACACATTTGCCCTACAGTGTGAATAAAGGCCTACTAAAGTGCTGAAACTGTCAATAAACTCTCTGTGTCGCACCATTAACCTCCGTGGAAGATGAACCAGAGCACACAATTCTCCAGTTGTTGCTTCAAGCAAAACTGAGGACGTGACACAAGTACACGGCCATCTTTGTCACACAATAGTATCATCTCAGGGATATCACTGGATGTCAGGATATCAACTTGATTTTTAAAGTTGATACTGTTGACACAAATTTAAGAATATTAACATTAAATAATAATCAAATCCCCATGAAACAGTTACATTTGTTAAGATTACCATGATTAAGATAGACAAGAAGGCTGAAATTAAATTTTAAATATTTATTGACTCAGGTGAGTTCAAATTTTGAATTTTGAAAAAGCTAATCTCACTGATTCTTTCACTTGCCACACTTTAAAACTTTAAAGCTTGTGAGGGAGGGAGGAAGGGACCAAGTTTTTATGTTGCTTTTAGAAATATTCCAGTAATATCATAGTAGGGACACCAGAAATGGGCTTCACATATTTTATCCATGGGGTGTAGAAACCATCGTGTGATGAGTGAACATATTAACGACTAGCCTACTCAACACTCCTTTGTTGATTACAATACCCAGCTTGGTCAAGTTGGTCAATACTGAGTCAGGAGCAGACAAACCCATGATTGATATGACTTACAATCCACACATTAAAGGTCTGATGACCAATCATCCAAGTCACTAAGTCAGACCACCTAATCCACTAAGCTGCTTCCTACGACAATCACATGTTGCTGGGGACCGATCATATCGAGGAACCCAGTGAATGTTATACTCTGCTTTGAGCAATACCACAGCAGATGGACATTAGAAATAGGAGCCAAACGCTATGTGTTACATTTCATATGTTTCTTCATGAAATAAGGAGATTTGTAGGCAACGACTCGTCACATGGTCTCACATCCTGTACACATCTACAATTGATGTCACTCATGTTGCAACTCTTCTGGATCACTGCTAAGCATTTGGTTATACTAAATAACCCTGCATTGGGAACATGTGGAGAATCAAGCCTTGGTCTTTGAACCTTTTACCCATAAGGCTTTTCTATTTCTCCTCAACCTACAGAAGTATGGCAATTGTTTGACAAATGACACTGGGGTCTGCATAATCACTCAATGTAGGCTGTCAACATAATTGAAAACATTGGGTGCAATGTTTTATGAGATAACGCGTTTAAATAAGTTTGAAAAGTGGTCAAAGTGTCATGGTGACCTTGAAGATAAGGTCAAGGTCACCCAAATAAACTGGTGTCTGCATAATCCCCTAATGTAGGCTGTCACCAAATTTGAAGACATTGGGTACAACAGTTCATGAGATATTCGCGTTAACAACAATTGGGACGGATGGACGGACGCTGAATACATAGTCCCCCGTTCCGCATTGTGGTGGGGAGACAAAAATATGGTTCATGGACTGTAAGGCCAACTGAGCTGGAACCCAATCAACATGAAAGAGAAATCGAAATACATCAGAATAACTGAAACAGATAAGAATCCTGTTACGATTCGGCAAGGTTACAGTATCATTACATGCTTATTGTCTGTACTGAACGTGCCTCTTGATAACTCCTTTCCTCGGGTAATTCAACAACAATAGCCACTCGTGTGTGAAATAGGCTATTCACCTTTATACAATTACTACTGGTATATTACTTATTCACCAGGGTAGTCTTCACAATAGGTTATAACAAGCCAACTTCCTTTATTGCTGTAGTTCCGAATGCCCAATTAGCATTATGAAACATTACGCCACATTTTGTTGTATTCATGAGCAAGGAAATTTACATCTTATGGAAAATAGTTCCCAGATGTATTCAAAAATCTGAAGCTATTAACTTAATGTCTCCATCCTGTAGTATAAAATGCATAAAAAATACATACAAAATCATCAATTTGAAATGCAACTAATTATTAAATCGTAATATTATTCATGATAAATGTTCAACACAACTCCAGGATAAATGAACACAACATACTGGGTAAACAACTGGGGTAACATCACTGGGTATAATGCATAATAATGGCCTCGAGTGAGTTAGTGGGTGGATTTGGGGAGTGAGCGAGCGAGTGAGTTTCACTCCTACAGTCAGTAATATTCTTTCAGTGAGTGAGTTTCACTCCTAGTCAGTAATATTCTTTGAGTCAGTGAGTGAGTGAGTGAATGAGGTTCAGTACTACAGTCAGAAATATTCTTTGGTGTCGCAGTACAAAGCAATCTTCATAAGAGCTAAGGTAATCGCAACTCCCATACCTTAACAGACTCACAGTACTAAGGTTGCTTTGTACAATGGTGGCCTGTAAATAATAATGTGCACTGGCCAGTGACACAGAGGCGTGATATCACGTCACACACTGAAACCATTATACCTCTGAGTGGCAGAAACAAAATGGACCCGAGTACAATGTTTCAAAACCGATCTGGACTCAAACGTTCAATTCATTATCCACATATTTTAGTCTCCTTCTTGACTTCAATGAAGAAAAACTGCACATAGACACTGATTCATTTCTCGTTTGTGTTACACGTGTTAAATTCCAATAATCTCCTTTCATTCTGTTATTAGCAAATTGAAATGAGCATAATATTCACGATGAAGTGATATAATGCAACCTCAAGTGAATGCTTATGGTGTTTACCCATGAAGATCCGGGTTAGAATATTGTTCTTCAGTAACCCATGCTTGTCGTAAGAGGCGACTAAGGGGATCGGGTGGTCAGGCTCGCTGGCTTGGTTGACACATGTCATCGGTTCCCAATTGCATAGATTGATGCTCATGCTGTTGATTACTGGATTGTCTGGTCCAGACTCGATCATTTGCAGACCGCCGCCATATAGCTGGAATATTGCTGAGTGTGGCGTAAAACTAAACTCACTCACTCACTCGTTTATGGTGTTTGAAACTACTATTTCAACCTCAGCTCCTTGGGAAGTATACAACACAATAGAATCATGACTGTCAGTGAGTTTAGATTCTTGCCACTTTTAGCAATATTCCAGCAATATCACAGCAGAGGGACACCAGAAATAGGCTTCACACATTGTACCCATGTGGGCAATCAAACCTGGGTCTTCGGCATGGCGAGACAACGCTTTAACCACTAGGCTACTCCAACGGCCTGGAAAATCTTGAAGTGTTAGACATATGACCATCCTTCCCGGTACCTGTTTACTGTTGTGTGAACAGAGTAAATTTCGAATGAAGTTGCTTGCTTAGGAGACAAGGTGCACAACACCAGTATCAACCAGAACAAGTATCCACCTTTATGAGTGAGTGAGTGAATGAATGAGTATGGTTTTACGCCACTGTTAAATGTTCCAGCAATATCACAGCAGGAGGACACCAGAAATGGGCTTTTTACATTTTGCGCTTGTGGGGAATCGAACCTGGGCCTTCGGAGTGATGAGCTAACGCTTGAACCACTAGGCTTCCCCACTAGCCCTCACCCTTATGAAATAAGTCTAGACGAACATCAAGACTACAAAATAAAAATATTTGAATTTTTTTTACAATTTTATATCGCTGAATATTTGATAAGAAAAGAGCATTGAGAACCTCTTCATTTAAGATGTTAAAGAAATTTAGACTAGCAAACTATTAAAGACTTGTGCATAGAGTACTTTCTCTATTTATTTTTTATCTATTAGTGGCTGCTGAATGTCAAGAGAAACATTTAATGTCTGAAATGAGAATATTTCAAGATTCTTCTTGTGAAATTAGCTCATGGTATGACAGAAAGGAGCACAGAATGTCCCTTAATTCTTTGTATGAAACTGGAAAAATCTGATAACATTCAGGATGAACAAGTGACCTTTCCTTGTGAGTGAGCGAGTGAGTTTAGTTTTATGCTGCTTTTAGTAATATTTCAATAACATCACGGCAGGGAACACCAGAAATGGGCTTCATACATTGTACTCATGTGGGGAATCGAACGGGTCTGCAGCGTGATGAACAAACACTTTAACCACTAGGCTACCCCACCACATTTTCCTTGTGGATAACAACTTTTAGTAGAGGTCAAGTTACATAGGGTTTGTCATTCATGATTATTAATTCTTATTATTATCCTTATCTAGTGACATAGTACAGGGAATAATAGTGCTAGCCCACCATGCCACTGTTAATTACACACATATACCCCAGTGACACAAACTACGCTCCGGCCAACTGGTCATTGTTTAATCCCCATGACGCTGAATGCCAGTCAGGTTAGAACAAGCATAATGACATGGCAAGGGGTCAAACCTACAACCTTCTGCAGAAACTATCCACCAGAAAACACAGGTGGTCCAACAAATAATTTCAAATTTTGATAGCATGCCCAATCTTCATCTCCAGACAAGCATTCTAACACAACCTTTATCATCAGGCAGGAAGCATTCAAACACAACTTTTATGTCCAGCTAGGAATCATTCTAACACAACCTTTATCAGCAGATAGGAAGCATTCTAACACAACCCTTATCACCAGAATGGAGGCATTCTAACACAACCTTTATCACCAGATAGGAAGCATTCTAACACAACCCTTATCACCAGAATGGAGGCATTCTAACACAACCTTATCTCCCAACAGCAGGCATTCTAACACAACCTTTACCACCAGACAGGAAGCATTCTTACACAACCTTTATTACCTTACAGGAAGCATTCTAACACAGCCTTTATCACCAGACAGGCAGGCATTCTAACACAACCTTTACCACCAGACAGGAAGCATTCTAACACAACCTTTATTACCTTACAGGAAGCATTCTAACACAGCCTTTATCACCAGACAGGAAGCATTCTAACACAACCTTTATCACCAGATAGGAAGCATTCTAACACAACCCTTATCACCAGAATGGAAGCATTCTAACACAACCTTTATCACCATGTAGGAAGCATTCTAACACAACCTTTATCACCATGTAGGAAGCATTCTAACACAACCTTTATCACCAGACATGGAAGCATTTTAACACAACCTTATCGCCCAACAGCAAGCATTCAAACACAACCTTTACAACCAGAAAGGAAGCATTCTAACACAACCTTTATCACCATATAGGAAGCATCTTAACACAACCTTTATCACCTTACAGGCAGCATGCTAACACAACCTTTATTGTGAGACAGGCAGCATTCTAACACACCCTTTATTGTGAGACAGAAAGCAATCTAACACCAAATACAGAAACAATGTACAATCAAGGAACGAGTTCACTTGCTGCTGTACATAGTCATGATCAATCACAATGTCACAAAGCTCAACTATAACCACCACAATCAACATGGCAGCTTATTGTTTTCTCCCATTTCACATTTTAAAATATTCTGAGAATATATTGAGTTTTGGTCTGTACTGAATTAAGTCCATTCCTGCAAACAAAACATATTCAACTGTCTGAAAAACACACAGACATGGCGGATGGTATCTGTTGCAAATAAAATATCTACAGGAAGTCACAAAACTGAGTCTCTTGCTGCCAGTGAAACGTTCTATCTGACTTTGACACCTCTGAACTATCGGACAAGACAACTGTCACATGAATACATCATGTCTGTGTGAGTCAGTTTAGTTTTACGCCGCTTTTAGCGATATTCCAGCAATATCATGGCGGCGGACACCAGAAATGGGCTTCACACATTGTACCCATGTGGGGAATCAAACCCGGGTCTTCAGCATGACAAGCGAACACTTTAACCACGAGGCTACCCAACTGCCAGTATCATGTCTTAGCAACCATGGCTAGCTTGTCAGTGTCAAAGGGGATATAACAAAAGTCCTATGGCATGCAATTAAAGGAAGAGTAATGGGTTTCATGCCTCTTTGAGCAGTATTCCAGTGGCTGTTCAGCATGGTGTTGACAAACCAAGAAACATAATAGGGACAAACTGGGATTTGAACCCAAAATACTAGGTTTCTAGTATCCCAAGGGACACAACTCTCTCTGAAGTCGATTGTGGAGCCTCCAATGACTGGCCACTTGTGCCCACTGAAATTGGTGAGTGAGTGGGTTGATGAAAAAGTTGATGAAATAGTTGATAAGAGTTGATGAGAGTGTTGATGTGAGTGTTGATGAGAGAGTTGATGAGAGAGTTGATGAAAAAGTTGACGAAAGTTGATGAGAGTTGATGAGAGTGTTGATGTGAGTGTTGATGAGAGAGTTGATGAGTGAGTGAGTGAGTTTTTTTGTTGCTTTTAGAAATATTGCAGCAATATCATGGCAGGGACACCAGAAATGGGCTCCACATATTTTGGAGGTATAGAAATCATGTGGTGAGTGATTGATAGAGTGAGTGAGTGAGTGTCTCAGTGAGTTAGTGAGTGAGTGAGCGAGAATGCATGAGTTGACAAGTGAGTGAGTGAGCAAGTCTTTCACACATGAACACCTTACATAAGGAATTATTCGCACTTTTAACACTTTCAGCTCACAGGACAAGGTAATCTGTCTATGAACTTTCAGGGAGACAGTACGTTAGGTCTTTTTATACGGCCAAACATAATACCGAGAACGGGTCAGTCAGCCACCGAACACATATTTTTCTTCGAGGTCTGTGCAAACAAAGTCTTATGCGCTTCAGCCATGACACAGACGGAGCAGTACGACAGACAAACAAGACGTATTTAGCCATCACCTTGAATAAGACCCTGCGTTCAATGAGATTTATCTCACCTTGTGTTACAACCAGAGCAACTCATTATATCATTGCTGCTTTTTTTTCAATTATCTCTTGAAACAAAATATTTATCATTCAATGACTGTACAGACAGAATCCCTGAGGTTTTCCATTAATGCTTTATCTTGGGTATGAAAATATTCATCAGGTTTTTCACTTCTCAGTGGTTGACAGTGACAGCAATTTGTCTGTGGTCCAAAATTAACTGAGTCGCTTGGAGATCAACAAAATGGTGCTGACCAAAAAGGGTTTAAAAAGGTACTGCATCACTGTGCAGTTAAAACAAGAAGAGGTAACTACTGTTCCATGTCACATGGTTTAGGTAGTTCGTATTTTTAGAGTTTGGAGTCATTCTAATGTAGGTCGAAATATGTGAGCGCTTTTTCTTGCATTAACGTCAGACCAATTATATTTCTTGTTTTACATATTTTTGTCCTCAGTAAACCTAAAGGCAGGTGGGAAATTTAAAAAATAATAATAACCAGTCAAAGTAATATTCCTTTTAAATACTAAAACTGTTTTACTTTTGCCAATTTATGAAGTGCATATGGGGCAAAAAACATTCGGATTTTACTTCTTGAGCGGGGAAAATTAATTTTTTCTTTTTTTCTCTTATTCTATAAATAATACAACAGACAGATCCGTAAAACAAGAAATGAAATTGGTCTAGCCTCAATAAACTTTGCAATTATGTTTAAAATCTGAATGTTAACATGATGGCATCACTTTGGACAGAGGAAACAGCAACTTAAATGTAAAAACAAACAACTTTCCATTCCACATCACAGTTTATGAGCGACTGTATGTACCAGTATCAGTATTGAGTGTAGTTGGGGCCTACAGTTTTATCAATTTGGAGGTGCATTAATTTCAAGATTTACGGTATTTACTATTTTAAGAATCACAAACTAAAACTACTTTGCTCTGCCCCCAACACATGGACAACAGGACCTGGGCCCCGATTTCTCGAAAATACTTAAGTTTTTACTCAAATTTCAAACTGAGTTTGACAATTTGAAACAGCTGATTTTTTTAACTCAACTGCATTTTTTAAAATAAAAAATCCCAAACAACTAAGTAGCCTATCTACCCAACTCAAATTGTCTACTATGTTTGAGTTTAATATCAATATGACTCTGAGGGTGTGGGTTCGAATCCCGGATGGGACTCACCCCAACAAGAGTACTAGAATCTGTACTTTACTAAGAAAGTGTAATCCCAAATATAACATATGTCACATTTGACCACTTTCTAAATGTCATTGTGTAATCATAACTCCAAACCAGACGTCTTTTGAGGCATTTAGAAGTCGGTGTGAATAACTATGGATATACAACTTCTTTACTATTAATGTTAGCGACGTTTCGATGTAGCTACTAACACTGTTATCAAGCAATCCTGCATTTTGCAAAGTTTGCACATTTCCTCCAAAGTAAAGAGTGCTGTTGGACTTTTTAGTGTGTTTCCATCTACAAGAAGTGATACAGGAAAAACACTTGTTCTTTTTTGTTTCAAGAATTACGACAAAAACAACCAAGCACACAGCTGCTCAATGCAGCGTGAGTTGTCAAGAATCTTACGTCATTGATAACAGAGTACCGTATTTCTTCTTATACGTGCCGGTCTCCAATAAGTGCTGGGGTAAAGCAGCTCACTAACAATTACGGTAATTAGACCCAGTAAGCATAAAAGCGCTGGGCCTCTAATGAGTGCCGGGTCTGGAACTCTGTTGAAAAATAAACGCCTGTGCGCTTATTAGAGGAAATACAGTACTTGCTTCATATGAAAAGGGAAATTTGAAAATATTTTTTCCTTAGGAAACTGCTGCCTGAGAAACCTATCCTTTTATATTGGCTTGATTAATTGCTTCATAATTAGTATCTATTTTTAATTAACATTCCACTGCTGGTTGGATCACTTGTCCACATGCCTCCACAATTAGACATTAGGAGGACAGCCACTGGGCTGGGTGTATGAAGCAGGACAGATACATGGAGTACCCCCGTCAAGCAGGTTTACCTCGGAGACTTCTAGTGCGACCACTGCCCTCCCATGCACCAGAAGACTGCATGAAGGATCTGTCTAAACACTGAACATGCTGACTCCATCAGAGGCCATTAGGCTAGTAGTGGCTGTTATGATTACAGACACAATTACTGATAAAGGAGAATTGGTTTTGTCAAGGTCTCTCTCTCTCAGAGCACAGTGACATTACATTGTGTCATTTGTTTGACAGTTCTATGCATAGAGAGGGGGTGACGGATGAAGAGAGAGATGGGGATGCAATGAGACAGGGAGGCGGGAGGAAAAGGTGTAGCGGAGGAAGAGAAGGAGAAATAGGAGGCATAGTGGAATAAGTATGGTTGGGTGGGGGAAGAAGAAGGAAGAAGAGGTCCAAGAGGTATATTGAGGGCTGAAGGAGAGGAAGAAGAGGTTTGGTGGTGATGGTTGGGGTAGAGGTGAGGGAAGGAGAAGAAGTGTGGTCTTGGGGGGGGAGAAGAGGGGGATGGGGAAAGAAGAGGTATGATAAGGGAGAAAGAGGGGAAGAAGAAGAGGTATGGTGGGGATAGAGAAGGAGAAAGAAGAGGTATGGTATAGCGAGTGAGTTTAGCTTTAAGCCACATCCATCAATATTCCAGCTACATAACAGCAGTCTGTATATAATCGAGCCTGGACCAGACAATCCAGTGATCAACAGCAAGAACATCGAGGTATGGTATAGAAGAAAAAGAGGGGAGGAAGAAGATACATTTTGGGAACAGAGAGGGAGGAAGAAGAGGTATCGTACTGAGGGGAAAGAGGAGAGGAAGAAGAGGTTAGTATTGAGAAAGAGAGGAAGAAGAGGTAGTGGTAAAGAAACAAAGGAAAGAAAATGTGAAGGAAAAGAGAAGAGAAAGTTGGAGGAAGAAATTGAGGAAGAGAAAGAAAGGGAAAAATAGAAACAGTGAAAATGATTGTAAGACAGAATGAAAAACAGAAAAAAAGAAAAACCTATACAGACTGAGGTGAACTTAATTCATCTCATCATCATGAATTTACTTTAAACAAAAATCCAAGAGTATGCAATATACCAGACCAGCTGGCAATATCAAGCTGTGAAATATATCATCCATGTAGGATAGTTATCAGCACCAGACAGAGAAACACTACATGCTTGGTTTGGCTCACTTAACATGACATGTGGCACCGGGGACCGTCTCAAAACCCATCTAGCTATTAAAGCATATTGTTAATTCTGCAGCAGGAAAACACGATGCCTTGGGTCAACAGCTAAATGTCATAGACACTAAAGACGATAGTGAGAACATGAGATTGTCATCAAATAAATTAATAAATAAATTATAATAATGAATACATGGTTGAAAATTGCATGCAGTACACTTTCTAGAATATATATTGAACAAAACAAGCTCAGGATACTGAATATTTTTTGGGATAATTTTATGGAATTGAGTGCTCAGTCTGTACTACAAACTAATATCCTGTAAAATATTAATGCTCCATAATGTTTTTGTTTAGTGTCTGTCTGGGTGGCAGACAGGAAAGACAGTTGACCTACTTGTAAAAATGTCAAACTGTATTAATCAGAAGTTGTATAAAAACCATTTCATCATATTGGACAAATAACAGTTTTAACTCATGAAGTTAGAAACTGGTTTGAATATTTCTTATGAAAAACTAGAATTGACGTGATCTATGATTGGGACTTGTCATTGTTCATAAAGGGCATGGTGAGACAGATATTGTTTACTGTTCAACAAATGAATGACATGATTTTCAAATCTCTCTCAAAGTGTTTGCCAATATTTTGTATGACCCTTCCTAAAACTCCAAACTTGAGAAAGCAGTTTTTGATAAAATACACATATCCAAACACATATTATTATTATTATATAACTTAGGTAAAAGATTTCTTTCGTGACCTCCCCGATTCCCATACACAACACTAGGTGTAAATGTCGCCATTCTTTACCAGCACAAGTCCCAGTACTTAAATGCCATGCCTCACGTGATACTCATACCTGGTTTTAATGTCAATTATGAAAATAAAAAATGCGCCAACACAGAAAGACATATTTCCTGAACTTGCCAGCTGTGTAAATCTTAGCACTATTCAAAATACAAGAGAACATAGAATAATTTACGGGAAATGTTAATTTTTGTTAAGAATTTGACAGCGACATGTTTAACAATGCACAGTTTGTCCTGAGGATATGGAATATCTCTGCTGCAGTATAAGTACGTCATACAGATCCTGAAACAAACATATCCAAGAAAGTCTAGAATATGTGGCTATCCAAGAAAGTCTAGAATATGTGGCTATCCAAGAATGTCTAGAATATCCAAGAAAGTCTAGAATATGTGGCTATCCAAGAAAGTCTAGAATATGTGGCTATCCAAGAATGTCTAGAATATGTGGCTATCCAAGAAAGTCTAGAATATGTGGCTATCCAAGAAAGTCTAGAATATGTGGCTATCCAAGAAAGTCTAGAATATGTTTCTATCCAAGAAAGTCTAGAATATGTGGCTATCCGAGAATGTCTAGAATATGTGGCTATCCAAGAAAGTCTAGAATACGTGACTATCCAAAGAAGTCTAGAATACGTGGCTATCCAAGAAAGTCTAGAACATGTGGATATCCAAGAAAGTCTAGAATATGTGGCTATCCAAGAAAGTCTAGAACATGTGGCTATCCAAGAATATGTGGCTATCCAAGAATATGTGGCTATCCGAGAATGTCTAGAATATGTGGCTATCCGAGAAAGTCTAGAATATGTTGCTATCCAAGAAAGTCTAGAATACGTGGCTATCCAAGAAAGTCTAGAATATGTGGCTATCCAAGAAAGTCTAGAATACGTGACTATCAAAGAAGTCTAGAATACGTGGCTATCCAAGATAGTCTAGAACATGTGGCTATCCAAGAAAGTCTAGAATATGTGGCTATCCAAGAAAGTCTAGAATATGTTGCTATCCAAGAAAGTCTAGAATATGTGGCTATCCAAGAATACGTGACTATCCGAGAATGTCTACAATATGTGGCTATCCAAGAATATGTGGCTATCCAAGAATGTCTAGAATACGTGGCTATCCAAGAAAGTCTAGAATACGTGGCTATCCAAGAAAGTCTAGAATATGTGGCTATCCAAGAATACATGGCTATCCAAGAAAGTCTAGAATACGTGGCTATCCAAGAAAGTCTAGAATACGTGGCTATCCAAGAAAGTCTAGAATATGTGGCTATCCAAGAAAGTCTAGAATATGTGGCTATCCAAGAAAGTCTAGAATATGTGGCTATCCAAGAAAGTCTAGAATATGTGGCTATCCAAGAAAGTCTAGAATATGTGGCTATCCAAGAAAGTCTAGAATATGTGGCTATCCGAGAATGTCTAGAATATGTGGCTATCCAAGAAAGTCTAGATTATATTTTAATTTAAATAACGTGTTTTCTGTCAAATATGTTTATATCAGAGAGATGTTAGTCTATGTAGCCTATGAAATACAGCTTCCATTTTATACATGAGGATTATGAGGACTCCCCTGATATTAATACTAAATTTCAAAGTGATAAGAGTACAAAAATCAGGTACCATATCATCCTGTAGCACTGGTTCATCGGTGCTGTGATCGGTGACGAGGAACTGGAAGACAGGGGGTGATGTGATGTTGTTCGTGAGGAGGTTGGTGGGACGTAGTCGCGCCAACGCCTCGACAGGATGTTCATGGGGCTTCTTGGAATCCATGGTATATATCCAGGTAATATCCAGGCACAAATGGTGGTCAGCTAACACTGATGAGGCACTGACGGGCAATCCACACACGTAATCCCAGGAAAGTATTCCTTGTATATTCCTAGTCTACACACTCCTACAACTGCAAATCACATGAGTAACTTTGCACTTTTTGTAATTTCCTCCTAGCAATGTGTAAGTTTGTATATTTAGTGATCTCACCCTCTGCTAAGGTATCCCATGAGACCGCAGGATATATTACAGATGTGGATTAAGCTGAAGTTGATTCACTGAATTGTATTCCATAGATCTCGACCCAAGCCGGCAATGAAGTCCACAGCACGTTACACTAAGAAGGTAATCCAAGCGTGTTCTATCAGTCCAGATCAGGCTATCTGTGTTTCGGAATAAGCAGCCGTTGACCAATACTCACATGCTGATACACCAGCTGATCACATCTCGCCCATCTCAAGTCTAATGGAACTCCATTGACAATCTTCATTCAGTTTGACCAAGACAGCTGTTGGTTGAATGACTTGTGACAAGACAGTCCTTGACAGAGACAATGCTAGCAAACTGCAGCCTTACTGAAACCAGCCCTGATTGTGACAGACCTACACCACTACCACTACACTGTACTAGCATCGCTACACTACATGCACGAGAGAGGCACGGCGTCGTCGCCTCTACTGCTGTAACGAGCCCGCTATCTGTACACCGAATGTAACCAGTACAACAACCTGTCAGACAAGCCAGCACACACGACCAGAACACACAACCAGCACTCTCTACCGGCCCTTTGCCTGGTTCAGCTGTTTAAAGACTGGCTCAACACGTGCTGTGATCGCCCAGCCAGGTTATAGACTTTACATGCAGATTTACTCATGTACGACATTGTCACCCTTGGTGAAGATCAGGCTTAAGCAAACGTAATAGGTAAACAGTAGCACGTGCAAACGTCCATTGACAGGCAAGAAATATGATCTAACAGCACTCATGACTGAAATCACAGTTGCAACATGTGCAATGCCCTTTGAAAACGTAGACTGCAATGAATCTTCATATCATTTATGACAAAGGTTCAATTCAGTTGGGTTTCTATCACACTGTGTAACAGCATCAACCTAATTTTGTGTAATTGGCCAGCAGGAAAACTCAGACTCAGTACAGTTACACAGGCTCAAAGGCAGGATATTTTCACAATGGTTAATCAAAGTGGTATGGCAGGTTGCCTCATTTGTGGATATTTGAACTGATGTACAAAACCTGTTGAGGATGAAAAGAATGGGCATCAACTATTGTATCCATACAAGAAATACAACTCTGATCTCTTGTGTGACAAAGAGACACAAGGGCCATTTGACCAATTCATCTACATCCCTACCTGTTCAGGGGTTGAAAAATGCCATTGCCTAACACTGGGGTCGAGTGGAATTCTCCGGTTGGTCAAGTAAATATCCACATTAAACTTTACCATGGTGCAGTAGTGCCAAACTACTGAATGTTTTGATAGACGTACTTTGATGATGAAATAAAAATGCAATTGCTACCAATTGAAAAAGATTATTTGCAAAAGAAACCAAATTGTTAATTGTGGTCAAGTGAAGTTAATATTTGGTGGATTTTGAAAGTTTACTGGACCTGTGACAAGTGGAGTTATGAAAAAAATTTCAACCCCTACCTGTTCCCCACAAACCTAGCCTTAAAACCATGGAAAGACTTCCACCCGTATCCCCCCTTAAATTTCATTCTAGTAAAATCATATCACCTGAATTTATCCTCTGATAAGGATGAGTTTTAACATATTTCTTTAATTGTATCTGAACATACTGAAAGACAGACTTCTAAAAATGGCACTCAAAGAATTTTTTCATCTTTAAAATTTAGGGGGGATATGGGCGGAAGTCTTACCAAAAATACCTGGCCCTCTTCTAAGTTTGCCATTTACTCACCAAAATAGGTTCATTTCATTCAATAATACGTATCGTTCAAAACATGTTTAAAAAATATAATGAGCCCAGAACAATTCGTAATTTCAGAGCTGAGTCAATCTAGACTTGCCAAATCATTCAATTCTGAGTTTGACTATTGTTGTAATTTATTGTTGAAGGTTATGACAAACTACCTCAATCCCAGCCTTGTCTACCACCCCAACCACTACCCTACCCTACAAATACTCACTAACCCATCTACCAAGCCAACCCATCACCTCACCCACTCTTCTCACTACTGGGTGGTGGGGTGGCCTAATATGGCTAAAGTGTTCGCTCGTCACCCCGAAAACCCGGGTTTGATTCCCCACATGGGTACAATGTGTGAAGCCCATTTCTGTTTACTGAATATTGCTAAAAGCGGCGTGAAACCAAACT
The DNA here is from genome assembly GCF_003918875.1 of Haliotis rubra. NCBI lineage: Eukaryota > Metazoa > Mollusca > Gastropoda > Lepetellida > Haliotidae > Haliotis > Haliotis rubra. The sequence goes on from NW_025767535.1 coordinate 2,350,454, forward strand.
CACTCACTCACTCTTCTCACTACCCTTTTCCACTTGCCAGACATTCTAACTAATGAAATTACTAACTGGTGTATCAGTTGAATGGACCAGTGTATCTGTTGAATGTACCAGTGTACCTGTTGAATGGACCAGTGTATCTGTTGAATGGACCAGTGTATCTGTTGAATGGACCAGTGTATCTGTTGAATAGACCAGTGTACCTGTTGAATGGACCAGTGTATCTGTTGAATGGACCAGTGTATCTGTTGAATGGACCAGTGTATCTGTTGAATAGACCAGTGTATCTGTTGAATAGACCAGTGTATCTGTTGAATAGACCAGTGTATCTGTATAGACCAGTGTATCTGTATAGACCAGTGTATCTGTTGAATTGACGAGTGTATCTGTTGAACAGACCAGTGTATCTGTATAGACCAGTGTATCTGTTGAACAGACCAGTGTATCTGTATAGACCAGTGTATCTGTTGAATGTACCATTGTATCTGTTGAATAGACCAGTGTATCTGTTGAATAGACCAATGTATCTGTTGAATGGACCAGTGCATCTGTTGAATGGACCAGTGCATCTGTTGAATGGACCAGTGCATCTGTTGAATGAACCAGTGCATCTGTTGAATGGACCATTGTATCTGTTGAATGGACCAGTGTATCTGTTGAATGTACCAGTGTATGTTGAATGGACCAGTGTATCTGTTGAATAGACCATTGTATCTGTTGAATAGACCAGTGTATCTGTTGAATAGACCAATGTATCTGTTGAATGGACCAATGTATCTGTTGAATAGACCAGTGTATCTGTTGAATGGACCAGTGTATCTGTTGAATGGACCAGTGTATCTGTTGAATAGACCAGTGTATCTGATGAATAGACCAGTGTATCTGTTGAATAGACCAGTGTATCTGATGAATAGACCAGTGTATCTGTTGAATAGACCAGTGTATCTGTTGAATAGACCAGTGTATCTGTATAGACCAGTGTATCTGTTGAATAGGCCAGTGTACCTGTTGAATGGACCAGTGTATCTGTTGAATGGACCAGTGTATCTGTTGAACAGACCAGTATATCTGTTGAATAGACCAGTGTATCTGTTGAATGGACCAGTGTATCTGTTGAATAGACCAGTGTATCTGTATAGACCAGTGTATCTGTTGAACAGACCAGTGTATCTGTAGAGTGTATCTGTTGAATAGACCAGTGTATCTGTTGAATAGACCAGTGTATCTGTTGAATAGACCAGTGTATCTATTGAACAGACCAGTGTATCTGTTGAATAGACTAGTGTATCTGTACAGACCAGTGTATCTGTTGAATGGACCAGTGTACCTGTTGAATAGACCAGTGTATCTGTTGAATAGACCAGTGTATCTGTTGAATAGACAAGTGTATCTGTTGAATAGACAAGTGTATCTGTTGAATGGACCAGTGCATCTGTTGAATGGACCAATGTATCTGTTGAATAGACCAGTGTATCTGTTGAATAGACCAGTGTATCTGTTGAATAGACCAGTGTATCTGTTGAATGGACCAGTGTATCTGTTGAATAGACCAGTGTATCTGTTGAATAGACCAGTGCATCTGTTGAATAGACCAGTGTATCTGTTGAATAGACCAGTGTATCTGTTGAATGGACCAATGTATCTGTTGAATGGACCAGTGTATCTGTTGAATGGACCAGTGTATCTGTTGAATGGACCAGTGTATCTGTTGAATAGACCAGTGTATCTGTTGAATGGACCATTGTATCTGTTGAATGGACCAGTGTATCTGTTGAATAGACCAGTGTATCTGTTGAATAGACCAGTGTATCTGTTGAATAGACAAGTGTATCTGTTGAATGTACCAGTGCATCTGTTGAATGGACCAATGCATCTGTTGAATAGACCAGTGTATCTGTTGAATAGACCAGTGTATCTGTTGAATAGACCAGTGTATCTGTTGAATAGACCAGTGTATCTGTTGAATAGACCAGTGTATCTGTTGAATGGACCAGTGTATCTGTTGAATGGACCAGTGTATCTGTTGAATAGACCAGTTTATCTGTATAGACCAGTGTCAAACTCCATCTGTTTGATAATTTACCAACAAAGTCAATGAAGAAACAAATCATTCCTGATCAATAGCAACACTTGGACAGATTATTTCTGACTACCGAGCCTTTTTCCAGGCCATCCACCACACAATGTGAATAACCTCAAGTTATCTTATCAGCATGTTATTACACGACCTTACATGTCAATTGTTCAAAGTCAAGGGTGATTCTTACAATGAATCATCAGGATTCAAAATTCACGCTAGTCTGCTGGCACAAGAATACTTAATTGTGTCGGTGACAAGGACAAATGTAGTCATCGTTACTAGGACTAAATCGGGGCTCAAATTCTTAATTAATTCTCAATTATTCATTTTGCTACAATCTGAATATATCTGACAAGAAACATAAACAAAATAACTTTTTTGGTCAAGACCATTAAGGTAAGGTTCACACTAATCCTCTGGACCAGTCTGCAAAATAACACAAATCTACTGACTCTGTCAGGGCTTACACAAGTCTTTATAAGATGACGGACAAGTTAGACTAACACTTACTCTCTGGATATATATAATTAGATAGAAACAGTGAGAGTTTAGTTTTACACCACTTTTAGCAATATTCCAGCAATATCACGGTAGGGACACCAGAAATATGCTTCACATTCTGCCCATGTGGGAAATCAAACCCAGATCTTCGGTGTGACGAGCGAACACATTAACCACATGGCTACCCCATCGCTCTTTGATAGAAACAAACAATTCCTTTTTAAATTGAATAGGAGCATCAGCATTGAAGGAAAACCTGCTTCATTTATGGATTTAGCATTACAGAAAGGGCTATGCAGAGGGGAAAATAATGAGGTTCAGAGACTGAGACAGACTAATGACAACAGAACACTGTCCTTTCACAAATAGTTCTGCTTGGATTTGTGCTGGAGACAATAGTTTTATCCGTAACAGCTTCAAGACATCATGACATTCTCGGAAACAAGGAGTGAACTAACAAAAATACAATAAAGTTATTTAAACAATTTTTTAAAGAATTGAAGAATCTAGCATGTCCGGAGAATAAATTATAATTGATAATAATGTTTAAACATTACTTTTAGGAAACATGTATTTATCCTACACTCTACTTGAAACTAATCCATTCATCAGTAATGTTATCACAGCAGTAAACGTGGGCTCCACGAAATTCAAAGCCTTTGAAAGGCTTTTCAAGGTATCTGTGGTCAAATTCAAGGCCCTCGAAAGGCTTTTCAAGGTATCTGTGGTCAAATTCAAGGCCCTCGAAAGGCTTTTCAAGGTATCTGTGGTCAAATTCAAGGCCCTCAAAGGCTTTTCAAGGTATCTGTGGTCAAATTCAAGGCCCTTGAAAGGCTTTTCAAGGTATCTGAGGTCAAATTCACGGCAAGTAAATAACAAAAGCAAGATGATAGATATCATGATTTAACACACTATATTACACATCATTTGAGGCTTGGGGGCGATGGGGTAGCCCAGATGTAAAGTGTTCGCTCATCAAGTCAAAGACCCGGGTTCGATTCCCCACATGGGTACAATGTGTGAAGCCTATTCCTCTTGTCCCCTGCCGTGATGTTGCTGGAACGTTGCTGTAAGTTGTGTAATAACTCACTCACTCACTGTAATGATATTCTTAAATACCCAAACTATCACTGGCGTCAGATTGAATGACCTCTTAAAGGCAATACCATCTGGTCAACAGACACTGCTCCACACACTGTGGTTTAACACGCCTCAGCAACATTCCAGCTTTATGACGTTAGTGTGTAAATGATAGTCTGGTCCAGACAATCCAGTACTTGCTTCAGTGAGACGCATTCCACCCTAATGGGATTGGTCACTGAGTGGTTAGAGTGAGTGAGTGAGTGAGTGAGTGAGTGAGTGAGTGAGTGAGTGAGTGAGTGAGTGAGTGAGTGAGTGTGAGTGAGTGAGTGAGTGAGTTTAGTTTTACGCTGCATTCAGCAATATTCCAGATATATGGCAGCGGTCTGTAAATAATCGAGTCTGGGCCAGACGATCCAGTGATCAACAGCATGAGCATCAATCTGCGCAATTGGGAACCAATGACATGTGTCAACCAAGTCAGTGAGCCTGACCACCCAATCCCGTTAGTCGCCTCTTACGACAAGCATGGGTTACTGAAGATCATTTCTAACCCGGACCTTCACGGATGCTGAGTTGTTAGAGCTTTCACTGATCCTGCCGAAGACCCAGGTTCAATTCCCTTACTTGTGTTCAATGAGCTTTCCCTGCAATGATATTTCTGGAATATTGCTAAAAGTGGTGTAAAACCAAGCACTATCACTCCTTTCATCTGACCACCCAAATCTCTCATAACACCATTGTTCATCTGTCCTGGCATCTGTAGAAAGAACTGGGTAACCATTAACTTGGAGGCAGGCATTCGCTCGCCATGACAAAGACCCGGGTTTGATTCCCCACGTGGGTACAATGTGTGAAGTCCATTTTTGGTGACCCCCACCGTGATGTTGCAGGAATATTGCTAAAAGTGGCGTAAAACTAAACTCACTCACTAGAGTAAGTTTGGTTTAACGCAGCTTTTACCAATATTCAAATGATATGTCAAACTGATTTTGGTTTGTTTGTTGTTTAATGCTGTACTCAGCAATATTCTTAACTTCATTTGAGCAGCATACATGTGTGCTACAATCAGGCTACACTAAGAATCTCTAGATTTTAAAACTGGGATGTAAATGTGTTAATTAACCCCACCTGTGGCTTCCCCCATAAATCTGACCAATGCCATAACAATATCCAGTGTGTTGTCTGTGTACATGTTTCACCAGCTGGTGGATATGGCTTCCACACAAGCCCACTGACTGAGTAGTACATTGAGTTAATTACTCATGTCAATCCAGTCATACATGGCAATGATACAAGCACTGAACAGTGAACAGTATGTACCATGTTGGCAATGATACACTGAACTCTATGTACCATGTTGGCAACGATACACTGAGCACTATGTATCATGTTGGAAATGATACACTGAACACAGTATCATGTTGGCAATGATACACTGAACCTATGTATCATGTTGACAATGATTCACTGAATACTATGTATCATGTTGACAATGATACACTGAACACTATGTATCATGTTGGCAATGATACACTGAACACAGTATCATGTTGGCAATGATACACTGAACCTATGTATCATGTTGACAATGATACACTGAATACTATGTACCATGTTGGCAATGATACACTGAAGACTATGCACCATGTTGGCAATGATACACTGAACACTATGTACCATGTTGGAAATGATACACTGAAGACTATGTACCATGTTGGCAATGATACACTGAAGACTATGCACCATGTTGGCAATGATACACTGAACACTATGTATCATGTTGGCAATGATACACTGAACACTATGTACCATGTTGGCAATGATACACTGAACACTATGTACCATGTTGGCATGTTGGAACACTATGTATCATGTTGGCAATGATACACTGAACACTATGTATCATGTTGGCAATGATACACTGAACACTATGTATCATGTTGGCAATGATACACTGAACACTATGTATCATGTTGGCAATGATACACTGAACACTATGTATCATGTTGGCAATGATACACTGAACACTATGCACCATGTTGGCAATGATACACTGAACACTATGTATCATGTTGGCAATGATACACTGAACACTATGTATCATGCTTGGCAATGATACACTGAACACTATGTATCATGTTGGCAATGATATACACTGAACACACTGAACACTATGTATCATGTTGGCAATAATACACTGAACACTATGTATCATGTTGGCAATTATACACTATGTATCATGTTGGTAATGATACACTGAACACTATGTACCATGTTGGCAATGATACACTGAACACTGTACCATGTTGGCAATGATACACTGAACACTGTATCATGTTGGCAATGATACACTGAACACTATGTACCATGTTGGCAATGATACACTGAATACTATGTACCATGTTGGCAATGATACACTGAACACTATGTACCATGTTGGCAATGATACACTGAACACTATGTATCATGTTGGCAATGATACACTGAACACTATGTATCATGTTGGCAATGATACACTGAACACTATGTATCATGTTGGCAATGATACACTGAACACTATGTATCATGTTGGCAATGATACACTGAACACTATGTATCATGTTGGCAACTATACACTGAACACTATGTATCATGTTGGCAATGATACACTGAACACTATGTATCATGTTGGCAATGATACACTGAACACTATGTATCATGTTGGCAATGATACACTGAACACTATGTATCATGTTGGCAATGATACACTGAACACTATGTTTCATGTTGGCAATGACACACTGAACACTATGTATCATGTTGGCAATGATACACTGAACACTATGTATCATGTTGGCAATGACACACTGAACACTATGTATCATGTTGGCAATGATACACTGAACACTATGTATCATGTTGGCAATGATACACTGAATACTATGTACCATGTTGGCAATGATACACGGAATACTATGTACCATGTTGGCAATGATACACTGAATACTATGTATCATGTTGGCAATGATACACTGATCACTATGTATCATGTTGGCAACTATACACTGAACACTATGTATCATGTTGGCAATGATACACTGATCACTATGTATCATGTTGGCAATGACACACTGAACACTATGTATCATGTTGGCAATGATACAGTGAACACTATGTACCATGTTGGCAATGATACACTGAACACTATGTATCATGTTGGCAATGATACACTGAACACTATGGTATCATGTTGGAAATGACACACTGAATACTATGTACCATGTTGGCAATGATACACTGAACACTATGTACCATGTTGGCAATGATACACTGAACACTGTGTATCAGGTTGGCAATGACACACTGAACACTATGTACCATGTTGGCAATGACACACTGAACACTATAAACACTGAAAGTGATCAAGTCTGGACCAGGCAAACCAGAAGCTGAGGGCATGAACATTGATGGACAATGACAGGTATGACAACAGCCACCTAAATGCCTGTTCATACTGTCAGCTCTTCTGATAAACAGTGATGTGTGGGGGGCTACCCTGTTCTGAATCTCCAGGAACTGTGAATCTGTCGCCAGTCACTTCTTGACCCCACGCTGACCCTGGGGTCACCATATGATATCTCAAATCTCAATGACCATACGTATCTATTGTCCAGTTAATCCATCTGCCAGTTCACACACGGGCTCGTGAGATTATCTATTCCGATAAAACTTGCTGTGCCTGTAGCTAAACCAACTGATCAAGAAGGTCATACAACCATATACCAAGTTATAAAGTCAATGACACTTATTTCGACATTTAACACAAAGCAGAGTAAACTTTGCTTTCATCTTTCACTGCTTGGATCAAGATCTCACTTCTCTGAAGTTCACAAAAATGGTGAACAAAAAAAAAGGGACTTCAATCTTCTTATTCACAAAAACTTACAAGAAGTCAACTTTTTAAGCCTTAAAAGGAATCTTCAACTTCTGCAAGCGGTGTAACAGTTTGAGTGTAAATATAGTTACACAAATGAGGCCACAAAATTATTTGATTCATTTGACTTAAAGATTGGGTGTGGCTTAATTTCAAGCCTCCATTTCAAAGGAAACAACGTGAAAAGCGTAATGCATTAACTTTTTCCTCTACTTTCTTTAGATATGACAAGGCCAATCTTGTCATCACTCGTTCAAACTACTCAAAACTGAAGATGATCGAAAGCCACTTGGATTTACCTTGGCTGTCTTTGATGGATTGAAAAAATTGAAAATAATATTTCAGTAATAACAAAGGCAATTTATATATTTTGAATAATAATTGGGACAAGGATGTGTTGACCCCTGGGGCATTTGGGTGATGAGTAATATATGAAGCATTTAAGACACAATGGAATGGACAGGGCTAGGTTCTGGCACTTGGATAATTGCCAGGAATATCAGTCATTGTACACTCAAAGTGAGTGAGTGGTTGGTTTGTTGTTTAACGCCACACTCAGCAATATTCCAGCTATATCACGCGAGTCTGAAAATAATTGAGTCTGGACCAGACAATCCAGTAATCAACAGCATGAGCATCAATCTATGCAATTGTGATACGATGACATGCGTCTATATGGGGACATGAGGGAGTGGGAGTGGGGGAAGGTACTTCTCTATGCAGAGGTGAAGTCCTTGACCCTAGAGTATACCCAAAAATTTGTGAAGATATGGATTAGAACTGGTCTCCTGCAACCCATGATTGTCGTAAAAGGCGACTAACAGGATCTGGTGGTCAGGCTCACTGACTTTGTTGACACACATCTTTGTATCCTAGTTGCGTAGATCAGTGCTCATGATGTTGATCACTGGATTGTCTGGTCCAGACTCAATTATTTACAGACCTCTGCAATATAGCTGGAATATTGCTGAGTGCAGCATTAAACAACATACAAACAAACAAAACTTAAGTGAGTGAGTGAGTGAGTATGGTTTTACGCCGCTTTTTAGCAATATTCCAGCATTATCACGGCGGGGGACACCAAAATGGGCTTCACACATTGTACCCATGTGGGGAATCGAACCCAGGTCTTCAGCGTGACGAGCGAACGCTATAACCGCTAGGCTACCCCACCGCCCCAAACAAAACTTAAGACTGTGGACTTCTTTATGTTTGTGTTCCTGTTCTTCAGCAACATGATCATGGGTTTTATCAAAGTTGTACAAATCTGACACAAAACTTTTTCCCCTAAATTTAACCAACATACAGGGGTATGACTAAAACACTGAAGAACATGACGTTCAATCAAACTCACTAAATATCTCCATCCACCATCAAGTATAAGTCGGATCGTGAGTCACATAATGGACCCAAAGTTCAGCACACCTCACACTCCTGCAACAAAAACATTGCCATACATTTCCTGACAACTAATCATTCTACTTTTCCAGCCAGGGCGTAATATCGAAGTATATGTTTATCCCCCATTTCCTGATTCAGTACATGTGTCGGTGAAGTTCATTACACACGCTGACTTTACGTACATGAGTCATGCCTTGTTTTGAAACACCCAACTGCTTTGTTCAGACTTTTTGTCACACTGCTTATAATTACTTGACCCTTACATTTGATAAATATGATATATTAACAGGTCAGGTAGATTAGCACCCTTGGTAAAAATATTGAGCAAATATATTATATAAATATATTAAGCTGGCTACGTGTAAAAGGGCACAGATGTCAATTAAATTTATTCACATCAACAGTGTGTAAATTTATTCTGTTAATTCAAACACAAACATGAAAAACAATTGAAAAGAATAAACTGAAGTCCAAAAATAACATTTCAGTAGATTGTATTTCCTAACTGTCCCTGCAGTTTGAGCCATGGCAGCATGAGTGAGTGAGTGAGTGAGTGAGAGAGAGTTTAGTTTTACACCATATTTAGCAATGTTCCAACAATATCACGGCAGGGTACACTAGAAATGGGCTTCACACATCATACCCTTGTAGGGAATCGAACCCGGGTGAACACTTTAACCACTACAGTCCGTTTGGCTCAAAAGCGGACCGATGAATTGCAATCTAACTCGAAAACTAATAAACATAACATACTCAATGAAACACTGATCATAATCAAAACATCATACCCACTCTTTGAGTTTTTTGCAGAATTTTTGTCCTAAAAATAAAAAACTTGTTTAACAATCTATCATTAAAATATTGACACAGTTCACTGTTTGTTACGAGGGAGGAGTGCAGAGAAAGGGACAGCCAGGTGTGCGAGAAGCACGTTCACAGACAAAGTTATTTATTCATTAACCTGTGCTGTGCCGTCTCCATCCTGTCTCGCACACCTGGCTGTCCCTTTCTCTGCACTCCTCCCTCGTAACAAATAGTGAACTGTGTCAATATTTTAATGATAGATTGTTAAACAAGTTTTTAATTTTTAGGACAAAAAAAGATTCTGCAAAAACCTCACAGAGTGTGTATGATGTTTTGATTATGATCAGCGTTTCATTGAAACGGACTATAGGCTACTCTACTGCCACAAAGCATACATGAGGGGAGGTGAAATTGGGTTTTACGTCTTGCTTGAGAATATTTCGCTCATATGACGACATGCATACGTGTGTATGTGTATGTGCGGCTGCTTGTACTAGCCCAGACTGAAGCTGGTTTTATAGTGCTAGCTCACTGAGATACCATGCCTCAGTGAAGCATGAATACCCCACTCAGACACATTATACTGACTCCGAGCCGACCAGTCCTATTAATGTCGAGCGCCAGGCAGGGACCAACAAGTACCATATTTTAACGTCTTTTGGGATGACGCGGTCGGGGATCGAACCCGCGACCTTCCGCTCTCTGGGCGGACGCTCTAACCACTACACAATGGAGGTGGTCAAAAAAGCATACATGAAGACCAATATGTAGATATACTCAAGTATGAACAAGGTTGATATCTGAATAAAATTGTTAATCTGCAAAATCTTTTGCTCCCTATTATATATTTTTCATTCCACCTGTGGAGATTCTGAGTAAGGATATTGGTCCCAAGCACCCAAAACCCATGCTTGTTGTAAGAGGCGACCAACAGGATTGGGTGGTGAGGCTTGCTGACTTGGTTGACACATCTCATCGTATCCCAATTATGTAAATCGATGCTCATGCTGTTGATCACCTGATTGTGTGGTCCAGACTCGCTAATTTACACTGACTGACTGACTGAGTTTGGTTTTACGCCACTTTTAGCAATATTCCAGCAACATCACGGCGGGGAACACCAGAAATGGGCTTCACTCATTGTACCCATGTGGGGATTCCAACCCGGGTCTTCGGGGTGACAAGCCAACGCTTTGACCACTAGATAACCCCACCGCCCCTGCTAATTTACAGACCGCCACAGCAGCTGGAACATTGCTGAGTGCTGCATTAACAACAAACAAATAAAAACGAAATGGTTTTCAGCTCACTAATTAATAATGATATTTAATACCATTTCAGGGATTTACATAGGGTCCCTGGGACTCATACTCTTAATTTTCAGGGGTCCTGGACAACAAAATGGGGGGTCCCAGACACTTAAATATTATTATTAATACTGTTATTGTATTGTGTATCATGATCATCACATTGTTACTATAACCCAGCTAGTAGCAAACTCAGTGATAACTTATTGTCACTTGATTGGAATTTTTACAAAAAGGTAATTGGACTTTATCTGAGTCCCTGTGGACGCGCTAATAAATTTTGTTGTGTCCATTGTCAATTCTTATGCGTATAGGATGCAGAAATTCGCGTCCTGTAAATCCCTGCCATTTTGATATTTTTTAAACCAATCAGTTTTAAGAAACATACCCAGTTTGGTGAAAGAGACTTATTGACCCCCTCTTCCTATCAACATTTCTATTTGTCTTCTAATTAAAAACGGACCACATGCCATGTATCCCCCAGTTTGGCACTTGTAACCTTGTAGCTGCTGAACAGTAAATGCTTCTTTTTCTGAAGTCTGGATAAATATAGACGGACTTATCTGAAGGGCTTGTACCGCCAGAATGTCATTAATCATTGACAAGATGACATAAACCCAAGTGGAACTCAACAGATGAATCTAAACTTCTGAAATTCAGGCTAAACAGGGAGTGAGTGAATACACTTTTATGCCACTTTTAGAACTGTTCTGTCACTATCACTGACTAAGTTTGGTTTTACGCCGCTTTAAGCAATATTCCAGCAACTTCACGGCGGGGACACCAGAAATGGGCTTCACACATTGTACCCATGTGGGGATTCAAACCCGGTCAAATGCTTTGACCATTAGGCTACCCCACCGCCCTCTGTCACTATCAAAGCAGGGTACACCAAAACAGGTCATAACATGAAGTATGTAGGTTTTCAGTGTCACAAGTGGGCAAGTTACTGTAAATTTTATTTTTATGCCGCTTTTAGCAATATTCCAGCAATATTGCGGGGGACACCAAAAATGGGCTTCACACATTGTACCCATGTGGGGAATCAAACCTGGGTCTTCAGCGTGACTAGTGAACACTTTAACCACTAAGCTACCCCACCGCCCCAAACAGTGAGTGAGTGAGTTCAGTCCTTGAACAAAATCTAAATTTGACTTCTGCCCAATCCATTGTGATGCAAAAGTTCAAAATGAAGCAAGTCTAGACTTTCCTCATGTACTGAATGTCATGGGGCAGAGGGGGTAGCCTAGTGGTTAAAGTGTCCGCTCATCACGTCGAAGACCGGGGTTCGATTCCCCATATGGGAACAATGTATGAATCCCATTTATGGTGTCCCTAATATGGTGATATTACTGGAATATTGCTAACAGGGGTGTAAAACTAAACTCACTCATTCTGATTCTCCTATCTGACTGGGTCTCTTTTTCAATTTGACTGGAATAATTCGTTTCTATCAAAATATATTTTTTCAGAGACAGCATTAGTCTCGTGATATAACACAAATATTGATGACCACGATATTGAAGAACAATCATTGTAATAATGCATCAGCTGATTTCCTTAACAAACTATCATGTCAAAACTGTTCGGTTTTGTGATGCTTGCATGCATCTCATATCATTTGTCTACTGACATTATTATACAATATTCATTTTGTAATACACGACACAGAACATATACCACATAATGCCACACCACATATTCCAGTGTACGGGGCTCCAGATATTAGGACCGTATCGGTGTATGTACAGATAAAAAATATGCGTGATACGGTAGGAAATAATTCAGAAAACATAGCAGATACACACCACAGCAAAGGTGTATGTTGTTGCATATATGAAACGAAACACAAGATTACTGATACTCCATTAAATGTACTCTTAAGGTTTTCCAGTACACCTGATGTTGAAATATTATCTGGAGCCCTGAGTGTATAAATATCATCTGACGCTGATGTAATGGCAACCTGCGGACATCTCCAAGGAAGGATTAAACTTCCATGATGTCCACAAAAACAAGTCTCTCGGATGACATAATCATCAGCTACTGCATTAAGACAAACATGGACACTGACAGGAACAAGATGAGAAGAAATCCATTTACGATCCCCAGGTTATCGATACTTTCAATAATGCTACATTATCATAACCCCATTCTTGAGGAAAATGCATGCTCAAATATATTCTCAACTCCCTGGGGAGATTACAGGACATACTGACACCTACTTATTGAGCAATGCATTATTATGTGTCACATATATATGCACACTGTATCAGATAACGTAGCGACTCGACCATACAGGTATCAAGTCTTTGTTTGCTCAGCCCACTCGATCTGTGGCACGTTTAATTTAAACCACAAGTCATATCCTATGCAGATGAAAATGTTTTCCAAACATATTGGGTTTTGTGTATTGTGGGGTTTAAAAATTTGAGGCCAGTAGGTCAAAAATACAAAAATATACGAGATTAATTTTCAAATATTGAGGGGGAGTGGGTGGGAGAGGTTCCTCAAAATGTAAATTGGGTTGGAAAAAATGGGGCAGACGGAATACAGAAAGAAAAAAACAGTTACCTCCTCTCCATTATAGGCACAGATAATTATATTCATCCTAATTTTATATTGAAGTTTCTAACATCAAATTTCAATAGGTTTTAGGCATATCACTGTAAACAGAGCATTTCTTTTGATCCACAGTTTATGAAGTTTTGGGCATTAAATTTGGAATTTTTTGGTTACCAGAGTATAACAACATTTGACTTTTCATTCATTCATCTTTAACTTTTTTGAGTCGACATTCATAAATCACATGTTTTAAACAAGGCTGGCCTAGAATAACTATGTTTGCAGATAGATTCAAATATTGCATTACCGACATTATTTACATAATCCTTGTTAGTGCAGAGCAGCAAGGATTAACATGTCAGTGCAACTGCTATTTCTAGGTTATCATACAAGGGAATCGCTCGACAATATTGATTAAAGCATTTATAAAACACTACACAGAAACGATACTAGAAGCTTAGTTGTTAATCCCCTTGTCCATTTATCACCACAGCTCAGTTTCATCAACATATGATTGTGTCTCTCACTTGATCTTCCTCATCAACTAGAAATCTGTGTTTTAGTTTCCAAAATGGCTCTGTTGGCCTATTATGCAGAATATGGAAAATATCGAATCCCAGCTAATGACAATCTCAGCAGGACCTTTCTGCTGTCCATGGACCAAAAGACCAGCGATTATGTGAACCCTTCAAGGGCCGATTTCTTCTAATCTCAAAACATGATCCCACACTGTATAGATTGATGCTCATTCTGATGATCACAGGATTGTCTGGTCCAGGCTCGATCATTTACAGACCGCTGCCATGTCGCTAAAATATTGCTGAGTGTGGCGTTACACACAAAAAACACAACCAACCAACCCATTCTCAAAGTACTATTTTCCCTGCTCTCGTTAAACATTACTGGTCTGTGGACGTGACATGTATTTCATTGAAAAACAAGCAACAAACAGGAAGACAGATTATTGTTTGGGGAACATTACCTGCGAATTTAGAATAAAACTTAAAATGTCTACATGATTTTTCCCAGAACACATACAACATGCATTCAGTTTGGAATTCAAGATATTTCCCAAACATACAATACACAATCAAAAGGCAGTAAATTCCTATCCAGTCAACCCCTCAGGGTGTCAGTACTGTTTTAATGATCTGCTTATGAGGCAGCTAACCCAGGCCACAATCTGGGTCATCCTCCACAATACAGGGAACCAGATTTCTTCATGACATTTTAGAGTGAATGAGTTTAGTTTTACGCAGCACTCAGCAATATTCCAGCTATATGGCAGCGGTCTGTAAATAATTGAGTCTGGACCAGACAATCCAGTGATCAACATCATGAGTATCGATCTGCACAATTGGGAACTGATGACATGTGTCAACCAAGTCAGTGAATCTGACCACCCGATACCGTTAGTCGCCTCTTACAACAAACAAGGGTTACTGAAGGTTCATTCTAACCCGGACCTTCACGGGTTAACATTTTAGAATAAGATGATAGATGAGTTCGACATCAAATCAAAATACACTGTTGTTTTATGATTCGAACAAGCAGTGATAGCACCAGAGTCATCTCAACTCCAAGACAGGAACGGCATTTAGAAGTGATACGCATAAACGTGAGAATATATCTATGTCAGCTTCTTTATCAGGAGGAACACGACAATTTCAGAGTATAATTTTACTCCTTTCTTGCGTGCAGTTTCGCAAGAAAAGGACTTCCCTTCACAGGTTTTTGTAACCAAGAAAATAATCCTTCCCAACAAAAATTAAAATAATTATTCATATAAATACATGGAGGGCCATAGATGAGGCAATAAGTGAGTGAGCGTGTGAGTTTATTTTACGCCGCTTTTGGCCATATTCCAGCACTATCACAGCGGGGGACACCAGAAATGGGATTGACACATTGTACCAGTACCCATGGGTTTTCGGTGGGACATGCAAACACTTTAACCACTAAGCTACCCTATCGCGACAGATGAGGTCATGACTTGTCAAGTAGTCGCACGAGAATCTTGTGTAGAAGGTATTTTGAAATGAAGTTGATCTTAAAGGGCAAGTGTACACGAAAATTAACCTTTTTGTCTTGCACTTTTTCTTCATAAAAAGTGTTTATCAAGTCGTTTTATATCCAAACCCGTACATAAATCAGAAGTAACTAATTTATTATTTGCATTATATCAATTCATATTTTCAACATTTACCAAGAGTTCTATGTCCACAATAAACACACCATGGCTTATGTCCCTTGGAAATGACATCATTGGTGCCCAAACGATAAACTAATGACGTCGTCAGACCTTATTAGACCCATTTCACGTGGTGCAGGTATAGGTGTGTTTCTTGTGTCTCGATGCGCAGGCTACTGTTTTAATCCACCTGTTGCTTGGCCGTCAGCTGGCTATGTGGTCAGTTCTACACTGTAATGACGTTGCAGTTTGAAAAAACGTATACATTGTACTAAAAGGGTTACCATGTAACCAAATTGTATAACATATTCAACCTGAGTCGGTCGCCTTTCCAACAGTATCTTTTTTCATGAAACCTAAAACGTATATGCACTACATCTTGCTTGCCATCGGTGAGTGTGCTGGCTTTCGACGTTTGTTACTAAAGTTCTTACATAAATCGTACGATATGTCACTCCTCTTCCACCTAATTCACTTTTATATCGATAGTACATATCCAAATAGATCACACAGATAAATGCAATTTGCAGTTTTGAACACTGTCACAATGAAAATAAAAATAAAATAACAACCAGCAGACTGTCAGAAGTTTCAGACTACTTACATGTCACATTTATGCATATACGTTGCTTGGAACAACGAAAATTTCCTTCGAAAACTCCGGCGTACTCGTGTCAGTGAACACGCCATTTTGAAAAAGTCGCTTCCTGATAGTGATGTCATACGGACGTCAACATTGTTATACATATTTGGTATTTTCATTGAGGCGAGGTTATGAATGAAAATACACACGATCAATCCGTCCTGCTGCTTACATTTTCTGTTCTTATGCTTCTTCGTATTTTCACGAACTTTTTTTCATGTGATTAATATCAGTATTGATTTGGGACTAGACAGGAGACCAGTTTAAAATCAAGTGGCACCAATTACGTCATAATCAAAGGGCGGTAACTCTGGCCTGTTTAGCTCGGTAAACAAATACCTCATATTGGCATAACATTTCAGCACTTATTTTGAGGGTTATACTTACATTGTAAGAAAAATGAGTGTATATTTTCAAACATTGGTATTAACTAATTAAAACAGTTCACTTTGATTCACATAAGAATAAATGTGATTTATTCGTGTACACTTCCCCTTTAAGCTCATGGATGACAGACATTTTGTGCCGGTGGTGGTGAGAAAGATGGAACAACTGATATCTTTTAATAAACGACTATGGCTTCATGGTATCAGTCATAATACAATACATTTGCAACAAAATTAGAGTGAGTGAGTGAGTATGGTTTTACGCCACTTTTAGCAATATTCCATCAGGGGGACATCAGAAATAGGCTTCACACATTGTACCCAAGTGGGGAATCAAACCTGGACCTTAGGCGTAACGAGCGAACGAATTAACCACAAGGCTACCCCACCGCCCAACAAAATTAGAAACATGACACACATTATTGGTAATAATTGTGAGGAGGGAATTCTTTTTAGTTCCTAGTGCCATACACACATGTCAATAATGTAGGGTGTTTGAACATGGTCTGAGCTAGCAACGGTCATAAAGGGTGAAACTGACTGACTGACTGACTGAGTTTGGTTTTACGCCGCTTTTAGCAATATTCCAGCAACATCACGGCGGGGGACACCAGAAATGGGCTTCACACATTGTGCCCATGCGGGGATTCGTACCTGGGTCTTCGGCATGACGAGCCAACGCTTTAACCATTAGGCTACCCCACTGCCCCAAAGGGTGAAACACAACATGCAGTGAGTCACGTGATCACCCTAGTGAATGGGTCTATGGTGTTGATCATATTACAATGAATGTATAATATACATGATAATCAGGGATTAGGCTGACTGGTGATACCAACTAAACTATACAACATGATAGAAACATATTTATCTTTACATAACACACAAAACTGATTATCATAATATGAAACATGCAGACTGAAAAAGTTTGACACACATGACTGACTGAGGATGGTTTTACACACAACATGCAGTGAGTCACGTGATCACCCTAGTGAATGGGTCTATGGTGTTGATCATATTACAATGAATGTATAATATACATGATAATCAGGGATTAGGCTGACTGGTGATACCAACTAAACTATACAACATGATAGAAACATATTTATCTTTACATAACACACAAAACTGATTATCATAATATGAAACATGCAGACTGAAAAAGTTTGACACACATGACTGACTGAGGATGGTTTTACGCCGTTTTCAGCAATATTCAAGCAATATCACGGCAGGGGACACCAGAAATGGGCTTCACAAATTGTACCCATGTGGGGAATCGGACCTTCGGCGTGACAAGCTAACGCTTTAACCACTAGGCTACCCCACCCCTGACAAACATGAACACTATTACTGTGATAAATCATTGTCAATGTTTTTATTACAAATTTCACATTCTCATTGACAAAGTCAGAACCTCTTGTTGGTTCATCTCAGGCGAAACTATAATATTACAAAAGAATAGTGAATATATAGCATTGACAGGGCACAAAGCAAGAAGCAGCAATTGCGCTTGATGAATAAAAAGAAAATACATTCAAGAAAACATAACCTTTACAAAGGCTGACCACTTTCTGAAGACCACCACTTAGCAGGAATATTTGCTGAGTGCAGCATTACACAACAACAAACCAACTTTCTAAGGAACCTTTTTTCTGGACCTCAAAATATTCAGTCTTATCAATGTGCATATCCTTATCAAAGGGTGAATGGTATATATCAGTGCCACCTTTATGAAGTATCTACTGGCATATTCCACAGACAGCACAAGGCAAGATGCCAGTACTTTCCCTCCCTGTAGTCGGATTTGGAACAAAGCAATCTGCATCAACACACCATGGCACTTAAACTCAGTGGGAGTCTGTATTATGTTTGAAACGCTTTTGTTGTTTAATGCTGTACTGAGCAATATTCAAACTACATGATGGTGCAGTGATTAAAATAATTTAAAACCCAACAAGACATTTGGGCAGGGGACCCATCAATGTTGTATGATCTCTTCAAAGATACCTTCCCGCATTCAAACATCGTAAATATCAAATAATGACAACAAAATTATCAATGTATGTTGATGCACAACATGCTTCCGATTCCTGACTTTTTAATGAAAAAACAGTTTTGTAGTTTCATTCCTGATGAACACCACAGTGGTTCACTGAGGACTGTGAGAAACTATGGGAAATATAAAAAAACTCATGCAAAAAATAACACAAAAAGTTTGAGAATCTACAAGGAGTAATAATACACCTGAATACTTTAGTAGTAGTATGTATATACCAGACAGCTGGGCAGGTGGAGGAGAATTTAAGATCAGAGTCTGACCACCTGATACCTGTGAAGATCTGGGTTAGAATTGATCTTCAGTAACCCATGCTTGTCGTAAGAACGACTAACGGGATCGGGTGGTCAGGCTCGCGGACTTCGTTGACCCATGTCATCGTATCCCAATTGCGTAGATCGATGCTCATGCTGTTGATCACTGGATTGTCTGGTCCAGACTTGATTGTTTACAGATATAGCTGGAATATTGCTGAGTGTGGTGTTAAACAACAAACAAATGTTACATGAGGCTACCATAGACCAGAAGACCCGCTCTAACCTGGAATCAAAACAGCAGCACAATCACATAATAACAGTGTCACCTGATGTCACAGCCGCGATGACACGAGCTGCACTTCCCCCATTTGCGGTAATAGCCGGATCAATATCGACAGGTCCAGTAAAGTCCATTATCTGTGATGAAGATGTTCACTCGCACAAATCATGTCACTATGGTTTCTTAATGTATTGAGTTTAATGCCAGCTTTAGAAGTATTAAAGCCATAACAAAGCAAACAAATGGGTATCACACATCTAGGAATCAAATCCAGGTCAATAGTAAACCAACACCTTAAACCACCTGCCTACTCTTTGAGCTTTTAAGAATATTCGTATCAGAACACAAAATTCCACACACATCTTAAGTCCTCTGGTGAGTGAGTGGAGTGGAGTGAGTTTATTTTTATGCTGCTTTTAGCAATATTCCAGCAATATTACGGCCGGAGACACCAGAAATGGGCTTCACACATTGTACCCATGTGGGGAATTGAACCCGGGTCTTCGGCGTGATGAGCGAACGCTTTAACCACAAGGCTAGCCCACCGCCCCAAGTCCTCTGGCCCTGTGGATTATGCAGCTGCAAGAATTTAGATGTCAGTTGTTCAATCCCAAACCATATCTTTCCAAAGACATTAAAAGATGGCCCTTGTTGTTGCCCTGCCTTGTGCTCAGCATTGGGGCATATACACCCTCACTGATCCTGCAGCTTCTTATGTTTTGTGTCAGTTATTTTAGACATTGTATTATTAATTATGAATTATATTCTTAATTCGTATGACTATGATAACAGCCTAAATAAATCAACCTAAAAATGACTATAAGAAGATGTAAATAAAATTACCCATTTCCTGTAAATAATTACTTTAATTATTAAATATCACATTAATATATAGCTTCAGATTGTTGCTGACGGACAAAGTGGTGTTTGATATAAATCTCTCCCTCACTGAGACTAACAGCCTTCTCCTTCATGAGTTGCTGATTGTCCTGGGGGGTGAGGAAGGGTTGGAAGGTGTGGGGAGGGGTGTGAGGAGGGGTTGGAAGAGTGGGGAGGGGTTGGGCATGTGGGTGGTGAAGGTTGGAGGGGTGTTTAGGGGGGGAGAGAAAGAATAATGTCTCCTAGGACCTGTGGATCCTGTCACTACATGGTCCGCTTGCCACAAATGTCAACTGGACCCTGTGGCTACCTCCATCTATTTTCTCTCTACTCACGCCAAACATATCCATGTCAGCTTGTCACACTAATGTCGTCAACATGCGACATCCCGTTAGATCTGCAGTCAACTGCAAAACCATGATAATTGTATTTGGTGATAACTAAATCGTCTTCCATTAAGACCTTGTCTGGAGATCCGTACCCTGTCACATTGCTTGCCTTGAAGCATGTCACATCTAGTGACATACAGTATATTTGTACACTAGGTTTTGCCAGGCCAAGTCCCCAAGCACGGTGCAACACACTCCAGTCTGTGAAGCAAGAAAGTATTCCCTAAGCCACATCTAGATCTACACATGGTAGGAACTGACAAATCAGCAGTCACATGTCA
Organism: Haliotis rubra; assembly: GCF_003918875.1. Lineage (NCBI taxonomy): Eukaryota > Metazoa > Mollusca > Gastropoda > Lepetellida > Haliotidae > Haliotis > Haliotis rubra. The sequence continues at coordinate 2,371,473 of NW_025767535.1, forward strand.
TACCCTAATCACATCAAATTCAAACTGTTGGTGCAACTCAAAATAAGTGAGTGAGTGAGTTAGTTTAGTTTTATGCCACTTTAGCCATATTCCAGCAATATCATGGTGGGGGTCACCAGAATGGTCTTCACACATTGTACCCCTGTGTGGAATCGAACCAGGGTCCATGGCATGACAAGCAAACACTTTAACCACGAGGCTACTCCACTGACCACACCCACAATAAAAACTGAGAAGAATTACAAAAATAGCAACAGGCAAGATTTTGATTAATTATTACAGTTTTTCAATTTATAGAAATGTCAAATGTAAGTTACAAACATACAGGAAAAGATTAAAAGAACGTTTTAAAGGTTATTCTGCCAAAAAAAACTCAGCAGAATAATGTTCGGAGTGGTGACATTTGGGTCCATAGTTGTGGTTTCATTGTAGTCACTTCATCAAAGCTTTGATGATCTACTCCTACTTTACATTGATTGTTTGATTGTTATGTACTAAACATGGTATTCGATAATGCCCACATGAGCTGGTGACAATCTCGATGACGAGGTTTGATCTTTTATATGGGTACGTCTTAAGAAAATTCTTTGCATAGCTCTGGGGATAGAATGTTGAAAAAATACTCATTCACAGCCAGCACTTTGAGTGTGAGTGAGTGGTTGAGTGAGTGGTGTGGTTGAGTGGTTGAATGAGTGGTTGAGTGGTTGGTTGAGTGGTTGAGTGAGTGGTTGAGTGGTTGAGTGAGTGATATGTCAAAGCAAGACCTAAAAAGATTAAGGTATTCAATGTTTACAGCTTTGATGTTGACAGAGGCAGCAGCACCGAACAGTGGTGCTGAAGTATAACTGGTCATCTGAGGCAATCACGGAACCATACATCACTATTAAATACATCGCTAATAAACCAAAATAAAATGACTTAATAAATACTGTTTGACATTTCGAATATCATTGCACCAAAGTTCATTCTTTCAAATATGCCATTGACATAAGGCTATTCATTATTCTGTCAATAAACCAGTTATAATTATCAACTTTCCAAATCTTTGCTGTCTCAGTTAGTTTGTTGCCCAGATTCTACGATGTATATTAAAAATGGAGTCAAACTCCAGTCAAGAATGATTGAGCAAGCGTAGATTGCCTCGGCTCTTGAAATGATGGATAACATTGACAGGATTACAGAAATTCCTAAAAATTAGAGCCGTGCAGATTTGGTTAGACCTTGAAATTAGGAATTGTTCAGTACTTCTTTGTGATTTGGTTTGATTTTTCTTGGGATCTATACATTTTTAAATGAGATGACTTTATTACTAGAACTAACAATCAGTCTATGCCACAGCTAAACAGAAAGCAGACTTCATTATTGGCTCGGTGATTTATTCATGTCAAGATAATTCGAGGGTTTTGCCTGAACACTAAACAGACCACGAATAAGAAATAGGCTGATCTCCAACTTGTGCAAGTTGATGATAGATGTATGCTTTTAGGGTCACTACTAATAACAAGTATCAGGCAGTCAATTCTAAACTGTTCGGAGATCTTCACCAGTCCTACATAAATCGTCAGTTGCAGGAATTAACATGGACATTTCAGTATGTGAGTGTGGCGAGTGAGTTGGTTTGAAAGCCATCTTGAAAGGTATTTGTTATATCACCTTCTGGGATAAACCTAGGATGCGTTTCTGCGGCATTTCCACATCAAAATATGAATTGCCGCTGACAGATATTTGGGTTGCGTCCTGTGGACACAAAAAACCCGCTGCATCCAAAAATTACAAGTGTGGCCTAAGTAAATATAATGCAATAAATACTGTTATCGTTCGCTGCAATCTCACAAAAGACTATTAAGTGAACCAGTTTTAATCCACATGCAATAACATCCCTGATTGGTTGTTGTAATAAGTTTAGCCAATGAAAGCGTGTGTTTCTAAAAATCTTTCATCTGGTTAATTCGGTTTCAGTTTTCGTTCATGATCGTGAATGATCATCGTCTCAGAAAAAAATTACGAGCTTATTAAACATTAACATACAAATTAAGTAAATACATTTAGCTGAAAACTTCAAACACTCAAATCTAAAATTAGCCTGGTGGGGGCACTTGGACACACCTAACGCAATCCCTTTAGCCACCTCAAAAAACTCCTAGGTTATCTCTGCATCTTGAGTCAGCTTTATAGGGAACTAGCTTAGAAATAATCAGGGCAAGCTAGGTTTGAACAGATGATCTTAGGATTTCGGCGTTACCATGGGGTGCTTTTCTGCACAGCAACTATTTGAGGTGTGGTTACAATGTCAAGTCCCTAAAGTGAAATTGTATGAAATTAAAGTTACACAAGACATGAAAATTCAGTTTGTGATTTAGCAATAATGACATCTGGCTATTTCTGTTGCAGTTTATTGCGACAGGAATTCACTGGCCAATCCCAACATGCACTTTAACAAACAAAAAATGACACCACTTCTCACTAGGCTAAATTATAGAGAAATTACACAGCATAACCTGGATTTAGTCACAGAAATCGCTTGAATCAGTCAATTACAAGAAGTTCCAGAACCAAACAATGTTCATGATTTTTTATTTCAGAATTGCTAATTTTATATGAGGATTTCTTTGGTTACAAATATGGTGATTGAAAAGCGAAGCCGTGAGTGAGTGAGTGAGTGAGGTTAATTTTACGCCGCACCCAGCAATATTCCAGCTATATGGCGGCAGTCTGTAAATAATCGAGCCTGGACCAGACAATCCAGTGATCAACAGCATGAGCATCGATGTGCGCAACTGGGAACTGATGACATGTGTCAACCAAGCCAGCGAGCCTGACCACCCGATCCCGTTAGTTGCCTCTTATAACAAGCATGGGTTACTGAAGGTACATTCTAACCTGGGCCTGAACAGGTTGAAAAGCGAAACCGAAATAATAACATAACATAAATGGATAAATGTTTAAACTTTTCTGCAATATTTCAGCTCTGCTCACCTCATTAATGCATCCATACCACAAAAACAGAACAATTCTAACTTCAGAAAGAGAAAGGGGAAAGGGTAGTAAGCACACACATTATCAACATGTATCACCGATTTTGTGTAGCAACATGCTTGGCAATACCTCACAATAGTGTGAGGAAGGTTTTAATAAAGAATTCTGGAACAGACAAACCAGTGGGTGATATTATGAACATCACACACTTCTGACACATGACATAACTTCACCAAGGTCATATATGCCCACGTGGTCTAAAGTTGTCACCTCTTTCTGAGTACCCACCAGCTCTTATATGGAAATACTATTGCATTGTGCCATTGATGAAAACATCATTTATCATTATTAAAAATTTAAACTATTAACCAATTTATTTTCTTTCGGAACTTCATAAGTATATTCCGAGAACAGTCATGCAGGTTTCTCTTTAAACATTTCTGTTACAAGGCCAAACATGACTGGATATTAAATCTGACAGCCAATTTAGGCTAACATTCCCCTCTTTGAACGTAACATACTTGGAGTTTGTTATTTGTTTGGTTGTTGTTTAATGCCAGATTGCAATATTCAAGCTAGATGGCAGCGGTCAGTAAATAATAATCGAGTCTGGACCAGACAATCCAGTGATCAACATCATGAGCATCATTCTACGCAATCCCATTAGCCACCTCAAGCAAGGGTTGCTGAAGACAGATTCTAACCCCGATCTTCACGGGTGGCGAACCCCTCTAGCTGCCAACAAACCTGCAAATCTAATCAGGGTGGACTGGGATTCGAACCATCTCTTACAAGCAAGGGTTGTTGAAGACAGATTCTAACCCGGATCTTAACGGGTGGCGAACCCCTCTAGCTGCCAACAAACCTAGAAACCTAATCAGGTTGGACTGGGATTCGAACCATCTCTTACAAGCAAGGGTTGCTGAAGACAGATTCTAACCCGAATCTTACGGGTCACATTAATAAAATGGTTAAATGGTTGATGAATGCAGCATGCTGAACATGGCACCACGCTACACGGGAACATGACAACATCACGCTCATGCTGACAACCCCCTTCAAAGAGCACTCCCTTGGTGGGAAACTGGAGGTGCATGCCTCATCCATAATGCTGTCTAAATTACAATGTAATGACTTCCCATTCTAAAGGGCATCTTCCATGACATCCTCTAGATACAGAAGATGCATCATATATACAGCAGTTAAAGGTCGAGATGTGTACACCAAGTAAAATATACAGTCTGGTCATGGAAATATTAATTGTAAGTCTGTGCAAAACCGTCATCTACTCTCTTGTGTCCTTGCATAATGTCTTAGGCTGTCACAGTTTCCATGGCAATGAATATTCATTTGAAAAATAATTCCTAGACAAATAAATAATATGGCAAAGTTATCTTAAGCCTGGCATCCTTAGATATTCACTTCTGTAGACATGCATACTGGGTTATACTTAACAATAATTTCAATGGACCTCGTAACAAGGCCAGTGGTGTTTGAAAGCTGTGGATCTGTCAGTTGGTTAAAAGACTGACATCAAGAAATTTTACAGACACTTCAGTCACTTACACATTCAGAATCCAGCTTCAACACCATGATTTGTGTCTTGACATTTTGCACGGTTCTATCTGAAAATGTCACTATGCGCCTTTCCTTGTCTGTTATCGTTTGGGCTCTTCAGCTAGCACCTGACTATTTGGTGAGGACAACTGTAATTGTACTGACTGGTCTGTTAAGAGCTATATAACATTTAGTCACTGATGAACTAAAGACCTTAGCCAGTTTTTCCAATCATATGTCAAAATTCTTACTTAGTTAAAAAAAGTGACCTAGTTTGTCAGTTTATATAAATATTGGCTGCAAAACATTTCTATCTGAAAGGGACCATGAGTTCTGAAAGACACAGCCATCAAAATACATATTATGATAATCTTTGAGGCAGAATTTCCTAGGGCTGGGACGATTCACCGATGCACCGATACATCACGATACATTTAAGTTTGATACAGCTATCGTATCGTCGGCTGGTGTATCGATACAAAACGGTACACAACTTTTTTTCAAAACAGTATTATCTTTACCATGTTAAAGTACTTATTTAGAGAAAAATACACAAGTATGTTAGAGTTACTTGTTTATTACAATAGTGTTATAGTTATACACAAATACCTTGAAATAAATCATTTTAAATCTTAATTGTGTCATTCTTTCAAGGTATATGTATCATGACATGCATCGTATCGCAGGTAAAATATCGCGATACGTATCGTTTCGTGACATAGTGTATCGTCCCAGCCCTAGAATTTCCACAACCACACTGTTGTGGTATTCTGACAGTTAATCTTCATCGTCATTACATGACATGTTCTAGTGTGACTGAAGCACACACAGACCTATATAACTTTGTTATTACCTCTTATTACTCTTGACACCTTTATTACCAACTTCAGTATAGCTACTGATAAGGTTGTTGTTGTTGTTGACACGTAAAACCGCAACAGGATGGTTAAAATATTTCTTTCTCATGACCCACCAACTTTATATATTTTTAAGTAAATTTTAGAAACAACATCTACAGTTAAATTTCATTTTCGCAACCCATTCCAACTTTTTGCACATGCCATTCATAGTGGATAAGATTCACAGTGGAGCGAGTTTGGTTGTACGCTGCTGCTTTTAAGCAATATTCTAGCAATGTAACAACTAGGACACCAGAAATGGGCTTCAAACATTGTACCGATCTGGAGAATTGAACCAAGGCCTTTAGTGTCACATGCGAACGATGTTACAAGTGGGCCGTCTACCCCATAGACCAATTCACAGTGGTACAAAGCACTGCTCTTAGGGACTGTTCATAATTTATGGCTAGGGGGATGATGATTTTTGTGGAAAAGCATGTACAATGTGAATGACACCCCACCCCACCCCTAAAATGTATGTACAAAATAAGTGACCCCCCTGCATGTCATGTACAAAATCAATTACCCCCCCCTCCCCCTTCCCATAATGTCTAAGCATAATTTTAAACATATTTTTATGTACAAAATAGCTGACACCACCCCGGTCCCTTACAGGCTTACAAGAATCAAGCTAATTTTAGAATAGATGGATGGGAGGACACCCTTGGTTTCTTGGTCTTTGGTCTTGTCACATTCCGAGTTATAAAGACATGGTCTCTCTCCCCACCATGTCCACAGAGACATTAATTTACTGGGTAACAACTGCCTATGTTCAAACAGTAAAAAATGGACCGCCTCCGTGGTGTAGTGGTTAGAGTGTCCGCCCGGAGAACAGAAGGTCGTGGGTTCAATCCCCGACCGTGTCATACCAAAAGACGTTAAAATATGGTACTTGTTGGTCCCTGCCTGGCTCTCGGCATTATGGGTACAACAAGGACTGGTCAGCTCGGAGTCAGTATAATGTGTCTGAGTGGGGTATTCATGCTTCACTGTGGCATGGTATCTCAGTGGGCTAGCACTATAAAACCAGCTTCAGTCTGGGCTAGTACAAGCAGCCGCACACACACACACACACACATGCACGTCGTCATATGAGCGAAAAATATTCTCAAGCATGACGTTAAACCCAATCTCACCTCACCTCAAACAGTAAATGGGTACCCGGTAGGATGAACCAAGACAAGATACAATGAAATATGCAAATATTTCTAGCAGTATTATCACCTGGAGATCATCAGCTGAGAATGCAGATAACCAAATTTATTTCCTATTTCTTTAAACATCACAACCACAACCATCACCACCATCAACATCACCACCACCATCATCCTCATCATCAGTTGCAGGGCTCATTTATTTCCTATTTCTCTAAACATCATAACCACAATTATATTCATCTTATCAGTATTTCTAATCCATGTATCGATTGCAAGGTCTTTGGGCTTGGTTAAGGAAAATTGCTGGTCAATAATGTTGGCTCATAAAGATACAAGTTCCTGTGTTATCCCTCAAAACAGATCACCAGGCCAGGAAACAACAAGCCACATTTTCGTAATGAATATAAAAGGACACAAACCTAGCTTCACCATCTACAGAACATTATTAAAAGATATCTACGAGATAGAGAAATTTATCGAGAAGAAAAACGATAATATGAAACATTTTTACAGAAAATGGAATGTCCTAGATGCACTCCTGTAATTTATTTTTTAGTCTTTTTATTCTCTGTAATATTAGCTAGCATCTCAATTGTTAATCTATATTCCCAGTACCATATGTTATACACTGTCTGCTTTTTATTATGCAACCTGTACCATTCTACTCTACCCACATATCTTGTTCAAATGTAACCAAGTAAAGTGAATAAAAATACTTTACAAAAAAAAACAAGTACCATCATTTGATTTCTCTATGTATGGCACAACTGGAGATCAAACAGCCAGTCTTTTCTCTCTGTTCAGATTCTCTAAGCACTTGACTGGACTTGAGTCCTGTTCTAGCTACCAGTATATGCCAGGCATGTCGACCGCCTCCGTGGTATAGTGGTTAGAGCGTCCGCCCGGACTGTCCACTGAGGGCTACAGGCGGCAGCAAGTATCGAAAAAAATCACAATATCACCGATCAACAGGGAACGCCGTTTACGATTTTATCGCACTAAATTGCATTGGACCTGAAATGAGCGGCGAAAAATCATATTTAGTGATGAGACACCAGTAGTGATTGGCAGAGATAGAAAAGTGTTAATTTGTCGCAAAAGAAATGAATGTCTACTGCCCGAATGTTTAGGGGTCCGTGCGGATCATGACAGCAGAAAGGCGATATCGGCTATGTTTTGGAAGTGCTTCATGTATCATGGAGTAGGAACACTGACATGTGGATGGAAATATGAACACAGACAAATATATAAATGTTTTGAATGAAAATCCTTGGCTTGTCATCACTTTACAAACCGACCCTGGACATTCCAGGAAGACAATATAAGTTATCACATCGTGTCGTGGGGAACTGATAAAACCCTGTACTTCCCGAGACACAATGTGACAATGCATTTATCTAGCCGAATGTTTTTACTAAATCAAAAGAAAACAATACGCATCAATTTCATTCTCAGTTGTGGCAAAACGTTTCCTTGCTGCCATGTTGACACCAGCTGATCGATTGACCTCAATGCAGCGCACGTTACTAAAGGCTTGGCAATGCACGCTTTTCTCGCTTCGCGTGGTCACCGTGGCATCGCGGGATGATAGGACTTTTGTACTCCCTGCTCGCGGATCATGACGGGTCTACATGGTATTTTATCAGAGTCACGTGAACCAATCAAAACTCGACATTCTTACATGAAGCTGGATAATGCTCCATGTCATGTGTCTATAAGGGCCAATCAGTGGAAAACAGACAATGGTATCAGAACACTTCCATGGCCAGCCCAAAGTCTGTGCTTAAATTTTATCGAAAATGTCTGGAAAGTGTTAAAATATTGCCTAACGAGGCGCAAAGATGACCTCATACGCATCGTCGGGGAAATCTGGAGAGACTTTTCTCTTGTCTATGTAAGAAGCCTTTATCACAGTTTACCGGCCCGAATCCCGACAGATTTTGAGAGAAAGAGGTCATATCACTAAGTACTGAAAATTTTGTGTAAGTATTTTTTAATTTAAGAAAGTTATTAACTCTTTTTGTGCTTTGATATTCACTAAGCTGTCGTGACATTATACGAGTGCGAAGTCATTTTTGGCCACTGACTGTAGGACCGGTAGGACCGGTATACTGGTATATTGCAATATGCTTTTCAAACGATATGGGTTGCAAAATGTTTTTCTAAGAACCGGTATATTGGGTAAAGAACTTACTTAGTATTAGAAGTTTTTGAGATTTCTTTATGGCTTAAAGTAAAATCTACACAGATTTTTTCATTCACAACACATTTTCCTTCATTATTCAATGACAAAACGGCATACTGTAATACCGGTACTATGAATTGTATAAAAAAGAATATAGAATCCCTGACTATGCAACCTAATTTTGAAATTGCTGTTATCAGAAACATATCATATATGTTTAGGGACTTAAAAATGTAGAAAGTAGGATTGACATGTACAGTTAGTGTCAATGTCAAACACTTAAAGGTCACATGCAACGTAAAACACAACTTTGCAGATTCTGATACCTTTCGGTATAGACTTACCGAAACAAATCGTCAAAAATGCAAATTCAACTTATAAAGTTGAAAAATAACGAGATGAAAAAAAACGCTGAAATCGGAGTTCAAACATCACATTATGCTGATTTAAGAAAACAATACATGCCAAATAATTATCTGTAAAAATATCCTTCAAGTGACTTTGTTTCCATTCTATCCTCCAGAAATGAAAATGTAATATGTAATCTAGGGCTTTATGTAAAACATGCTGTTATGCTTAAAAGCAATCTCTTATCTGAACTGTAATTTATTTCATGAAATGTCTGTAACATGTGCTGCTTCTATGACATTGACTACTACGATACCTGATTAGCGACATTGTGAGTCTTATTTTTCCCTGACCAAGCCCCTAAATTTCCCTGACTTAAACCCCAAATTCCCTGACTATTCCCTGACTTTTGAAAACATATAAAAATTCCCTGACTATTCCCTGACCTGTGGGAGCCCTGCTTGAGATGATTTCACATGTTTTATTTCGGTTTGCGACATCCTTACTGATTAAATATAGGTCCGAAGTGGGAAGCATGTGTCTGACGTTTGTGCTGACTAGGACGAAAATATACAGAATATTGACTAAAAGTCGCAAATGTTATTGACTTGTGACAAGCACACCCATCTTGACCCTCAAAATTTTAACGTGGTCACGTGCATCACTTTGTATCAACAATACGACGGCATCACATTCCATCAACAATACGACGGCAACCGGGTTTTCCGGTTAAAAGGAAACGCCTGCACTTTTGCCAGCAGATTAAAGCAAAATAAACACGCTACCTGTGCCAAGCCAAAGACGTCAATTTCGTCATCGATGCCGCTGACCTCTTGAACAGGGGGCATGTCGAAGAGATGCAAGTGCTCCTTTTCTACGCTAACCTCAAGCAAAATATGGTCTTCAATTTCGTCAGAACTCCATGATCCACGGAGGTGTCGACGCGCCATTTTCAGTAATGTCTAGTTTCAAACACAGACTCGTAACTTTACCACGCTTCCACTCACTCGTCTAACAAACTTGACAGCTACTTACATTATGACAGCTCTTGAGATAAGGCCCGGTCAATCGCGTGCTGCGCGTGAAAAATGATCACGTGGGTAAAGTTTTGGTTTTGTCAATCTTTAAAACCGGAATCGGTTCATTCCAGATTGGGTGGGGCCCAATGCGAAAACGATCACCAACAGTTTTCGGCCTACATTAGCAGGCCTCGTAATATTTTTTGTTGTTTTAAGGGCAAAAATACCGATTAAAAATGCAATATGAGTATTATGGTGTAAAAATGTTAACTAGTTAAATGAAGACTTGATAAAAAAAAGTAACTTGTGGCCTTATAACCCCTACATGTTTAAAATGTTTTAAACTTGTGTCGAAAAATGCAACTTTATTGATTTTAAAAATACCATGTCTAAGATACCTTAAAATATCGCTGTTTTATTTCAAAAGTTTTAAGGCAACTACGTAGAAGATATAAAACTATGTAAAATTATTTTGGAGTGCTGAGAATAAACGCCCGTGCAGATAATGTGAAAATAATATCACTTGCTTTAAATATTTTAAACTTCCAACTGAAAAAGAACATATGATCAATATAACGTAAGGATGAGGGTGTTTGGCTTTTAACCCGTGAAGATCCAAGTTAGAATTGATCTTCAGCAATCCATGCTTGTCGTAAGAGGCGACTAACGGGATCGGGTGGTCAGGCTCGCTGACTTATTTGACGCAATCATGTCATCGTATCCATGAGTAGATCGATGCTTATGCTGTTGATCACTGGATTGTCTGATCCAGACTCGATTATTTACAGATCGCCGAAATATAGCTGTAAATATATAGTAAAACTAAACTCACTCACCCACTTTGGGGGGCGGTGGGGTAGCCTATAGTAAGGCCAGAAATGCTTGGAAAATGCTTTTTGGCTTCAATATCAATATGATGAATTTGACACAAGATAAAAGCACATATATGATACATGTACGACTCTACCTAGTTGGATGTTAAAGCTCAGATGAAAAAATGCACTTGAGGGGTGACTTCACAGGAGGAAAGTTTGACGATTCAACAACATTCTTAAACTGACTGACTGACTGAGTTTGGTTTTACGCCGCTTTTAGCAATATTCCAGCAACATCACGGCGGGGGACACCAGAAATGACATTCTTAAACATTCTAAGTACAAACTGTAGTTTTGAAATACAGACTGTAATTATTCATATAGTCTCAACTAATTAAATTACTTAAATGATTGTAAAAAGATTTGTTGTTTTTTAACATCTATATGTGAAACAGATGGAACTCTTGTAGTAGTTATATTCAAAATAATTACGTAAAAAGCCTTAATTCAAATCGGATTGATAATCTTGTTCACCCATAGAAGTTTCACTTCGTGTATGAGCATTGAACTGGCAACATGCGACTTGATATCTCTGCAGAAGCATTTAATTTCAAATTTATACCAGTATTTCGTACTGGAGAAACAAAGGGAGAAACCTCTCGTCAGCTATGACAGGGCTTACTATAGAATGTCTAAAGCCCTTAATTTTACATATAGTCAGGTTTACAAAGTTGTAAACAAATCAGTTACCTCAGGGGTGGTGTCAAAATCAAAACCAGATAGGAAACACAAACTGGATAGCTTTGATAAGGGTGTCATAAGGGGTGCAGTTTATAAACTGTATGAACGCAAAATCCCACAGACGTGTGCTAAAATACAAGATAAGATCAAAGATACAATAAATGTCCTGTTGTAATTCCGCTTGAGTCCTCCACCAGCAGTGATACTGACACGTGATATTTTGAGACGGTCCCTGACATGTACTGCCCGTGCGTTACATAACGCTGTCACCCTTATGCCTAGTTGTTTCTTAGAGTTGTTTCTACCATGAAATATTTTCTAAGTTTTTCGATATTTTACGAGTAATCGTTATGATTAGGGAATGGTACATCGTGATTACTCATATGCCATATTAGGTCGAGGTGGTATGAATGATTATATATGAGTTTCGAATCTGAAATATCAACCATTATCAAATAATTGCCAAAAAGCATTTTCCAAGCATTTTCCAAGCATTTCTGGCCTTACTTTAGTGGTTAAAGCGTTCGCTCGTCACGCCGAAGACCCGGGTTCGATTCCCCACCTGGGTACAATGTGTGAAGCCCATGTCTGGTGTCGCCCGCCGTTATATATATGTTGCTGGAATATGGTTAAAAGCGGCGTAAAACTGAACTCACTCACTCACTTTGGCTTCTATGTTTATATTTAAGCGGACGAATGTGTGTTGATCAGACATATACAGTGTCTTGCTCGAAGGCTGTACTGAATGTTAAGCCAATGCATGTATAGTAAATCTATCCTCTAGTCTAAATTAGCGGATAGTGAAGGACGCCAGTCTGTTAGAGGGACAATGTGTTTTTTATTCATACATTTTTATTCGTAACATTTCTTTGAGAATTTTTGTTTAAACTATCATTTAATATCCTAGACACTTGGAAACTTGTGCAAGTCTAGTAAGTTCCCAGCGTGTGCACGTGGTGATGGCGAAACATACCAAAATATATGCATGACCTCATGTCGGCCGCCTGTAAACATTCATTGCTTTATTACTGACCATATGAATCATGGCACGTTTGTGTACGATTTAGATACAGACTAGAGGATGGTTTTATTGTTTCATGGATGCTTGACCTCAGTTGTTGAAAACGTGACATTTTTATCACTCACGTTAAAAAACTTTCACTGCCGTAGTTCATTTAAATGAAATAAATCTGTCATCGACACAGCTGGAAACCAGGTTGTTGTGAATATAAGTATTATTATGTACAGTATTGTGGCAAACTGATTTGTGAAATGCTTGTCAGAATTGATGTATATGTCGTGCAAGACCACGGGCACTCCGTAGGTTCTTGTACTGGATACGTAAAATCAGTTAAACATTCATGAGTAAGTGAGTGAGTTTAGTTTTACGCTGCACTCAGCAATATTCCAGCTGTATGGTGGCGGTCTGTAAGTAATCGAGACTGGACCAGACAATCCAGTGATCAACAGCATGAGCATCGATCTGCGCAAGTGGGAACTGATGACATGTGTCAACCAAGTCAGCGAGCATGACCACCCGATCCCGTTATTCGCCTCTTACGACAAATTAAGCACGGGTTGATGAAGATCAGTTCTAACCCGGATCTTCACGGGTTTAAACATTCATGAGAATGTTATATATTGAGATTATTACATAAGTGTTTGTGTCGTGCTGATTTACAGAACGAGTGATAGAATCGTTATAGGTCTTGCATGGGCGGATCCAGAGAAGGGTGGGGGGTTGTTCAGGGGGTTCGACCTAAATCTATATAACCCCACCCACCACCCACCCTTATGAAAATAACTTAAGACCACATTGAAGATTTTTGCGTTGCCGGAGTTCAGGGAGTTCGAACCCCTGACCAGGAGTTCGAACCCCTGACCAACATTCCCATGGCTTCCCGCCCATGTCTTGAGTCTCGAGAGGAGACACAGTAATGTGATCATCTCTTTATTATCCATGTTTTAAAATAAACTCAAGCACTGAAGAGGTGGTGTCCTTCACCTTGACAAACATGCTAACTGGGTCATAAGCTGGGCCCCGTCTCGCATATCGCAATAAGGCGCAAGCAAAGGGAGCCGGGAACCAGCTTAATAGGGTCAACACAACTTTGATAATGACGTCATAACACACATGACGTCAAAAATGTATTGCGTCAACATCTGGCTACGTCACGTAAATAATACTTTACAGAGACTGAAATGACAACTGAACATGCGCTTCACGTAATTCATATCAGTTCCCTTATTTTGTACCATGTGGATTGCAAAGGTAAATATCGGTATTTATTACCTACGAAATTATCGGGGTTCATATTTTCATATGATGCCCTAGGGCAAAATATCACTTTGTGAAGGTGACGTGACGTCATGAACAATGCTATGCCGTCACGTTCCTTCTGTGACGTTGCGTTCTACATGCGGCGACGGCGGGTAGCCAGCCCATGTTTGAAAATAGATTTGGGTGTATTTACCTCAATTTGACGACTTCAGTAATAAACAGAATATCATATTCGTGTCGATATCATACCATGTTTTCGACACACGTGCCTAAATATCGGTATATCCCTCGCTCTCGCTCGGGAAATACCAACATTTAGGCACTCGTGTAGTAAACATAGTATGACATGGGCACTCGTATAATATCCTCTATATATACAGCTGAATGATGTTTTTGTTTCTCCTACGAGAAAATTGATGGTAAGATGAGGTTAGAGAAATGGTTTACCCTCACATGGCTGCCGCAGTGTTTAGGACTTTTCGTTCACCAGTTTTAACCACATATTTCATGGCATTAACTAACAAATGTTATATATTTATCAAGTAAGGAGTTCATTTTTAATGTATCAATGTTTACGTCACGATAAGATATCTCCGATGTGACGATATTTATAAAATATATAAATATAGCAATCTGTGGGGAAAATATGTTTTTGAACCGTGTCATACGTACGTGAAACAGACAATATGCTTGATAACAATTACCTTCCTGAAAAGAAGTTATCAGAAAATAGAAGTTAATGGTACCAACTGCTTGAAGCAGTCATAAAATACGCTCTTCGTGCGCCGTCACCACATATAACCATTTCATTGCTCTGTTAACTGGGTCCCATCGTAGTTACTGACGTAGTTGTTGCGCCGTTGATAGATTTACCTCCAAACACACGTCCGCTGTTCATTTCATGTACATTTCACTGACTGTCAATCATGATGGATTTCATGTGCACAACTCCGTGTACAGCCTCGTTCTCAAATATATTGAAGAAAAGATTGTGTTGTGCATTAAACACTAGGATACGACACATGGCGTCACATTCGTCACCACTCGCCCCTTTCCGTAACCTCGCTATTCGGCTTGTCCCGGAATAACACGAGTTGGTCACGAATGATGACGTCAGTGTGTATGTAAGTACCCATCATGCCATGAGTCAAGGCAGTTCAAATGGATAAGCGCGGACAGAATTTAGACACATATTTTAATTAAAAACATTGTTTTTCAGAGGTGGGGCCTGAGTGTCCGTCGTGCTGAAGCCCCGAGTTCGATTCCCCATATGGGTACAATGTGTGAAGCGGAATTCTGTTGTCCTCCGCCCTGATATTGCTGGAATATTGCTAAAAGCGGCGTAAACCCATACTCCCCCACCCACTCACTCACTCTTTGATCGGCTTTTAGAAATTCATTAGAAATAATAAAGTCAAGAAGCTTCATGGATGACAACTTCTTTATTAAATTATGCGACGTTTCGGTAAGATTCTTATACAGCATAATGCTTAAAGCGTTCGCTCATCATGCTGAAGACCCGGGTTCGATTCCCACATTGGTACAATGTGTGAAGCCCATTTCTGGTGTTCCCCGCCATGATATTGCTGGGATGTTGCTAAAAGCGGCGTGAAACCATACTCACTCACTTAATAACGGTATAAGAATCTATACCGAAACGTCTCATCACACGTAATAAGGAAGTTGTCATCTATAAAGCTACTTGCCTTGATATTGCTAATAATATACCGGTAAATGTAAGCACAGATACTGACTGACTTACTGAGTTTGGTTTTACGCCGCTTTTAGCAATATTCCAGCAATATCATGGCGGGGGACACCAGAAATGGGCTTCACTCATTGTACCCATGTGGGGATTCGAACCCGGGTCTTCGGCGTGACGAGCCAACGCTTTAACCACTAGACTACCCCGCCGCCCAATAAGCACAGATACAGAAAAGGACAACAATGGGCAACAATGGACAACCTAAGGGACAATGGCGTTGCCTTGGACATGGGACTTAAAGAGCGCCATTACTACACAACCTGGGTATAATCGATAAAGTCCATATACTGGTATGTCGTAAAATAAATAACATCGGAGAATGAGAAATGACACAGTAGCATAGGTTCACTGACAAGTCAATTTACAATGCAGTTGAGAGGAGGATAAACAATAGGGATTAGCTTCATATAAATGGTGGAAATTGATTGACACATATATGACGTGGCGGGAATTGAATGTACATTTGGATAATGGCTGTCTTCAATCAGTCGCTGTGGTAATCGCTTCATGTTGAATTCGATTTGACTTCTATTAATAAAATAGCATGTCAGTCAAATGCTTCCTCTGTTGACAGGGTATGTTTAGATAGGAAAATAAACATAAAAGTTTTAATTCACGATTGAAGCTGGCGTTGGTATAAAATGGCGTAAATATTTCTTGGTTTATGACTATAAACCTGAAGCACGGTATAGAGACTGCACATCCGCACATTGGTTTTAAGTCAATATTTTTTAAAAGAACATTCAACCATATAATACATTACAGACTGCTTATTTAGCCATAGACATAAAACATGTAGACAACGGTACGGAATCAGTGGCGTCGTTCAACGAAATGATGCGATACAAGCTTCGCCTGTTCTATACTGAGGAAAAAAAATATGGGATCACATGAAAGCACAAGTGTTCCTTTATGTTTTTTCAGGTTTCATCACAAGCTATGCGATATAAAGCTTGTGAAGAAACCTTGGAGAAAAAATAAAGGAACACTTGTGCTTTCATGTGGTGTTTTTCCAGGTTTCTTCACAATTTATGCGATGCAAAGCTTGTGAAGAAAACTGGGGAAAAAAAGGAACATTTGTACGTGCTTTCATGTGATCCCTTATTTTTGTCCCTCAGTATATTATCAACTAATCAGGAAACAGCAGCCTGCTCGTGTGTGGCACTTAAAAAGAATCGGTTTATGGTAAAATAAACCCAACACAGCTTGGTTAGCCAATGAAATGCTTTAGAATCTTGTTCATTTCATTTATTACAGGTATAGACTAAGTAGTGTTCGAGTTTATAATCAATGAGGAAAGTTACACATATATAACCTTGTTGAAACTGCTTGGTATTGCTGGCATTGGGATTCCCTTTGGGTAATGAATGGAGTAAGTTCATTTGTTGCTTGACGCAACATGCAACACAATGGCTTGTAAGCTGTAAAACCGATAGCGGCGAATGTGGCTCTTACTATCAACCACTGGTTTAGGTTTTCTGTAGTCTGTGTATAACGTCTACGGTGAATTGAATTAGGGACACACTCCATCTCCACAAAATGGGTGGCCATTATTTCACCCACTCACACAATCCATCACCAACCACTGACCAACTTGTTCACTGTTACAACCATACACTCACTCACTCAAACACAAACCTATCACCCATCTCTCTCGTTAACTCACTAATCATACTCCACCCTCCCCCCTCTCTCTCTCTCATTCTCTCTCTCTCTCTCTCTCTCTCTCTCTCTCTCTCTCTCTCTCTCTCTCTCTCTCTCTCTCTCTCTCTCTCTCTCTCTCTCTACGCACTCCCCCACCTTCCCATCCACGCCCTCACTTTGCTACTGGTCTCACACAAAGTTCACCAGCACCTGTTTACGAACAGTATCGCAGTGTTTGTGTTCAACTATCTATAGGTTAACATCTAACCCTCTGGCAAGACCATGACCCCGTGTGACCTGGCTAACCGATGATAAATATGTTATTGAAGCTGTGCATGATTACCGTACCCACTCATTAAGTTTCATCATCTTTTATACAGAAATTACTCTGTCTGTCGCTCAGGGTGACGGTAAGTGCGCGAGAGGTGGGAGATTTGCTTTACATAATAGTGTTAGTGAGATAATCCCGTACTGATGTCCCCGTCGCGATGTTGCTGGAATATTGCTAAAAGCGGTGTAAAAACTCACTCATCCACCCACTCACTCAATCACCAGCCCACCCACTGACCAACTCTTTCACGTTCTCAACCATACAGTCACTCACTCACTCATCCACCCACTCGCTCAATCACCAGCCCACCCACTGACCAACTCGTTCACGTTTTCAACCATACAGTCAGTCACTCACTCACTCAATCACCAGCCCGCCCACCCACTGACCAACTCATTCACGTTCTCAACCATACACTCACTCACTCACTTAACTGATGCAGAAGGCGACGTCAATTACTTTGTTGACAACACCAAGTTGGTTAGGATGCTAACAACTACAGAAACATATGGTGAATTTGTGATTCGAACATTCCTGCAAATCCTAAGGGAGGTAACTGTGTGGGACGAAAAGCAGAGCCTTGTAAAGACGACGTTCTTATGAAAATAATGTGCAAAATAAGTGACCCCGCCTGCCTGTCATGTACAAAATCACTGAACCCCCACCCCATATTTTCTAAGCATAATTTTAAACATATTTTATGTACAAAATCGATGACCCCACTAATAGGTGGGTACAAAATTGATGACATACCCCTTCCCCCAGCTCGCCAGAACAAAATGGGTGACCCCGCCTTAAAATCATCATCACTCCCCACTAGCCATAAATTATTAACTGTCCCTAAGCAGCGCTGGGGATAGCGCAGGCGCAGCTTATCCAGGCAACCAGGCTGGATGTAATGTATACGAGTTTCAAGGAAGTGTTTTACGGTAGAGGGAATACGGTAACCGCAGTTAAAAAGTCTGTTTATTTAATGCGCAATGCTTTAAAATCACTTCACTTGCATGGAAGCGTTTTGGGGACTGATCTTGTAATCAAACTTAATCTCTCACAAGCATCCATTAATATACACGGAGCAGGTATGCAGGGGTTATTTGTTGAAACGTTCACCGGTTTGGACAATTTGCCAAGCGCCATTCCATTCATCTCAGCTGAACGCAAGCACCGATACGAACATGTGTGGGTGTTAACGATTCGCGTTCAGTAATCGTGTAAAATATATCACCAAATGAGTCAGTTACATTTTTTACGTGTATTTTTAGTGTAATCCATCACCAATAAACTTTGCGAATGCATAAACATTGACGTTCTTCCGACCACCAACCCACCAAGCCACACTTTCTTTTGGGCTCAGAAAAATATGATCGTGGGTTCTGTTCCCGGTTTGCCCTGAGTATGTTTCGAGATTTGCCCGTACCGAATCCGTACTGGAGGATCTCATCGATGTGGTGAACGTCTGACACCTGCATTACGTCTTCGTCAATGCAGGTGTCTTCAGTAACCCATGCTTGTCGTAAGATGCAACTAACGGGATCGAGTGGTCAGGCTCGCTTACTTGGTTGACACGTGTCATCGGTTCCCAGTTGAGTAGTGCGATGCTCATGCTGTTGATCAACCTAGATCAGATTGACATATCATTTGAATACTGATAAAAGCTGCGTTGAACCAAACTTACTCTAGTGAGTAAGTTTTACGCCGCTTTTAGCAATATTCCAGCAATATCACGGTGGGGGACACCAGAAATGGGCTTCACACATTGTACCTATGTGGGGAATCGAACCCGGGTCTTCGGCGTGGCGAGCGAAAGCTTTAACCACTTGGCTACCCCACCGCCCCGACTCACTCTAAATTGGCATAATTGTACACCCACAGCCCATGTGCACCGAATATTCAGCATTTTTCTGTTATCGAGCTCGACTGTTGTGGCACCTGTCAACGTCCACATTGTTCGATGGCAGATGGGTCACATGAAGTATTTCACAGGCTATACAGTTTTGTGTGAACAGTAGACGGTGGCGATTTGTGGAATATAAACATATGAACGTGGAAGGTTGAAATTCAACACGCTGAATTGATAAAAATGGTACAGAGTTCAGGGCTGAATAATAATTTTCAGCACCACTTTCATGTTTGTACGAAAAGACCCTTTGAGATCCGGCTTGGAACTGAATGAGTGAGTTTGCTTTTACGCCGTACTCAGCAATATTCCAGCTACATGGTGGCGGTCGGTAAACAATCGAGCCTGGATCAGACAACCCAGTGATCAACAGTATGAGCAATATATTGAGCATCGATCTACGTAATTAGGATACGATGACTTGTGTCAACCAAGTCAGCGAGCCTGACCATCCGATCCCGTTAGTCTCCTCTTTCGACAAACATTGGTTACTGAAGATCAATTCTAACCCGATCTTCACAGGTGGGTAGATCTATGCTTGTGCTATTGATCACTAGATTGTCTGGTCCAGACTCGACTATTTACAGACCGCCGCCATATAGCTGGAATATTGCGGCGTAAAACTAAACTGACTCGCTCACGTACGAAACGGTAAATGATCATTCCGGAATTCCTTGCAAACAATATACCGGATTCCCAACTGACCACGGCAAACGGTACGGAGTTAAACGCCACACTCAGCAATAATCCAGCTATATGGCAGCGGCCTGTAAATAATCGAGTCTGGACCAGACAATCCAGTGATCAACGTTAACACCATGAGCACCAATCTACGCAAATGGGATACGATGCCATGTGTCAACCAAGTCAGCAAGCCTGACCACCCGATCCCATTAGTCGCCTCTTACGACAAGGATGGTTTACCGAAGATCAATTCTAACCTGGATCTTCAGGGGTCAAACGGCGTTGAAGTAGGTTTTAACAGGCCATTCCTAGCCGTGTAGTGACAGTTTCTCACCAAGCTACCACCATAAATCACACACGGACATAACCCACTCGTGCTCAGTGTATGAAACGCCTTAAGCAAGCACATTAAATAACACGTTTTAATGCATGCATAAAACGGCAATAAACTGAAGTACAACTGCAGGTACACACCTACTGCTGTGGCTATTTAAAGGAAAAAACCAACCCACGTAAATATTTAAAAATGTTATGTCACCTTTCTTTTGTACGTCAGCTTAGGTGAACAGAAATTATATTTCGGTTAATTGGAACCTGAATCACAAGGGTGCCACCTCATGCTCCACTGAACCCAGAATACCATTAAGTTTCATTGTCCCCCCCCTGAATCTTGAAGACTGCTGTATACAAATCTCAAAAGCACTGAGAAAAGTTGCCATTTGACTGAAAACGTATCGAAGAAATATAATATACCTACAGCATTTTCACCTACACCTTTGCATTTTTTTAATGTTTAGTATGTACGTGTTTGGTTTGTTGTTTTAGGCCGCACTCAGCAATATTCCAGCTATATGGCGGCGGCCTGTAAATAATCGAGCCTGGACCAGACAATCCAGTGATTAACAGCATGATCATCAATCTACGCAATTGGGATACGATGACATGTGTCAACTAAGCATGGGTTACTAAAGACCAGTTCTAACCAGTTCTTCACGGGTTATATGTATATCAAATACTAGTACTACTTTCTATGCTACCTTCGTAAAATACTGTGGGTGATGTGATAGCCTAATGGTTACAGCGTTCGCTCGCCACGATGAACACCTGGGTTCGATTCCCTACTTAGGTACGCACTTCTGGTGTGATATTGCTTGTATATTCCTAAAAACGGCGTAAAACTAAACTCATTCACTCACTCACTCGTACAACACTAGTGAGTGAGTTCGGAATACTGACTCTATAAACTCCCAGGGTAAAAATAAAAGGCTGTTTTAACGTTCGTTTTACGACCCGTACACTTGTTGAGAGGAGCATTTGTCAACACTTGACGTTAACGATGTTGAAACAAGGTCGATTTGTAGCTTCATAGTGTGTGTGTATGTGTGTTTAACTGCTTTATACTGCGTCAGTTTACTCCAGTTCGGTTAAGCCTTGTCCTCTATACTATATCACAAGTCATGTCTCTTTCTCTTACACGGCAGGGGCGGTGGGGTAGCCTGGTGGTTAAGGCGTTTGCTCGTCACGCAGAAGACCCGGGTTCGATTCCCTACATGGGTACAATGTGTGAAGCCCATTTCTGGTGTCCCTCGCCGTGATATTGCTGGAATATTGCTAAAGCCCATTTCTGGTGTCCCCCGCCGTGATATTTCTGGAATATTGCTAAAACCCAAACGAAAAACCAACCATTGGATGACTGACTTGATATAACCGGAAAACTTTCAATGCACTATGGATACCGGTGAAGATGCGGGTGCGGCGTTAAACAACAAAACAAGCAAACAAACAATACCATTATAGACTGTGTAGC
Source organism: Haliotis rubra (assembly GCF_003918875.1). Taxonomy (NCBI): domain Eukaryota; kingdom Metazoa; phylum Mollusca; class Gastropoda; order Lepetellida; family Haliotidae; genus Haliotis; species Haliotis rubra. Next base: position 2,393,579 of record NW_025767535.1, read on the forward strand.
ATTACGATCGCGTTGTTGTTACACAAAACTAAATGTTTCTTTCTAAAAATATCTTTGGTAAAGTTATATTCATTTAAAAATTAGCAAAGCCCCTAACTGCTATAACATGTACATGTGTGCACAGTCTGATACAAAACCAGCAATAAAAACAAACCAACAACTTAATCAGATCTTTTCCGAGTTCAGGACGCCAAGCAGGCAAACCCCATTTCCGCACAAAATGTCACCCGATTGAAAATACCTGTGGTTACATCCAGCACAAGTCATCGGGTTAAAAAATACTGAAAAACATGGTTAGTTTTCATTACTGGGCGGATGTACATTTAAAAAACTAAAAACTCTTTCACATCCAATCACAACTGTGAGAGGATGCATCTTCTGTGCAGGCTCTCTACGTAAACGGGGCGGTGGGGTAGCCTAGTGGTTAAAGCGTTGGCTCGTCACGCCGAGGACCCGGGTTCGAATCCCCACATGGGTACATTGTGTGAAGCCCAATTCTGGTGTCCCCCACCGTGATGTTGCTGGAATATTGCTAAAAGCGGCGTAAAACCAAACTCACTCACTCACTCACTCTACGTAAACGCTTCTTAAACGTCTGATTCTGATTTGGTGTAGTGTATGACCTTGTGGACAGGGGACAAGGTCAATATAGGGTAAGTGTTGACGGTGGGTAACTACAGACTCTAGAATGTTTATTTATGTGGAGGAGTATACACACATGTTGTTCTGTCAATACTGACACGATCCTTCCAGGTTCCCATTACGTGGATGTTATGGGGAGCAAATAGATAAACGGTTAGGGGATTATAGGCATAGGATAGACTGAGTAATAAACAAGTACGCATTGCGTTACGAAAAGAAATAAGTCATAACAGAACAGAAAAGGCTTAGCATGTATGCAGTTGTAACGTAGAGTGAGTGAGTGAGTTTAGTTTCACGCCGCACTCAGCAATATTCCAGCTATATGGCGGCGGTCAGTTGTAACGTAGAAGAAATAGTCACGTGGTATAGAAGAGACGGCATCATCTATATGTATTGATTTCTATTGGTTGATTTCGTAGTCAGCGTAGTCAAACTTACTACAGGATCCAGCATATCTCACACAGGACTGGGTAATTCTCCTTTTGGTTACCATGGCATCTTAATCGTGTGTTAGATTAACATTAACAAGAAAACAAAACCCACAATAAACAATCAGTTAAAACGTTGCTAAAACGTTGCTTTTAGAGTATTTTGTATGCATTCGGAACACACTAGAGCACGTAATGAGTTCTGACGTAAAGGATATGAGTTTGGGGTAGCTACAGACGCTATAATGTTTATTTGTGGAGGAGGATACACAAATGTTGTACGTATCCCTGGTGTCAGACCCGTGAAGATCCAGGTTAGAATGGATCTTCAGTAATCCATGCTTGTCGTAAGAGGTGACTAACGGGATCGGATGGTCAGGCTCTTTGACTTGGTTGACACATGTCATCGGTTCCCAATTGTGCAGATTGATGCTCATACTGTTAATCACTGGATTGTCTGGTCCAGACTCGATTATTTAGAGACCGCCACCATATAGCTGGAATATTGCTGAGTGCGGCGTAAAACTAACCTCACTCACTCACTCACCCTGGTGTCAGACTGGTACCCGGTGTTCTGTCAATACTGACACGACCAACGACAGCGTGGGTTGCTGAAGGCCAGTTTTAACCCGCATCTTCACGGGTATCTAGAGTGTTAAGTAAAGGGAGAATGATTGCCTTATAGTGTCTCTGTGAAACTGAACCCTTTCGGGGTCACGGGTGGCCCAGTCATCTAAGATTGATGTGCAGCTCCCTGGATTCGAACCCGTAAGAAGGTCACGCCACTTCGCGAGACCTTAGTACTTCCGGTGAAATACATCGTTTCATCCGTTTTCGAATGGCCTCATAGTTGTCAGTTGACAGTAAGGAACCGATAGTCCATGCAGGAATAACAAATTTCCGATCGGACCATCCCAAAATTAGACAACTATTACGAATGTCAACAGCTGTGACAGACAAGCATATGGTTGTACACTTAACCTGGTAAAGTCATATTTGACGTTCGCGCAATTTGGAACCAGAACTGGTTCTTGAATATACGCCTGTCACCGGAAATCAGGTTCCGGAAGTAAACTGGACGCCGTCTCGCATATCGAAAGTTGGCGCTCGCAAAGGGAGCCGGGAACCAGTTTAGTACCGGAAGTAGCGCCTGAGAGACTTACAGGCCCTATTACTGGGAGCATACATTTCCAATACAATGATCAGTGCTGTGTTGCCAGCACATCTGAAAGATTGTCGGAACCTCGCTCTCACTATTGTCACGAAAACCTCGTGCTGCAGGTGCCAGACTGACAATGCGCTGGTTGAGTTTATTCGGCTTTGTGAGGAATTCATCCAATACCGCCACTGCGACATTTGACACTGGAGCGTGAGGGGTTGACTGAGAAAATATGTCAGAAGAAAGTCATGAGTCATGCTTGAGGTGTTTGCCCTTGTGACCAAGTCTTAATTTCATCGGCTTTCAGCTGTAGCTTGATCTAAACAGGTCACCTCAAGCCATTATTGTCCCGAAGTTTAAGGTATCGGGGACGGCAGTGACGTCACAAAAGCGCAACGTTTCACCTGTCTGTGTAGCACTAACACAGCTTGTGGAATATCATGTGGCAGATGGCTCTTAAACCATGTCAATGGCTACGTTGCCGGTCATGTCTTCAGCGAATTAAAACATATTTATTTTGTATCATTTGCAAGTGCAATGGATAACCACGTTCTATATTGTCGTTTAACATGGAATACACATCTTTCAGATTATTTGCCCTGATGGACAGTGCTTTGGTAGTTCTTCAAATAGTTATGTTGACTCGTGCAATTATTCGTATTAAAATATTCGACCGCGACTGATCGCCGTCCACTGCAGAAACACCCGTTCCCAATGCATGATCACGCCATCTTGACCCGAGGGATTCTAGTAATACGTTGGTGTAAAGGATTATGGGTAAACACTTCTCCACGAGGATCAGTGACCTCGAGTCAGAGTTCAGACTGCGGGTTAGGACTGGCGTCAAACTATTCAGATGAAGTTTTTGACCTAATCTGACAAAAACGTAGAAAATTTGTGTCTACTGAGTCAAAAAAGAAACTTCACATTCTTTCTTCAGGGCACTATAAAAGAACAAGAGATGGTAAGATGGTTAAATTGTTATTATTTCATTGCTGAGATCTGTGTGATGTACTCGATACACTGACAGTGCCATAATCAGTTCCATTAGGCTACACGGCCGTTCCAAAACATGGGTATACAGAATGTCAAGTCACAAGAATAAAAATGCGAAATTACTCAGTTCAATATCGTGTATGGCCGCCCCGCGCATTCACCACTGCCAAACACCGTCTCCTCACATACTGCCTGATGCTTGTGAACACGTGGTTGGGGATTCTGCGCCATTGCTCTTGCAAGGCAGCGCCAAGTTCCTGCAAATTCTGAGGTTGGTTCCTAAGACCACGAAGCCTTCCCCCCAAGTGCATCCCAAACGTGCTCTATTGGATTTAGGTCAGGGGACCTCGATGGCCAGTCCATGACGTTGATTCCAGCGTTTTGAAGGAAATTTCGTGTCAACATCGCGGTATGCGGCCGAGCATTATCATGCTGGAACTGTAGACCTGGGCCATGAGCCGCCATGAAAGGAACGAGTTCAGGGGTGAGCACCTGGTCGCGGTAAGCAGCAGCTGTGAGGTTTCCACGGATGACCAGAAGTCGGGAACGGTTGTTCCCACAGAAAGCACCCCCACACCATGCAACTTCCGCCCCCGAATCTGTCGACTTCCTGTACACAACATTGGGCATACCGTTCACGACGTCGTCTCCAGATTCTATGCCTGCCGTCCGCGAATCTGAGGGTAAACCTGGATTCATCGCTAAAGACGACTCGATTGCAGTCTCTCTGGGTCCATCGGAGGTGACGTTGGGCCCACAGCAGACGTTGACGTTGATGAAACGGCGTCAATATTGGCCCACGATATGGACGTCGAGAATAGAGATTGGCAGCCCGCAACCGATTTCGAATAGTCTGTGAGGACAGTCGACCTCTAAACATCTCAGCCCTGGTTCGTGTAGCCGGCAGAAATCTGTCACGTAGGTGACGTAGGACGATTTGACGGTCTTCTGCTCGTGACGTCACACGTGGACGACCCGACCTTGGGCGATCAGAAGTGGTGCCAGTTTGTTGTAGACGACCTCGCAAGTCATACACAGTACGACGGCTGCATCCCATTGCTCTTGCGACGTCAATAACTGATCTTCCCGCTTGCAACATGCCAACGGCACGTTCACGTTGCACATTTGACAATCGTGGCATTTCAAGTACAGTTAGAACTGTGGTTTAAAAGTGTTTTTTCAATTCTTGAGGCCAATGCAAACACGTGCATATGGAGAAAACTTCGATGCGAAGATCACGTGACTGCACGTGCAAAACCTGATTTGGCACTAACGTCATTTGCACGAGGAATGGATGGGTTTGAGTGGGTTTTGCTAACGTTTTTCTAGAGTCGAAAGATAGGGATCCCATTTCGGATACATAGATGTATCATCAGAGAAATATTATTCATTATTTTTCAAATTACATTTTGTGAAGTTTCTTTTTGACTCAGTATATTTAAATCCAAGTTACATTTGGTTTTACTGTTGGAGATGGGGATTTTGGTAAGATCGATTTCAAGAAAACTGCATTAGCAACTATAAAATGTCCTAGCCCGTGATGGGATTCGAACCACGGACTTCCTGGCGTGTTGTCCAGATGACCAAAGAGGTTCAACCCGTCAGCGTACTGACAGGGTAATGACGTCATGACGTATTTTCACGCCCTGCTACATACGTGTATCTGTATGTCGTACGCGTGCGTCCGTCCGTCCGTGCGTGCGTGCGTTACTATAGCTATTTTATAGTAACACACCCACACCCACACCCACACCCACACCCACACCCACACCCCAACCCCAACCCCAACCCCAACCCCAATCCACCCAACCCCAACCCCAACCCACTAGAGATTATTCAGCGGTTTAGCATTGATATCACACTCATACAATTGTTTTAGCATCATAATGGCCGTCAGCAAGGTTTTCATGCTTAAACTAAAGGTCTTCATTTTCAGCCTTGAGCTGTGAGTCTTGACTTGTAAAACTAGTTTGAATTTGCTTGCATACTTGGATATTTCTATTTCAGACCTGTATGACAAACTGTGGGTTAGCAACGTGCTAGTTTGTCAAACCGTTGTTTGATTCCCACCCGTGTTGCCCGTTCTGGTGTCCATTGTCGTAACGTTGATCACACTGAGAGTACTTGTCTTAAAAAACACCACATCATATTGTTATATGGTTAAAAATACATCTTTCAAACAAGAAAAGTATAACAAACCCATTATCGAGAATTGCTTTTATTTCGTGATAGAATGGATGCTATCACTGCTTGGCAATAAATCAAGGGAAATAGAACATAATAACTGGGAGTATCGGAATCTAAAAGACTCTTAAAGTATTAGTTGATGGTGAATCACAGATGAGTAGTTTACAGTAAATCTCCAATCACGAGGTACGACATGAGACAATGGAATGATGTCTCTTTAAATGAATCAGAAATATTGTATCGGGACATGTGACAAGGGCGGAACAGGCTCGAACACATTTAACAGATACCGTTAACACTAGCAAAGTGGTGCGGGTTTCAAAGTCTTTGCATCGCGATCGTTGCAGTTTTACGTTTGGTAAAAAACTTGCCCTGTCCTGTCCGGTACAAGTCACCTTGTAATGAAGAGAGGGATTGAGTAAAACTATGCGAGTATAGAACCCGGTGTTGGTTTAATTATTTCATGAATGTGCGCCAGTTTATGAAAGCAATGTGGTTAGCTAGGAGCCCCGGTCGTCCGATCCTCACTCCTTGACTGGGCATCCTCTGACGGATCAAACGGGTGTATAGATTGAGCTTACATCTCCCCAGAACTATGTGGAACGGCCATATTAACAGGTGACTGTTGTAGGGTCTACCGACGCCCAATCGAGAGTTACGACAATACTTCAACCAACACACTCCTCGACTCCAACACACGATGCCATAACTCACCTGAACCACTCCATGTCAGGGACACACATTCCCAGTTCTATCCCACACATCGCGTCAGTGACGTGTGATACCATATCTCACCCTAAAAACACCTCAACAGACATACACTATTACATACCCAGTTAATCTTACGACAGAAATACAGTAGTGTTTTACGGCGAGCTCGGGCGAATTCCGAATAGAACGGCTGCCGGATCTACTTTTTCGAATGTTGGGCAGTACTCGAATCCTTCCGTAAGCATGTAAATTTTGACGGTATTTACGTCATGGTATTCCCTGTTAACTGGATCCATGATTAAATGGTTGCTTTGTGTCAAATATTATTCTGGGTTTTTTTTACGTATACATGTGTGATACGTCCCTTGCGCGGAGTGATACTCCTCAATGTGGAAGTTTCAATAGTGACGTTTAGAGTTAGATTAAAACGGTCTGTGTCATGGAAAGGGTATTAATAAATATAGAATTCCATAGGTACCATTGTATCTGGACCTTATGCATTAAACTCTACGATGTCACGGGAGGAGAGAACTCGTTGTTTCTTCGCGTTTAACACATGAGGTCCAAATGGACCAGGATGACGTTCTATATTATTTTATATTCCATAACTCACACTCTCTCACACACACATTTGACACTAGTTATGATGTTACATATTTATACACACACACCCCACCCTCTCCACACAGACACACACATACACTTATACATACATACACTTATACACACACACACACACATACATACATACATACATAAATTGACACATTCACTCCTTGACACATGCTTAATGAACTGAGTGACCGAGGAAACAAGTGGTGCAGAAGATCACGAGATTATGGCCGCCTCAACGAAAACGACAAGGGTGGTTTGGCGATAGTATCATCAACTGAACTACAAGCCTACGGGATATTGAATCTCAAATGTGTTAGTCACATGGCCGTTTAGTCATCCTGCCTGTGTTCAAAATACCACAAGACCCAAGTCCTCAAGAAGTGAGTAGCGTTGCTTAACGCCGCATCCCCAAGCCCCAGCGACTGGAAACAAGAAAAACAACCCACTTTATTATTACCCACGTCTTTGGAGCAGTATGCACTCAAATCTCATTCCCAGAACCCCGAGGAGCACAGGGGTTCGAATCACTGTTTGGAAAATAAATTTTAAAAATATTAATCTAGATTTTTTCAACCGCATATTGTTTTTATATGTTATGAGTAACTTATATTTCAAATTTGAACGAAATCGGTGTAGAAATGGATTTCTTAGAAAATTCTCCCGCTACACTCATTTCATCAAATACACGTGTAGAAATTATTGTCCAGTGATTTGAAGCCCTGTGCTGAGGTGTATACAAACCAAGCTGGCGTAAGGAGACGTTAAACAGCCACGTTATCAGGTCATCCTTAGCGGGACCCGTGAAAGTCCGGGTGAGAATACTGATCTTCAGTAACCCATGCTTGTCGTAAGAGGCGACTAACGGGATCGGGTGGTCAGGCTCGCTGACTTGGTTGACACATGTCATCGGTTCCCAATTGCGTAGATCGATGCTCATGCTGTTGATCACTGGATTGTCTGGTCCAGACTCCATCATTTACAGACCGCCGCTATATAGCTGGAATATTGCTGAATGCGGCGTAAAACTAAACTCACTCACTCACCCTTGGCGGTGGGGTAGCCTGGTGGTTAAAGCTTTGGTTCGTCATGCCCCACTTAGGTAGAATGTGTGAAAAACATATCTGGTATCCATTGCTGGAATGTTGATAAAAGCGGTGTCAAACCTTGCTCGGGTCATCCCACTGGGTACCCATTCACTGCTGGGTGAGGCGACTTGTCTGACGATACCCCACATCTAACCTGCGTTACGTTCCAGCTGTGGAACACAGTCACCCATCCACTTTCAGCGACTGACAGTTTAAGACTTCGACGGTTTTGTTATCTTTGTCTGATACTTCCGGACATTCCTAAATCATAAACACATTTGCATGTAGCCCATCCTCTTTATCCCATCCTCATTCCTTTATTGGGGAGAGATATATACTTAGGAGATAAACGTACTGTGTCGGGAAATTAGATGAATGTTAGGCAGAATTGATAGAATCCAAACGCGTTGAAAATACTTGACTGACTGTCGAATCTGAACCCTGCAGAATCGAAGAATAGATCCTTTTCTGATCGACCTACGACCTGTAACTATTCAAAGATTTGTATGACCAGCGAGTGTAGATCATGATTTCACTTACATAGGCTGTAGGTGCCTCCACCCCGGCATGCGACGAAAAGAGTGACAGTGCTGCTTTGTGTACATGCGACTAACATCATCATTTGGGACTGGATTATGGCCAAACTTTTTTCAAAGTGTACGAACATAGATCACCAGCAGTGACAGCCTTGTGGGGAAGCTGGCAGAGCAGAATTCTGGTGGTTCAAGTTTTTACATGTATTTTTTTAACGATGCAACGGGACATGACGGAGTGGCATAAATTTTGTCTTTCGCCTGACCGTTATCTTGCGAATTTCCCATTCTAATGATTCTAAACGGAAACAAATATATACCATTTACCAGGCAGGTAAATGTTTAGTAAGGATTTGCTGCACATTTTGTATAGATAGGGATGACATTTACAAGGCTTTCTGATTTACATGTTAGATATTGTTTGTTTATGTTTGTGGCTGTGTATTGTAATTGAGTTTGAATATTTTTATTATAGAAGGTTATATGATAGTGAGGTTCCCTAATAATTGTGGAGGAAAAATCATATAATAATTGTATTTTTCGAGTTTTAATAAATGTTTTATCAGCATTTCCATCACGTCTGTTGTGTTGATATTAGCCATGTTGGTGGTCAAGCTGATGCGGCAGTGCTGTATACGTGCGCAGTGAAGCGGTCATGAAATCAGACGAATTTTCAATCCGAAATTGATAGCGTCTAATTTTATTGATTGACCAATCAAAATCGAGCATTTCACGTAGCCATGGTAGCAATGAACATCATTGAAAACGCACCAGTCTAAAATTGTCCATATTTTCATCAAGATGGATTTCACCATGACAATGATCAATGAATATAACTAACATGAAGTCGAAGGGCATGTCCAGTTGAAAAAATGCTTTAGAAACAAATTCCTGTCCACAGTATGACTCTTAATTCCAAAATGCATCAACATGCAGCCACGCCAAGTTTTGTACTTTTTAAAATCTATTAATTACTTATAGGGTTCAAACAATCATCAAAATATGCAACAAAAGTGTTGATAACACGATTTTACACAATTGCACAAAAAAATCGACTTATCTGAAAATGTTGATTTTGATGAGATTTCTTACAAGGATTAAAAAGCATCGCCCAAACCAAACAGAAATCACACCAGTTGAAATTGTGCAGCAAAGAGCATGCACTGTCTGGCTATAAAAATCCAGATTACTTTCGGAAATCGGCATTCGTTTTCAAGGAATTTCAAGGTCAAATCATTACGCCACGTCTTGACGCAGCGACACGGAACATCGCCATTGACAGAATGCACGCTGGAGATTACCAGTCTTCTGTTGCCAGGCGTCTGAATGTTAGTCTGAGCACGATATCACGGTTTGCAGCTCGTTACAACCAAACAGGTATAACAAATGACCGTCCCCGTACAGGCAGACCTCGAGTCACCACTGCAGCCCAAGATCGGTACATCCGGGTACTACATTTGCGTGATCGTTCTGCCACGGGTGAGAGCACAGCAGCCAGGGTGCCTGGACTTAGGGGGATATCCGGTCAAACAGTACGGAACAGGTTGAGAACGATTCGACTGAGAGCCAGGAGACCCTGGAGAGCCAGGAGACCGTGCTACGTCGCCACCATCGCGCTTAACGTCTCCGTTATCTAAAATTATCCACTTGGTTGTATATACATTTCCTTCTTCTAAACTGATGTAAACCTTCATGTACTAAAGTCTATTTGTGGACGAGTTATACATGTTTGAAAATACAACATTTTCGCAACAGATTTCTGGCCTATGCGTTTCTTTTCTTTGATAGTATACAACGGTGACGGTGCTCGACTAGATATGTATATTGTGGATCAACGGAAAGTTTACCGATTGTTAAAATCATGAAAGAGGTGTGTCTTTGAGAAGTCTTCAGATGAAGTTTCAGTTTGTTCCAAAGCCCTGCTGTAGTGTAAGAATAGGATTCAGTTTTATGGCGATCTTTGGGCTCTTGATACTCCTATTGGTTTACATCCATCCTTGGTTAAATCCACATGTGGTTCTCATATATAGTCAGCATCCCTAATATCATTATCTGGAGAGCGATGGAAACTGTGTACAGTTCCCTTTGAATCCCCAGGTAAAATGTTTTACAAATACACAAAAAGATAGGACTGAATATACGACCCTGTCTTAACACTACGAATACTTGATTCCTCTTCGAAGATATAGACACCACATTATAGTAACACGCTAATACACGTCTTGACATTTAGTCAGGCAATATCATAGATCACACAGAACGTGGTTATCAAAGGCCAGATCTACAGAGGCAGTGTAAAGTGTATGGAATAAACATCTTTGAATTCTAGCATCCACAGGATATAAACCAGGCGCCATATGTAAACGAGCCATTCTTATCCGACCGTTGGCTATGTTCCTGAGAGAGTCATTGATTACGCCAGAGAAAATCATTGAGCTCTTTTACCCGCAGAATGTGTTCTGTGACTGAACGGCCATTTGAAAGATGTAAACGATGAATAGGAAGCCTCGATGATAAATGAAAACAAATCGAATTCGAAATAATGGAGAGTATTAACATAAGACCTGTGTGCTGATGAGGAATCAGTAGAGAACATTATCGAACATTATCTCAAATGATTTAGCGATCAGAAGATTCATTGCGTTGTACCCGGTAAGATCCGGGTGAAAAGTAATCTTCAGCACTCCAGTATGCATAGTTTATTTCCGTATAAAGGCCAATGACCCGCATACAAAATATCAACTGAATGACACGGGGACAAGATATTCTTTCTAACACGGTAATTAGTCACTCAAAATCGTTTTACACGGTGTATTCCACAATTAATTTTGCCCAATTGTTAGCATAGTATTCAGTTTCGTGATAGTGTTTTGAAGAGAATAGTACAGTTCGTACAAGGTATCTTATTCGTAGGTTATGATTGGAAGGACATAATAGTAAAAAATATATTCGTTTTCGATGGAGGTCACACATTAAACATATTCTGTCTTCAAGGAGTGTGTATTTGTCCTCATCTTCCCGCATTTTTTTCTTTCTAAAAGGGAGTTACTGAAAGCAGCAATAGACGTGATTCTCAGGTCGTAATGGTGGACAAGTAGTGCTCTCTCTCTCTCTCTCTCTATGTATGTATGTGTGTGTGTGTGTGTGTGTGTGTGTGTGTGTTGTGCACACTTCATTTTCACGAGAGTTTCAATGGTCATTTAATAAACTTTCATGACCCCGCCACCCCAACCCCCTCTGGATCCGCCTATGCTCTTTTGATAATGACTCATAAACACATGTTCATGCTATGGTCGGAACTGTACAACCGACTTTGCTTTAAGCAGAGATTTCTTATGAATGTTGAAACGGTTTGGTCGAGTCAAGGGAGACAATGTTTAGTGTTTGCAAATGACCTTTCAAACTTTTATACTATAAGAGATGTTATTGTCAGGTCAGGCGAAATTTCCTGTCATAAGAACCCATTGCAACATCCCCGTCAGTGAACGCGAGAATCCCCTGATGTTTGTATCTAGTCTGGTATATCAGACACACGGGATCCTTTTCAAACATGTGGAAATAGAAGGCATGGGATCACAAATAGAAGGCATGAGATCTCAAAATAGAGGGCATGAGATCACAAAATAGAAGGCATGAGATCACAAAATAAACATGATATCACAAAATAGAAGGCATGAGATCACAAAATAGAGGGCATGAGATCACAAAATAGGAGGCATGAGATCACAAAATAAACATGATATCACAAAATAGAAGGCTTGAGATCACAAAATAGAGGGCATGAGATCACAAAATAAACATGATATCACAAATAGAAGGCATGAGATCACAAAATAGAGGGCATGAAATCACAAAATAAACATGATATCACAAAATAGAAGGCATGAGATCACAAAATAGAGGGCATGAAATCACAAAATTAAAGGCATGAGATCACAAAACGATTAAGAACGCTAAAGTCACCCAATACGCCTGCTTTATCTAAAAACAGATTTTCAAGCCATATTGTAATTCCGTTCACACAGTTTTCGAAACAGAAAAACTTGTTTTCCACTTTTTAAAACTAATTAATATATTTATAGGTTCGTGTCCGGAAACGTTGATGTTAATAGTTTGGGATGTTTCATTCCGTTCTGTTTACTGCATCCACAGGTTTGTGAGTATATTTCATGAATTCCAGTCACCCCAGCTGATGTTGCCATATGCCTTATCCATTCTTTGTTCTTATCTCCATTTTACGTGGCTAGCTACTGCTAAGGGGCAAAGGATCATCCTGAATGTCTGAAGTCTGCCAATGCGCGCACATCTACATGTCTAATCGGATACGAATAATATATCCTCTATTATCCCGTCTTTCCCTAACCTCAAATTACGGACCGCTTCCGTGGTGTAGTGGTCACTCAGAGCGTCCGCCCGGAGTGCGGAAGGTCGCGGGTTCGATCCCCGGTCGCGTCATACCAAAAGACGTTAAAATATGGTACGTGTTGGTCCCTGCCTAGCGCTCGGCATTAATGGGTACAACAAGGACTGGTCGGCTCGGAGTCAGTATAATGTGTCTGAGTGGGGTATTCATGCTTAACTGCGGCATGGTATCTCAGTGGGCTAGCACTATAAAACCAGCTTCAGTCTGGGCTAGTACAAGCAGCCGCACATACACATACACACGCATGCACGTCGTCATATGAGCGGAATATTCTCAAATACGACATTAAACCCCATTTCACCTCACCTCACCTCAAATTACGGATGCTTTACTTCATCGGATTAATGATCGAATCAAACATCGAGTTGAGGATCGAAGATGGCCGCCCTCTGGAACCAATTTACTTCATCATGACGATGTACACATTACTTGCTGTTACAGAGACCTCTGTTGGCGCATACAATACTACATTTGCCCTGACTATGTTTCTAGGTTTGTGTGCATCATGCTCGTGCTTCTCGGGGTCGGTGGGGTATCCTAGTGGTTAAAGCGTTCGCTCGTCACGCCGAAGACCTGGGTTCGAATCCCCACATGGGTACAATGTGTGAAGCCCATTTCCTGGTGTACCCCGCCGTGATATTGCTGAAATATTGGTAAAAGCGGCGTAAAACCATATTCACTCACTCTTCCCTTCACGCTTAAAGGGTTTCAATGCCTGAGAAAACAACCGGCCTAATTATGGGCATTGTTCACCATAGATACACGAAGTACACTGTCTTGGGTTTCCAGTATGAAGGCCATTGACCTGAAATAAACCAGTCAACTGATTTCCTCAGAGTAAACAAATCTCTTAAATGTAAACGAGATTAATGAGAAAAAGAAGTGTTTCAGTTAAACCGTGTCGATGTTTTCAAAACAATTGGTGTCACCTGTCGTATAAATGGCGTCTATTATTGCAGACATCAGCAATTCATCGCCCACATCACAAGTGACGATACTCTTGATACTGCTCGTCACGACTGGGGTCCGTCACGGTCAGCACTAACTGTATTGTAAACATTTTACCAATGTGACAGTCGGGATGTGTCATACGACTTGGTAATAATAATAAGTCATCTTCTATAGCGCACAGTCTCCAAACACCATGTGATTACTCGCGGCGCTTAATCAGAATCTGATTCTTATTACCCCGGATAACCCAAGCTGCCTGTTAGGCGCTAGAAGGTTATAGTCACATGACTTTATCCAACCGGGTACCCATTTTCTGCTGGGTGAACAGAAGCAATTTGGAACAAACTCACTTGCCTATGAGACCACATGTGTCACATGTGCTTCATTGTGGGGCAGGACTGAAGTCCTAGAAACTCTCAGGAGTCAAGCTGCCAAACACGGTCACTCATCCAAGGACTGTCCGAGCTCGACGTTGCTTAACTTCAACTGATTCGTGACCTGAGTTCTGTACACAGGACCACACGTCACCAGGAAGGAAAAGTATGCTCAAGAGTAGATCAAGTTTTCGGATTTTCTTTTCAGCTGCCAATTTTCAACCCTTGTGGGCTTTCAGATGTATCAGCTATGTATGTTGTGGGCAGCCAAGTATTATTTGAAAACCCTTTTACTGTTATGGCTATAAACACTTAGTAAAGCGGTTTGTAACAATTAAAATGTTATCTTCGCATCACCACTTACAATGGCGCCATTATTTAGGCTTGTATATGAATTGGCTATTTGTTCAGTGGGTCACAAAAATAATGACTTTTTTGTAGCATTCAAAAGAACTATTACGGCAATAAACTTGAGTTGAGAGGTTTGTAAGAAGTTACATTATATTTCCCTATGATCATATGCAATAGCGTCCACTCGAAAATTCAGAAACTTGATGAGCATAAGTTTAAATGCATATTGGCGATCTATTTTGGAATGAACGTATTATACACAAGAACTTAAAAACGTTATGGCAATAAACCTTTGGTGCAAAGATTTGTAACAATTTAAAAGATGTTTTTTCGCTTCATCACCTTCACTGGCCACAGTGAGAGCCAGCGCGTAATGTCAGAATTTGTCTGTTATTGAATTTGTGAAGCAGTTTAATCTTTGATCCCACAAACACATGCCAGTCTCATTTTAGAGCCACACTCACAAGTCATTTTACTCGAGTTTATGTTTTGAACCTACGTTTGAAAATTATTCTGACAAAGCCCGATTAAAAAACTGAAAAACGTAAGAAATGAAAATCCTGGAATGTCTAATGGATGGTTGAGATTGTATGGCACTATGCCAAGCATCTTCCGTTCACACCTCATTTTAACCTTTCCTAGCGAGTCATTTAAAAACGGTGCGGTCCGATACAGTCAAGACATGACCCTGCCCGGGTGAGAATATTGATCTTCAGTAACCCATGCTTGTCGTAAGAGGCGACTAACGGGATCGGGTGGTGAGGCTCGCTGACTTGGTTGACACATGTCATCGGTTCACAGTTGCGCAGATCGATGCTCATGCTGTTGATCACTGGATGGTCTGGTCCAGACTAGATTATTTACAGACCGCCGCCATGTAGCTGGAATATTGCTTAGTGCAGCGTAAAACTAAACTCACTCACTCACTCATAGCTTAAGATTAAACTTTGTCATTACCTTGGATACACCATGGATAAACGTTGTTATGATAAACGTTTTCAGAAAGTTCTTCGAAAACGTTATTTATTTAACACCGCACTCAGCAGTTTTGACCAGACAATCCAGTGATTGACATCATGAGTATCGATCTACATCATGGGATACGACCTCAAGCAGGTCAGCGAACCTGTCCGGTCAACCCCGTCAGTACTCTCTTACGACAAACAGAAGTTGCTTACGATCAATTCTAATTAATTGATTCAAAGATACATTTGAAAAATATTTGACATTGCAAAATTCAAGTAAACGTATTTACATAGAGGATTCAATTTACTAATATTTATTCGACACTTCGATCACATAGAATGTATAGATATATTTGATTGTTATCAAATTAATCACTAGAATTGATATTAAGGTTGAAAGAATATCGATGACGTTCAGAGTTGTGCTGATCTAGGGGATATGTAGAGAGTGCCGTGATTGCGGGTTTGTCGGCACCATTTCGCCAAAATTTGTAAATGTCACAGACTTCATCCCTTTGGGTTCCCCCAAAATTAAATTAACACTCTGTCAATCAACTTAGTTATTGTTCAAAACGGCCTAACGGGGCGGTGGGGTAGCGCAGTGGTTAAAGCGTTCGCTCGTCAAGCCGAAGATCCAGCTTCGATTCCCCACATGGGTACAATGTGTGAAGCCCATTTCTGGTGTCCCCAGCCACGATATTGCTGGAATATTGCTAAAAGCCGCGTAAAACCCAACTCACTCACTCACTCACTACACAACCCATCCACTATCAAGACGTAATATGTCGAGTTTATAAGATCCAGGTCAAAGGTCAGTCGCTGCATGTGACGCCACATATGCTGTCCCAACACTTGGGCCATCTCACAGATAAGGCAGATAGCCGTTCAGTTGACTGAGATTATCATTTCAACTTTGGCAACGTGGAAAACGGAAATATATATATTCATCTCGACTGCAGCAACATAACTCCTTTTGTGTGCTTGAGATGAAACATCAATATACTTTTATGAAAAAAAATATTTAAAAAATAGCCTTATTTGGAAGTAAATCACATCTGGCAGGCCTGTTGAAATCACACAAAGCCTTCTATCGATCATCACTGAAGGATGTAAAGGCGATACAGAGCTTCCGTGGATGTAACAGAACATAGATTGTACGTAGCATGTAACGGGGCGGCTGGATACACGGATACCCGAAGTGTCATCCTTCTACGGGTACTAGGGTCAGTCCAATTATCACCCCTTTTAACTTTGATCCTGGTCATGCAAAGTCCAGTATTATTCTTGTTTACTAACGCTGACCTGTAATGACCCCGTGTTAATGGAAATTCGGAATCATAAAATCGTTTAAAAGTTGCAAATTGGCTTCATTTTTAAAAATTTGTATGAATCTCGATTTTAATTGCACATAAATATTGCATTAAATTCTAAATACCGAATCACCAGATCGCGGAAAACACGTAATATCACATATCTCATAACAGACGAGTTCCAATTCAACTGTCATCTTAACCTAAGGAGGCATGAAGTCCCATGTAGTGCTAGTCCTTCAAATGTTGGTTCCTCATCATTGTGGGTACGATTAAAGAAGGAAACCCGGACTTGTTGGGGGCATTTACTGCTGACGAAGGGTACAAGTAATATTCCATCACGCGTTAATAGAACATATTTAAATCTATGTCATGATTTAAATACTAGGGAGCAGGGCAGCATGACAGGACAGCGGAATACAGCGGAGAGAGAGAGAGAGAGAGAGAGAGAGAGAGAGAGAGAGAGAGAGAGAGAGAGAGAGAGAGAGAGAGAGAGAGAGAGAGAGAGAGAGAGAGAGAGAGAGGGGAGGGGGAGAGAGGAGGGAGAGAGAGAGGGAGAGAGAGAAGAAAGAGAGAGAGAGTGGGGTGGGGTGTGTGCACACACACATGCATAAATAATTACAGTTTGTATGTATGATGCAGTATTTGACAATATGTTGACAGTATATTCACCGCTTATTCGCTTATGGCAGCATATCCCACACATTGTCCTGCTCGATGTACTATACGGGACAAGATATAGTATAGGACATATCTGTGGCTGAAGTAATTGTATCACCACATGCTGTTAAGTCAGAACTCTGTTTCATGCGGCATTTAAGCATTGACAACACGCCAACTGATTCCAGTTCGCTGCCTACATACATCCGATCAGCTGAAGATGAAGCACAAGTATCGTGTATGTCTGTATGTAAAGTACTTACCAGTTCCAGCTGCACCTTTTTCCTTTGTTTTTCCTGAAGCCACAGGGACGGGATCGTATCACAATCCATCGTTGATAATCTACGAAATCTCCGATAATCCAATCAGCTGACAACACAGGTATCCCCCAGCTGGTATTCCAACACTTGTATTCAGTCTGATCCACTTGGCCCGTAATACTCTGATTACAAGTGTTTCTTCATATTCACCTAAGCGGCCCCATACGTAGTATGACCTAACGCGTTATAGGTGAATCGTCAGTGTATCCACACGTGTTAATAGTACCCTGTTGTAACGCCGCTGCAGGAGGAGGTGTGTGCAGTTGTCATATATACTATAACTTCCTGGTGAAAGAAAAAGACCAGCATGTAGTCTTGCAGGTCTTGTTTATGGTCGATGAGATAAAATCGAGGAAAACTTATGATTTAGGTAGCGGTGTGTGAACAAACCCCGCGGTATATCGAGCAGGGTGAAATAAACTCCAGTGTCGGTGTGCTTTCTGCAGCTGTTGTGACTATAGGCGGTTGGATGGATAACAGTCGAACAGTAGGTAGCGCTCATCATATGTGACTTGCGATATGTAAGCTTACCGTAACTCCTCGAATAAACGCTTGTTGGAATACACGTTTTGTTTGTAGACTTGCACAAGTCTCTAAGGTTATAAATAATAGTTTAAATGATACTTTCTAAAGAATATGAATGAAAAAGGACATTGTCCCTCTAACAGACTGGCGTCCTAGCTTGTACTGTCCGCTTATCTAGATTTGCCTCTTTAAAGGATTGAATTACTGTACATCCATGGGCTTAGCATTCAGTGCAGTCTGGGAGCAAGGCTACCTAAACACAAGCAGAACTCTTTCGGTGTTGTCCCTAGACTTGCACAAGTCTCTAAGGTAATAATTAATAGTTTAAATGATCATTTCTAAAAAATAAAAATAACAGACTGGCGCCCTGTCCGCTTATCTAGACTGGTTGCTTTAAAGGACAGAATTACTATACATCCATGGGCTTAGCACTCTGTACAGCCTTGGGGAGTGAGTGAGTTTAGTTTCACGCCGCACTCAGCAATATTCCAGCTACATGGCGGTGGTCTGTAAATAATCGAGTCTAGACCAGACAAACCAGGAATCGACAGCATGAACATCAATCTACGCAAGATACGATGACATGTGTCAACCAAGTCAGCGAGCCTGACCACCTGATCCCGTTAGTCGCCTCTTACGACAAGCATGGGTTACTGAAGATCAATTCTAACCCGGGCCTTCACAGGTCTGTACAGCCTTGGAACAAGGCTGGTTTGTGGTGGTCATCATTGCTTTTGTCTTCCTTTTGACCACACTCAATGACATCTACACCACATACATCAAGGGACTTCCTCCTGGCCCCTGGTCACTCCCAGTTGTCGGGGGTCTCTACATGCTCAATCCAAGGTACTGCTTGGGAGATTTGTTGGTTGTTTAATGTTTGTTTGTTGATTGGTGCTGCAGTCAGCAATATTACAACAATCTGATGAGGGTGTGTAAATGATTGAGTCGGTAAAGGCAATCAAGTGATTGACAGCATGAGCATAGATCTATGTAATGAAATACAATAACACCAACCATGTTATAGACTGACTGACTGAGTTTAGTTTTACGCCGCTTTGAGCAATACTCCAGCAATATCACAGCGGGGGACACCAGAAATGGGCTTAACACATTGTGCCCATGTGGGGAATCTAACCCGGGTCTTCGGCGTGACGAGCCAACACTTTAACCACTCAGCTACCCCACCGCCCCACCATGTTATAGAAAGACACATCAAATTTGATGTCAGTGTTTACAATTATATAATATTGTTTTTTTGGTTCAATACAAAAGTATTCCAGCAATGTGATCCTTCTGTAAATTAATCGAGTCTTGACTTGACAACCCGGTGATTGATATCGTGAGCATTCGTCCACGCACCTGGGATACGATGACATGCATCAGCCAAGACACCGAGCCTGACCACCCCATTAATTTAGTCGCTTCCCACGGCAAGATTATGTTGGAACATATACTCTTACCCGGAAGCCACATTAGGAAATAGGCTCATAGACTATCACGACGTGAATAGATATAGGTATGTTCTGATTGCAGTAGGGCGGTGGGGTAGCCTAGTGGTTAAAGCGTTGGCTCGTCACGCCGAAGACCCGGGTTCGCATCCCCACATGGTTACAATGTGTGAAGCCTATTTCTGGTGTCCCCCGCCGTGATATTGCTGGAATATTGCTAAAAGCGGCGTAAAACTAAACTCACTCACTCACTCTGATTGCAGTAACATGGCCAATATCATTCGTGACCCACTCGTGTTATTCTTACGGAAAGGGGCGAGTGGTGACGAATGGGCCAATATGTGTGTCGTGACCAACTGGTGTTATTCCGGAGTTACGGAAAGGGTCGAGTGGTGACGAATGCGTGTGTCTTAGACAGTTATGATGCGGGGCCATGTTGTGGTCGCTGTTTTATAAAATAAGCGCCCACTTGGAATGAATGACTTGTGACGGAGGTCTGGGTGGAAAATATGCATGTGTGTTTACACAATAATTAACGGTAAACGGTGAAACGTGTTCGTCCCCGTTCCCACTGCGTAAATCCCACTCATTTACCCAGGACAGAGCGATAGAGACCATGATGAATACTCATTGTATGAAGGGGCGGTGGGGTAGTCTAGCGGTTGAAGCGTTTACTCGTCACGCCGAAAGCCGGTTCGATTCCCTACGTGGATACAATGTGTAAGTCCGATTTTCACTACCCCTAGGACCCGTGAAGGTCCGGGTTAGAATATTGGCCTTCAGTAATCCATGCTTGTCGTAAGAGGCGACTAACTCGATTATTTACAGACCGCCGTCATACAGCTGGAATATTGCTGAGTGCGGCATAAAACTAAACTCTCTCACTCACTATCCCTAGCCGAGATAGGTTGTAGGAATATTTGTTTGTTGTTTGACGACACACTCAGCTATATTACAGCTACATGTATATTCCGACGGTCTGTGAATAATCGAGTCTGGACCAGACAATCCAGTGGTCAACAACATGAGCATAGACCTACGCAATTGGGATACGATGACATGTGTCAACCAAGTCAGCGAGCCTGACCACCGAGCATGGGTTACTGAAGACCAATTCTAACCCGGATCTTCACGGGTCAAACGCGATGTAACAGACCAACTCAATCACTCGTTGTTCGGGACGATCACGGCCTCCTTTCACAAAGCACTAAGGTGATCGTAAGTCACTAAGGTAACCTTAGTGCAATGTTAAAGAAGGGAGTTAAGTTTAACCTTAGTAAAGGTTGCTTCGTGAAAGGAGCCCCTGATTGATAGGGAGCTATCGTACCTCGACAGCCTGATTTGTTGTTCTTGCTATCAACCACTGGTATAACCTACCCAAGCTTCCTTATTGACCCACAGCAGAGATGGCGCTGAGTTATTGCTTGTTTAAAACATCAGTCGCTCTGTAAAAACTAATTCGGTGCTATTACCAGCTTACTTTAATGGTGAGTTGGTATCGTTGACCAATTTAATGGGGGCCACTAAAAATTGGTTTGACACAATTCACCCATGGGTGAAAAAGAACCCAGATCACAGTGGCCACGAGCCAACACTGTAACCGTTATGCTGCCCCACCGCCTCGGCTTTCTACAAGGGAGGTGTCTACCAGTCGTGATCTCTGAAATCAACCTGTGGACCCCATTCATATCACTGCCCTGCTCCATTGTAGTTACACGATAACACTTGCTGTTAGAACAGCTCAATGTTTACTTCTCAAGATAGCTTTCATTTGTCTTCCGTAGCGTTGTTCCAGGAACGCCGGAACAAAGAAATGCTACGTCACATGACATAGTTAAAAGTCATCAACGTCTGGGTCTGTGAGGGTGTTACGTCATTTGACGTCTGAAACCGCGTGGGGCAACGCACCATTGACGTGAAGTCATGTGGTCTTCTTGTTTTTACCGTCAAGTAATATAAATGAATGGACATTTGGACTGTGTAGTGCGACTTTGGTGATGTTGTTTTTCTATTCCAGATGCAAAACAATTCCCTGGGCTGCTTGCGTGAGTGAGTTTAGTTTTACGCCGCGCTCAGCAATATTCCAGCTATATGACGGCGGTCTGTGAATAATCGAGTATGGACCAGACAATCCAGTGATCAACAACATGAGCATCGATCAACGCAAATGGGAACCGATGACATGTGCCAACCAAGTCAGCGAGCCTGACTTCCCGATCCCGTTAGTAGCCTCTTACTACGAACATGGGTTACTGAAGATCAATTCTAACCCGGATCTTCATGTTTATAGGTGTTTGACGGTAATGAAAAGTCACGGCTGTTGATATGAAGTGTATGACAATTGGTGGGTGTAGATATGGCGTGTATAATGATTGGTTAGTGTTGATGTGACGTGTGTGACAATTTGTGGGTGTAGATATGACGTGTATGACGATTGGTGAGTGTTGATATTAAGTATATAATGATTGGTGAGTGTTGATATGACGTGCATGACGTTTGGTAGATGTGGATATGACGCGTATAATGATTGGTGAGTGTGGATATGACGTGAGTGACGATTGGTGAGCATTGATCTGACGTGCATGGCGATTGGTGAGTATTGATATGACGTGAGTGACGATTGGTGAGTGTTGATATGACGTGTGTGACAATTAATGGGTGTTGATATGACGTGTATGACGATTGGTGAGTGTTGATATTAAGTGTATAATGATTGGTGAGTGTTGATATGACGTGCATGACGTTTGATAGGTGTGGATATGACGCGTATAATGATTGGTGGGTGTGGATATGACGTGAGTGACGATTGGTGAGCTTTGATCTGACGTGCATGGCGATTGGTGAGTATTGATATGACGTGTGTGACAATTAATGGGTGTTGATATTACGTGTATGACGATTGGTGAGTGTTGATATTAAGTGTATAATGATTGGTGAGTGTTGATATGACGTGCATGACGTTTGGTAGGTGTGGATATGACGCGTATAATGACTGGTGAGTGTGGATATGACGTGAGTGACGATTGGTGAGCATTGATCTGACGTACATGGGGATTGGTGAGTATTGATATGACGTGAGTGACGATTGGTGAGTGTTGATATGACGTGTGTGACAATTAATGGGTGTTGATATGACGTGTATGACGATTGGTGAGTGTTGATATTAAGTGTATAATGATTGGTGAGTGTTGATATGATGTGCATGACGTTTGGTAGGTGTGGATATGACGCGTATAATGATTGGTGAGTGTGGATATGACGTGAGTGACGATTGGTGAGCATTGATCTGACGTGCATGGCGATTGGTGAGTATTGATATGACGTGAGTGACGATTGGTGAGTGTTGATATGACGTGTGTGACAATTAATGGGTGTTGATATGACGTGTATGGTGATTGGTAGGTGTTGATATTAAGTGTATAACCATTGGTAGGTGTTCATATGACGTGTATGACAATTGGTAGGTGTTCATATGCCGTGTATGACAATTGGTGAGTGGTGTTGTAGCAGGTATAATGATTTGTGTTTCTTGATATGAAATGTGTAACGATTCGTGGGTGTTGATATGACGTGTATAACGATTCGTGGGTGTCGAAAGGGCGGTGAAGCAGCTCAGAGCATGGGTAAAGGTGTAAAGCCCAATTCTGGTGTCCCCCATCTTGGGATTGCTGGAATATTTCTTAAGACGACGTGAAACCATACCCACTCACTCTGGGTACTGATATGACGTGTATGAGGCTTACATGGCATATTTCACGATTCATTAGTGCTGTTATGACTACTCAGTGTCCAAAATCGAATTCGTTTACGACCCATGGTGTCAATCCGACTTCATATACGATTCGTGTGTGCCAGTGCCAATTCCTCTTTTCAATGTGTCAATCCGACTTCGTGCACGACTCATGTTGTCAATTCAAGATCAGAAAAAGATAGTTTTTCATGAGAGTTGGTACGTCTCGATTTCGATTCAAAACTTGTATGACACAACATCAACAACACTTATGCACAGGAGGTTCTCTATGCAGCATCAGTAGCATCGATCAAACGGGCTATCCATCATCCGAGCTATATGAAAGACAAACCGGGATGTTGCTCCACTCTATGCCCATTAGAGAGACTCAGCTAACGTTATGCATGGGAGCTTGTGTGTCTTCTGTATGCAGGGACCCAGCGGGCTGATGTTCCACTTATATCATCCAGTATTCACACCGGGCGTAGGAGTATAGAAATCTTAAACTGTGTACATTGTAGAAATAATAAACGATGTACTTTACTGTGTCGATTGACAAAGAAAGAACATCACAAATCCGATTGAAAAATAGAAAAAATGAATGATTTGTAAGATGCTGTTTATTTCTTTACAGTTGGTTAACTTTGTAGATGTGGACTTTCAAGTCATTAGCTGTAATTGGGTCAGTGAATATTTAGGGTGCGTTTACAATGAGATGTTATATAACGACGGGCCGGCTGGTTGGTTGGTTGTTTAACGCCGCACCCAGCAATATTCCAGATATATAGCGGCGGTCAGTAAATAATGGAGTCTGGACCAGACGATCCAGTGATGAGCATCGATCTGCGCAATTGGGAACCGATGACATGTGTCAACCAAGCCAGCCAGCCTGGTCACCAGATCCCGTTAGTCGTCTCTTACGACAAGCATGGGTTGCTGAAGACCAATTCTAACCCGGACCTTCATGGGTCGGCTTCACTTGGGAGGAAAGTTTGAAGTTTTAAATGTAGGCCTCAGCTGTTTATAGACTAAGTGAAACCCAGAACGGGTATGTCATTAATGGGTCAAGAAAATCCGCGATCATAGCTTGAGAAACTTAATACTGTACAACGAGCAAGTGAGTAGGGTTTTTCGCCGCTTTTAGCAACATTCCAGCAATATCACGGAGGGGACAGCAGAAATGGGATTCACTAAATGTATCCAAGTATTTTTTGTGCTTATAATGTACAGTACAACCAGAAATTATTGAGAATTTAAAGATTTTAAATTTTTTTTATTTCTTCACTCATTACTCACGTATTTAATGTGAATATTAGCAGAACATAACTCCAGACTCAAAAACAGGTGAACAGTTAGTATTTTGTCAAGTCACCATGGGCAGCAATGCAGGCTTCAATGCGGCGGGGCATACTACTGATCAAAGAAGTTAGAAAGTCGTGGTCCATGCTGTCCTAATATCGGACCACCTCTTCTTTCATTTTCCTTCATAAGTCCCCAAACATTTTCTATTGGATTTAGGTCAGGGCTATAGCTTGGCCAATCTTATAATGTCATATTTTGGGTCCGAAACCAGGCCTGTGAATGCTTTAAACGATCTTTTGGGTCGTTGTCCTGCTGGAAAATCCAAAAATTTCCATAGAACACGTGAGCAGATGGAAGTAAATATTCCTCGAGAATATCTGTGTACCGCTCACTGATCATATTCCCTTCAAATACACAGAGGGGCGTTGCTCCAAACACAGATATGCCACCCCACACGTTTAATTTCGGACTGTACTTTGGGCGCTGATACAAAGGTTTTTCAGATTGTTTGGTCCAGAATTTCAGTGTATTAGGAAACAGCCACACAGAACTTTCATCTGAGAAAATCACATTGTCCCAGTTAAAATTTCTATGCTGTAAGCACCAGTTCAACCTTCGCTCCTTTTGTTCAGGTTTCATGATCGGTGATGGAATTCCTCGACTTTTTCTGCAAACCCATTGCATGCAGCTCAGTTCTAATGGTCTCCTTACAGACAGCCACAGTTCCTCTATCAATCATATCCAGCCTTAGATTTTCTAAACTCCTTCGTTTGTTTTTAGAAACAATAATACCAAGCCGCCTCCTGTCACCGACAGTCAATTTTATGGGCCTACCTGCGCCTCCCTGGTGCTCAATGCCATATCCATTTGCAATATTTTTCAAAACACGATAAACAGTGGACAAAGGGATGCCTGTTCTACTTGAAATCACTTTAGCTGATCTGATGTCCTTGTTATAATACTCTAACATCAACAGGGCGGTGGGATAGCCTAGTGGTTAAAGCGTTGGCTCGTCACGCCGAAGACCCGGGTTCGAATCCCCACATGGGTACAATGTGTGAAGCCCATTTCTGGTGTCCCCCGCCGTGATGTTGCTGGAATATTGCTAAAAGCGGCGTAAAACCAAACTCAGTCAGTCAGTCTAACATCAACTTCCTCTTCTCTAAATCATCCATACTGAGGATCACTGAAAATGTCGTCTGCTAGCAAGTAAACTAAGGGGGATAACTCTTCACAAACTCATGAAAAAGGATTAACGGAGTTGTCTCTCTTGAATGAAACCAAGCACTGGATAGCTTGTCAAGGTTGTTTATACTAGAAATCCAATTAAACATATTCCTAAAATCCTCAATAATTTCTGGTCATACTATATATTATGTCCGACGACATGTGTCAACAGTCATTCTGTTCCCACAGAGGTTACTCCAGTCATATCTTCCTACATAACCTCTGTTCTAATACGACCCTTTCTTGGTGTCAGCGTTCAAGGCTCGTGATTGGAGACAAGCCGATTTAGTTGTGCAATCAGCGACGTTGTTTCAAAAGTGATCATTCGCAAGGCCTCGGTAATTTCCGTATGCTTCGGAAAACTAGAACCTCTTCCCGAGCGCGATGCGCAAACGTTTCTTCTAGACAGAACTCAGTCATGTAATGGCGTATCAATGGCGTCTCCATCGCCCTCGTTGACAACGGACAAGCTAGCCATTAAACGTCTTGTGTGTAACATCAACACAATTCCCCGGCAGATGGGGATATTTGTGGCCCCGCATTTGCTTGTGTTAGTCAAATTGAATCTAAGTCGATGTAACACGTGTTCTGATTGGATAGAATAGAAGGGAGATAATTCAGAGGTTTGCGATCTTTTGCCGCTAGGGATTTTAACGAGGACCGGGAAATATGGTTTGGTTTTACGCCGCTATTAGAACAGAGGTTATGTAGGAAGATATGACATTTCTCCGGAGTAACCTCTTGTTTTATGGGAAGAGAAGCTGGAAGACAGTGCTTTTAGTAGATATTTCTCATGGGGTTTAACGGGGCGTTCCAAATTCTCCCTCAGTACCAGGTAACATGAGAGACCACACGAGATGGCGCATGCGCAGTCGGATTTCATGTGATCTCACTTGTTCCCTGGTACCTCGGAGAATTACAATCAAACTTCACCTTACAGGTAAGTCTCGTTTAATTTTTATATTATTGCAGAATAACATTGAAGTACATACACTTGTTGGTTAGTTGTCGTTTAGCGCTGCACTCAGCAGTATTCCAGCTATATGGCGGCGATATGTAAATAATCGAGTCTGGACCAGGCAATCCAGTGATCAACAGCATGAGCATCGATCTACACAATTGGGATACGATGCCACCATGTCAGCGAGCCTGACCACCCGATCCCGTTAGTAGCCTCTTGCGAGCGTACACGTGGGTGCGTGCGTGTGTCTGGTAGTGTGTACTTCCGGTGAATGCTACCAGTTATATAGTGCCAGTTAACTGAGATAGCATGCCACAGTCCAAATGGAGCGGCAGTGGGGTAGCCTAAAAAGCGTCCGCACGTCACGCCGAACACACAGGTTCGATTCCCCACATGAGTTCAATGTGTGAAGCCCATTTCTGGTGTCCCCCGTCGTGATATTGCTAGAATATTGCTAAAAGCGGTGTAAAACTAAATTCACTCTGAAACTAAGCGAAAGTGGTCGCTATTTCATGCATGCTTCTATCAACACTCTCCTTGCGGCTGAGGTGGACGCTACTCCACCACATGGACATATTAACAGTGTGCGAAGACAATACAACAGAATGGCAGATGAACAGATAATGTGTGGATATATTGCACGGCATATTGAACGCGTAGTATAGTCTGTCTCACAGTTATGAACCACAGTTTTTAACTTTCACACAGACTGTACATCTCAAGGCCTACACGAAGCAAGTCTACATTATGTCACATTCTCCTCAGGTTCGGGATCTCCCGTCTCACTGGGGCTCCTTTTCAACTGAAATGGTGTTGTGTCTATCAAAATATATATTTTTCACAGACTGGGCGTTAGTCTTCGTGTAGCACACTGTTACCTGTCGCCTACTCTGCAGCTACCACAAAGGAGTGCAGCAGTCTAGAAGCCACTGAAACTTATCCCACTGACAAACTCTTCTTCGTGAAAATAACAGAAGTCGCTCATTGTGGTGCGCCAATTTACTCAGTAGCTCAGCCATGTCATAGCGCGGGAAACCAAGTACCGGATTCACTTATCGCTTATTTGAAGTCTCTAACAGTGTAGTTCACTCGAGTCGTCACTAAAACAGTTTGTTAACGTGAATCACTGGTCACTGTGACCATCTCGGCACAAACAAACAATGTTTGTCAGTAGGATTCGCTTGAGCGTGTGACTCTCTCGGCACAAACAAATAGGGTTTGTCAATGGGATTCACTAGGGATTGTGACCATCTCGGCACAAACAGACAGATTTTGTCAATGGGATTCATTAGAGGTTGTGACCTTGTCGGTACAAACAGACAGATTTTGTCAATGGGATTCATTAGAGGTTGTGACCTTGTCGGTACAAACAGACAGATTTTGTCAATGGGATTCATTAGAGGTTGTGACCTTGTCGGTACAAACAGACAGATTTTGTCAATGGGATTCATTAGGGATTGTGACCTCGCCACAAACAGAGTTTTTCAGTGGGATTCACTCTGGATTGTGACCATCTCGGCACAAACAGATAGAGTTTGTCAATTGGATTTACTGGTGATTGTGACCATCTCGGCACAAACAGACAGATTTTGTCAATGGGATTCATTTGGGATTGTGACCATCTCGGCACAAACAGACAGATTTTGTCAATCGGATTCATTAGGGATTGTGACCATCTCGGCAGAAACAGACAGAGTTTGTCAATCGGATTTACTGGCGATTGTGATCATCTCGGCACAAACGGTTTGTCAGTGGGATTCACTGGGGAAACAAATATTTTCTTTTAGATTGAACAGGTGCCCCGGTGAGACAGTAGATTCGGGGGTTGGGCGGAAGGGGAAATATTGCAGTTCATGGACTGTGAGACTATATCCAGGGTCATTTTCAAAAGCAAAGTGGTTAGATTTTACTAGCGCTTCTTTCATTTTGTTCAATAACGAAGCAGGGTTTTTTGGTCTGTCTCACAGTCCCAGAACTGCATTATTTTTCCTTCGACCAGCCGTTTCGGCAGTTCTAAAGTCTTAAATATAGCAAATTTTGATTTCCTCAGGTTCAGGTCCCATCTCAATGGAACTCCTTTTCAATTTAAAGGGTATTATCCTTTTCTATAAACATCACACTCCACACTGCGGTCTGTAAATAATCGAGTCTGGGCCAGGCATGCCAGTGATGAGCATTGATCTCCACAATTGAGATACGAAAATATGATTGTGTCAACCAACCCCTTGAGTTGCCTCTTTGGACAAGCATGGGTTGCTGAAGATCGATTCTAACCCGGATGTTCAAGGATTTGTTTACGATTACAGTGAGTACCGTGTATACTGTCCTGATAATTACTTTTCTAATCACATCAGTATGTGTAAGTCGGTTTTCAATCCACGTTATAATAGAATGTTCAACACACAAAGTCGAAAAGAAACTATTACTGTTTAATAGACCCAGTTATAAAGGTTTACTGAAACCATTCAATCATAGTGTGTTTGCCTGTTGGTTGTAATTTAACTGATCATGCATCCTTTCAATCTAACATATAATTATTATCGACATTCACACAAGACAGTCGAAACCTCGTCTGAAAACGAGCGTAAAGCGAAATGCCTGATTTGAACGAGTGAGGGTGTACAGACGCTTTTAACATTATTCCATCGAGGGACACCAAAACTTGGCTTTATACCATTTGTGGAATCGAAATTGAGGCGTTGAAAATATCGATATGGTAACAGCGGGACTATTTTCGTTTCATGGACCCTGGTATCTCAAGTGTATTTCTTGAGTGAGTGAGTGAGTGAGTGAGTGAGGTTTTACACCACTTTTAGCAATATTCCAGCAATATCAAGGCGGGGACACCAGAAATGGGCTTCACACATTGTACCCATGTGGGGAATCGAACCTGGGTTTTATACGTGACGAGCGAACACTTTAACCACTGGGTTACCCCAGCGCCCGAGGGCCCCGTTCCCCAAAGCGATCGTAACCCTAAAGTCATCGTAACTCCCATACATTAACATAGTCGTACGACCGTCGTAGCTCTACGATCGTTTTGACTGACTGAGTTTGGTTTTACGCCGCTTTAAGCAATATTCCAGCAACATCACGGCGGGGGACACCAGAAATGGGCTTCACACAATGTACCCATGTGGGGATTCGAACCCGGGTCTTCGGCGTGACGAGCCAACGCTTTAACCACTAGGCTACCCCGCCGCCCCGATCGTTTTGAGGAAGTGGTTATTATGAATACAAAACAGTTCATGTATGTGAGCAAAGGATGTGGCGGTAACTGGTTTTACGAACAAAAGCTCTGACTCACGCGGCTGACAATTTTACGTTATATAAGGGTAGAGGGTTGGTGAGAATGAGGGGAGCCGCGGATGACTTAGTCTGTCTCACAGTCCCTGAACCACATTATTTCCCTACTGCCTAGCCCTCTCTGCAGTGCTAAAGTCTTAAATAAAGCAAGTCTAGATTTCAGGTTCAGGAATCTGAATCTCTGGTCTCCTGGGGCTCCTTTTCAATTTAAATGGGCTTGTTTGTTACTATCAAAATTATATATATTCAGAGACTAAGCATTAGTCTACGGATGACTGTATCACTATACGAAACTGGATTGTCTGGTCCAGACTCGATTATTCACAGACCGATAGCTGGAATTAACAACAAGAAACAATACTGACAACATTTATGGATAACAACTTCCTTATTTGGTGAGTGCGACGTTTAGGTACAGATTCTTGTCCGCAGCTGAGATTCGATGACAATTATCAATCGGTTCAGCGACCCTTTAATCGCCTGTTACGACAAATATGGGTTGTTGAGGGCCAATCCTTCAGATTTAAAAACTTTCATTAGTTCGGACAATAATAGTTAAGTACTAGTACTTTGCTTATACGTGCCATAATTGATACGTACATGGTTGATACGGGTTATAGCTAAAACGGCACCACAGCAGAACGGCACCAAATTTGTGTGGCGAAAACGGCACCATATTGGCGAAAACAGCTACTGATTTCTCGGCTAAAACGGCACCATATAAAAAACAAAGTAAGACGTTGACTCATGTTTTATTTCATTTCATTATAACATTAGCAAGATTATATCAACATATGAGTCATTCTCAAAATCTGTGCATATTTATGTCAGATGTTTGTATCCGACAAACTTAAGTCAAAATCAAACCAAAAAAATTATGGTAACTAACTTATCACAATATTTTTCTACACTTTACAGTAACAAAAGTAGGGAAACTATATTTTTATATTTACTTTACACCACCCAATTTTACTCCATGTTCATGTGTCACAACTCCAGTGGCTGATGTCACAGATGTGGCATTTGAATTTTTTTGTATTTTTCATAAGCAATAAATATACAATTTCAAAACTCCATGTTATATTGTAAAACTAGATATTTTAATATATAATGTACATGAAATAAATATTATCTTTGGATTTTTTATTTTCAAAATGATGTTACAAATTTCGTAACGGCAGTGACAAATTTCAGGAAATGTCTAATAAAAAATGGTAAAATATGAAAAAATGAAACATCATTAAGCTTGCATAATATATGTTATGTATATTCAGAAAAGTTATTATGTTATGTATACCCAAAAGAAAAAAATCCCCATAAAACCAAAAACTAACAAACAAATGCAGAGCCCAATGACCAGCCGCACCACCCTTCACGGCGGCGTGACTTCGTCAGCCCAAATCATTATGTCGCACCGTACAAACAGACAGATTTTGTCAATGGGATTCATTAGGATTGTGACCATCTCGGCACAAACAGAGTTTTTCAGTGGGATTCACTTAGGATTGTGACCATCTCGGCACAAACAGATAGAGTTTGTCAATTGGATTTACTGGTGATTGTGACCATCTCGGCACAAACAGACAGAGTTTGTCAATCGGATTTACTGGCGATTGTGACTCATCTCGGCAATAAACGGTTTGTCAGTGGATTCACTGGGGAAACAAATATTTTCTTTTAGATTGAACAGGTGCCCCGGTGAGACAGTAGATTCGGGGGTTGGGCGGAAGGGGAAATATTGCAGTTCATGGACTGTGAGACTATATCCAGGGTCATTTTCAAAAGCAAAGTGGTTAGATTTTACTAGCGCTTCTTTTCATTTTGTTCAATAACGAAGCAGGGTTTTTGGTCTGTCTCACAGTCCCAGAACTGCATTATTTTTCCTTCGACCAGCCGTTTCGGCAGTTCTAAAGTCTTAAATATAGCAAATTTTGATTTCCTCAGGTTCAGGTCCCATCTCAATGGAACTCCTTTTCAATTTAAAGGGTATTATCCTTTTCTATAAACATCACACTCCACACTGCGGTCTGTAAATAATCGAGTCTGGGCCAGGCATGCCAGTGATGAGCATTGATCTCCATAATTGAGATACGAAAATATGATTGTGTCAACCAACCCCTTGAGTTGCCTCTTTGGACAAGCATGGGTTGCTGAAGATCGATTCTAACCCGGATGTTCAAGGATTTGTTTACGATTACAGTGAGTACCGTGTATACTGTCCTGATAATTACTTTTCTAATCACATCAGTATGTGTAAGTCGGTTTTCAATCCACGTTATAATAGAATGTTCAACACACAAAGTCGAAAAGAAACTATTACTGTTTAATAGACCCAGTTATAAAGGTTTAGTGAAACCATTCAATCATAGTGTGTTTGCCTGTTGATTGCAGTTTAACTGATCATGCATCCTGTCAATCTAACATATAATATGGTAACAGCGGGACTATTTTCGTTTCATGGACCCTGGTATCTCAAGTGTATTTCTTGAGTGAGTGAGTGAGTGAGTGAGTGAGGTTTTACACCACTTTTAGCAATATTCCAGCAATATCAAGGCGGGGACACCAGAAATGGGCTTCACACATTGTACCCATGTGGGGAATCGAACCTGGGTCTTATGCGTGACGAGCGAACACTTTAACCACTGGGTTACCCCAGCGCCCGAGGGCCCCGTTCCCCAAAGCGATCGTAACCCTAAAGTCATCGTAACTCCCATACATTAACATAGTCGTACGACCGTCGTAGCTCTACGATCGTTTTGACTGACTGAGTTTGGTTTTACGCCGCTTTAAGCAATATTCCAGCAACATCACGGCGGGGGACACCAGAAATGGGCTTCACACAATGTACCCATGTGGGGATTCGAACCCGGGTCTTCGGCGTGACGAGCCAACGCTTTAACCACTAGGCTACCCCGCCGCCCCGATCGTTTTGAGGAAGTGGTTATTATGAATACAAAACAGTTCATGTATGTGAGCAAAGGATGTGGCGGTAACTGGTTTTACGAACAAAAGCTCTGACTCACGCGGCTGACAATTTTACGTTATATAAGGGTAGAGGGTTGGTGAGAATGAGGGGAGCCGCGGATGACTTAGTCTGTCTCACAGTCCCTGAACCACATTATTTCCCCTACTGCCTAGCCCTCTCTGCAGTGCTAAAGTCTTAAATAAAGCAAGTCTAGATTTCCTCAGGTTCAGGAATCTGAATCTCTGGTCTCCCTGGGGCTCCTTTTCAATTTAAATGGGCTTGTTTGTTACTATCAAAATTATATATATTCAGAGACTAAGCATTAGTCTACGGATGACTGTATCACTATACGAAACTGGATTGTCTGGTCCAGACTCGATTATTCACAGACCGATAGCTGGAATTAACAACAAGAAACAATACTGACAACATTTATGGATAACAACTTCCTTATTTGGTGAGTGCGACGTTTAGGTACAGATTCTTGTCC
Source organism: Haliotis rubra (assembly GCF_003918875.1). Taxonomy (NCBI): domain Eukaryota; kingdom Metazoa; phylum Mollusca; class Gastropoda; order Lepetellida; family Haliotidae; genus Haliotis; species Haliotis rubra. The sequence continues at coordinate 2,427,246 of NW_025767535.1, forward strand.
GCAGCTGAGATTCGATGACAATTATCAATCGGTTCAGCGACCCTTTAATCGCCTGTTACGACAAATATGGGTTGTTGAGGACCAATCCTTCAGATTTAAAAAACTTTCATTAGTTCGGACAATAATAGTTAAGTACTAGTACTTTGCTTATACGTGCCATAATTGATACGTACATGGTTGATACGCACGAGGAAAATGCAATTCTGCTTTTACGATGTAATTAACCTTGCTGAATCTGTAAAAAGTAAAGAGTGCAAATTGATATTCTCCCGTTCGACTTTAGCTTTCACTTATTTCTTATAAAGCCTATGAGGCACCATCCCTGACTTTTTAAACTCAACTCGTGTACGATAAATGGATTACAGTTAAAAAAACGTTTTCTGTATAATCTATGGCAGTTCCCTCAGTCAATGGCTCTATGTTGAAAGCTTTTGCTGTTTGCCAGCTGGTTGTGGAAAGGATGAATGCTCCCTTGCTATTAATAAAAGTTCTAAAAAAATATATATAGCCACCAGAACTTGGATAAACAGTCCACTTATACAGCAGCATTATGCCGATCGTTTTTTCGTTTCCCAATTGCGATCACTTTTGCATAAAACCTACCGGAAGGTTTGTGTTTACCATTTCCGGTTATGTCGGTGAACGAGTGGATGTTTTATTCTTATATTTGTGCATAATTCCATTCATCATGCAGCAACCACCACCACAACGATATCCTTCGCAGGGTCCACCCATGAGACCACCATATACCCAGGCTAGTTACCCCCAGGTAAACCAGTTATTCCCAAACAGCCAAATTTGGAGGAGACGCTGACATTCTTGAAACAAAGGGAAATTACATTTATGTAGCATACTCTGCCTAACTTTATGTGTTTTAATGAATTATACATGTTATTTCACTTTGTGTCTGTTAATATCGTAACTTATATGTCTGGGGTTGGGTTCGGGTGTAAGAACCCGGTTTTACATGACTAGTCGTGAGTTCATTATTCACGTGTTTCCTATTTTCGCGGCAATGGTCATACTTTCTCTATCGTGCCTGCTCTCATTTCAGAAAGATGGTTGATATTATTCTAGGGAAAGATTTCCGCCCGTAACCCCAGTTTTTTAAAATCATTCTATGTCTTAGAATAGACAGTGTTTTGTTTTGTGAAAGTGTGTGCTTATAGTTTTGGTTTTTTTAAGCGTTTAAAGGGTGTTTAGAAGTTTTGGAGAATAAAAAGATTCACATGTCAGGACCAAACCCTAACAATTCAAGCGGGAACTCACATTACCAGCATGGAACTCACATTACCAGCATGGAACTAAGCTAGGCAGTAGACTAATGAGTTGATCTAATCAGAACTTTACCATCAGACCATGAAATGTCGCCCAAAATTAGTGTGAGTTTCTGAAGTTACCAACACCCTGTTTGCCTTGATGCGTATGGACTGTAGCCATTTTCTCTCCACAACTCAAAACCTTGGAAAGAGTTCCCTACGTACCCCCAGCCTATTTTATTAAGGTACTGTTCATTACTTATTATATATCTTTTCTTTGTCCAAAAGATTAGGTGGGGGGTACGTAAGGAACTCTAACCAAAACACGATTCATCAGAGTACATGATATGATTTTGGAAACAAAATATGAAACAAGTATGAGATCACCTCATTTATTGTTCATTAACATCTTTATTTGTATATTGTAATCATAACTTTCACACTAAGAGCTACAACAAAAGTATGCTTATAAAATGGCAGGTTAGCTTGATAATTGTATAAATGAAACTAAGGTAATGCTTGAATTTATTAATATGTACAAATATTGACATGATATTTATTTTCAATTTGAAGAATATTATGTTTTATCACATACTGACATGAGTATGATTGATTATTAATTGTTAGTTTCTAACATTAGTAAAAAAAGCCCAACTTGTATTTGAATTAATATGCATATGACTCCCTTGAATTCTGAGGAGTCAAGATGAATCCCATTTTCATTCCCATAGGGCAATTCCTGTATGTGACCCATGGCCAAGATCATCCTCATCAGCTGTGTTGCTGATTTGTAAAGTTGCTCCATGTGTAACTGAAGTCAACTGTGTGTTTGAGTCAATAATGTGTGACATAAGTTAAAATCACATACTGCTTCAACAAGGTGAAGAGAGTGCTTTCCATGTGTTCTGTGTATCTTGCCTTTATCAGGTGTGTACCGGGTGTTTACAGGTGTCACACTAATTGACTAAAGCTGTAAAGGACATGTTGTTTTTTTCCTGACAGTGTTATTTGTACACTGCAGGTACTGGGCGCCCATGATGACAAGTGAATGATACAAGAGAATTATTTCAATAGAAAAATAGTTGGATATAGCTGTTTTCACTGCTTAATAAACTGTAACCTCATATTCTTAAACATGTCAAAACTAGCAAGTATCCTTGCAACATGTGCATTGTTGTAGTAACCAGCTGCTTTTGGTTACAGCTGGTTAAAGGTATGTAAGCATATCAGTGGATAGCGTCCTGTACAGTGTATTATGTACTGCATTTTTGTTATAATCATGGAAGCATGTGTTGTGAAAAAATGGTTGTTGTTTTTATATGCTCCTAGAATTGTAGAAAGGGACTTTAGTATAGTTAAGTTCAATTTGATCACCATGATCATGCTGATGATTTTTTCTTTTTGTCAGATGAACATGTTGAAGTGGTTCCTGGAAACAGTTCATTTAAATCAACATGTTTCCGTAGACTAATATTCAGTTTGTGTGGAAAAGGCTCAAGGCCAAGAGCCACCAAGCCATTCATGTCTGGAATCTCACAATCTTCAATCGTTAAATGTGTGCATTTCAATAGTGCACATGTGAACAAGAAGAGAACATTTCTTGCAATATTTTCACCAACACATGATCTTTTTCCATGCCCAAATGGCAGGAAATGTTTCAGTTTATGATGAGGAATACACTTTCCATTATTGTCAATGAATCTCTCAGGCTTGAAAGTATTTGGTTCTTTCCAGTATTTTGTATCATGATGGATATGCCAAATGTTGCATAATGCTATAGTACCTGCAAAGAAGAAAAACATAGTATATACAGTAGGAATGTTCTCAGTTTACTTTTGTGTAATTTCCTTGTCTTTGACAATGTTCATGATCATCATGATCATAATAATGAAAGTCTGGAGATGGCCATGTGCCAAATATGTACTGTTGAAAATCCTGAGTTTTGTTGCTTCTGAAACCCTGAAAGCCACAGACAGCTTATCATTGGAATTGTACAATAACAAGAGGTTAGGTGAGGTGAAATGGGGTTTAATGTTGTACTTAAGAACATTTTGTTCATATGACGATGTGCATGCGTGTGTATATGTGGCTGCTTGTACTAGCCCAGCTCGCTTTATAGTGCTGGCTCACTGAGATTCCATGCCGTAGTTAAGCATGAATACCCCACTCAGACACATTATATTGACTCCGGGTCAACCAGTCCTTGTTTTACCCTTTAATGCTGAGCGCCAGGCAGGGACCAACAAATGTCATATTTTAACTTCTTTTGGTATGACGCGGTCGGGGATCAAACCCACAACCTTCAGCTCTCTGGGCAGTTTACAATAACAAAAAGGAAATACCTTTTGGCAGTGTGTAGGAGCCCACGTTGATCGTGTGTTGAAGAGAGGTGTGGGGTATTCCTAGTGGTATAGGTGGAGCTATCCGCAGCACTTCCATCACTATGGCCTCTACACTCCAAACAGTAACCAATAGTTAAAAAACAGATATGTTCTGATGAAGTATTTCATGGTACACTTGTTTGGTCCAAGGTGGCGAAAGTCATTTGTGCAGACTTGCATCAATTGAACAGGTTCTGCTGTGTTCAGATCACAGATATTAATCCTTTGTTTTACAGTAGAGTTGCAGATATTTCTGATTGTGATGTTAGTTCAGATTTGGCCAACACAAAAATTATGATCATGTTGTTCAGGGAAGACGATTATCTCCCTTTGACCACAAGATTCAGGTCTGTGACCTGTCAATGCTTCAGTAATTTTTGTGTGTGTACACTTTCCATGTAGATAATTTCAAATATAGTAATATTTAGAGTATTTTACCTATGTATGGAAGCAGTGGCTTGTCTTCTAGGGTAGGCATCCTGTCAATAGGAACAACTGATTTCATGAGAGCCACAGCTCGGTCTTGCACATCAGGATGTATGGCCAGGTACAACATCAGCCATTGAATAGAGTTTTGTGTTGTATTCATACCTTGGAACGCAACAGAAAAAGAAATCAGTGAACTGTATTTAATTATTTCCTTGCTGTTTGTACAAGATGTGAGTATGATGCTGTAAGTTTCTGTTAATTTTCATGCCCAGATGTTTGTTTGTGTTTTGGGTGTTTCAACTCACACTCAGCAACATAACAGATATATGAGGGTCTGTAAATAATCAAGACTGGACCGGACAATCCAATGACTGACGTCAAAAGTGTTGATCTATGTAGTTTAGGTGACATGACATACTTCAGCCAACAGGGTTAGAACTTGACTTTTGAAGCTGCAAGCTAAATGAAATTTCAATAAGCAAAAACATGACAATAATTCCATATCCCCGATTCCTCACCACTTTCTCCTTCACACTTCCGTTTTAAGTAGTTTGTTATCATATTATTTGTAGTAATGTTTGATCATAAATGCCAAATTTAACAAATGCACATGGTTGCTCAGGTCGGCCATCATTGAATCGGAAAATCATGATGTTATACTAAGCATGTGATTGGCTGTAAGTTCCATGGATTTTATATCCAGAATCTTTCGTTATTTGTCGTCAATAAATAAAGGGAAGCAACTCCAAACTGAGTATGTTTGACGATGTTCATGCATCTGTAGCTAAGTATTGTTTGTAAAGTTAAATATAGTAACTTTAGTAACTGGCTGCACCTGCTACTTCCTTTGTCCAGCAAGACATCTTGATTGCCTCCATGCTTGGCTTGTTTGGATCCTGGTGTCTCATGGCAGCCATATGACCAAGAACTGAGAGTGGAATCGTGTGGGACTGTTGTGGAGAGTCTAGGAGACTGTACTGCCTCTGCAGCATCGCATCGCGTTCCTTCACAAACAGTACTTATATTATGCTTTGGAACAACAAAAACAACATGGAACTGGAGGTCTCGATTTTGTTTTACTTACTTGACCATCTCCAACAAAGATTTAACCATGAAGATGCGGGTTAGAATTGGTCTTAAGCAGCCCATGCTTGTCAATAGAGGCTGCTAATGGGATTGGGTGGTCAGGCTTCCTGATAGGGCTGCGCAATATTACCGGTATTTACCGGTTCAGACATGAAAACGATACGTATTGCGATACGCTGATCGAAAACTGGTATTTTGACATGCATTTGGAAAACTTCGTAACACTCGGAAATCTTCAGATATTTCCGTTTTTTTAATTGTTCTTTTCCCTGTTTCATTAGTGCCAAATGTTAATTACATGTTTATTTTGTCATGATTAAAAGTTTTTATAAACGGTTAATCAATCATAGTGATTTTGTTGTGTTTTTGCTTATGATCTAGCATTAACTCGATTATAAGTAGAGTTTGTTAAAAAAATAAGCCTTGCAATATTTTGCAATACATATTGCAATATGTGCTTCCGCATCGCAATATATCGCAATATGAAAATTCTCTGCAATACCCACCCCTACTTCCTGACGTGGTTGACACATGTTCCAGATGTATGGCAACAGTCTGTAAATAATCGAGTCTGGACCAGATAATCCAATGACCAACAACATGAACATCGATCTATGCAGTTGGAATACGATAAAGTGTGTCAACCAAGTCAGCAAGCCTGGCCACCCAATCCCATTAGTCGCCTCTTGCTACAAGCATGGGTTGCTGAAGGTACATTGTAACCCGGATCTTCGCAGGTCTAAAAGATCTTATGTAGGACATAGATTCATCACCTGGACCTTTACTAGGCTTTAGACACATTAGAAATGTCAGGGTAAATTTGCCAAATTTGAAGTAAAGGAAAGAGAAGAAGTCTGGTAGGCTTAGAAATGGTATTAATTTATGTGGAAATGGGTAAACATTTGTGTATTAACAATGTGCATATAGCATATTGTTAAAATGAAGTAAAATTAATGGTTCTTTTGAATTTGTTATAACCATAGTTTACTGTAGTCATGGCAACTTACATATTATTCAAAGCAGTGTTAATCCCCCACACTCACTCACTCAACCATGCCCACAGGGTTACAATGTGTGAAGCCCATTTTTGGTGTGATATTACTGGAATATTGGTAAAAGCGGCGTAAAACCCATCCTCGATAATCTCCAGGGTATACGTTATGATGACTCTCCACTATACCCTGGATGCATCCACGCCCGATCCAATCAGGTGTCTACACTGGGAAGTTGAGCGAACCAATCACAACCCACTTTCACTTCTTAAATTATCTAACCGTTTAAACTTGGCAACACAATTGATGCAGAGGTACTCTGAAAGAGGTAGAAGGAGTTCTTTCATATATTTTTTTGAAAGTTTTAGATCTGTCAATTTGTCTGTATGATTTCCCCCAAAATATGAGTGTCACTGCGAACAAACCTTCGTGACTGCGACCGCTATCTTTGTTGACACTGGCAAGCTCGACGGCTTAGCTGATTGGCTACTGTGAGAATGAGGAGCCAGCCAAGGGAGGTAATATAATTATCGGGCCAAGCCGTGGATGCATCCAGGGTATAGTGGAGAGTGATCGTAACGTATACACTGGAGATTATTGAGGATGCGTAAAACCACACCCATGACAATTGTCGCCTACCTTCACAGCAGTTATAAATTGCTTTGCCCACATAGAAGGAATATGGATGGTCCAGGGAAGGATGTTGAATGGATGTGCAGGGAAAAGAACAGAAACTATCACTTGTAGATTGTAGTTTAGCTGAGTCAGCACTGGGTCTTCAAAAGTCTTGTAGGAGAGACCGTAGATGTAAGACGTGAACAGAGCTGTTGTCATCTTCATGATGTCCACTTTGGGATCAACTGGATGTTCCATGGTCAAACTGTAATGATACAATGATTTATCTTACCTTCATGTAAAATACTTTAATTTCATTGGTCAATGATGCTTTAACAAGTTTCCATGTCACCCCTCCCAGGAGGGTAACGACTGGAAAAAATATAACCTGCTGCCACGGTTACCACCAAACCCTCCATCGAGAAGCTGTATCACTAAAAATAGTATGACATAATATGACGCATCGAGTGCCCGGGGGTTCGAAAACCATTCAATTAGTTGTTTTTAAGTTCAATATGTAGACATTTATTTCACCGACTTTCACTACTTTATTTCAACTATTTTATACATTGAATCGTTTGCACGCTCAACTTAAACATAATGAACCATTTTTATAGCAGTTTTAAGCTTGACAGAATATGTTTCACTGATTTTAAAATCCTGGGGCAGACACCATTTTGTTTACATGCCATAAAGTCGGTAGTGATCTTCCAAATAAAATACAATGATAAACATGATAAAGATAAATATGTTGTATGCTTCTTTCTCTCGGGTAATACAGTCTGATGTACGCCTCTTTGTAGTAGTGTTAGTTTACTGTTATCCTTCGCCTACCGGCTCAGGTAACACTTCTACAAAGAAGCGTACATCAGACTATATTACCCTCGAGAGAAGCATACAACTTATATCAGTGTATAAAATAAGGCCCGTCCGACCACCCGAGACGGTCTAGATTTCTGGCGGACGGCCTAAATTTACAGCTAACCAGCCCGATGGTCTGGTAAAAAATTTAGATGTTTCATAAATCTTGGTATCTGGTCTGGTTAAATTCATTTTGGGCTGGTAACATTTTTTAATGCTAGCCCTGATGTCTGACTGCGTTTGGGGCTTATTTCATACACTGCTTATATATAGTTATACTTATATATTATATATATGTTTCAGAACAAGTTTATTATCCCAAACCTGTATTGACAACAAATAGTGTTGTTCTGCTAGTCTTACAGTGTAACATATACTGTTATTGTAACTTGTGATTTGTACAGTGATTTGCCAAGGCTTTCCTCAGCCCTGCATATGTGCAATTGATTGTCATAACCTATAGAATAACATGAGATAGTCTTCCCTTTGATTTGTATTGATTTGAATTTATTACCAATTGAGGATCATTTATCTTTTAGAAATGCGATTCTTATTCAGAAAAGGTACAGTTATGTCAAAGATATGACTAATAGGATCTGATCAGAGCTACAGATAACTTTTTGGGTCATTGAGTTATGTACTCGCTTGTGTTCATCTCTATTGGGTATCCAAATTTTCCTTTGAGTAACCAAATATATTGTAATCATCTCACTCAAACTCAATTGGGTATTTTGACATTTTCCATTAATTTTAAAAATATAATAACGTTTTAAATTTTAGTGTTTGTTATTTATATTTGATCTGTAAAATGAGAAACGATAAGAAGGACTGCTAGTTGTCAAGTTCATATCCTGAAATAGAACCTCTCAGTATACCTCAGTTATTGTATCTATCCACTGGTACGCAAGCCAAGATTTGACATTTTTTGTGTACGCGTGTAAGATCAAATTTATTGAGTATTTACAAAAATTCAAGCGTACTTGTACGCATAGACTTAATAGGAATTGAGTTTTCACATAAATATTTGCGTAATTTACGCAGATACTCAGCTTATCTGTACCTCTGATCTGATGGTAACAGCATGCGACCATACTTCAAGATCGTGATGATAGTTGTGCCCATGCATGAGTTTCACAGGGCTCGACTTGAGGAGATTGAAAACAACTTGAAACCTGGTGGACAAGACAAAACAAGTTTCACCTGCTACCTGATATGAAGTTATATGGAATGTTTAAATGGCTGGCAGGGCTTGTAGGTGGAACTTTTACCAACTGATAGAAAATGTTGCTTACTTTTGAAAAAATATTTTGAAAGCTTTGTTGGTGTGTTGTTGTATAGATGTTGAGTCGATGTTGTTCATGGCCTGAAGGCACATCCTTCGGAGCTGCTTGAGGCAGTGGCTGTACTGGATGGAGCCAATGCCTTCCTCACTGCCATTCAGGTACTTGAAGATAGGCATTGAAGGTCGGTCTGGCAAGTTGTGGGAATACACCTTATAGGGGAGGTCAGGGTCACAGATGAACACAGTTGGACCAAGAAAACCAAACTGAACTGTGAACAGCTTGCCATATTTCTGAATTAACTTCTCCATGCTGATGTGAGGCTGCCTGTGAACCGTAGTGAAAGAAGTTTGATACAGCTGACTGGATATTTTCAAATAGAATTAATATTGGTTGCACATAGAACTGTAGAACATACATATCCTTCTGATAGGAAATTATGTAGGTCATTGTTCAATGTGTTTGATAGGGCCCGTAAGTAGATCACAGCACTTCGTGAGACCTTAGTTCTACTGGCGACAAACAATGTTTCATAAAATAAATTCGTACCTTTTCTAATGGCCTCATGGTTATCTGTTGACAGTAAGGAACCAATAATCTATGCAGGAATAACCATTACAACTATCAATAGCTGTGAAAGCCAAGCATGGCTCTACACTTGGTCCAGTCTAATAAAATCATATTTGGCAGTCGCGCACTTTGGAACCAGAACTGGTTCTTGAATATAGGCTTGTCACTGGAAATCTGGCACCCGAAGTAAGTTGGGCCCTGTCTCGCATATCGCAAGTAGGTGAACGCAGAAGGAACTGGAAACAATCTTAGTACCGGAACTAGTGCCACACGATACTTACAGGCCCTGTTTGTTGTTCTGGGCCCCGTTTCACAAAGCTCTCGAGCGCTACGACTATCATAAGTCAATGTTACAGCATAGGAGGTAGGAATGCTACGAGGAAAGTTACGAGATCTTAGGCTTACGAGAGCTTTGTGAAACGGGGCCCAGGCTCAGTTTTTGATGTTGGAATATTGCTAAAATTGGCATAATTACTGTTGAGCCTTTATTCTCATTAAACATAAGTAACTTTGAATGTCTTAAAGTGATATTTTCCAAGAAATGTTGCCTCAGCAATTTACTAAATGAGTTGAACTGAGTGAATCAATGATAGATGTGAAACCTTTTCTTGTCAGTCATTTGACAAATTTCACAAATGGTTGCAAACAATATAGGATATGACATTTATTGATACATGTAAAATGTAACCTTCGTAAGCTACCTAAAGTCAAAACAATAGCAAAACACAATTAGTGAGTTAGTGAATATGGTTTTACGCCGCTTTTAGCAATATTCCAGCACTATCATGGCGAGGGATGGTGAGAAATGGGCTTCACACATTGTACCCATGTGGGGAATCGAACATGGATCTTCAGCGTGATGAGCGGGTGCTTTAACCATTAGGCTGCCCAACCGCGCCAAAACACAATTAACCTTAATATTATGTTAAATGGCCTACATGGCTTTTGATCATGATTGATCATGATTTTTATTAAGCAATGTTGATTAAACTATACTCATGATCTATAATACAACATAATTGTGCATATTGACATCAAATTTGATGTGTCTTTCTACAACATGGGTGGTGGGGTAGCCTAATGGTTAAAGCGTTGGCTCGTCACGCCGAAGACCCGGGTTCGATTCCCCACATGGGCACAATGTGTTAAGCCCATTTCTGGTGTCCCCGGCCGTGATATTGCTGGAATATTGCTAAAAGCGGCGTAAAACTAAACTCAGTCAGTCAGTCTATAACATGGTTGGTGTTATTGTATTTCATTACGTAGATCTATGCTCATGCTGTCAATCACTTGATTGCCTTTACCGACTCAGTCATTTATACACCCTCATCAGATTGTTGTAATATTGCTGACTGCAGCACCAATCAACAAACAAACATTAGACAACAAACAAATCTCCCAATAAGCAGTACCTTGGATTGAGCATGTAGAGACCCCCGACAACTGGGAGTGACCAGGGGCCAGGAGGAAGTCCCTTGATGTATGTGGTGTAGATGTCATTGAGTGTGGTAAGAAGGAAGACAAAAACAATGATGACAACCACTGCCAACATCCAGTTGTTGATAATCTGTGTGAAAATAATATGGGTCTCTCACAAGTACTGTAGGCAAGTTTTTAAAACCTGAAATTAGAGGGGTTTGAAGAGGGGTCAACTTATGCACCAAGCAGATGATCTCACAGGTTTTTTCGACTGATGATGTCTACCAAGGTCAGATAGCCACTGATGTTGTTTGACAGGCAGCATTTTGTTTGAAATAACTGTTCCAAGAACTAATTTTGTAGGTCCGTTTCTATTCTCACGTTAAACCGCGAAATCGCCCGATCGTCGACACTTAGCGCATCACTGACTGGTAACTAGGAAGTGGATCAAGTCTGTGAGTGATCAAAATCTTGCAGTGTCACGAATAATGGGGAATTTATACCAACTTGGACATATCATTACTTTTTCCAGCCCTTTCTGGCAGGATGACAGATACACTCAATAGCGTTAATGATGTTGTTTGACATTGTTGTTTATCACCGCACGAGTAGTAATTTCACCTGATGGATCTGGCAATATGTAGATGTTAGTTCCAACAAGATGAATCACCTAATTTTTGTGTTATTTTTTCAGCCAATATCCGTATACGCGAGAATAGGAAATGCCTTCCTATAATCTTCCATTGTATCCAAATACCTTCTTCATACCATACATATTCCAGAAATATGATAACGTGTAACAAACCTCGTCTTGGTTACAATGCCCTGGCTAGCTGATCATGCTGATAACTAAGATAATTGGCAATCAAATTATACAATACTGACACTACAGTACCATGAAGGGATTTTCTTTTATTCTTTTTCTTTGGTGTTCACACAAAATGGCTCCTAGTGCTGGAAAACTACACAACCATGCATGAAAAAAACCCCAAGGAAAACAAACATGTCTTTATCTAGCAAATATATGGATATGCATTGACGATTTGTTCAGGGTCGTTTTATAGACTGTGTATAAATATTAGCATTGATTTGGAATTTTTATACAAGGGGGGTTGTCTTATACATGGGGTTGCTTTATATGGGAACATATACAGAAAAACTCCTTTTTTAATGTATATTGACCAAGATGTGGAAACAACGCAGTTTTCCAACAAGTGTGAACTTTAATTAACTGTCGTCAACCTCACATACATCCTAACTGATGTTCCGATAATTATATCAAATCAATAATCATAAAGAACTAATAAATCATACCTGTACATTTAGAAACATTCTACAGCTTGTGAGCAGGAACACATACAGAAACTAATAATGTTTACAAAGGGAGGTTACTCTAAAAAATATGCATAACTTGGAGACCACTATTCTATGACAGTGGTTTCTAGTAACAGTATGTAGAAAATAGGGTCTGCATGCACTATCAGTGTCAATCAGTTTCAAACATTTCAGCTCATTTAGAGTCATTATATCTAATATGTATCACAATAGTGATACATTAACTTTTTACAATATATAGGTCCGTCTCCATTCCTCGAAGTCCTAAACACGCTTGGCTGTCCCGATGCGCATTCTTTAGCACTGTTTACATCACCAACTGGTAACTAGGAAGTGGCCCAAGTTGTGGAGTGATCAAAATCATGCAGTGTCACGATTATTGGGGAGTTTATACCAACTTGGACATATCATTACTTTTTCCCGCCCTTTCCGGCAGGATTGCTCTTACATACACTCAATAACGTTAATTCCTGGTAATACCGTGAGAATAGAAGAAGTCTCATTTCGTCAATGGCGGATGGCATTGTTTATCACCGGGCTCACGAGTGGTAATTCACCTGATGGATCTGGCAGCTGATAGATGTAGATGTTAGAGGAGAAGGACCTTCATTTATAAACAACAAGCATGAATACGATAAGAATTGTTTGTGTTATTTTTTCAGCTGATATCCGTAAGTACCGCAAGAATAAGAAACGCCTTCCTACAACATTGATCATTGTGAATCATGTCCTTGTTTTGCACTTGCCCTATTCACTTTCTTAATCACTTGCTGCAAAGTGTGAATATAGTCATGTGTGTCAATACTATCATCCATACAACAGGTGAAACCCTCAACAATGAATAGTAAGTGAGCTGTAACCCATTTAATGTTCCCTGACATCAAGTAGATATATGACACGATGTTACCCTGGTTTGTTGGCTTCATACACCTGATAAACATTTGACTTTAAATCTGCCCATCACGTCCACCATGTGATGACAATATCTCATAATTCTAGGTTTCTTATAGAGCGATCTTTGAGATACCAGTAGATCTTTGTAAAGTGTAGTGAAAAGCAAATTAAATGGTAGCCTGTCTTGTATTTTAGTTTATTTTGCAATATAATTGGGCAACATGACAAAACAAAACAAATTTTGTGGCATTTCAAAATGATTGTGTTAGAAGCAGGAAATAACTTTACGAATCGCGTTCTTTATCACCGGAAATAAAATTGTTTTGGTATGATATTATGATTATTTGACGAGGGTTGATGTCACAGCTACCTGGGATTGGTTGTTTTTAATGTCTCAGGGAGTTCATGCATCAGGGAGTTCATTTAAATGCCTCAGGAGTTAAATATTAACTCACTACTCATATTATAAAAAATGTACAACTTGGTGTTGGGTGACATATGACAAAATGGTCATAAAGTTGATTAAAGATTTGGCTGTCAAAAAAGTATTTCTGTCAACTGACCTAATTAAATCAATACTAAAATCTGATTTTGTCAAATTATCCACTATTTATAAGTTCAAGTGTGAAAATATAAAAAATTAAACTTTATCATCTAAACCAAATTAGGTATTTAACATATACTACTCACACTTTGCTAAGGATCACAAAATTTCACAACTTCACTTAAACATAGATTTATAATTTGAAATTGTATCCATTTAAAACTGGATAAATAATAATATGGTAACCCCTCTTTAGGCAAACAGCCACTTTAATCTAACCTTATGCACTTGATACAGGAGTAACCATAAAAATGGTTTTCATGGCACCAATCAACCGTTTTGCAAATCATGGAACAAGTCACTGACAAATGTACAACACATGTCAATAGCAGGTATGGGATCCACAAGATGCAGTGACATACTGAAACGCCGGATCCATGCTTACAATAAGCTAAGGCCTAAACCAAATTTGACCCCACATAATAGTTTTCTGTTGAATCCATGATTTGATCCTTAGCAAAGTGTGAATAGTATACTAAGCAGCAAAAGAAACATCAGTTTGGAATTTTCCTTTGCAGAAACTGTAAACTAATTTACTAATTTAATATTTTGATTGTATATTGTTGACAACATCTCCAACTTTACCTGAGCAAAGACATTCCTTCCCAAACTCAGAATGGAACGAAGGAAATGGTCTCAAAAACGCAACCTGATCTCAGAGATGGTACGGTTTTCTCCATGTTTTTCATGCAACTCATGCTGCACGTGACTCACGACAGCTGAGAGGTTCCAGGCACTAGGAAGACTTGAAGCTGGCCACACTGCACAAGCCGTTGCCAATCACTTCCAGGTCAACGCAGACCATCAACAGGCTGCAGCGATGTTTCTGGGCCACAAACACCACAAATGATCGCCCCCGTACTGGCAGACCAAAAGTGACCACAAGACAACACGACCGCCATGTTGTGCAACAGTATGTACAGAATCCTTTCATGCAGGCATCCGAAACAGCACGCCAGACAGTGGGAACACACGGAAGACCATTCAGTACTGATACAGTATGCCAGCGTCTTAACAGCGGGAACCTCCATTGCTGTAGACCTTACTGTGGACCTATCCTCACCCCTCGTCATTGGTGTGAACGTTTACAGTTTGCCCTACAACACCAAAACTGGCGATACAGGCAATGGAGAACTGTTCTGTTCACATATGAGAGTCGGTACTGCGTATCAACTGCAGATGGCAGAACAAGAATATGGCGACAACCTGGCCAGCGTTACTCAGACCAATGTGTTATGGAAAGAGACTCATTGGGAGGTGCAAGCATCATGGTATGGGGTGGAATAGGCCTGAACCAGAGAGTGGGTCCTGTAGTGTTCCAGAACCTTGGTTCAGGGAGAGGAAGCGGCATCACAGCAGTGCGGTAAGGTACATCGACCAAGCTCTCAGACCCCACGTCATACTACATTTTGTACGTCACCGGAACAACATTTTCCAGCATGATACCGCCCGGGCCCATACTGTCAGAGCTACACGGGACTTCCTACAGCACAACAGTTTCAACATTATGCAGTGGCCAGCCCTTAGTCCTGATTTAATCCCAATTGAACATCTTTGGGATGAAATTCAGAGGAGACTGAATAATGTCATACCAAGGCTGAACACAGCTGATTTATTGCGCCAGGCCTTTCTCAGAGTGTGGTTCCAGGTGCCAATGGCCTTCATCAATCAATTGGTGCACTCCATGCATAGACGCTGTGCTGCAGTTATTGCCTCTCGTGGTGGTCACACTAGATACTGAAGTCAAGAGTCTGAATGGACTGCAAACGTTCACGTAATGTCTTGAAATTGTTCTGAGTTATTCATTGTTGTGTCAAGATATTGTACACAAAAAATGTTTTGATCCGCTTATTATGTCCATTTCTGTCATGATTTGATTACAGTGCCTATCTAATTTTTAATTTGTACAGATGGTTTTTTTGCTGCTGAGTATATATATATAAAAAAAAAAAATCTCTGAAGATATGTGCCACATGATTCCACCTAAAATGTCACAGTCTCAAATTTTCAGGACTGTCTTAATCTGGATAATGTGTTGATCATCTTGACTGGTTGCCGTTGTACAAAACAACCTTAGCGCTAAGACTACCATGTGTTAAGATATGAGAGTTATGGTCACCTTGTTGTCAAAGATATCTCTAGAATAACAACCCCCTGTTCTACACAGTGCCTCAGCCATGTGTCACAGCATGTCTAAAATCTTACCAATGTCATTTTCAATTTCAACAAACTCTTTTTTCAATAGTAAACATTAATATAATACATTATTTACTATCATTGTTATATATATAACAGTTTAACTATTGTTGTAAGTTATTGACAGGTTACCATGGTTACATTCATCTGTAACCAAATCATGAAATTTGCTTTACAGATGAATGTAACCATGGTAACCTGTCAATACCACAGTACTTAATACAAATTCAACAATAACAACATAAGGATTTTGAGTGACACTGTCTGTATTTGGCAGTAACAAATTTTGAAAAATGATTTGAATTGGTTGTTAAATTTGTTGCCAATTATGAACATGTCACATGCAGAGAATAGAATGTCCCATAGTGTATTGAATCAAATGTCCCATATATGTAAGTACATAAAGTACCATTGACCATGGCAGTCATGTCAATGTGGGAAGTAAACAGGTAAAGGTTTCAAGCTTTAGGTTTAAACATTTTATTTCACTACTTGATAAGTAATTTATTAAGACATTCTTAATAGTGTGCAACCCCACCCCCACCCCACCCACCCCTTCTCAAATAAGTTGCATCTGCCCCTGTGATTATGGTTGTGGAAATAGTTTTGTTACTTGTTATTACAACTGAGTAGTACTAGTAGAGACACTAGTGCTGGGAATTGGAAACCAAATCCACTATCGACTATCGGAGGATTGTGGTGAACGATTATTGATTATAATTGAAATATGTATATACATTTTTAATGTAATCACCAATTTTAAGGGTTTTTCCACATTTTTTATTATAACTAATGCTGTCATTCAATGAAATGCACGCATGCAAGAATGACACTGCAATTGTAATTAAACAATAAAAGTGGTTAAAATTTTACAATGTGCATAGCTTTACGCTGCTGAGCGCATGTTTGTTCGTGAATATTCATCAAATTTGATGGTTAGTTTACTTCATTCAAGGGTGCCATACAAAAACAACAATACTCTGATTGATCCAAAATATGTTTTTTACAATCTATAATCATTTTTAATCCTTCTTCAGATTGATTTTCGATTATTTTCGATCATCGGCACATCACTAAGAGACACAGTAGATACAAAGTTGAACTTCAGGAAAAACTTACCATATCAAGAGAAGCAAACCAAATGCCCATTGTGGAGGATGCACTGCAACTTGTGTGCGGGTGTATCTGACTGTGTATTGGGGAAACAGATGGTTCAACTTATATAAGGGTCCATTGTCGGGTGTTATATAAAGTAGGCCCTGATTGGTTGGAGAAATTGTTTCTTAAGCTGAGTAGTGAACATGTGCCGTTGATCCAAGTTTTATCAAGGTGAAGGTTGAATAGGTACCACTCAGCCTTGACATTGTGTATTGTAACTACAGCAAATAGTTTTGAACATGGAGGTCTTCAGTTTGTGATTACTATGCATTCTCTCCAGCATTTTGATGATTTATAAACTTAAAAGTAAGGGATCACATTAATGAATTTTCTCTGTGTGAAGTAGTGAACCGTAAACCGGACAGGGTGGGTCTCTGTTACCAGATAAAGTCCAATTTCACTGACTTCATTTGTGGAGAAGGTAGCATAGATGAACTTGTCCTGGAGATAGGTCAGGTGCATGGCCAATACAGGTCAGCTTCGTAAAACTAAACTCACTCACTCACTTGATTGAAGGAGAAGGTACAGCAGTGCTGAGCTTGACTTTTTCATGCACAGTATATGAACCTTTGATAAAGAAAAATAATTTGTTGTCAGATTTACAGATATGTACTACATAACACAGATACCTGCAGTCTCTCTCATTCTGTGCTGCATTGATTACATAAATGAAAATTATAACTTGACTTTTCTGTTATGTTTGAACTTTAACATGGATAAGAGATTGATAGGATAATTCAGTTTGTGATTACTATACTTTCTCTCTAGTATTTGGATGATTTATAAAGTAAGGGATAATTTTCTTGGAGTCACATTAATAGAATTTTCTCTGTGTGAAGTAGTGAAACCAATTCCAGACAGGGTGGGTCTCTGTAACCAGAAGAAATCCAATTTTATTGACTTCATTTGTGGAGAAGGTAGCATAGACGAACTTGTCCTGGAGATAGGTCAGGTGCATGGGCTAATACAGGCCAGTTAGAACATCAGCACTGAATGTCTGGATGAAGATAGAGAAGTGAACTTTTCCTTTTTATGGCATTGCAGATTTACATCTTGATTGAATGAGTAGGTACAGCAGTAGGATTGAGTAGTATTGTGTAGCATTGATTATTAGCAGTGACATTATTTCTGACCTGAAAATATCATGGCTGCTGAGCTTGACTTTTTTCATGCACTGGCTTTAAATACCCATACAGCATTTATCTCCCTTTGACAGAAACTTTATGAAAAGATAAAAATTAAGTTGATGAAAGGAAATGAATTTGGAATAAAAGCTCTGATACAAAAACGTAATAAGAGTTACAGATAGCAATGTAAGAGACAATACAAAAAAGCATTAAAATAACGATACTTTTGGCCACAACTTTGGATGAAGATAGATACGTACCATCACTGCTTATGATAGATACCTGACTCCCATTCAGTAGATCAGCATTTATTTATCGTTTCAGGTAGCCTCCATAGTCCAAAGTTAGGTTGGTCACTCATTTTACATTAAAAGGGAATTGAAAAAGTCTTAATTTGTTCATAGCTACATCAGACAATAAATTTGTTGCTTTAATTCTGTTTAGTTCGCCTGTTTGCGAGTGCTTCTCATAAAAACCCCACCAAAACCTCAATTTATTCTGTTTCTTTGCTATTCAGGAAATAAATAATGTATAAACTTTTGATAAAGAAAAATGATTTGTTGTCAGATTTACAGATTTGTACTACATAACACTGATACCTGCTATCTCTCTCATTCTGTGTTGCATTGATTACATAAATGGAAGTTATAACTTGACAATTTTGTTACGTTTGAAGATTAACCAACATTTTGTGTATTTTTCCTTTCACGGCTGAAATATGTGAGCAAAATCTTAAAGTGTGTGAGGAAACTTGAAACATAATAACGGTTTTTCAGCTTCATCTTTTGTGATACACTAACCCCTTGGTTTAGTGGATAAAACATTTCACTGGACAGTGAAAGTTTGGCAGTTCATTCCATGTTATAGTAATACTCAAACTTTGTTCTGGAGGAATATAACAAGAACTGGGCCCTGTTTCACAAAGCTTTCATAACTCTATGACTGTCGTAAGTATATGGTACAGCATAGGAGGTACGACATTGCGCTACCATGGCTTTGTGAAATGGGGCCCTGATTGGCTTATCATGTTCACAGTGTACTGTGTGTGAGTGGGATTATCATGTTAAACTGTGGCAAGGTATCACAATAGGTTAGTATTATACAACCAGCATGAGCCAGGACAAGTGAAAACAGTCCCATTTAACCCACCGTTTGTAATACAAGAAGTTATTTTCAATATTGTATATAGTGTTCAGGATACTAGAATGTAAACTGAATTTCAGACAAGGTCTCTTTGCTTGGCTGACATTTAACTCAATGGTGACCTGGATTATTTTGATGAACTTGTCTCGTGTTTGGGACAGATACTTAGGAGAATGAGGTGAGGTGAACTGGTGAAGTATCTTCAGATATACCACCAAGTACATAAGCACCCACAGTCGACAGTGTTATAAATGCTCAGTTGAAAGATTGATGCCTTTTTTAAGTGCTGGGCCTTTTTGTTGATATGTCTCACCTTTCATTATTTTTGTGTGACCAGTATCCGATAGCTAGTGATGTTGTTCAACAGTAAAACTTCACATTTCATTTGAAATAACTGTTCCAAGAATGAGTTTGGTATGTAAACTTCCACTAATTTGTATGCATATGGTAGGGTAGCCCTGTGGTTCAAGTATTTGCTTCATGTTTAAGACTGGGTTCGATTCCCCAAATGGGTACGATGTGTTAAGCCCAGTTTTGGTGTCCCCTGCAGTGATATTTCAGGACTATTGTGAAAAGAGGGTGAAAATAAAACTCACACATTCACAAAACAAAGTATTTTAAGTATGTAATGACATATTGTAATACATTTAATCATGACTCAATTATCCTGTCAATACATGTATGTGATGACTCCAAACTGAAAATAGTTTGTGCCTTTGTTCAAATTTTGAATTTATGAAATACATGTTAAATGTCCTTGGTAGTCAATTCAGGAACAAACTGTTATGGTTTAGAATTGGGATTTGTAAAAAAATTGAATTGAATTTCCAATTTATTGTGCTTACAATTATTGAAAATGATTCATTGTTTTTTATTTAATTTTAAGTTGTTATTTTCCTAATCTCAAAGGTATTTTAACAATAATCATAATTCTGCTACTCTATTGGCCATGTCATAAGATACAAGTCCCTTCTGCCAACCTATCATATTACTGGTGACAACGATCTTAAACACAGGGTTTTACGCAACACATAAATGTGCATACACACAAATGTAGAGAATGGACTCAGAAAAACAATTCACTGTGACCAGAGGGACGCACAATATTATTCATTGTACCCACAACACATCTTAGCTAAGTGTTTGGTGATTCTAGATAGAACCCTGTTAACATGGTTTAAAAGATTTTCAATCTCCATTTTTGTTTTTTTTCTGACATTCTTTGCAGATTTGGGCTTAATAGTAATATTGGCCTCTGAGCAGGTCCTGATGAATCTCTTCAGATATATAGACATATTTGTGACATTCACCAGATGCATGTTTGTGTTGACAGGGTCCTCCTCGACCAGGCTACCCACCAGGACCCCAGATGGGTGGTGGCCCTCGCATGATGGCCGGGCCAGGCATGCCCCCACACCCTGTGTTCCCAGGTAACTAACACAGGTCATGATGACCCTTAAACATGTCACTTGCCATCTCTGTTGATATCTTATTAGACATAATAGTGATTAATGATTGAATGGACCTGAAACAACATTAATGAATATCTTCTGAATTTATTAAATGTATAGGGGTTTGCGTCTTCAAGGTCCCTCTTCTAAACAAGATTTGAATATTCTCAACTTGATTGGTATTTAAACACTCATTCGGAAGAATCTGTAGATTGGATGTTGATATTGTGACCATGAGGTACAGAAATTCTGTGCTGATGTAATTATAAGAGAGATGGTAATAGTGACATCACTTCTCAAATAAATGTTTCATTGCTAACCGGTCCACTGTGTATGGTACATCTAAATAGAGTAAATATTTAAAATACACTAGTTAACATGTGAGTGACATATGATGTGACCATTAATATTAACATTTTAATTTGCTTTCATGATTGTGCATATCTTGTTATCTGATTCTACACATTTAGAGTCATGTTTCAAATCCGGTATTGCAGTTGTTTGAATTCAAATGTCCATGTTGAACCTGTTGTCATTGTGCTTTCCTTTCATTGATCCAGCAGTTATTCAGGATTCAGTATATCTGAAGACTGACTTCCACAAAGTGTGGCCATGATACACAGTTGTAAGCGGGGTGCAGGGGTAGCCTAGTGGTTAAGCATTCACTCTTCACGCTGAAGACCCAAGTTTGATTCCCCACATGGGTACAATGTGTGAAGCCTGTTTCTGGTGTCCCCCGCTGTGATATTGCTGGAATATTGCTGACCCGTGAAGATCCGGGGTAGATGATGTCGTAAGAGGTGACTAACAGGATCGGGTGGTCAGATTCCCTGACTTGGTTGACACATGTCATCGTATCCCACATGTCATGTCGTATCGTATCTCTGGATTGTCTGGTCCAGACTCGATTATTTACAGACCGCCGCCATATAGCTGGAATATTGCTTAGTGCGGCATAAAACCAAACTCGCTCACTACAGTTAAAAGCTGTGTTTTTTCAGCAGTTATTGTGTCAAATATGTTCACTCACTCACTCACACTTACAGAAAAGGAACACATTTGAGTAAATGTCTTGGAATCATCATACGACTGGGAATATCTGACATTTGCTTAAAAAAGAAGGAAAAGGGATCACTGGTGCTGAAGCAATAATCAATCAAATATTTTGTCAGGAAGTTGATGTGAACCATTCATGTTTGATCCAAATGATATGAACATGTGCCATATTATCATTATTTTAAGTCTCTTAAATTTGAGAATATGTGAACAATTAGTTAGTGTAGTACTTCTGTGTGATGTAATGATTTATTATAATCAAAATTATAAGCTATTTATGAATGTTGTGTGCGTTTTAAGGGTTAATTTTAATATTCAGTGATAGACAGCATAGGTATCACAAAAGCCAGATGAACATTTGCCTTTATATGTATATATATATATATATATGTTTTAAAGCCTTTCTCCTGTGATTTCCACTTTCTCTCCCTGTCTCTTCTCTGTCAGCCTCCACATCTTCCTCTACTACAACCACCAAAGGCGCCAGTAAGTTATTGCTCGTGCCTGCCTGCTCAGTAGTTACCTCCCTTAGTTCTAGTCTGCAACGCTGTGTGTAAGCGTGCTGCACTGCTGTGAGGTCATTCGTGGAGTGTTTTATGTATATGCAGTTGCCTTGTACACATCATCGTTGGAAGACACACATATATGCTTGTTTGGTTACCAGTGGTTATAAACACAACATGTATTTGGTATAATAACTCCGCTTTTGTGTGAATACTTCAATCAGAACTAAAACTCTTCCATCAGGAGATATATACACACTGTTGGAGAATATTTGAAGATTTTCAGCTCCTGATATTTGACAGGCTTCCTTATATGCCTTTAGCTTGTGATTGGTTGATCTGCATTCATCTTAGTGACAACTTTGATCAGTTTGATTAAACGTAGGTGAATAACGATAACATTTAATGAATTTAGACTTTTTATTAATGAGTAAAGCTTGGTAAGCATTGTTTTCATTGGAGTTCAAATTGATCAAGGGAAATAAAAAGCATTACCCTTATATAATAATAATAAATGTGAACTTATAATGCGCCTTTTCCATGCACAAGGCCCATGAACAAAGCGTTAACAAAGTGGGTGGATAATATACATATCTACAATGAGGGACTAGTAGCTAGTCATAATGCAGTGAAAACAGACGAGTCTTGAGAAGTCGTTTGAAGGAATTAAAGTCAACTGATGACTTAATGGTGATCGGGAGAGAGTTCCAGAGTAGAGGGGCAGAGCAGGCAAAGGATTTGTCACCATGGGTTGTTACTGTGTGAAGATATGATACCAGTGAGAAAGAGCGTCAAGTCAGACCCTCACGGTTTATGTAGGGGCGGTTTACCCAGTTGTCTCAGGTACCACAATTTGCTGAGGTGAGGTGCAATTTGGACACACCAGAAATCTATGATTACTGGCTGGAATGTTAGTGTGCCCTCATTATGATCGCACCATACCTCTGTACTTTTCACCAAAGTGGTAGACGTGAGAGACTGACTTCCTTTCAGGTAGACTGCAGTAGGGAGTGATTGGTTGCTATGAAACACTTTATTTTTCCTTATCCTGACTCATGCTCTTTTGCTTGTCTTCTTCTTCTTGCGAACATAGTGGAACACTTGTATCTCCTTAATTGAAGCTCCCTTCAATGTAAAATCACTAATTAGTACTCACCAAGAGTTGCCTCCCTTTGCCTTTGCTCAGGAAAAGCGGCGCCACCTTCTGGCCTCATGCTTCACTCTCTCCTTCTTCGCCCAGTGAGCAGGATGTGAGAACACACTATATCCTTTGGTTATTCTTAGTTAGTTACCTCCTATAGGTTACTATAGAGGTGTAACTAGTATCCTTCATTAATATGTATTGATAATTATTCGTATTTCTACTGTTTATTCACGAGATTTCGTGATTGTTCAGCTAGTTTACGTTGATGAAAATCTGTACTATTTGTAGATTACGTTTTTCTGCTGCTGACCCGCATGTAATATGCCCTAGCTGTACTACGCCTTGTGCGTTTGATTCACGTTGCAGTTACTGTATTAATCTATCTAATTCTGCTTTTAATAAATATCATCTTTGCGTCTTGAGATGTGCAGCAGATAGGTCACGCAAACAAGGGTTAGACATGGCCGATACATCGGAACCCCTAGCCAGTCAGCTGCTGTCGGACGACCCCCTCCCGTCTGGTGTTCCGCTAGAGTTTCCCTCGAGGAGGGGCGTGGGATGCAGTCCGCCGCCTCCAAGAAGCGTCCTGCTTCCCCAGACATCCCGTCATCGCAGCCAAAGTCTAAGAGGGCCTCGACATCTACTCAACGCAGACTCTGCACTCCCCAGGGCAGCGCCTACCTCCAAGGGAAAGTCTACGGTCGTCAAGAACCTTCTCAGCCGAGATTGTTCCAGCCGCTGAACTGGGCCTCTACGATGATCAGCCGATCATCATCCCCGATCTACGCCACAAGAGACGACCGGTGTCGGCAACAGTGACGTCAGCACAGATCGCCATGCAGCCTGATGTGTCTACACCGATGTCGGACGATCTTCCTGAGGGCCCCGTCCGCTAACATCGCAGAGAGGGCACCAAACTACATCGCCGCAGACCGGCCCCAGACGACCTGATGCGCAAATCATGAAGATGATGGAGGACCACTACAGACTGGAGAGACAACCAGCCCAGGACCTGAGCTTCGCTGGGCTCCAACGTAGACGACACCCCCAGAGGGACCCCCGTCAACGAAGCGCCACGACGAAGCCACCTTCGCTGGCGGAAGTCACAGACCACCTCGATGAAGGACCCAGATGTACAGCCTTCGCGGCCCTTCGCAAAGGCGGATAGATCATCACCTACCTCGGCTTCATCCTTAGATTCGACTCGACCACCAGACTTCACGAAAGCCTTCGCTGAAGGTCGTCAAGTCGCCGCTCCCCAGGACCGACGCAGAGGAAGCTTCGCGAAGGCCTTCGCTGAAGGGCACCATTATCAGGCTCTAAATCATCTTCGCCCAGAAGGACATCGAGGGATTCCACAAGAGCTTCGCGGGTTTATCAACATTCACCTCACAGATCTCCGCGAAGGTCAACCTTTAGACGCAGATCGTCAGGCCGTTCACCAAGACGATCCCCTCGCCATTCTCCATGCCGATCACCTCGCCGTTCACCGCTCCGATCTCCTCGTACATCACCACGTCGATCTCCTCGCAGGTCACCACACAAGTCTTCACAGAAGTCCACAGTCAGGTCTCCTTTAACGTCACCTTGTACAGTGGTAGAAGCACATAGTCCACCATCAGAAGAGCATCAACCTCTTATCAGCGATCCCGTGGTAGAAGATGATGGAGGCATCATTTTCTCAGACGCTGAGATACGTTATTGGATGGTTAACAACCTAGACCTTTCTTCACCTTCCAAGAGTGGTAACTCGGCGCATACTTACCTGATGAAGGAGGACGATGCAGACGCCATCACCTTACCTCCGATCGACCCGATTGCTGCGGTGCCACAGAATTTGGACACAGCCTTCCATAAAGCCACGAAAGTTCAAACGCCACACTTACCGCACTTTCACGCTAAGAAGTTTTCAACTCATAATATGGACCCCTTCCTCAAGGCACAAGACATCGATGATAATTACAAAATGATCAACGATGTCAAGAATAAGAACTATAAGATTGACGATCGCAAGCTGGTTCAGATAGAAACCATGACGAGGCGTATGTTCTTTGGCCTTAATAGATCTAGAACGATCAATGAGACTCTTATCACCAGATTTCGTGACACGACTTCTGAAGATGATAGAATGATCTACTCGGCCCTACTTATGCAAAAGAAGGACCAGCAGTTCCTAACGGATCATCTCACATCAGTCTCAGCAGCGCTAACCTTAGCTCGTCGTCAAGGCCTCCTCGCTTCCTGCAGCTGGGGTGAGCAGTTTACAGCTCCACTCTATACAGCCCCGTGGTCCTCACCATCCATCTTTGACGGAGGGATAGAGAAAGTCTCCAAGGAAGTCACTAAGGATTCTAGAGAAGTCCTTATGATAAAGTCGATGGACACGCTAGCCAGCGTCATCAGGCAGACTTCACAAAGATATTCAGGGAAATCTAAATTCACTGGATTACAGAGAGCACGGGATAGGAAGATGGCCAGCTCCAGGGGAAAAGATTCTTTTCGTCGCCCATATGGCAACTACAGAGGAGGATCAGGAAGAGGCAGGGCACCCAGAGGTTCCCGCAACTATAAACGATGAAAGACAGGTTCGGAACGACTGGAGTCTTCCACCCCCAGCCGTTCCAGTACAACCGTCACAAGTGGGTGGACGCCTTCAACTGCACTGGGAGAACTGGGGAATGTTACAAGACCCTTATGTCTCCAACATTCTTCAACACGGATATCGTATCCCACTACAGGCCACGCCTCCGCTGACAGTCAACCCTCACAAGTTCGACTTCCAGGCACAACAACTACCAAAGTTAAGAGAGGCTGTTACATCTCTCCTAACCAAGCAGGCCATAGAAGTACTAGATCAAGTAAACGCCGAACCAGGCTTCTACTCCCCAGTTTTCCTAATACCCAAGAAAAACTCCAAGGAGAAATACAGACTCATTTACAACATGAGCATATTCAACAGAGATTATCTACGCAAACCGCCAACGTTTCGCATGATACATCTACCTCAATTACGGCAGTTAATTCGTCCCATGGATTACATGGCCAGTATAGATCTGCAAGACGCGTATCTACACATCCCGATACATCCCGAATCCAGGAAATACCTACGATTTACACTAGACGGGCTGCATTACCAATGGAAAGTACTCCCATTCGGAATATCATCGGCCCCCTGGTTATTCACAAGAATAACGAAACCTATCGTCACCTATCTACATCGTCTAGGGCTACGCAGTGCGTTCTACCTCGACGACGGGATACAAGTAGATCAAGATCCACAGCGTCTCAAACTACAGTTAAACTACATCATCAAGCTACTAACACAGCTAGGATGGTTAGTAAATTTACTCAAGTCGGACCTAGTACCCTCGCAAGATCTGCAATTTCTAGGCATTCGATTTATCACGACTCTCAACCGTATCGTCGTACCAGAAGACCGATGGCTCAAGATCCAACAGACCATTCCTCTAGCCCTACTCTCTCCGCTACCACTACGACATTGGCAGAGCCTGTTGGGTCTCCTCACGTCAGCCCAAGACATGACAGTCAGAGGCAGACTACAGTTACGTCCGTTACAGGTCTTCATCAATGCTCATCTCGACGACCTACAACCATTCAGTCTACCGAAACACCTCAGACCTCATCTACTATGGTGGACCAGGAGGTCGAATGTCTGCGAAGGCATTTGTTTAACAGAGCCGAATTCAAAACCCATCTATATGTAGACGCTGCCGCCCCAGGGTTGGGGAGCTCATCTCGCCAACCGACGGCTTCAGGGTTATGGAATCAGCAAGAAAGCAAGCTCCATATAAACATGTTAGAGATGAAAGCGTAATCAACGCCATACTTCATTGGAGCACCATTCTACAAAAGGCGCATCTGATGATTCATACCGACAACTCGACAGTGGCGTTTTATGTGAACAAACAAGGCTCAACGAGATCACTGAACCTATTGACTTTATGCTTTCAACTGTTCGATCTAATCGACGATCTCAACTTACATGTCAGAGCATGTCACATTCCCGAGCCAAGAATGTACTAGCAGACGACTCTCTCGCCACATCTACCGCCACCGACAGAATGGATGCTCCATACAGAAATTTTGCACAGATTATCAAGCAAATAGGAGCTCCGCTAGTAGATCTATTCGCCACTCGCTTCAACAATCAGCTACCGACATTCGTATCGCCAGTCCCGGACCCACGAGCATGGGCAACGGACGCTCTAAGCATATCCTGGGAAGGCCTCAATGCGTACGCTGCTTCTTCACGCCAGCCATAATCCCTCAAGTGTTACAGAAAATCAGACAAACACAGAGCCTCCAACTCACTTTGGTCGCTCTACTGGCTAGCCAGAACGTGGTTTCCCATTCTAATTCAAGAAATCGGACAACCAACACTAGAGCTACCAAAGCGCTCGAATCTATTAGTACATCCACACACCAAACAGGTGCACGGAAACCCAGAAGTATTCCAACTTCACGTATGGACTGTATTAAAATGTGTTTAAACAAGAGAGGATATTCAACCAGAGCGGCAAAAGCAGTCACGCTTGCCTTACGCTATTCTACACGTAACTTGTACGACGACAAGTGGCACAGTTTCGAAAATTACGCAGCAAATAAGGGATTTACAGCGAGAAATGCTACACATCCACAAGTGGCAGATTATTTGTGTTACCTACGCCAAAACAAACATTTAAAAGGCTCGACACTGTCAACATATCTTGCCGCTCTTAGTTCTGTGATAACTATGAGAACGGGTGTCAAGCTAACCAAGACGCCAGAGTTACTGGCCTTACTACGTGCTTTCCGATTGGAAGATCAGAAACGGAAGTTCCACGCCCCAGCTTGGGATCTGAATATAGTGCTCCAACACCTCACAAGTGAGGCTTATGAACCGTTGGAATCGACAACCTTTGAATTTCTCTCACAGAAAACATTATTCCTGTTATCTCTAGCGACGGCAGCCAGGATGTCAGAAATTCACGCACTAGATTATGAGAGGATACAGTTTGATGACAATCAAAACACAGTTCACTTGGGACTAAGATGGGATTTCATCGCCAAAAATCAATTGCCAGGTCAACCAGACAGATTATTCCATATTCCTGCACTCTCCTCGATTCTCGATCTCAAGATACACTGGACTTATCTCTATGCCCAGTCAGAGCTCTCAAAATCTATTTACGACGTTCCAAAACAAGGCGACGACTTCTCAAACGATTATTCATCCCTTTATCGGCAACAACTCAGACAGAAGTCTCTCGTACCACCATATCTATATGGATAAGAACTGTCATACTTCGCACCTACAAGGCTGCAGGACTCGACCTTCCAAAAGCATCAAATCCCCATGAGATCAGGGCATTGGCTTCCACACACTCGCTTCTACATGGTAACTGTTCATTAAATACCATCATGGAAGGCTGCTTTTGAACCGACATGGTGTTTGCTAATCACTATCTGAGAGATATCACCACCGAGGACGCCTCAGGTATTCACCATTTCGGGTCCCATGGTCCTCGCGACAGCAGTTGACAGTCCCTCGTGAGACGCTAACACATAGTCTTACGAGATTATTATGTATATTTCATACCAGTATTATCTAGCTTATAACTCTACGGAGTTTTAGGGCTATTTATATGCTTAGCTTAAGTCTACTCAGCCTTAAGCTTGTACTGATGATTATGTTCAGTTGGGTAGCTTCTCCATGTGGGAGTCGCTTTTATATCTTTATTGCTATTATCATAGTATATTATTATTGTAATACCCCATCTATGGCAGTGTATAAACTTATGGTTTATAGTAGCAGGAATTATCCTAAGTCAGTGCCATTATAAAGTTCCCGTAAGGGGGTTATTACAGTTATATATATATATAAATCACTAATTAATTTTATAAATCCAAAGTATTCTGTTCTTTCCCACCTCCGTTTCCGTAGGATTCTACAAGCAAAAGAGCATGAGTCAGGATAAGGAAAAATATGTAATTTTTAGAGTAAAATTGATATTTTATACTTATCCTGACTCATGAGGTAAGCCCTCCCATCCTCCCCACATAACACTTTGGATTTCCCTGTAAATTCAAGTGTTGGGCTCGCTATATCAGGAGAGAGTGAAGCATGAGGCCAGAAGGTGGCGCCGCCTTTCCCGCGCAAAGGCAAAGGGAGGCAACTCTTGGTGAGTACTAATTAGTGATTTTACATTGAAGGGAGCTTCAATTAAGGAGATACAAGTGTTCCACTATGTTCGCAAGAAGAAGAAGACAAGCAAAAGAGCATGAGTCAGGATAAGTATAAAATATCAATTTTACTCTAAAAATTACATTTATGTCAGGTAGCTGGCTTAATGCTAAATATGACATTAAATATCAAATGAACAAACATTCTCCCTTTTCATATATATTACCCAGCTCTTGGATATACATTTGTAATATTTTAGTACTTTAGCCCTCATTGTTTGCCTAAGTATGATACTATAGACAAAGATCCCAGGAACAAGTTAATGGCTGCATGCTATAGCTGTAATATTGCTGACCATGGCCTACAATATGCACGCGCCAATGCAGATCTTGGTGACTGAAAATATATGAAGTTTCCACCCTATCATGCTTTTAGTGTAAATCCCCGATACACATGTACTAGTCCCACATTGCTTTTTACTCTGCCTCTTGCACCCACCTCCACTTAGCAGTCAGCTTCAAGGTAGATGTGTCACATTTTCTCATGCAAGATGTTGTGGTTTATATTTCAAATATATTTTATGGTCATATATGGTGATCATATATGATGGTTGTAACCTAATAAACGAATGCTGTGTTATGTTGGCTTCCAGAAACAAGACATTTTTTGCATGTCTATTTCCTGTACATATGGTATATAAAAGCTTTAGATTCAAATAGAAATATTTGAGCTGCTTGCGCCTGTAGTGATATGCCTATCGATATTATGATCCACATATCTGCAGTCCAGGTTTTGTGAACATGTGAGTTATGATTTATGTGATGTTTGCACCATAAGCTATTGATCTTTATCACCCACTCACTTGATCATAGACCTTTTAACGTTAACTGACCAGTTGGGTTTTTTATGAACTGACCTAAATGAAAGCAGATAATTGTAATATACTGAGAGAAACAAATAAAGGAAATTAAAGCGTTCCTTTCATATTTTCCAGTTTTCATCACCAGCTTTGAATAGCGCTGTGGGAGGAAATGTGAGAATAAATAAAGGAACACTGCCATGAAATGGTGTTCCCTTATTTGTTTCCCTCAGTATATACTAGTATCATGAGGAAAGGTGATGACGTTATATTGTTACCACACTTCCACATTTTAGTCAAATTATCAAAAAGGCCATATCCAATGAGAACAGTTGGTCTGGTCCATTATCTTTCATATTCTCCAGTTAGTAATGCTTCCTCGTTGTCCCTAAGTGGTAAGTAATGTCTACCAAGGGTATAGTGTGTTGCAGTGTTTGTGTGTTGTTGCAGTGGTACCCATGTTAGACAGACCACCTGACCCACGACTAGCTCCTCTGTTAAGCTGGGTTTGACAGGAACAAATAGAGGATGTGTTAGACCTACCTGGACACAATGTTGACATAGCATTTGGAGTCAATAACTTCATTTAAGACCAAGTTTGCCTACGCTGCCTTAGAAAGTTGACCTCATTGTAACTGGGTCCGTCCAGAACCCAAGTACTGACCATTTTGTAGCTTGGCTTCTTTCAAGTAGATTAGGATATAGCGTCAGGATAGGAAGTAATCTTATTGACAAGGTAATGTATTATGGCTTCCTGTCAGGGCTAACAGTTATCAAAATGAACAGAATATACTGGCAGTGCTTTTTGTGCTTCATCTGAGTTTTGAGCAATATTGTTTTTACAAAACATCAGTGCTTGTACATCCATAAAATATAGTTGGACTGACAGACAGTAGTACTAGTAGTAGGACTGTAACCTGTTTAATTTTGTTTGTGGCATTGGTTTTGGCGGTTCTGTTCTGTAAAATTCAAACACAACTAATTGCAAAATGCTAAGTAGGTTCAGGACAAGACTTGCATGATCTAGTAATGAGTCCATGTGACCATTGGGGAATTGAGGAGTGCTTGTGTTAAGCTGGACTGAAGATGCACCTCATAAATTTTCTGTACTTGTTTTACGTATTTTTTATATTTAAAAATAGGCCAATAAAAAACTTTGTTTTGAAATTTTAAATCAGCACTACTGTAAGTCATCAAATCTGGGTGTTTGGAGAAAATGTTCACTTGCTGATTGCTCTCTTTTCATCAGAAATTAGTTACTGTGATCCGTAAGTAAGTAGAAGTAAATTATAGTATGTGAGGTGACTGCAGATACTCTGTACATTCCATAGGGGTGGACGGCAGGTCACTAAGTAAGACTTTCAGATGCAGCTATGGTGTCAAGCTTTTATCTGGGTTCGTGACATTCCGTGTATATATAAGCATGGCAAAGCATTCACCTGGTGACTGTGTCTTTGTATGGCAGAATTTTATGTTATATTTTCTGAACTCTATTTCTATCATTGCCCTATTTATGTGGCTGTTGATTCACACTGATTGTCTACATGGTTTGTGATCAGACAGCAAGTGTGACAAATACAAAGTTTGTTCATGTCAGTGTCAGTTCAGTATTGTGATGCTAGGGGCCAGAGAACAGTACATAAATGTGTTCTTATCACAAAAAAGTCAAACTTGGATAATAAATCAGTGAATATCATAATTGTCTGACATTTAATGCCTGTACCTTAATCTGGCCAGCTATAAGCTGCTAATATGTCTGAATTAGTCTTCTGTAGGATGAAAAAAGTACTGTGAAGGAGACCATTTTGCCCTGTGACTTTTGTCAATAGTCTGAAGAGAAACATTTTTTGCTAAAAAAAAATGGCTGCTTGTTGTAAGAGGCGACTAATAGGATTGGGTGGCCAGGCTTGCTGACTTCGTTGACACATGTCATCGTATCCCAAATGTGTAGATCGATGCTCATGCTGTTGATCACTGGATTGTTTGGTCCAAACTTGAGTATTTCCAGACTGCCGCCATATAGCTGTAATATTGCTCTTTGCGGCATAAAACTAAACTCACTCGCTCACTATGTCATGAAATGGCATCAGCCATCTGTGTGTTTATCATAAACGTTCTTGCTGTTCTCATCTGATCTGGGTACCGATCCACAAATTGTTCGTAGCGTTATTACCTATCGTAACGCTATACTTTATCATGGGCTTACAACTGGCATAATACTACAAACGCTTTGTGGATAGGGCCCCTGATCTTTAACATGGCTGCCATGTTAACCATGTTGAAAATGATACTTTTCCTTTTGGTCAGTCAGAAGTTTTAATCTTTCAGAAGTTTTAGCCAGCTTGAACATTTCACCATTATGTACCACTTTAAACTGGTAGTTTGTTGCATTTATTACATCTTGTCATACACCTTTTGGATTAGGTTGGTTTATCAAGTTGAAATTGATTGATATGATTCTAGCAACTTGTGAATTTTGTCTGATTTAAATATTACATCATTTATGCAGTAAGCATGTTGAGTGCAATGCCCAGTAAATTAGGTTTTAATGTAAATGCTGTGACATATTTTTATCACTGTTACATGGATAGCCAACTATTTGATAACCATTCATAACATGCTTGATGGATCCAAGGTATGTTGGATATGTGGGTTATCATGCTATCACTATTGTTGAAGTTAAGATACTGTATGATCATGAATTGTGTGGCATATCTCTGTGTATGGGCACAATGTTCAGAAAGTCTCTGTGTTGTTATCAAGAGAGATGTGATTGTAACAGAACCTGGACGTGTGTATTACAGGTAGTAGCAAGGCCAAAGACACCGCCAGTAAGTATGGTGAAATATACCATGCCTGTCATATTTAGTTTTGCAGTGCCATGGATGTTGTGGAATGCCCTTCTCACATCAAGCCATGCCATTTACAAACACTCACTGTGTGTGTTCATGTGTGTCCTTCCCATACCTGAGTGGCACAAACACTAATTGTTTATCAGTCTTTTGTAAATTTCCACTTTGTATTTTTACAAATCAGAGAAACTGGTGTAAAGCTTATTTCAACCTGTTCAGATACTTAAGGATATTGCCAACACGTTTCTTATTACTTGGCTGGACCCTGCAGTTGTTTTGAGATGGGAAAAATACATTAATGTAACCATGGCAACAGTGCTTAAAAGCACCTCATGATAAATTAACTGTGTTCCATAGACACAAAAGAGCCAAATCCAACTAATCAGGGCTCTTCCAAACAAAGATGACAAAAGTCTTTGGGTTCTTGAGGTCCAAGTAATAATGATGTTTGATGGAAAGAAATTCTTCATACAACATGTTATAGGACAATGTAAAATATCTGATATGTGAAATTGTTTTTGGCATGTGTGATTGATGTGTGCCTACTACAATATGTATGTGTGTTTAATCACCAAATTCCATATATAACTCAAATAGTGATGTGTGCCGTGTATGCTGAATATATTTGGGTAGATTGCATTTAGTGAGTTTAGTTGTGCTGCATATAGCATATAATTTGCTGTCAGTATTAGTTGCTCAGCCAGTGATTGTGATTTATTTGCTAATTTAGTGCAAAATCAGCAGTGCATAGCTAAAGCAGATTAGTTTTGGGGTAAATAGTTGCCGTTTGCCTTCAGATAGCTTCTCTGTATGCTGCTGTTACAATGGATATTAGTAGCCGGAGTGCTAGTACCATTATATTGGTACCATTATACTGGTGTAGCAGCATGAGTTGACAAGTAGTGTGTTATAGTATGCTTCTGTGTATGACATTTTGCAGTGTAATGTTACGTCAACCTGGTAAACAGCCTGTAATCAGAGATTGGAATCATAGGTTCTGATTTATATTTACAGCATTATGAAATACCATAAGCAGATGTACAGTGATGTGTAATATTAACACCTGCTCCTGTAACTTGCATGTGGGGCCTATTATTTAGTACTGTCCAATACAAAAAAACAAATAGTTTAGAGAAAGAAACTGTTGTTTCAGAAATTCAGTGTTTGAAGAAACTATGTCTGTGGACATGAATATGGATGAGTATAGATTTTGGCAATTGTGAAAGATAAATTAGGGTAGAATATTTAACAATGATGAGTGTGACGAAAATAGATGCTCTTGCAAGAGCAGGAGCACTAGAACAAACCAGAATTGTTTCCCTTTATCATGTTCAATATTGACTTTGTGGATGACATCTTCTTTTATTTCATGAGTACGACATTTCGATACAGATTCCTGTAGTTTGTCAACGTCGCACTCACAAAATAAAAGGAGTTATTCATTAAGTTTGTCAATATTGCACTTCCCAACTTCTAAAATCTTCTTGCCACTGGCAAAGAAGATAGCTTCATGTTATTAGGAGAAATCTTCTTTGTCCCTAATGGTTAAAGCATTGGCTCTTCATTGGGCTGTTGAAACTTGTCGGTTCAGTATATCATAATGCAATAAAAACAACTGGTACATGTAATTTCGATTTTCGTACCGTCATTTCTATCTAGTCATAAAATGACAGTTTTGTTCATTCAAACTAACAAAGATTATGTTTGTTAATAAACAATGTAAGGTTTGGCTCTTGTTGTCAATTTTCTGCATTATGATCATATTGCATATACCATACTGAAACAGACCGAACCAAAGGCCTTGTACTGCTATAAGTATCGCACCATGATAAGAGCGTACCGTTTCAGCCCTATCAAGCACAGGCACTGGCACAGTCTTGGTTATTACCACTAGGAATATTGCTGAAAAGAATCACTAACCTTTTGACCATTGTGAAGGACCAGTGAAAATGGCTGTTGTTCAGGTTCTGTTGGGTGTTGTGATACAGAAACCAAAGACAGGTGTATATGAATCATTACTGACCAGCTCCAGCAGTGGCAGTCCCTTCCACCAGATGGACAAGGGGCAGAGGATGACACACCAGCTAGTGTTTAATGTCAGACCCAAGGTTTGCTGAAGCTGAGTAAACAGTTGGCAAATGGCAGAGATCTTGTGTTTGAATGTTTATACAAATGAATGTAGCCAGCCCACTCCCAAATGTCACACTCTGACACACTGATGGCCATGCTGGGAGATGCAGGCTGTAGGTCAGGGACTCTGTAGCTCATGTCTTAGTGCTGCATTCAAGTAAGTGCTTTGGGTATTTTCCCTTGGTTCACCATGGAGACATTGGTAATAGTTTCGTTATTTCAGTCAGTTTCCTACTTGTCGTGTTATTATATTGATACCATATTCAATCTGAGAGGCTGGTGATGAGGCGGTGGGTAGCCTATTGGTTAAAACATTCGCTCGACAAGCCGAAGACCCGGGTTAAATTCTCCACATGGGTACAATATTTGAAATCTATTTCTGGTGTTCCCCGCTGTGATATTGTTGGAATATTGCTAAAATCGGTGTAAAACTAATCTCACCCACTCATCCTTCATACTGTGGAAGAAGACATGTAGCATTTAATGTTTAGCAGATTTAGTATCACTGGGTTTCAGTAGTCTTGTTTGGTCTAGCTAAGTTACTATAGTATAATACTCCAGTTTAAGGTTTTTCTTTAGACTGAAGCCTTATATCATGTAATATTCATTACTGGTCTGTGACCCTAGCATTCAGTACATTGATGCAAATTGGTTTTAAAAGGGTCCCATTGATCCTTGTTGTTTATCTGATAATGTTTATCATGTTCAAGCGGACACGCATACAGTGTCTCTCAAAATGTGTTAGTGTCAGCATGTAAGAACGTCCTGCTTGTAAGCAGGCTATTGAGAATTGTTTGGCTACCTATTCTGACTTCATAGTGAGGTGTCATAGGGTCCCATGGCATGGATTGTTGCTTATGTTGTCAAGCACAAGTTTGTCTAACCAGACTGTAGTAGTTTAAGGTTTTTATTTGTAGCTGGAATAGTTTGCTGATGTAACAACATGAAGCTGTTGATGTTTTACTAAGTACAACTGTACCCATTATTATCCCCCGCCGCACGTTTAGAGCGAAGCGGGGGATATAGTATTAGGCTCCGTCCGTCCGTACAAATTGGAATATCTTAAGAACCGTTGACTAGATTCTTTTCATATTTGGTACCTAGGTTCATCACGGTATAAGAAAGGTCCAAGTCAGGTTTGGTGACCTTGACCTTCATTTCAAGGTCACAAGGGGACTTTAACGTTTTACCGTTGTCAGCGAGATATCTAAAGTACAGGGCAGGTGAAGGTGCAGGGCCCAGTCGATTTTGGTGACCTTCACTTAAATTTCAAGGTCACGGCGACACTTTGAAGATTTCAGCATGTTAACCTGCATGTTAAGCATGTCAGTGAGATACCTCAAGAACCATTCTCTGGATTTTCTTCATATTTGACAACAAGCCTTATCTAGGGAAGGCGCAGAGCCCAGTCGACTTTGGTCACCTTCACCTAATCTTCAAGGTCATGGTGACACTTTGAAGATTTCAGCATATTAAACTGCATGTTATGCTTGTCAGCAAGATACCTCAAGAATCTGTCACTGGATTTTCTTCATATTCAACGCCAAGCTTCATCCATGGAAGGCGTAGGGCCCAGTCAATTTTGGTGACCTTCACTCAATTTTCAAGGTCACGGCGACACTTTGAAGATTTCAGCATATTAAACTGCATGTTAAGATTGTCAGCAAGATATCTCAAGAACAGTTCACTGGATTTTCTTCATAGACTTTCAAGACTTCACTTGAATGCTTTTCAATAAGCAATTTCTTTATTACTGTTTTTGCATATTTCATCCACAATGACATTCACATCAAGGTCAAAGTGAGTCTTGAAAATATTTGTGTGTTTGAACAACTATAGAGCAAGATATCAAGAGAGGTTGACTGGTCATGTTTTTGTTGACAGTTAACTTCATCTTAAACTACAACCTTCACTTTCATTACTTTTTAAGTTTGATTTGATAATTTGCGGAGGGGGATTATGTCACCTTAGCGACAATGTATATGTATATCTAACTTTAGGATTATGATGAGTGTGTGTTCATCATAGTGGTATCTCTGACTGAAGGCTACATTTGTGTGTGTTCATCATAGTGGTATCTCTGACTGAAGGCTACATTTGTGTGTGTTCATCATAGTGGTATCTCTGACTGAAGGCTACATTTGTGTGTGTAGATGATTGCAATGTTTCCGACACGAGGCTAGCTAAGAATGTGTGTAGATGATTGTGATCACATGACACAGAGCTAGCAGAGATTGTGTGTAGATGATTGTGTTCACCCGACGTAAATCTAGCTAAGATTGTCTGTAGATGATTGTGATCACCGACACAAGGACTAGCACAAGGCTAGCAGAGAGTGTGTGAAGTTGATTGTGTTCACCCGACGTAAGGCTAGCTGAGATTGTCTGTAGATGATTGTGATCACCTGCCACAAGGCTAGCAGAGATTGTTTGTAGATGATTGTGATCACCTACCACAAGGCTAGCAGAGATTGTCTGTAGATGATTGTGATCACCTACCACAAGGCTAGCAGAGATTGTCTGTAGATGATTGTGATCACCTACCACAAGGCTAGCAGAGATTGTCTGTAGATGATTGTGATCACCTGCCTCAAGGCTAGCAGAGATTGTGTGTAGATGATTGTGATCACCCGACACAAGGCTAGCAGAGATTGTCTGTAGATGATTGTGATCACCTGCCACAAGGCTAGCAGAGATTGTGTGTAGATGATTGTGATCACCTGCCACAAGGCTAGCAGAGATTGTGTGTAGATGATTGTGATCACCCGACACAAGGCTAGCAGAGATTGTTTGTAGATGATTGTGATCACCCAATGTAAGGCTAGCAGAGATTGTTTGTAGATGATTGTGATCACCCGACACAAGGCTAGCAGAGATTGTTTGTAGATGATTGTGATCACCCAACACAAGGCTAGCAGAGATTGTGTGTAGATGATTGTGTTCAAGGCTAGCAGAGATTGTGTGTAGATGATTGTGATCACCCGCCACTAGCAGAGATTGTGTGTAGATGATTGTGATCACCGACACACAAGATGTTGTGTCACCTGGACACAAGGCTAGCAGATGATTGTGTTCACCCGATGTAAGGCTAGCAGAGATTGTCTGTAGATGATTGTGATCACCTGCCACAAGGCTAGCAGAGATTGTTTGTAGATGATTGTGATCACCTACCACAAGGCTAGCAGAGATTGTCTGTAGATGATTGTGATCACCTGCCTCAAGGCTAGCAGAGATTGTGTGTAGATGATTGTGATCACCCGACACAAGGCTAGCAGAGATTGTCTGTAGATGATTGTGATCACCTGCCACAAGGCTAGCAGAGATTGTTTGTAGATGATTGTGATCACCTGCCATGGCTAGCAGAGATTGTTTGTAGATGATTGTGATCACCCGACGTAAGGCTAGCAGAGATTGTTTGAAGATGATTGTGATCACCTGCCACAAGGCTAGCAGAGATTGTTTGTAGATGATTGTGATCACCTGCCACAAGGCTAGCTGAGATTGTTTGTAGATGATTGTGATCACCCAACACAAGGCTAGTGTGTGTAGATGACAGAGCTCTGTCACATGGCTCTCAGCTCATCCCTGCAGTTGTCTAGCAGGACTCTGCTGTTGTAACCTTTAAAGGCTCTGTGTTTCATTGATTTTCTGGGTGTATATACATAAGTTAACACCTGCATTATTCCCAGAATGACAGTTGGTTGTTGATGGCATTGTACATGGCTGGAGCAGGTCACTGTGACCTACCTTCGACTGCATTTTGAAGCTGGAGCACAGATAGGGTTGGTGTTTAAATCATCTGGCTTTAGTTTTGTTTAATATATTGTCATCATTTCTTGTCTCTTTTAAAATTTAGCATTCCAGATCGTCAGATATTTTTGGAGCTGAGCTCTAGTCATGGAGCTGATGAACATGATTACTGATTTGCCTTGAAAAATCAATGCCATTCATTGTATTGCTTGTATACTGCTGCAGGTAATTTGTGTGTCGATCATTTGAAATATATCATGGTATATGATTAAAATTTTATGGTGAACTTTAAAGTATGTGTATGATAGATTGATACTGTTTAATATCAACATATTTATTTCCAAGCAGGGTTTAGCCAGTGTACATAATTACATATTGGTTTGTGTTTCTCATGTTTCTTATTGCAGAATTCCGGTAGCAGTCTTTGACTTCAGCCTTGGCCTAGTCAAATTTCTTAATTTGATTAAGCTTAGGTAATAAAAGTGCAAATATTAACAGTAAAAATATTAGACATGTCACGTTACAAAATGGCTGGGACTGCTTGGGACAAATTATTTTGGTACGTCAGATGTATGTTTCATCTGCTGACACCTGTGATAGGTTCCGTGTTTCTAACGTGTCAAGATATGTATGTAGGTATGCCCCGCCCAGGAATGTCGCCCATGTCCCACGGCCCTCCACCAGGGATGTCCACCATGGATAGGAAGAGGCCAGCCCCGCCTGACCCAAGGACAGCGCATCAGTTAAAGGCGTAAGATTGCATTGTGGGATTGGGTTTTGTCTAACATTTTATCAGAATGATTCCAATACCTGATGCTTGTTGTAAGACGAGGGGCAGTTGTGTAGCCAAGTGGTTAAAGCGTTTGCTCATCACGCCAAAGACCTGGGTTTGATTCCCCACAATGGGTACAATGTGTGAAGCCCATTTCTGGTGTCCCTTGCCGTGATATTACTGGAATATTGTGGAAAGTGGCGTAAACTAAACTAACTCACTCACTCACGACCTCATGACCTGATGGTATAGCTTTGTTCATGCTGTCAACCACCGGTTTGTCCAGATTTGAATATTACCAGCCATTGTAATGTAAATGAATGTTTCTGAAAGCAGCTTATAACACTGGCACTGTCACTAGTGTCAGTGGAAATGTCAAACCGTTTAGGTATCAGATTGAACAATGTATTCTGGAAGATGATTGTATCAATGTTATATTGTAACTTCCTGAATAAATGTTATTCATATATATTCACATTCTAGTAAGAAGAAAAAGAAGATAGCTGATAAGATTTTACCCCAACGAGTGAGTATGCTTTGTACAGTCAAATATTTGGACTCATCATGGTCATTAATCATGGCGTTTCCATGAATGTCAGATATATCTTTGTGACACATTCTGTGAGAAAGTTTTGATAATCATAGTGATTGAATCTTGTAACCCTGTAGGCAACAATATGCCGTGTCAAGTCTACGCTGAAACTATTTGTAGCCTGCATCTTGTTGAAAATCATTTGTGAGAATAAATGTTGCCGTGAAGATCTACAGATATTACTAAGATCATGTGACATTATGGAGTAATAATGATTCATCAATCCAGACATTTGTCCTTCCAACTAATATCACAGGGAAACTCCTATATTAATGGACTTGTTGATTTCTCTGTGTGATGGGTTGAGCCTAATATTTTCAGTGGGTTGAAAAGTCAATTTCAGGAATTAGTGAAGACTATTTTGCAGACTAATTAGACTGCAGGATTCCCATATGTCATGGTATAATGGTTGAAGTGTAATGTAGAGGTATAATGGTTGAAGTGTAATGTAGAGGTATAATGGTTGAAGTGTAATGTAGAGGTATAATGGTTGAAGTGTAATGTAGAGGTATAATGGTTGAAGTGTAATGTAGAGGAATAATGATTGAAGTGTAATGTAGAGGTATAATGGTTGAAGTGTAATGTAGAGGTATAATGGTTGAAGTGTAATGTAGAGGTATAATGGTTGAAGTGTAATGTAGAGGTATAATGGTTGAAGTGTAATGTAGAGCACTACTGTCATGTCTGCCATGTATTATCTACCTTGTGTGTTGCATGTAGGTGCGAGATTTGGTGCCTGAGTCACA
Organism: Haliotis rubra; assembly: GCF_003918875.1. NCBI lineage: Eukaryota > Metazoa > Mollusca > Gastropoda > Lepetellida > Haliotidae > Haliotis > Haliotis rubra. The sequence continues at coordinate 2,468,633 of NW_025767535.1, forward strand.
GGCATACATGGACCTGCTGGCTTTTGAACGCAAGCTGGATGCCACTATTATGAGGAAGAGGTTGGACATCCAGGAAGCACTCAAGCGTCCTATGAAAGTAAGCTTTTTGATCTTTGTGTTGAATCACCACTTATAAGCAGCTAAGGCTTAATAGATTTGTGAATTTTCATCCCTGCCCTGACCATTTTACTGCAATCATCATTATTTACCCAATGCATTTTCTAACCCGTGAAGATCCAGGTTAGAATTGGTCTTCAGTAACTCATACTTGTTGTAAGAGGAGACTGGCAGGATCGGGTGGTCAGGCTCGCTGACTTGATTGACACATGTCATTGTATTGCAGTTGTGTAAAGTGATGTTCATGTTGTTGATCACTGGATTGTCTAGTCCAGACTCGATTATTTACAGACTATGCCATAAAGCTGGAATACTAGGCATTTTGCTATCAGAAATAGGAAACATTTGCATTGTCACTTCTTGAAGATATTTACACCAACAGGACTGGAAAGACTCTTGCGGAAATAACCCCACTTTTAGCCAGTGGTGGCAAGAGGGACCTGCCTTTTCCCCAGCTTAAATGAAATAAAGATGCAGATCAATGAAAAAGGGTGCACACTTCCCAAGTCACAAAGTGAACAGGGGCGGGTTACGGGTGGGACTGTTGCAAACTGACTCAATTGACACATGTGGTGTCGACAAAAAGCTTCGGGCGGCGTGGGATGTGGTGTGTTGTACCTTCCTTAAGATTTGGTTCCAACAATGAACACTGATACTGTTTTCACTGTCTTGTGTTCCTGTTTCAGCAAAAGAGAAAGTTGAGGATCTTCATCTCAAACACATTCTATCCCCCTAAGCCTGAAGGAGAGGTGAGTAAATGCCGATGCATATATCCCGCATAACCTTTCTTGGAAGTCTTTTTTACTAATCTGGAGTTTATATATCCTGCCCAATTTAGAGCTGTGAAGTGTTTCAGTGATGCACAAACATGTTAAATCTGAAGCGCAATGCTTGTGTAAGCCAGAAACTCGGCCAGCAGGGTTATATTGGAGGTTCTATTTAAACAGACTGCTTTGCAGATCTGCCAAACAAACCCAACATTTAACATGTTACCTGTTCAGTAATGAAAAAACACTTCAAAGTAGGCTGCCAACATTGCCAAGAGAGCAAGGGGAATTAACCTTTTGCTCTGTCATTCCTAGACACAATTCTTTCAATTTACATTGATTTTTACAATGTCTGTTATTTTTATTTATTTCACCCAACTGATACTAATTTGAAGATTGCAAATTAGAAAGATTTGTGGTTTATAGATATATGTCTAATTATTGTAACTAAGGACCTTTGTTTCTTTTGAAAAACCTCAGTAAATGAAGTGATTAACAAGTGATTAGATCAGAAACGGTCTGGCATGAGAGTGTGTTATCCTGTTGATGTGTTTTTCAGGATGGAGAGGAGTCGGTGCCAAGCTGGGAGCTGAGAGTGGAGGGGAGACTGCTAGAGGACGTAAGTACACCACAGAGTAGACCATCTAGTACATGACAGAGTATGCTGCAGCATACCATGTTGACTACAGAGTACTCAACTGTGTACACTAGAGTACATCATAAGACGTTGCTGAATACACCACATTATGCAACTATGTACACCAGTGTGTACACAACAGGACAAGTCTTATTACACCACAGTGCAAAACTGTGTACTGTCGTGTACATCACAGGAGCCTACTCAGTACATTGTGATACACAACTTTGTACAATACAGCACACTTCTTAGGATACAACAGCACACTTCTTAGGAGACAACAGCACACTTCTTAGGAGACAACAGCACACTTCTTAGGAGACAACAGCACACTACTCAGTACATCACAGCACACTACTCAGTACATCACAGCACACAACTTAGGAGACAACAGCTCACTACTCAGTACATCACAGCACACTTCTTAGGAGACAACAGCACACTACTCAGTACATCACAGCACACTACTCAGTACATCACAGCACACTACTTAGGAGACAACAGCTCACTACTCAGTACATCACAGCACTCTACTCAGTACATCACAGCACACTACTTAGGAGACAATAGCACACTTCTTAGGAGACAACAGCACACTACTCAGTACATCACAGCACACTACTCAGTACATCACAGCACACTACTCAGTACATCACAGCACACTACTCAGTACATCACAGCACTCTACTCAGTACATCACAGCACACTACTTAGGAGACAATAGCACACTTCTTAGGAGACAACAGCACACTACTCAGTACATCACAGCACACTACTTAGGAGACAACAGCTCACTACTCAGTACATCACAGCACTCTACTCAGTACATCACAGCACACTACTTAGGAGACAATAGCACACTTCTTAGGAGACAACAGCACACTACTCAGTACATCACAGCACACTACTCAGTACATCACAGCACACTACTCAGTACATCACAGCACACTACTTAGTACACAACAGCACTCCACATCACAGCACATCACAGCACACTACTTAGGAGACAACAGCACACTACTACTAGTACATCACAGCACACTACTCAGCATCACAGCACACTACTAGTACATCACAGCAGACAACACTACATCACAGCACACTACTCACAACAGCACACTACTCAGTACATCACAGCACACTTTTTAGGAGACAACAGCACACTACTTAGTACATCACAGCACACTACTCAGTATATCAGCACATTAGGAGAGCACACTACTCAGTACATCACAGCACACTACTCAGTACATACACAGCACAGCACACTACTTAGGAGACAACAGCTTCAGTACATCACAGCACACTACTTAGGAGACAACAGCTCACTACTCAGTACATCACAGCACACTATTTAGGAGACAACAGCACACTACTTAGTACATCACAGCACACTACTTAGTACAGACAACAGCACACTACTCAGTACATCACAGCACACTACTCAGTACATCACAGCACACTACTCAGTACATCACAGCACACTACTCAGTACATTACAGCACACTACTCAGTACATCACAGCACACTACTTAGGAGACAACAGCACACTACTCAGTACATCACAGCACACTACTCAGTACACCACAGCACACTACTCAGTACATCACAGCACACTACTTAGGAGACAACAGCTCACTACTCAGTACATCACAGCACACTACTCAGTATATCACAGCACACTTCTTAGGAGACAACAGCACACTACTCAGTACATCACAGCACACTACTTAGGAGACAACAGCACACTACTCAGTACATCACAGCACACTACTTAGGAGACAACAGCACACTACTCAGTACATCACAGCACACTACTTAGGAGACAACAGCTCACTACTCAGTACATCACAGCACACTACTTAGGAGACAACAGCACACTACTCAGTACATCACAGCACACTACTTAGGAGACAACAGCACACTACTCAGTACATCACAGCACACTACTTAGGAGACAACAGCACACTACTCAGTACATCACAGCACACTACTTAGGAGACAACAGCACACTACTCAGTACATCACAGCACACTACTTAGGAGACAACAGCACACTACTCAGTACATCACAGCACACAACTAGAGCACACTGGTGTACACTACTGAATACACTATTGAGTACACTACAGCCACTATATACATTACACTGTTGAGTAGGTATAAATAACAGACAACTTAAAAGTAAAGAACACTCTTTTACAAGATTTTTTTTTCAACATGTGATTGTAGTGATCATAAATAATGAATTGAATTCATGAAGGAATACTATTCAGCTGCACCAGGGCTACAATTGTGTGCTCTAGAGTACACCACAATACATAGCTGAGTACATTAGTGTACACCACTGTGTCATACATTTATGAGGTGAGGAGTCAAAATGACTGCCTTCATTCAGATATTTTGAACCCACATGGGTACAATGTGAGAAGCCCATTTCTGGTGTCCCCTGCCGTGATGTTGCTGGAATATTGCTAAAAGCGCCATAAAACCAAACTCAGTCAGTCAGTCAGATATTTTGAATATGGATGATGATGATGATGATGATGATGATGATGATGATGATGTAGTACTAATGCCATTGTATTGTGGTTTTTAGTCTGCAACAGCCAAGCTGAGTGATGCCAACAAAGTCAAGAGGAAGTTCTCCTCCTTCTTCAAGAGTCTGGTGATCGAGCTGGACAAAGATCTGTATGGCCCAGACAACCATCTTGTGGAGGTCAGTAGATTGGTGGCGTTGTGCATCAAAATACAGATTGCATAAGGGCTACACGCATTAATATTTTTTATGTGTGACTATTTCCAAGAAAGGCAGTGTATGCACCATTTTGTAAAAGTCCTGAGGGTGACTGTCAAAGAATGTGAACCCAGCCTGATAACTTCTAGGGCTAGCCAAAATATCAAGGCACAATATTATCTGATAATATGATTCTCTTAGAGCATATATATTGGTGATATGAACGTCTTTCAGTCCTTCCAGCTTGGCTGTATGAATGTGGAGAATTGTATGCATAAATGAGGCAAATTAAGCATCACAACTTGTAATTGAATACCAGCAATTATCATGTGATTATTGTCCTCCGCCACAACGAGGAACGGGGGGACTATGTATTCAGCGGCGTCCGTATGTACATATGTACGAACATCCGTCCCGATTGTTGTTAACACGATATCTCATGAACTATTGTACCCAATGTCTTCAAATTTGGTGACAGCCTACATTTGGGGATTATCAAGACACCAGTCGATTTGGGTGACCTTGACCTTATCTTCAAGGTCACCACAACACTTTGAACACTTTTCAAACTCTTGTTTACGCGACATCTCATGGACTGTTGTACCCAATGTCTTCACATTTGGTGACAGCCTACATTGGGAGATTACGCAGACACCCGTTGATTTGGGTGACCTTGACCTTATCTTCAACTTAATTAAACGCGATATCTCATAAAACATTGCACCCAATGTTTCAGTTATGTCGACAGCCTACATTGGTTGATTATGCAGACACCAGGCATCTTGTATGTGACCAAAAAATATAAAGTAGTAAATATAGATATTCCATTCTTTAGCGGTGGTGGACATTGCCATATCAGTGGCAAACACTTGTTTATTATCATTTTGTCAAATTATTGTGAATGGACTATAGTTGACAGTATTTTATTGATGGGATGGTGTATCCTGACATCCAAGTATGTTCTAGTATGTCGTGGTCCAGAGCATGGTACACAGATGGGTTAAGTGGGAGTATACGTGTACATCGGGATGGGTTACTGCCCTTGTCAAGCTTGACAGCACCTGTATGGATGTGGTCCTGCCCAACATGTAACTTGTTATTCAATTGTATGTTTCTTCTTAGGCCAATTACTTTGTTCAACGTGCTTCTTTTCACCTAGCAATAGATGGGTACCTGGTAGGATGAGCAATGCATGTAGTGCCTACCAGGCATCTTGAATTGTATGACCGCCCCCGTGGTGTAGTGGTAAGAGCGTCCACCTGGAGAGCGGAAGGTCGCGGGTTCAACCCCCGACCGCATCATACCTAAAGACGTTAAAATATGGTACTTGTTGGTCCCTGCCTGGCTCTCGGCATTAATGGGTAAAACAAGGACTGGTCGGCTCGGAGTCAGTGTAATGTGTCTGAGTGGGGTATTCATGCTTCACTGCGGCATGGTATCTCAGTGGGCGAGCACTATAAAACCAGCTTCAGTCTGGGCTAGTACAAGCAGCCGCACATACACATACACACGCATGCACGTCGTCATATGAGCGAAATATTCTCAAGTACGACGTTAAACCCAATTTCACCTCACCTCACCTCTTGAATTGTATATTCCCCAAATTAATAAATTACAAAGCACATAATAAAGTCAAGTAATTAAAGTGCTGGAGTAAGATGTCACATCCTTTTGATGGTACCCAGCAACCTATGATAAGGGTTCGAATAACCTGAATTTGTCTTTGGATTGTCAGCTCCCATGCTCATTCCTTCTATTCCACAATGTTTACATGATAATGTTGTCCTCTCCAGTGGCATCGTACACCCAACACACAGGAGACGGATGGCTTCCAGGTGAAGAGACCAGGGGACCAGAATGTCAAGTGTACCGTGCTGTTGATGCTGGACTACCAGGTAGGCAGATGGTCTCCTACCATGTATATACTTATATATACAACAGTTTACTAGAACTCTCCATTATAGCAGGGGGTGGAAATAAGCCATTGCCCGACGTCCGAGTCCAGTGTTTTTTTCTGTCGGGCAAGCAAATTTGTATATCACACTGTACCGGTGTCCAGTTGACTTTCCAATGTTAATTATGTTGTTTATTTAAAAAAATCAACAAGAAAACGGCCGGTATAGTGGAAAAATTATCAGGGCAAGTGATTTTACATGTGCCACTGTTCCGGAGTACACTAGCAATTTTAAAGTTATTTCCACCCCTGTTATAGGAAACTCTGTGTGGACAAACCAAGTTAATGCCAGTCAATAAATGAATTTTAAATGCATGTATGTGCATGCATGCATGCATGTTAGTTGGGTTAGGTTCATTTGTTCTCGTTGTGGGATATTTCGCCTTACAATGATGTTTTCATACAGAATAACTATAGCAGGAAAGTGAAGATATCCTGACATGGAATACCTATTTTTAGCATGTTTTTGACTAGCAACATGGCGGTAGGGACACGATAAGCTTTCTATCGATGTATAACATGAATGGGTTCGTCACTGCTTGGGATGTTGTTATGGGTGAGGGTTCAGTGTTTTCAGGGTTGGATTACACACATATTTAAATATTATCGCACATACGATGATGATTGTACCAGTTTATATTGGTTACGAAGACTCTTTATTGAAAACAATGTGTTGTATTGTGAAGTACATGTGTTAAATGTTCAAAAAAAATCAACATCTAGATTTTGACATATTGAAGCAAAAATGTCAATTTAAGGTGCCGTGTCTGGCCTTAATCTACAGTGATAATGTATTTACTGTGATTCACATGGAACAAGAATTGTTAATAATTTCATTAAGAAGGTAGTCAAGGCAAAAATGTGTTCTAAGCCTTTAAGGGTGTTTGGTAGTGAGGCAGACCTGTTTTGGATGTCTGAAGGTTACAGTAAGCGACCTTGCAGATCGTGTGTCACTGTACCCTGACAACATGGACAGGTGATCATGCAGTCAACCACTGGTCTGCCAGGCCAGATTGTCGACTGCTTTGTCCTTATTGGTATATTGCTGACTAGTCTTATCTAAGATTATCTAGTAAGGGATAATGTGACTGAGGGTTGTCTTGGCATGTTTCAGCCAATGCAGTTCAAGTTGGACCCCCGACTGGCCCGCTTACTGGGGATCCACACCCAGACCCGGCCCGTCATCATCAACGCCCTGTGGCAGTACATCAAGACACACAAGCTGCAGGATGAGCATGAGCGGGAGTACATCAACTGTGACCGATACCTTGAACAGGTACATCATGCACCTTCAAACTCCGAGATCGCCTCCGTGGTGTAGTGGTTAGAGCGTCCGCCCGGAGAGCGGAAGGTCGCGGGTTCGATCCCTGACCTCGTCATACCAAAAGATATTAAAATATGGTACTTGTTGGTCCCTGCCTGGCGCTCGGCATTAATGGGTACAACAAGGACTGGTTGGCTCGGAGTCAGTATAATGTGTCTGAGTGGGGTATTCATGCTTCACTGCGGCATGGTATCTCAGTGGGCTAGCACTATAAAACCAGCTTCAGTCTGGGCTAGTACAAGCAGCCTCACATACACATACACACACATGCATGTCGTCATATGAGCGAAATGTTCTCAAGCACGACGTTAAATCCAATTTCACCTCACCTCACCTCAAACTCCGATTTGTAGCTGTTGGTGAACATATGTCAGACTTATCTCAGTGTGTGTGAGGCCATATATTTATTGTAATGTTTTATAATATATTCCCAGTGAAAATGGCCTGGCCACAAGGCTTATTGTTGTCAATTGTTGCCTGATTAATCCTTAAATTTTTCTATGTTTTTCAAAGCATGGGAGCTTAGTTTAGATAGACAAGGAAACATAACTTCTCCGGGAAAAAAGCAAATATGCTTAACATTCATTGAAATCATATTAAAACCAGGCATCATTAACTCTTTCAACACCAGTTAACCAGAAGCTTTTACTGCCATAACACCGAGGTCCCAGAGACTCTAATGTCATGTCAAATGTAATCATTTAAATTGAGTGGAAGATTTATCACCCGTCTGAACAAAATATCTGTAATTTTTCAGATATTTGAGTGCAAGCGAATGAAGTTTGCAGAGATTCCTGCCAAGCTACACCCTCTCCTGATGCCACCAGACCCCATCGTCATTAACCACATCATAACGTAAGTATGCTCTAACGTTTTCTCTCTGTTAAAACTTCAATTGAGGAGTAAAACTATAAATGAGGAATAAATAAATTAATGGAGGTTCATAAGTGCAAATCATGGACTGCAGAGTTGCATCCCTTTGTCACATAATGATCCTGCACATTCTAGATATGCCCCACTTATGGCTGTTGCTTTGTTAACACCTTACATGCTCATCAGCTCATTATAGCTGAAAACATCGGGTGCTACTGTAAGGTTTCATCCACAGTTAGCTAACACACTTAACAGTGACTTGTTAAGTGATGTTAACCCTATATCAATACTAATTTAATGTATTTGTTCGGGTGGTGGGGTAGCCTTGTGGTTAAAGCGTTCGCTCGTCACGCCGAAGGCCTGGGTTTGAGTCCCCACATGGGTACAATGTGTGAAGCCCATTTCTTGTGTCCCCCGCCGTGATATTGCAGGAATATTGCTAAAAGTGGCATAAAACCATACTCATATTACTCTTGTCACTATTTTATGTTGAATGTTTCTTCACATGGCTCAGAGGGTAAATTTTAGGACTGTAATATGTAAATAATGAGCAGATTTAACCCGTTTTCCAGAGTTGAAGGTCCAGACGCCAAGAAGACAGCCTGCTATGACATTGACGTGGAAGTGGTAGGTTTAACACATGTTCATATCAGCCAGGGGAGGTAACTCACAAGGTAGAAATGTTTCCTATCTATTTAGTGAAGAATTTGCTTTTCTGGTTAGTAAATTTATTTCTGTTTTTCTTGAATCAGTGTGAATTGTTGTGATTGTGTAGGTTTAACAAAGATAAATATGTCCTTCTTTTAACATGCAATGACTATTTGGAATTAGCAGAATCTCACTCCATGTTATAAGAGGTGGTTAAGATGTGTACTGGATGATCTCTACATGAGCTGAGTGAGGGTAGTCTGTGCTAGAATGGATGGTCAGCTGGTCACCTTAGTTTCCTGGCTGACCTGTGCCAGCTATTGCATCCCTTACCCTTGCCAAGTTGAGCTTGTCATTGGTTGTCAAATATTGCACATGTTGTATGAGACTCACCCTAATTTTGGTCTTCTTTGTCTGCCAGCACCTCACCTTTCATAGTTCACTTGTACCATGTAGCTTTTGGCCTTTTTCTTGCAACAAATTGACATGCCAACACGTAAATGAAATAATGTTCAAAAAGGCATTAGATCGAACTTATGATTTTAAATTTATGTATGTCACATTTTTTCACTTCACTCAACTTTTTATGATGTGACTGAAACATAGTTGAGCTCAGCTGTGTGATGCATCTGTCCACCATAGTGTCAGACAGAAGGTCCATGGAATACTAACTGGTGCTTTAGTCTGCCACAGTGTCTGACAGATAGATGGTCCTTAGACCACTAATCAGTGCCTCTGTCTGCCACAGTGTTTGGTGGGCTGTCCTTAGACAGGTAACTAGTGCCTCTGTCTGCCCGTGTCTGATGGACTGTCTGTAGACAAGTAACTAGTGCCTCTGTCTGCCAGTGTCTGATGGACTGTCTGTAGACAAGTAACTAGTGCCCCTGTCTGCCAGTGTCTGATGGACTGTCTGTAGACAAGTAACTAGTGCCCCAGTCTGCCAGTGTCTGATGGACTGTCTGTAGACAAGTAACTAGTGCCCCAATCTGCCCGTGTCTGATGGACTGTCTGTAGACAAGTAACTAGTGCCCCAGTCTGCCAGTGTCTGATGGACTGTCTGTAGACAAGTAACTAGTGCCCCAGTCTACCAGTGTCTGATGGACTGACTGTAGACAAGTAACTAGTGCCCCAGTCTGCCAGTGTCTGATGGACTGTCTGTAGACAAGTAACTAGTGCCTAATGGACTGTCTGTAGACAAGTAACTAGCCCCTGTCTGCCAGTGTCTGATGGACTGTCTGTAGACAAGTAACTAGTGCCCTGTCTGTCCACCAGTGTCTGATGGACTGTCTGTAGACATGTAACTAGTGCCCCTGTCTGCCAGTGTCTGATGGACTGTCTGTAGACATGTAACTAGTGCCTCTGTCTGCATGTAACTAGTGCCTCTGTCTGATGGACTGTCTGTAGACAGGTAACTAGTGCCCCTGTCTACCAGTCTGATGTCTGATGGAACTGTGCCTGTAGACATGTAACTAGTGCCCCTGTCTGCCCGTGTCTGATGGACTGTCTGTAGACATGTAACTAGTGCCCCTGTCTGCCCGTGTCTGATGGACTGTCTGTAGACAAGTAACTAGTGCCCCAGTCTGCCAGTGTCTGATGGACCCCACTCTGTAGACAGACTTGTAACTAGTGCCCCTGTCTGCCAGTGTCTGATGGACTGTCTGTAGACATGTAACTAGTGCCCCAGTCTGCCAGTGTCTGATGGACTGTCTGTAGACATGTAACTAGTGCCCCTGTCTGCCAGTGTCTGATGGACTGTCTGTAGACATGTAACTAGTGCCTGTGTCTGCCCGTGTCTGATGGACTGTCTGTAGACATGTAACTAGTGCCCAAATCTGCTCGTGTTCGATGGACTGTCTGATGGACTGTCTGTAGACAGGTAACTACAAGTGCCCCTCTGTCTGCCAGTGTCTGATGGACTGTCTGTAGACATGTAACTAGTGCCCCAGTCTGCCAGTGTCTGATGGACTGTCTGTAGACAAGTAACAGTGCCTCTGTCTGCCCGTGTCTGATGGAACTAGTGCCTCTGTCTGCCAGTGTCTGATGGACTGTCTGTAGACATGTAACTAGTGCCCCTGTCTGCCAGTGTCTGATGGACTGTCTGTAGACATGTAACTAGTGCCTCTGTCTGCCAGTGTCTGATGGACTGTCTGTAGACATGTAACTAGTGCCTCTGTCTGCCAGTGTCTGATGGACTGTCTGTAGACATGTAACTAGTGCCTCTGTCTGCCCAGTGTCTGATGGACTGTCCCTCTGTCTGCCAGTGTCTGATGGACTGTCTGTAGTGTCTGATGGACTGTCTGTAGACATGTAACTAGTGCCTCTGTCTGCCCGTGTCTGATGGACTGTCTGTAGACATGTAACTAGTGCCCCAGTCTGCCAGTGTCTGATGGACTGTCTGTAGACAAGTAACTAGTGCCTCTGTCTGCCCGTGTCTGATGGACTGTCTGTAGACATGTAACTAGTGCCTCTGTCTGTCGACAAGTAACTAGTGCCTCTGTCTGCCCGTGTCTGATGGACTGTCTGTAGACATGTAACTAGTGCCCGAATCTGCTCGTGTCTGATGGACTGTCTGTAGACATGTAACTAGTGCCTCTGTCTGCCCGTGTCTGATGGACTGTCTGTAGTCAAGTAACTAGTGCCTCTGTCTGCCCGTGTCTGATGGACTGTCTGTAGACATGTAACTAGTGCCCCTCTCTACCCGTGTCTGATGGACTGTCCGTAGACAGGTAACTAGTGCCTCTGACCTAGCTGATGATATTGCACATGACTGTGGTGTGTGGGGGACAAGTACTTGCCTTGTCTGCCACTGACATAACTGAGCCTCTGACCTAGCTGTGATATTGCGATGACTGCGGTGTTGGGGGGGACTTGTTCACTGACTTAACTGAGCATGTGACTGTATTTACTAGGACGACACCTTGAAGCAGCAGATGAACTCCTTCCTCCTGTCCACTCAGAGTCAGCAGGAGATTGCCTCTCTCGACAACAAGGTAGGTCTCACATCAGGGAGGATACTTACAGGCTCTTCTCACTGTCATATCAAACACACCTCTCTGCAGAATGCAAGAACCAATGCAAGAAAACATGTCAGTTTGAATCATTCAGCCAGTTTTCTTATTTTATCAGAATATTTAGTACCACCTCTATTTTGAGAAGATAATATTGATAAGAATAAAAAAGTTCAAGAGCCAGACATTCAATACCAAACTAAATTTGCTATCAGCAGTACACAAGACATAGTGCCTGTGTGTGATGGATCTTTGTACATGTTGATATTGAGATGGCTGTAGTTTGCTGAACAGAGTTATGTCCCCTGTCATCACCACACCGATGTTTGTGGGTTTCACATCTCAAAACTGCATGTTTGGGTTCCTTTCGAAATGTATACTGAAAGGCTGTGATATTACTGAAGTACCGTTAAAAATCAATATGAAGTTTGCTGAACAGAGTTATGTCCCCTGTCATCACCATACCCATGTTTGTGGGTTTCACTTCTGTCATCTCAAAATTACATGTTTGGGTTCCTTTCAGGATATATACTGAAAGGCTGTGTTATAGTTGAAGTACCGCTAAAAATCAATATGAACCCAATAATTTTATTGACTCACTGTTAACATATTTTGAATAATATTGCAAACATTTGAAGAAATATTGTGTCAGAACGACCCTTAAGTGTGGATGCCTTGTGTGACTAAACTAAAAGCGTGTTATAGATCCATGAGACAGTGGAGACAATCAACCAGCTCAAGACCAACAGAGAGTTCTTCCTCAGCTTTGCCAAGGATCCCCAGGAATTCATCAACAACTGGCTCATCTCTCAGACAAGAGACCTAAAGGTAGGAACGTTTTCATAAAGGCAACTTTACGGCCTGCCCCTGTTAACAAATTTAAATGAGTCTCCAGCGATCTATGCTGGTCAAACAAAGCAACCAAATGGGTCAAATGGTCATATTTGTTATTAATGTATGTAAATACTGGGCCTTACAAATGGGTCTTTGTTTCAAAATCCTCAAATAAATATTCTTTAACCCATAATATTGAGAAGAGTGTATGCTAGGATAATCACGGTGTAGAGATATCTATACACAATATGGTGAATTTTTCATCAATATTGAAGTTTTGTGTTGCTAATCTAGAATATACCTGTTACATCAGAGCATGACAGACGTGGTGGGTAACCCAGAGGAGGAGAGGCGCTCTGACTTCTTCTACCAGCCTTGGTCACAGGAGGCCGTGTGCAGATACTTCTACAGCAAGGTAAGCATTGTGTGGCCCTCACACTCCAAACAGAGCTAGCCTAATGACAGGTGACAAGGTGGGCACAAGTGTTCATCGCACACTCACACCTGGACAAACAATTGTATTCATTTGATTCTTTGTCCGTTTGGGGACACAGAGTAGATCCCTGTACCCATGTCCTAGACTACTGTGTGGGTGGGGCAGTTACAGTGTATCAATTGACAGATCATGTGTCACGGCACATGGCATCGGTTCCACTGAAGCTGTTTAGGAATTACTGAAATAATTCCTGGAATATTGGACCTGTGAAGATCTGGGTTAGGGTTGGTGTTCAATAACCCATGCTTGTCGTAAGAGGCGACTAACGGGATTGGGTGGTCAGGCTTACTGACTTGATTGACACATGCCATCGTATCCCAATTGTGTAGATTGATGCTCATGCTGTTGATCACTGGATTGTTTGGTCCAGACTTGATTATTTACAGACCGGCCGCCATATAGCTGGAATATTGCTGGATGCAGTGTAAAACTAAACTCACTCACTCACTCATATTGCAGAGTTATCCTTAATGTTTGATTGGACATTCAACTATTTAGGTAAGAGTCAGTGTAGAAATTGTGTTTTGGCATAAATTATAGTCACAGCAAAAATGCTAAATTTGTTCAACCTTAATTATATATGTAGATGGATACATGGTAAATGTGATGGTTTCAGGTTCAACAACGGCGCACTGAACTGGAGCAGGCACTGGGTATCCGCAACACTTAGATCTGCAGCATCGACTGGCACAGCATCAGCTGACACAGCATCGACTCCATCACTCCTGCAACATCCTTCTCACCTGACACCACCTGGATAGGATCTGTGTCATCCTGGTGGAAACTTGGTTGAACACCAGAATGGGATAACTGGATCTCATGAGTTTACTCTGTGGTTCTTTTATGAACATAAAATGTATTGTTACCAGGCACATGTTTTTATAATCTCTGAGATGTAAGAATGTAAGATGGGTGTCTAAATCCAAAAGGTATAATAGAGATTGTCATAGCGAACCCAGATATTTTATGAACAAAAGTGAATGAATTAATCAAAAGTCAGCATCATAGCCATTACCATTCTTCATACATCTGTCACTGTTGACAGTTGACCTTCATCATGCTTCAGTAATCATGTACCTTCAGAATAAAGTCCACTTCATATCTCACCTAGGTTGTGTTTTGTGTGGTAGTGATGGATTGCAGGGTCAGTTCTTGTATACTATGAAGCATTCAGATACACCTGATTCAAATAGCACCTACAGCTGATGGAGACCTGATTTAGCACTTGTGAGAGGTACTTATCTGTATGTGGTCATTAGACTTTCTGATTGGTTGATTTCTTAAAATCATACCTTCATGACATGAGAGTATGAGCTACTGGTTTGTCTGGCCCAGACTTACCTGTGAAGATCCGGGTTAGAAATGATCTTCATTAACCATGTTTGTCATAAGAGGCGAGTAACGGGATCGGGTGTTCAGGCTCGATGACTTGGTTGACATATGTCATTGTATCCCAGTTGCATAGATCGATGCTCATGTTGTTGATCACTGGATTGTCTGGTCCAGGCTTGATTACTTACAGACCTTCGTCACATAGCTGGAAAATTGCTGAGTGCGGCATTAAACAACATTCACTCACTCTGGCCCAGATTTGATTATTTACAGGATACCTAGAATTATTATGGAATAACAGTAGTAGTATTAAACAACAAATAAACAAATTAAACAACAAACAATCGTATACTGCAGAAATTGATGTAATGAGCATGAAGCTTGTCATTGATGCTGTTGTGAACACAAACATGGTCACTCACCTTGGGCCCAGATGCATGTCTGCAATCATTATAGTTGACAGTCGGTTTGATGAACCTAGAACCCACTACCTTAGTTACACGGATGATTCAGTCATGACACTGTCATGTATTGGGAGATCTCAGCACAAAGTGAAACAGACTTACTTAAAAATTCCTTGTTTTCAATACACCTGTGGTTTGGTTTGACCAAACACAATCACCCAGAGAGGGTATGTTAGACCATGTCATTCAAAATATTCATATATCTGCTTTTGAATAGCAGAATATGTGTTCATTTAAAGTTTGACTACAATCCTGCCTCTGTGCATTACAAACCCGTGAAGGTCCGGGTTAGACTGATCTTCAGTAGCCCATGCTTGTCATAAGAGGCGACTAATGGGATCGGGTGGTCAGGCTCGCTGACTTGTTGACACATGTCATCGGTTCCCAATTACGCAGATCAATGCTCATGCTGTTGATCACTGGATTGTCTGGTCCAGATTTGATTATTTACAGATCACCGCCATATAGCTGGAATATTGCTGAGTGCTGCATAAAACTAAACTCACTGTGCATCACTGTTAGTAATACTCCATCAACTCCAGTTTGAATGACATAGTGGGGAATTTAACAAGTGTGTTGATGCTATTTGGCCACCATCCCCTGTCAGAAGCAGGTGCATAGATAAGCACAGGCCCACACTTGTCATCATACCACCAGCCGGTGCCATACTGTGCCGCACAGCCATAGGGGTCCTTGTCATAGGTACTGAAAGGGACTCCAGCCAAACTCCCCGCCCCTGTGACCACACTGGCAGCAAACCCATCGCCATAGTCACTCAGATCAGCTCGAAAGTGTCCATAAGTGAAGGAATAACCTTCAACTGCGCCATTAACTGTGAAGTTGTCATACACTGCTTTCACACCACTGTAGATGTTGAAGACAATTGTAAGTCGGTACTCCCCCTGTCGTGTCAAGGCGTACATTGCTTCCAGTCCTAACCAAGTCGAACCTTCCGCTGGAGAGAAACCTGTTTGGTACATGGCGAATGTTTGGTTTAGGTCCCCAGGATCTATCTTCCCGTACACAAGAGCAAAGACAGTATTTGATGTCTGGCACAGCATGTTGAAGTGGGCATTATAGCCTCTGGGTTGTAATTTGATTATTCCAAATGGTTCTGCAAATTCTGAGCAGTCTGGAAATAATGAAATGAAAATATTTGATGCAACTTAATATTTGTGTAAGTGGGAGATCCAAGAAACCATTACAGGTAGATGTGTATGCGTAGCAGACAGACTATTCAGTAAGACTATTGATTATTATTTAGTGTAGGACTCCTATGTTCCCTCTGCAGGGGATTATCAGTGCAAGACTTATCTGTGTGAGGGACTATTCAAGACTCATATCTGTGTGAGGGACTATTCAGTATAAGACTTGTCGGGTCATGAAGCTTCTATTCAGCGTAATACTCAACCATATCTGTATTTGACTATTCAGTAAGACTCACCATATCTGTATTTGACTATTCATTGTAAGACTCACCATATCTGTATATGACTATTCGACTGTGTAGACTCACCATATCTGTATATGACTATTCACTGTGACTCACCATATCTGTAGACTATTCACCTCATATCTGTATATGACTATTCATTGTAAGACTCACCATATCTGTATTTGACTATTCACTGTAAGACTCACCATATCTGTATTTGACTATATGACTATTCACTGTAAGACTCACCATATCTGTATTTGACTATTCACTGTAAGACTCACCATATCTGTATATGACTATTCACTGTAAGACTCACCATATCTGTATTTGACTATTCACTGTAAGACTCACCATATCTGTATTTGACTATTCACTGTAAGACTCACCATATCTGTATATGACTATTCAGTGTAAGACTCACCATATCTGTATATGACTATTCACTGTAAGACTCACCATATCTGTATATGACTATTCACTGTAAGACTCACCATATCTGTATTTGACTATTCACTGTAAGACTCACCATATCTGTATATGACTATTCACTGTAAGACTCACCATATCTGTATATGACTATTCACTGTAAGACTCACCATATCTGTATATGACTATTCAGTGTAAGACTCACCATATCTGTATATGACTATTCACTGTAAGACTCACCATATCTGTATATGACTATTCACTGTAAGACTCACCATATCTGTATTTGACTATTCACTGTAAGACTCACCATATCTGTATATGACTATTCACTGTAAGACTCACCATATCTGTATATGACTATTCACTGTAAGACTCACCACCATATCTGTATATGACTATTCACTGTAAGACTCACTGTACCATATATCTGTATTTGACTATTCACTGTAAGACTCACCATATCTGTATTTGACTATTCACTGTAAGACTCACCATATCTGTATATGACTATTCACTGTAAGACTCACCATATCTGTATTTGACTATTAACATATCTGTATTTGACTATTCACTGTAAGACTCACCATATCTGTATACTATTCACTGTAAGACTCACCATATCTGTATTTGACTATTCACTGTAAGACTCACCATATCTGTATTGGACTATTCACTGTAAGACTCACCATATCTGTATATGTAAGACTCATTCTGTATTTGACTATTCACTGTAAGACTCCACCATTCACCATATCTGTATATGACTATTCATTGACTATATCTGTATATGACTATTCACTGTAAGACTCACCATATCTGTATATGACTATTCACTGTAAGACTCACCATATCTGTATATGACTATTCACTGTAAGACTCCACCATACCATATTCACTGTAAGACTATGACTATTCTATTGTAAGACTCACCATATCTGTATATTGACTATTCACTGTAAGACTCACCATATCTGTATTGTGAGACTATTCACTGTATATGACTCTCACCATATCTGTATATGACTATTCACTGTAAGACTCACCATATCTGTATATGACTATTCACTGTAAGACTCACCATATCTGTATATGACTATTCACTGTAAGACTCACCATATCTGTATATGACTATTCACTGTAAGACTCACCATATCTGTATATGACTATTCATTGTAAGACTCACCATATCTGTATTTGACTATTCACTGTAAGACTCACCATATCTGTATATGACTATTCACTGTAAGACTCACCATATCTGTATTTGACTATTCACTGTAAGACTCACCATATCTGTATTTGACTATTCACTGTAAGACTCACCATATCTGTATTTGACTATTCACTGTAAGACTCACCATATCTGTATTTGACTATTCACTGTAAGACTCACCATATCTGTATTGACTATTCACTGTAAGACTCACCCATATCTGTATTTGACTATTCACTGTAAGACTCACCATATCTGTATTTATTCAGTGTAAGACTCACTATTCACTGTAAGACTCACCATATCTGTATTTGACTATTCACTGTAAGACTCACCATATCTGTATTTGACTATTCACTGTAAGACTCACCATATCTGTATTTGACTATTCACTGTAAGACTCACCATATCTGTATATGACTATTCACTGTAAGACTCACCATATCTGTATTGGACTATTCACTGTAAGACTCACCATATCTGTATATGACTATTCATCGTAAGACTCACCATATCTGTATATGACTATTCACTGTAAGATTCACCATATCTGTATTTGACTATTCACTGTAAGACTCACCATATCTGTATATGACTATTCACTGTAAGACTCACCATATCGGTATATGACTATTCACTGTAAGACTCACCATATCTGTATCTGCTACAGTAAGTGTCGTACCAGTCGATGGGGCAGGAACAGGTTACACCGTCGGGGTTCAGAACGCCACCATTCTCACATGGATTCAATAATTTTCGGCCATTTCTTCACAACACAATACATGCACATGTTCATGTCGATACATGAACATATATAATGTATTTTTTCCACTAAACATTTAAGAGGCACCGCTGGTTTGTAATCCAGATCATCTGTTTGCTTTGGTGAAGGAGACATTGGTAAGATACTTCTGAATCAAATTGTTTAAAGAGGGTATGGATGACTTCAGTCAGACTTGCCAGAGAACCACAGCCTATTCATCCAAGTTGTAAGGAATCGGAAGCACTACTTTGATAATTTACAAATAATCATATTTGGAAGATAACCTGAAATTCTAAGATTGAAGTAATGATAGAAAACCATTTTACACTTTGGAGAAACATACACATGAGAATGGCACTATTAAACCTATAAATGTTCACAACGTGAAATGGGCTCGTACCAATGACTTGGACCCTTAGACCATTGGGTCCTCCATAACCACAATTAATGGATGGCTCAGTAATAAATTAATAAAATAATTAAAAAAAGAATGTTACAAATACATTAAAACGCATTATCTACAATTCTAAGTTATAATGAGTTGATGTTAATAAAGAAATGCTTTCAAAAGTTGGAAGATAGATCATCTGAACAAGCAATAAGAAGATTTAACCTTAAGAGAATCATCCTCGATAATCTCCAGGGTATACGTTCTGATAAAATCTCCACTAGTATAGTATCTCCAGGGTACACCTTCCGAGAGAATTTCCCCTAGTAAAGTGGAGATTTATCGTGACGTATACCCTGGTTATTATCGAGGATGTAAGAGAATAAGCTGATACTGAAATATATGTCATCAATCATTCCAGTGATTCATCTTGATTATCAATTTACAAGACTACAAGCAGATTACCAGAAAGTTCCAGACTGTCCTAACTTTCATGTCAAATCATGTCCTAAAACAGTATTTTAGTTATATCATTGTGACGGTATATGTCCACAACTCAGGGATCATAATCAGGAAGGGGCGGTGGGGGGTACAGTGTGAAACCCATTTCTGGTGTCAATGGTTAAAGTGTTGGCTCGTCACGCCGAAAACTACCCGGGTTCCCCGCCGTGAATCCCCAAAACATTGGTACAATATGTGAAACCCATTTCTGGTGTCCCCCGCCGTGACGTTGCTGGAATATTGCTAAAAGCGGCATAAAACCAAATTCAGTCAGTCTGTCTGGTGTCCCCCGCCGTGATGTTGCTGGAATATTGCTAAAAGCGGCGTAAAACCAAACTCAGTCAGTCAGTCTGGTGTCCCCCGCCGTGATGTTGCTGGAATATTGCTAAAAGCGGCATAAAACTAAACTCAGTCAGTCAGTCTGGTGTCCCCCGCCGTGATGTTGCTGGAATATTGCTAAAAGCGGCGTAAAACTAAACTCAGTCAGTCATAATATTGCTAAAAGCGGCGTAAAACTAAACTCAGTCAGTCATAATCAGGAAGAATGTACACTGACGTACTAAAGAAAGTGTCACCGGATGTTTTCTGAAAATATTTTCAAGAGTAAATATTTTGAAAAATGTTTTGATTGTGACTTTCCAGTCACAAACGTTATGTACGTTATGCCAAATCTTTATTTCAAATATACCAGTAACACATTCTGTCATGACAGTTCCTATTGTCACTTTGACGGCCAGATCTCCGCATTCTTGAAGACTCCATTGTGAACTGAGGGAACACAAGATGGCGGCACCATCCTCCTGGCACAGGTGTCCGGACTTGCACTGAGAGTTGAGTACACACTCGTTCCCACAACCAACCAGACTGTCAACTCGCACCTTGACCAGTGTTGCATTGTCAATCTTCTTCTGACGACAGATGTACAAGGTCTTCTTGACCAGGTCATGACCTTCCCCTTGGACACCCAGCATCACCAGGGAGACGCCCCAGACCCAGACAGACAGCATTGTGGGGGTAGTGTGTGGAAACAGAGGACGGCAAACACACTCTCACCTTGTTGAAGGGGAGCTCGATAATGGATCGGCTTGTCTATTATGGTGGCCAGACCAATCTGCAAATGTAGGCAGTATTTTGGTAGCATGGACGGGGTAGGGTTAGTTGGTTTGTTGTGTAACGCTGCACTCAGTAATATTCCAGCTATATGGCGGCGGTCTAGAAATAACTGAGTATGGACCAGACAATCCAGTGATCAACATCATGAGCATCAATCTACGCAATTAGGATACGATGACATGTGTTAACCAAAGCAGCGAGTCTGACCACACGATCCCGTTATTCGCCTCTTACGACAAGCATGGGTTGCTGAAGTCCAATTCTAACCAGGTTGGGGTTGCGTAGTCCTGTTGTTATGGTCGAAGGCCTGTTCGATTCATATGGTCTCCCCCACCGTATTATTGCTGGAATATTACCGAAAGCGGTAGGGGAACAGACCGACTGGATTGTGGCATCAGTGAACTCAAGATAATGAGAATTATGATATCTACATTTATATCATGTTTCTGAAAATTCCATGGATTAATATTTTTGTTTCAGCTCTATAATGACAGTATTGGACGCAATGCCATCATAGCACGGTGGTAAATATTGCACATATGTGGGTAATAGTGAGTGAGTGAGTTTAGTTTTACGCCGCACTCAGCAATATTCCAGCTATATGGCGGCGGTCTGTAAATAATCAAGTCTGGACCAGACAATCCAGTGATCAACAGCATGAGCATCGATCTGCGCAATTTTGAACTGATGACATGTGCCAGCAAGCCTGACCACCCGAACCCGTAACGGAACAAGCGTGGGTTGCTGAAGATCAATACTTCACGGGTCATGTAAGGAATAGATCCCAGGGTGCCGTTACAAAACGATCTTAGGGCTAAGGTGACCGTAACTCCCATACCTTCACATAGACTTAAGGTAGTCGTAGCGCTAAGGTTGTTTTGTACAACGGTATGCTGGTCTTTTGTCTGAAGAGCCACGCTATATACATAAGGCTAACTCATCACTGCAGTGTTTTTTTCTGTCAACCGCCGGTTTGCCTGGTTTGCACCTGTTTATTTTGCATACGAACTCAAATACTAACAAACGCACGTACTCTTTCGAACACAACGCGGTACACTGATGTAGATAACGCACTCTAATGGGTGACAAAACCCTTTCCATGATCGTAAGAAATTTATGTTAACAACAGCGTCGATTGTGGTGAGGTGAAATGGGGTTTAACGTCGCACTTGTGTATGTGTGGCTTCTTGTACTAGCCCAGACTTAAGCCGGTTTTATAGTGCTAGTTCACTGAGATACCATGCCCCAGTGAACCATGAATACCCCACTCCGGGCCGACCAGTCCTCGGACGACGTGCATGCGTGTGTATGTGTATGTGCGGCTGCTTGTACTAGCCCAGACTTATGCTGGTTTTATAGTGCTAGCTCACTGCGATATCATGCCGCAGTGAAGCATGAATACCCCACTCAGACACATTATACTGACTCCGAGCCGACCAGTCCTTGTTGTACCCATTAATGCCGAGCGCCAGTCAGGGACCAACTATAGTACTGTCGGAAATAGAAAAACACTGTATTTTCTCATTTATCTAGTTAATTGATGTAGTTGAAAGGTGAAAGTGTGAAATATCTGTTAAACTAAGTTCGGCCTAACTACAGTCTCAGTGGTAGAGAGATAGGAAACGGAGAAAAGGGACTTTACTGAGGGGAAATTAGTGCAGAAATGAGCAATGCGGTTTTTTTCCAAGTCCAAAAAGACGTATTTGGAACAGACCATGGCTTTATGCAAATTAGTGTGCGACGATATTGTATTACAAAGGACACTTTTTCAATGCCCAATTTGAAATTAGACGTAGATTCATTATAAACGATAGCTGACGTAAAAAATAATAACTTTTATGCCGAAACTATTAAGGATGTAGCTACCATGCAGTCTCACTGTCACTATAAAAAGAAACAGATAGGAGGGGTCGCCTCAAAAGCAAAACCTGGGGTCGGGCTTGGGGATAGAGATATCAGCTAAGATAAGATAATCCTTTAGGGCAATTATACTGGGGAGGTACACGGCACATCATAACAATTTACTAATAATATCTAGTCCTGTCGATCTTCGGGTGGTCATGCCACCTATATACTACGATGCGTTTCTATGGTTTTCGGGTATCATACTCTCTTACATATCTCAACATAAACTTTATGAAAGAAAAACACGTAAGATGTTTAATCAGTAGATGAGACATAGTCAACACACATGAAAAAGCACAAAATATCTTTGAGATGACCCCTTGTGCCTGTAGGCAGCACGTGCATTTCATGCCAGGTGAGTCGACGGTCCGTCGTCATACCTGGCTGAGCGACCTAGTTGCCATCTGTAGTCTGATCTATTGTTTTCAGCAGCTATTCGTATTTTTTCTAAGTTTTGCCCGATTTTAGGAGTAAACATGCTTTTCTGGATATCGTATTACGCATCCCACTGAACGCCCAGTTAGGCCGAAGTGGGTTATTTCGACATATGCTATTTGCAATTGTGTCAATTTTAGGGATACAGAGTAACAACCTAAAAACAGTTTTTTTTCTATTTCCGACAGTACTATAGAACCTTATTTTAACGTCTTTTGGTCTGACGCGGCAGGGGATCGAACCCGCGATCTTCCGCTCTCTGGGCGGAGGTTCTAGCCATTACACCACGGAGGCGGTTCAGCGTCCAATGAAAGATGCCGACTGCATATATATTTACGAATCAATATTAGTATGTGATGGTATTTAGATTAAGGACCCTGAACCTGTGATTTCCGGACAATGCTGAATATCTGTGTATGTTCTTTGTATATATATAGACATACTACGTGTGTAGTATTGCATGGTGTGGAGAGGAGAACAACCAGTACACGGAACTGTTCAGTATGAGCGGAGTTACACTCAACCCGCGCAGTACCTAATAATAGTTTACACGTCACAGTCAGTTCCTGGAACCAGCGCTTCTTGGAAAGCTGGCTTTCAAGCACTGGATAAGATCGATGTAACTAACCTTGGTGCAGATTTAATCGTCCATTCTTCTCAAAGCGGGTAGCCTAATGGTTCAAGCGTAAGCGCATTACGCCGAAGACCCGGGTTTTATTCCCCACATGGGTACAATGTGTGAAGCCCATTTGTGGTGTCCCCCGCAGTGATATTGCTGGAATATTGCTAAAAGCGGCATAAAACCATACTTACTCACTCTTCTCAAAGCAGTTACGTAAACATCATACAACAGTGAGTAAGTTTAGTTTTACGCCGCACTCAGCATTAAGAACTGTACTTATGCTACGAACACAAATACTAACAAACACGCGTACTCTTTGTATAGTTGTATGATCCACAGGGAGCTGAGATTGATAATACGATGTGCCGTTTGAGATTGACATCCAGTGATCGAGAGAAAAACAAAGCGCCTTTGAGCAGCTGAACTGGATATTGGCGCTATACAATATTAGCAAAATAATAGTCTCGCCTAAAGAAAATCTGGAGCTCAGAGCTAAATGCTCGAAACGAGGTCAAAGCCACCAATACTTTTGCTGTGCCTGTCCTTTCCCATTCCTATGCAGTAGTTGATTGGACAAAACAAGATATCCAGAGTCTTGACCGTCTGACCAGAAGGATCATGTCTGATAACAGAGCCCACCACCCTCGCTCCTCTCTCAATCGTTTTTGTACATGCCAATCAATTCTGGAGGTCGGGATTTGATTAATGTGGAGGCTCTTCATGATAGAATTTTATTGTGTACTTTTGCACATATTTATTTATCGGATGATCCTCTGGTAATGCATGTCAAGACTCATGATGAAAGCAAGGAATTCTACGGCTATTTTATGTGTGCCAAGGTTGTTGGACAGAATCTGAAATTTGAGGTTGATTTTGTTGATGGCAATGTACTGCTGGACGGTACAGAGATGGGAGTAAACCAGGTGAAGTCCTTCACCAAGTCTGCCCAGAGTCGGTCATTTGTGGAGAAGCTTTCTGAGAAACCGTTGCATCGTATGTACATGCAATGTGTGGAACAGAATAGCAATCCAACTGACTCCTTCGCCTGGATGAAGTCGGCTGGTCTTAAATGTAAAACTGTTGGCTTCCTTTTTGCTGCTCAGGACCAGTCACTTCCCACACGCAATTGCCTAAATATAATTCTTAATGCAAATATTGACATAAAATGTCGACTGTGTAATGAATTTAAAGGGAGTGTCCAACACATTGCCAGTGGATGCCCTTCCTTGGCACAAACATATCTTAAACGACATGACGGCATGGCTCGTTGTTTTCACTACCGTTTCCGCCATGCCTGTGGCTTTGACTCCGAGGTCCATCCATGGTACGACCCTGAACATGTCCAGGGCGTCATGGGAAATGATACTTTCAAATTTCTGTGGAATAGGCCTATATACAGCCTCAGAAGAATTCCTGCCAACAAACCTGATCTTGTCCTTTTTGATAAAGCCAATGAATTTATTTATATCATTGAATTTTCTGTCCCTGACAGCAATGTGATTTGCAAGAGTCAGGGAAAGCATTCTAAATATGCGGACCTCGCCTTTGAAATGTCTCGCTTGTTACCCAAGTACAGTCGTCAGACTCCCCATTGTTCTCGGTGCCCTTGGTTTGGTACATCCTGATCTCTTGGCGCAGATCGGGAGAGTGTCCGGGTTTCCAGCAGCGTCCATTGAAAGATCCCGACTGCAGATATATTGTGAATCACTATTATTATGCGATGGTATTTAGATTACGGATCCTGAACCTGTAATTTCCGGACAGTGCTGTTGGGGAGGTTTACTCACAGGTAGATTTCACCGTGCGGGCAGCCTTATGTCCTCTTGGTTTATGATAAATCTGATTCTAAACAGTGACAAGCAGTTTTGTCCATTCCGCCAACCATAAATAAATATATTTTGTTTAAAAAGGACTTCTAGCTTATTAACTATTCCTGTCGCTGTAAATGAATTATATGAAATACAATCTATAAAGTTTGTTTAAATTATTTCTTGATTTAAAAACAAATATTAGGACTTTGGTAGGTATTTCTGATAATTATGGAAATTGTGTTATTGTTATTTATAGCCTGTTTATTTTCAAAGTAAATACACACATGTTCTTCATCCAAGTTATGGATGAAAAGGATCAGTCAGTTTGACTCGATACTTTCTCTTGGATCCTGATGCAAGTTAAAACGGCATCAAGCTACTTTGGTCTCGCTAGCAGTTTGTATGTACACCGTAACGCAGCCCATGTATTGGGTAGCGTAGTGTTACTAGCGTTGGCTCGTCAGGCCCATCCCGTGAAGGTCCGGGTTAGAATTGATCTTCAGTAACCCATGCTTGTAAGAGGCGACTAACAGGATCAGGTGGTCAGGCTCGCTGAGTTTATTGACACATGTCACCGTACCCCAGTTGCGTAGATCGATGCTCATGCTTCTGATCACTGGATTATCTGGTCCTGACTCGATTATTTACAAACCATCGTCATATAGCTTGAATATTGCTTGAGTGCGGCGTAAAACTAAACGCACTCACTCATTTCTGGTATCCCTGGCTGTGATATTTCTGACATATTGCTTAAAGTGGCTTAAAGTAAACCACTCACTCACTCACGTCTGATGTGGAGTTTCATTAGCCATTATTTGGCTCTATTATTTACTGTGTGGCTTGGACGGCCTCCGTGGTGTAGTGGTTAGAGCGTCCACCCGGAGAGCGGAAGGTCGCGGGTTCGATCCCCGACCGCGTCATGCCAAAAGACGTTAAAATATGGAACTTGTTGGTCCCTGCCTGGCGCTCGGCATTAATGGGTACAACAAGGACTGGTTGGCTCGGAGTCAGTATAATGTGTCTGAGTGGGGTATTCATGCTTCACTGCGGCATGATATCTCAGTCGGCTAGCACTACAAACCAGTATAAGTCTGGGCTAGTACAAGCAGCCGCACATATACATACACACGCATGCACGTCGTCATATCAGCGAAATATTCTCAAGCACGACGTGAAGCCCAGTTTCACATCACCTAACCTGTGTGGCTTGGTTTTCAGAGACAATCGATTCTCGAGGAGAGTAGGTTTATTTTAAAAAAAAATATAGATGTGAACTCTGTGTCTTAGTGCAGGTTTAAACAGTAAACAAGTCGGAGTTGACTCAATCTTGAACATGACTAAACTCTTCGAAACAGACCTCGTCTTATAAATTGGCTTGGAAGATGAAGGTTCATAATGCTTGTGTAATCTCCAAAAGGAAATGAAAGGTCTCGTGATCAAGCTATATTACCGAAAAGTTTTTGATGGTTCGACTTGGTATCGCTTCTAGTGAAAAGCCCCATTCGCTGTCTGGGCTGCGTGTAGAATGGAGCTGATAATGGGTGATTGAGTGAGTTTAGCTTTACACCGCTTTTAACCATATTCCAGCAATATCAGGCGGGGAACACAAGGGATGGGCTTTACACATTGTACCCATGTGGGGAATCGAACCCGGATCTTCGGCGTGACGAGCGGACGATTAATCCACTAGGATACCCCAACCTGATTAACATCACCTATCGCCCGTGAAGTTCCGGGTTAGAATTGGTCTTCAGCAACCCATGCTTGTCGTAAGAGGCGACTAATGGTATCGGGTGGTCAGGCTCGCTGACTTGGTTGACACGTGTCATCGTATCCCAATTCCTCATGTTGTCAATCACTGGCTTGTCTGGCCCAGACTGGATTATTTACAGACCACCGCCATATAGCTAGAATATTGCCGAGTTCGGCGTTAAACAACAGCATAACTTATGAAAAAAGTGAAACTGAAAGCAGGATAGTTAAAACCGAAAGGAAAATAAATAAATAAATAATAAAAAATCATAAACAAACAAATTTAGTTTTTAGTTGTTTCTTCCAAACTGAGAACAGAGTACAAAGACGTGATGAGTATGAGCGGAGTTCACTGAACCCGCGCAGTAACTAATAATAGTTTACACGACACAGCCAGTTCCTGGAACTAGCGCTTCTCTTGGAGCACTGGATAAAGTCGTTGTAACCTTGGTGCAGTCACACTATTTATACAGCGCCACAATACTGACTAGGGGTGTTCACTAGCTAGCACAGGCAAGAGCAAGGTAGGCAAGTTATGTGTATTCCTAAGACAGCTGAGAATTACTTTAGATACGTGATCTTCTTTATCAGCTCAAATATTATTTCCTTAATTTGAAAAACTTTCTTTTGGAAACCAAAAATGGACTTCACACATTGTACCCATGTGCGGAATCGAACCCGGGTCCTTGGCGTGACGAGCGAACGCTTTAACCTACCACTAGGCTACCGCACCGCCCCAATCATCGTAAGTACTTAAAGTCGCCATTAATATACTTACCCTTGGGTAACCACACGATGCTTATTTTATTTTAGCTGTAGATTTATTCTTATAATTGAAAGCAATCGATTTGCAAATGCTTAGGCAAGTTTCGTATGATTATGACTGCAAAATCTAAAAAAGCTGGAACTCTTGCATGTCTGTACGTTTACCGTCATTGCCGCACTTATCATCATATTGTTAATCGCACCTTTGCTTCATTTATTTATGAACACATGCTTATTTATCTAGGAACACATAAGTTGTTAATTTATGTCCTTTACTTGCAACCATCTTGATTTTGGAATTGTTATGTTGCTGGGGCGGTATTATATAAGCATAACAATGCTTGTTTACCAACCCAGGTTTTAGAAAATAAATATATTTAAAGCATTTATTCTGCCCATTCTTCTTAAAGCGGGTAGCCTAATACATGTAGTGGATTGTTATGTTGCTGCGGTGGTATATATAATAACATAACAATGCTTGTTTACCAACCCAGGTTTTAGAAAATAAATATATTTAAAGCATTTATTCTGCCCATTCTTCTTAAAGCGGGTAGCCTAATACATGTAGTGGATTGTTATGTTGCTGCGGTGGTATATATAATAACATAACAATGCTTGTTTACCAACCCAGGTTTTAGAAAATAAATATATTTAAAGCATTTATTCTGCCCATTCTTCTTAAAGCGGGTAGCCTATGTGGATTGTTATGTTGCTGCGGTGGTATATATAATAACATAACAATGCTTGTTTACCAACCCATGTTTTAGAAAATAAATATGTTTAAACCATTTATTCTGCCCATTCTTCTTAAAGCGGGTAGCCTAATACATGTAGTGGATTGTTATGTTGCTGGAGGGTATATATAATAACATAACAATGCTTGTTTACCAACCCAGGTTTTAGAAAATAAATATGTTTAAACCATTTATTCTGCCCATTCTTCTTAAAGCGGGTAGCCTAATACATGTAGTGGATTGTTATGTTGCTGGGGCGGTATATATAATAACATAACAATGCTTGTTTACCAACCCAGGTTTTAGAAAATAAATATGTTTAAACCATTTATTCTGCCCATTCTTCTTAAAGCGGGTAGCCTAATGCATGTCACGCTGAAGATCCGGGTTTGACTATGAACTAGAACAGTAAAGACATCTTTAATTGTTTGCATATATTTTACCTTTTATTGCATTTTTCACCCTAGGTTGCAAACAGGAAATATAAGTACCCCAGTACTACAGTGTATGACCGTGAGGACAGAAAAGCAATGTATGTCATCTTGTTCATCTGGCAATTGTATTTACGTTATTTATGAAGACCTTATTTAATTCAATCATTTTCATTTCAACATATGCACATTGTCAAGTGTACAAATTGACAAATACCAAACGATCAGAGGACTTATATACTCCTCAAAAAAAAAAAAACAAATTTTAATTTTAGGAAAATATTTGATCAATGGATGCTGATTCCCAGCATGTCGGGGAATGGTTGCCGACGCGTTTGAAAAAAGAAACGTGTAACAAAAACGTAACGTTACACTCACGTCTGTAGTGAATCACGAGCATCATGAAATTGTGTATCACCCAGAGCTGAAGCCTATGACTGTAGGCTTTAAAAAGCCACATCAATGGTACTCCACATGCATTGCTTTAAGCCACTATAGACGACAAGAGAATGAAAAGACTGACAGAAGCTCAACGACACAACGCCATCGGCCGTTTACAAGGATCGCAGCATGATGTGGCAAGGCACTTCAGCGTGTCCAAACAGACCATCTCAAACCTATGGACCCGATACAAAAATACTGGGAGTGGTAATGACAGACCCAGGTCAGGTCAACCTGGAGTTAACACCACCGCCCAAGATCGCTACATCCGGTTGAGACATTTTCGTTCAAACACCACGGCCGCATCATCCACAACAATCCAAATCCCTGGATTGCTCCGAATCTCCGACCAGACAGTGTGCAATTGGTTATGGAAAGCCAGACTTTTTGCCAGAAGACCAGTTCAACGTCACGTCGTTACCTACTTCTTTGGAGCATGACAATGCTCGACCTCATGTTGCACGTGTTTGACAGGTCTTCCTCCAGCAAAACAATGTCCAGTTGTTACCTTGGCCTTCTCGATCACCGGATTTGTCCCACATTTAACGTCTATAGGATATTCTTGTAATCCGCCACCTCGGACACTACAAGAACTGCACACAGCACTTCAGCAAGTGTATCAAAACATTCCTCAAGACAGCATTCGGCATCTCCTTTCTTCTATGGGTCACCGCTGCCAAGCTGTTATCGATGCTCATGGTGGTCACACCAGATACTGACATTTTACTCTGACCAAGTGACTTTAATAGCCCTCTGTGGTTTTACCAAACACGTTGTGGGTAATGTGATGATTTTACTGTAACTGAACAATGATGTCATGCTTGAATCAGTTATGTGCACTCAGGAAGTAACCCCCCAAACAGCATGTCAAGTTTCTTTTCTTGAAGAGTATGTTTTCTTGTCAAACAGTGGATGTATGTTTTAAGAGTGACGAGAAGATAAAAGTGAAGTATATATTTTTCCAATAGTAATGATAATCGGGACAATAGAGAAACAAGAGATGTTTCAAAGCAGATTTTAGCTGGTCAGTCTGTGACAGCATTTACTTGTTTGTTTACTTGTTTAGTATTTCAACACTAAATACGGAAGTGATACAGACTTCCATCAAATAGTAGTCATCTTTGTGGAGGAGCAGACCCGTGAAGATCCGGGGTAGAATAGGTCTTCAGCAACCCATGCTTGCCGCAAAAGGCGACTGTGCTTGTCGTAAGAGGCGACTAACGGGATCGGGTGGTCAGGATCGCTGACTTGGCTCACACATGTCAACGGTTCCCAATTGCGCAGATAGATGCTCATGTTGTTGATCACTGGATTGTCTGGTCCAGACTCGATTATTTACAGACCGCCGCCATATAGCTGGAATATTGCTGAGTGCGGCGTAAAACTAAACTCACTCACTGGAGGAGCACCTTTTATGGATAGACACTTTTGTTTATTGCAATAGATATGACATTTCGGTGTAGATCCTAACACCCTTATCAAGCAAATGATCTACACTGAAACCTTGCATCTATTGCAATAAAGAAATTGTCTATCCATAAAAAAGTGTTCCTCTTCATCATACCAGCTTCTAAATGCCACTTAAAGAAGGCCATCTTTCAGGGGTGCCAGTTGTTCTTCATGCAATTGTGGACCTACTATCACCGTCACAATGGAGGTGGAGAATAAGTTCAGGAAGCCGTATTTCACGGCTTCTACTCAGCTTGAGATGCCCCAGAGAGAGCTCATCTACTTCCTCCAGGCGGCAGTAGCCAAGGACGGGCATTTCCAGTAAGATGTCTGTCTCATCCTCTTCCTCCTTAATCCTGCTGTCCCAGTTATGACTTCAGTCACACAGAACAATGTCCTCTTCCTCCTTATGATCTTCTGCTGTCCCAGCTTATGACTTCATATTGCTTCTTTGTTAGGCTTTCTCACAGCATCGTTCTCTAATGTCCTTGACAACATGACTACAAGACCTTATCTGTCAGACTCTATCAGACACCACAGCTATATACACCTTCCATCAACAAATTCTTGACTTTGATATCGCTGTCAGATGCTTCAAACAACACCAGACATAGCCTCCATGAGACAGCACCTTCCATCAGACAGAACCTTCTTTGATAGACATCACCTTGACCTACTTGTATCATACAACACCTCCATCAGCAGAACCTTCTTTTGATAGACAACACCTCCATCAGACAGAACCTTCTTTGATAGACACCTCCATCAGACAGAACCCATAGACACAGACCTCCATCAGACAGAACCTTCTTTGATAGACATGATCAACTCCATCAGACAGAACCTTCCATCAGACAGAACCTTCTTTGATAGACAACACCTCCATCAGACAGAACCTTCTTTGATAGACAACACCTCCATCAGACAGACATCACCTCCATCAGACAGAACCTTCTTTGATAGACATCACCTCCATCAGACAGAACCTTCTTTGATAGACAACACCTCCATCAGACAGAACCTTCTTTGATAGACAACACCTCCATCAGACAGAACCTTCTTTGATAGACATCACCTCCATCAGACAGAACCTTCTTTGATAGACATCACCTCCATCAGACAGAACCTTCTTTGATAGACATACACCTCCATCAGACAGAACCTTCTTTGATAGACATCACCTCCATCAGACAGAACCTTCTTTGATAGACAACACCTCCATCAGACAGCACCTTCTTTGATAGACATCACCTCCATCAGACAGAACCTTCTTTGATAGACATCACACCTCATCAGACAGAACCTTCTTTGATAGACATCACCTCCATCAGACAGAACACTTTCTTTGATAGACATCACCTCCATCAGACAGAACCTTCTTTGATAGACATCACCTCCATCAGACAGAACCTTCTTTGATAGACAACACCTCCATCAGACAGAACCTTCTTTGATAGACAGACACACTCCATCAGACAGAACCTTCTTTGATAGACAACACATCCATCAGACAGAACCTTCTTTGATAGACATCACCTCCATCAGACACCTTCTTTGATAGACATCACCTCCATCAGACAGAACCTTCTTTTGATAGACATAGACACCTCCATCCATCAGACAGAACCTTCTTTGATAGACAACACATCCATCAGACAGACACCTTCTTTGATAGACAACACCTCCATCAGACAGAACCTTCTTTGATAGACAACACCTCCATCAGACAGAACCTTCTTTGATAGACAACACCTCCATCAGACAGAACCTTCTTTGATAGACAACACCTCCATCAGACAGAACCTTCTTTGATAGACATCACCTCCATCAGACAGAACCTTCTTTGATAGACAACACCTCCATCAGACAGAACCTTCTTTGATAGACAACACCTCCATCAGACAGAACCTTCTTTGATAGACAGACACCTCCATCAGACAGAACCAGACATCACCTCCATCAGAACCTTCTTTGATAGACAACACCTCCATCAGACAGAACCTTCTTTGATAGACATCACCTCCATCAGACAGAACCTTCTTTGATAGACATCACCTCCATCAGACAGAACCTTCTTTGATAGACAACACCTCCATCAGACAGAACCTTCTTTGATAGACAACACCTCCATCAGACAGAACCTTCTTTGATAGACAACACCTCCATCAGACAGAACCTTCTTTGATAGACTGATCCTGATTTAAAAATATAACTGGAAAAAAACTAGACAACAAAAGCAAGATTGGACATTTTTTAATTTCGCAGGACATGTTTAATCTTTCACTTGATTCTGACAATACCCTATAAAACAGAATATGCTATTAATGATTTAGGTTAGATCAATCTTAAATGCTGATTTAGTCAGACGACCAAAGGATACTCAGATATTGACTCTTATGTTGAGAATGTGAATGACTCAGATATCAAACTTAAGATAGATGACAGCTTATTCTTAGAAACATTTCTGATGAATGTTCGAGGTAAATCAATATCTTTTTCATCTTATCTTAAAAAGAGAACAAAGGACAAAGCTAATGAATTAGAAATAGGAGATTGTGAAGATATTATTAGAAAAGATTTTCAAAACGTAGATGAAGCCTTACTATCTGAACTTTCTAAATTATAATCAGAACTACAACAAATTAAGGAGAGAAGACATACGACTGATTCAACTCAGAAACATAATATTATGGTATGAAGAAGAGGAAAAACCAACAAAATATTTCTGTCACTTAGAAAATAGGAATTATGTAAACAAATCAATAAATAAAATTATTACAGATAAGAATGAAGAAATTACTGACAGCAATGCGATCTTAAATGAACTTTAAAGAGTTTATAAGAAACTGTATTCTTCTGCTGAGAATTATGAGAACGATGCCTGTTTAGAAAATATGATAACCCAACCTTGAGTCACCAACAGAGACATATTGGAAATAGAATTAGACATAAATGAAATATCATTGGCAATAAGAAGTATGAAAAATAACAAAAGCCCAGGTATAGATGCATTTCCAATTGATTTCTTTCAATTCTTCTGGAAAGAACTTAAGGTCTGGATTTTCAGATTTATCAAAGATGTATCAAAACGAAATAAGATGCTTCTTACCACGAAGAGAGGAGTTATCACTTCTACACCTAAAGCTAATAAAAATAGGACCTTATCGAAGAACTGGAGACCAATTACTTTATTAAATGCTCTGTATAAATGAATAAGTGCATGTATCTCAAATCGGTTAAAAACTACCCTTGATTCCCTGATGCATAATAACCAAACTGGATTTATGCCTGGCAGAACATTAAGTGAAAACACAAGGTTATCATATGACATTATGTTTGAAACAAAGAAAAGAGACATGTCAGGTTTACTACTTTTTATTGATTTCGAAAAAGCATTTGACACAGTTTCCAAGGATTTTATCAATTCTGTCCTAGTAAAATTTGGTTTTGGTCCAAAGATTATACGCTGGATTAATGTCTTAACATATGACACATCTTCATGTGTTATTCAGAATGGGCATCTCTCTGATTTCTTCCCAAATCAACGGGGTTGTAGGCAAGGGGATCCCATATCTCCATATCTGTTTCTTTTTGTGGCTGAAAACTTGTATTCTGAAATACATTTTACAGGATGTCATGATAAGACAACATGAAGGACAATAAAGGGTATTGTAATTAATGATGAAATAGAATACAAATTAGGTCAATATGCAGATTACTGGCAACTTGGAGAAAAACACATTTGACGCTGATCGGGAAAATTACTGTTATTAACACATTGGCTCTTTCAAAATTAGTTCATATTTTAACACTTTACCTAACCCTCCAGATGATTTTATCACCACGCTTGAGAGAGTATTTTTTAAATTCATCTGGAATGACAAAAATGACAAAATCAAACGGAGCACAAAAGATTACAAATTGGGGGGATCTACGCATGGTTGATATTAAGACCTTTGTTAATGCCATGAAATTATCTACTCTCAAACTATGCTTAATAAAGACCAAATCCTGGTAACCCATGCAATTTTCCTTTAAGGATATATTCTAAAATATGGAGCAAATTTTCAGAATATAATTGCAGTTGATAATCCTTTTTGGAAAGATGTTTTAAAGGCATGGAAATTATATTGTACCAAAAAAATAATATAGATGCAGAGAACATTAATGAAATCTTATCCCAGCCTTTATGGTTGAATAACAATTTCAAAAACTCAAACCACATTATTAGACACTTGGTAAAAAGTGGAATCTTGACAATTAAAGATCTGTGTGATGAACATGGGTTTATATCCTTTGATCATTTGAAGCTTAAATTTGATATAAGAGGTACATACTTAGATCTTGGATATCGAGGTGGAAACGGCATTATGACGTCACTATCGCTGAATAACCTAGTGTGGTTAGACAACACCTGTTTCAAATCACAAAATTATCCCAGAAAGATATGTATTGAGAACATGCGTGTAATAAATATATCTTTTCCCCAGCCCCTCCACAAAACAATTGTCGATGAAATGTGCACCACCGAGTTATCACTCTTCTTGTAATTATATAGCTTCACAGCTGAGTATTATGCGACACCAGCGGTGACAGGATATATGGTCCTGAGCTTGAACAAATTAGCTGGGAGCACCGAGGACAAGACTTACTGGCAGATCCTGGACAACGGGAAACCTATACCTGTAGGTAGGTACCCTTCAGTGAGTGAGTGAGTGAGTGAGAGTGAATGAGTATGGTCTTACGCCTCTTTTAGCAATATTCCAGCAATATCACAGCAGGGAGACCAGAAATGGGCTTCACACATTGTACCCATGCGGGGAATCGAACCCGGCTCTTTGACATGTCGAGTGCTGGTATGAAAGAAGACATGTAACTTGTTTGGGTGACATTTTACAAGTTGGGAAGTACAATATAGAACAAACTTTATGGATAACACCTATGAATATAAGAAGTTATCCATGAAGTTTGTTCTCTAAATAACATACATGTATGTACATTTGTATGTGTGTGTGTGCTTGTGTGTGTGCTTGGGTGCATGTATGTAGGTGGGTGTGAGTCATGTAAGGACATGTAAGCACACATGATGACAGTAGGAATGAGTTAGTGAGTTAAATGTTATGACAGTTTTAGACTGACTGACTGACTGAGTTTGGTTTTACGCAGCTTTTAGCAATATTCCAGTAACATCACGGCGGGGGACACCAGAAATGGCCTTCACACAATGTATCCATGTGGGGAATCGAACCCGGGTCTTCGGCATGACGAGCGAACGCCTTAACCACTAGGCTACACCACCGCCCTACATATACTTACATTGTGTTTCCACATTGCAGGTGTCAGTTTGTACGTACCAAACAACGGTTCTGTAATTACCTTCAAGTTCACCTCGTACGGTAACGACGACTGTACAAAGAGTTAGACGAGGGTCGAGGTCATCGAAGAGACACGAGACATGAAATACTAGCTGAGGCATGACTCCTCTTCTCAACGCACGTAACAAAACCTCGACTTAACCATGTACAGTGGAACCCCGCTTATCCTAACACCAGATATCCAGAAACCTTGCCTATGATGATATTTACGTAAAACGAAATACATATGACATAAAATGCTTCTTTTATCCAGAAATCTGGTTTTCGGATGACAGCTAATACTTTTCGTTTGTTTGTTTGCTGTTTCACACCAAACTCACCAATATTCCAGCTATATGGCGGTGGGCTGTAATAAGCCAATCTGAACCAGACAATCCAGTGATCAACATCATGAGCATCGTTCTACGCAACTGGGATACGATGACAAGTGTCAACCAAGTCAGCGAGCCTTGCCTGTTATATGACAAACAAATGGTTAATGAAGACCAATTCTAACCCGCATCTTCAGTGGTAGCTACTTTCAAATACCAGCCGACATCATAATGTGATCTATCTGGACATTGTTGTTTTTCTACGAAGACGTGAGTTTAAAACCACATAAACGACTGTCAAGGGAGTATTTTGAAATTGTTTAAGACAAGGGAGCTAACCATGAAAGCCTTGCCAAATTAGGCTGGAATGTCTGGGCTAGATCGTTACTCTGTTATGAGTTATGCCCCTTCTGTGAATTGAATGAAAACATGAACAGATTTGAAAATATCCGTTGACGTCCAGATGAAGGAAACACAATCTAAAAAAAAGGCAGACGGCAGCCACCATGTTGAAGACTGGTTGTCGATTTGGTGATTTTGTCATTGTTTTTAGTCCAGCCAAAAAGTAACTTTGAAATTTCAGCCATTTTCTGCAAATGTTGACACTTGACTCTTATAGTCAGTTTTCTCTCTTATGAATGTACCCTTATGTTTAACCCTTTGAATGCAATCTAATTGAAAAGAAGTAATATTTTAGTGTTTAGCGTATTTGAGTGTGAAATAAATTGTGATGTTACAAAACTCTTTTTGATTGCTTATTTCAATAACTTGGCAATGCTTCATCATTCCCTCATTAAGTGAGTGAGTTTAGTTTTAGCAATATTCCAGCTATATGGTGGTGGGCTGTAAATAATCGAGTCTGGTCCAGACAATCCAGTGATCAACAGCATAAGCATCGATCCCTCATTAAAAGCTAAGACTGGTATCTTATAATTTTTGTTTATAATTCTGTTTAGTTTGAAATCATCCATATTGATACTGTCACACTGAAGACTGACTGACTGACTGAGTTTAGGTTTTACGCCGCTTTTAGCAATATTCCAGCAACATCACGGCGGGGGACACCAGAAATGGGCTTCACACATTGTACCCATGTGGGGATTCGAACCCGGGTCTTAGGCATTACGAGCCAACGCTTTAACCACTAGGCTACCCCACCGCCCCGTCACAATGAAGACAGATACAGCGGACAATAAACAGAGTTTAGTTTTACGTTGTTTTTAGCAACATTCCAGCAATATCACGGTGGGGGACACCAGAAATGGGCTTCACACATTTACCCATGTGGAGAATCGAACCAGGGTCTTCAGCGTGACAAGCAATGCTTTAACCACTAGACTACCCCACCGTCCCCTGGCTTTAGAGGTAATTGAATTACACTCGCGTAACCTTGATTCGTGGATATAAGGGAAGTGCGGCGAAATTCACATTTTAAATGCATGATTTCATTTTGTATATGCACTGATTATTTTATTCATTGTATCAGCAAATTAAAAATGCCTAATATTCCACTCGTGAATGAAACCTTTGTTTACGGAAGTTATTTGCAATCATCACCCATTCGTGTGCCCACAAAATGTGACGTCACCTTGTTTCGTGGATTACGTAGTCGGTTACTTTATACCACTATGTACGACACCCCACTGCAGTAAGTATTGACACCAAGGAAAGCAGACAATGAGAAGTGAGAAGGGTGGAGCTAACGGTATCTTTTTTACTTGACATTTTGTAAAAATAAAATTTGGTAATGGTGGTATTAGTGACATGGGCTATTTATCTCAATGCTGGACAATTATATTTATTGTACTTGCGTGTAATGCAGAAATTCGGAACTTTTTTGTCAGCGAGGCGTGACATTGTATTTACATCAAAAGTACTGCTTCATGACGTCAGTCGATACTTAATTTACGAGCTAGCATGATAAATTCCGCGATCCACGAATCAAGGTTATCCACGAATTTAGGTTAGGGTTCCGTAATAGAAAAGAAGAAAGTAAGTTTTAAGCACTGCATTTATTACAGAGTAATACAAATGATTACCAATACATTTCATATCCTAATACCAAATCAGCACATCCGTGAGCACACCTGAATTCATTGTAAACCGGTGCCCAACCAACACATTTCATACCTTAATGTTTGTACTACATAACTTACCAACCTGAGTTGATTGTTAACCTGCACTCTTTTCATCAACACATTTTATACATCAATAACCTGGTAACTCCAAATTCAGGGCAGGAAACTGGAATGAGTTTGTCCTGCGCCCAGTACAGTGTGTTCACCTGAAGATACCTTGGGGGCAATGTGCCATTGAGCACCTCAGAATCTAATCCATTGTTCATCAGTCAAGAGTGTTTGAAGATGATTTTGTTATGCACCCTTGTTGTTTAACTTACGTATTACATACTAGGATCCACATGTCATGAAGAACCTCACACTTGTTCCACAATTACATACAGGGGGCAAAGTGTCATTCTGCACCCAATGGTTCAAGAGGGTACAAGTATTGTTGAAGGGGCCGTTGTCGGCACAGATACTACAGATGTGTACCCCGGATATGTTTCTGTACACAGAAATGTACCCTAAACAAAATCAAAATACAGAAATGTACCCAGTACCCTAAACAGTGGACTCATCCATATTCCGCAACCCAAAACCGAAACTGTATGCACTTATTCCCGTTCAACTGGTTGCGAGTGGTTGAGTGCATCATGAAATATTTGTTACTGTGCAAGCTCGTTTTATATAACAGAATCAAATGCACAAATACAACAGTATGACAGTTCCAATCAAGAAAACAGCACAAAGCCGAATGGACATGTCCTAGGGTACCTTTAGTGTTTTGATCTTGGCTAGGGTACGTTTCTGTATATAGGAAAGTACCTGGGGTACATATCTGTAGAATGTCTGTACTCTGGTCTGTGTTGAGAAATGTATCTG
This sequence comes from Haliotis rubra, assembly GCF_003918875.1. NCBI lineage: Eukaryota > Metazoa > Mollusca > Gastropoda > Lepetellida > Haliotidae > Haliotis > Haliotis rubra. Next base: position 2,508,641 of record NW_025767535.1, read on the forward strand.
GGGTACATATCTGTAGTACCTGTGCCACCTGTTCAGAACAATTATTAGTATCAATATCACATCAAGACCAAGATAGCATTCAGACGTTGGCCCAACGTTGGCAATGGTTTTGCCAACATTGCCAGCGTCCGAACGCTACCTGGGAAGCCTTGTGGTGATTGTTGGGAGCAGAGTCATAAAGCAACTAATAGTTCATAGGGACACAAGGGTGGATACAGCTTTTTGAGAAAGGGGGTGGGGGAGGTGGGGGGTGCACACTATTGAGAGAAAGGAGAGGTGCACATTTCATTTTCACCTCAGTTTCAATGGTCATTTAACAAACTTTCAGCACAAAAGGTGGGGTGCGCACCCCTGCACCCCCCCTCTGGATCCGCCTATGGGACACAAGTGTTAGCATCAGTCCATCTGTTCCGTCATGACAGATCTATAAAAACAGCAGGTGCTAGCTCGCTGCACTTGAAGCACTTGTGTCCAGTTTTCTTTCAGTGTTCTTAGCGTTATGGTTGTCTGGTTTGTCTTTTTTGAGTTTTCTCTTCCTCTTCTGACCTGAGTTGCCAGCTGGGGGTCCTCCAGACTTCTGTTTTGTTCCTTTCTTCTCCTGAGGTCGATCCAACCAGGCTGCGTCATGGGACCCGGGAGCCTGGTAGCTGTAACATTAACAGTGAGTGAAAGCACCTTCTTCAGAGTACTTTCAGTTTTATTACAGTAGTTGCAAGTGGTTGACAGGAGTGAGTGAGTTTAGTTTTACGCCACACTCAGCAATATTCCAGCTATAAGGCGGCAGTCTGTAAATAATTGAGTCTGGACCAGACAATCCAGTGATCAACAGCATGAGCATCGCTCCACGCAATTGGGATGCGATTACATGTGTCAACCAAGACAGGGATCCTGACCACCCGATCCCGTTAGTCGCCTCTTACGACAAGCATGGGTTGCTGAAGATCAATTCTAACCCAGACCTTCACCGATGGTTGACAGGAGGAGATGCACAATGACTGGCTGCGAGTATATACTCCCCATGTACTACCCTGCACACAAGGTACCACTGGCGACTGGAGGAGTATGATGGATATGTCACTTGTGATCAGACTAGAGGGAATTAACCTTACTTCGTTTCACATATAATGTCCGATCCTTTACAATTCCACGAGAGGTAGGGTAGCCTAGTATTTACACCATTTGCTTGTCACGCCAAAGACCCAGGTTCAATTCCTTGTTTGTGCACAATGTGTGAAGCCCATTTCTGGTGTTCCCCACAGTGATATTGTTAAAAGCAGGTAAAATCTAACTCACTCACTCACTACAATCCCCCACGCCGTGATATTGCTGGAATATCGCTAAGAGTGGCATCAAACTTAACTCACTCACTCACTACAATTCCCCTTCCCTAGTACTGTACATAGTCCCTTACTCACCCTGGCTGGCTGGTATCAAGTGGCTCCTTGGAGAGAAGGATGGACACTGCCGGAATGTCTCGATTCACCTTCAACCTGGAACAACAGCACATCACACAATGAAGGCCACAGAAAGATGGCTTTGTTTCAGTACAACCCACCTTGAGTAACATCATCAACAAACGCTATTGTTGTTTGCTACACTCTGCAATATTCCATCTATATGAGTCTGGATGAAACAATCCAGTGATCAACATCATGAGCATAGTTCTACGCATTTAGGATACGATGACATGTGTCAACCAAGTCAGCGAGCCTGACCACCCGATCCCGTTAGTTGCCTCTTACAACAATCATGTATTGCTGAAGACCAGTTCAAGGGTTCATCAACAAAGGCCCAAAATGAGTGTACACAATTGTGATAAAATGCTTCCACTCATTACAGTACACATGAAGTTACAGCATGATCACGATCATGATTCATCAACATCAGATTCTCATTTCAAGTCAGGGTGACCTGCTGAACAATTTTGGCTTTCCATGCCAACTGTTTAATCATATTAAAATTATTTTTGTCTTGATTACTAGTTACTGTTATTAAATCTGAATGCATGCTACACATTCTACCAAAATACTTTCTGGGGTTGTTTATATCTGCCTTCAAACATTTCCCCATTTGAAGATTAAGAATTTGAAATTGAAATTAATAATTTGATGCTAGTGATTTGAATGGCATCCAATGGATCATTAAGATCTTAGGAAGTGAAAGAGTTGGAGTGGATGCCAGGATTGTTGGTGACCCACCATTGTCTGTCTCAGACATTCACACAAGTAAAACATGAAGAGTTCCCTTGGGGAATATACACTTACATATCTACATACTGTTTCCTCATGTGAATGAACTCATTGTTGTTTAACTCAGCAATATTCTCGGTCTGGACCAGACAATCTAGTGATCCACCGCATGATCATCAATATATGCAATTGGGATACGATGAATGAAACAGTCTAAGTAAACTTATAGTTTGGCATGAAATGCATGTGGACCCGTTTTTTTGTAAATATCTCTTCATCCTATGACCCAATTGATCTCAAACTGTGCAAGTGGATGTTTTGTCAGACAACCTAATCACATTGTAAATCACTGATTTTATGCATCTGTAAATCTTTCAATGTTTCATCACAAGGCATTGTCACTACACGATATGGTACTCTTGAAGACCTTCTCAGGTGCCCATCTGGTGCTACTAAAAAATATATTTAAAAAAGTGAAAAAAATATATATATCCGACCCACCTACCCAATTTTTGAAAAGCATGTAATATGAAACGGACACATATTTTGTTTGGGCCTAAACAAACTAATTTACAGGATCCTGGTCTATGGGAGTTAATGGTTGATGCATGTCATCATTTCCCATCCAATGGTCTGATGCTCAATATGTCAACCACGTTCCTTGGCAACCAGGATCTATTTCCAACTCACCTTTCCAAGCCTTCCATCTTTGGTTCCCAATATTCTTCTATCCTACAAATCAAAGACATCCAGAGTCAGATGAGTACACTGCACAAATAGTGTCTAAACATCTCAAACAATTTGGGATACATGAATATGAATTTTTTAAATACGGTCCACAAAATACGTATCACTAGTCTCTGGAAGACAGACTTGGATGACAACACAGAATCACTGACCTTCTGAATCTTATCTTGGTCATCTGATGCAAACCCTGAAAAGACAAAACACAACATCTGAACTCTGCAACATGGACCAGACAATCCAGTGATTAACATTACAACAATCCATTTTGTAGGGGTACATTGACCAACTATCAGCCAAGTCTAGGATAGAAAATGTTACATTAACAATACCTTACAAACATGTAGTCCTCCCTAAATGAGATACTAATAGTTAGTGTTGGGAATTGGAAACCAAATCCACTATCGATTATCGGAGGATTGTGGTGAATGATTATCGATTATAATCAAAATATATGTACATTTTTAATGAAATCACCCATTTGAAGGGTTTTTCCCCAGGTTTTTTCTAATAAATGTTCCTTATAACTAATACTGTTATGCAATGAAATGCATGCATGCAAGAAAGACACTGGAATTGTAATTAAACAATAAAAGTAGTTAAAATTTTACAATGCGCATAGCTTGTTGAGCGCATGTTTGTTCGTGAATATTTAATGGCTAGTTTACTTCATTCAAGTGTGTTAAACTAAAACAACAAATTCCAATTAATCGAAAATATGTTTTTTTACAATCGATAATCATATTTAATCCTTCTTTCAATTGATTTTCGATTTATTTTTGATCATCGGAACACCACTACTAATAGTATTGTCATATAAAACAAACACCCAGGCGTGAGTGTAAAAGTGGCATTACAAGTCAAAGGGTTATCTCCCTTGACCCATTGACAGATACCCAAGCAATATCTGCAGGCAAATCTTAAGGTAATTGGAGATGGACACCCCTAGAAGCTGAAGTGATGCATGGAAATTGTGATGCATACTGCAGTTATATGCTAGTGTATCATAAGAGTAAGAGGGCATTTCAGGGGTGGAAATAACCCACTGCCCGACGTCTGAGTCCAGTGTTTTTTTCTGTTGGGCAAGCAAATTTGTATATCACACTGTACAGGTGTCCAGTTGTCTTTCCAATGTTAATTATGTTGTTTATTTAAAAATCAACAAGAAAACAGCCGGTATAGTGGAAAAATTATCAGAGCAAGGGTGATTTTACATGTGCCACTGTACTGGAGTACACTAGCAATTTTAAAGTGATTTCCACCCCTGCATTTGAATGACAAACCTGAGTGGTGAAACCTTTATCTGTGATATACCATTCATAGCAAAAGGACATCAAAACTAGATGTCTTACTTAAAAGACACAACATCCAATAATTCAAAAGAACGTTTGGTCCAGAAATGTTTTCAAGTTGACAGAATGTTATGCATTAGCATTTCAAATCCCATTTGTTTGTACATGCCCAAAATCCTCAAATGATTCAATATTAAAGAAATTAATGTCATTGACAATGTTAAAACGAGAATCTATCCAAACTGTAGCGTGAATACTCTGAGGGTGTGGGTTGGAATCCCGGATGGGATGGGATTCAACCCAACAAAAGTACTAGAATCTGTACTTTACAAAGAAAGTGTCATCCCAGATATAACATGTAGTGGTTGGCGTCCTTTGCCCCACCCTGATATTTATTCTGCTATGTTTTCAGACACAGTGGAAGGCCAATAAAAAAATTAAAAATACTTATTTTATTCCACATTCATATATACATCTAAACGTTAATTAAGCACCACCCACTTTTTCAGAAAAGCTCAACATTCAAATCATGAAAAGTGCAATTTCCTGTCTGACTCAATGTAAAGAGGATTGATTGTGCTGAAGGGATGTCCTGCACTATCACTACAAAGAAAACGAAGCCGATGATTATCTTTGATACCAATTTATTGGAGTTATGCGAATAAGCGTCAAAACGACCATTTCATTAGGCCTGAAAAGTAACACTGTCCAGCCCATACTGGTATCTGCAATGTCAAACGTTCAACTTAAATATGCTTGTTGTCATCATGGCTATCTCTTGAAACTGTTTAGTCAGTATCGGGAGTATCCACCTCTAACACGAATCACATTTTCAAGACGCCTTCTCATGCTTGAAATGAGACGTCTGATTCTAAGCATCGGGATTCTCTGCCACTCCTCGTGAAGAGCCTGTTGCAGTTCATCCATATTCTGCAGAGGAGGATCTCTGGCTCTCACTTGGCGCCCAAGATAATCCCATAAATGCTCTATGGGATTAAGATCCGGGCTTCTGGCTGGCCATGGAATAGTGTCGATAGCATTGTTCCTCAAATGATCGACTACTGCTCTGGCACGATGAGGCCTGGCGTTATCATCCATGAACAGAGGACGACTGGCAAGTGTGTGATTGTCAAAATGGGGTATTACGGCAACATCCAAAATGTCACGTTGATAACGTTGTCCGTTTAACGTTCCCGGGAATGTGATTAGGTCCAGCTTGCAGTTGTAGGACACACAACCCCACACCATCACTGAGCCACCGCCAAAGGGGACCGTTGGTTCAATCATTTCCGGGTTATAAGCTTCATTGCGGCGGCGCCAGACACGGCTGCGGCCGCCAGTGACGCATGCAAAGGTAACGACTTTCGTCCGACCAGTGGACTCTGGCGCCAGTATCGGAGATTGTGGTTTTGCCTTAACCTGCACCACGCCAGGCGCTCTTGCATGTGTCTGTCAGTGAGAAATGGACGTCTGACTGGTCTACGTGCACGCAATCCTGCAGCTCTTAACCTCTTTCGGACGGTATTCGTGGACAGTCTGACGCCCACTCGCCATTGTCTCACGGAGGTCTTCAGCATGGGTCATTGGATTGCGTCTGGCTAAGCGAATTAAGGCCCTGTTGTCACGAGCACTAGTTTTTCTTGGACGTCCAGGTCTGGGTCGGTCTTTGACGTCTCCAGTTTGCACGTGCTTCGTACCAGTCGGCTAACAATGGTGTGATTGCGATTCAAATTGATACCAATTTGACGGCATGATAAACCGGTTTCATGCATGCCAATGATTCTCCATCGTAGGTTCTCGGATAGCCTACGTCTCGGCATGTTGTATTGGAACAGTACAATAAGATCTGTTGCTTCAACGTTCAAATTTCAGCCACCAAGTATCAAACAACAATACTGTGTTTTCAGTCGAAAGACCCCGTGCATGTGTATCGAGCACGTGCATCTTCGGTCTTGCGCAGTTTATGTCTGCGATACGTGTGATGCACGGGCAATACAGGCATATAGCATACTGTGAAATTTCATTATCCTTACTTGACACTAATTGATAATATTTACTTTTGAATTTGGTGGTGCTTAATTAACGTTTAGCTGTATAGATGGAATGGTAGATCTGTACACCTAGCAATGAAAACAAATGTCTGAGACTGTTTGCCTGACAGCATGCATTGTGGTAAAGAACACAAACTGACGTCTTTATCATGTAAGGCAATGTATGATGGAACATGCATACCTTGACCTTCCTCTTCATGATCTCAGCACAGGAGATGGTCTTGTTGACAGCATGGCCTGACCCGTTCCATGTAATCTGCTTAATGTCAGGCTCCTGTCATAACACACACAGATTACATTCTAAATGGCCCCAAATATCACCTACAGAGCCCCTCCTTCCCCCTTCATCCCCTTCTTCCCCCTATAAAAAGACCCCATTCAAACCCACACATCTCCCCATCCCCCCCCCAAAAAAGACAAAAAACCCAAAACAAAACAAAAAAACCAAACAAAAACCAAACAAACAACCAAAACCAAACAACCCCAAACAACAAAAAAACCAAAAAAAACAAACAAACAAAATCAACAACCATAAACCATAATCACATTTGTAACTATTTTTTTCAGTACTGACATGTTCACACAAGCTGATGTCAGTCACCCCACGCTGCTAAATGTGGCCATAGAGGAAACTACAGTGTTAACAAGACATGTTCATGACCAGTCATCCTCTTGATGGCAGATCCCTCAACTCAACTTCTGTCATGACACATTTCATCATGAACCGGGGCGGTGGAGTAGCCTAGTGGTAAAGCATTCCCTCGTCACGCTGAAGACCCGGGTTCGATTCCCCACATGGTTACAATGTGTGAAGCCCATTTCTGGTGTGACACGGTGTGACATTGCTGAAATATTGCTAAATGCGGCGTAAAACTAAACTCACTCATCCTGAACCAACATTTATCCTCCTGATACGATATCCCTGAATCCCATCTCGATCTTTGATAGCATAGCCCTCAACCTTCATCCTCTTCACAACATATCTATCTATATTATCTGCAAATACTTGATACTATTTCCCCTTGAACCAACCTTCATTCTTTTGATCGCGTATCCCATGATATTTCTGATCTTGCTGCCTGCACTGACTCTCATCTCCACCACGTTGTCATCGAGGGCGGAGAACGGAGAAGCCTCATCCACTTCCCTTGTCTCCCCCTTTACGTAGTTCTCCATCACTGTTGGCGTGCACGTGTCACACTCCAACCTGCACATCAGACGCTAAAACTGTTAATGCAGGTCTGTTGTTGGTTTCATTCAAAGATTTGGACAACGGGAGAGTACAGCATAAACCTCCATTAAATGATGGCATCCTCCAATACAACATTTTAAATTTGGGATTTCACTTTGAATCAAAATGAAATTCAAGTTTGAAAAGCTGGGTTTTTTTAGATGGTACACAGAAACATGAGCAGAGTACTTCTTGTTACCTGTACGTGGAATTTGATTGAAAGGCTATTTTCAGTGTCATGTCAATTGAACCAGATTGAAAATAAAGTTTTAGTGGGTTGTGAATAGGTTCTGGGTAGTTTTCACGATGGAATGTAGAGGATTATATGCCGTGCTTTATAATGTGTGTAATGCATGATTCTATTGATAACAACAGCATCACATCTCGAAGTATTTTATAACTGGGATTTCTACATTTAATGCCATAATTCAGGCTCTGCAGGGTATTGTATGCTATTTTTCTAAGGCGATTAGAGTTCTTCCCATATCCCCCCGCTTGAGATGTATTCTATTTATTAGGGTTATTTCGGCTGAATGGGTCGTTGTGGGCACAGACTGTACTACAGATATGTACCCCAGGTACGTTTCTGTATACAGAAACGTACCTTGGCCATAATGAGAATACAGACCGGAACTGTCATACTGTTGTATTAGATACATTTGATTGCGTTATGTAAGTAATGAGAATACACAGTAACGGATATTTCACGATGCATATGAATACCACTCGGAGTCAGTTGAACGGGAACAACTACATACGGTTTCGCTTTTGGATTGCGGAATATGGACTCGTCCGCCTTTTAGGGTACCGGGTACGTTTCTGTATTTCGACTTTGTTTAGGGTACATATCGGTATACAGAAAGGTACCTGGGGTACGTATCTGTAGTACCTGTGCCGACAACGACCCTTTCAGCGTTATTTCGGGGGTTTAGGGTTAGGTTTGTGGTTAGATTTTAGGGTTAGGGTTTAGGGTTAGGTATAGGCTGTTTATAAAAAATACATAGCCGTATATTCTTTGGCATATAATGATTAAAAACTATACGGGGGGTTACGGGCGGAAATCTTTCCCACAACCTACGTTAGTTCATAACTAGGGCTATCGAAAATAGGAGACACTGTAGAACGTTAGGCCCGTAAAAATATCTGTGACTGAGACATTCGTCTCAACAGATTATATAGAAAGAATGAAACTTCAAACAAACCATAAATAGGCAGATAATGCAGTACTTATTCTGTTAGCCTTGTTCTACTGTCAAAGCTTGGTGAAACACGGCCGAACCACCTGTGTGGCGACTGGGACCCGTCTCGTGCGCAATCTGTAATCGATCACAGAACCAGTTGATTCAAACCCTTCCTCTACCGGAATTTCCCGAGCCTTGGGCTTAATAACGGAAAATGACCCCTCTCGTTAACAAATATAAACCCCATAATTACGCCCAGGGTTTAAACTCAAGAAATGGTTATAACTAAAGAAGATGATTCTAAGGGCAGGGATAATCTACAACATACCAATACAACCAGAAATATTATTGAGGATTTAAGATTGTAATTTTTTTAAATTTTTTTCACTCATTACTCACGTATTAAATGTGAATATTAGCGGAGCATAACTCCAGATTCAAAGACAGGTAAACAGTTAGTATTTTGTCATGTCACCATGGGCAGCAAATTATTCTTCAATGCGGCGGGGCATACTACTGACCAAAGAAGTTAGAAAGTCGTGGTCCATGCTGTCCCAATATCGGACCACCTCTTCTTTCATTTCAGCAATATTTGTCAGATTTGTCTCTATTGACACTTTCCTTCATAAGTCCCCAAACATTTTCTATTGGATTAAGGTCAGGGCTATAGCTTGGCCAATCTAATAATGTCATATTTCGGGTCCGAAACCAGGCCTGTGAATGCTTTGAACGATGTTTTGGGTCGTTGTCCTGCTGGAAAATCCAAAAATTTCCATAGAACACGTGAAGAGATGGAAGTAAATGTCCCTCGAGAATATCTGTGTACCGCTCACTGTTCATATTCCCTTCAAATACACAGAGCAGCGTTGCCCCTAACACAAATATGCCACCCCACACGTTAAATTTCGAACTGTACTTTGGGCGCTGAAAGAAATTTCAGTGTATTAGGAAACAGCCACACAGAACTTTCATCTGGGAAAATCACATTGTCCCAGTTAAAATTCCTATGCTGTAAGCACCAGTTCAACCTTCGCTCCTTTTGTTCAGGTTTCATGATCGGTGATGGAATTCCTCGACTTTTCTGCAAACCCATTGCATGCAGCTCAGTTCTAATTGTCTCCTTACAGACAGCCACAGTTCCTCTATCAATCATATCCAGCCTTAAATTTTCTAAACTCCTTCGTTTGTTTTTAGAAACAAGAATACCAAGCCGCCTCCTGTCACCGACAGTCAAGTTTATGGGCCTACCTGCGCCTCCCTGGTGCTCAGTGCCATATCCATTTGCAATATGTTTCAAAACACGATAAACAGTGGACAAAGGGATGCCTGTTCTACTTGAAATCACTTTAGCTGATCTGATGTCCTTGTTATAATACTCTAAAATCAACTTCCTCTTCTCTAAATCATCCATACTGAGGATCACTGAAAATGTCGTCTGCTAGCAAGTAAACAAAGGGGGATAACTTTTCACAAACTAATGAAAAAGGATTAACGGAGTTGTCTCTCTTGAATGAAACCAAGCACTTGATTGCTCACTGTGATCTGTGAGAGCTCCTCAGGTCGTGTGACTGATGTTGTTCGTGTTGTAATGTGTGTGTAATGGATGTATGTATTTATTGTAATTCCAGCGTCCATAACGCAAGACAAATTCCCTTCTTGGGCAATAAAGTATTATTATTATTATTATTATTATGTTTTACAGATTAAAAATTGTATGCAGCAGAGAGGGTTCGGGTGATCCTGGCACAATTAAACATATTCCTAAAATTCTCAATAATTTCTGGTCATACTATATATAGTCTCCCTGCTAAGACACAGTAACATGGAATGAACTTTAATAATGATAGTATTATATTTTATTGCGACTGCGTTTGAGTTTGATTGTCTATTTGAGTATAGAGGTCCTGACCTCTCTTGGGACTCCGAAACGTTCTATGCACGTGAAAACCTCTAACTGTACTACAAACGTTATGCTGACGTTCGTCATGTACTTTTGCAAAGGGACGTCACTCTAAACAATAAAATCCGCAATCTTAATTTAGGCCCATGGGCTTAATCGCGGAAAAATATCCCGTTTTTAAGCCCATGAGCGTAATTTCGAATGGGCTTAAATACGGGAAATCCCGATACAGAGAGAGTTCTAAATAACGTGGAAAGTGGGCATATACAAACGATCCCATTACAAAAGATGAAGATGTAGATCGATTGTCCTAGAACCTTGAAAAATAGCAAGTACTTGGGTTATAGATAATGTCAACTTATTTCTTCATCTGTCGATTTATCTCATGGTGTCTTTTCAGCAGCGTTCTAAATTAACGTCGGTCCTTAGGCTCGAAGCCGACTGAAAACCACGGACCCACAACTTTTGTTTTCCTAATGGCCGACAGCTGTTTCATCCCCAATAACTAAGAGTATTATTTTTCAGAAAACATCATTCAGTAATCTCTAGTTTAAATTTCTCTTTAACCCGGCCAGTATGTTAGTTGTCACATTTTGTGTTTGCAGGGAATTACTTGTTGTAGCTAAAATATAGAGCCTACACATTCTGATCAGGGCACAACTTTTTATGGTTCTGGGTCCTAGGGCCTGCAGCTTTTCAGGGTTGAGGGCAATGCCACTGCTTTTCAGTCTGGTTGATGAACATGGGTGCTACCCTGAAGACTGGCTGACGTAGGGTCATACAGACCCTGAAACAAATATATCCCAAAAAGTCGTTGCAAGTCTAGAATATGTGGCAAGTCTAGATTTACAGTTTCTGAAAATGAGGAAAGTCTCTGGGCTCGTTTTCATTATATTGTAGGGTTATAGTTTCGGAACAGTTTTTTTTCTGTAAAATAAGTTCATTTCACTGAGTAGATGTTAGTTTAATTGACTGGCATATAATGCAACCTATATATGTACAAAAACAAAGGCGATCCAAGCGAACCAGGAAATTATACACCAACAGCTTCTTTCCTGTCTTGGTAAACTATTTACATTTAGAGTAAACGCCTTACACAAATTACAGAATGTTGGCGTATTGCGCCTGATCGAATATATAGCGTTTATTCGACAGAGGCGTTTTTATGTATAGTTTCTATTATTTTATATATATTTGTTTTGCAGTATTGTTTAAAATATCTCTTAACGATGTCTCGTTGATTGTATTGTTTGACAGATTTTTAACCCAGTAATTAACGCAGTGTCCGCTTACGTGGTGCCCAGTGAAAGTACTGAAAGTGTATATTACTGGTCAGGATTTCTTCTTTCTAGTTAAACGTCTCTTGACGTTCAAATGAGTGTACTTAGCACATGTACCCTAGAACAGCTAAACTGATGCCATTTGTAATTTAGGAACTTAAAACTTTCAGTTTTTGCTTTTCCGTGGCATGATTGTCAACAGCTGCCCAGTGCCAAACGTATTTCAGCAACTTTCTGTATTCATGTGTATTTATTAGTTTATCGTAGTAGGTTGAATGACTTGCGCCAGGCTTATTCAGGAAGTGTATCCTTTATGGCTCCGGGGGTAGCATGAGGGTAATTCGTGTCAATAAATGGAAAGAAATCGGTGGCAACCCTGAGGACCAACATAGAACCGTCAACAGCTTCTCTGAGGGCCAACATAGAACCGTCAACAGCTTCTCCGAGGGCCAACATAGAACCGTCAACAACTTCTCCGAGGGCCAACATAGAGCCGTCAACAGCTTCCCTGAGGACCAACACAGAACCGTCAACAGCTTCTGTGAGGGCCAACATAGAACCGTCAACAGCTTCCCTGAGGACCAACACAGAACCGTCAATAGCTTCCCTGAGGACCAACATAGAACCGTCAATAGCTTCTTTGAGGGCCAACATAGAACCGTCAACAACTTCTCTGAGGACCAACATAGAACCGTCAACAGCTTCCCCGAGGACCAACATTAAACCGTCAATAGCTTCTCTGAGGACCAACATAGAAATGTGAACAACTTCTTTGAGGGCTAACATAGAACCGTCAACAACTTCTCTGAGGACCAACATAGAACCGTCAACAGCTTCCCTGAGGACCAACATTGAACCGTCAATAGCTTCTCTGAGGACCAACATAGAACCGTCAATAGCTTCCCTGAGGGCCAACATAGAACCGTCAACAGCCTTTCTGAGGGCCAACATAGAACCGTCAATAGCTTCTCTGAGGGCCAACATAGAACCGTCAACAGCTTCTGTGAGGGCCAACATAGAACCGTCAACAGCTTTTCTGAAGACCAACATAGAACCGTCAACAGCTTCTGTGAGGGCCAACATAGAACCGTCAACAGCTTCCCTGAGGACCAACACAGAACCGTCAATAGCTTCCCTGAGGACCAACATAGAACCGTCAATAGCTTCTTTGAGGGCCAACATAGAGCCGTCAACAACTTCTCTGAGGACCAACATAGAACCGTCAACAGCTTCCCTGAGGACCAACATTAAACCGTCAATAGCTTCTCTGAGGACCAACATAGAAATGTGAACAACTTCTTTGAGGGCCAACATAGAACCGTCAACAACTTCTCTGAGGACCAACATAGAACCGTCAACAGCTTCCCTGAGGACCAACATTGAACCGTCAATAGCTTCTCTGAGGACCAACATAGAACCGTCAATAGCTTCCCTGAGGGCCAACATAGAACCGTCAACAGCTTCTCTGAGGGCCAACATAGAACCGTCAATAGCTTCTCTGAGGGCCAATATAGAACCGTCAATAGCTTCCCTGAGGGCCAACATAGAACCGTCAACAACTTCTCTGAAGGACAAATGGCAACCGATTCGCCCCGACACGATCATGAGACGTGGAGTACCGACATGCGTTGAATCAGATGTTGATGGGCGGTTGGGTAGCCCAATGGTTAAAGAGTTCGCTCGTCACGCCGAAGACCCGGGTCCGATTCCCCTCGTGGGTACAATGTGTGAAGCCATTTCTGGTGACCCGCGCCGCGATATTGCTGAAATATTGCTAAAAGCGGCGTAAAACCCAACTCACTCACTTACATGTTGATCATATTAGTTATTGAGAATTTCTGTTGTATGTGAATCAATTCAAACTGATGATAATACGTGTTTCACTCATTACCGCCTACTGTGAAATCGTGACCATGTTCCTTGAGATGTGCACGCCACCTGTTGCGAGATACATTGATATGATGCATGTACACTCTCCAGTGGCAGGCTATACATCATCCTTAATTCCTATTTGTTGCCTTTTTAGACACTATCAAACATGGGTGCATACGTTTTGTCTGTCTTATCTATAAACACGTTTACCTTATGTTTGGTCGAACCAACGGAGTCATTATTACACGTTTAGAACACCAAACGTTTATATTCTGGTATTTTGTTCTTTAATACCATTTAAATAGTATCTTTAAAATCATCACCACATAAAGCATAGTGAGGGGGCGGGGATTGTTGGGTACATTCTTTCCTCTGATATTTAAAAACAAGAACCTCACCATACACGCAACACATCTAAATGATAGTAAGAATGAACTGAAATGAAAACTGGGGTGCCAGAATCCGATGATAATAGGATCGAATCCCATATTCGTCTCGGGAATAGGTCTTGGTCTGTCATCACAATATAATTTCGTGCTTTCAAGTTTACACAGATTCCCGAACGTTGGTTGGTTTGAGAGCGGTCATGTGATCTAAATTTCAAGGTTCATTACTCTTGAACCCTCTAATCGTTCATACTTGTGTAAACACCGTTCATACGTGTGTGAACGTTTTCGCTTCGGTTTCAAGGACCCCCAATAATTGGTGATACCAATTTCGCGAACGAACCTGTTTCAAGTCACCCCAAGTTTGGCAATGTCACTACCAAACGGATTGCCGAACATTGTTCCTTTTCACAGGAGTTTAATGTCTCGCAGTTTGCGGGTTCATCCGGCGGTTTTCTGCCCCGAGGTCTGTTTAACAACTGCTCAATAAATTTCACAATAAACAATCACAAATAAATAGAATACAACAAGATCTGTTTCCTATTCGCCACGCCGCACAACTTCGAAGTCGGTCAGTGTATTATTACGCGGTCAAACAAGGTATTTACAAGTGAAAGGTACAATGCCAGTTTGTTAAAATGGTATTGTTATTGCTTCTGATATTTGTTTCTGTTTGATACTGTTATTGATTATACTTATTGAAGCAGTTTCAAACCTCATAACGAATTTGTTGTTATATTTTAAAGATCGAATACTTTGAGAACTATTTCTTCAAGGGTTGGGATACATGTGTATAAAGAAATCGCTGTGTATACAAACATCGCTGCAATACGTACGTTCTTGAACCGAATGGCATTACAACATTTTACAGGTATTAAAACACACTAAACAATGATCATCTACAAGTGGGTGGAAAACGTATGTGTAAACTTCAAAGTGCGAAATTATAAGAATTGAATGTCAGTTTGTGTGTTTGCACTGAAAAATGAACGATGTCAAAGCGTTGTTCAAACTCTCGCGTGAACTCGCTCGTAAACTCGCTCGTTCACGAGTTTGAACACCGCTTTGACATCGTTCATTTTCAGTGCAAACACACAAACTGACATTCAATTCTTAAATTGGCACTTTCTTCAATAAGTTCGACCTGTGGTGATCCATGTTAGAATTGGCTTCACTAACCTATGCTTGTCGTAAGAGGCGACTAACGAGATCGGCTGGTCATGCTGTTGATCACTCGGTTGTCTGGTCCAGACTCGATTATTCACAGACCGCCACAATGTAGCTGGAATTTTGCTCATTGCGGCGTCAAACAAACAACTGAGATCAAGTTGACATGCCCCGATAGCGACCGTTTATAAGTTATGGCTAGGGGGTGGGTGATGATGATTTTTATGGAGAAGCATGTACAATGTGAATGACCCCCCCCCAAAAAAAAAAAAAATTTATGTTCAAAATAAGTGGCCCCTGCATGTCATGTACAAAATCAATGACCCCCCCCATAATTTCTAAGCATAATTTTAAACATATTTTTATGAACAAAATTGATGACCCCCCTAGTACGTGTGTACAAAATTGATGACCCCCCTAGCTAGCCAGAACAAAATGGGTGACCCCCCCTTAAAATCATCATATATCTCTCTCACACACACACACACACGCACGCACGCACGCACGCACGCACACACACACAGCCATAAATTATGAACGGTCCCTAACTTCTTAGCAGTAATGGTTTCCTGTAACTGTGGTACCATACTGAGCTGATGTGGTGTGTGTATACATTGGCCAGTGACATCTTTCGTAGCAGTCTGAATATCGATCAATAATATTTTAAATATTTAATATACTTTAGAAAGAAGTGGTTGCGCTACAACCCGTGCTGATCCGGGTTAGAATTGATCTTCAGGAACCCATGCTTGTCATAAGAGGCGACTTACGGGATCGGGTGGTCAGGCTCGCTGACTTGGTTGACACATGTCATCGTATCCCAATTGCATAGATCGATGCTCATGCTGTTGATCACTGGATTGTCTGGTGACCCAATTATTTACCGACTGGTGTCATATAGCTGGAATATTGCTGTGCTGCGTTAAACAACAAACAAAACAACAAGTAGTTGCGCTAGACTCATATAGACACCATGGGGATTCTGTGACGGGATTGCTTCCCATCAACTAATGCTTGTATACCACGCAGCCATGGATCAGGTGGTCAGGCAGGGGATTTGGTTGATGACGTGTCATTCTATCCAGATCTTTGCTCATGCAGTCAACCACTGGCTTCCCTGGTACAAATTCATTAATGTACAGGATGATTTCATATAGCTGGGATATTACTGAACAACACTCTCGCAGACCTCTGAATATTCAGTGGTTTAGAGTATCGACCAGCATCCACGGACAGAGGAATATTTCTAAAATAAAAAACCCACCCTTACCCACCATAGAAATAATTGTAGACATCTGTAGACATGTAAACACACGTTCTATTCAGCGAGTGATATTAAAAATTTTTACCCTGCGTTCAGCAATATTCCAGCAATATCACCGCGGGGGACAGCAGAAATGGGCTTCACACACTGTACCCATGTGGGGGATGGAACCCGGCCTTCTGCATGACGAGTGCACGCTTTAACCACCAGGCTATCTCACCGTCCCTGTGTTCTGTTTAGAAAATGTTACTTACCATGCCTAAGACATCAAGAACCATCCTCCTTGGCATTACATTTCGGTCATGCAAGAGTAAGCGGTGTCCCATGGACGTTTGATAACTGAGCAGCTGGGACATTTACTCCAGACAGGACGTGATAGTCATGGGTTCGAATCCTAGGCATGGCCTTGATTTTCACAAGTGTTCTGTCATAACTTTACAACCCTCGTGGGTTTCATCTAAATGGTTATCGCCCGACCTGCGACACTACTGTTATATTATGTTCATTCATTAAACTCAGATCTCTCTTGACACCGGACCCGAAGATCCCGGTTAGAATTTGTCTTCAGCAACGATCACGTCCCTTGTGACATTGGTGTGTGTGAGTGAATATGGCTTCTAGCAATATTCCAGCAACATCACGGCGGGGGACAGCAGAAATGGGCTTCAGACATTCTACCCATGTGGAGAACTGAATCTGGGTCTTTGGCTGGAGGAACGCTTTAACCTATTAGGCTAACCCACCGACACTGGAACCATCGTATCCTAACAACAACCTTATACAACAAACTTGGAGTACTGGGAGCAATTGTACAAAGCAACTCATCTGTGATAAGTCTGTGTTAAGGTATGGGAGTTATGATCACCTTAGGGCTGAGATCACTCTGTACAACTACACCCTCAGCACTTTCTATTCTTGAATTAACACGGAATGGGCAAGAACCTCTTTTGTAGAAAGTGGTCAGGAGAACTAAAAGAACCCAAGCTTGCATTTCATGAAAATATTTATTTCTGTACAGGTCCACTCTGGACTCGAAATATTTTCACAGCAAATCTTTCGCAGACACAATGCAGACATAACTGTTATATGTCTGTGACACAACATGGATCACAAATACATTCTTGTATTACATTGCTGTACAAATTCCTCCGACAAACTCTCCACCAATGAAAGCTATGTGTACTGTCCTCCTACAGACAATGCCGGACTGCCTGAATATTGATGCATCAAGAAGTTGGTTGCTGGCATGCACACACCCTCTTTCATTTTCACAGATCGAGTGTGTCAGCCAATATGGTTTTGTTCACTTCCTGACTTGGGTCAGTGTGGACACCTATGTCAAAATCCTGGATCTGCCTGAAGCTGGAACAACTCTGTCATCCTGGTCAATGTGCTGGCTATCCTGGGTGTGATGGGCTAGGTCATCTCCTGAACCTCTTGAAGAGTGGATGTAGGGCTGCAGACTTCATGCTGCCGCCGCCTCTCTTGTACTCCATGTACACCGAGTCGTCTGCTCCTGACATGGAACTCATACTGCCAGCCTTGCGGAACACCTGAAGACAGGAAGTGAGCTGGTGAGTGATGTTACCATGTTACCATTAGCAACAGTCATATGTGATGGGCCATCAAGAATAGCCTTCACATGGCACTAAAGTGAGGTGATAAAGTCTTCCACACCACCAGCAGTCTACACAGGTCTACCCTGCCAACAGTCTTATTCCCAGTCTGTAACAATGCTGTTTATCCCCGGTCTACCCTCCTCCCCACTGGTTTTTACTCTGGGTCTACCCTGCCACTGGTCTTCCCCTTCCACACCTCCAAACAGTCTTACGCCCAGTCTAACCCCATCCCTACCCCACCAAACAGTCTTACCCTAGTCTAACCCCACCCCTACCCCACCAAACAGTCTTACCCAAGTCTAACCCCACCCCTACCCCACCAAACAGTCTAACCCCACCTCTACCCCACCAAACAGTCTTACCCCAGTCTAACCCCACCCCTACACCACCAAACAGTCTTACCCAAGTCTAACCCCACCAAACAGTCTAACCCCACCCCTACCCCACCAAACAGTCTTTACCCTAGTCTAACCCCACCCTACCCCACCAAACAGTCTAACCCCCACCTCTACCCCACCAAACAGTCTTACCCCACCAAACAGTCTTACCCCACCAAACAGTCTTACCCCCAAATAAGGACAAACTTTATGGATGAACAACTTCTACATTCAGGTGGTGCGACGTTCCGATACATATTCTTGTATTGTTGTTAAGCAGGTGTTACCCTCAGCCTACCCCCCTCTCCATGAAACAGTCCCACCCCTGGTCTAATCTCTCCACTGTTCTTACTCTGGGTCTACCCTATCACCAGTCTTCCCCTGCCACCCTACCAAACAGTCTTACACCCAGCCTATCCCCCTCTCCATCACCGGTTTACCCTGCTCTCCACACTCACTCTTACTCTGGGTCTACCCTATCACCAGTCTTCCCCTGTCACCCTACCAAACAGTCTTACACCCAGCCTATCCCCCTCTCCATCACCGGTTTACCCTGCTCTCCACACTCACTCTTACTCTGGGTCTACCCTATCACCAGTCTTCACCTCCCACCACACCAAACAGTCTTACCCCCCCTTCCACCAAACAGTATTACCCCCAGTCTGCCTCACTCCCCACCATTCTTACCCCTGGTCTGCCACCGTCTGGGCCTCCCTCCTCCTCTGCGTCCTGGTCTGTGGCAGCCAGCACCTTCTGCAACAGACTCATCTGCTGCTCCTTGGTGTTGTAGGCCAGCTCCTCCTGTGCAACATACAACAGCTTATCTTGGAAATGATTCTTAACCACTTCTCATCATTGTGTCAATATAATTACACAAGAGACATTAATCTATGGAAATCAATAATTTTACATCTTGTAATGTAAATATTTGGTTTAAATTTTTTAATTTCATGAATTGTCCTGATATTAATGGAAGCATGGTGTATTGTTGTCTAAATGTGGCATCAGTTGGCAATTTGTATTATCTTCTGTCTATTAAAAAAAACACTAAGCACAATCAACTAGGTTGCAAATGTATTTGAAATGTTTACTATTCAAACTAGGGACAACTTAGAAACATAACTCTTAACACCAGATATAGTCTTCACACAATGTATTCTTATGGAGAATCCAACCCAGGGCTTCAGCATGAACAGTGATGGCTTTAACCACTAGACTACCCCACCGCCCAACCAAGAAGAGAATCAAACCCAGGGCTTCAGCATGATCAGTGATGGCTTTAACCACTAGACTACCCAAGAAGAGAACCGCTTCCAACCAAGAGGAGAATCAAACCCAGGGCTTCAGCATGATCAGTGATGGCTTTAACCACTAGACTACCCCACCGCCCAACCAAGAAGAGAATCAAACCCAGGGCTTCAGCATGATCAGTGATGGCTTTAACCACTAGACTACCCCACCGCCCAACCAAGAAGAGAATCAAACCCAGGGCTTCAGCATAATCAGTGATGGCTTTAACCACTAGACTACCCCACCGCCCAACCAAGAAGAGAATCAAACCCAGGGCTTCAGCATGATCAGTGATGGCTTTAACCACTAGACTACCCCAGCACCCAACCAAGAGGAGAATCCAACCCAGGGCTTCAGCATGATCAGTGATGGCTTTAACCACTAGACTACCCCACCGCCCAACCAAGAAGAGAATCAAACCCAGGGCTTCAGCATGATCAGTGATGGCTTTAACCACTAGACTACCCCCCCATCAGTGATGGCTTTAACCACTAGACTACACCCCAACCAAGAAGAGAATCAAACCCAGGGCTTCAGCATGATCAGTGATGGCTTTAACCACTAGACTACCCCATGGCTTTAACCAACCAAGAAGAGAATCAAACCCAGGGCTTCAGCATGATCAGTGATGGCTTTAACCACTAGACTACCCCAGGGCTTCAGCATGATCAGTGATGGCTTTAACCACTAGACTACCCCACCGCCCAACCAAGAAGAGAATCAAACCCAGGGCTTCAGCATGATCAGTGATGGCTTTAACCACTAGACTACCCCACCGCCCAACCAAGAAGAGAATCAAACCCAGGGCTTCAGCATGATCAGTGATGGCTTTAACCACTAGACTACCCCAGCACCCAAGCAAGTGATGGGAGAATCAAACCCAGAAGAGAATCAAACCCAGGGCTTCAGCATGATCAGTGATGGCTTTAACCACTAGACTACCCCAGCACCCAACCAAGAGGAGAATCAAAACCAGGGCATCAGCATCAGTGATGGCTTTAACCACTAGGCTACCCCAGCACCCAACCAAGAAGAGAATCAAAACCAGGGCATCAGCATGATGAGTGACTGCTTCAAGCACTAGGCTACCAGCCCCAGACAATGGAGAGAGGAGTCTGACTGACCTGGTCCATGCCGGCCAGCTTGGTGATGACCTTGTAGCTGTATCCCTGGTTGACGAGGAAACGCTGACGTTTGAGGGAGTACTGCATCTCCATGGTGTCCTGCGACACCAGGGTGTAGAAGAAGGCGTTGTACGTCTCCGCTGCTGAACCTGTGACACAATACATAGTGTAGGGGAGTTATGTTATGGTTGAATGGGTCCATGCATAATCCAGCCAAAATGGTGGAACGAAATCAATCTCTAAACAGCCCTGCAGATTTAGGCTGATTACAGGATTGCAAAGCATGCAAGGCATATGTACTATTATCTAGGTGTTGACAGATATTTCCCACTTGTTTTCATACTTCCAACCTACGCCCCATGTGGCCAAATAATCATGACATTTTCCAACAGATTAAACTGTTTCAAATCTGTAAGAGTGAGAGTGAACGGTATTTCAGTTGTACTATTGTGTCTGTCAAAAGGATGGTCTCACACAATAGCAAGGAGCGGACAAACCTAGAAATATCATTATCAATGAAAACGTTTACTTCTAAAGTGTAGAATTATGAAATATGGAAAACTATCAAACAAATATAAAATAAACTTGTAACCTTTCTTTGCCCTCAGAATTCTGCCCATTCTCTGAGCTTCTTGTCTTCGGGATCCTCCATGTGCAGATATCTGGATGAGGACGTTCGCCTCTGGCAGATCAAATGAAGTGTCTGCAACCTGAACACAGAGCTCAAGATAATTAAGTTGCATATTTGTGTAAACAAATAAGATCAGTTTACCTTTTCAATTTGAGGATGACTGCACAGGAAAGGAAATCTTTAAAAATTTCCCACAAGACCACAGGACCAGTGAGTGGACAATAATTAGTGAGTGAACAATAATTAGTGGTCCTGTCTGTACTTCACTGGTCCAAAATAACATTCATAGATTTACTTAACTATCAATACAAAATTCGACGGCCATCAGGACCACTGCAAACTTATCATTTAGTGGTCCTGATGAATTTGTACTAGCCAGGGACCATAGGACAGCGTAAATTTCGCACACTGCTGCATAGAAATCTTTACATATGTCTGTTTATTGATCTAATGCAGTCACACGTGTCTTACTCAGAAAGAGTTAAAGACACTTGATGTTTGCACATCACTATAGTTAATCATGCCGTGACACATTAACAAAGGTAATATGATAGGTGACTTGTAAGTGTATGCAACATGTCATACCCTTGAGGTTGCACATGAATAAATGTGCTTTAAATGTTACCTTGAGAAGTATAGCAGTTCTATCAGATTTGATAGAAAAGCTTAGTGACATATACCTTGTGGATGGATACAGCGCTTCATAAATACTCATTATCATTATTATATGCTGACCTGTACCACATTGGTGAATCACGGGGATGGGGTAAATCACCGATTTTAACTCATGATATAAGAAGCCTGGAAGGCGAGAGAATGCAATTTCCAGATTCTACAATTTGGACATTCATATCCCCAGATAATTCCTTCAATGTATGTACATGAAACATAACACTGCTAAAATGTATACCTTTGACACAAAGATTGTGTTGACTTTTGGGTTATGCACGAAGTTCTGGAGAATCTGCAGTCTCTCTCCCTGGCTGGTTGGCCCGTATAGGTAGGGTCTGTAACAGTCAGAGTCAGCTTTAAGGAATAGACAGTTTTCACTCAGTGTGTCTGACTTGAGATCAAACCATTTCATTCTATCATGGTCAACCTATCCCTTTATAAACCTTTCTGAAATAGGATGAAAAGATGTCTGTAACCTTTAGGTATCTGATGGTCTTGACTGTCGAAGTACTGAATACAGATTTCTTTACGTGAAAAATTCCAAACTTGATGAAATAATTGTTCAAACAGCACTAAATGACCAGCATCATGATGATAAATTCTTCTTTCTATTTTTTCAATGCCTGATGTCATCCATGAAATAATATATTTCTTTAACAAAATATACACTCTGACGTAGGATGTACAGACTTTCAAAGTTCCAGTAAACAAAAGAAGAAAGGAAACGATTTTACATTTCACAAAAACTACTTACTTATTAAGTTTGATAGCGTAATGTTTGAGAGAAAACACATTGTCAGCAAACACGATGATCTTGTCGTTCCTCCTCTCGTGGTATCGGATGAGGAACTGACAGGCACGGAACTTGTTGGGATTCATGCAGTACAGCAGCTGGAGGAGACAGAAGTATATGACGGTAATTCCCTATTGTATGTCCTAGTGAGTTATCTCAACTTGCACAATGAATCAATTGCCAATCCATTTAATGTACACATCACTTCATATAGATGAAACCTTTCAGGGCCATTTTTATTTTTTTTTTTTTGTTTCTTGTAATTTCATCAACAGATGGTGGAGGTGAAATAATTGGGCCTCACAGAACAAGGAGTAAGAAAAATAATTTGTTTAACACTGCATTAGGCAATATTCCAGCTATATCACAAAAGGTGTACACAAGAAGTGCACATTCATAGAATCAAGTACCAGTTTCTTCATAGACTTCATCTGTAGATAT
The DNA here is from genome assembly GCF_003918875.1 of Haliotis rubra. Classification (NCBI taxonomy): domain Eukaryota; kingdom Metazoa; phylum Mollusca; class Gastropoda; order Lepetellida; family Haliotidae; genus Haliotis; species Haliotis rubra. Next base: position 2,532,145 of record NW_025767535.1, read on the forward strand.
TCCCTGTAGAATTCTGGGGCCATTGGGCACCACACCTGAAGAAAACATGGCACAATAACTCACATGACAAAACGGCAAATGATGCTTCTCAAGGCACTGAAGGTTTATAGTCAGTTAACTCCCTTGTCTCGGGAAGATGGCACAAGGTGCACATATTCCATATTCCTGTATCAGCATTATTTCAACACACTGTACAAGGTAATATAGCCTTACTTCAGCACACGGTACAAGGTAATATAGCCTTACTTCAGCACACTGTACAAGGTAATATAGCCTTACTTCAGCACACTGTACAAGGTAATATAGCCTTACTTCAGCACACTGTACAAGGTAATATAGCCTTACTTCACCACACTGTACAAGGTAATATAGCCTTACTTCAGCACACGGTACAAGGTAATATAGCCTTACTTCAGCACACTGTACAAGGTAATATAGCCTTACTTCAGCACACGGTACAAGGTAATATAGCCTTACTTCAGCACACGGTACAATGTAATATAGACTTACTTCAGCACACTGTACAAGGTAATATAGCTTTAATTCAGCACCACGGTACAAGGTAATGCAGCGTTACTTCCAGCACACGGTACAAGGTAATATAGCCTTACTTCAGCACACTGTACAAGGTAATATAGCCTTACTTCAGCACACTGTACAAGGTAATATAGACTTACTTCAGCACACTGTACAAGGTAATATAGCCTTACTTCAGCACACTGTACAAGGTAACATAGCCTTACTTCAGCACACGGTACAAGGTAATATAGCCTTACTTCAGCACACTGTACAAGGTAATATAGCCTTACTTCACCACACTGTACAAGGTAATATAGCCTTACTTCAGCAATATACTGTACAAGGTAATATAGCCTTACTTCACCACACTGTACAAGGTAATATAGCCTTACTTCAGCACACGGTACAAGGTAATATAGCCTTACTTCAGCACTGCGGTACAAAAGTAATAGCCGCTTGTTTCCAGCACAGCGTTACTTCAGCACCACGGTACAAGGTAATATAGCCTTACTTCAGCACACGGTACAATGTAATATAGACTTACTTCCAGCACACTGTACAAAGGTAATATAGCTTACTTTAATTCACACGGTACAAGGTAATATAGACTTACTTCAGCACACTGTACAAGGTAATATAGCCTTACTTCAGCACACTGTACAAGGTAATATAGCCTTACTTCAGCACACTGTACAAGGTAATATAGCCTTACTTCAGCACACTGTACAAGGTAATATAGCCTTAGTTCAGCACACTGTACAAGGTAATATAGACTTACTTCAGCACACTGTACAAGGTAATATAGCCTTACTTCAGCACACGGTACAAGGTAACTTAGCCTTACTTCAGCACACTGTAAGGTAATATAGCCTTACTTCACCACACTGTACAAGGTAATATAGCTTTAATTCAGCACACTGTAAGGGACCCTAGCCTTAATTCAGCACACGGTACAAGGTAATAAAGCCTTACTTCAGCACACTGTACAAGGTAATATAGCCTTACTTCAGCACACTGTACAAGGTAATATAGCTTTAATTCAGCACACTGTACAAGGTAATATAGACTTACTTCAGCACACTGTACAAGGTAATATAGCCTTACTTCAGCACACTGTACAAGGTAATATAGCCTTACTTCAGCACACTGTACAAGGTAATATAGACTTACTTGAGCACACTGTACAAGGTAATATAGCGTTACTTCAGCACACTGTACAAGGTAATATAGCCTTACTTCAGCACACGGTACAAGGTAATAAAGCCTTACTTCAGCACACTGTACAAGGTAATATAGCCTTACTTCAGCACACTGTACAAGGTAATATAGCTTTAATTCAGCACACTGTACAAGGTAATATAGCCTTACTTCAGCACACTGTACAAGGTAATATAGCCTTACTTCAGCACACGGTACAAGGTAATATAGACTTACTTCAGCACACTGTACAAGGTAATATAGCCTTACTTCAGCACACTGTACAAGGTAATATAGCTTTAATTCAGCACACGGTACAAGGTAATATAGACTTACTTCAGCACACTGTACAAGGTAATATAGCGCATTTCACCACACTGTACAAGGTAATATAGCCTTACTTCAGCACACGCGGTACAAGGTAATAAAGCCTTACTTCAGCACACTGTACAAGGTAATATAGCCTTACTTCAGCATTCAGCACTGTACAAGGTAATATAGCTTTAATTCAGCACACGGTACAAGGTAATATAGCCTTACTTCAGCACACTGTACAAGGTAATATAGCCTTACTTCAGCACACTGTAAGGTAATATAGCCTTACTTCAGCACACTGTACAAGGTAATATAGACTTACTTCAGCACACTGTACAAGGTAACTTAGCCTTACTTCAGCACACTGTAAGGTAATATAGCCTTACTTCAGCACACGGTACAAGGTAATATAGCCTTACTTCAGCACACTGTACAAGGTAATATAGCCTTACTTCAGCACACTGTACAAGGTAATATAGCCTTACTTCAGCACACTGTACAAGGTAATATAGCCTTACTTCAGCACACTGTACAAGGTAATATAGCTTTACTTCAGCACACTGTACAATGTAATAGGGCCTTACTTCAGCACACTGTACACGGGCAATATAGCCAGCATTCTGCAGTTCCATCCAGTTAGCCTCATACAGCTTGGGGCCAATAAGGAAGTTCAGGTCAGCAATCTTGTCATCCTCACGGACCAGTGTGGCGGTCAGTCCCAGTTTGCAGTGGGCGTTGACAATAGTCAGTACCCGTCGGAACATCTTTGCTGGAATTGTCTGTACCTCTGTTTCAAAACAAACACGAGAAGCTTATCAAAGAAAATAACTGATTAAATAACGGGGAATAATTCAGAAGAGTGAGGTAGTCTGTATGGTTACCTGGATGATGGCAGGATCATACACATCTATTTTCATAATAATGAACACATTACTTCCATTGTGGGATTCAATTTAACAAGTGAGAGTATTTCATTTGAATAAGTTTTGTAACCACAGCTCTCCCTTTGGTAATTTGTAATTGTACATTACAGTGGAAGCTGTCTAAACCGTCACTTGTTGGGACTAAAGAAATAATCCGGTTTACACAGCGTGCCGGATTGTACAGATGACACGGTTACCTCCGACTAGAAGTGAACAAGTTTTGTCACTCTCATAGACATTGTTGTATCACAATAAAACATGTCAACTCACCAGTTACATGTACAAGTATACCTATGCTGAACTAAGATTAAAATGTCTTTGTCGGCAAACCATGTAGTTTCAACGCAAGATTAATTGGTCACAATACACATCCAGCCGACTCCTTGCCACGCGTGCCGGATTAGACAGCGCTGATTACAGTATAAACCCATATTCAGGTGGCTCATTTCATGCCGAGAGGAATTGACAGCTGCCGGATTGCAGAGCTTTTAAATGATGATACATGCACTAGCCATGGACGGGACTAAGATTTTATGGCGGTGTAGACAACTTGCCAGATTGGCCAACTGCCGGTTTTGACAGCTTCCACTGTATTTCAAAATGCATGATATAAATTGAGAATAACTATTAGTTTCTGTAGTGATGCAGTGTTTGTAACCTTTCCTCGACCAATCAGAGCAGCGTTTCACAAAGCAATTATAGTGCTACCGGGAATTCCCGTATTTATGAAAGTTTTTTCCAAATATTGTGCATTTTTTAATTTAAGCCCTGGGCTTAAATCTGGTTAAAATATTTCATCACTAGAACAGTGATTTTCTGTATTGCCCAGGCTTAAATACGAGAAATCCCGGTAGCGCTATGATCACTTTGAGAAACGGGGCCCAGAGTCTAGTATTTGCAAAATTCATGGTCAAATTTTACTGATTGTCACAATCACAATTAAATCAATCCAGTTTTATCATAGCACCTGCAAATATAACCAAGTGTGGCTCAACAAAACACTGTGGTTGACTGCAAGAGCAACGATCACTCCTTATGGTCAAACTATCTGACAAAGGGATCTCTGTGTCAGTTGCTACTAGATACGAGATACTTCTGGACAGGGAGTCTACTGACCATCCAGCAGCATGATGCCCCACTCCTGGCTCTGCATCCACTCCATCATCTTCTCCGCCTCCCACGACCGCTTCATGGAGTGCGCCAACATGGAGTACGTGCTGATACAGATGGCACAGCCTGCAGTACAAGGCGGGTATACACAGCAACATGGTGGTGAGGTGAGGTGAGGTGAAAAGGGGTTTAACGTCGCACTTGAGAATACTTTGCTCATATGACAATGGGCATGAGTGTGTATGTGTGGCTGCTTGTACTAGCCCACACTTAAGATTGTTTATAGTGCTAGCTCACTGAGAAACCATGCTGCAGTGAAGCATGAATACCCCACTCAGACACATTATACTGACTCTGACCCGACCAGTCCTTGCTGTACCCATTAATGCCGAGCGCCAGGCAGGGACCAACAAGTACCATATTTTAACATCTTTTGCTATGGCGCGGTGGGCGATCAAACCTGCGACCTTCCGCTCTCTGGGCGGATGCTCTAACCACTACACCACAGAGGCGGTCTCCACCAACATGGACACACATTACAAGGCAGTTTTCATATTATATCAACATCAACCCATCACCCCCATATCAGCCAAATATGCAAAGCTAGAGGGCCAATATGAGATCAAATTCTAACATCAGGTATGATATGAAAACTGCTGTGTGATAATCTTCACATCACATACCATGTCAAATTGTAAAATGTATCAATCTGCAAGTTTTGGTTTGGTTGGTGTTAAACGCCACACTCAGCAATATTCCAGCAACAGCATGAGCATCGATCTATGCGGTCTGATGACAATCAATCAAGTCAGGACCTGAGACAATCAAGTGATCAACAGTCAGCAAACCTGACAGCCTTACCCGATCTTCAGAGTGATAAGCTCATGTGGGTATACATTTTCACCTTGTTTGGGAAGCACTGTCAAATGAAATTTCAGTCATTTTACTCAGTTAAATGGCAATATCAAAACCAACTCTAAGGATGATCTCAATACTGTGTCCAATTAAAATGCACTGACAAGCCTTATCCGCATAAATATAGGGTGGTTATAAGGACTGTGTCATTTCATCCTGTTATATGACTGTCTGTATGTTGGCCCCATTGCTGGTCATTTCATCCTGTTATATGACATGCTAAAACGGGTCATATCACTGATAAGTATATGATACTGCATAGCAATAATTAGCATCGGTTTGGTGACACACTTACCCATTGGTTTATCTTTGGCATCTGAGGTGAACCTACAGATAAGACTGTCATCTACTGTGGACCACATCTTGAACTGAAATACAATAACACTGGAGTTATCTACCTTTGCTGTAAAGCTGATCACTGTCAGCTTACTAAGATCACTAGACATCAAGTGATGAAGTGAGTTACTAAGAAGACTGACATAGTGAGTGAGTGAGTGAGTGAGTGAGTGTGGTTTTATGTTGCAATATTCCAGCATTATCATCGTGGGGGACACCAGAAAAGGGCTCCACACATTGTACCCATGCGGAGAATCAAACTCGGGTCTTTGGTGTGACAAGCAAACGTTTTGACCACTCGGCTACCCCACTGCCCCCACACAACTTAGCGACTTTGACTCACCTGTGACCTCCACTGCTCCACCGACACACCGGATGTACACAGACATATGCAGCGTTTCCTCACCGTACAGGCAGCTGTCACCCCGACCAGAGTCTTTCCGGCACCTGGCATGAAAACAAGCCCAGCGTCATCAACACAACAGTCTACATGTTGGATCATATATGATACATTGACTGACTGAGTTTGGTTTTACGCCGCTTTTAGCAAAATTTCAGCAACATCACGGCAGGGGACACCAGAAATGGACTTCACACATTGTACCCATGTGGGGATTCGAACCTGGGTCTTTGGCGTGACGAGCCAACGCTTTAACCACTAGGCTATCCCACCGCCCCCATATATGATACAAATTACTTTGAAATGTAAAACCAATTCTTGAATCTTCAATTTTTCAATACATAAGTGAAAATGAACACATCATGAAGAGTGTGGACTACCTACCGCAGGGTAGCACTATAACACCGGACCGAGCCCTGCCATTACCAAACATCTTCCGCAGACTCTTCTCCTGGTAGGGTCGCAGAACCGTGGATGGCTTCAGATCCATGCTGAAATACCATACTCAGATCAATCACCTCACCTCCAAGCAATAGTGTTCAGTAATCACTGTCCCTTAGACTATAACAATAGTTTGTTAAAGCTACATCTCTACAATGAGACACTCTGTGAGAGTAGTAACTGCTCCAAGTGATGGTGACTGTCCACTTGAGTTATTCCTGATTCCCTGTCTCATTACCCTGCCTTCCCCCGATCTACTCACTTCACATCTGGGTTGACTGTATCATTCCTGAAGTCATATTCTGCCAGGAGAGGATGCTCAAGCTCTATACATCTGAAATACATGATACATTTCAAATACATCTGTAAATTCAATGAGCTAATGGCCACACAGCACTTCATCATAAATCCATCAATTTACTGAACTTTTAACATGATACGTGAATGTGTCAGTATGTGAGTGGGTGAGTGAGTGAGTGAGTGAGAGTATGTCTTTGTCTTACTCTTCTCGTTTTGGTGTCTGTCTGTTTGGTCTATGTAGTTGCCCGAATCTGTCTGGAAGCTGGTAAACGTTTGTCTCTCAGTCTGTGTGTCTGAGTACCTCAGACTCTGTGTGGGTGTTTAGAGTTTGTGCTCTCTGCTGGTTGATGTGTCTGTCTGAAAGTGTATGTCGAACAGCATGTGTTGGGACTGTACATGTGTGTGTCTGAGTGCATGTGAATTTATACTCAGTCTGAGCAGATGTCTGATGACGATGATGATGATGATGATTTAACGTACGCTTTCCGACATAATGCGTATTTCGCACACGGTCCCGTCAGGCCATTTAGTGTTTAATCGAAAGAGTTGATTTGACCAATAGATATGGCAACCTGAAGGGGGAGTTAGTGTTGCATAATAAAATGTGTATGAATTTTGACTGACTGACTGAGTTTGGTTTTACGCTGCTTTTAGCAATATTCCAGCAACATCACGGTGGGGGACACCAGAAATGGGCTTCATCACATTGTACCCATGTGGGGATTTGAACCCGGGTCTTCAGCGTGACGAGCCAACGCTTTAACCACTAGGCTACCCCCACCGGCCCGGTATGAATTTTGAACTACGGGCTAGTGTGTAAGAGTCGATGTACTATGTCTATGTGTCTGACCTTCATGATACTGTGCATGAGAGCCTGTGTTGGTGACTGTGTCTGAGTGTTTGTCAGTCTCACCGTTTCTGCACATCCTCTACGCGCTCCTGCAGCACCTCGAAAGACACGGTCTTCATTTCATTATCCTCCTCATCATCTTCCTCCTTGTCCAGCTTGTCATAGTAGTCAAATATATCATCCGGCACCTTGTTCTCCTCTGTATCCATCTCCCCCTCCGCCCCTGCTGGTGTCTGATCCGCCTGTGATGACGACCCTGCCGCGGACGCAGCTGGCTTGTTTAGCTGGACATTCAATCACAAGGATTCAACAGTGCTGTTAGCAGCCAAATTGTAAGAATTTACTGAAGAGCAACAGTTCCTGACATACCTGCAGTGCTGACTTGACAACACCTCTCCCTTGCACAAAGCTAACATGTATCTAGTGTTAACCTCCCTGACAAGCTGACATACCTGTAGTGCTGACTTGACAACACCTCTCCCTTGCACAAAGCTAACATGTATCTAGTGTTAACCTCCCCGACAAGCTGACATACCTGCAGTGCTGACTTGACAACACCTCTCCCTTGCACAAAGCTAACATGTATCTAGTGTTAACCTCCCCGACAAGCTGACATACCTGCAGTGCTGACTTGACAACACCTCTCCCTTGCACAAAGCTAACATGTATCTAGTGTTAACCTTCCCGACAAGCTGACATACCTGCAGTGCTGACTTGACAACACCTCTCCCTTGCACAAAGCTAACATGTATCTAGTGTTAACCTCCCCGACAAGCTGACATACCTGTAGTGCTGACTTGACAACACCTCTCCCTTGCACAAAGCTAACATGTATCTAGTGTTAACCTCCCGACAAGCTGACATACCTGTAGTGCTGACTTGACAACACCTCTCCCTTGCACAAAGCTAACATGTATCTAGTGTTAACCTCCCCGACAAGCTGACATACCTGCAGTGCTGACTTGACAACACCTCTCCCTTGCACAAAGCTAACATGTATCTAGTGTTAACCTCCCGACAAGCTGACATACCTGTAGTGCTGACTTGACAACACCTCTCCCTTGCACAAAGCTAACATGTATCTAGTGTTAACCTCCCCGACAAGCTGACATACCTGTAGTGCTGACTTGACAACACCTCTCCCTTGCACAAAGCTAACATGTATCTAGTGTTAACCTCCCGACAAGCTGACATACCTGTAGTGCTGACTTGACAACACCTCTCCCTTGCACAAAGCTAACATGTATCTAGTGTTAACCTCCCCGACAAGCTGACATACCTGTAGTGCTGACTTGACAACACCTCTCCCTTGCACAAAGCTAACATGTATCTAGTGTTAACCTTCCTGACAAGCTGACATACCTGTAGTGCTGACTTGACAACACCTCTCCCTTGCACAAAGCTAACATGTATCTAGTGTTAACCTCCCTGACAAGCTGACATACCTGTAGTGCTGACTTGACAACACCTCTCCCTTGCACAAAGCTAACATGTATCTAGTGTTAACCTCCCGACAAGATGACATACCTGTAGTGCTGACTTGACAACACCTCTCCCTTGCACAAAGCTAACATGTATCTAGTGTTAACCTCCCGACAAGCTGACATACCTGTAGTGCTGACTTGACGACACCTCTCCCTTGCACAAAGCTAACATGTATCTAGTGTTAACCTCCCCGACAAGCTGACATACCTGTAGTGCTGACTTGACAACACCTCTCCCTTGCACAAAGCTAACATGTATCTAGTGTTAACCTCCCTGACAAGCTGACATACCTGTAGTGCTGACTTGACAACACCTCTCCCTTGCACAAAGCTAACATGTATCTAGTGTTAACCTTCCCGACAAGCTGACATACCTGTAGTGCTGATTTCCCTGACACCTCTCCCTTGCACAAAGCTAACATGTATCTAGTGTTAACCTCCCTGACAAGCTGACATACCTGTAGTGCTGACTTGACAACACCTCTCCCTTGCACAAAGCTAACATGTATCTAGTGTTAACCTCCCGACAAGCTGACATACCTGTAGTGCTGACTTGACAACACCTCTCCCTTGCACAAAGCTAACATGTATCTAGTGTTAACCTCCTGACAAGCTGACATACCTGTAGTGCTGACTTGACAACACCTCTCCCTTGCACAAAGCTAACATGTATCTAGTGTTAACCTCCCTGACAAGCTGACATACCTGTAGTGCTGACTTGACAACACCTCTCCCTTGCACAAAGCTAACATGTATCTAGTGTTAACCTCCCGACAAGCTGACATACCTGTAGTGCTGACTTCCCTGACACCTCTCCCTTGCACAAATGCTAACATGTATCTAGTGTTAACCTCCCGACAAGCTGACATACCTGTAGTGCTGATTTCCCTGACACCTCTCCCTTGATAAAACCATCGGCAGTGGCTTCTTCCTCTACATCTTCCGCTTGCGACACTCCTGGATGATGGGATCCTTCAGCAGCTTCTGCAGGACATCCTGTGGGCAGAAAGAAGGAGTTTCTTCAACAAGTGACACTTTGTTGTTGATCTCCACACTCAGCAGTAATTCTAACAACATGACAATGTTATGTACCACACACACCCAAATTGAAAGCATGATCAACATCAACAGAATGTACCTGAATGAAATGTAACCATCCTGGGACATTTTCAACGATGGATAGAACATAGGACTGGGCTTGATATAGATCAAGGTATAGAGATAGGTAATTGTTAACTAAATATCGATTGATTATCGATGAATACCGCGACGTAACTTTGAGGAAAAATGCCTAAGATGTCTAAAAGACATTATTAAATTCACATCACTGGTGATTGGTGACATGTTTTCGCATGTATTACAGAGGTACAGATAGCTGCGTATCTGCGTAAATTACGCAAATATTTATGTGAAAACTCAATTCGTATTAAGTCTATTGGGTACAAGTACGCTTCATTTTTTGTAAATACTCAATACATTTGATCTTGCATGCGTACACACACAAGTGTCAAATCTTAGCTTGCGTAGCGGTGGACAGATAAAGTAACAAAGGTATACTGAGAGGCTCTTTTTCAGCACATGAACATAACAACTTTCTCATATTACAGATCAAATATAGGTAACAAGCACATAAACGAACATTAAACTTTATCATATATTTACAATTTATGGAAAATGGCAAAATACCCAATTGAGGTTTGGTGAGGTGGGTACAATTTATTTGGTTACTTAAAGGAAAATTAGGATACCCCATTGAGATGAACACAAGCGAGTTCACAACTCAATGACCAAAAAAGTTATCTGTAGCTCTGTATTACTAACAAAACAGCTGCCTGAATATAATTTAGAGGCAGACCACGATTAAAGTCCTAAAACTGTATATTATGTGAGTAAATTTTAAAAGAATTTTATCACAAAAGTCGACAATATTTTTGATTATTGATTATTTCAGCCAGCCTTATTAGAATCTCATCCTGATAAGCATATCTGGAGAACTTAGTAGAAACTGTTCTGTCAATCACAAGGAACTCACCGGGTGCTGGCTCTCCACAAAGTATCTGTTGTGCTTCAGAACCAGCTTCACCTTCCCGTAACTCAGAGTGCACAGCTGCAACAGAAGGAACAGGTAACACACACCTTCAGCACATCAGTGAAACAAGAAAACATGTTATTTTGAAAGGAAAACTCAAAGTGGTCATTGTCTTTCTGTAGTGACCTACTTTGTAATCATAATCCTCACTGACATCAGTTAACAGACTAATGGGAAAGAAAAAAAGATACTGTTCTGAAATGTCCATCTAATCATCATTTGTGAATTGTGAAAAAAAAGATGTCCTTTCTTAGAAGTAGCTAAACATTTACACAAAGATATAGTTTCATTACTCAGTGATAAGATTTGGTAATTATCTCCCACAGTTTCAATGTGAGGTATTTATACATATAGTACAAGTGTTACTGTCCTATAGTTTTTACAGACCTTTATACCGTGAAGATCTGGGTTAGAATTGATCTTCAGTAACCCATGCTTGTCGTAAGAGGCAAATAACGGGATCAGATGGTCAGACCTCGCTGACTTGGTTGACACATGTCATCGTATCCCAATTGCGTAGATCATTGCTCATGCTGTTGATCACTGGATTGTCTGGTCCAGACTCGATTATTTACAGACCGCCGCCATATAGCTGGAATATTGCTGAGTGTGGCGTAAAACTTACTCGCTCGCTCACTCACAAACCTTTATAAACTCTATGATTCCGTTAGGGAGTGACGTTTTGCTGAGTCGGCGAAGATACTCAATGATGTCGTTTGTCTCCAGGCCCACAGACACAGCGGCGTAAAGGGAGTAGGCGGTCAGTTTGTACTCATGTATGTGGAGGGGTCGACACACCGGCTGCAACAACACTCACATCTACATATGGCCCCACTTGGTGTATTCCCAGAGTGGCCCCCCTGTATATTACGTAACAAACTAAATTCAGGGGCCACTCCAGGACAGCTCGTTAAGAAGGTGTGAACATGGGGGGGCCAGTGTGGGACAACTTTTTAGTTGTCAAAATAAAGAGTAGAAGGTGTCTGCGGAAGCTGTTAAGAAGGTGTGAATGTAGGTGAACGTTGATGACTTCTGCTCATAGACGATCTTCAAGAAAGTAGTAGACTTCTTGTATTTGCTACTGTTGATAACCTGCAAAGGCTGTGCAAGAGCAATACTGTTTCCATGGATGGTACCTTCAAGATATGCCCTAAGACTTGAATACATGATATGCGAGAGGGACATGGCCTCCTTTGTTAGGTTGTGGAACATTGCTCAACTGAAAATGTGTATTGATTTGTGATATGTGACTTGTGATATGACTTGATATGTATATGTACAGTCATGGACATGAATAATGTAAATATATCGTAAAACACTCTTTGGTTTGTTGTGTTTCTTTTTCATCATGGTATGCAGAGCTCTTTCAAAGCATCACGCCTCCATAATTAGTCCAACACTGTTGGTAATTAAGCTGATTTGATTAAGACAGGCCAGTGTGGAAACGCTAAAGTGTTCAGGGGCCACTCATTAGAGTTGGGTATTGCAAATATTTTCGTATTGCGATATATTGTGATATGTGTTGGCGTATTGCAATATGTATTGCAGTACATTGTGGCCACTGGCCACTGTAAGGACTCAGATGTGATTGTACAAGAGATCAATTGAAAATGTTTCCAAATTAAAAACTTCGCTCTAAAGTTTGGAACTCGAGAAAAAGCGTCTGCCATTTTGGTTTGTTTATCCTTCCAACGAGTGCCTGTACCAATCTATTTTTTCTTATTTATACGGTTTAAAAGTCACGCAAATTTGCAAATACATATTAATTATATGACCAAAAAACATTCTCAAAACTATTAATGTATAATAATATAAAGGAAATACAAATGTTATTAGTACGTTTGACTACATCACGAAAATTTCCGATCGTATCGGGTGAACCGGTTCGTGAAAAGTGTACCGCAATATATCGTATCGTGAAGTTTGAATTGCAATATACCGGTTAACTGGTATTATCGCCCACCCCTACCACTCATGTAAGGGTTGTTAACAAGGTGTGAAACCTCTGGGGCCACTGTGGGAAGGGCCACTCTGGGTGTAAATCGCCCCACTTCACTTGGTTCAGGGATTTATCTCGGATGAAAAACAAAGTGCCCCTGGCCATATTGGTATGCTTGGAAGGCAGGCAGATTTTGGTGAAAAATGTTAGATTGTACTTAATGTTGCCTTAACATAGGGCAAACTGGTATAGTGGTCTAGTTGTAGTATTTGTCAATTAATCACAAACAATACTGAGATAACCTCAATACTTTGCAGGTACACCCCAGTATTCATTAATCATGTTAATAACGTACTGGTACAAAACAAGGCTGATTACACAGGCGTCAAGCCTCACCTCAGATATGGCGATGAGGAAGTCATGGGCAGTGCTTATAGACAGGGGAGAACGATTCCAGGAACACATGGCCATTTGGTGCCTGCAACAATCAATAACTGATGATGACCACATCATATCACCGTGACTAAACCATATTGTATTTATCCATACCTGAGAAGATCCAGATTAGAATTGGTCTTCGGCAAATCTATGCTTGTCGTTACAATGAGTGAGTTTAGTTTTACGCCGCACTCAGCAATATTCCAGCTATATGACGGTGGTCTGTAAATAATCAAGTCTGGACCAGACAATCCAGTGATCAACAACATGAACATCGATCTATGCAATTGGGATATGATGACATGTGTCAACCAAGTCAGGAAGCCTGACCACCCGATCCTGTTAGTCAGCCTCTTACGACAAGCATGGGTTACTGAAGACCAATTTTTACCCGGATCTTCACAGGTTCTTGTTGTTAGAAGCGACAAACAAGAACAGGTTGTCAGGCTCCCTGACTTAGTTGATACATCATTGTATCCCAGTTGCGTGCGACTTTAAAGAACAAACAAACAAAACAAAAGTAACTAGCCAACAAGAAACTGACAGCATGAATACAAAATCAAACCTGGTGATTGAAATCATGAGCATTCACTTATGATGACATGGAATCAACTAAATCCCCTAGTCTGACCACCCGATCTATGGGTTGATCAGTTGAATGTGATCCAGGAAATTTGAGAAAGGGATCACCTACCACCCACAAGGGTCTCGAATTGTGGTCAAGCTTCAGTTCAAGGATCTTGCGATAATCTTTGGCTCCAAACTCATCTTCAGCACTTCTCTCTTCCACCTGCTTTGATGCAACTGTTGCAATGTCTACAAAAAAGGAAATCACAATCAGGGAGTGAGTGAGTTTGGGTTTACTCCGCTTTTAGCAATATTCCAGCAATATCACAGCGGGGGACACCAGAAATGGGCTTCACACATTGCACCCATGTGGGGAACTGAACCCAGGTTTTCAGCGTGACGTGCGGATGCTTGAACTACTAGGCCACCCCACCACCCCCACAATCAGGACCCAAACAGTGAAAGCATGTTCGCTTGTTAGATACAGTACTACATTCTACCACAGATTCTTCAGAGGGGCTTCATGTTTGGGGTCAGACTACTTATTGTTAATCCATGAATATGGAAAATTACTGATTCTGTCAGTTATTTCAGACGCCATTACTACCTCTGTTTGAAACAGCTCATACTAGTAATTGATTTCCCAATATCGAAGAGTTTTCAGCAACAGACTGACTTCTGTAAGTTGCATTTAGAAGCTGGTATGAGTGAGTGAGTGGGTGAGTTTAGTTTTACGCCGCACTCAGCATTATTCCAGCTGTATGGTGGCGGGCTGTAAATAATCGAGTCTGGACCAGACAATCCAGTGATCAACAACATGAGCATCAATCTGCACAGTTGGGAACCAATGACATGTGTCAACCAAGTCAGCGAGTCTGACCACCCCATCCCGCTTAGTCGCCTCTCTTACGACAAGCATGGGTTACTGAAGATCAATATTCTAACCCGGACCCTCACGGGTCAGAAGCTGGTATGATGAAGAGAAACATTTTTTATGGATAGCTGAAGGTGCTGACACTGAACGGAGATCAAGGTAATTACATCCCTACAGCTTACCATCATCTAATCAAGGCCAATAAAGAATAACCCTTCCCAACCCTTTGTCCATATCATAGCCATTATCTATAATTTCAACAAGCATCAGAATTGGCATCACACTGTACATCAATCTCTTCAATTGTATTAATTCAAATACCCTTCTTGTACCGGTACAAATCCTCCTTGTGCATAATGTTGTGTATCACTTGCTTGATAATGTTTTTAGCATCTACACCGAGTGAGTGAGTTTAGTTTTACGCTGCTTTTAGCAATATTCCAGCAATATCACAGCGTGAACATGAGTAATGGGCTTCACACATTGTTCCCATGTGGGGAATCAAACCCAGGTCTTCAGCGTGAAAAGTGAACGCTTTAACCACTAGGCTACCCCACATCTACATCGAAACGTCTCATCTATTGCTATTGTTCCTCTTCAACACAGAGAGAGTATTTTTGGAATTTTGGCATTTTAGTATGGATCTGACAAGACAGTGGTTGATAGCATGAACACCATTGAGTCATAATGATGGATTACCAGTCATATTTCCCAACAAACCTGTGGTAGATATGTATAGTTCAAAGAATCGTTAAATCACTGAAATGATTATGTTTGACACTCAAGTATATTTCCAACATTCTAGCCCTGACACTTGATCTGTTTGCCATTTGTAGAGCACTGGTTCTGCATGAACATAGTTACAAAGATATACTGTCTGATGTGCAAAATATTGACGATCTCTGTAATTATAGTAACAACCTTTGACATTATCTGTGTCCTGGGATTCATCATCAAAGTCATCATATTCTACTTCAACGACTTTGGCCTTCTTCGATGATCTCTCTCCTGAAATGTAAGAACATGAACAAATGATATCACTGTCCCAATTATAGATAATAAACTTATCTGCCTTTTCAGTACATATATGTGAACACCGTCATATTTATGTCATTAATAATTCCAAGAATTCCAAGGTTTTGTAAACAAGCAACACCTTATCAAAAGAAGGTTGCCTGCATTAAACAAGCAACTACCTTATCTGAAAATCATGTTCTTTTGATCACAACAGCTAACCAATGTTGCCTAAATCATGAGCATTAAATGGTTATTTGACTTTTAAAGGTTCAAGACTTCATTAAATTACAGGTTTAAGATTGTTAATAATGTAAATATGAGCAGTCCTTGATACTACAGAAAAATATTCGAGCAGCACTGTACTAATGAATAAGACTATATATGTGTTTTGTGGTTTTATTACATTTGTGTAATACAGTTCAATGTTTGAGATCCAAATGAGAAGTGTGACCTAATGTAAGACGGGTACAAATAAACGGGCGCATATGATATAATAACCCTAAAGTATATATTATAATAACCCTAACCTTAAACCTTTTCACTACAACACCAATTTACATTTTGACATTTCAAGCAGGGGTTACTGGGCGGAACTCTTACCATGTAATGTTTGTTGCAATGCTTATGTGTTGACAAACCTTAGAAACATATTTTTCAAAATGAAAACCTTTAATTTAAAATGGTTGGGACATGCTATTGCTAACTACAGTAGACATGGTTGCGATTCCAGATAATATAATATTGTTAATAATTTGAGTATAAATGAACAAGTATAATATTTCCAATAAGTTACCTTTATCTCGTTTGTCCTTTTTACTTCCCCCCATCCTATTCTAGAATTTGTTATTCATATCTTGTCAAGATGTTCATCTCATGCTTCTATCAGCACTTTTGAGATAACTCTTTGGTAAACAGAGTTAAATAAGCACAATTTCAGGGTTTTTCAAAAGTGAGAATATGCACCGAACAGCGATAACTTTTAAACAATCACTGCATTTGATAATGATCCGTTTCACCTCTGAATCACATTGTTCCAAAATAAATATTAAGAAAAACAGAGGAAAAAGAACAACCTTACATAATATTTTATAATAATAAATGACCTCCTTAGTTCATTTTTATTTTTGGCTCAGGATTTTAATACATCATGAAAATCGAACCGAATGTTTACGACATATTAAAAACAACCTAACTTCCAGGTTTCATATAACAGCAACTAAAATTTATGTTAAATAAGCTCATATGCACAAACGATGCCAATAATTTTGTGATATAACATATAACCATATGCTTAACGATAACCGACATGTAAAATTATATTTCCGGTTTGCAGTGTGATCGAAGGAAGAGCTTGGGTGAAATTTAATGTAAAATTATGTTTATTGATGCATTTGATATCATATAGGACACAATATCGTACGGGTTATATTCTAAAGTTATTTTAGTTTGAAAATGAGGACATATAGTCTTCATCTGATAAGTATTATCTTGCGCTGTAGTGAAATGACCTACTCGGCATGGCGAGATGCTTTTTGTAGTATGACTGCCGGCACATGGATTCGCATTATTATTGCTTCTGTTGTATGTAATCTGCTATCTGAGCTGTTTTGAGAACACATTTTTGTTCCATCTTGCGAACACGGTAATTCTTTGTGCAATTTGTTTGACTCCTGCAGTACTTTCATTAATCATAGATTAGAAGAATAGGAAGACAATGAGAGGGCCACACTGCGAGTGTTGCATTTACAACTCTTTGTTGGGATAAGGCAGATATGCCTGTTACTTTAGACATGTGTGTGAATAATTCCTCAGTGGCAAGTACAAGGGTAGTCAGTAATACAGTTAGTCTTTCCTACTCCCATTTCCCATTCTATTACTGATAGTTGAGCTAATATAGGTTCACTCATGATGGCATACCATGCCCTGGATGTGAAATGTTTTATCAAGTTGTTTATAGATTTTCCTTGCTGCTTTGTTTTGTACCCATAGTTTGATAATCTTAAGATACTGTCTTTTCTTATGTCATAATTGTATCTACAACAGTTTTATGGCATTCAACAACACTGCCACTCCTTTCCCCTATAAGAAAACCTTTTTGTGTATCTAAATAGTCTAAAAATGTCGACCCAAGCTTATTTCATTGGCAACTGTGTGGCTGTTGGTAAAGATCTTACACACATTTTAGATTTGTAAACTGATTGGAAAGGACCCTATTAACAATATATAATGCATTTGAAAATAACTCTTTTTTATGAAGTCACTCATTAGTACTTTTGACTAAAACAATGAAAGTCTTTCTTGGCATATGTCCAGGTCTGGATACAAAATGTTATCTAGTTATGATGATGCAAATATTGGTAAAACTTGATGTATTGTTTTCATAAATTTTGTACCCCAGGCACATTTAAATGGAGAAGGCTGATCTTATTAGGTATAGGTGTGGAAATTGATGCTTAGTCAACATTCTCTTATAGAGTACTATTTTAAAGTTTTCTTTATTTTTTATGACGTGAATTACAACAGGCAAGAAAAGAAGTTTAGTGTATGGATAAGAAATGAGAACAGTGTTGACAGTGAAAGCACCATGATTCAGCAAGGGAGATAGATGGGAAGACATTGTCTCGGACAAGATTCTGATTGTAGACACCTGTCTGTGCAGCTGCACAATCGACCCATGAAGATCTTGGTTAGAGGTGGTCTTCACCAAGCCATGCTTGTCATAAGAGGCGACAATTGTGTAGATTGATGCCATTGCTGTTGATCACTGGATTGTCTGATCCAGAGTTGATTTTTTATAGACTGCTGCCATATATCTGGAATACTGCTTAGTATGGTGTTAAACAACAAACATATACTGAGAGAAACAAATAAAGGAACACAGAAAAATTCAAGTGTTTTTTGATATTTTCCAGTTTTCATCACCAGCTTTGAATAGTGCTGTGCGAGGAAATCTGAGAATAAATAAAGAAACACTGCCATGAAGTGTTCCCTTATTTATTTCCCTCAGTATATCAAACAAACAATACATTCATTGTCTTTATCCAAAACCAACAACAAAAACTGCACAATCACAGCAGTGATGCTAGTTCGTTAACACAAAGAAACACTGTTATTTTCAGATGACTGTGCCTCCAGGAAAGACCCCGATTAGCTTCCTCCAAGAATTATGTACCAAAAGGGGGATAACTCCACAGTACGACCTAATTGCCAATGAGGGTGCTGTTCATGAGCCAACCTTCTTAATGAGGGTGACAGTGGGCGATGTCGTTGCCACTGGAAAAGGTTTCTATGATTTCTTCATCTTCAGCACTGCTTACAAAGCTTTCTGTATGTTACTGTATGTTTATAGATATATGTTAATCAACAGTTTGAAAAGCAAAAAAATTAATTCCAGAGATTTATGATGACAGTGTCTTTAGAATCAAATGTTTACGCTGATCTGATTCGATCAAACAAACTCACTATTTGTGTGCTGATAACAAGGGGTTTTCAGCTAGTAAGATGACTGTTTTCTAGAACGTTAAAATGTATTCATTGTCATTTGCACTGTCTACTTGGTAAATATATTTGCCATCTTTGTCCTTGTTCTGGAAATTTGGTCCGAGGAAAAGAAAACCCTGAAAAACTCAAATTTTTCTTTAATAGTACATCCCTCTCGGTATGGATGTCATTATGCTCAGAAACGAACACAGCGTAGTGCAAAAATTTGTAGTCACTTATATGGATATGCTCCTCTTTATGTCAAAGTTCCCCTGATATTACCAGTCGATGTTTGTCTGACTGTAACTGTGTTCACAGTGTGTGATGTGGAAACGGTTGTTTTGACGATATCTTAGAACATTTCATGTTGTGCATGATGAGTATGTTGTGTGTTCTATTATATATATGTTGAGCATGTTGTTTGTTTTACATGATGTATATCAGTGTTCGAAATACCTGCCTGGGAACGGGATATTTTCAACACGGACTGACACATTCTCAAATTCACCTGCCCAACGGTCGGGTTAAAATGTATGAAGATATTCATCATATTTCAGTTTAATAAATCATTATTATTTCACTCGTAAAAATAAATGATGAATTCCAATTGGATGATACACTATGTCTTTTTTCAAACCTAACCAGCCCTGTGGTCTGGCTGAAATGTTTGGGAGTTTCATACCCTGATGTATATATTCAGAGGTACAGATAAGCTGCGTATCTGCGTAAATTAATTACGCAAATATTTATGTGAAAACTCAATTTCTATTAAGTCTATTGAGTACAAGTACGCTTGAAGTTTTGTAAATACTCAATAAATGTGATCTTACATGCATACACTAAAAAATGTCAAATCACAGCTTGCGTACCGGTGGATAGATAAAGAAACTGAGGTATATTGAAAGGTTCTATTTTAGGACATGAACTTGACAACTTGCAGTTTTTCTTATCGTTTTTCATATTACAGATCAAATATAAATAACAAACACTAACATTTAAACTTTATTATATTTTCAAAATTAATGGAAAATGGGATACCCAAATGAGATGAACACAAGTGAGTACATAACTCAATGACCCAAAAAGTTATCTGTAGCTCTGTATATATTATAGGTGGAACGTGTTGTATGTTGTATGTGGTGTATATGTGGAACATGTATGTTCTACATGATGTACGTGTTGAACATGTATGTTATATATCTTGCATGTTGTACATGTTGATAGTGGTACATGTTGTATGATGTGTTGAACATGTTGTGTAGATATGTTGCTTGCTATAAATGTTGTACATGCTGTATGTTGTATCTTGTACGTAATGTACATGTGGAACATGTTGTATGATGTACATGTTGTATGTTGTACAGTTGAGCATGGGTATATATATTGCATGTTATACATGATGTATATGCTGTATGTTGTATCTTGTATGTAATGTACATGTGGAACATCTTGTATGATGTACATGTTGTATGTTGTACAGTTGAGCATGGGTATATATATTGCATGTTATACATGATGTATATGCTGTATGTTACGAATGTTGAAGGTTCAAGCAAGAAGAAAGCCAAACATGCAGCTGCCCAGACAGCCCTCAACCAGATTCTTGGTGTGTCCAATGGCCAGAAACCAGAAGAAAACGAGTTAGTGTATTTATGATTATATATCTTTTCAATTAACTTCATGGTCCTGCAGATTAGAACATGCCCAAGCCTGATTACTTTTTGTAAGAGGCAGCAACACCATTGAGAACCTGTGGGGACGTGTTAGAATCTGTCCTTAGCAGTCTGTGCTCGTCATGATTTATTGGTGAGCCTCAGTGACATTATCATTATTGTTTAAAATATCAGTAACCATATTGTCGAGTCTCAGCTATTATCAAGGAGACATCATTTAGCTACAATCTGGAGGTGTTTTTCTACTTGATGAGAGTGATAATGGATGTCATTCTCAAATCTGAAAATTATGGCCCCGTCAACAGTCCAAGACATAACATGTACGAGAGATGGCCTACTGTATCTTGTTTCGAGATGAGTGCACTCTGTAGTACAAAGTGAAGCACTTGACCCTAATTCATTCAATCACTGTGGAACCAACTTGATAGGGTGGTCAGTGGATCAGTGTGAATTTGTATTTTATTATCAACTCCCTCGGGAGTATGCAACCCAAGTTGAGGCTTGTTCTCCTGCCTGGCCTTGTTTAAAGGTGATTAATTAAGTTCTGGTTGTGTCAGAGTAGGGTAACTATATTAAACTGTGGAAACTATCTGAGTGGGCTGGGGCTACATACATACGCATCACCTGACTGCACATTGCATTATAAGGGGCGGTGGGGTAGCTTAGTGGTTAAAGCGACTGCTTGTCACACAGAAGATTCGGGTTCGATTCCCCACATGGGTACAATGTGTGAAGCCCATTTCTTGTGTTCCCGGCAGTGATATTGCTGGAATATTGCTAAAAGCGGCGTAAAAATAAACTCACTCACTATTGTTGGAGTGAATATGATGTTGATTACCATTTGTCAACTCCTTTGTTAACATTGTTACTTTGACTGGATGTTGTGTTGTGTTCGTCAGTGTCTCTGACTCTGGAGAGGACCTTGGTCCTGGGAATCCAATCGGGGAACTTCAGGAGTTCACACAGAAGAAACTGATCAAACCACCAGTCTATGAGTTTACTAGTGAGCAGGGACCACCACATGCTCGCGAGTTTGTCTGTCTTGTCAAGCTTGGAAAGTTCCAGGAAAGAGGTAATTAGCTGCTGTTGTCTAGTAACTATAGTGACAATGATTTTGTCTGGACTTTGGTACCAACTTCACATTTAATGTGAACATTTTTATAACTGAATGGAGACAGTACCATGAAAGAATGTGAAAAATGTGACCTAAACCTGGTCTCTGTGTTGTTATGGTATTGTGTTTGTTTCATCTTGTTTTACCATATGCTGAAAGGTTAAGGCGTTTGCTTATCACATGAAACACACAGGGCATAATGTGTGAAGCCTATCTCG
This sequence comes from Haliotis rubra, assembly GCF_003918875.1. Taxonomy (NCBI): domain Eukaryota; kingdom Metazoa; phylum Mollusca; class Gastropoda; order Lepetellida; family Haliotidae; genus Haliotis; species Haliotis rubra. The sequence goes on from NW_025767535.1 coordinate 2,554,344, forward strand.
GGCGTCCCATATCGTGATGTTGTTCAAGCCGTGCTCACTCACATATTTTACCTGGGTGGTGGGGTAGCCTAGTTGTTAAAGTGTTCGCTCATCATGCTGAAGACCCAGGTTCGATTGCTCAAGAGGGTACAATGTGTGAAGCCCATTTCTGGTGTCCCCTGCCGTGATATTGCTGGAATATTGCTAAAAGCAGCGTAAAAGCACACTAACTAACTCACTCACTGCTTTTACCATGACAGAAATGGTGTTCATTGATTTCAAAAGGTTAAATGATAAAAGTTAAGTTTTTCGGCTGAACACTTGATGATCAGTGTCCCCTGTCACCACCAAGTTAAAGATTTAATGAATTTCCATTGCCTGTGTGCAGGTACGGGGGCGATCAAAGAAAACAGCCAAGCGCAATGCAGCGCAGGCAATGATGCAGCATATCAAGACCATCACCACAGATGGGGATCAACCCACGACCATCGAGGACTCGGAGGAGGAGGATGAAATACCACTGGTATGTGTACAGTTGATGCAGTAACTCATGTGTACAAAGGAACACATAACATCGGGACCTGTGAAGATCCGGGGTAGAATAGGTCTCCAGCAACCCATGCTTGCCACAAAAGGCAACTATGCTTGTTGTAAGAGGCGCGCAATTGATGCTCATGCTATTGATCACTGGATTGTCTGGTCCAGACTCGATTCTTTACAGACCGCTGCCATATAGCTGGAATATTGCTGAGTGTGGCGTAAAACAACAGACCAAACCAAACCAAGATACTGTGGCAAAGATAAAACAATATTTGATGTTTAAAAAGTTTGGCTTGAACAAAAGGGGCACAGATTTAATCACAAAATTTTGTACTTCAAAACTTGATAACTGAACAAAATATGGCCATATAGCTTGAATATTGCTGAGTGCGGCATAAAACTAAACTCGCTCATAAAATCGGATTCTCATCTATAAAGTATCCATTTGATTCAGTATTCATGTGTGCAGTAATGTGTATGCAGTAACACATGTCCATAGTAACACATGTTCATAGTAACACATGTCCATAGTAACACATGTTCATAGTAACACATATCCATAGTGACACATGTCCATAGTGACACATGCTCATAGTGACACATGTCCATAGTGACACATGTCCATAGTGACACATGCTCATAGTGACACATGTCCATAGTGACACATGTCCATAGTGACACATGTCCATAGTGACACATGTCCATAGTGACACATGCCCATAGTAACACATGTTCATAGTAACACATGTATGCAGGAACAAGTTTGCAGTATTGTAACACATGTTCATAGTCACACATGTTCATAGTGACACATGTTTAGAGTAACACATTCATAGTAACACATGTTCATAGTAACACATGTTCATAGTAACACATGTCCATAGTGTCACATGTCCATAGTGACACATGTCCATAGTGACACATGCCCATAGTGACACATGTCCATAGTGACACATGTCCATAGTGACACATGTTCATAATAACACATGTTCATAGTGACACATGTTCATAGTGACACATGTTCATAGTGACACATGTTCATAATAACACATGTATGCAAAAAGCTGCTATATAGCTGGAATTTTGGAGTGTGGTAAAACTATACTAAACTAACTGTATGCAGTAAGACATGTTCACAGTAACACATGTTTGCAGTAACACATGTTCAAAGTGACACATGTTCATAGTAACACATGTATGCAGGAACATGTATGCATTAACACATGTTCATAATAACACATATATGGAGTATCACACAAGTATACAGTAACATGTTTGCAGTAACACATGTTCATAGTAACACATGTATGCAGTAACACATGCCCATAGTAACACATGTTCATAGTAACTCATGTATGCAGGAACAAGTTTGCAGTATTGTAACACATGTTCATAGTCACACATGTTCATAGTGACACATGTTTAGAGTAACACATTCATAGTAACACATGTTCATAGTAACACATGTTCATAGTAACACATGTCCATAGTGACACATGTCCATAGTGACACATGTCCATAGTGACACATGCCCATAGTGACACATGTCCATAGTGACACATGTCCATAGTGACACATGTTCATAATAACACATGTTCATAATAACACATGTTCATAGTGACACATGTTTAGAGTAACACATTCATAGTAACACATGTTCATAGTAACACATGTTCATAGTAACACATGTATGCAGTAACACATGTTCATAGTAACACATGTCCATAGTAACACATGTCCATAGTGACACATGTATGCAGTAACACATGTTCATAGTAACACATGTTCATAGTAACACATGTCCATAGTAACACATGTATGCAGTAACACATGTTCATAGTAACACATGTCCATAGTGACACATGTTTGCATCAACACATGTTCATAATAACACATATATGATGGAGTATCACACATGTAAAGTATACAGTAACACGTTTGCAGTAACATGTTCATAGTAACACATGTATGCAGTAATGCATGCAGTAACACATGCACACAGTGTCTGTATCACTATGCAGTCTCTCTGTATTTGAAACTGTGAAATTGAGACTCCTTTCTTCACATCAGACCTTTGAGCCGAAGTCGTCCTACACAGCCCTGAAGGAGGGCAAGAAGAAGCTGCCTGTCACCACACCGCAACAGGCGATGGAGATACAGAAGTTTTATGAGAAAATAATGAAATCAGGGGGCAAACAAATCAAAGATCTGCAGGTAGGTTCCTATTGATGGGGAATTCAGGTGTGGGTGTTAGATCTGTGGTTGATTGTCTATATATCTGCAGATTTTAGAATAGTACTATGTTATTACAGTGTTCTTAATTTTGATTTCATATTCAACTCCCTGGGGAGAATACAGTAATGTATTATGATGTCAACAAGGTTATCACATGGAGATACTGTGGCACTCGTGAAGACCCGGGTTAGAATTGGTCTTCAGTAACCCATGTTTGTCGTAAGAGGCGAGTAACCTGATCGGGAGGTCAGGCTTGCTGACTTGGTTGACACATGTCATCATATCCCAATTGTGTAGATTGATGTTCATGCTGTTGATCACTGGATTGTCTGGTCCAGACTTCGATTTTTACAGACCGCCGCCATATAGCTGGAATATTGCTGAGTGTGGCGTAAAACAACAGACCAAACCAAACCAAGATACTGTGGCAAAGATAAAACAATGTTTGATGTTTAAAAAGTTTGGCTTGAACAAAAGGGGGCACAAATTTAATTACAAAACTTTTGTACTTCAAAACTTGATCACTGAACAAAATATAGAAATATGTTGTCCGGCCATGGGCAGTCCAGTCATTAGGGTGTTGCCAGTCGATTTGTGAGTTAGTACATTGAACATTTCCAATCAGTGACTACATTCCACACTACCATCTCTGCTTCAGGGTAAATCTCTCAATGCACCATCCACCAACTTCTGTCAGATGCTACAGGAGATAGCTGAGGTCCAGCGCTTTGAAGTCCAGTATTTTGATATAAAAGAGATTAGCGCATCAGGTAAGTGCACATATACAGGACTTGGATTTCCATGCACAAAAATACATTTGCTGACAAGGTTTACAGATGTCATCATATCCCAATTGCCTAGAGCGATGTTCATGTAGTTGATCACTGGATTGTCTCATCCTGATTTGATTAATTACAGTCTGCCGCCATATATCTGGAACATTGCTGAGTGCGGCATTAAACAACAAACAAACAAAATGATCCACAAAATATTAGTGTATAATGTGTTTAGTGTATAATGCTCATTTTTTCCGTTTGTAATACAAATTGTTCGAGTAATCTTTTACTCCTTCTAAATCCATGGTTTGAAAAGTGCATAGTGGATAGACCTGTTACTGGTTGCAAGGGATCGATGCTCATGCTGTTGATCACTGGATTGTCTGACCATTGATCACAGACCATTGCCATATGGCTGGGACATTGCTGAGTGTGGCGTAAAACTAAACTCACTTACTCACTCAACAACCAAACCACTGGTCCAAAAGACATGAGGATAAAAGGGAGACAACTCACATCCTTGACACTCATTGTTGTTTTGTCTCCTTGCAGGGCAACACCAGTGTCTTGTCCAGCTGTCCACAATGCCAGTAGCGGTCTGTCACGGCTCGGGACCCACTCTAGACGAAGCTCACGCTAATGCTGCCCACAATGCATTGCAGTACCTAAAGATAATGACAAAGTCGTAACCATGGACCCCAGGAAATAACATAGCCTCACTTTATTAAGTAGAATTTGGAGGACTGTTGTAGTAACTTATAAGCAAGTTTTTTGATTGGGCCAAATACAAATATTTGAATTTTATGAAGCACTGATATTGTATTTTACAGCAAGTGTATAGGGCTTCCTGTGTAGGGCTGCTTGTATTGAGCTCATTTTGGATAATGGTGAGGATAGGTTTTCTGCAGCCTGTGCTGGTCACAAGAGAAGGGTTTTATGTGTATGGTTCCTTGTGATTATGAGTTTGAATAGGTTCTTAGCAATATGTGATTGTCGGAAGAGGCAACAAAGTGGATCAGCTGGTGAGGATCAGCTGGTGAGGATCAGCGAGTGATGATTTTGTGCCAGTGTACCTAAACAACATATCACTCACTGGATTGTCTGGTCTGGATTATTCACTGGCTGTCATAAAACTTGAGGGGCGGTGGGGTAGCCTAGTGGTTTAAGCATTTGCTCGCCATGCCGATAACCAGGGTTTGATTCCCCACATGGGTACAATGTGTAAAGCCCATTTCTGGTGTCCCCTGTTGTAATATTGCTAAAAGCGGCGAAAAACCATACTCATTTACTCATAAACCTTTATAATTAAAGTGCAGGATTCAAAACATTTCTCCCACATCACGCTGTCTGACTAGGATAGAACTGAAATATTGCTCAAGCAGAGTAAACCCACCCAATTCTCTTCTCCCCATGTTCATAAACTCAGTTATTTTCTCAGTGCTAGATAAAATTGACGTATTTCTATTTGGTCCTGTATCTAGTATATCCCATTGAAAGAAGGTTTATTGTTCTTGAATGGCATTTTCTTCACTGTAGTCACCAGATGAATGTTTTTTAGGATTTTGTTTTACCAAAGTTTTTGAAGCATTTTTCTGTGGCTGTTTTATTGTGACATTGTATAAAACCAGATGGCTGCATTTACCTCCTTACCATGCTGTACAACAGACCCCAGTAACAGCAGGTGCTTGTCATTATGGCCAGCGGTTACAGCTTTGGACACACATTTGGCAATATTTTTGTGATTCTTTTCTAACATAGTAGGCGGCGGTTGGGAAGCCTAGTGGTTAAAGTGTTTACTTGTCGTGCCAAAGACCTGGGTTCAATTCCCCAAATGGGTACAGAGTGTGAAGCCCATTTCTGGTGTTCCCTGCCGTGATACTGCTGGAATATTGCTAAAAGTGGCATTAAACAAAACTAACATAGTACAGTCTGAGGAAACTGACTAATCAAGGATATTTTTTTGTAATAAATCTGTCAACAGGTCAGTAACAAGTGGTCCAGAAATCCTCGACTGTTGGCGAGTTTGAAACGATGGGGAATTATATAAGCTGTAGCCCAGCCAGTATACTCAGGAAATAGGTTTTTATGACAGGCATATTGTAGAACATTTGAAAATCTACACATGCTACAAGTCTGCAGTCTTATTGACACGCCCTAGCTTTAATGAAGACGTCTCTGGCTCAAGAGCTAAGGAATGGGGCATTAGATTCTTCCAGTTTCACATACTTTCTGCAATTTTTGTATTTAAATCTTTTTGTGAGATGTTGCAATTTTTCAAAGAAAACAGAAAAAATTACATGTCCTATTTTTGATGGTCTTCAATAGATGAAATACTTTTTGGTCAAACTAATGTACGGTACATCCAAATTGGTGCTAAATCCAACTGTCTGCCCTGGAGAAGCAGAAGATGAAAAGTAATGAATGGAAAATGTGATAGTGTGTTATTGAATGTTAAAGTACATACTTTCGTGTAGAATCTGTTGTACAGCAACATTGGACAGGGTTATCTCACTGCCAGATGTTTCTCTTACTCTGTAGCTTGTTAGACGTAGCGATGATGATTCCACGATTCATTGTGTCAAAACTTCTTGTGTGTATGGGCATTATCTCAGACTGTCAAGACAGTACTGCTTCATGAACACGCTTGGTGCTGATGTGGTTGGTAACTTGTGGCATCTACAGACTTTCCTGGTCGACATCTATCAACATGCTCTGTTGACATCTACCAGATTTCTGGGAACAATGTGTAAAGCCCACTTCTGGTGCCCCCAACCACGATATTGCTGGAATATTGCTATCGGCGGCCTAAAACCATACTCATTCATTCATTCTCCCATCTGTCTTGGTCGACGTCTACCAGCTCTGCTGGTCAATATCTACCAGCTTTAGCAGCATTAGCAGCATCTATCATCTCTATCAGTATCTACCAGCTTTCCCTGTCAACATTTACTGTACAGCCAGACGACAGTGCATGGAGCTGAAGAAACGATACAGATTCTTGTTTAGTTGTAGGATTACGCGGCAAACATCGAATTGATGGCACTTTGCACTTCATCTTAGTATGTTTTTTGACATTACAGTCTGTGTTGTGTGTTGTTTGAATGTACCGCTGTGGATGTGTTGTCCAGTCAGCTAAACCCCATGTGCTGCCATGAAACGAGTAGTCAGTTGTCGGCGTCCGAGTCTTTCCAGTCACTGAGCATCAGCTTTGTAGCTGCATCGATGGAGCTGAGTGTGCAGCTACATGTTCAATCACCTACGATAAATGATCTTGTATTGTCCATGTTGTAGCACAAATAGATTGTGATGTAAGACCATGTGAAAAGTGACTTCTCTCCAGATTCTTATTTTCTATAGGGGTGATAAGATAACTATTTATGTAAGGGCTGATTTGGCACCCCAAAACACAAGGATCGAATCCACATATGTTTACAAGTGTGAAATCATTTCTTGGTGTCTAAACTGGCATTCAATTTACTCACTCTCTTATTTTTCAAATGTTCCAGTCACCTGAAATTTTGTTTCTGACCTTTCCCTTTTCAATGATGAACAACGTCTCTTTTTTAAAAAGAAAAAAAGATATTTTAATGGTATTTTTGGCAACAATTGAATCTAAAAAAGTTAAATAACATCACCGCTAAAATAGGACTTTGTTCCATGGTCGGTTTCACTATTTTCAGTGCAGACATTGGGATTTTTGTGCCGAGTGTGAATTAGAGACATATCCATGTAATCAGGGCACTCATTTACTGTATGAATGATTCACATTATTGTTTCTGGGTTTTGTGTTACTTCTGACTTGCTGTGTCAGTATGCAGGGGCTTTGTCCATCTGTAATTAACATTCTTCGTTACTGGACTAAGACTGGCTTGGCTTCATCAGTACTCATTCTCATTTCAGCTTTCCTCGAAATCTGTCATGCCGCTCCTTGAAATCAACATGTTTACCAAATCTTTCATTAATATATACGTGATATACATCTGAAGACTGAAATGAAATTATGAAACATGGAATGAAATTAATTACTTGTGACACTTCTGCAGAGTGTGTGATTGTTTATTGTCCACTGCAAGGGGATATCAAATATCAACCCGTCTGCTCTACCAGACTATTTATTTCAAAATCGGTGAAATTGATTATTTCTGAGAGCTCTCCTGGTGGGAGATATAAACAGCTATTCAATCAGACTGAAATTAACTAATGACAAAGACAATGAAATTGATTATTTCAGAGAGCTCTTCTGCTGGGTCTCAGTGTCCATTGCAGGGAGATATATACAGTTATTCCACCTGACTGAAATGAACTAGTGACAAAGACAATGAAATTGATGACTTCTCAGCTCTCCAGCAGGGTCTGCGATTGTTTAGTGTCTGCATTCACAGCTGGGAGATACTACACACAGGTCTACTTCACAGGACTGAAATGAACTAGTGAAATAGGCACTAAAACTGAGTGCGTCTTTCCTTGTACATATACTGCTATCTACATATCTATGTAACTGCCATATGCTGGACATGCCATGGGGTTGAAGACGTGTGTCATGTGTTATAACCAATTTTTACTATTTAATACCAGTGAGGTTATGAGGTATCCTGGGACTAGCTAGGAGATTTTAGTCTTTTTTTGTTTTGATTTTTTAAACTTTTAATGTATGGTACAGATCAAATTTTGTACGTGTACACTCACATACGCACGTCTTGTGTGTGGGTAATTATTGTGTCAAATAAAAATGTAAGAATTTAAAGATCATTTGTGATTCATCAAGTTGATTGGTTTCGTGGTTGCATGCTGTCGTACTGGGTGCGTGAATCGTTGTTCATAATATCAATCACTAGCTTGTCGGGTTCAGACTTAATTTTGGGGATGACATCAGCTGGAATATTGTTGTGCGGTGCATACTGGGTTGAACAACAATCAGCAAACAACGTTATCAATGCCAGGCTCTGTAAGCCGGTACGGACTTGAGATTATATCAATCACATTCTACATTACAAAAATACACTTTAATAAGGGCAAAGAACTCATAGCAGGTGTAACCAGTAAGCCAGATGAATTGTGAATCATTTTGCGACCTCTTCAAACGGGCAGTATGTGACGTCTTAGGGACCGTTCATAATTTATGGCGTCAGCAATTGTGTACATAAAAATATTAAAAAATTTAGGGCTTCCACGGGTACTCGAGTACTCGAGGACGAGTCGGGTTTAGCTGGACTCGAGTCCATTTTAAAGGACTCGAGGACTCGAAAAGAGGAGATAACTCGAATTATTGACGTTGACAGACTGCCTGCCATGTGCTAAGCATGAGCGGCCGTTAACGTCTAATATTAAGATAAGATATAACTTTATTATCCCGGAGGAAATTCTTATACATCCAACTGTCTCAATATGAATATGTACACAGTTCACAAAAATATACACAATAATTACATGCTCAAAACGAATGCTATTTACACAATAAAACTGACATGATATAATTCAATTAACCACATAGGTAAAGAGGCTGAATAATTCTAGTTGTAATCACGTGATGGTGATTAAAAAATATGTGTTGTATTCACGAATACTTGATGGTATGAAAGACTGTCGAACTGTTTTGAGGGAAGGTAATCGACAGCAGCGTCCAGAAGGAAGTAGTTCAAAATGGTGAGATTAAATATGTCAACTATCAAATCTAATTTTAGTTGCCTTTGTGACAATCTGGCGCTCAGAGATAAAGGGAATATACTTGAAAGACACCCCAGAAATTTTGCATGCAGTATTAACAATTTTGAAAAGCTTGTTTTTGTTGCAATGAGACAGACCCCCATACCAACGTAGAAAATTGTTGGTCAACACACTTTGAATAAAGGTTTGATAAAAAACTGTCATTACGGTTTTGTCAATGCCTTGACGATAATAATGTTCAGAATCGGAAATTAGGCCAGTACAGTGGCGTCATCTGCGAATTTCACAGTAAACACGTCATATATTGACAAGTAACAGTCATTAGTATACAAAACGAAGAGTACGGATGAAGGAACACAGCCATTTGGTTCTGCAGTAGAGGTTGAGAGAAAAGAAGATTGATAGCCATTTACACTGACATACTGAGTTCTATGTACCCTGAATTCTTTAACCCATCTGATAATGTTATTATTAACACCTATATTAATTAGTTTACTCCTCACACGGTGTGGCTGTGTGGTATTAGTTGTTACAAGTCTGCAGATGAGAGTAAATATTATACATCGTTTGAAATTTCACTTCTTAAAATGATAAGGTAACTATCTTGACAATTGATAGACATGGAGAAAGATAAAAAAATCAAATGTATGGGCGTATCTTGATCTGGATAGAGAAAAGAGAAAAATAACCAAATGCCGCCTGTGCGGTATATCACTGCGTTTTGCAGGCAGTACAAGAAGTACGATGAAAGAAACAAGTGTCAGGTAAACATCCAAATACTGATTCTGACCAATGGGAAATGTTAGTCACATAACGATATATAGTCGGAATGAAGTAAGTGTTCACTTGTGTGATCGGAACACATGTCATGCAAGTTACGCTATTGTTTGCTTGAAAGGTATGAATTTCGAGTACTCGGGTCCGAGTCGAGTCTCACCCCTCGAGTACTCGAGTCCAAGAAAATGGACCCGTTGAAGCCTTTGGTACAAAGTGTGCTTATGAAACCCTGTGATATTCTGATGCCAGAGATTGTTACACAGAGAAGAAATCCAGCTTGTTTTTCTTATTTTTGAAGTCATCTTCTGAACTGCAGTTACTTAATAACATTAGGAATGCCTTGAAACGCGAATAAGCCAGCAAAGTTGTTCGCTTTCGGTAGGTTACATACAGTCAGCCGCCGAGTCGGGGTGTATAATTCGAACGCAATACTCCACAGAGCTGTGAATTATTATGTACCTGTACATGTATTTAACACCACACTACATCTTTTTCAAGTCAGAATATTTGTATTTCTAAATGACGTTATCATAATGCTCACGGAAAATACCGATTAGCGGAGTCGTCGTTGTAAGGTATGACGTCACAGTTTCATAACAATAGTGTGACGTCATAAGTCGAGACAAACGGACATGTGTTTATGTCGATGAAGACCAAAAACAGCAGAGTGCCGTAATCTAATCAAGGTGGCTTCGATTATGGATACAGTCACAGATTCTACGAGGATTCGGCGTTGTTTTGATTTGGTATATGAAGAAGTCCGCCATTATCTGAAAATGTTGTCACATTTTTTCCGAAGAATCTTTGGATTACGGGTAAGGGAAGATGATTATGAATGTGATGCTGATGTCAACGCATGTGAATCTCAGTCGTCATGTGTGAACACAGAAACAGCGTCGTCTTCACACGACGTGGACGTAAACTTTGAAAATGAACATGAAAATTGTAAGGTTCAGTGTGTGCAACCGCCCGCTACCTTCAATGACGGCCTGGAAATTGCAGATGAACCTGAGTTAGAAGATGTAAACGTTTCGTTGTATGTTAACTTTGATGCCAGCGAATTCCCACTTGGGGACCACGAGGCCTACCAACCAGGTCCCGATGAATATTCGGACGATGATGATAGTTCTTCCCCTGTCAGCTTCATAGCCAGTGAGTCGGAACTGAGTCTAACAACGTCGGAGTCAACGGAAACCTCCGATCAATTGACAGTCAACTCTGACAGTAAGTACGTTCCGCAACCAATGCTGTTCATTGATCGACCGTGGAAGGACCTAAATCCTGATTGGGGGCCACCTGTTGGTCCTGGTAAGAAAATGTTAGAGCTATTACGACATGCACCCGATTGTCACAAAAGGCACCTTCCAAATATGAAAAAGGAAGCAGATATTCCACTTCCAGATGACAATGTCTGTGAATGGAATGACCGTGATCAGGAAGATTTCTATGGCAAGAATGCCAGAAAATCGGTTAGTCAAGAAAGGACATCTACTCCAAAGAAGGGAAATCAGCCTCTGAGGTATTCTTGTAAAATGTCTTGTGGCAGCCCCGACCAGTGCCTTCAGATGCTGGGAGTACCTCCGTCTGAGGCACAGGATGCGGTGCACACAAATGCACCACCGCGGCAGCCGCCCATACAAGACTCTTCAGAGGAGAACAGCATATATAAATTTCAGGCTAAACCTAAGAAAAATGTATGGGCCAAGGTAGAGCCAAAGTTTACAATGGGAAATAGCGCCAACAAAGAACCAACTGGAATGAACGACTCAAGGAATGACTCGATGAATGACTCGAGGATTGACTCAATGGATGACTCGATGAATGAATCCTATACCAATGAAACTAATGCCGACTTTTCTATCCTATCGCAGGACGTACAGAATAAACAAAAGCATATACCAAAACGAGCTCAGTTCACCTTCAAACCACGATCAGACTTCAGAACCAAGGACAAATATACGTACACCTTCGAAACCTATTCCACCCTCTCCGAGTGTAAGATCCTGAAGTGTCAGCTAGGTCGGTTTGAGCAGGAGTATTGTAACTGTAAACCGTCAGCCCCGTCTCCACAGTTGTGTTTCTTTACGCCCTTAGTCAGACACAAAGCAGTCCTAGCCAAACCTGAAGATGGCGTTACGATCGAACCTCATTTCGACCTCTCCTGCCTCGATAACGAGACAGGAGGTTTTCTGTACGAGGCCCCCAGTGCTTTCGAACGAGCGGCGTATAGAATGGACGATCAAATAGCTCCCGAACACTGTAAAAAGGGAACACGGGTAATTCAGAACGAGAAGGTCAAGGTGAAACGAAGGGGAGTCCCGAACAAACATCTAATCAACAAGAAGAAGGAATATGAATACGCTGTTGAGGTTCCGGGAGAAGATACTGATTCTGTGGACGTTGAAGCCTGTGATCTTATCGAGCAAATGGAGGCTAGCATCCATGAGGTCGAGGTCAAGGAAAAGGACAAGGTCGAGGTCAAGAAGATCTCCCCTCGTATGGACTTCCGGCACTACGAATGCGTTCCCGTAGCAGTGGTTCAGAAGAATAAGCAGGGGGACGACATCGAGACCCAGTATGCCGTCACACCATCGAGCAAGAAAAAGAACAAGACCAAGAACAAGAACAAACCATCCAAGAACCAGGAGAAAGATAATTCCACTTGTGAGAACATCCGCACAGCTCTATTGGGAGGCGAGACCAGTAGGAACAGAGGCAGGAACAGACACAGATATAATTGAACTGGGTTTAGATATTTGCAATGGAGAAAGTGCTATACGCCTTTTCAAGAAGGAATTTAGTGTATTTGAATATTTATAGTACCTTGAGGGTGATTTAGATAAGTCGTATATTATACCGTCCTACAATAAGACATACATTGTTAATTCAATGCGGCGCCAAAGCAATCGTCATTACTAATAGTTCACGGAAAGGTATACATTACGTACCGTGTGTAGTATGAAGCGATTGACGACAGTTAAAACAAACTCGATTAGATGCCGTAAAGCAGTCTCATCGAAAATCACAAGTCCGATACGACACCTCTTTACGTGGATATACGAGGCTTCTAAATTGTCGTGGTACGTTCCGAATGAGAAAAATAATTGCTCGCTATTATATTTAATGTTAACTGAAGTTGAGTACAAATGTCTGATAGTTACAAACAAATTTAAGTAAGGTGCTCTACTCCATGGTGAAAAGTGAACGTTCACTGTCTATAGGTGCAGTTAAAGACGATGAACAGTTTATGAAGTTACACCGTGTACTAAAACAATACAGTGTACACATGCTGCTTAGTATCATGTATAAACCTTGGCCTAGACTTTCGAAGCTCTCTTAGCGCTAAGATAGTCGTAAATGCCATTCATTAACATTACTTACGACTAGCTTAGCGCTAAGAGAGCTTCGAAAATCTAGGTCCTTGTCTGCTGAGTGCAATGGGCATTACTTCCACTGTACAGTGTACATGTTGATTGTCTCCCTGTACAATGTACACGTTGATTGTCTGCCGTGTTCAGTGTACACGTTGTCTGCCGTGTACAGTGTACACGTCGATTGTCTGCTGTGTACAGTGTACACGTCGATTGTCTGCCGTGTACAGTGTACACGTTGTCTGCTGTGTACAGTGTTCATGTTGATTGTCTCCCTGTACAGTGTACACGTCGATTGTCTGCCGTGTACAGTGTACACGTCGATTGTCTGCCGTGTACAGTGTACACGTTGTCTGCTGTGTACAGTGTTCATGTTGATTGTCTCACTGTACAGTGTACACGTTGATTGTCTGCCGTGTTCAGTGTACACGTTGTCTGCTGTGTACAGTGTACACGTCGATTGTCTGCCGTGTACAGTGTACACGTTGTCTGCTGTGTACAGTGTTCATGTTGATTGTCTCACTGTACAGTGTACACGTCGATTGTCTGCTGTGTACAGTGTGCACGTTGATTGTCTGCCGTGTACAGTGTACACGTTGATTGTCTTCTGTACAGTGTGCATGTTGATTGTCTGCCGTGTACAGTGTACATGTTGATTGTCTCCCTGTGCAGTGTACACGTCGATTGTCTGCCGTGTACAGTGTACATGTTGATTGTCTCCCTGTACAGTGTACATGTTGATTGTCTGCTGTGTACAGTGTACATGTTGATTGTCTCCCTGTACAGTGTACACGTCGATTGTCTGCCGTGTACAGTGTACATGTTGATTGTCTCCCTGTACAGTGTACATGTTGATTGTCTGCTGTGTAAAGTGTACTCGTTGATTGTCTCCCTGTACAGTGTACACGTCGATTGTCTGCCGTGTACAGTGTACAAGTTGATTGTCTCCCTGTACAGTGTACATGTTGATTGTCTGCTGTGTACAGTGTACTCGTTGATTGTCTCCCTGTACAGTGTACACGTCGATTGTCTGCCGTGTACAGTGTACATGTTGATTGTCTGCTGTGTACAGCGTACACGTCGATTGTCTGCCATGTACAGTGTACATGTTGATTGTCTGCTGTGTACAGTGTATACGTCGATTGTCTCCTTGTGCAGTGTACACGTCGATTGTCTGCCATGTACAGTGTACATGTTGATTGTCTCCCTGTACAGTGTACATGTTGATTGTCTCCCTGTACAGTGTACATGTTGATTGTCTCCCTGTACAGTGTACCCGTCGATTGTCTGCTGTGTACAGTGTACACGTTGATTGTCTGCCGTGTACAGTGTACACGTCGATTGTCTGCCGTGTACAGTGTACATGTTGATTGTCTTCTGTACAGTGTGCATGTTGATTGTCTGCCGTGTACAGTGAACATGTTGATTGTCTCTCTGTACAGTGTACACGTCGATTGTCTGCCGTGTATAGTGTACATGTTGATTGTCTCCCTGTACAGTGTACATGTTGATTGTCTGTTGTGTACAGTGTACACGTTAATTGTCTGCTGTGTACAGTGTACACGTCGATTGTCTGCCGTGAACAGTGTACATGTTGATTGTCTGCTGTACAGTGTACATGTTGATTGTCTGCCGTGTACAGTGTACATGTTGATTGTCTGCTGTGTACAGTGTACACGTTGATTGTCTGCTGTGTACAGTGTACACGTTGATTGTCTCCCTGTACTGTGTTCATGTTGATTGTCTGCTGTGTACAGTGAACACGACGATTATCTGGTGTGTACAGTGTATACGTCGATTGTTTGTTGTGTACAGTGTACACGATTGTCTGCTGTGTACAGTGAACACCTCAAGTTTCAGCTGTCTAATTTGTACTCGTCGTTTGGTATGTACATTGAACGTTTATTGTCAGTTGACGCATCAAGTATGTAGATTATGTACAGAGTACGTTTTAACTGCTGTGTAAACCCATTTGAGTGCCGGGTTCAGTGTACATTCAATATGTGTCAGAATATTAAAAAAACGGGTATGTTTAAAATACAATAAATTCATATCATTTTTAATTCCTCTTCTTTTTAATTTTCTTTAAATTCATTAAGCTTTTTCGCTGCCAGTGACGCGACATCAGTGAACAGTGCCATTTAGAAAGTCATGTGTACATGTTATATTTGGGATTACACTCTCTCAGTGAAGTACAGATTCTGTTACTTTTGGGTGAAATCCTTTCCGGGTTTCGAAGCCACACTGTCAGAGTCAGGCACCTAATCGCCAGCACACAAAGTCAGCGATCTAACCCAGTCAGCCATGGAACGGTCTCGGGTCGACAAACCAATTGGTTACGGCGGCACCTTTGGAGGAATCCACCGCAACGTAGAACAACATGGTCTATGACGTAGTTCCAGGAGTTCGGGGCGCTAAGAGGCTTTAGTGCGCAATAAACGTCGACAAAAGAGGATTTGGTAGTTTCAGGGAGTTTCTTAATCCAACCGCGTGGTACAGTGCTCATGATATCAAACACTAGGGCTTCTGACCAAGTTCCCGTTATTTACAGGCCTCTGTCACATCGCTGGAATATTGCTGAGTGTTGCATCTGTTACAAAAAATAAACATCATATCATTGTATTTATTTCATGGCATTGAAGTTACCGAATAAGCATGTCAAAAACACAAAGACAAAACAGACTGTTTATTTCACTATAACCTAGGTAAAAGAGAAAACAACAATTTTTATTCCAAACTATTGCGACATGACATTTTGGGTAGGGAAGGAAAATCATCTGCAATCTCCATTGATTGAAGTGCCTCATAAATAATGCGTCTTAACTCCGATAAAGATGTTTTGTTCAACAATGATTGGTGCAATTGTGTGAAACCATAAAACCTCACCGCATCTACGATATCTGCCTCGAAGGTCTGTTCAGTGGTTGCTGGAACCGGCTTGGTATGAGAAGGGTATTGGTTGTCACTGCAGTGTTTTGCGTTGTATGTCTGACGGAGTGGTGCTGGTACTGCAGGGTGGTGGTGGATGGTACTCTTGCTGTGGTGGTTGGTACTCTTGCTGTGGTGGTTGGTACTCTTGCTGTTTAGGATGGTACTTTTGCTGTGGTGGATGGTACTCTTGCTGTGGTGGATGGTACTCTTGCTGTGGTGGATGGTACTCTTGCTGTGGTGGATGGTACTCTTGCTGTGGTGGATGGTACTCTTGCTGTGGTGGTTGGTACTCTTGCTGTGGTGGATGGTACTTTTGCTGTGGTGAATGGTACTCTTGCTGTGGTGGATGGTACTCTTGCTGTGGTGGTTGTACTCTTGCTGTGGTGGTTGGTACTCTTGCTGTGGTGGTTGGTACTCTTGAGGTGGTGGATGGTACTTTTGCTGTGGTGGATGGTACTCTTGCTGTGGTGGATGGTACTCTTGCTATGGTGGTTGGTACTCTTGCTGTGGTGGTTGGTACTCTTGCTGTGGTGGATGGTACTCTTGCTGTGGAGGTTGGTACTTTGCTGTGGTGGATGGTACTCTTGCTGTGGTGGTTGGTACTCTTGCTGTGGAGGTTGGTACTCTTGCTGTGGTGGGTGGTACTCTTGCTGTGGTGGATGGTACTCTTGCTGTGGTGGATGGTACTCTTGCTGTGGTGGTTGGTACTCTTGCTGTGGTGGATGGTACTCTTGCTGTGGAGGTTGGTACTTTTGCTGTGGTGGATGGTACTCTTGCTGTGGTGGTTGGTACTCTTGCTGTGGAGGTTGGTACTCTTGCTGTGGTGGGTGGTACTCTTGCTGTGGTGGATGGTACTCTTGCTGTGGTGGATGGTACTCTTGCTGTGGTGGTTGGTACTCTTGCTGTGGTGGATGGTACTCTTGCTGTGGTGGTTGTTACTCTTGCTGTGGTGGTTGGTACTCTTGCTGTGGTGGATGGTACTTTTGCTGTGGTGGTTGGTACTCTTGCTGTGGTGGATGGTACTTTTGCTGTGGTGGATGGTACTCTTGCTGTGGTGGATGGTACTCTTGCTGTGGTGGTGGGTACTCTTGCTGAGGTGGTTGGTACTCTTGCTGTGGTGGTTGGTATTATTGCTGTGGTGGATGGTACTTTTGCTGTGGTGGATGGTACTCTTGCTGTGGTGATTGGTACTCTTGCTGTGGTGGTTCGTACTCTTGCTGTGGTGGATGGTACTCTTGCTGTGGAGGTTGGTACTCTTGCTGTGGTGGTTGTTACTCTTGCTGTGGTGGTTGGTACTCTTGCTGTGGTTGTTGGTACTCTTATTGTGGTGGATGGTACACTTGCTGTGGTGGTTGGTACTCTTGCTGTGGTGGTTGGTACTCTTGCTGTGGTGGATGGTACTCTTGCTGTGGAGGTTGGTACTCTTGCTGTGGTGGTTGGTACTCTTGCCGGCTGTGGTGGATGGTACTCTTGCTGTGGTGGTTGGTACTCTTGCTGTGGTGGATGGTACTCTTGCTGTGGTGGATGGTACTCTTGCTGTGGAGGTTGGTACTCTTGCTGTGGTGGTTGGTACTCTTGCTGGCTGTGGTGGATGGTACTCTTGCTGTGGAGGTTGGTACTCTTGCTGTGGTGGTTGGTACTCTTGCTGGCTGTGGTGGATGGTACTCTTGCTGTGGTGGTTGGTACTCTTGCTGTTGTGGATGGTACTCCTGCTGTGGTGGATGGTACTCTTGCTGTGGTGGATGGTACTCCTGCTGTGGTGGATGGTACTCCTGCTGTGGTGGTTGGTGCTGTGGCTGTTATGGTTGGTACTGTACCGGTGATGGCTGGAGAAACTTCCTCTTTCCTTCCTGTGAAGACCCATGTGAAAGGCTGAGGATCGTCGGAACCCTTGATGGAAGGCTGTTTTCAGCAACTGCACGTGGAGCTGTTTGGTTTCAGGACATGACTTTGCAGTCCGATCTATGTAGAAGGGCAAACATCAACAGGATCTGTAGTCTGTGTATCCATGGAGGATGTTGAAGTTAGCCAAATATCTGCCCACCAACTTTCAGCAGCTTGTTGTCCAGTGTTTTGGGAAGATGTACTGAGGTCGTTGTTTTGGAATGCTGCTGGGTGCTCTCAGATAAACTGGCTAATGTGAGATGTGTAAGTGTTTTGTCGTTTAACGATGAAAGGAAACATGGTGTCGTTAGAGACAGTCAGGTGGAGAATCATGGCAACAGGTGTGCTCAGACCTCACCATCTCGACTTTTTCAGGTTGGTCCCACTTACTAAATCGAAGATGAACAATCCCTGTTCAGACCTCCTGGTTGTGTAAGTAACAAAGCGGGTCTCCCCTTAGGGAACATTTGCCACTCGGGTCCGGTGTGCGTTCTGTCATGTGACCATCAACATTTACCTTTCGACAGCTATTCTCAGTAACAATAAACATGGCAGCTGCCTCCTTAAACCATAATCCTGAATGTTATATTTTGTCTACCCAGAGTTACACCCAAAAGCTAGCAATTCAACAGGTGATTACTGTAACAATTACTCATGTCGATCATTATACAAAATAAATAAGGACCCGATGAATCGAGTCTCAAACTGAATTCGTCAAAATTAATCAACTGTTTTTCTATACGAACATTCATTTAAATATGCTTAGTTTCACCTTTTGGTGTTCATTTTGTCCCAATAATCCGGCATCTGAACGTGATCTTTTCTTTTCACACTTTTTAAAAATCGAAAACGAGGCTTGTAATGCATTGCTCATGCGTATAGCTTTACTTGCTCAGAAACTAGACCAGGCTATTTGATCGTGTTTGACAAACTGAGATTACGTGGAATGATAGGAAACGGTTAAACAAAACTTGAAATATAGAATATTTAAATGAAATGAAACGGAATAAATTAATGGATTTGATACCCCAACCCCAGCTGGGGTGATTTGATACCTCAGCAAGTACTTGCACGCCCAGACCCGAGTATATGATACTTAATAATATAATAGGGGATACCAATATCTAAAAATATGTAACAGATGGAAACAAATTAACTGTAGCTAGTAATCAAACTAAATATATACTTCCTATCAAATGTTTAAACTCACTTAAAACACTCACTATATGTTATGTATATTATATGGCTACATCGAAGATTGATTTCTCTACTAACTTTGGGGAACCAACTGCAAACCTTATGCAGATGAATTGAACGAGGATCATGCATTAAAATTGATGAAGAGCATGTGCAAATATCGTGCATGCATGTGAACAGCTGCGTTTTGCTGTAATGTTTTGTTAAGAATTCGCCAATTGTCACTGATTTTTATCATTTATTGAACACATGACAATAATCTTTTCAACGATACGAATTTGTTTTACAAAACATCAGTTCATGTGTAAACAGTACCTTTAAACACTATGGAATATTTTGCAAAATTTAGTTTAGAACAGTTGCTTGAAGTAAGTGGCTATATTTACACTAGAGAGTCTAAACTTTTGACGGGGGTATATATACAAAAGTATTAATATTTGGGAAAGGATAAACTTAAGAAAATAAATATATCCTAAGCTGAAGCAGGTCATTAAATAGTTGTTCATAAGTATGTGTCTATATACACTAGGGCTGCGCAATATAACCGGTTTACCGGTATTTGCCAGTTCAGACATGAAAACGATACGTATTGCGATACGCTGATCGAAAACCGGTATTTTACTTGCATTCGGAAAACTTCGCAACACTCGGAAATATTCGGATATTTCCTTGTTTCATTTGTGCCAAATATTGTTTACGTTTCTATTTTGTTATAACTGAAAGTTTTTATTAAAGCCTAATAAAGCGTATTGATTTTGTTGTGTTTTAGCTTTATAAATCAAGCATTAACTCGATTATAAGTATTTTCTTGTTTAAGAATACTTCATGCTTCATGCAATACATTGCATACATGTGGCAATATATGCTTTCGCATCGCAATATATCGCAATGTGAAAATTCTGTGCAATAACCATCCCTACTATACACATATACAGATCACCTAGAAATACTGACGAACCCATTAAAAGACAATATGCTACAGTACAGATGGAAGACTAACCTTGTAAATACACAGAGGGTTAAACCTTTCACTGCTGTGTGAAGCTGCTTGACTGTCCAAGTGCTCGAGAGACTACAGTAGCAGGGTGTCAAAACAACCTTAGCACTAAGACTACATTAAGTCTACGTTAAGGTATGGGAGATACGGTCACCTTAGCGCTGAGATCGCTTTGTACAACTGTGTAACGATTGTGTAATCAAGACAAAGGACTAAGACCAGTCAGGGCTTTGGCCATTGTAAGGTTGTTACATTGATTGATATGCTTGACTCGAGCATGCTTCAGTTGTACTATAAGATGCGGCAACAACATCTCAGTATGCTAAAATAACCACATCCAAAGGTGTGCATTATGATTATAAACATGTATATCTGCAACTACAGTAGCAGGACCTACTGACATATGATACTGCCACACAAATTATAACACTGCCACACATATTATAACACTGCGACACTAAATATAACACTGCGACACTAAATATAACACTGTCACACAAAATATAAGACTGTCACACAAAGTATAAGACTACCACACAAACATATAACACTGCGACACAAATTATTACACTGTGACACTAAATATAACACTGAGACACTAAATATAACACTGCGACACTAAATATAACAAACTATAAGACACAAAATATAAGACTGCCACACAAAATATAAGACTGCGACACAAATTATAACACTGCCACACTAAATATAACACTGAGACACTAAATATAACACTGCCACACAAAATATAAGACTGTTACACAAAATATAAGACTGCCACACAAAATATAAAACTGTCACACAAAATATAAGACTGTTACACAAAATATAAGACTGCCACACAACATATATCACTTCCACACTAAATAGGACACTGCCACACAAAATTGAGCATTGCCACGCAAAATATAACACTGCCACACAACATATAACACTGCCACGCTAAATAAAACACTGCCACACACAATATAACAACGCCACCCTAAATAGAACACTGCCAAACTAAAAATAACACTATCACACTAAATTTAACACTGGCACACTACATATATAACACTGCCACACAAAATATAACACTGCCACACAAAATTTAACACCACACAAATTTAAAATATAACACTGCCACATTACATATAACACTGCCACACTAAATACAACTTTGTCACACAATATATAACACTGCCACATTACATATAACACTGCCACACTAAATACAACTTTGTCACACAATATATAACACTGCCACATTACATATAACACTGGCACACAAAATATAACATTGCCACATTACATATAACACTGCTACACTAAATATTACACTGTCACACTAAATGTAACATTGCCAAACAAAATATAACACAATCACACTGAATTTAACACTGCCAGACTAAATATAACACTGCCACACAAAATGTATCACTGCCACACAAAATATAACATTGCCACAATAAATATAACACTGCCACACTACATATAACATTATCTTACCTCACACATAAATGTCGCTTTCTGATTGAAAATAATAGAAGAGCGCTCAGCCAATGTACCCCGCTTACAAGCAAGTAACATTTCAATGTACCCCGCTGTCAATGGCAACTCATTCTGTACTTCGTGGTAGTAATTCTTTATCTCGAATAACATTGAATCACGTATGATGTACGGAAATTACCGATGTTTTGCGAATGCAAATCGACGGAAGGGAGATAACTCTAAATCTAGCATTAGTGCATTAGTTGCTGATTGACAAAGTGAGAGTAAATAAAAGTCCATAATTTACAAAGTCTATAATTTCTTCAAGGATGACAATGACAGGGGGTGACCCAAGTATGCAATTACTAAATAAAACATTGTTGTTGAGAATCCGTTAACGCACGTGTATCTCGCTTTTCGCGTTGTTCCTTTAGTTGCCAATGCGCCCTTGTAAACAAACTGGGAAATCGCAAGGATAAATGATGACAGTTTCTTAAACAACTTTTTTATTTTTGTGACACAAATTATGCATTTTTTTCTAGAGTTGGTCTGTTGATTCTTTTATGTCTATTTGTTTTTTTATTGCACTCCGCGTTGGATTGATTCAGTCAAGTTTTATGTCTATTTGTTTTTGTGTTAGATTGCAATTCACCAAACTTCACCAAACACACACAAGTAGCCAATAGACAAAAAAATAAATAATAGAGTTATTTCCCTTCCATCGATTTGCATTCGTAAAACATCGGTCATTTCCGTACATCATACGTGACTCAGTTATTCGAGATAAAGAATTACTAACACGGAGAACCAAATGAGTTCCCACAGTTCGGCATTCCCAGCGGGTAACACAGAAAATATTACTCGCTTGTTAGCGGGGTACATTGAAAATAATTGAAGAGCGCTCATCCAAGCAGAAAACGACATTATGTGTGAGTTAAGATAAAATAAAATAACGCGTACAACAAGGATATTTCTTTGGTTGGTGTCCCATCACACGTTACTTTAAGAAAATATGCTTCTTAGTTTAAAAAGGAGGCGATGCTTTAAACAATAGATTGGGCTTGGTGGAGGAATGCATCATGAACGGCTGAAATGAAGTATCCTAAAACCTTGATGTCGTTTGACAGCTGTACAGGAATCTGTATCGAAACGTCGCAATCACGCAATAAAAAAACTCTTATCCATAAAGTGTATGAGTGAGTTGAAATTTAAAGTCACATCGGCAATATTTCAGCCATATCGGGACTAAAACAAGTTTTAAACTTCATCATAAATACATGTAAGTCACTAAAAGCCTGTCAACGAAGGACAGTAAAACCAACTAGAATGTCACAGACACAAAAAATAAAACTAGTATCTATCTCTAAAACTGGATTTCAAATTAGGACAATACAATATAAAACACAGGATATAGATCGCAAGAAACCGAAGGTATATCACCATATCACCATATCACCATGGGGACTTACAGTACCTTTGCTACCTGCATGGATCCTAGTTGGATTTATGCCACCCCTTCAATCGCTGGCAATGGTAGGCATAAAGCGTGTCTATATTTAACGTAATAGTTAGGAACATGTTGTCCTTTGCAATCCCCTTTGTAAGTTCCTCGTGGACATTAGATCGGGTACACACATTGGCTTGCTCCTGGCACAGCTCATCGAGAAGTAGTCTGTCTCACAATCCCTGAACCACATAATTTTCCTACTACCTGGGCCTCCCTGTAATGTTAAAGGTCCCTAAATGAAGCATGTCTAGCACTTGTAGTCCCAATGATGGTATTAGTCCTTGAATCTCCCAACTCACCGGGGCTCCTTTGCAATTTAAATTGGTCTAATTGTTACTGTCCAAATTATATACTTGACATACAAACAATTTGAAGTTTATTTATTTATTTATTATTTTTTTCTCTCCATATTTCATGTACAGGCAAACATGTTTAGGTAAGTTTCATAATAATACAATGGTATTTGTATACATGTATGAAAATGTACAGTTGGCTGAAAAAGTATAATTGGCTGGATTATCTTCCAATTAATAGATGTAATGTTGACCAATTGGAAGTTTAGGAAAATATGTGACAAACCAATCCATGCTGAATCCCAACATGTGGGGGAATGTTGCCGATGGCAAAACGTTTAAAAACAGAAACGTTGAACAAGAACGTAACGTTACACTCACGTCTGTAGTGAATCGCTTAAATGCACCCTACATGAAATGCACATGCATCATGAAATTGTGTATCACCTCGAGCTGAAGCCTATGAATCTAGGCTATACCAAGCCACATCAACGGCACTCCACATGCGTTGCTTTTTTAAAGAGAAATGAATGCCAAGACTGACAGAAGCTCAATGACACAACGCCATCGGCCGTTTTAGAAGCAGGGGCATGGCAGCATGAGATGGCAAGGCACTTCGGTGGGTCCAGAAAAATCATCTCAAACCTATGGACCCACTACAATACTACTGAGAGTGTTAATGGCAGATCCAGGTCAGGTCGACCTAGAGTAACCACCTCCGCCCAGGATCGCTACAACCGGTTGAGACATCTTCGTTAACTCACCACGACCGCAACATCCACAACAACCCGAACCCTGGACTGCGCCGAATCTCCGACCAGACAGTGCTCAATCGGCTACGGGAAAGCCGGACTTTTTGCCAGAAGACCAGTTCGACGTAACGTCTTGACACAACGTCACCGGGCTGAACGTCTTCAATGGTGCCGACAACGAGTGAGATGGCCGCGGGCAAGATGGAGGACAATTTTGTTCTCAGATGAGTCACGGTTTCTTCTCAAACGTGCTGATGGACGTTCACGTGTATACAGACGTCGGAAGGAACGTTACGCCGATAACTGTGTACAGCAGGTCGATAGATTTGGTGGAGAAAGTGCCATGGTGTGGGCAGTTATCTTAATGGCCGGACAGCTCTCGTGGACGTGACAGTTGCATTGAATGGGGTTCGCTATGGAGACGAGATTTTGTAACGTCACGCCATTCCCTTCATTAACGTCAACGGTGGATCTTTCCAGCATGACAATGCTCGAGCTCACGTTGCACGTGTTTGCCAGGACTTCCTTCAGCAAATCAACGTTCAGCTGTTACCAAGGCCTTCTCGATCACCCGATTTGTGCCCCATTGAATCCGCCACAAACACTACAAGAAGAACTGTACGAAGCAGTTCAGCAAGTGTATCAAAACATTCCTCAAGACAGCATTCGGCATCTCCTTTCTCCTATGGGTCACCGCTACTAAGCTGTAATCGATGCTCATGGTGGTCTCACCAGATACTGACATTTTACACTGACCAAGAGCTTTAATAGCCCTCTGTTGTTTTACCAAACGCTTTCTGGATAATCGGGTTTTGGAAATTTGTATAGTGATAATTCTAGCGCAATTGAGGAATGATGTCATGTTTGAATAAGTTATATGTACTCAGTAAATAAACTCCAAAACAGCATGTCAAGTTTCTTTTTTTTGAAGAGCATATATTCAGGGAGAAAGCATTAATTTTCTCGGGAAGCTGTGTGGTCAAGTTTTGTTTGAATGTGTTTCATTCCTGGCGTGTAGTCTGGGGAGACATCTATACTGAACAGCAAAAGAAACGCAAGTTTCGAATAAATGAAATCTCATAAAAGTAAGCGTTCATGTTTATGTCATCTATTTAAAAACCTGGCAAAAGGCCAGAGTTGCGTTTCTTTTGGTGTTCAATATATTATGATTATGGAAAAGATTTTAAGGCATTTGTTAACTGCTGAACATTAGAAATATTATTTCATCCCCTCTGCATTCAACGAACTCATCAACCAACCATACCTACCTGTATAACTTATATAAACAGACTCTTTACATCCCAACTCTAGTGCTTGTATAAACTTGTATAAACATACTCTGTACATCCCACTGGTTTCAATGTGTAAGCCCTTGTAACTCGCTTCAACATGCACTCCCTTGTCATCACATTGTTACTGTACTTCCCAACTAAATTCTTTTGTAAATCATGTATATATACATAGCCCTTTTTCATACCTGCTTGACAACGATACAAGAATCTGTATCGAAACGTTGCATCACCTGAATAAAGAAGTTCTTCATCCATGAAGTTTGCTCTTACGTAACTTATAAAAAATATTGTCATTATAATTCTAGTCATATGGCACCAAATTCATGTTAGGTTTTCATTGCGTTATCGGTGCGTAAATGTGTCCTTCCAACAATGTGGCATAGGCAATCCCTGGACCTTGACGATCAGTACAGCCAGGCTATATGATGGATTTAAGGTGTGACCTATATCTGGTACATCAGCAAAATTGAAAACTTGACTGATAATTTCGGCATTTTTCTTTTTCTGTATAATCAAATAAATTTACAAGTATATTAAACAGTGTTAATGTTTTAATTTCGTAAAATTGTAAGTTCACGTGCAAACCTTTTTTTGTAGTCTATAAAGATGAAAAACACGAAATGCGCGTGTGAAAAGCAAATTCATGAGGTCTTTCGGTGCATATTTGATTAAACTGAACACGCACATTGAATGTGAGATGGAAAAATTTTTCATTTTAATCTTTGTGTGGAAACCGCCTTTCAAATCAAGAACGTCAACGTGTTATGGGGAGGCTTGATGCTGGACAATCTGTGGTCGCTGTTGCAAGAACCTTTGATATTCGCGCCCGAATACCCCACAATGGACCAATTTTAACGCCTCTTCACCGCCTCAACTGACTGGTGTGGCCACAAGGCACATACGGTTCAATCAACGACAGTGGAATTCGGTTGTCTTCAGCGACGAATCTCGATTCACATTGAGATTTGCCGACGGCTGGGCCCGAGGTACCGCAGGCGAAGGGTGAACAAGCGGACAGATTTAGTGGCGATAGCGTAATGGTATGGGGTTCATTTTGCGCACGCGGACGCTCTCCCCTTGTTGTCATTCGAGGGAACTTAAATTCTGCCCAGTACAGGGATCAGATTTTGCAACCTGTCCTGCTTCCATTTATGCAGAGACTTGGCTTTGGACCGACGTCCCAACAAGACAACGCTAGACCCTCGCATACGACCGCTCTTACACAGTTTTCTACGAAATGCCGGTATTCAGAGTTCTGGATTGGCCTTCATAACCTAAAACAACAACAAAAACAATAACAATCAAACAAAACAACCCCAAAGTCAACTTGGCTTATACCAAACTTAATCTGAAATAAATGTAACTAATAAATTGCCATTGATTTGATATCATACTTTAATATGACTTAATCATTTTCGTGAGAAACTGGATGTCACATTGACGTTTCTTTCTGGTCTAAAAAGACAATTGTTGCACCCTATTTGAACGTCACGTAAAATGTTCATGAGTGCAGGCATGCATAACTACTGTTTTAAATAAAAACAAGCCATATTCAAATGTACATTATATAAACGTATGCGCCATGGTAATTGTGTAGTTACAATTGAACACTTCCATAAAAAGACATCAATCAGTATTTTATCAAACAAACAACTGAACTGTTACCATTATATTCTTTATTCGTGTGATGGCCACCTTTGAATGACTTGTACCAGAGTACATTCTTCACCCAAACTATAGTCCAAGTAACTCTGTTGATGAAACTGAACTAGTTGTAGTCAATCAAAGACACATGTGCTAAAGCTGTTGTCGTTGAACATACTTTCTTTTCACCTGGCACTATGACTTCTTGTTGCAGATCAAACTTCAATCTCCAGTCCACAATTGGTCTGTCATCATTCGAAGCAGCTTGAATTTCCCCAATTCTTACACCTTCGTACACTTTGAACCTTGTACTGGTTTTTGTTTATCATGTTCAAGACAGTCTCTGAAACCACTAAAGTGGGGAAGTGTCCTTTGAAAGTCCTATCTCTTTTTCTTTTTGATCACAGCACATACTCTTTTGGATAGGACTGCTCCACTGAGTTCAATCTGTGGTGTTAATGCCCTGTTGATCAGTTTTATCCTTGACTTTGACATGATCAATCTCAACCAGTGACTTCCATTCTTGAGAGTCCACAAAATGTAAGCAGCACATCCATAGAGGCTATGTCAGTTTCATCACTGAGTATGACGAAGACTTGGCTTTCCAATTGCATCATCTGGGCATATACACCTGTCATACTTCACATCCTTGATTTCGAACTTAGATTTGAAGAACTTGATCCACTTCACCTGGAGACTTTGGAGGAAGTGCCTCATCACATCCCAGTTGCAATATCCATGTTTCTCTCAAATTACATCTTTGAGAAAAAGTGTGATTGGGCGTAAGAAACCCAGAGGATCATAGGATGGTCATGACTCTGATTTCAAGGTCCATTCTCTCTTCCAAGTTTGGACCAGTCCGCTGACCTTTTCTCTGTCAACACACATGTGTTGTAAAGTCTTCTTCACACTTCCCATTGTTGTGATATCTGGGAGTGAACTGTTTCTGGTTCCTTTGCACGAAGACGATCTGCAGATTTGCGCGGTATGTTGTGTTGGATCCATAATCGCAGAACACTGTTGCTCTTTATCATTCCTGGTACATCAGCTTCCTGAATCGGATACAAAGAAAGTGCTGCAGTTGACACAGAATGACTTTCTAGAATGACACTAAACTTCTTCAAGGCCTGTCTGACAATGACTGCTTGATAAACTCAAGACATTCCTCGTGGGTATGGTTTATGCCATTCCTTCAGTGATTAGGAAAGCTATTACGAATAAGACTTCTTCCGTGGCCCTTTGTTCCTGTGTTGTACAGACTTCTTTACTTTCATCGTGATTAGTCACAGGACTTCTGTCACAATCCCTAGTTCAGCCTCTGTACGGTTCACTCCAAGAACTTCTACCTTTCGGCGGTGTCTCAGTTAGTCTTGAAACCAATATCTATCTCCTTCTCAAAGGGACTTCATAATGGTGTAAATGGTTTGGATCTTCTCGGATGATGAGATAAGTCATGATACCTTCTCATCCATCAACCTTTACATGAGGACTGAGTAACCCTGAGATTCCGTCTACACTCCTCCTAGTTAAAACGAATCTCAACTGACCCTAGTTCTTCCAAAGCTGATTGTAAGTGGCTTCAACTTCATCATTGAGTTCTACCCAGTACCTATAATCATCTCTTTTAACAAATTTCAGTTTCTGTAAGATGTCGATAGCAGCTGAACACACTTGAACTTGTGTCATCATAATATGCTCTGCAAGCTTTTTGCCACATGATGCTTCATATGCTTCGCTTGGGTGGTGGCCCGCAGCGGTTGAAGTATCTTCGCCTGTCACGCCAAAGGCCTGGGTTCGATTCCTGGCATGGGTGCAGCGTGTGCGTTTTATTTCTGTTGTCCCCGCTGTGATATTGCTAAGAACGGTAGGAAGCAACTAACTCCTTATCCTTCCGGCATTGAAACTTGGACCTTGTTCATTTGAGTTCGCCGGGCGAGGAGCGGGTACTGCTGTTGCATCCATGTTCAGTTGGTTCTCTCTGCACGGCTTTGGAATTCAGGCCGTTTCTCTTTGCTTTTTGAAAGTATTGGGAGAAAATCAACATATGATGACATTTCTCCTGGAGTATCTTGTGGTATGTGGTGTTCTAGCGACCTTGACTGTAGTTTCAAAGTTTAGGAAACTTGTGTTTTGTTAGCGTGATAAAGAACAGCTTAGAACTGTTTATGTAGGATTTTCTATCTTCTTTATTTTCAATGTTTGGTCTAAGTTCTGTGTCGATTTGGTTGCTTATTGAATAATTTACCGCAAAACATAAGTTCACTATACAGATATCCCTTATAGCCTTAGCTTCTTATAACATATCTCTCTTTCAATTCTATCTAGGACTTTTATTTCTTCCATGAATTATCTATACTTTATAGAAATGTTCAGGTCCTAGCAACTTCCAACAAAGTACCTTGCTGATTGTTCATAGAAAACCATTTCTTTGGTCAAATGTATATTCTATCATACTGAAGAGTGTGAAAATCTGGCCATGCTGATTGAAGACTACATTCTATTTCTTTTATCAAGTTACTAATTCTTGTCTCATATTCCAACTCACATTCAGAATTAATGTGCAAAGGTCCCGCATCTCTTTGGTTTTAATGCTAAAGTGTTCATCTGTCTTTGATTTCATAAAATTTATTTCTTGGATTCTTCATATACTTAAAGGAAACATTTCGTCAAGTGTATCTCTACCTACAGTCACTTCACCATCTAGTTTACAGTATTCCAGTTATATCCTCCTCTTCCCTTGCCTGGGTATATTCACTATCAATGTCAATAAAATCCAGTGTAGGTTTTCTCAAGTTCAATGCATTAAATCGTAGGAAAATTTGTTAATCATGACTTCTAGGCAGTGCGCTATTAATCACTTTGAACAGACTAATACTGCAAGCTTGGTCGCTGCTAAGTCAACGATTAATTGCATCAATAAATGTTCATGTTGATGACATCAAGTCCCAAAGGAGATCCTGGTGAAAAACAGGTTCTCGTGGTAGTCCTTATCTAATGATATTCGCATGACATTTGGACTCGACAAATGTAATACTCTTCATTTGAAATATGGCAAAGAGTAACTAATGACGGAAATGGGTCAAGAAGCTGCAAGGGGGTGGGGGGTGGGTGTGGGTTGTTGAGCATCTTGGCGAATCAGGCTACACCTATGGATGAATGCAGAGTTCGGGACATTCCAGAATGCCCAGATTCTTGAAAGACAAACTTCGGCGGAGTATAAAGCTCGCTAAAAGAAAAATCTGGAGCTCAGCGTTCAATGCTCGGAAACAAGGTTCCACAGCCACCAATACTCTTTGCTTTGCCAGGATCACCCTGAACCCCCTGCTGCCATTTCATTTTTAATCTATAAAACATGATATCAATAACAGTATATTATAAGTGCTCACGGCCATTTATAAAAATCAGGACAAAGAGGGGTGCAAGTAAGGCACCCTGCGCCTCGTTATTCTAATGGATTCGCCTACGAGGCCATAACAGTGCGTTGCAAATTCCGCTAGGCTGCGCTCATTCAAGCGAGAAACGTCGCGAATTTAGCTTTCATGGCCATGAACTGCAATCAATTTATTTTGTTCTTGTTGTGCGTGTCTAGCTGTATTTCTCACTCCGGACTCGGTCACTGTCAACCATCCAGCCAGTCAAGTCGCGCTGCACGGCCAACCATCTCAACCCAGACGTCCCATCCGAAACACACCGACATGCATATGGCTAGTCTCTCGTACAGAC
Source organism: Haliotis rubra (assembly GCF_003918875.1). Classification (NCBI taxonomy): domain Eukaryota; kingdom Metazoa; phylum Mollusca; class Gastropoda; order Lepetellida; family Haliotidae; genus Haliotis; species Haliotis rubra. The sequence goes on from NW_025767535.1 coordinate 2,585,376, forward strand.
CCTGAAGCAAATATATCCAAGAAAGCCCACACAAGTCTAGAAAATGTGGCAAGTCTAGATTTCCTCAGCTTCTGAAAATGAAGAAAGTCTCAGGGCCCCTTTTCATTATATATTTTTTTTTACTATGAACTTTTTTCAGTAAAATATGTTCATTTCAGAGACTAGTTGTTAGTCTAGCATATGGCGACCAACGAAGCTTTCTTCGACCAGGCTGATGCTGACAAGAGCAAATCTCTTACCATCCAGGAGTTAAAGAAACGTCTCCCAAATTCCGGAATTGACGATGCAACCATTGTGGTAAGCTCAAGATGTTTCTATTAATACTGTATTTCATCGGAGCCGCGTTAACACCTGACAGTAAACTACCTGTATGTTTGTAACCATAACATATGTTATATTTGGGATTACACTTTCTTTAGTAAAGTAATAAATTCTAGTACTGTTTTGGGTTGAGTCCCATCCGGGATTCGAACCTGCTAATAATCTCACAGAGTCAGGCATTTCTAGTAATTTCTTTGTAATTTTTTACTAAGAAAGTGTAATCCCAAATATAACATATGTTACATTTGACCACTTTCAATGTCATTGTGTAATCATACCTGTGATGTTAGATTCGACAAATCAACGACTACTATAGTTTGGCATAAAATGTTATGTGGACCCGGTTTTTGTAAATATCTTCATCCAATGACCTATAATCGATCTCAAACTGTGCAAGTGGGATGTTTTGTCAGACAACCCTAATCACATTGTAAATCACCGATCTTATGCATTTGTTTTAAAGAATCTGTCTATGTAACTGTCAACAAAATCAACAGCAGAACGCAGAATGCTTGCAGAGGGAAGCGCGAGCCAATGACATGTAACAGCGGCAGTATTTGGGTCGCAAAAGGTCCAACGATTCGTCAATGTAGTCCAGCTATGCACGTGACAGGTGATATGAAGAGGTGTTCATTTCCAGCTCAATAGCCGGCGAAATGACATCTCTGATGACCTTGATGTCAAAAGAATCTAACTTTGATGCCTACCTTTTGTACAAGGTTTTGTTTATTGGTTGTTGGTTTATTTTTCACAATTTTAGCACGATGTTCTTTTCATGCCAAGAGCAAAAGTTGCATTGCTCTTACGTAACAATCGACACACTTATAAATCGAAGTTTGCTACGTTTGCTCTTTAAACAAAAATTCAACACATTTCTGATTAAACGTTTAGCATCATCTGAATAAGCTTTCATGATGACCCAGCTAGAAAGTAGTCAATGTGAGATGATCCAAACGGTCTATCACTGTGCGGTGCGGGTAACCATCATAAACCGCAGACGCATTGACCTATGCATTTAACACCGCCGTATTACAGGTCATTGCTCTCTCCTCTGCAAAGCATTCTGGCGTTCTGGCTGCTTCATTCTGCCGACAGTTACATAGATGATCTCTTTAATACAAAATGCATAAAATCGGTGATTTACAATGTGATTAGGTCTGACTGAAAAACATCCACTTGCACAGTTTGGAGATCGATCGGATACACTTGATGAAGAGATATTTACAAAAACCGGGTCCATTACGCATTTCACGCCAAACCATAGAATGGACATCTAAACGGGCAAACACTACCGCATCAACGGCTTTGTCAGGGGAAATTATTTCATCTTTGGAGCTCCACATTCAAACCCCTCATCGCTATGCATAACTCGATCATGATGATAACAAATATAGTTTTCTGTGCATTCTTTTCACTACAGGGCTCATGTAGTTTCGTTGCACCTTAAAGTACGAAACCTGGATTTATTGACCGCATCCAGGCGCGTCTTGTTGACCTACTGTGGAAAGGTTTCTATAACATGGCTTTGCTGTAGACTGCATATTTTTTCCGACGACCTCATGCGTACTACGACGTATAAATTGAAGCGATGCTTCAGTGTGCTTTAACTTTTACAAGACTTTTCCATAACTTATTTCCGACGTACGCCAGCGTATTCGCCATTTTTTTTTCATGGCGTCGCGCTACACTGGCTAACCATCAAGCAGTAATGATAGGACCTTTACGTCATAAGCTATCCAGGCTTTTGTGAAATAATATTTCCTGTAGACTGCTAACGTGCAGGGAATTGTGGCTATGTATAGAATGGAAATATACGACAGCAATGAATGCACCAGTGTTTTCATGTGGATACGGACTTAATGCTTTCTAATGCTTGTTCGCTCTATTGGCAAACAAGGAAAAGTTGGACCTGTGCAGAGAAACGCATATACGAGAAGTAGACGGTGATGGCAGATGAGCAAAACCCATTTGGTTTGTGAAGGTATGTATTGTAGTGCACGCGCATTACATGTGACGATGAAATGATTCCGTGGCGATAGCTGCACACGCCTTTACCCATAAGACCTTGCTATCGGTGTAGTTCGGTCGGTAAACCTGGTCCCCTATTTACATTCGTGACCAACTTGTGTTATTCCGGACAAGCCGAATAGCGACCTTCGTGCCCCTCTGAAGGATTTCATACTGGCGCAGGAACATCAGAACTACTTCCAAACAGGAACGATAACTCTATTCCTGTTTGATCCCAATGGTAATTCTAATATCACCGAAGTACTCATACATTGTATTGCTGTTTTTGTTTTGCTATTTATTCTAAAGAATTAAACCTCCTTGGTACAACTAAAAGAAAGAAAAACATATTTGTTAAAGACATATTTCTGACGTAATTACTCAGATATTACCTTATATCAATTATATTTCTGAAAAGGGTTCAATAATCACAAATGGGATTGGTTTTATTGAATATGCAAATCAAATTTGTAAAACCCCGCTACATTAAATCCCAAAGCAGAAACTAAAAAATGACTTCGGCAATATACCTCCAAAAAAGAAACGCATCCGGAAAATACTTAATTTCAAGCAGCAAATGAATCAAGAAACGTGATTCATCTCTACAAAAAGGTTTTGCCTCTGTTTTATGAGTCCCATGGTGTTTATGTTTCTCTTTGAGACATCACAACAAAACGCACCATCCGTAAACACCCGCATGTTAACAGCATGATTTTCAATTCTCCCGGCGTGTGCGTCACAGAATACTCAATTCACATGCAAATGCAATGCGGAAAAGCTCTTGGGGACTGGGGATAGGCCCCAAATGATGGGTGGGTATAAAAAGCTGCTGATCGCCGCCTGTCGATTATTATTCACTGTATTTAACATTGTTGACGACCAAAATGCCACAATCTAAAAGTGAAGGCCAACCGTCATATCCCCGCCATTGGTTTGCTTTGAAGCTAATACAGTCTCAACGTGCAGCTGTCTGACGCAAGAATGTTCACCAAAGCACCATTTCACGGCTCTGGGAGAGATATCGCCGGCAGAATGCGGTAGCGGGATGCCCTCGTGATGAGCGACCTCGAGCGACCACTGCAGGCGCAGGATCGCTACATCCGCACATCACCTGCGTCATCGAACAGCTACGGCGACCAGTACCGCTCGACAAACACCCGGATTGAGGAGGCTTTCTGCACAGATGTCGGGAACGGGTTGAGAAGAGGCTATTTTATGTGCTGTGAAGACCTTATTTTGGCCCTGTGATCTGACAACAACATCGTCGACATCAAGCCCACCGGTGCGCACCAACGTTCAGGCCTTGAACCTACTGAGATTGGCGTAGGAATCTGGTTCCAGCGATGAATCACGATTTTTATTGGAAAGATGCGATGGAAGAATGCTGGTGTACAGATGTCGACGTGAACGTTTCGCTTCGACGCTTACGTTCCCAGGTGGGATAGGGATTCGGGCGGGGCGGTGTTATGATGTGGCGAGTGATCACCTGCCATGCAGGAGAAGTGGTTTGGCGGCGATGATCCAGGCCGTCCTGACAGCTCAACAGTACTTTGACGAAGTCCTACGCCCACCTCCTTCCAAAGCATTGATCGCCGGAGGAGCCGTTCAACAGGACAAATGCCAGCCCGCCCCGCAGCACGCGGATGATCACTCCCAACCACAACATCCGTGTCCTCCCCGTCCTCAGGATGCCGACTTAAAGCCCGATCCGAAAATCTGTGGGATGCCCTGGGCAGACGGGTGACGACCGCAACCCCTCAGCCCCAGACACTCCCAGCAACTCACACAGGCACTACTGGGCCGCGATTGGGCAAACACGAGATTCTAAAGACTTATTCCTTCGATGCCGAGGCGATGCTGCCGTGCAGTTCTGAATGCCCACGGTGGTCACACGAGGTATTGACTTCCAGCGCTCACCACATCGCCCATGTGACACTCCAAACTGATTCTCCTCGAGTTGGTGCCAAAGACGGATAAAGTCTGCATCTCTCAGTGTGCAATTTCGCTATATATTTCATTGACTCCATAAAAGCTTACAAGATGTTTCAAAATAAAACATAAAAATACAGTTGGAAATTACTATATGCGTTTCTTTTTAGGATAGATATATTTATTAAACTGGATTATACGATGTAACCTTGCTGTCATACCACAAGTGGAATTTTAAACTGAATTCGCTGAAAAATCATAAGGAATGACCGTCAAGAAAGTCAAGGGGACCAAAATATTCCCAGAGAATTCGAAATATATGCCCAATGTTAAAGATTAAAGTTGATTAGTTACATACAGATATACTATTATTGTTTTGAAACTCGTAGCATAGGCACAATGAACATTCGCAAAATTGTTGGAAGCGCACGTACAATCTCCATAGCAAGCCCGCAAGATCGTTCAAAAACACCCTCAGTTGGACCCATGAGCCGGATTTATGTCAACTGAACGCATCGTGTTAGACATTTGAATCTCTCACCGTCAATCGTATGGATTCTTATCCAAACACCATAATAGGCAAGCAGCAAAAAACTTCGTTAGCTGCCTTTGTACTTTCAATATGACGATATATATTTTTCATGATTTTTTAAACAATGACATAATGCCATAAACGATTTAAGTAATTCGGGATTATTTTTACTCAAAGCACCGCAGTCATTTACGCATCGCTCTTTGATTTGGTTTGTCGTATTTTCGCACATAACGAGCTGTCGAGGGGACGGTCCATTCGTAATCAACCTATGTTATTCCGGGACAAGCCGAATAGCGATGGAGGCTTCATGGAAAGGGCGAGGGTGGACGAATGCCCCAGGTGGGTGGAATCGTCAGTGGTCCGATACCCGCATCGGTAAGTTAATCTACGAATCTCGTGTCTTGATATCGTATTGATTTAGTGTGGTTTTGGGAAGGGGAGAAATAGAGTAGGAAGGAAGGGGACTCATCAGGAAGATAACTGAGCTTAAGTAGGATTTAGGTAGTGGTAAAGGAGGAGAAATATGTAGGATTATTCCGTTTCTGAACATTTGACTGGTTTGTTTTGAACTAACTTTCTTCTACATTTTTGTCAATAAAACAAGAATGGAAACAGTAATATGTTCTTGTTGTGACTTAATTTTGAGTTGAATTGAGAAACCCACCAGGAACCATTAATATTCATACAGAACCTGCAGACAAGATACCACCGACCGCAAAGAGACTGCCATAAAACACAACGAAAAAGCATATTTACGCTTCAAGTAGCCAACTGACACTTGTCACACATCCGTGCATTGTTCTGTTGTCATTAGGCGTCTGCTTTATATACCTACCCACGATGCTAGGCGCCTATTAAGCAGCAAGAAGGTTCGCTACGATATGTTCTACCCTGGAGAAACATTTTAACGTCATTTTAGTATCTTCTTTCGATTTATTGTAGCCATTATGCATTTGCATATTCTAATAAAACAAACTCTACTTCCAGATTCCTTAAACCCTATTTCGATGCTCATGCCGTTGATCACTGGCTTGTCTTGGTCCAAACTCTCGATTATTTACAGAATGCCGCCATATAGCTATGCATTGCTGGAGTGCGGCGTTTTAAAGTAGTTCATACGTTAATATGAAATCCTTCCAGAGGGGCCAACGGAATAGCGCGAGTTGGTCACGAATGATTTTTAGACAGATTGCTGAATCATCATTCGTCATTTCGGCTTCAGAATATTTTTCATGGACATTGATAAAGACAGCGACCGTAGAGTGACCTAAGGCTGAATTTTTGACTGCGTCGAGCAGACTGGTTGCAGTTACGATTCTAGTAAGCAAATATCTACAGCACTTGAAGTTTCATTGCTTCTCGTTGTTTATAAGCAGGATTATAAGTGTAAAGAGACAAATACCTATCGTCATATCCACGACTAACCATGGCGACCTTGACATGTCCCTCTGTCATTGGGTTTGGTTGGTTTGTTGTTGATCACCGCACCTTCAAGCTATGTGGCGGTGGTCACCTGTTACTAATCGAGTCTGGACCAGATAATCCAGTGATCAACAGCATGAAGTATCAATCTACGCAATTGATATTTGATGACATGTGTCAACCTCGTCAGCGAGCCTCTAATTCCACCTGGATCCCGTTCGTCGCCTTTTATGACAAGCATGGGTTACTGAAAGATCAATTCTAATCTGGACCTTCACGGGTTATAAGTCTTAAGATATAGATCAGAATATTTGTCTTTAAACTTATAATTACACTTATAAATAACAAGGGGGCGGTGGGTAGCCTGGTGGTTAAAGCGTCCGCTCGTCACGCTGGAATACCCTTTACATGGGTACAATGCGGAAACCATTACTGGTGTGCCCTGCCGTGATATCTTATGGTATTCCGGCTGAGATCTCATGAGGTCATGGATTGATAGTTACCCTCGATGTTTGTTTATGTTCCCTGAGCCCGAAGGGGCGAGGGACATAAACAAACATCGAGGGTACATCAACCCATGGGCCCTAAGAGACTAGTGAAACGCATTTATCTTTACCGAACACCTCAATGTTAATTTTGAATTGTTTCGAAGCACGGGTACACTTTTTTGTAGCTATCGCTAGATTTTGCAGACAAGAAAAGGCAGATTTAGAGTTATCTCCCTTCCATCGATTTGCATTCGCGAAAACATCGGTATTTTCCGTACATGACGTGATTCATTTGTTATTTGAGGATAAAGAATTAAGCACCACGGAAGTACCAAATGAGTTCGACGTTCCCAGCGGGGTGCGTAAATGTTATTAGGCGTGGTAGGTTGCGCTTGATGTGGAGGACAAATCGATGAAGACGTATTGAGGATGAATGATATCAGCGGGGACGGGACATGTGTCAGGGTCTCGCCGCTTCGTAAGTGGGATCGTGGATGTGATGGTGTTGTCTGCATACATGTATCATATGGTAGTGGGAGGTGTCGATCAGTCCGGACCGTGACTGAATTCTTTTCGGACGGATTGGGCTAACGCGGTACGCGCAAATTGTGTTTCGTTGTTGAACGGTATCACGTTGGATGATGGGTTGGATCGGTGCTTAGGATGATGTCACGAACAAGTTCCGGTTGTATGACGTCGTTTTTGCGCGTGTTTCCGGTGAGGCCGGAAGCAGCAGGTTCGAGGGATGACGGGACGACGGTTGGGATGCGGGTGCCGGCAGTTAGGGGAGCTTTGGGGTTCCGGCGAATGGCCGTTTCATCTGCGGTAGAGATAAAAGTCGTTTCAGAGTATGGCAACAACGGTTGAAGTTGTAACGCAACTGTCGTGGGTGTTCAGGGTATCATTAGATACGGGTATCCATGCTGCAGCGTAAGAGCTTGCTAATGAGGTTGAGTGAATTACAGTGTCCTACATTGACTCATGCTGATGACACTGAATAGCCTTACCAACATTTAATTAAATACAGAGCCAGCGTAATACAGCTGGAGTTTGCTTCTGTCGCGCTAACCAGGAGCCCAGTGGTTAAAGCGTTCGTATTACCCCCTAAAACCAGAGTTCGATTCCCATGCAGGTACAATGTAGAAGCCCGTTCTGATGTCCCCACCATAACATCACTAGAATAATGCACTAAAAGCAGCATCCTTCTCTCCTTCCTCTATCGATCAACTTCCAACTGCGATAAGATACACATGTATGGTTTGATATTATGATGATTGAGCAATCGACACCTATTTCATAATAAGCCCAGTAAACATAGAATCCAGTGGAATAATTAACAATCGCCTGACGCAGAGGTAAACCAGAAGGCTTCTGTTTTGCTGCTCAGGATCAGTCGAGTCTAATCATTAAAATGTTAAAATATAAAAAGAATATTATGCAACAGATTTAATGAACCTGCCCTCTGTCACTGGATGTCCAGCATTTTCACGACGCAATTATCTTGGCGACATATTGGCGTAGCTCAATCATCAATCAGTCATGCTTTATACTTATTTTGACTCTGAGGAACATCGGTATTCCCAATGTGTTGGTAGTCCGGAAAATGATAATTCTACCATCACATTTCAGTAACCGTTTTTGATTGGCTGTTACCTAAAATAGAAAGTGAACAATTTTTAATAACTACTTCCTGAGAGCCAGGTTTACTGCAGTAGATATTTTGCGCTCATTAACCGCCTAGAAATGTGACATGTCGTCTAGAAACTGTTACGTTTGACCTCTGGCGATTTCTTTGAGGTGTTTGGATCAGATATGGATGAAATATTGACCCAGCCTGGTTCAACGCCAGAATGACTGAACAATCCACTGGTAACTCTAAGTACCGGAGGTATGGTATAAACGTAATAATGTCCAGTTCTTGCGTTGTAGTCTAAGGCCTCAATGTCACGCTAATATATCTTTCAATAAACATAAATGTTTGCTTTTCAATTTTATATAGTAACTACATAACTTAATTGAACATCAATTTATCACTTATTACTCATTTAATTTCAGTTAGAGGTTGATAATGGACATGCCGAGCCGCTGTCTAAACGTTTCAAGGCTGTTGATGAGTTAGAACAATCGTTTTGAATCCAGAAGCAAAGGCATAAAACAACAACGTGAGCGTTATGTTTAAATGAAGGCATTTAGCGGCGTTCACCAGCTATAATCTTCCAAAGACAAGCCACAATAGGATTGTCTCCTGGTGTACAGTTCTCTGGAGGGCATCGTTTCATATTAGACGCGTCCAGGGTGCCCGGGTTGAAGGCGATCTTGGCTAAGTTGACCGTGACTTGTAATGGTCGACAGGGTGTCATGCCGTTAGTGATCTTTCTGGGTATGACTCCATGCCAATATGGCCTTGGTAAGCTCATGCGCCGTATGGTCTTGGCGCTGGGTTTGAACGTGCGGCACCCAGGACGTAGGCGGCATTCAGCTCCGGTAGATCATTTGTATCAGGGTTGCTGGAACCGTGGGCGCTGGTGGCGGTGCGCTGTTCGGAAGATGCGTTTAATGTCGGGTTCCGGGTTTTGGTGCGCCCTCGATATAACGTGGGTGTGGGGCGCGAAGGCTGGACGGTGATGCGGGCGGTTTGCGCCGGATGTTTAGAAAATTAAATGCGGGCGCGAGAGGTAATGTTTGGCCGAAAACGGAACGGATGGAAACGCGGGATGTCGTTTTAACGTGGGTTTAAGATTTGTTGAGGGGATGATGTAAACCGGACGGGGATGGGCGGCAAATGGGCAAAATATGACTGTCGGGTCTCGTTGCGGGATCGCGGTTTGTTTTAAACAGCGGTGCTGGTGTATAGGCCCTGCGTCGAGTTTGGGTTTGCTCGGGTTCCATTATACATCTCGCTGAATTATAGCGCCAGTTTAAATGGATTATTTGGATTTATATCACGACTTATATGTATTCACAGACTAAGCGTTAATTCTGGGATGACCAACCACCAGCACCGTTTAATTGACTTTAATCGCTAATATAGTATAACCATCATCTTTGACCCTTTTAGCGTAATATCAAAGAGCTACAACCACGGCATGATAGCCAAAGTCAACGTAAGACGAGTTCTCTTATTCAGCCTTCTGCCCTCGCTCAATGGCAGCTTGACCTTCAGTAAGGTTTCAATGTTCAATTCAGTCAGTTTCATTAGCTTTTTAATAGTGGTTTCGCTTATCAATCTCGAAAGTATATGAACGCTTCCATGTTTTGCAGCCAATGTGATCATACATTACGAACACAAAGGTAACAGGACAGCAGTTTGCACGCGCCTGTTGACTAACGCAGCAATATTTTGTACTTGCCCCTTTCACGAAAACATTTCGATTTTCCCGTGGGTAATGTATACATATGTTACGGCTTTCAAACGTCATCAAAGTCCGCATAACGAACAAGTTTTCCGGCCAGTTTCCTCTATAGGCAGTCTTAGCTAAACATATGCCTCCTTCATTGCCAGACTGTCCTTAATACATGAAAAAAAAAAAAAGA